>NW_024609846.1:131369712-132569712 GCF_016920785.2 Ixodes scapularis
CGGAAAAAATTAAGATTTTTGCGGAGCTGTAGGAGACAAGGTCAATCTCTTTCTATGTACAGTTTCTCTGGAATGTCCGTTTCTTTTTTTTGTTTTTTTTTTGTTTTTTTTCGAGCTGGGACTGGGAGTGGGAAGCCCCAGCGAAGCCACAGTGCGTGACAAAGGCCATTCAGGGCGAAGTTTTGAGGAAGCAGAATATTGCTTTGTAAGTCCTTCGTTCAAACTAGCCCCCTCACGCACACACACACGGAAATAAAAAAAAAATAAAAAATCCCGCTTTGGGTACCTACTCGCAGCCCGTAGGAGATCCAGAACCGAAGAATGCCTAAAGCGGATGCAAAATATAACAAAGGCAGTTGATATATTTCCCCTACGTGGTCTTTGTGACAAGCAATGTTTCGAGTCGAGAAGTGGTCGGGGCGATCTCTTCCGCTAATGGATACTACACATGAACCGTTACAAATCCTGGAGCTGCTGCTCTTTTGTATAACATGCGAGCTCATCCACATGTGAATAATAAAATGAGCGACGCAAACTTTGAGCGGCAACCCTTGCTCAAGCTTAACAAGATCTAGAGCCCCCCTCCCGCCCCCCCCCCCCCCCCCCCCCCCCACACACACACACACTGGCGAACGCCCAAATCATTAAACGTCTTCAAACGAATTCTATGCTTGTGTCCGCAATGTGAAGGTGCAACGACCACGAAGAGGGAGCCAGTTTTTCTTCTTCAATACTTGTGCAAATGTGAAATATAGGTTGGAAGTAGTTCATTGTTATGAGCGTTAAAGATGTGTTCACACAATAAAGTACTCGGAAAAGTAACGATTACTTCTTTAATTAATGTCCAATTACTTTTGCCATCAAGTAATCAAGTAATCTAATCAACTACTTTTTAGCCAAGAGTAATAGTGATTGTAATCGATTACTTTTTAGCCAAGAGTAATAGTGATTGTAATCGATTACTTTTTAGCCAAGAGTAATAGTGATTGTAATCGATTACTTTTTTTTAGTAACGTGTACAAGCCTGCCCTAAGGAGAACCACAATTGACCTTTTTCAGAGTTCGTTGAAGCGACCGTGGCGCACCCTCGTGGAGATAATTCAAAACGTTTTGCGGGCTCAGTCCGTCCTCCCGTCACCCCGTTCGCTTCCTAGACGCGATCGTTTTGGTGCGTTCGTTCTAGAAAGTTTTTCTCGCTGTGTTCCGGCTGTCGTTCTCTACAAGTGGCTGATGACGATCCCGGAGGATCGAGTAAAGCAACCGTCTTCGACACTTCAGACTTTATCCGTCTGTACGCTTTTCAAGACGGATGGAGTGCCGATGCTGCATCGGTACCGGTCGTTAACACAGCGTACGTCGATCGGTACTTGGCGAAAGACTGCAGACAACTCCGGAAAGGATCGCCTTCAAAAAAGCCTACGCCAAGAAGGTCATGGTGAGCAACTTTGATCCCGACCACACCGTTCACCTTGTAAGGTGCACCTGTGCACCGTCTATGAAGCCGGGACATTACAGGCAACTGATATCGCTTTCCAAGAGCGCCGATATCGTTCAAGCGTCTTGCGACTGCGTTGCAGTGTGAGTTTATTTCTTCGGTAAAACCCGTGGCGATGTAATAATGTGTCTTAAGGATTACAGGATGCGTCAATATTTGTAAGGCGTGAGCCCCACAGTCGCTATCCTTTCGGCAGATTTGTATCAAGATCCGTGTGTGCCAGTCCTTTGATCATATTTTATGCGTGACGCGATAAGTTATTTAAAAAAAACAAATAAAAAAACAAGATTTGTGGTCTTCGTCTTTTTTGTGGTACTTCAGCATGCAACTAAAAAGGGCCAAGCTATTTCATCGATCTACTTATCGAACTAGGTGACGTGTTGATATAAAATTATGTAGTAGGACATTTTTTTATTCAATATTTTAATGAGCTTCATGCGTAAATATATACTTTTATGGTTGAGCGGAACATGCCATCACATAGCTGGCCTGCTCTTTACACTATGCGACAGTGTAACGGTCTGTTTTCCGTGACAACGGCTTGGCTTCCCGCCTCTTCGCTGCCCTGCTGTACCGTGCAAGCAAACTCGGTGGGGAGGCAGGTGTCGGCTTCTTTGTAAACAAGGAGGGAGCGAAGTCTGGGTGATTCTGGTCTCGTGAAGATACCCCTGCATCGTAAAAATCAGGAACAAAAACCTTGCTATGTATGATTAGCCTGCACGGAGTATGACGGGTATATCCTGAGTTCAAACAAATATGAATGAACTAACCTCCAATGAAGTGGACGCTGCAAACACGCGAGTTCGCAGACGGCTGCCAAGGCGTCCCGTTGGAGTTCTGGCGTCGCAGCGCTTGAATCCATTTTTCTCTCTTCTTGAGGTGCGCGGTAGCTTTCGGGAATCTAAAGAAGCTCACGTTCGGCGTGTTTTTCTTGCTGTTTGTACATCCAACAGCCGGGCAGCGGTGAGGCATCGCGACAGCGCCGGACAGACGCGCCTAGCAATGCGAGCGAAGCCAGGCAGCGTACGAGGAGAGCCCGCAAAGATGGCGCCTTTCCCTTTCCTACTCTCTCCTCAAGTTCGGGCATGCGCACAAAATTCTCCGAAAAAGGTCAATTTGGCGCCCAACGTGCGGCATGCCACGCGAGTACGAACCCGCTTCGCGGTAGAGCGTCTCGCCGCGAACGTGGTACTCCCAAAGGCAGTGGCCCAAAGGAGAACCACAATTTGGCGCCTAACAAAAGGGCTGACGACCAGAATTCCGGTACGTCTGCGTGTGGCAACTGCTGCCGAGCGACGACTCCTCGCGCAACCAGTGCTTACCGTGGCGATGCAGACCGACTTCTCGGATTTGCTCACGCTGGCGACCGCGGCCGACGCATTCGCGCTGCCCCCACTTCAACGGGAAGCCGAAATGCCAACCCTCCAACGAGAAGCGCCCTACAGCGCACACCTGGAGCCGAGCGTGGTTCCGACGCCATTGCGGACGGGCGCCATCGCTCCCGGATTTTCCCTGAATGGACCCGGTGGCAATCAGTTCGTCGAACGACGTTTCATGGACAAATCGTTTCGTCGACACTCCGATGTTTCATCGACAGATCGTTTCGTGGAAACGAGCAAACGCTCACTTCATCGACAGATGTTGCGACGTTTCGTCGACAGCTCGCTCTGCCAGCTCCTGGCTCCGCCAGCTGCACCTCCTCCCGACCTCTGCTCTGCGCCTGCGCGGCACGCGGCCTTGTGTTGGATGGATGGATGGATGAAAGATGGCCGAACCAGCCGACTTAAACCTGCTTAAACTATCCCAATTTTTTTCTGCTTATGATTATTTATTTATTTATTTATTTATTTTAGGGGGGGGGGGGGGCACCGATCGCACTGATTTCGGAACTTACGATTTGAATGGTTTCGCTCGTGTCCTTGCCTGAACCTTTGGGGAAGCGTTGTCAAAGCCGGGAAGTTTTGTTCTCGACCACTGACTGTCCTTTCTCAAATTAGACTCTTAAAACATTCAACAATATGCGCTGCTCTTGAGGGCTACGCTTTCGGCAGCATACGTGATCGACGTGTCTGTACGTCATCGAATGCAACCTTTCGCGGGCTGGCCGCCGGCACTCCGACTGTTTTGAAAAAGTGGCAGGATCGTTTCCAGAGCAAGTGTATCTTTCCGCGCGTCGCGTCTTTTGGTAGAATCCTCAAGAGCCACCTGAACAGAGCATAGATAGTCCACACGTAAAAACACTGAAGCTCGTAAAAAATGTTGAAAGAAAAAACGAGGCCTGTTTGCGGTGCACACAGTCTTTCTACCGTTGGAAATGGCATAAAATCGGTTTTTAAGCTAATCGGCATCTGGTCTTAGCCGCAAGCAATAAACTTTGAAGGAGACTGAGCATTCGGCTACGCGTAGTTTACTTTTACGGTGATAAAACACGGTTGTTTTTTCCTCCAAACACCGGGTATTCAACGTACTATACTTACCAGACCCCATACGATTTTTAGACTTTAGCATATTTAGCTTTTTGATATTAAATAACACTATAATTCTGCATATGTTATGTCTGTACTGAAATATTACATGCACATAAACCAATATGTGACCAAAGAACATTAGATTTGGAAGCCGCTCCTTTATGCAAAGGGCTGGAACTTGCCCCAGTTATCTGTCTGCTGGCATCGATAAAACGAAAATTGAATGTCGCGTGTGAGGCCCAGTCGGCTGCAGCCGACAGATTTCGTCTCGTACTACCGCCTCCAAGGCCTTGCATTTGGCGGCTGCTCGATAGGAGCTATATAATGCATTAAGTTGCACATTTGATATCATCTATGGTTTACGTTGTGTAATAAGGCTAAACTTTGTGTAAGTTTTATTTATATGTTACCAATTCTCGTGTTTTTTTTTTTTTTTTTTTTTGCATTGCAACGTAGCTTTTTTTAGGTTTACTCGCGGGCAGCGTGCTCGCGGTAGTGCGAGTGTTACTGGTTTTCGTGTTTCTTGTTATTTATTTTTATTTGACATTGTTTACAGCCCCCTTATTATCTAATGTCCTTTTTAAACGGCCCTTAAGAATAAATGACGATGAAACTAGTGCGACTAAACAGTTTTTTTTTTGCGTATAAGTCGCAGTAGCCAGTAAAACACCGGATCACTTTTGCTTTTGAATAATTGAGGGTAATGAACATGCTTAATTTCAAGTGAAAAAGTGAAAGCCGTTTACAGCTTCCTGTAACGCCGAATTGGAGCGCAGCTCTTGAGGAGGAGGAGTGGAGGGTGTATTCCTCCTCCACCCTCGTGATCATGCCTGCTAGTCCTCCTCCCCTCCTGCTCCCCCTCCCTCTCCTTTACCACCTTTACCGGGCGGGGGAGGAGGGGGAGGAGGAGGAGTGGAAGGGGAGGAGGAGGAGGGGGAGGGGCGGCGCCGACGCCGACGCCGACGCCGCACAGGCTGGAAGCGGGTCATGTGACCCCCTCCCCCCGAGGTCACGTGACTCGCCCGGACCATACTACACAATGAGGGGAGGAGGAGGATAAGGAGGGGGAGGAGGAGGAGAGGGAGGGGCGCGGTTACGCCGACGGCGACGGTTACGCCGACGGCGACGGCGACGCCGACGGCGACGCCAACGGCGACGCCAACGGCGACGCCAACGGCGACGCCGACGCCGCTCAGGCTGGAAACGGGCCCCTAAGAGCTGCGCTCTAATATTAGGGTTGTAATTTTACAATAAAAGGCTGCAAGCTGTATTTTTGTTTAAAAATGACCAATATAAAGAAAAAAATCAGTGTTTACGCCCTTTTCCGCAACCCATCATTGGATCGAAGTTTTGTTTTGCCTACGCCTATTTTTCTCCACATTTTTTCTGCCAGTAACTTTCGGTTCCATAAACGGGCATCGGAACTTGCAAATACCCGAATAGGCCGCGCGCGAAGTCCTGCGCGCTCTTGCTTATTCCATGTGACACGGATGAGAGCGAGAGGATAGCGGAGTTGCTCACCTTCGAGAGCAACTGTGCTAGGCATCGTCTTTGTCATCTCTTATAAAAGTGTGTACCTTCAGTTTCTGGCATTCCTTTCGGAACAGCAAAAAAAAAAAAAAAAAAGTTTGTCGACGAAACGTTTTACGGTGGTGCTGTCGACGAAACGATTGTCGACGAAATTTCACAGTGTCGACGAAACGTGTGTCCATGAAACGTGTGTCCACGAAAAGTTGTCCACGAAACGTAATTCCACGAAACGAGTTTCGACGAAATGATAGGGACCCCAGTCACTACAGTAGCGAAACCACGCGGAACTGTGTCGACGTTTTCGACGTTATGGAAACCGCAGGAACTGCGTCCAAGACAGGCAGGTTTTGCTGCCGGCTGCCTGGGTGCCTTCCGTGCTGAGTTCGGTTCTGTTTTCCGATGCCGAGTGCAACCGGCGTTCAACGTGGTTCTGTGTTTGTGCGTGTCAGCAACATAGCTGCAACATCGTGACGGCAGTGTTGTGGGTTGTAAACAGATGACTGGAATTATCGCCGATAGGACCGTGTGTTCGCGTAATAGTGGTGTAACAAGAAGATGAGATCGTAAACTGTCGGGCATTGATGCCGTTGGTCGGGCCGTGATCGGAGGGGGCGGGGTGTCGCAGGTTGACATTCCGCTTTACATTAAAAAGTTTAATACCACTTGAGGGATTACGTGCAATCGATCAACGTGCGGATAGTCATGTTGGAACGCTAGTCTGAACAGTAGAAGCTTCTATCGTACAGTGGCGAATGTGACTGTCGGAATTGTCTAGTCCCCGAGAGCGATTGCGCTCTGGGGCAAGGACTGAACAGTACGAAATCGTGACGGAAAGTACGCATATTTACAGTATGGAATTTTGGCATTAAAAAACAATAGTACGTAAAATCGAGAAAAAAAAAAAAAGCTACTCTTTATTTTGCTTTTTAAATATACTACGGTTCCTGGAGAAACTGCCCTCCAAGTGGCGCGCTGGGATGAGCGCTAGAAGTTTTCGGGCTGGCCACGGCGTAGCTCCATACACTTAACACCTGCCGCAAGTCGCGGCTTTGACTGCATTCAAGTTGATCGAAAAGCAATTTCTCAGCCCGTGAAGCATCACTTCCAGCTGAGTGAATATCCGCTCTACAGAAATTAATTCAAGACGGCAATTGCAGCTTTGCGCGAACAGCACGAAGAGAAAAACCAATAGAAATACGGGCTACGACGTGCCGTGTGGGGAAACAAACTCATGGCTTCGAACCGCATTGGAGCGGCTTGATATATTGGCTTTCAAATAATTACGGCATAATCGAGCATTCACTTTTTAATTAGAGATTCATCCCCTCAGCCATTCAAATATTCTCAGAGGTACGGCATTGCTGGGAAAAAATCAACATGCTGGGAATATTTTTTATTGCTTAGGGAGTCACCGAAAAGTTCCGTACGTTCAAAACGACCACTATAAAAGACAGAAACGCAGAGCACGGGTGTAGTGTTCGGGTTAGTGTGGTGTTCCGTTGTGTTGATGTTTGTGTGTGCCGTGTATGTGCTCAATGTATGTTCACTTGATGCTTGTAATGAGCGTAATGTGTATAGCAGAGGATCACCAAGCGCAGCAGTGGCCTGAGAAAAGCAAATTATTTTTTGCAAAACATGAATTGGGCGGTACTTAGCGCCACTTAGCCTTGCTACTCGCAATTACTCTGTTGACCCCGCCATCTGGTGGCTGGCGATTTAACCTTCTTTCACGCTACGCGATAAACAGCGGCTTCGAGTTTGTTCTTTCGAGAGCGGCTTTTGGTTTCGCGGATTGAGTTTGCCCTTGTCTGTGATGTGCGGTTGACGAAGGAATTGTGACTCGAGGAACACCAAAGGTAAGACGCAAAGTGCGCGAAGTAACTGGGTATCGGTTGTCTCCGTTTAACATCGCAGTGCTGTCGACGAGAAGACTGAGTAACTGCTTTCGAAACGCAAGTTTCTATGCTTGTGGGGGAAATCTGGCTTCGGAAATAAACACAGTTTGCAGAAAGCTAGTGTTACGCTTTTATTTGCTGCTGCTCTCGTCCCGTACAAGAGACGTAGCGTCCTCGTCAAGCCTTATTGGGCTCGATTTGCTCGATTCGGGGCCGCCATATTGAGATGCAAGCGACGGAGGAACTTTGCTCCCCTGCTTCAGGGCCGAAAGTTTCTCCCTTTCTAAAGGAACATAGGTTACAAGACCGTTCCTCCCCTAAGGGAGGACTATCCATACCGTTTTTTCTAAGAGTGTACTGACGAGAAAACCCACAACCCAGCGCAGTCGGGCAACACTGACGTACACTCTCAAAACCAGGGACGCGCGCTGGAAATCGCTTCGTTCGAGACTGCCGCTGGAAAGGTCTATACTTCCTATAGGCAGCCGGCAATGGCCAGGCGGCGCCACGAGAGTACTGTATTCAGCGCCACAAGCGGAGGCGTTTCTGTTACCGGGGCGTCCAGTTTGACGGCCATCGAGCGATCAGGCCGTAGCGAGCGACGGCGACGCTGATTTCGGAAGTCCCGTGTGCACCTGCGCACCATGTCTCTGGTTCTTTTATGCGGATTTAAGCCCACCGGGAGCATTTATAGGTATTTTAGACCCCCAACACTCGTCAAAGGAAAGCGTCTTTACGAGAACAGCCACGTCTATCAGGTTCGTGAATTCGACGGCAAAGACATTACAGCTAAGTGTTTCTCGCAGCAAAGCAAGCACGTCTACGATGTGGAACTCCACGTAAGTTAACAATTCAGTGTATCTATGTGTGTTTACTTGCGTGTTTGAAGTCAGTGGCTCTTTTCAATCGACATTCTACGATGGACTAAAGGCCGGAGCCACGGGCCGCGCGGCCGCGCCCGTGGCTTTGACCTTCAGTCAATCGTAGGGTTTAAAGTGCCCTCGCGATTCCACGCCTGGTTCCATCATGCATGCCTAAAATTTTCGTTGCATCCCCTATTTTCATTTTCAGCTAACGGCTGAGCCCCGCGAAATAGCGAGCGGCAAGTGCAGTTGTCGTTATGGGTATCTCGGCAACTACAAGCGCTGCGCGGCTGTGGCTATCTTCGTGAATGAGCATGAGCACCCGTCGTGTACCAGTGTTGCGCAAGCATGGGGAAAGCCAGCGGGTAAACCGGCGCTTAATGATAAAACCTCATTCGAAGAGCTTTTTGGAGGTACTATGCTTTTGCTTTTCGACTAGCGATTTCGCATTTGCGAGACACTGCACGAACAAGCGATCGCCGGATTTTCACATTGCGCTTTGACTGCCCGAATCTCTCGTCAGGACTACTGGTGGAGAGAGAGAATTGTGCAAGGAAAGGTTTCGAAATGTGTTTGTACTAATCTGCACGGGTATACGAAAAAAAAGTGATTGTCATGTTTATGCTCAATGTGTGGCACATATTCAGGATGCCCTTTTAGCTGCTATGCACCCTCTGCATACAATGTGTCACACACTGATGTTAAGCTCTCACATCTATGTTTTATTGTAATCATAATGCTCTCTTGTGGTTTGTTCATTCACTCGGTTTCTAATTTTCAGTATTTAAACCATATATATGTATATCTCAGGGGCACTTTCATCATCGTACGTGGTCCCCAAAAAGGAAATGTTCAAAAATATGCAGATGAATGAACCATACTTCATCAAATAAATTAAAGTTTACGGAGCCGCCTTTTGGCGGCTCTTCGTAAACTGTGGCGGAGCCGGGATTTTAACTCCAGGCCTCCCAATATCGTCTCATTGATATGCCACTGTCAGGCCCCATATTCTAGCTAGACCCAAATTCACAACATGCATTTGCCGCACTCAGTGATACACTGCAAGCAACTGTGTAAGTGCTAAAAGTTTTCAACTAAAATTACTCTATTAACGGTATATTTTTTGAAGTTATGCACCAATAAACAAATATATGTAAATTGTTTTTTCTTTCTTTTATTTATAATTCTCTAATATTGTATTGCCCTCATCACCCCTCTGCTCCCAGGCAACAACAAACCGCATGTAGCCAACAAGAAGCCAGTAGAATTGTCGCCAGTTTATACGTAACACCCCACAAATAGATGTGAATTGAATATTTTCTTCTATTATTTATAGTTGTTGTTTTTATTTTTCTTTATTTGTTTTGCGGAGTTGTTTCCGCAGTGGGGGCAAAGATAAAGGCACAATGCCTGACATAGCCTCTGCCCCCCCCCCCCCCCCCCCAATTGTATTGTCATCATCCTCCTCTTGCCTCCAGGTAACAACAGTGAATTTGTAGGCAACAAAAAGCCAGAGGAGTTGTCACCATTTTATGTGCTCGATCATTTCACGGGCATTCTGTCGCCTTTCACCGAAGTACTACAAGAAATTGCGAAAAGTGAGGCTGAGATATGCTCCGAAAGTTCCAGCCAAGCACAAGAAGAGGTCATCAGAGCATCTCAGCTGCTCAAACTCGGCGAGCTCCTTCCGCCACCAGCGAAGCCGCTACATGCACTGGAAATTTCTGGGGACTTCCCCATGCTGTTTGTAACACCAAAAAAACATCAGCTGACAGCAGAGCAAAGTGCATTTTATGCCAATCGTGTCGTCTGCGAGTCCTTGCTCGAGCTCTGCGTGGAGATGATTGAGAAGTCGAGATGCTTAAGGTATGGCAATTACTTGGGCAGAATTGCATAGCAGTGAAACGGGTATTCTACTGCAGGGATGGATTCTCATACGTTTTGATCTCGGGGCACGCACATCTCGCTTGATTGTCGAAGAACCCCTCCCAGTCTAGTGATCGATGCAGTGCACAAGGCCGCAGGGCTTGCAAATAATAATGCACACACTAGGGAGTGCTTGGCTCAGGGTTCTGCATCAATGGGTAGCTCAGATCTGCTAAAATAGTGCTGAAACTGGAAAAACGCTTCACTTGGAGGTAGGTGTGGTTGAGTAAATTGATGAGCTCAAAGAAACTCCTAGGAACTCATCTTGAAAACCTATGTTCTACTGTGTACCTTTGTTTATATAAGTTTATGTTCTTTCATCTAGATGGCACAACGAGAGCAAGACACGCATCAGCAGCGCGACTTCCCACACAGTCCTACGTACCCGAAGAGGCCCAAGGGAGGTTGCTGAAGCACTCCTGAGACAGAGGAAATTTTCCTCAAAGGCTACATCCTATGGTATGTGGAGGGTTCCATGTTTTCGGGTAGAGCGGTAAAAGACTTGTCAACAAACCTTTCCTCATCTTCAATTTATCTGTGAAACTCCAGTTCCCAAAACTGTAGTGACAAAAAGAAAAAAAGAGGATATTTTGAGATATTTTACGGATGTCGTGCACAAGGTTAATGATTGACCTGAGGAGAGGCCACTATAGTCTTTCTTTAAACCTTGCACAATTAACAAAAAGGGCATATGCTCTGGGTCCATTTATGACAACTGATACTCTGGGTCCCGACAAAAGCCAGTTTATGCATGTGATTGTGCCTGCCGCTGTTTCATTTTCAGTTTAGTCTATACCATATGGGCTTCTTGCAGGAAGGAGGGGGGCAATGCTTTTTGGTCCTGTGAATTTCAAGTAAATCTTGCTCAGATAAAATGGCTGTCCGTTTCCTCCCACATGGTTTTCTGTGGGTGATGTCTACGGTAGCTTTATACGACCAACCAACCTCAGAAGTCACATAAGCACGAAATGTGTAGGTCAGTCCGTAACCGCTGAAGGATTTTGAAAAGAGTCATTTTTCCAATGACCGAGGGTTGATCCTCGGTCATTAGCATGGAAGGCGAGTACGCTACTGACTGAGGTTTAGACCCAGCACGCAGCAACGGGACAAGCAGAAGCATGCGTTGTGAGAACGGGCGTGGAGCGAAGAGGGGTGGAAAGGGCAAGAAAGAAAGGAGCAAAACGATGGTGCACAGAAGCAGCCCGTGAATGGCAAGATGGTATATGGGCTCAGCAAGTTGTGTCGCTGCAGTGGCTGCGAAACAGCAGCGTGCCCAGCTGCCATCAGCAGGCCATCAAGCCCAGGATGGGGCAACTTACGGTCGCGAGCAGGCCCGGCAATCAGAACTGCGTCGAGGTCAAGGGGCGGAGGCTGCTTGAGCTTGACGCTTTACGATTGAATCATTTTTCGCGTTGATCGTTAAGCATCAACGTAATGTATTTCGCGTCGAAGTGCATCGACGTGAATGAACGTTGAGCATTGACACTCAACGCCTTTCGCCCTTTAAACCTAATGTTGAAATACTTCTAAAACATTCAAAGTATTTTCATAAAATTTTATTTTGTTTAAAAACCCTTTTGGCCAGCCATGGCCCATATAAAGCTACCGCATTTAAACGCATTTAAACGCATTTGGTAGAATGACTAAACACGCAGTAAAGCTTTTTATTCGTAATTGTGAATAAGAAATATCAAAGCATTAAGCCTCAATGAATGCCGCATGTCAAAAGGTTTGAAGCTTACAAGTAAAACCCAGGAAACACGGATTTTCCAATATAAAATAATGTGGAAATATGGGGTCCAGTATTTGTAATATTCAGAGTATTCTTCGTTCCAACATTCATAACTCTTAGGACTGCGGACATAACCTCTGGCCAGGAGGGACTTCGAGCAGCAATTTTGTGTTGCAGTCGTAGAGGTAAGGACACTCTTAATTCTAATCCTTGTGTGACTAAGGCCAGCAAAAAAAAGTTTGTTGCCTAAAATAAAAAAGCACAAAAAAAATTTTAATGAATGTTTTATTCACAAACTTTTAGTAGTTACACGGGGGCTTTAATTAAAAATAAATAAGTGGCATAGTCTTTTTTGTAAACTACTTCGGTATCTTTGAGGCAGGGCATCGGAGTGGGGATGCCCTGTTGACAGGTTCAAATCCCAGCCGAAAGTGCCCACAATATGACGGAGACTTGTTGCGGGAAAGGTGCCGTGTGACCAAGATTTTGACTGCTCATCAAAATATCCCTAGGGGAACAGAATGAATCTTCAATTGTTCACTGGGGTGTGCTGGATGGCCCTAGTTAGTTTGCCACGTGAACCCTCACATTTAAATTTTCAGTCTCTCTTAAAGACACGTGCCTTGAACTATGGCAGTGCAGTAGGAAGGAATAACAGTGAATGTTTCAACTGCTACAGTTCCTTACTCGAGTTCTAATAATGCATTGTGTACCTCATCTTCGCTCTTTGGTCATGATGCAACACTGTGGTCCACTGCATCTCTTTTGTAGATGTCCTGCGATTCACACGGTGTTGAAGCCTTTTGCTGCGGGAGGCATAAATGAAGTGGTTTGCTTCTAACTAATTATTCAGTGAGCTTTTCAGGTCGGCCTGCTCCTGCTCCCGACGGCATTTTTAAGTTCACCGATGAAACATGCTTGCTCGAGGTGAAACGCCCGTATAAATGCAAGGACAAAAAAATACCTGATGCCTCAGGGCAAAGCATTGTACGCTATCTGCAGTGTGCTGATAACAAGATAATGCTAAAAGAGTCCCACAGATACTACACACAGGTTCAGCTCCTGCTGTACTTGCTAATTGCGAGAGAGTGTTTTTTTTTTTGTTCACTCTAGCAAGTAGAACATCACAGTTCCTATGGCCAAAGATGATGCCTTTCTTCAGCAAGCAGTTCCTGCTATGAAAGATTTCTACTTTAAGTGGTTTCTACCTGCCCTTGGTAAGCAGTGAGTTTGGAAACGGGTGAATAGTTTTTTTGTACGTGAAATGTGTATTCTCTAACAGTGGCAGTGACTATATTTTTAGTCTTTAATCCTTTTTAAAAACATGTATATTTGCTGAAAAACTGTTAAATCTTATAGTGCAATAAAAAGAAAAAACTTGAGAAACGTGTTTATGTATTACTGGCTCTCCATTCTCAAGCAAATGCACACATTTTTAGTCTTGTACCATAAAATACAAAGCAGGACATGATCTACAGTCACGAGAAATGAAAATAACACCCAGTTTTTTGGCCTGAATAAATAAGCTATGCATAGCAAAAAAAATTCAAAAGGACACGACGCTAGCAGTGGGGACACGATGCTAAATGGACCTTTTGGCGAATATGTGCTGCCACCTAGACACGCGACTGGGTTCGAGACTAAGTGACTAGAAAACAATGCGTGCGCACGCCCTCTCCCACCCGTTCGACACCCAAAGTGTCGGCCACATCTTGTTCACCCATTGAGGCGCTGTGACCTAGATACGGCTCCCCCAAACTCGCCTTTGTTCCCGTCATACGTTATCTTCTGCCCCGTAGTCAACAGAAAGAAACCATCTTCGCTCTCTGCTCAGCGAGAATTAAGAGACGGAGGTTATTAGGTCCATTTACTCTCAAACCGATGTTTCTACAAAAGGTCCATTGTTGAGAACGTGACGTTACCTGAATCAAGATTAAAAAAAAAAAAAAAATCCCTACGAGCCGACGTTTATGGCATTGTGGACACCTCTGGGTTTTATTGCAATTAATAAAGTTCAACAGGAAGAAAGACACAACTGTTTGCCTTACAAGCTTTTACGCCATAATAAATCTCTACATGTCAGTTTTCATTGCAAAAACATTGTGCTCAAGTGGCTCAAAGAATTGTTTTTCTTTTACCTTTTCATCCCGATTCACGCCATGTTCTCAAGCTGACATTCTATCCTCACTGCCAGATTCATATTTGGTGAACTGTTTGACACATGAATGCAGAAGTTATTAATGCGTAATAATTGGTGGCTGAAGATTTGCAAGAATACAGCAACATGTGGAAGACATTTGTCATGCATGGAATGAGCTCAATCGGAATACGGTTGTTTAAGATATTATACACTTTGATTCTCTGAATCATTCTTTCCACGTGTATTCGCACTTGGGCAACGTTGTACGTGTCTCTAACCTCTTCTCCGTTAAATTGGGGTCCATAAAGGAATGGTGTCATAACAAGCACAGGGTTTCTAGCTCCTAAAACTGTACGGATTCCAGGGAATCCTTTATCTGCAAGAATCACATCTCCAGGCTGAACCAGATTTTAAAAACCAGGATTGACAGTGACGTGCGCATCAGATAGCCTACCTCCAAAAGCCTCGGAGTTGAAACAAATCATTCCGCCTGGTGTTATAGCAACTAAAAATTTCAATGTATATCCCCCTTTGTAGTTGGAATAAAGCGTTCGTTGTTGCTGCACAGTTGGTGGCTGCTCAGTGCGAATCTCTGTGCAGTCAATAATCATGGTGCAGCCTGGATACTGCAGCTTAAAGCTGTCTGGCATCCTAGCCCGAATAACTCTAGCCGGGGGACGAAAAATCAATTTTTTCGTTGCCACGGCAAGGGTCTTCAGCACACTCTTGAAGTGCCGCGATGCGGACGTTTCATTTATAGAAAAAAAATGGGGAAGGATGAATAGCTAATTTCAAGTTTCAGTTTCATCAGTAAGCGAAATAGACTGTTCTGCATTGAAACATCACACTTGCGTTGGACAGAAATGGGAAGTAGGCTTCAAAGCAAAGCAAACACCACTTGGCTCACACTGCATAAATCTTCAAGAGCAGTGGCAGACTTTGCAATGGTGTCATAGCCTGCAAAGAAGCCTGTCCTATGGTCAGGACCACTATGCTTGCTCGCAATGACTGGCTTGTGCTGCACGCCACAGTCGCTTGTCTCGCAGTGCATCACTTGAGTCGATGCTTCTGGTCCCCGAATGAAACATGTAAACACAGAAAAGCTCTCGGTATAAGTGCCTGTGCCTTCAGATTGTGTTTCCTGAAAAAGTTTTAAAAATGTTGATACTTAATTAACATGTCCACTGCATAGGTCTCCCAGTTGATCATACTAAATTAAGTATATGATTGTTATAGCCCAATACAAGCAAAGAATGCACCAATGCTTCGCCTCCATTGTGCGCTCGGCGAGTTTAGTCAAGTTTTGGTTCGCAAGACGTCAAAGTGCTATTGAAGGTAGAAATCTCGTACTGGAGGCGTAGCCTCTGGCTCAGTCTTACTTGCATCAGACTATAGTAAACAAAATTCACCGGATACTATTGGGTTTTTCCTGCTTCTGCTAGCCTTGAAGAATGACACAATGCACTAATTCAACAGCAGGAATTTATTCACTTACCGACGCAAGTTGCAACGCCCTCCCCCAACCCCGTGCATACATTGTGACAGCTTCCGTTCTTGTGTGCGACAGAGCACCACTGGTGTAGACGACTGCACCTGGCCACCTTACCCATTAAGAATGATTAACATATCATATCATTATCATGGGGTATATCATTAAGGATGATTAACATACAGGCAACCTGGGCTACAGTTCTGTGCTTCCACGGTGCCCCCATTTCTTCCCTCTTCAAGCAAAATGAATAGGGGACAGCTCAAGATGTCATGGGGTTATTCTTTCCTCGGTGTCTTCAACGGCCAGGTTTTTGCACATGTTGATGCCGAGGGGGGAATGGATCGTCATGTCCACTCTTTGGACCAATGACTGCATTCCTGACCAGGATGGATGCGGCTGTGGTGGGTCTAGAACGAGACTGTTGCTGCCCTTCTGGTGAATTTGTGGCTGTGCTTCAAAATGGTGCTCATGCAACTGCAGTGGCAGCGAGTCGCCCACAAAGACAAATGAATGGAAGCACAATTCCTCCCTCCTTCCTGCCCAAAGAACAAAAGAAGTCATGAATGCTGCTCGATAAGAGCTTGTACACCCTCTTGAGTTGTCTTCTTTGCCATAGCAGGCAAGGAAGACACCATGGTGGACATGGTTTGGAAATCCCCAAGAGGTGGTCGGGGTCGTCTTCATCTGGAATCTGTGGTGCATCTACTCCTTCAGGTTCATAAAAGAGCTTTATGTCAGTCACATGAAAAGACCTACACACCTCACCAGATCTGCAAAGCTTGTATGTGAAAGAGGTTGGAAAACCCTTCTCACGAACTTCCCACCATTTAACATTGAAAGGATGCGAAGCCCCTAGCCATGTCACCCAGCAGACATGTTTACCATGGCACCTGATCTCCTACCTTGAACTGCATATTCAGTCGCCCTTCATTGTGTTGCTCGGCCTTCTGCAGTCTTAAGAAGTCGAGGCTCTCCCGAACTATTTGCAATTTTTCTGGGACATACTTCCAGAGATCTGCCAACGACATAGGGGTGAGCTGCATGCATGCTGGTTCTGTGATAAGAAAACGGTTCCTATGGGAAAAAGAATTCTTTCCCAGACTTTAGTTCGGCTGGAATAAAAAACGATAGACTGGTTAATTCTTAAGCTAGTAGCGAATGCCTTTTCTTGCAAGTTTTACACCACAATCCTTTACCACTTCGTGTGCACATTATTTTAAGCTTTTGCTCAACTCTGATATTTGCCTGTAAGTGTTACAGCATCCTTTTCATGCCATATTCATAGTGGAATACAAGCAGCCATAAACAGCTTATTAATGATACTTTTAAATGTAAGTCACCCCAATGCTTGGCCTTCTTGCATACTATGCAGCTACAAGCGTACTTCATTAAATCACAATTCATTGCCAGTCTAATTGCAACTCGGGACAACTTTACAAGTCTTGCTCCTCTGCGTCCAGCCAGAGTCAAACCTTGCATATATATCACGAGGGACTTGCGGCAGTGTACGAGGTACCAGGGTTCGAGATGGGAAGCCGAAGACTTTACCGTCCCCCCCCCGGTGGGTAGGTTGTGCTCTGAACCTTGCGTTATATCAACAAAAATCGCTGGCCCGGATAGGGCCAGGTTGGTAGGTACTGTCTCTTCTTCAGGGGCATTGCAGAAAAGAAACGCAACGACACAAAAGCCAAGCCGAAGTGCAAGACGTGGAACACAAGGACCAAAAGTTTTGCGAAGCAATGGATCGTCCCATAAATGAAAGCAAAGCGAAACGAGTTTGCGCAACTAGCAACACTCATTTTGTCGAGCAATCAGTTAACACAAGTATAGACTGACTGCCACATGAATATATACAGATCAACAATGCCACGGGCACCATACTCCCAGGGATGCCTCCTTTCGACCGATTGCATCACACTTAGTGTTTATCCACCTTGTATTTTGCCCTTCCATTGTACTGTACCACTGCATATATACCTCATTATATCTTGTATTATGCCAGGCTATGTTGGAACTCGGGATAACCTTTCACGAGTCTTGTTCCTACAGCTGCATCCTGCCGGAGTGGAACCTCGCATAAATATCACGAAGGACTTGCACAGTATACAAGGCATCCCGGTCCGGGTTGGGGAACCGAAGACTTTATCACCCCTCTGATCAGTGTACCACAACAGTTAAGATACCAGTTGTCGCTCTGAACTTCCTGTTCCGTCTATCAGAACCACTCACCCTGGCAGACCTGAGCTGGTAAGCACTGTCTCTTCTTCATGGGAATAACAGTAAAGAAACGCCACAACACAGAAGCCATCCCAAAGCGCAAGCCGTGGAACACAACCAAAAGTTTTGCAAAGAAAGGCGATGGAAGTCAAGCAAAGCGAAGCGCCAACTTTTCAACCAGCAAAATGACTCTGTAAAAACAAACCCAGTTTGCAGCTGTATGTTTTGGTAAGAGCAGCCTAACGCATACAGGCGCCAGTGTTGGGTTTCCCTTGCTGCCGTCCACCTTGAAGGATGACACAACATACTCATTCAATAAGACGTAATGACGTGTTGACTACCAGTGTCACAGGCCTGCAGTGACCTAACGCTCCTCTGCGCACACTTCGCACTTTTTCTTCTATTGTCGATAGACTCCCTGGCATGTATCATTGCATGTAGCCACCGTGCAGGGGGGAATGCTAAGGATACTCAGCATATGGTTCACTTGGTTGGCATCAGGAGCATAGCTGGGGGGAGGGGGAGGTGGGCTTATGGGGCTTCAGCCCCCCCCCCCCCTCCCCCGAAATCCAGCCGACCCTATAATATACACATGGATTTGGACCCCCCTCCCGCTCTCTGCACCCCAAGTCACGGGCATCCCAGCAACCTCAGCCCACCCCCTCCCCCCAAAAATATTCCAGGCTACGCCACTGGTTGGCATTATGTGCTGTCGGGCTGCTCATGCTACATATGGAGAACATTTACACATAGTTGAATATGAAGAAAGTCTTACTAATCTGAGAAAAGTGATGAATGAAACACTGCAAGAATGAGTGAAACACTGCAGGTTGGAAGCTGCCTCTACCCTTAAATACCAGTGTTTTCTTTACGCAGAGAGCAAATCGTCTGCTTCTTGCGCAAGAGTTGCGGTGACGTCAGAACGATGCCGACCTTTGATTGGCTCGGATTGGAAGTATAGCTGGTAGACGAAGCAAGGTGCCTTGATTTCTACCCCCTATTCTTCAATCAGAGCCAATCAAAGCTCAGCGTTCTGACATCACCACAACCCCTGCAAAAGAAGCAGACGAACTTGCGCTCCGCATAGACTCCAGTCTAACATTTGTGCATGACCTACCGTAAAATACCGGGCAAGTTCCCACTCAAAAGTTAGAGATGATCGCAAAAAAATAGGGGATGGGCGCTAGTCAGGTCATCAATTTTACATATAAATGTACTGCGAGTATTTTTTTCAGATCTTACAAATTGGGCGCTTAATGTGGAATGGGCGGATGCGTGGTATTCTACGGTGATTAGCTGCAACAGGTAGAAGCTTTATGTTTTTGTAAACATAGCTCTGCTAAAAGTTATAAGAAACTCACCACTGATCTAGTTAGTTTGTGGACTTCAGCGACAGCACACAACAAGTCCAAGACTTCGTGCATTGCTGCATCAAAGGTGTCCATCCCTGTTGCTGCTGGCACGGTTCTGGTGTTGGCATCAATAATCCCCAGCATAGCTGGTGCTGTGGAAGACGAAGCTGGTGCTGTTGAAGATCTCTTCCTCCACCGGCACAGTCAAGATTAGTACAATGCCACCGGCTTTCTGATATACAAACAGCTTTCTTGCTTTCAGTAAAAACGTGTGCACATCTTAGTTTTGTTTTTTCGTGGAAATCAATAGATCTTTCTGTGAATTCCCAGAATGCATCGCTCAGAACCCACGTGACCCCGCAAGGTGCAGAAAATTGTGGGGGCATTCTGATGTCCAGCTAGTGCGGCAGCAAGCCTAAATTCATTAGTACTTTCGCATGTCGACGAGACAACGGCGTTTACTCTTAGCCTTTTGACATATGAAGGTAGGTTGGCATTTTTTGTTTATACTTGGAGTGTTGTGACTTGCCAATGCTCGGTTGGTCCATATCATTTCATCGACAACTTGTCATCAACGCAGATTTCATCGACAACTACTACGGCACTCATTCGGGAGTTGGAGCCGTAGTCGTGCTACAACCGAGTTCTGGTCGGTTAGTTGCCCCTGCTTCGAGTGACTTGTAGGAGCAACTCGGCGTGGACAGCACCGAACAAAGCCGCAAGCGTAGTGCGTCCCCCAGTGCAAACATCGGATACCCATAATTCCTGGAGGGGCGCGTTTTTTTTTCTTTTTTTTAATGAAAGGTTCTATAGCTGTGTTTTACAACTGCATGCATGTAGATATAAAGTTGTTGCAGTCTCACCAGGGAGTAATACAGTTACCTGTTAAATCTCGACAGCTGAGCTGCAGGCACAGCTGGCTGCTCCTTGTAGATCGGCGGGAATATGGTCGGTGTGTCGCGATGTTGCTCTTCCCGACATTGACGAAATGTTTGGAGTTTGGACACCAGTCAGAGTTGTCTTCACCACTAGAATAAAATCTGGGTAATTAGAACCAAATTCTGCATGCTAGAGAACAGTAGGCGCATTGCAATGGCTGTATTGTGATATGCATGCTTGGTGTAAAAAGGTGACAGGCAACGAAGTGTGCGTGTGAGAGGGATATTTACGCTTCGCATGAGCTTTTCCTAAAAAAATCTACCTCCTGTTTTCTGCACGCCGACACATTTGTTACCAGACTGAGCATTAAATTTGGTTGCCGAAACAAACAAAACTTCGTGCTATGAAAATCCACTATTTAAACTCGCAGGTTTGGAAGGTCTTGGTAGCGACCGCGTGTGCCGAACGGCTATGCACGCGTACAACTACGACTGCCGGAACGGGCCGACGGGCGTCTCGCTTGAAGGCCTGATTCTCGACGTCACAGCGAAGCAACAACCGGCCCCATTGTTCCTACTGCATTTCCCTATGCGTTCGTCTAAAGGCCCGTTCACACTCTTGCGACCGAGTACGACTGAGAGAGACGAGATCGCTTGAGTTGAAACTGCTTAAATGTTTTTAGAATGAGGGAACACACTGGCATTGTGGCGCCATCTATGCGGTGACCCTGGAACTGCATTTCACGAGAGCGAAGGTTTTGCGGGATTTCCGAGGTCAAATGTTCGTAATACCCATAGAAAGGCTCGTTCATAGCATTGACAAAAGTTTTTCGAGACAAGAAAAAAAGGATAATGCGCGAGAAATAAAAAAAAATATGCCGGACCGCCGAGTTTACACTGCTTCCCAATAGATGGCGCTAGTGTGTTCTCTGGTTTAAGAAGTTTTAAGGAACCCCGGTTTAAGAGGTCGCAAGAGTGTGAACGGGCCTTAAGTGACTCGTAAAACAACTCGTCAACTCGTATAAATGTTGTTTTGCCGAGTAGTCGACAAAACGAGTTCGTCATACCATGCTTTTCAAGCCTTCACATCTATTTTCGCTCACTCACTTGGTGCGTCGCACTGCCGTAACCCACTTCTGTCGGCGTGTCGCTTCCCAAGATCTCGAAGGGAAGCGGTAAAGCTTGACGCTCGAGTCCCCTTCGCGACTGTGAGAGTCCTTCACGCAGCAATAGCGGCGTTTATTTTTGGGGGGTCTAGGAGCAGTCGAGAGGTCACAGGCATCCGGTGAGGCCATAGAGACGTGAGACTGGGCTTACTTTTACAAAAACAACAGTTCCCAAAAAGGCTCAGGCCGATTCGAAATCTCACAATCACACGTGGTTTCTAAATGCGCCCGCCCTGGATAGGCCGTCCTGGCCTACCCAGTTTTTTTTTTATTTTGCAGCCGCTAGATGGCGCAACGTGAAGCGCCAAACTAGACCAGAGTATCGCGTTCCTTTTCCTTTCGCCGCCATCTCCGTATTGGCGGAAGAGTGGTCACGTGCGCAGAACTGGATCCGACGATCGTGCGGGAAAGCGGCCTTCCAGAGCGCCGAGTTTCGGGGGATCATATTTTCCGTCTTGAGTTCGCAAAATATAGATCCTAGACTAACATCGAAGGAACCGAAAGCTTACCAAGTCATTGAACATTATGTGCGTCAACTGGGCACAATACAGTCCTGTTTTCTTTTTTTTTTATAACGCCAGCGATGTTTTAGGACATCTGTTTCCCAGGTATGTGAAGCAGACGACACGGACGATGATCGCGACGCTCGCGTCTGCGGCTCTCGCGGAGTGATACGTGATACGCGACCGGCACATCCGGCCATCTTGGCGAGTCGGCGAGCTCTCGTCCGAAAGCGAGGGAACGGCGTTTTCGTCAGCCGCACTATTTTCCTAACGCAGCGCGCCGCAGCACGCCACAGCACGCCGCCTCGCGCCTGCGCCTTCGTGTCCCCTGCAAAAACCGACCGTGGCTTCCCGCGGTGCTTGGCTCCAGAATGGCACCATTGCGGTACTCTACTCCGCAAGCGGAGCATATACAGTTAATCTACGCCAAACTGCATTGCAGGTTGCCTAAAGGGAGTATTCACTGGCGGCCATAGCTGTGTGCGCGAATGCTGACCGCGTGCTGATGGCAAGCTTCCACAGTTCTTTTGCAACCTGCACTCCGCACCATGAAGATTGCCGGCTGTTACGACGTGGCAGAGCCCGTCGCGAGTAAGACAGGCGTCCGGTGGTGGCTGAACGACTCCGAGGTTTATCGGTGCTCTGAAGACAAAAACGAGGATCGAACGCCACGTGCCAAAGCGAAAAACCACACGATCAAAAGAAAAAGAAAATATACACACGTGCTTTGGCACGTGATGAACATGATTACAAAATACACAAGGAAAACTTTCGTAGAAAACAATAACATGGGGCTGCGTTTTCTACAATTCTCTCTTCTTTAGAAGTGAAACCTGTCGACAGGCTTTCGGGTCCTGCTGGAACGCCGTAACGTTGCTTCTTCCTGAAGTTCCACTGGGATTGCCGTCGGCGCGTCTGGATGGTGGCTTTCATCGTTTGTGATCGCCGAAGATGATGATGTTTTCGGAGGCCGCGTACTGGCCTGCTGGTCTAGCAGGGGATCCTCTTCCGGTATCCTCCTCCGTACTTGGTCAGCGTGGCGATGTACCACCTTTGATGGCGTTGAGACAGTCAGCATTCGCGACCCGGAGGTGGACTTGACTTGACCAGGCGTCCAGTTGTCTCCATCCCCGCAGTTACGAAAATACACAGGATCCCCTGGAGCAAAATTCCATCCAGGGTCATCATTCGTAGCGTCCCGTGCAACCGATGGAAAGCAGGTGTCGATCCTCGATCGAATTTGATAGCCCAGCAGGACTTCCGACGGGGATCTTCCGGAGGCTTGTGGCGTTCTTCTGTAATTGAACAGCATCCGAACAAGGTTAGTTTCCAAGTTCTCGCCTCGCATCTTCTTAATCCCGTCTTTGACGGTGCGCACGGCCCTTTCTGCCAGACCGCTGGATTGCGGGTGGAAGGGAGCGGTTCGAAGATGCGAAATGTTGTTCATCGTGACAAACGTCTTAAACTCCTGACCTGTGAACTGAGTTCCGTTATCTGACACCAACGTGCGCGGAATTCCAAAGCGACTGAACAACATACGTAACGTTGCTATCGTTGATTGAGTGGTCGCGTGGGACAATGGTACGGCGTCGATCCATTTGCTGTGTGAATCGACAACAATTACCGCCGAATTCATAGATCCCACTTCACTCGAACTTAACTTCCAACGCCCTTGAGTGGGTGTCATTACGTTTCATAAATCCCCCTTCACTCGAAACGCCCCCTCGCCTCGCACTTCACTCGGACTTTTCTCGAAAAAATTCAAGTGAGCGGTGGCACCGCCCTTCAACTACACTCGAGCCTCCCTTCATCGCAAAAGATGGCGGGTTACCCGGGTTATCGGAGTGATGCCGCTCGCAGGATCGCGTCTTTTGAGTTCGCTACTCGTGCGTGCGACCTTGTGTTCGGCGTTATGTACCCGCTCGGTCCGTCGGTGCCGCGGCGTAATCTATCGGACCGCCTGAACCCGATGGAGCTGTACAGTGACCGCCAGTTCCTCGCGAGATATCGCTTTACGAAGACGACGGTGAGGGAACTCCTGACGCTGCTGCCTCTCCAGCAAACCGGCGACAACCGAGGACTGCCGCTCACCCCCCTGCTCCAGTTGCTGGTCACCCTTCGCTTTTACGGCGCCGGGACCTTCCAGATGGTAGCGGGAGACCTGGTGCATGTCTCCCAGCCGACTGTCTGCCGCACAGTGAGGACGGTGACGACGCTCATCGCGAGGGTGCTCTTCCGAAGGCTGGTGCACTTCCCGGCTGCGTCGGAGTACCACGGCGTTATGCGCGACTTCTACGCAATGGGGCAGTTTCCTGGCGTCACGGGTTGCATCGACTGCACCCACGTGCGCATCAGAAGCCCCGGCGGAGATGATGCGGAAGTTTATCGCAATAGGAAAGGAGTCTTCTCCCTGAACGTCCAGGTGAGCTCATATTTCTTATACCCCCTTTATTGACGTAGCTTGCCTACTAAACTGCCAGGCTGGGAAGCATGGGTAATGCTCACGCAAAACGATTTCAGCTGTTCAACCCGATCATTGTAAAACATAGGGAAACCCTTTCATCAGCTTTGTTGTTGCTGCTTATTGTACACCTCTGGGCCCGCTCGAAATAGCCATTGCACAGCCTATACCTAGCTTGCATATGCGACGTTATTTACGGGCAACAGGCACGTAGCCAGCCCCGGGGGGGGGGGGGGGGGGGGGGGGGGGGGGGCAGTTGTTTCACTTGTTTTCGAGCATGAGCCAACTGGCCCAAATTGCCGTATTAATGCAATGTTATATACCTGCAGGCCATCACCGGCCCACAGCTACAGTTCTTTGATGTTGTGGCAAGTTGGCCAGGATCTGTGCACGACAGCCGCATCTTTGATGGCAGTCGTGCGCGTGCCCTTTACGAGGAGAGCAGAGTGCCCGGCGTCCTGCTGGGGGATATTGGCTATGCCTGTCTCCCTTTCCTGATGACGCCGCTCGCAAACCCTGGAGCGGCAAATAGTCCCGGAGGGAGGTAAGCCAAATCATCGGCAGAAGTATAAGATTTGTTTTGGTACTGCACTGACAACATCACTAATGTCTGTAATAGCAGGCAGTCATTGCCGGTGACAAACAGTTCTTCAAGCGTTTCATGGACAGATCACTTCGCCGATATCCAATGTTCTTTCCTACCTTGCCGAACCCTTGGCGGTTTCGACAAGGCTTGGTGCAAGCTCGAACTTGAGATTATTTTAGCACCGAGATGTTTCAATGGCGCCCTGTTATGGTTTCCATCCGTGACGTCACGAGTGGGATTTGCCTCGACGTGACGTCACCAGTTGTTATCCTGTCTACTTACCATCAGGTGCGACGACGACTTCGGTGGTGTGTTTAAAAAGCACAGTGGAAGCTAGGAGTCATTGCAATCCGAAAGTAACACCGTCAAAGCTGACAATCTGACAATGCTCATATGCCCACGGTTTGGCCAATCGTCGAAAGCTGACCGCAGCGGCGCTTTTGGTCGCGCACATCGCTAATGAACCATTTCCCCTAGCAGAGCGGAGCAAAGCGAGGTGTGATCGTGTGGTCTGTTTAAGACATAGCTTGCCCCGCCGTCGGTGGTTCATTCACTAAAAAGTAAATTCAGTCTAATTTTTCTTTTTCAGCATTAGGCAAATGAAAAAAAAATCATAAGATTTGACGACCGCGACCACTAAATTCAATCCACCTAGCAGAAGAAAACGTTTGTCGACGAAATGTCGCAAGAACGAAAAAGTTTCCATGAGATGTCAACAGTATCATGAAGCCGTGCGTGCACGAAAAGTTGTCAATAAAACATATCTAACCTCGACAAAAGAATGTCAACCTGTTATTTCCATACTGAAAAAGAAAATACAGTGATTGCAAGTATGTTCCCAGATGCCTAAAAATCGATCACATGACTTATAATTTGATTTAGGTACAACAAGGCCCAGATCCGAACGAGGAACTCCGTCGAGAGGGCCTTTGGGGTCTGGAAGAGACGATTTCCCTGTTTGGATATGCGGCTCCAGCACAAGACTCGCCACTCATGCAGCATCATCACCGCGTGTGCGGCTTTGCATAATCTGGGACGTGCAAGAAATGAGCCCCTACCTCCTCCTCCACCCCCGCCACCAAGTCCCAGGGCACGGAATGCCAGAAGGCGGCGGCAGCCACACCTGCCACCGATCCTCCCGGAGGACTCTCCTTCGGGTCTGCGTATCCGGCAGAACATCATTCTGCTGAGCTTTACGTGAGCTGCACGTAGGCTCAAGAGGCCCATCACACAGGCCATGAAGGTGAGGAGTCGTACTTCCAAGTGTGTGATACTTCAGTTTGACTTTAAAAGTGAACCATCAGTAAAGCAGGCATAGCAGTTGGAACATGATTTATTGTGCAGCCTTCTGGCTCAGCTCCTGCAGCAGTATGTTTTCCTTGATACACAGGAGCTTCATCTCCATTTCGTGAATGGCATTTCTTTTTTTCAGCTCGTCCTCGCGCAATTTAATTTCCATTTCATGCAGCGCAGCTCTCTTGCTGAGTGCGTCGCGGTGGTCCTGTTCAAGGAAGTTGCAGCGCAGGGCATGCTCCTGCTGGACAAAGGCCATCCTCATATCGTTTTCCTCTGCGAGGCTCCTTTCCAGCAGCGCCATACGTCCTCCGACCTGGCGGGCACCACTGCCCACAGCTGCTGCCGCACTACCACTGTTGCACGCTGCAGCAGCCGCAGGTGTAGGAGCTGGTGACCCTGCAGTAGATGTCTGGCTAATCAGGCAAGCTGCTGGGGCTGCTGCAGGTCTATCAGCGATGCAGGCAGCCGCTGGTGACAGTGGTGCACCGACGTCTGAGGCAGGCCCAGCTGGTGAACCGGGCTCCTCTGCAATTGAAAGAACACGTAGAAGTTATGAAGTGAACAATGGGACATACATGAAGAGTAGAAAGGGTTTTTATAAGTTTGAGATTGTATTTTTGTTTTTCATGCAGTTGCAATTTGAAGTATTTGATTTTTTTTTTCTGCTGCTGATCTAATGTGTAACAATGTTTTCATCCATTTTGAACCTGTGCCATAAACTATGCCACTAGATCACTTAACCGTTTCCACCTTTTGGAGTGCTTGGTATAGATATTTCTTGGCAGAAATCATGCTATGATTATTTTAATACCCTGTGCTGTTTGTTTCTTTGTCAGGGGAGTATGGTCATTGTTAGTCTGCAGTAGTTGCCATGTACTGTTTTGAAGCTGTATGGAACCCAGCCCTGCAATGATATATGTTACCTTGTACATAAGTAATGTACATGCTGTTCGCACCATTTGTTCATTTTTACTAAATTATCTTGAAATTGAATGTTGTCATGCACACTTTTTACTTTGTTATTGACGACACAGTCATCTGCAACAAGATTAATATTAGATGAGATGGTTGCTGCAAGGTCATTCATGATTATTAAAAAACGTAGGGGTGCCAGTATGTACTACTGAGGAACACCAGGTGAAACATTTCTGAAGGCAGACTCATTATGATCTATAACCGTATCCATGCATATCCATGAGAAGATCAGTGGGTAAAGACGAAAAGGTACCAGTTTAGAAAGTACAGGTCAAGACATGGAAACGGTTCAAGCATTCTACCCAAGTCGCCATCAAGAGGGTCCTCCTCGCCGTCCAGCATCGGCTGCAGTAGTCGGAGAACTGGGAGGCTGCAGACCGGGGGCAGATAGGGTGCCCCATCGCTGTCCTCCATATTTTCCTGTCTGTTGAACACGTGTGAGGCCACCGCCCCAACCAGCACGGAGGTGGCGCTCATTGGCTTGCCAGGTGGCCCCCCTCCTAAAGGAGCAAACAGTAGTCAATCTAGGCACTCCAAGTTCTAATGTTATCTAAGATCTGTTTTCCTTTTTAAATATACCCCGATTTATAGGCATGCACTTGCTGATAGGGAATGTTCATCCCCTCTGCCCCATGCGTAATGAAATGAAATATTGAGCATCTGGGTGTTGTCAGTTGTGATCTACTGTACATGTCCGCCGCAAAAACTGCAAGTAGAATTACTGATTTAACGGTAGTATTATATCGTGCTGCGGTTCCGTTCATGCTGCTCCATTGTCAGGTTACTACGGTATTCAACTGACAGCATTAGGTTGCATAACCGACTTGTCTGCGCACGTTCACGCTCCATCCCCCATGACAGGTATTCCAGAAACAACAGTTCGAAACAAGGGCGAATTTGTGACCGACAGTTCGGGCTACAAATGTGACCCATCGCTCATTCCGAGGCACTTTCAGCGCGATGAGAAACCTGAACGAGAGACTTGCCTGTTTTGTGGACCTTGTTTTTTTCTTTGGAATGGTCCTTCTTCGCTTTGGCCTTCACATTTTCCCACCATTTTTTTAGCTGTTTCACGTCCCGTCGATATACACCGTGGTTGCAGTTATACTCGTTGCAGAGTCGAATCCAAGTTGCCTTTTTTTTGTTTAACGACGATTCGTCGGTCTTTTTACATTCGATGATTTTTTTGTACGTCATTACAAGTTCCATCAGTATTGCCTTTTCGATCTCTGTGAACCGCGCAGCGGGTGCTTTGGCCTTATCCATTACACGCTACGGAAATGAAAACTTTAAAAGAACAAACCAGCAGGGCAAGTAAACACGAAAAGGCAACGGCGGTGGTGGCGTTGGAACAAGGATATCGGAAGGACTTGGAATGTATTCAGCATGGATATTGATGGCTATATTGCTGGCCAATTTAGTTTGAAAGAAGATGCACGAGCTACATTCGTTTCTGAAATCGCAACATGTTTGTTATGTGCTAATATTTCTTTATAAACACAAATTATGTAAACACACTAAGAATTAACTTACTTTTGTGGTCTTACGCAAAGTATAAATATAAATTTCTTTTCTACTCTCGCTCCCGGACGCATCCCGTAGAAGGGCTCCCTTCACTTGCTCGAGTGAAAGCGAAGTGCCATTTCAGAATGGTAAACCTCACTTCAAGTGGAAGTGCCCCTTCAACCGCCCTTCTGTAAGTGAAGGGTCGCCCTTCACTTGGCATGACTCGGAGTGACATCTATGAATTCGGCGGTTAGTACCATTTTTCCCTTTATTGGCCCAGCATAATCAATGTGTATTCTTGACCAATTTTCCTTGGTCTCGGGCCAATTAACTGGCTCTTTCGCACTTGGCATAGGCATAGCTTGAACACATTCCCTGCAAACTGCCGCCTGGCTTTCAATTGCCCTGTCAAGACCAGGCCACCAGAACTTTGACCGCGCGACCGCTTTCATTGAGGATGCTCCTTGGTGGGTTTCATGAAGCAGACTTAAAGGGACCATGAAATGATTTTAAAATCGAGTTTCATCCACAGCACGTCGTAAAAGGTGTGAAAAGAAACACAAAAAGACAAAAATAGGGAGCCAAAAAAAAATATTTGCTATAGAACTTTTAAAATAAAACTGGACTCTTTTGCGCCTTCCTTCCTTCGCCTGTTCACTACGATGCATCCGCGGAAATGGAGCACGTCAGCCAAATCCAGGTCACCTATTGGGTAAGAGCCTACCTCACCAGCACCGCGATCGTAAACAATAAATAGCCGGCGAATGCTTCCTAAAAGTTTTGTTAAATAATATTCAGATCCACATTTTGTAGCATAATTAGAGATGTGTGGCGAAAATTACCGAATTTGATAATGCTGAGAGCCAAGCGCCATCTATCGTGTGGTAAACGAAGCAACTACTGCGCGTGCGCAGTAGGGCAGGGCCGACAGTTACTTGGGTGGCGGCGACCGTCGAACGTTTATTTCCTTTGTTTTCCTTCCTCTCAAAACTCTGACTGACTGAACGTTTATTTTTCTACGTGTTCTTCCCGCGCGTGCCGACTTCAAGCAGCAAGTAAACAGTACTTAAAACAGACCACGACGAACAAGAACGCTGGATCCACCGACTCCGACGAAGCGAGCTGCTCAGAATATAGGCCTAACAGGCATTCCGACTCGGCGCTGCGTTGCTTCGTCGCAAGACCGTCTGCCTACGACCGGCTGGCGTGCTAAATGGAATATGCCCGCGCGACCCTTGTGGACCCTTCCCGTATTATAGTTTGATCACTGACCTCAATTCTAGATTAAGAGGTGAGGTCAATCTCTTCCCCTTGTTTTCCGAGGCAGTGCTGACGAACACTCGTCGAAAAGGGACTCTCGTCGATTCTATCTTCTTGTTTTGTGTGATATAGAGCTGAAATAAACGCCGTATGGATTACCTTCGTAACACGGTATGTACACTTTGTTATTGGTATGCCATTTTTATTCTGACAGACTGCACGTCACTGTCGAGCTATAACAGTTCGTGGGAGGTATACGTACAACCCCGGTCCAACCTTTCTTTGCCGAGTGTCGCGTCAGTATCGAGTTGCAATCGTAAAAGAACGGTCCCGAAGCGCTTACAAACAGCGCGAATACAGCACTTCCATCAAGCGCGCGCGTCCGCTCCGAGTGTAAACAGGTATTTACGTGGCTCTTGCTGACACTCGTAGTTCAAACGTATCTTTTTTAACGTCGGCTCGCTCCTGCATCTCCGAGGCCGCGAAAAACGCCATCTACGTCGCTTTGCAAACGACTGACACTGGCCGGCCCTTCTGCCAACAATGACAGGATGGTTGACTTCTGGAGTCTTCACCGGAAGACTCGCTGCATTTCCCAACAGTCATACCGGCGTATGGGACTAGTCCCATGCTGTCGCGGTAGCGCAACATATCTCATTGAATTTCGCTCAGCTGCGATGCGGCGATGAGAGGCGCCGATTCAGGAAATACGTCGGTGACATCAGCGCAGTAAAACCTACCGGCGCACCCAAACTCGTTGCCGCTAACACTCCCATTGTCCTACTGCCGAGAGAACTTCCGGTTCCGGAAACGGCCTACGTCACGGCTTGTTTTGCGGTCAGTTGGAGAGAATGAAAAAGTCGATATTTCAATAATTTTTTGTGTAGAAGTTAATAAACCGAGACGAAAACGGATGCCTGTTCGGCATTCAGTGAACATTGACGGTTTAATGTAAAAGTTGTCTGGAAAAAGTAAAAAGGTCATTTCATGGTCCCTTTAACAATCGTTCCCTCGCCTTTGCTGGAATCACGACCCGGTGACCCCAGTACACGAGGTGCTGTGCTACTGAGAGCTCGAGCTTCTTGTCATAGAATGGTTGTAATTCGACTTCTAGGTGCTTTCGGCTCCTTGGCCATCCATCTAGGATGTGTCTTTTAACTTTTAGGAGCCCGTCGTCACCGGCAGTCAGGTCTTTCAGTTCTCTGGTGGTTACGGTCCCTTCGTCAAAATTATGTAGTGCTAAAACATACTCCGGAAGCTCCATTGAGCTGCATGATTCCTTAGACGTCGGTAGCGGTAACCGGCTTAAAGCGTCTGCGTTGAACATCAGTTTACCAGGCTGGTAGTCCAGCTTGTACTGGTAGCCCCCAAGCAGCAGTGCCCAACGCTGGATCCTTGCAGCAGCCATGGCAGGGGTCGGCCGGCCCGGCTTTAGCAATCCCAGGAGTGGCTGGTGGTCGGTGACCAAGGTAAACTCTCTGCCCAAAAGGTAATCGCGGAACTTGTTCACACCAAAAATGAGAGCGAGTGCCTCGCGTTCCAACTGGGAGTAATTTTTTTCCGCAGCAGTTAAGGTACGTGAGCGGAAACCGATCGGCCTGTCCTCCTTTCCTACACGGTGAAACAACACGGCCCCAACACCGTATGGTGACGCGTCACACTCCAAGCGCAGTTCTTTCGCTGGGTCGAAATGGGTCGACACGTTTCCTGTTGTTAAAGCTTTCCTTGCTTTCATAAATGCCTCGTCCTGTGCCGGCCCCACGCCCAACGACAACCCTTCTCTAAAAGTTGATACAGCGGTGATAGCTGTGTAGACATTTGTGGTAGAAATCTGCTGTAGAAGGTCAACATGCCGATAAATGAGCGCAGTTCACTCACGTTTTTCGGACACGGAGCCCCAGCGATGACCTCAAGGTTCTTTTCTGTTGGGTGCAGTCCCTCTCCGTCAATCTGATGGCCAAGGTAAGTGACCGATTCCTGCCTGAATCTGCACTTTTCCTTGCGCAACTTCACCCCGTGCTCTCGGAATCGCTGCAAAAGACATTTCAGTTTTGTTCCATCGTTAGAGCTTTGTTCCGAAAGTATGACGTCATCTAAGTAGACCTGCACATCTGGAAGACCTTGGAGGACACATTCTATCTTGCGTTGAAAGATAGCGGGCGCTGAGGCTATTCCAAATGGTAATCGGTTATAGCAAAAGAGGCCACGATGCGTGTTAATAACCGCAAGCTTCCGCGATTCCTCATCGAGAGGCACTTGGTTATACGCGTCCCGCAAGTCCAGTGTGCTGAAACGGTCACCGCCATTCAGACAAGCAAACATGTTCTCGATAACCGGGAGCGGGTACTGTTCTAACGCACAAAAAGGATTCAGTGTCACCTTAAAATCCCCACAAATACGTACGGATCCATCTTTTTTTAGAACCGGCACAATGGGCGTAGCCCATTCAGAGTAGGCAACTGGTGAAATAATGCCGGCCTGTTCGAGCCTATCCAACTCCACGGATACTTTCTCTCGTAAGGCAAACGGAATAGATCTTGCCTTGCAAAACCTTGGAGTTGCTCCATCCTTGAGGTACAGATGCGCAGGTGGTCCCTGAATGACTCCAAGCTCTGGAGAGAAGAGGTCTTCGTACTCGTCCAGTAGACTCTGGAGACCTTGCTCCTGCTCACAGGGAGATTTCGGGATTGCTGTCAGGCTTAAAACAGGTACGTCACGTTGATTCAATTTCTGAATCAAGTCTCGTCCGCACAAACATGGACCTCGGTAATCCACGACGGTCAATATACCCTGTACGGTAGTCGACTGGTATACAACTTTCATGGTTAACTCTCCGATAACTGGAATTGATCCCATGTAGCAACCCAACTTCACTTGAGGCTTTTGAAGTCTTGGCCAAGTTTTCCGATGCCTTTCGTACATTTCTCTCGTTATGACGCAGACAGGTGACCCCGTGTCAATTTCCATGACCAGATCAATTCCACCCCACGTGAACGTGCGTCGCACTGGCGGCACAAGCTTCCTTTCTTTTAGGGTTATCAGATTCCAAATCTGTGTGGTCAGGCTGTCGTCATCTTCGTCCAGAGACTCTACTGCTTGTAGTTGGTTGTTTTGTCCCTTGGCACTCTTAGGGTTACGACACTTGCGAGCCAAATGCCCTTGCTTGCCACACTGGAAAGATTTTGCTTTCTGCCATTTACAGTTGCTACTGCTGTGATTGGCATTACCGCAACGTTCGCAGCCTACTGGTGAATGCAGCGATGTCCTGGCAGCGGGAGGCATTGTAGTGATCTGTGATAAGTGATTTTGCCACCAGATGGCGCAACGTGTGTTCTGTTTAGTATGCTTTGATGGTGAGTTTATCGGGTTGTCTTATCTTGTTGTTATGTGTGTTTATGCATCTATGATGTCACGTGACATATGTTAATAAAAGAGCCGCCGTCCGTCAGCGACGTCAGAGAACTACGGGACACCCAGCAGGCAACATGTCTTTGTCTCATTCTTCGTAAGCCCCGAACGCGCGGGGCCGCGGCTTCCTACCCGGCCACATCATGTGAGTGCTGTTAGCGTCCTCTCCTTTCGTACCGCCGTGTAGAGGAGATTACTACAAATTTTGGCGACGAGGTGGTTCACCGTAGTTCTCTCCGCGTCTCGGTGCACTGGCCGTCAGAGCCGACGCGATTTTTTTTTCTTCTTCGATCCATTTCGTTTCACTTGGAACACGTTCCATGGCTAGTCAGAATGGGCCCTGACAGCTGCTTCCCTTCAGCATGCGTCTCGTGACAACGTAAGATGTGAGTTTGCACTGTTTTTGCATCGTTTCCTACAACCTTCTACAACATACATATAATGGATAATGGAACACAATCTCCTGTAGCTGTCGGCACGTCAGCGCTCGCGCCGGTTCCATCACCGCCCGACTTCTTGCCAGTTCCGGGCAAGCCCGAGCGTGCATGGCCCGCGTGGAAACGTGCTTTCTTGATGTTCCTTGAGGCGTCCGGCTTGGACAGTGTTGCGCCTAGTCGAAAAAAGGCGATCTTGTTTTCCATGCTTGGGGCTGAGGGCCAGAGAATTGTTGACGCTTTTCAGCTCGATGAGACTCCCGCTTCCGAGGAAGGCGATGTTTTTGAAGTCTTTTTGAGTGCTATCGAGAAGCACTTTGAGTTTTCTGGGTGTATCGCGCTGGAACGCCAAAAGCTTCGCGCTCGCGTCCAACGCCCGGGAGAAACCGTCTCGGAGTACTTGACCGCTCTGCGACGCCAAGGGTCTTTTTGTTCTTATGGAGACGCTTTGGAAGAGAGGCTTGCTGAGGTCTTTTTGGAGGGGTTGGACTCTAAGCGGGTCCAAGACCGCATCCTTCGAGAGTGTGTGCGGACGGGGGTACCCACTTTAACCCGTGTCGTTCAGCTCGCGCTGCAGTACGAGCAACTTGCGCGCACCACAGAAAGCTTCCACCTGCGAGCTCCCAGTGCTAGCGGTACGGCGCCGGCAGCCGTTGAGCGCGTCTTTGCGCACGTGCCCATTGGAACGCCGGACGTCCAAGATGGAGGTCCATGGCCGGCTCCTTCCCGAAGTCGGTGGCAATATGGCCGGTCCGGCGTCACGTCCAGTCACGTGCCCCGGACTTTACAACACCACCCACCCCAGCGTCTGCGCTACCCTCCTCCTTCAAGGCACGGAGATGAAGGAGTCGGTGTTCCCTGCTACTTCTGTGGTCGACGCGCCCACAACCGCAACGAGTGTCCAGCGTCTGGTGTGGCATGTTTTTTGTGTGGAAAGACGGGCCACTTTGCGGTGGTTTGTCGGAGTCGCCGCCCACCGTCGGCGGCCTTCGTCAGTGACCCGCGGCGAACGTCGTTCCCGAGCCGTGGCCAGGGCTCCGGCCGTTACTTCGCTGCCCGACCGTTTTCACGGAATGTGCCGTCAGGAGGTAACGATCCTGTGAACATTGTTGGGCCATCCCTGGTGCCGGAGATGCTGCCGAGCGTCCCCGTTGAGTCGGCCGAGCAAGCAGCAAGAGGTGTTTATCGTCGGGATGCCTTCATGGCCGACATCAAGGTAAATACAACCCCTCTTCGTCTCCTTGTCGACACTGGCTCTTTTGTGTCCATTCTGAATGAACGAGAGTTTAATGAAGTACAACGGAGTTCCGACATTCGACTATGTCCGCCCTCGAAAACTCTTGTTCACTACATGCAAGACACTATCCCTGTGCTTGGATGCTTCACCGCTCAAGTTGTTTTTTTAAGGATCGTTATGCACCGTTGGAGTTTTTTGTCACCCGGACTGGACGATCGCTACTTGGCGTCGACGCCGTCCGAGCGTTGCGCATGAGATTATCAGGAGATGAAAATGATTATGTTTGTTCGCATGTTGATGCAGCTCAGGGAGGAGGAGTTCCACGGCAGTATGTGAAGTCGGTGGCCCCCCTGCAGCGACGGCCGTTCACCATCACGTCCTGCCAAAACCGCCAACCGGCCGGATCCAGAGATGCAAGGTCCCGGTCATCTTCTTTTGTACCTTCGGGTGCCAACGTGTCTACATCGTCATCGGTCTCGGAAGAGACCACTCCGAAAGTTCCCGCGGACTTTGACCACGATTCGTCGACAGCCGCGATTCCGCGACGCCATCCTGAGAGCCATGGGCTTCCTCAACCACATCTTCCTGAAAACACAAGTCCTGAGAATACAAGCCATGAAATCACAGCACAACTGCTACACCATGAAAATACAAATGCATCTCAAGTCTCAAGTCCTTTTCTTCCAGATCAGTCCAAGTTGCCCAAAGGCTTCGAAGAATTTGAACATCTCTTTAGTCCAGGTTTGGGTTTGGTCAAGAATTCCACCCATACTATCAAGCAGCGTTGCAACGTGCCACCGGTACAGTCCAAGCTGCGCCGTCTTCCGATGACCCTGAGGGATGCTGTCTCGGAAGAGATTTTCAGACTGGAGAGAGAAGGTGTGATCGAGAGAGTCGATGCCTCCGAGTGGGTTTCACCTATCGTCGTCGTTCGGCGGACTGACGGACGTATCCGGATGTGTGTTGACATCCGTGCGCCAAATCAAGCGGTGGTCATCGATTCTTTCCCGCTACCCCACATCGATGAACTACTGGGTTCCTTGCGTGGTGCCAGTTGCTTCTCCAAGCTGGACCTGGCGTCCGCTTACCACCAAGTTCGTCTCGACCCGGTGAGTCGTGATCTCACTGCTTTTATCACGCATGAGGGACTGTTCAGATTCAAGCGCGTTTGTTTCGGGTTGGCTTCGGCACCTGCAGCGTTTCAAAACATCATGTCAAAAATCCTGAAGGATTGCAAAGGAGTCCAGTTTTACCTTGATGATATAATAGTCTACGGTGCTACGCAGGCAGAACACGACGAGAATCTGCGTCAGGTCCTCTCTTGTATCTCCCGAGCCGGGATGAAGCTAAATCGTAAAGGTGTTTTTCGAGTTACAGAACTTTCGTTTCTGGGACACCATCTTTCCGCGGAAGGACTAGCACCCCTTTCCGCTAAGGTAGATGCAGTCCTGAATTTTGAAACGCCTACCGAACCAGCAAAGCTGAAAGCATTTCTGGGACTTGTTGAATATTGCAGTAAATTTATCCCTCATTGCTCAACTGTCGTAGAGCCCATGCGTCGTCTTCTCCGTAAAGGAGTTCGCTTTCACTGGTCCCCGGAAGCCGAGGCCAGTTTCCAAAATGTAAAGGATTCCATAAAAAGTGCTCCGATTTTGTCGATGTTTGATCCAACACTTCCTATCGTTTTGGCTACGGATGCATCTAACTATGATCTTGGGGCTGTGTTACAGCAACAGTACGGAAGTCAACTGCGTCCTGTCGCTTTCGCTTCGCGCTCGTTGACTGATGCCGAGCGGAGGTATTCAACAGGTGAAAAGGAGGCGCTGGCCTGTTTGTGGGCCTGTGAGAGGTGGCATGTGTATCTGTGGGGTCGGTCCTTTGTGATACGAACAGACCACCAAGCTCTAGTCGCCCTGCTTTCTAACAAGGGGTCTGGGATCCGCCCTTTGAGGATCACCCGGTGGACAGCCAGACTGCTTAATTATAATTTCACTATTGAATATCAGAAGGGATCTGCGAACCTGGTTGCCGATGCTTTTTCACGGCTACCCGTTAACGACACGGAGAATGGTATGGAATTTACCGAGGAGGTAGTTTCTCTTATCACAGTCCCCATGTCCAAACTCGCATTTCAACAAGCTACGGCTAATGACACTATCCTTCCATCTGTAATCCGGTACACTACCACGTCCTGGCCGGAGGGTAATGACATCCACACCGACTTGCGACCGTTCTTTCAAGTGCGTGAGCAACTTTCACTGTATGAAGGTATCTTGTATCGTGGAGAAAGGCTCGTGCCGCCATCAACACTCCGTGACAACATCATCCATCTTGCACACGAGACACACCAAGGAATATCACGAACAACAAGCCTCATACGTGAACACTATTGGTGGCCCCGCATGAACCAGGAGATCAAAACAAAAGTGGAAAATTGTACGGTGTGTCATTCGACTGATAAACCTGTAAAGGCCGCACCCGCTCCGTTGCAGCCCATAAAGTTCCCCGACCAGGCTTTGGAAAAACTTGCTGTCGATATCGTAGGCCCTATCGACAGGGCGCCACAGAGTCAACGGTTTTTCATTGTCTTGATAGATTATCATTCGAAGTGGCCTGAGGTGCAGTCTGCCGCAGCAGTAACGTCTTCAACTGTCATTTCCTTTTTGAGAAATGTGTTTGCTCATGAAGGACTTCCCTGTGAGCTTGTTACAGACAACGGGGTACAGTTTATGTCCAAAGAATTTCAAGACTTCCTTCGTGAAAATGGCATAAAACATTTGAAAACGTCCTTGTATCATCCACAATGTAACGGTCAGGTGGAGAGATTTAACCGTGTTCTCAAGACGTGCCTTCAGGCAGCTATAGTTCAAGGCCGTCCTCTTATAGACGCTGTTCGAGACCATCTCGAAGCGTACCGCCGTACGGTACATCCTGCGACGGGGTTTGCCCCTTCACTTTTATTGCATGGCCGGATCCACCGGTCTAAACTAAACCTCCAAGGGATGCCTACAAGGCAGGTTCCTGATTTCGTTTTACAACAACGTGCTCTTCTTCCCGAGAGGGTTCAAAGTTATCAACAAAACATGAAGTCATATTGGGATCACCGGAAGGCTGCCAAACGGCCACAGTTCTCCGCCGGTCAAGCCGTGCGCGTGTTCAAGCCCACACATCGTGGCAAACTTCAATCAAGGTATACACAGTCAAAAAAGGGTTGAAGCCCAGCTGGGATCAGCCACGTACAGGCTCGATGATGGAAGGACCTGGAATGCCAGTAAATTGACGAAGGCGTCTGCACGGCCTCGTGAGGGAGATTCCGACATCTACTCGGACGAGGAAGATTTTCGTGAACTCTCCAATAGTATTCCTTCACTTCCACTTCCAAATGTCCTCGCACCATATATAGATCAAAATGATAGTATTCCACACAGTATACCTGAAAGTCATACAGTTCCTGATCCGGGGCCACTGCTCGTCCCCGGTGCTTTTGACCCTGGGCCTCCTCAATCTCCACTGGCTGGCGAGTCTGGGCCGACGCCTGGGCAACCTGGATGTTCCTGGTGGCCCGACACCGAGCCTCCGGCTGCGCTCGGAGATTCCGTGCAGCCTGCTTCCCCAGAGGAACCAAGTCCTGGCGAACCAAGTGGGGCTCCCCAGCAGGTGGAGGTACCCTGTGACCCAGTGGTTGTGCAGTGCGACCCTTCAAGCCGTGATTTTTTTTTCGTATCCCAGCCGTCAGTGACTTTGGCAACCCCATTGGCTACTAGTACTCCCCTACGACCACAACGAAAGAAACGTCTCCCAGCAAAGTTGAAAGACTATGTCATGTCTTTCATTTCTTCAGATGACTCAAATATGGAAAGTGAACAGAATTCATTTATCGACATTGTTTAACGCACAGTTGTTGTTTTGGAGACTGTTTGGAGTTCCCGTGTGGAGTGTTGTCTTCAGGTCCAAGAGCTTGTTTTTGCAGATGTCTTTCCATGTGTTTCTTATATTCCTCCAAATGTCTTCAATGAGTCTTTGTTTTGCATCCTTACATAGCACTATGTCATAGCATGTAATAATGAAAATGCTTTAGGTATCCTTGGCCAAGGTAAAAAGATGTCCATGACAAACACAAACTCTTGACAACACCTAACCACTAACAATTACTAACGTACACTACACCTGTGTCATGGACATCAAAACAGGAAAACAAAGGCAAACAAACTTCAGTCCAAATCTGTAGCAACTCGAGGTAGGCTATAGGGAATCGGAGACTGTGTTTGTATCTGATGTAGAAACTGTCTATGGTTTTTGTCATACTGTGGTGACATGGATGAAAAGAGCTACGGTACTGCTCAGCGTCGACCAGACGATCTGCCGTCTCATTGCCAGGAACGCCGCTGTGAGCCGATACCCGGTTCCATATGTTACAATTTTTTTAACAGACAAGGGGAGAGCTTTGTCTTTATTGTGGTGAAATTCGAATTGTGTTTTGTGCTTTGTTTCCCTCCGTTTCTTTTTAAAAATTTTAAGGAGGGAAGTGTGTAGTGATCTGTGATAAGTGATTTTGCCACCAGATGGCGCAACGTGTGTTCTGTTTAGTATGCTTTGATGGTGAGTTTATCGGGTTGTCTTATCTTGTTGTTATGTGTGTTTATGCATCTATGATGTCACGTGACATATGTTAATAAAAGAGCCGCCGTCCGTCAGTGACGTCAGAGAACTACGGGACACCCAGCAGGCAACATGTCTTTGTCTCATTCTTCGTAAGCCCCGAACGCGCGGGGCCGCGGCTTCCTACCCGGCCACATCATGTGAGTGCTGTTAGCGTCCTCTCCTTTCGTACCGCCGTGTAGAGGAGATTACTACAGGCATCCTCTGCTGACCCTTCAGTGTGTCTACTTCGGATGGCCCGCTTTCCCGCGACATTTTTTGTGCGTCGGCTTCTGCAGTTTCTGCTGCCACGGCTAGTGCTTCGGCGTCCTGCAAGCTCAGCTCTCGTTTGGCCAGCAACTGTTTCTGCAGATTCTTTGATCTGACGCCGCAAACGATTCGGTCTCGTAACATACTGTCTAATGTCGTCCCGAAGTTGCAGTTATTAGCAATTCTTCTTATTTCCACGGTGAATGCGTGCACTGATTCTCCTTCCTCTTGGCATCGATGGAAGAACTTGAAACTCTCCGAAATCTCATTTGGTTTCGGGTCGTAGTAATCGCTCAGAGCACGGACCGCTTAGTCATACGTTAGCGAATTTGGATTCCTGGGCGCCACCCTTCCGCAAAGCACTTGTATCGTACTTGTTCCCAGCGCTGACACCAGCAGAGCCCTTTTCTTAGCATCATCCACCACACATCATCCACCACATCGTTGCCTTCAAAATATGACTCTATCTTTACGAGGTAAGCGTTCCACTTATCATGTTCATCGTCAAATTGCGGCAGATGGTGGGCCATGCTTGGAGCGTTGCCGGTTATCCTTGGAAACCCTGCGTCACCGGATACCGTCCCTGCCGTTGTCTGTTCATCACCCGCCTCTTGGTTCATGTGCTTGAAACTCGTCGCCACTGTTACGACGTGGCAGAGCCCGTCGCGAGTAAGACAGGCGTCCGGTGGTGGCTGAACGACTCCGAGGTTTATCGGTGCTCTGGATCGCTAGGTTGGACATTTGAGAAAAGGTACATGGAAGTGACGTAATGCAAAGGAGGAGCGTATCGTAGCAACACTCACGTGGCGGCTCTGCCCACTTTGACGCCGCTACGTCATCGCAAACTTGACGCCTGTCACCCGTTTGTGCGACGTCCGGAGCCAACCACCGACGAGCGGAAGTAGCTACGCATTCCCTGAGGCGTCCCTACGCGTGGGATACGGGGTAGGATTTACTACGACGCGGGGAGCAGTTCCTGCGTTTAGCGAAGGAACGGCAACCAATCCTGTGCGTCGCTGGCCGTCGCATCTGTTCTAGTACAGGTAAAAGTATTGAAAAACAATCAAAACCTTTTGGGCGCTGTTAAAACAAACCGCTTTTTTGTATCCTTTTGCAATACATTTAACAATTAATTGGAGAGAAAATTGTTCCAATATTATGCGGGATGTGCGCCACGCGCCTTCTTCAAACCAAAATGTCGGACGGGTCGGAGGGCCACGAGGAGCCGGGGGTGCCGGGGGCAGCGGAGAGGTCGGCGGGACCAACGAGGAGCGCGCGAGTGACGGCTGCTCAGAAGGAGGAGCAACTCTCCTTCATGTGTGAGCACCCGTCGCTCGCGCGCAACGCCACTGACCTCTTCGCCGCCCTTACGCGGGACGACAAGCGGCGTCTCTGGGAGCAGCTCGCTCTGCGTCTGAACGCGCTGGGGCCTCCAACCAAGAGCTACAAGCAATGGAAGGATCATTGGTCCCGGCGCGTGATGAAGGCGCGGAAGCGAGCTGCACAGCTCAACGAGACCGCAAGGTAATCTTTGTAGTCTGCTGATAGTGCAATGAAATTTATTCAGTCGTTTTCGTTATCAACAGAAGGACCGGGGGCGGGAGCTCCACCGTGCGCCCACTAGCGCAGTCCCTGGCCAGGATCCTGACGCTAGTGGGCACAGATTCGGCACTCGGGGCCCCTGGGGTGCGGGTCCCCGGTGAACCGGGCGACCAGCAGGTACGTACTTTAACAATTACCATCATGTTAACAAAGAGTGCAGGGCAGCGGTCACCAATGCGCTGCACCGCGGAATATCAATGAGGGTGCATTTAAGAAACACGTTGACCTTTTGCAAATATTAGGAGCTCTCGCGGAAGACATTGAATCTGTCCATGTAGTGCGAAATCTAATGTTTGACACCCAAACAGGGACATGCGTCATTTTTGCCACCTCACCCCTGGCTGTTGCAATAAATCCCTATGGTGTCTTGCTTGTAATTTTTGGGAAGATGATGTGCTAGCACTAGACATATATCCCGGTACTCAATGGAAACGTTGTCAAAAAAAGAAAGTGAGAGTGCCTCTGAGGTGGCATTCTCTAAATGTTCTCCTCCGAGTAGAATGCATGCTCGTCAAAATGTTTGGTCAACAAAAGGGAAGCACAGACAAGGCTGCGTGTTCTCACGAGTTGTTATAAATTCCCCTTCCAGGAGAGGCCAAGCAGCAGCAGGCGCCAGATGGCAGCTGAGCCGGTGCCCTCCACCTCACGAGGTAAGCTCTCTTGCTAGGGCATCTGGGACCTATCATCAGTGGTGCAGGTATGAGCACCATCATCACCCATACTCGGTTTCTTGGCAGACACAACGACAAGCTGGGGGCCGTGGGTGCGGCCCACCGTGCCTCGCGCCCCCCCCCCCCCCCCCCCCCCCCCCGGCAGTCGAGGCAGGAGCGGCACGACGCGGCTGCCATCCAGGCCGTGGAGCAACAGGCCCTGCTGCTGCAGCAGAACGTGGACCAGGCGGCTGAGGAGAGGGAGTTCCGAGGCCGGGTACAGGCTCAAACTTAACCTTACACGCACTTACAACTAACCAGGTTAGGACCAAGGTGCTGCCACGAGGCCACAGAAAGCAATGCATGTCCACAATGGTGCAGAATGACACAGTTGTGGCATGAGCAAGGTCTTGGCAGACTGTGGGTGTAGGGAAATATGCTGCCCAATGTTAATGAAACTCCTTTGCCATTTTAGCTCCTGGAGGTCCTGGAGCGGATCTCCGCAAACCTTGACAGGGCGGCCTCGGGACAAGAAAACACCCACAGCACCCTGGTCCAAGTGCTCCTCCTGCTGGCCAGCAGGGCGCTGGAGCAGCCCGCAGCCCCGGCTCCCCCTGCAGCCCCGGCTCCCCCTGCAGCCCCGGCCCCCCCTGCAGCCCCGGCCCCCCCTGCAGCCCCGGCCCCCCCCCGCAGCCCCGGCCCCTCCCGCAGCCCCGGCCCCTCCCGCAGCCCCGGCCCCTCCCGCAGCCCCGGCTCACCCCGCTGCTCCGGCCGCTGCTCCGGCCGCAGCCCTGGCCGCAGCCCTGGCCGAAGCCCTGGCCGCAGCCCTGGCCACATTCACAACCCCCGCCACCCCCTGAAAGTGAACATTAGATTTATTTATTTATTTATTTATTTCATTTAATCCAAATGGCCAAGCCGGCCATTTAATTTTGCAGCCCGAGATTGGCGCAATAGTCAGATTACAGCAATTGCCAAAAGCTCGGTTAGTCCTTTTTCCTTGGCTATGACCCGTGAAGGAAGTAGAAAATATTGGCTGGGCAACAACGGATTTATGCCCAAGCAAGCCATGTCTTGTGTTTGACGAACAGCGGCAGCTATACTCGGCAACAGGTTAACAGTGAAGTGGAAGCTCCTCCCACCTCTTTGCACTTTAGCAGAGCGAACAGTAGAGAGGAAGCAAGCTCCTCTCCAGCCTTTGCTCTGCTGAAGTAGGAAGAGGTGGGAGGAGCCTCCGTTTAATTCTTAACCCGTCGCTAACTGTAGGAAGTGTTCTTCCATTGTCGAGAAATTTTTCATTGAAAACTTAAGAGGCCTGCAGTCTAGTCATGGGTTGCAATAGCAGCTACATTCATTTTGTCTTACCTAAGCATTGAACTTGGTCTTTATGCTTTTTATATGTAGCATTGTCATATGTCTGACAATATGCAATCTAGAGACAATGTGCTTCATAGTGTCCTTAAAACATCTGATATATTTCTTCAGAATGACCCACTGTTTATATGGTGCATCTCTAGTCAGAAATAAGTTTGTATTTTTCGAGAACTTGCCATTGCAAAAGCTCAAATAAGAATGTTTGGAGCAACATCTGTGATAATTCTTTCAGAGTGGTCCAGTGTTTATATGGTGGTATGCTAGTCAGAGAATATATATATTGTTTTTCCTTTCGAGATTTAACTATTGTGCTCAAATAAGACCAGAGTGTTCAACAAGATATCTGTGATATATACTTCAGATTGCCCAATTGTTTACAAAGTTCCAGTCAATGCTCAGTTTTACTTCCATGATTGAAATATTACATTCCATGTTGTCACACTTTCAATCATGAAGTCACAGGGGGTGGTGGTGGTGGTATAACTTTATTTTTCAAAAGGTTACGAGACTGACGAGTCCCGGTCGGGGCCCTTAGTTCAGGGCTCCGTTGGTTTTTCTTTAAGAAATAAAGCAATTTTCAAAACAAACTACCTGTGCACTGTTAAGATAACACAATCACCTAACTTTGATGAAGTGCCATAAAAGAGATAATGAAATGGAGCAGAAGGCAGGACGCTTTGAAGCATTTGTAATATGAAACAATGTCCACGACAACAATATCCCTGGTTCAATCAGCAACTAAGAAAGCAACCTCTGCTAAAGCAAGCATTTCTTTCTAGAGGTAATCTAAATTAATTCTCAGTTCTTTGCAGGGGCAATCAGATGACCTGTTGGTTTGGCAACTAAACCTGCGAACCTTTTCTGTCATTGTCGACTGCGTCTCGTGCCTTCTGCTCATAAAAAGTAAAAAAAGGCTGTATCGATATCACCGCGATGCACTCGACACGTATCCGGAGGCAGCACGCTGGCTGTGCGACGAACTTCACAAGGTGAAGGAGCTGAAGAGAGTATGTAGCTTGTGGACGGCCATGACTGTGGAGCAGGAAGCGAAGTGTGCACTTTACGGCTTCCACGGGGAGGGCTTCACTGAGGGCAAGGATGTGACGGGGTCCTTGGTGGTCAGGACCTCAGTCGTGGTGGCGAGAGGTTCCCTGTCGCTGGCGGCGTCCATGCTGGGCACCACCGCGGCGAGGGCGCTGAGGGGCTTCCCGACGGTGTCCCTGGTGGTCGGGACTACCGTCGTGGCGGCGGACTCCTTGCGTGTGGCGCTCCGCACGGGCACGTCTGCGGCGGGTTCCGAACCGGGCGACCAGGCGCTGCCTCAGAGCCTTCCCCCTGTCCGAGAGGCCGACCGGAAGGCCGACCGGAGGGCCGGCAGGAGCCAGCCTCTCGGGAGCCGACGCTGACCTCTCCGAGCTCGGCTCAGAACCGTCCGAGCTCGGCTCAGACTCCAACTCTGACTCTTCAGGGTCGGAGTCTGACTCCGGTTCTGGCTCGCTCGATGCAAGGCAGATGTTGTGGAGCACTGCACATGCCGAAATAATGGCGGTGGCTGTTGAAGGGTGGTAATACAGAGCCCGGTGCCTTTGCAGACACCGGAATCTGTTTTTCAACAGCCCGATGCAGCGCTCCACAACAGACCTGATCGAGGAATGCGCCTTATTAAACCGGCCGCAAGCGGTGGAGGTCGCGTGGTTCCCGGGGACAGGGGTGATGAGCCAAGGCTCCAAGGGGTAGCCGCTGTCACCTGCACATGTAGAGGATGGAACATATTGCATTCTTTACTTTTTAAAATAAAAGGCAAGAAAACAGCTGTGTGCAACTATGTCAATTATAATGTAACCTAAGTGTGACTTAAAAGGGTGTTAATATTTCTGCACTACAGTATCAGTTTACATTATGATTAATTAGCACCAGCTTGCCTGCAAACTCCCTGTTATTTCATGTAACTATGTGTTTTCCTGGTGGGTTGTATGGGATGTGTGCACGATTCCTTAGGGGTGCTGTGTTGTATGCAAGTGCATTATTAGGCCCTTGCATCCGACAGATAAAAGCTCTGTTGCTTTTGGGAGTGTGGCCGTGACCTTAGGCACGGGCAGAGCAGAACACGCTGGCCTTGTCTTTGGCAAGCAAGGGGATAAGGCGCCAGTTCGACGAACCTCTTTCCTAATCCTCGGTGGAGTTGGAGATGGGGAAAAGAGAGGGGGTGGTTAGATTGGAAAGGAGTCGGGTCCTGTTGGGACACGGAGGGTCTAATAGGAGGAGCTATATAGGCAGACCGAAGAAGAAGGGTCGGGGAAAAGAATCCAGTGTGTGGGACAGAGACGAACCGAGGACAGATTTGGCGAGCCCCAAGTGGCCAAGGAGGAATTGATCCCATTCCGTACAAACTGACTCAAAGCGACCAGGCGAGCCCCCAGGGATCGGCGAAAGAGCTCCAACTTCATGCAAAAACCAACCAGCAAGAGGGTACAGGCAGACAGTAACAGTGAGTGGGCCGAACTGGACAGCGACTCGCACTGCGGTTGCATGCCTTGCGCAGTCTATCACTGTCGTGAGATTGGTGTAGTGTGGCTTTCGTAGCCTGCAGAGTGTGAGAGTTATGTGGACATAAACAGAGGTTAATGGCCAAACTTGGGGTGTTGTCTCACTTCAAGGAGTTGCAGCAACTGTGTCTGTGTGCCTCACAACAAGCACAGTGTGTGTGGTACTGTGGCTTTCAAGCAGTGGGAGCCACCGTGTGCGTAAGGAATGAATTTAGTATGCTCACCAAGCAGGAACCGGCCGTCGTGTGGCAGCTGCCCTTGCTCGAGTTGGTTTCGGAGCCAGGAGAATTGCCACACGAAGGAGTCGTGCACCGACCCGGGATACCGTGGGTCGATGCACATTATCCGGCAGTCGGCGTCACACACCTGAAAGTGAGAGAGATATTGATATGTAATTACCTGAATCCACAAGTCGTAGATTGTACTTATGGTTCACAAAGCAGTCGCAATTTCAGAACCTTTTAAGTTATTTTGTCTGACACATGCATGTCAACACACCTTCCTGGATGCAAGGTACCTTGAAACAAAAATAATGTTTTTTTGTTTTCTTTTTTACGGAAGCTTTAACAGACAAGTATTATTTTTGGGAGAAGAGTCTCACGGCCCACATGCTACGTAGAGCACACGCTCGCGCAGTCGTGAGACCCCACAGCCAGCAGTCATAAAACGGCATACTTAAACCGTATCGGGAATACGTTTTTTTTTTCTACAGATTTGGGGCGCGTTTTGACAACGTAACATGAGTGTACTTACCACCATCACGTTGAGGGCGTAGAAGTACTTGCGGCACCAGTACGCCGCCTTCGTGACGGTGGGGTCGTTCTTGGACGGGCCGACGATGGAGACCATGGTCCCGTCCACGCAACCGATGACGCCGGGTATCCTGCCGAGCAGCCTGAAGCCCTTCTCCGCGTCGAACCTCTCGCTCGGCGTCTCGGGGAAGTGGATCCAGCCACGCTGGACCCCGAGACGACGCACGATAGCGACGGACACGGCGCGGACCGCAACGCTGACTGTCTTTTGGTCCCGCGCTACGTGTTCGTCACTCGCCACCATGCCTTGGAAGCTACGTGTTCGTCACTCGCCACCATGCCTTGGATGTCCACGAGGTACGCACTCTCCTCACCTCCGGTTCCTCGCGAAGTTCGTCGCACAACCACCGCACCACGATCTTGGGCAGGCGGTATTGCTTCCGAAAGATCTCCTCCGGGAGCTCGAATGCATCGCGGTGTTCCCGATACAGCCTTTCGGGCGAAAAAAAAAGCTCTATTACAGAAAAAGTCGAATTAACGAGACGGCGACGCCTCGCCGCCGAAAACATGGTGCCAATGACACCTAGTTCCGAGCAAGTACCTTTTGAAACGTACTCGGTACAAAACGAAACGTCATTTTGTTGTCACGTCCGGTAGCCGACTCCGCCCAGTTTTGCCGACTCCGCCCACATTTTTCTAGGGAAATTACGTCACTTTTGTTTCCAACCAATCAGACGTGATGACGTCACTTCCGTGTACTATTAAAGGTACATGTACAATGTCGAACCTAGCTATCCTGAAGACAAAAACGAGGATCGAACGCCACGTGCCATAGCGAAAAACGACACGATCAAAAGAAAAAAAAATATATACACACGTGTTTTGGCACGTGATGAACATGATTACAAAATACACAAGGAAAACTTTCGTAGAAAACAATAACATGGGGCTGCGTTTTCTACACCGGCCTTAGCATGCTATTAATGTAAGCTCGTTCTGAGCATGCGCCCTAAACATCGCCCTCAAATATGGCGTCCAGTGAAATACCCCATATATTTCAATGTCGGCATTAAAAAGAAAAAAAAAATCGGTGGCCGAGTGGGCTAGCGCACATCAGCTCTGAGCACGTGGAGAGAAAGCTCGCGCTGCAGAACCCAGGGATCCTGGGTTCAATCCCCACCCCTGCCCGTTTCGATCTGGATGAGCATTGTACCGGAGTGCAATCGTGTATTACTACTGCGTGCTGTACGTTCAAGACCCCAGGCTAACGGTTGTACCGCACTGGCTAAATTGCTCATCTACAGCTGAGACACCAGACGCCCACTGAGGCAGACTAATTTTCCTGCTATAAAAACATACAACAATTTGTGCAACATGGGCTGACGTGCCCAGCCTTATAACTGTTTGAAAGCAAAAATTAATTTTGCTTTAAAACAGTTATATCATATTTTGATTATTTACTTATAATTGCTTATATAGAAGACTTCAGAATTAAAAAGAGAGCGAAAAGACGAGGACCAGACAAAGAAGTGACACGGACGTAGCGCTGCGTCCGTGTCACTTCTTTGTCTGGTCCTCGTGTTTTCGCGCTGTTTTTAACTCCGAAGTATGTACCAACTCGCCCAAGCCTCAGCTTTATACAGAAGAGAGGAGCGTGTGCAGTGCCTGAAGCTAATGTTTTTTGAGAAAATAGTGTTTTTTGGCCCGTGTAAATAAATTACGGATCGCGGTAAGCTGAAACTCTGAGAATGTGACTCCAGCAGTTGGAATATAACGCGAAAGTTTGAGAGCGTGACGTCAACTGGATCAAGAAATAAAAAAGGTATAATAAATTTCTTTATGAACGACGTCCACCTTAGCCTAACCTTGTAAAAAGAACTTATGTTGTGGACACCATTAGGAATTATTTTAAATTAAAAAAAAAACTTGCCAGCAAGAGATAAAACGATAGTCTATTTTTTTTCTGCCTAGTGTATTTCAGTTATATAAGTGTCACATTCGTCCACAACGTTAGTTCTTGTTTTGACAATATTAGACTTAGGTGGACGTCGGATGATCCACTGCACTATGGCGAAACAACCAGCATTGCGGAGCGTGGGAATCTGAAACTTCGGGTGCTAATCAGAAATGCTGCAAGCGCAAGTTTGTACCTTTGGTTTGCGCTCCCGTTGGGCGAATGCTCTTTCAGCTAAATTGCACTCGAACACAAAGACCTCACGCTTGTATCTGTCATTGTGCAAGCATTTCACAGCCTTCAACAGAAGTCAAACTTTCGAAAGGGTTTATTGAGCTTGGCAGATGCACTGTTCGTTGCTTGAGCGTTGCATGCGACTCCTGCTTTATATTTTGCACTCCCGTGCCCTGAAGGAATATTCCCTCCGGACGTCCACTTCCGCTACCAAAGAAGATGGCATGTCTAAATAAGGAAAAGCACAAAGATTTTCCCAGTGGAAGAGGGGGAAATTAACACAAATGGTTGTTGTTTATTATGCCCTAGTTCCCAAGAGCGACAAAACGAAACAATCGACACCGATAAGCTTCAAGCCAATGAAGCAATCAATCCCCACTTCTGCCCGTTTCGATCTGGATGAGCATCGTACCGGCGTGCGGTCCTGTATCATACCTGCGTGGTGCACATTAAAAACCATAGGCTAGCTACCGGTTGTACTGGACTGGCTAAATTGCTCATATACAGCTGGGAGACAAGTCACCATTATAAACACTGAAGCGCGAAGGACGAGACACAAGAACGAAAAGGACACAGGACAAGTCACTGCACAAGTCAGCAAAGCACAAGTCACAGCACAAGTCAGGAAAGGACAAGTCACTGCAGAAGTCAGCAAAGGACGAGACACAAGACCGAGAAGTACACAGCACAAGTCACCAGTTGAGGCAGACTAACTTTGGGCAGTATAAACATAGTCATCAAAGAAACTGCGTCGACTTTACGTAACAAGATAAACTATTTAATCAAACGTTTCGTTTCCCATGCGGGAAACACCATCAGTAAAACCTTCAAGCAGGAATGAGCGAAAAAAACTTCAACAGTCATATTTAAGCAAGCCCGCGTACACATCGGGGAGGAGGCCGCGGTTGGAGTTGCAGGCCGATGAGTCACTCCGAATGAACCGTGATTCCACGAAGCTTCGTTGAAGATTTTTCGCTCATTCCTGCTTGAAGGTTTCACAGAGGATGTTTCCCGCGTGGGAAACGAAACGTTTAATTAAATTGTTTATCTTGTTATGTAAAGTCGGCGCAGTTCCTTTGATAATCGTGATTCCCGGCTTTTGGAATATTTTTGCGTGTATAAACATACTGACAAACACAAATGAAGCACGCACGCAAAGGTATCTTTGACAGGCTTCTTGTCTCTCGGTGCTTTTGAAGTAAACACGAGCAGTTGCAAGCCTGCCAAAAATACATTCACGCGCGTGAATCATTTGCTTGAGGCTTGTCGGTGTTAATCGTTTCTATTGGTCACTCTCGTTTGACTTGGGCATGAGCGTAGCGATTCCGCAACCGCTCAGAGCGGCAGTGCAACCGGGAGCTCGCGCTGTTATACCTCGAAGCATGCTCTGCAACTCTCACCAGGAGCAGTACACCGTGGCCGCGGTAGCAAGCAGTAACGCTCGTCCACCGGGCGCTCGTCTAAAGTCCCGTAAACTGTCTGAGTGCGTTTGGGTGTGTTTGGCAGCGTTGCGGCTGCGAAAAACCAGGATACCCTGCTTCGTATGTCGCGGGACAAGCTACCCCTTGAATTGAATTCCACGCTTCGTACAAAGCATAGATGTGCCGGTGAATCGCTTCCTTTTCTCGGCGTAGCACAGTCAATCACACTAAAACGCAATTGTGTGAATGGGCATTTAAACACCCTATTATACAAGGCATTTATTCTTACTGTTCGTCAAAATCTGATTTCGGCAGCACTTGCAAGCGTCGATCTTTTCCCCGTGTCATCAAGGAACACGACCGCTCTCACTGAATGTAACACATAAAACCAAAATATTCGTTAATAGGTTTATTTTTTTTATCTATTTATTTTTTCTCGTAAGCGCACGCGCCACAGAGAGGCATGCAGCCCGTACAATGAATGCCTGTGAGACCCTTCTAGGGGGTGATAATGATAATGCAGTGCGATATAATGTGCGGCAGTGATAATGTACATTGAGGCATCACAAAGGATGGGTGACGAAGCCATCAATTGTAATTTTGTCGTGTGTATGTTTAGACAGCGGGAAGTTAGACAGCACCGAGGGAGTATGGTGTCTTCGTTGGAGATGAAAGCCAGTGCAGTATATCGCTGCTAGTCTGACGTCTTTAGCGCGCATCACGCAACAGTGATATATGACAGCACGCCAGTGCGATGTTCATCCAGATTGAAACGAGTAGGGGCGGGGGATTGAATCCACGCCCCTACTGGCTTTGCAGCGCGAGCTTTCGCTACACGTGCAACCAAATCCCGAGCCACCAGCCATCGCGGTCGAATTCGAGCTCGAGAGAAAATTATCAAGAAAATCTCCGTTTTGAGGCATTTAGTACTTGTGCCGCCATCTGGTTTAACACGTTGGAAATAAAATTAACAGGGTGATTTTATGTACACAAATACGCAAATACAATAATATTAAGTTTTATCTTCATGGTACGTACGGCCAAGCGTTTTGTCATGTTTGTCTTTGAAAAATGTCTCAAACGCGCTCAAACAGCCAAAACCGTCATATTTCTGGATTTTATTAAAAATCTCCAGCGCTCTCAAGGAAAAATCCAAGGGCCGTACAACCATCATAACGTCTTCATAATTAACCTCCAAAAGAATGAATACTCTGGTCCATTCCTGGAAACTCAGGTTTGTGTAGCGAATTTCGCCCACTGAGTGACGGGTGGTTGAAACCCCCTTAAATCTAGCGTTAATCCGTTCTCCAGCGCTATACTTCGTTTCAGCTTCCGTCCGAGCGCAGCCAAAGGCTGAGGGACGGTTCGCAACTTCGAGAAGAGCATTCCTACGCACCAAAAAGTAGTCCGGAAAGCTAACTTTTTTTTTTTTTAATAACTGTTTTGTGCGTAAGCATTGCATACAATTCCAGATGTGTACTGGGAGAGAATAATTTGCAACTACAAGAATTAAATATCTGACGTTTATGTTTTTATTAATGTATGTAAATGCATGTGGTTTCATGAAAACACATACTTCCGCTGGCAACACGTACGACTGGAGCGCTCGGTTTCTCTGGGTGATTTCGTTCCCGTAATGGCCCAATCATGTGCTTCGCCGCTTTCCTCACCGAGTCTCTTCAAACAACCTTTCGCAAAGGCACGTTTGGGCGCCAGGAGCGAGAGGTCGTGATGAATGTCTGTTTTCCAATTCGGCAGGAGACTCCGGCCGCGTCGTACCGCCAATGCGTTGTAAACAAGAAAAGCGTCCGGGACATTACACTTCATTGATACGCGGCGAAATCAGGGCACCCCTTTACCTGCCGATAACATTGGACGCCGAGAAGCTGGTGGAAAGGACTTCGCCTCGAGCCCTGGTATATCCAGACATTACAGGGAAACATCAATGGCCGGGTCATCGGGCGCCTTGCAATGCGTACTAAGATCTCGAAGCTATGCCGAAATTCCGAACAGGTGGAAAGCTCGGACACAGACGCCAGTGGCCAGCCTACGTAATGACATCCCCTCTGACTACATTTAAGAACGTGAAAGGGCACTTTTTAAACATGTAGCAGACGATACCTTTGATGCACCCGTAGCAGACGAAATACTCGGCGAGCGCGGGCGGCGCGGACGACCAGCGGCGCGGCAGAGTGCTGCAAAAGTGCAGGCGAGATCGCGTGACCTATTGCCTGTGTGTGATTGGCTCCGGCCACACGTAGCTTTGGCTGCGCACGCATGGAAGCTGAAACGAAATATACACGGAAAGATAAAAGCTCAGCGAAGGTGTCGTAGGCAGTGAGAGGCCCAGGTGAGCTTATACTACCCAAAAATGAGGGCACCGCAGTTTCTTCAGAGCTTCAGCGCAGGAGACTTATATACGGTAGAACACCTGGATGTACGAATAAGAGAGGCGACATACCGGCTCAAACCAGCCAAACGAGAAAATCCCAAGTGAAGCCGGAAGCAGAGGTCGCGGTCGGTGGGAACACTCCCACGGGTCTAATAGCGTCCAACGGTGCCCAAGTCCGTCCAATTCAAAGAGAAGTCGTCTGCTTCTTGCACAGGAGTTGCGGTGACGTCAGAACGACGCCGAGCTCTGATTGGCTTTCATTGAAAGGACAGTGGGTACACCTCAATGCTAGATGCCTCGAGGTCAACCCTGTATTTTTTTTTTTTTTTTTCAATTAGCCAATAAGAGCTTAGCATTCTGACATCATCGCAACCCCTGTGCAAGAGGCAGACGAGCTTGCGCTCCGCATAGCGTTTTTGGTTTTGGTCATCGTTGGGAACGTGTCCCTCTAAACCGAAAGTCCCCCCTGCTTCACCTTTGGTGGCGTCGTGTCTCTTCCAGAAGTTTCCTACCTCCATGGTAGAACTTAAATTGCTGTTTTTGATAGGGTGTTTACAATTTCAGGCGAGATACTTTCAATAAGGTCCGCATCTACGCCGATCTCGCGCAGTCAGTGCGATCGTCCTCCGTAAAACAACTTGAGAGTCTATTCAACGTGACGTCCGAATTTACGGGAAAACTCTAAGATGGGACGAAAGCCCACCCGCCGATGCGGTGGATACACAAATTCTCAAGCATTCACAGCTAGCACAAAAGGAATACTTTCTAAAGCCAGGCTTTCAGTCGACTCTCCGGAGGCTGACAAAGGATAAAGACCTAAAGAGCCATTGCGGTGCATCAAACGCCTTTGTTGACGGAAGAGGATGGCACGCCGCAGTTATAGCTCCCAATATGGCAGTGTCCAGCTTCCAAGACCACACAAGAGGCTCCTGGGTTTTGAAGACGGGGCCGGAGGCATTTGTACGAGTAGAAAGCACGATGGACACTGAAGCCGCATCTCCCCCACATGGATGGCAGTTCCGATGACGGTTGACCAGTGTTCCCCCACACGCGACTCCCCGGTGATAAAGTGTTGTGTCCGGTTGTGCCCAGAGGCGTCCGGTACTGTGTTAGCTCAGCATGACCTACCAATATCATTACTGTAGCGTACCACATATCAGGGGTAAAAAACAGCGAAAAGTTGTCTTGCTCCTTCTTAGAACGTTGTTTGTTTCATTATTACGTAGGGGCAACCCCCACCTCCCGCATGCTCGCACTTACTTTCTTTTTTTTTTTTTCAAGCATGTAGTCACTGTTGTTAAATTAATTCTGTAGATACAAACATCTGTATGTAAAAACAAACAATACACACGAATGTGTCCACTGCATAAAACACGAAGGCAGTGAAGATTTTGAAAAAATGGAAAATATGCAATGATCTTTATTTTCTTTTTATTTTTTAGAGCATACAGGTATTGATTTTAGTCTGTTTGTGTTACTGCACTTAAGACGGGAAATTGAGATAACTTTCATCTCAAACAGAGAAAACCTTTTTAGCTCGTCAAGGATTTGCCTTCTCAGGTGGTTGAAAAAAACTACTGCATAAATCTTACAACCGCTTCAACTCTAATCGTCATGCAAGGGCCCAAGAAGGGTTTGTGATTTATTAAGAATTTTCGGATGTTGTAAACACTCTAGATTCTCGGCGTCAACAGAAAAAAAATACAAGACACTGTATATGTTCGGTTTATAGACGTTTTGAAAATTTAACAAAATATTAATATCAAAGAGTTGTTCATAAGAACATTTAGAAATCACATTATCATAGATAATTATATCTGAGAAAGTGGTAGTCATATCGACATTTCATGCTGAATTTAAGGCATGAAAATTAAAGCCCCTTCATGTTTTAAAAGTTGCGCAAGGTGCGTCCACGCATGAAGCACGTTCAATGTGCAGCCCTTGGGTAGATCATGGCGGCACAGCGCAGCATTGAGCTAGATTTCAGACGCCATGTTCTTCCATGTTCTTCCCAGAAATGGCGCGCGGCAGGTGTCTCGAACACCTCCATAGCAATGAATGGCGCCACTTTTCTCAGGATAAGGGGCTTTAATTAAAATCAGTAAAACACGGCACATATTCGGGCTTTTTTTTTTTTTTGTATACAGCTGAAGCTTAGTTTTTATAGATATTTATCGCTCCCCACAACCCCCGCAAATAAAGGAAACTCGTTCTTTCTGATTTAATTTTTTATTTCGTAAAATAAGAGCGCTTTTTCCCAGTATTTACCACTCTAGCAGATGTATAAGTTCCTAGGTAAGCAGACGTACAATAACGAAGCAAATTCACTGGCGAATTCACCGGCGAAAAAAGTATTGATAACTTTTTAAGGTTGGACATAAATATTTTTAATCATATTTGCAGGCTGAATGCAGTTTGAGTTGATTTTGCAACGATTAAATAGAACCTAAAGAGAACACGTTAACCGTTGTATACACGAGAAAACTGTATGCTTCTAAATTCTCTCTTCAATATAAAAAAGAAATATAATAATATAATACTAATAATTTTTTTTTCTGTGCCCACAAACAACTTTTCAGTCTCCACTGTATTGCACAAAATACTAAAATACAAATACCGCGAAAACTAAAATACTCAATACAAATACCACAAAAAAAAAAACCTCATTCTAGGCGAAAGACATCCATCCACGAACAAGCAAGGTAAATTCCTGAAGACACATGAAAATATCCAGGTGATGTTCCTTATTCAAGGCCAATTTAATCCGTGACAAAGGGGATACAGGGGACAAGCAAGATGGATAAAACGTTAATACATTCCGGCTGGCTCTTGATGGAACATGGAAGTCAATGGATCGTAGTAAATCCATTGACCTGACGTGACCATGAACAACGTTATGAAGAAAAACGAAATCTCTGGACTGCCCCCTTACAGCAAGTTTATATAATGCAAACCGGTGAAGTAACGTTTCATAATGATAAAAAGACCTCCTTTCAATATAGCGGTCATACACAATTCTTATCAGCCGCTTTTGTACGTTTTCGATTTCAGTTGCCTGACCAAGAGATAATGAATTCCAGATTACAGAGCCAAATTCTAACCGTGATTTAACTAGTGACTTAATCAAATGCATCAAACAAGAGGGTGATGAGAACCGCCGACATAACCGAGAAATGATGCCTAACACTCTTAACGCAGCATTAACAGTTATAGACGCATGTTCTTTGAAAAAAGTGAACTGTCAATACGGACACCAAGATCCCTTACAAAAGATACCTGGGGTATCAAGGCGCCTTCAAGGTTGTAAGAAAAATAAATGAATTCACGCTTTCTAGATAGAACAATATGTTTAGTTTTCTCGGGATTGAACGAAAAGTGGTTTTTGAAGCACCAATTTGAAACATGTCCTATGTCAGCTTGAAGGCGAGTGCAATCCAATACTGACCTCACACTTAAAAATAGCTTAACATCATCGGCAAAGAGAAGAATTTTTCCGTCACCAACACAGGAAACAATATCATTTATAAACAAAATAAACAAAAGCGGTCCCAAGATGGACCCCTGGGGCACCCCGGATTCAGAAACAAACTCGTCGGAGTAGCATTCAACACGAACAGAGTTTCAACGACCCTTTATATAACTAGAAAACCATGCGCACAGATGTGGGCTGAAACCATGCAGAGCGAGTTTTTGTAGAAGTAAATCATGACTAACACGGTCGAACGCTTTGGCCATGTCAAAATAAATTGCATCCACCTGTCCCCTACTAGACACGATTGGCGCTGAGAAATTTAAAAATGAGCATAAGTTAGACTTACCGATCTCCCCTTTAAAAATCCGTGCTGAGCTTCAGTTATCATCGGGCTCAGATAAAAGTAAAGAAGCTTATGGAGTACTTTTTCAAATACTTTTGCAAATCCACATAACAGTGACACCGGCCCGTAATTGTTAACCAATGTAGAATCACCGGATTTAAAAATGGGCACAACTGCGGAGAATTTCCAAATTTCGGGGAAACAAACCCTGTGCAAGAGACAAGTTGAAAATATGCATCAAAACTGGAGCAAAAATAGAGCAACAACCTTTTATAATAAAACTAGGTATGCCATCAATGCCGGTTGATATTTTGGGTTTCAGTTCTTTTATACCTTCTAAAATGCCTTCAATGCAAACAGTAAATGTAGACACATAATCAGAGCCCTCAACGTCAACGGAACTAAAAGAGATGCTCGTAGAAAAAGAAGAATAGCAGGAACTGAAATACTCAGCAAAACGAGTTGCAATATCGGCCTGGGAATACAGATAACCATTATCGTCTCGGAGACAAATACTGAACTTATTTTCACTGGAATGTTGCTTCGTAAAGCGCCAAACTTTTGGGGATTTTTCCTTAGGTTATACTCGATGTCATTTAGGTACAGTTGGCTATCTTGTTCGTATAGTTTTTTGACCAAACCGCGATAAATGCTGAACTTCTGATAGCCCCCATCTAATCCCGTTTTTTTATATAAACGATGACAGTGCAGTTTCTTTCGTAAGGCGATATTTAGCTCTCTTGAAAACCAGCAAGGGTAATGGGAAGAGTGCGTAAACCGTTTCGGTATAAAAATATTCACTGCATTCTTCAAGGTTTCTGTAGCTGAATCAGCTATATGGTTATTTAAGACATCCGACCAGTCATACTGCTCCATATATTTGTACAAGCCAAGATAATTTGCTCGAGAATAGCAATACGCTGCAGAACTTCTATTAACACGAGGCCTGCATGACAAGTAGAATTTTGTATATATATATTTATATTTATATATATGTATATATATATATTTTTTTTTGAATGCGAGAAATATAAAAATTACATACTTCAGTACATCATTGTGACATGCCTCGCAATATAGTACACTTTTTTTACGGCAAGCTTTACGCTCTCCCTAGCACCGGTTTAAACTTGAGCTTGTTGGTACATACTTGTAAAAATATAAGCTTGAAATATAGAACCAAAACTAAAAATGTAAAACTAAATGTCTGTCCTCTCCTGTCCTTTCTTTCTTCGTGTGCAAGTTTAGTTATATAGTTCAAGCTGATCTTTTTACTCTCTAGCACGTTTCAACTTACATGCTTTATAAAAATGGAGGAACTTAGTTGTGACACAATAAACAGCAACTTGAACTAACAAGTTCAAGGCGACATAACATGCTGACGTGATTTTATCACTACCCCGCACTTTACCTACAGAAATGTTCTGGTAGGCCCGTAAGGACAGTTACCGTATCCGAGTAGTTTCGTAGTCGTAAGAGGAATCACGAATGTGCTATACTCGTATGCACCCCAAGAACTGCAAAAACAATTTCCGACTTCTCGCGGAATGTTAATAATTTTCCCCTTCGTGTTGGAAGGTGAGATAAATGTCGGTGCATCTTAAATTAGCTTTATATTATTTTAATTTTATTTTCATTATTTATCCGATACTGCGGCGCTCAGTTAAAAGCAGGAGTGGAAATTTTTATATAGATACACAATGAACACACACAACTCCCCTGACTTTTCGAGCTCCCTAACCTAAATGCATAATCTGAATGCGGATGGCTTCCGGATTCCGAAACGCTATCTCGTTCCCCCAGATTCACTCTACACTCTTAGAAAAAAGGGTATGGATAGTCCTCCCTTAGGGGAGGAACGGTCTTGTAACCTATGTTCCTTTAGAAAGAAAGAAACGTCCGTCCCTGAAGCAGGGGAGCAACTAGTTCCTCCGTCACCTGCATCTCATTATGGCGGCCCTGAATCGAGCAAATCGAGCTCAATAAGGCTTAACGAGGACGCTAGGTCTCTTGTACGGGACGAGAGGAGCAGCAAATAAAAGCGTAACACGAGCTTTCCGCGAACTGTGTTTATTTCCGAAGCCAGATTCTCCCCACAGGTACAGAAACTTGCGTTTCGAAAGCAGTTACTCAGTCTTCTCGTCGACAGCACTGCGATGTTAAACGGAGACAACCGATACCCAGTTACTTCGCGCACTTTGCGTCTTACCTTTGGTGTTCCTCGAGTCACAACTCCTTCGTCAACCGCACATCACGGTGAAGGGCAATCTCAATCCGCGAAACCAAAAGCCGCTCTCGAAAGAACAAACTCGAAGCCGCTGTTTATCGCGTAGCGTGAAAGAAGGCTAAATCGCTAGCCACCAGAAGGCGGGGTCAATCAGAGTAATTGCAAGTAGCTAGGCTAGGTGGCGCTAAGTAACGCCCAATTCATGTTCTACAAAAAATAATTTGGTTTCCTCAGGCAACTGGTGCGCTTGGGGATCCTCTACTATACACACATTACGCTTCTTAGGAGCATCAGGCGAACATACATTGAGCACATACACATACATGGCACATACAAACATCAGTACAGCGGCACACCACACTAGCCCGAACACTACACCCGTACTCTGCGTTTCCGCCTTTTATACTGGTCGTTTTGAACGTACGGAATTTTTCGGAGACTGAATAAGCAATAAAACATATTACCAGCATGTTGACTTTTTTACAGCAATGTCATATCTCTGAGAGTATTTTGAATGGCTCAGGGGATGAATCTCTTATCAAAACGCAAACGCTCGATCACGCCGTAATGTTTTGAAAGCAATAAATCAAGCCGCTCCAATGCTGTTCGAAGCCATGAGCTTGTTTCCCCGCACGGCACGTCGTAGCCTGTATTTCTATTGTAGAGTTGTTTTTTTTTTTTATTTGTGCTGTTCGCGCAAAGCTGCAATTGCCGCCTTGAATTAATCTCTGTAGAGCGGATATTCACTCAGCTGGAAGTGATGCTTCACGGGCTGAGAAACCGTTTTTCGATCAACTTGAATGCAGTCAAAGCCGCGACTTGCGGCAGGTGTTAAGTGTACGGAGCTACGCCGTGGCGAGCCCGAAACGTCTAGCGCTCATCCCAGCGCGCCACTTGGAGGGCAGTTTCTCCAGGAACCGTAGTATACTTAAACAGCAAAAAAAAGGATAGCTTTTTTGTTTTTCGATTTTACCTACGATTGTTTTTTAATGCTAAGATTCCACACTGTAAATATACGTACTTTCCGTCACGATTTCGTACTATTGTCCTTGCCCCAGAGCGCAACCGCTCTCGGGGACGAGACAATAGTTACATTGGCCACTGTACGATAGGAGCTTATACTCTTCAGACCAACGTTCCAACATGACTATGCGCACTTTGATCGATTGATTGCACGTAAACCCTCAAGTGGTATTAAAGTTTTTAATGTAAAGCGGAATGTCAACCTGCGACACCCCGCCCCCTCCAATCACGGCCCGACAAGAGGCAACAATGCCCTACAGTTTACGTCATCTCATCTTGTTGTTACACCACTGATACGCAAACACACGGTCACATCGGCGATAATTCCAGTCTTCTGTTCACAACCCACAACACTGCCATCACGATGTTGCTGCTTTGTTGATGACACACACAAATACAGAACCACGTTGAACGCCGGTTGGCACTCGGCATCGGAAAGCAGAACCGAACTCAGCACGGAAGACACTCAGGTAGCCGGCAGCAACACCCGCCTGTCTTGGACGCAGTTCCTGCGATTTCCATAACGTCGAAACCGTCGATACAGTTCCGCGTGGTTTCGTTACTGTAGTTCTGTCAGTTCCGTGCTGCGCGAGTCCCGCAATCCGGAGACGGCCGTCCCCCAGTGTACGTGGCGCTGCTGGCACTGCTCCGGAACTTCGCTGTTTCTAGCGGCTTCGTTTGCTCGCATGATAAAATTAGTGATAAAAACGTCAATGCAACCGAAATGTTCTGCACATTTATACTAGAAGACGGAAATACAGGCGGTCTTCGCTGCCGCTGAAGCTAGGGTGACCATCTTCCTGATAGTCAAAGGCGGGACACGCTGACGGGAAAGGGGGGAGGGGGGGGGGGGGGTTCACAATGGGCGGTGTTTAGGAAGGATGCATTGGAGGAAATGTATTACCATGCACACCACTAAATGTGACTGAAAACATATTATACACCTGCACACTATGTTGCGGCCATTAAGCTCAAATAACTTTCACACCCAGTGATGTATACACTCCGTGCGGGAACTATAGGGGGCGCTTTGAAAAACGCGCGCAGCGCCGCTAGCGGAGGAGCTGGCGTTCGACCGTGAGGCGCGTTCAGCAGCCTGCGGCGCCTTTTCGCATGCCAAGCTGTGGCGGCGGAAGCGCGCACGGACGAAACTTTTGCTTCTTGAGCCGATACGTTGAGGGTGACGTTGCATGAATGCTGGGGCAGACCTAAGAAGGGCATTTAGCTGTTCTCCTCTTCTTATATGTTGAATTTTAGTCGTTATTCGGGGGAATTTCTCTAGTTACGGCCAAAAAAGGGGTTGGAGCAATTTTCCGAAAAGCAAGACGGCCGCCCCCATGATTGCTTTGAGTGGGAAATTTATTTCGCTCGTCGCTGTAAACGTAGGACTGCTGGAACGATGATATTAGAGGCGAGTGAGATGTCCACTAAGTTTCTTCATGAAGTGTGCCAAGTTTCATTAAGACAGCAGGTGTGAAAGTTGTTTCTAACGAATGAAGAAATAAAGCTGTACGGTATATCCAATATTGGACCCAAAACGTTGCGTTATAGCGGGCTGTGCAAAGTACAGATTTGGGCACACAGGTGCTTGGACTTGACAGTAACATGACACAGCACTTATTATACAAAAAAAAAGGTGGCATAGGGAAACCAGGTGAAAATTTGGTTTGGGCGGCGTAACTCAATGGGAACCGGTTTTGACCATGAAAAGGCTGTCAAGAGAATACCACTGGTCGAAGGAGGTGGAGACTTTAGAGGTAGGAAGGGACTAGTGGACTGTACTTCCAATTGAAACAACTTTACGAAAGGTGGTTCCAAAGCCGAGAAAACGAAGTTGTCGGCCAACACACGGTTTGGCCGCCAAGGGCTTTTGCGGTCAGCTGTTGTGTAATAACCTGTTGTGCGAGGTGCTGATTTTCGGCCCACAGGTACTTTGACATGTACGTCACTTGGCACAACACTTATTATAACAAAAATAGTTGGCATAGCGAAACCAGGTGGAAATTTAGCTTGGACGGCGTAACTAAATGGGAACTGGCTTTGACCGTCAAAGGCTGTCAGAAAATACCACTCATCGTGGGAGGTGCACACTTTACAGGTAGGAAGGGACCAGTGGACGGTACTTCCAGTTCGAACCACTTTCCGATAGGTGGCTCTAAAGCCGAGAAAAAAAAATTGTCGTCTACAGAACTCGGGTTGTCAGTGTTTCCACATCAAAAAAGGAGGCTGATCAAGAAAGAAAGCACACCACATAAACTTCCATACTCAAACGCCGATTCTCCAATGATTCCGATTTCATGGTTGTTTTCTTTAGATTTATATTTGTCACTTTTTTTACCGTTCAAATCTTTCTTCATGAAATACAGATTGCGTGCCATATTTGTCCGGAAATATCATCGACACGTACGATGGGGACGAAACTTCTTTGGAGGGTATTCCTCCAACGAAATTGGCACTGCATACCCGCGAGTGTGGGATGGCATTTCAGTTCGACCCATCGGCGCTGACACACGTAGGCGTTACTGGTATGAAAACAAACAAAGAGCGCAAAGCGGCAGTGTAAAATATGTCAGCCGTGCCGACACAGTGGCAGACATGATCGGGACACCAAATTTCTCGCGTCGTACGGCACGGCTCCATTGTTGTCACTGTCCTACGAAACATCGGCGAGGTGAAAAACTGTGAAACTTTGTCTCCACGAGATACGACGCATAACTATTGAAGCACTCAATGACGCAGCACAGGCAGCACTTCATGCTGTGAACCCAGCGCAACAGCACCACTCCGACTTCAACGCGTACCAACGTACGCGGCGTGGTTTCGGTTTCGTTTTCTCTGGGGTGCTCACTGCCTACCTTCGGTACCGGCCGCGCGGCGGCGCGCCAGTCGCGTCGCACGGAGTGAATATATATATATATATATATATACAGGGTCTGTCCCAAAACTTCCCGGAATGATTTTTTGTGGTCGGCAACGCCGCCTAGCGGGGTGGGGCTTCAGGTGGAGAAGTTAGTGGGGGATATAAGCTTCGAAATGAGACCGGTCTCAGTTTTCTGCTATCAGTTGCTGAGGCAGGTCACGCTCCGCGCAGAAGCATCTACAGCACCCTCGTCGAGAAAAAAAATGGACCAGTTTTTGGAGCAACGTTATGCAATCAAGTTTTGTGTGCAACTAGGTAAAAACGGGGCGGAGACGCTCGAAATGCTTCGGAAAGCCTACGGCGACGACGCAATGAAAAAAAGCCAAACTTTCATGTGGCACAAGAGGTTCCGGGAAGGTCGGGAGTCCGTCAACGACGACGACCGCTCGGCACGCCCGTCGACATCACAAACGGATGACTCGGTGCAAAAAGTGCGTCACGTTTTGGACAAGGACCGGCGATTAAGCGTTCGAATGGTCGCAGATGAGTGTGGAATACCCAAAACAATCGTTCATCGCATTTTAACAGAGGATCTCCAAATGAGGAAAGTCTGCGCGAAAATGGTGCCAAAGGTCCTGACGAGTGAGATGAAGGAAGAGCGTTTGTTGAAGTGTCAGGAATTGCACGAACGCTTCGAAACAGACCCAGAATTTTTGGACAGAGTGATCACAGGGGTTGAGACGTGGATTTTCGAGTATGATCCCGAATCAAAGCGTCAGAGCAGCGAGTGGCACACCACGGAGTCTCCTCGACCGAAAAAAGCAAGGATGAGCAAATCGCGAATCAAGGCAATGCTCATGGTGTTTTTTGACAGAAAAGGTGTGGTTCACCGTGAATTCGTGCCACAGGGACAAACAGTCAACAAGGAGTTTTACTGTGAAGTGCTCAAACGGTTGCCAAACAGGGTTCGACAAGTCCGAAAAGAAATTTGCGACAACTGGATCTTGCACCATGACAATGCGTCAAGCCACACCGCGCTCATTGTCTCCGAGTTGCTGGCCAAAATGTGTGTGCCAACGCTGCCCCAGCCACCGTACAGCCCCGATCTGGCACCACCGGACTTCTTTTTATTCCCAAGAATCAAAAGAACCCTGAAAGGAACTCGGCATGGGACGCTGGAGACGGTAAAAGCAGCTGCGACGACCTCACTGAAGGAGGTTCCTGTTGACGGCTTCCAGGGCGCCTTCAGTGATTGGGTTCAGCGTTGGCAACAGTGCATCGAAGCAGGGGGAGATTACTTTGAAAAGTTCTGAAAAGATTGTAAACTTATATTGAATAGATGATTTATAAAAAAAAACAATTCCGGGAACTTTTGGGACAGACCCTGTATATCAATTTTAATGACAAGTAAGCTATTAAATGTGTCTAAGTTTAAAACATCAAAATTGACTGCAACAAGGCTCACTGCATCAAAGGTAAAAAAGAAACAGTAAACCTTTTTTCGGCTTATTGTTTCCTGTCGATATACTTTTACCACTCAAATTTAGAACCTTATGTTTTATTAAAACTTGGGTTTGGGCTAGTTGGCCCACTCTGAATTAAAAGGATAAAAGCGCGAACAAAACGAGGACAGTAATAAGGTGGAGAACTGGGCCAGTTGGTTGACGTTATACATGTCCTGTTGTGTTTGTTCCTCATCGTTGTCCGTTTTCTGAACTGTTTTCCCCGTCATGTAAAACGAGGACAATAAAGACACAAAGACGACAGGACAGTCGCTACCTCTTCATTAAAAATATTTCATATCAACCCAGTTGATGTGAACTATGACACAGTTTAAATTGAAAATAATTGCAATAATTTATATTTCACGTTTTGGCTAGCAATTTTCCCTTGCAATGCTTTTCCACCAGGGGGAGGGGCACCACAGCACATGCGCGTCGATCTCCTGCAAGAACGACGGTCGCTTCCCGCAATGCTAGGATAGTAAATAGCGCACCATCGCATTTACACGATCATCAGAGGCCTCCACGCTACCCCGCGCCCCTTTGTTCGGCAGCGCCGCGAGATAAATAGTGAATTTTACGACAGCGTGAAATGCGGGACATTTTGAACATTTTTGGAATATCTTGCGGGACGCGGGACACAAGCCCTCAATGCGGGACAGTCCCGCGAGTCGCGGGACGGGTGGTCACCCTAGCTGAAGCTCAATCAACTCAACAGCTATTTATTAAACAACGTGCGCGACCTGCTCGAAAAACGAAACCGAAAGAAGATGAGTCGGGAGGGCGAAAGCTTTCTCCCGTCTGCCTGGAGAAGCAGAAAAACGTTTCGTACCTCCCTGTTTCTCGTTTCCGCTTAGGGACGCGTCAGTAGAAGGGAGGAAAACGCGCCGTTGCTACTTTTTTCCTCCATTTTTTCTTAGAGTGTAGTTAATTAAAAAAGTGATAGTTTGTTTGCTGCCGAAACCGAAACATCGTTCTCTCTAGATTTTTCTCCGTTTTCCCCGCCGCCCAAGCGTGACGTCACGGATGTGCAGCGAGGCGCGCGGCCGGCCATCGAGTACGCTCGCGCCCGCCTTTCTCGCGTCTAACAGCGAGAAAACCTGGGCGTTCGTGCTGTTTGAATTTGATAATTATATATATTTGCACAAAGTATGGCCTTGGCCTACGTGTATAACTATAAGAAAGTAAAAAGAAAAACTGGAGCAATTGGAATTTTCATAAAACCTTTTTGCAACTCGCTACGCTCAAGCCGTGGATCACTAGTTTCGTGATATCGCTAGTAAATCCGTTCTCGTTTTACTGGAAGATGGCTGGTGTAGAAAGGTCGAAGAGTCACGCAATACATTTTTTTACGAATTGCCAAAGCACCGCGGATAATGCTCGGAATGTGGGTACAGATGCCCCACGCGCTCGTATGACCTGAAGGAACGTGCCATTTGTTTTAGATTTTCTTTTGAAAAGTTACTGTTGCAGGCGTCAGCACGTGTAACTACTCTTGTGGCATGAATATGATCCTTGGTGCTTAAGTAATTTAGCAAAAGATCTGTAGACCATTTCTGAAAAGCGTTTCTGATCGATGCCGTTTCCAGCGTTCGTGCGTGCGGCGCGTACATTGCTCGCCTTCCAGAGCGATGAACATGTGCGTGCTGTGCTGGGACCTAAGACATGTAGACTGTGATTCTCGTAAAGAATGAAATGTATAAAACAGAATGAACTGCATTCGTGTAGATCTCAGATGGCAGGTTACTGGTCATGAATATCGTGTTAAAATGACGATTAAAAGAACTTCGCAAACCACCAAGCCAAACATCAATTTTGGAATGGCATGTGTATAAAATACACAGATACACTGTTCATCTCCAAATCAAGAATATTTGCTTGAAAATACAATAGTGCGTGAGGTATAGAAAGACATAATAAAAATTTCAATTTAAAATAAGTTAATAAAAGTTACTAAAAAATGTGTAACCGTATTTTTTTTTTTTTTTTTTTTGGAGTAGAATGCAACGCGTTCAAACACCCATCCACGAGAGCACATGGGAAGGGGTAATTCTATATCAGATTTCTTTTTTTTTTAATTAGGCTGGTTTAACAGTTTCCATCAGCTGTAAATTTGCATGCCTCCGCTCAACGACATTAATATTTTTATGGCTTAAAAAAAATCTTTTCAGTCCTATACAAAATTTCTCCCCAATAGAATAAAATAAAGACGTTTTCATCACTTCTTCTGCAGAGAATATTGCACGCCAACCATTTGACAAACCAGGCAAGGCTCTAGCGTATATTAATGGAGCTCAACACCTGCTCCATATACCTCTGTATTAGCAGACAGGAATGGCAATATGTCGAAAGTCATGTCTAAATTCAGACTAGAACTTTGTTAGGCGTTTCACATCTCGTCTTAAACATATCGGCCGCGGGAGTGGAACTCCGAGAGTAGCCCGAGCTACATTCGACGTCCGAAACAAATATAGTGCTTATAAAACAAAACAAAACAAAAAAAAAAAAACATTGAACCAATTGTGAATAACAAATGTGATTGTGCAAAATGGCGACTATAGTGCTAGGTTGTGTACTATATTTCTCGATATTATCAGCGCTCTTCTTTGGACGGGTGTCGTAATGTTCAAGCCGGCTTGAGTTTGCGCTTGCCGCTCTTGAAGCTGTTCCAGCTGCTGAGCGATACTCAACTCGCAGCACGCGGCTATAAAGTATTCCGAGCAAAAAGTGAAAATGTTTCACGTGACACTAGTTCTCTCGGCACACAGCTCCTCGCCAAAGCACCTTGACAGGTTGGCCTCCATTGCTGCCGGGGAACGCTTTTTTTTTTCTCCCATGAAAACAAGGGTAAAAAGAGAAGCTTCTCCTGCACTGTTTCAACAATCTATTCCGGAGCACAGATTGCAACTTATTGCAAAAGAACTTTCAACCTTGAAGCTGCGAAAAAATTATTTAAATCGCTGGCGTCCGAAAAGCCACTTCGCGGCTGCCGGAGTCGCTCGTCCGCCTGCATATCCGTGACGTACGCGGGTAGGGAAAAGTAGGGATGTTTCATTGTTGCCAGAAGCGAGTCGCCTCCTGGAACCCTCGCGGCCGGCGTTACTTGAAAATTAAATAACTTCACGGAAAAGCTTTATTTTTTTATATTTTGGTTATCAGTTGATAAATTACATTTTGGTTATCAGTTGATAAATTACATTTTGGTTATCAGTTGATACATTACATTTTGGTTATCAGTTGATAAATTACATTTTGGTTATCAGTTGATGCGGTCTGCAAATTTCCAGTCAAATCGAAGTCTACCAAAAAATCGGCGGAGTTCCCCTTTAAAGTGTAGTGTAAACAGTAGGGCTGGGCAATTAATCGATTAACCTACCGATTGGCCGAGTAATGCTTTAATTGCGATTAAATCTGCAACCGGTTAATCGGTTAAAGTTTGACCAGCAACAAAAAACTACAAATTTAGAGCTTTCACCACGCAAACGTGGACTGTACACCTGTATGAAGGCAAACTTAGGTGAAATGTTGACCTAAAGTAAGCCGTAGGGGCGAAATATGTAACTCTAAACAAGCGGAGAAGGTTCTACGTGTCCCAGCCACTTCAACGCCATACGAGTTTTTATTTAGCGCAGCAGAGGCTATTGTAAACAATCAAAGGAGTTCGCATTGCCGGAGAATTTCAACGAACCTCTTTGCCTCATGCAGCTGAAGTAACAATTTGTGAGCGTGAGTGTCTTTTGACTGATCTTAACTACACATTAAGGTTGATTTAAAATCCGTGATATTACATTGCGCCGTTTATTCATCGAAAGCAAAAAAAAAAAAAAGTTTGACTTAGAAAAAAAGGATTATGCATGGGAATGAACAAAAGCGAATAATCAATTAATTAATCGACTAAAGCTGTCGATTAATAGGGTCATTTTTTTATTCGACGAGCGCCACTATACTTATATATGATGTAGTGCGTCCTCCAGGGACACATGAAGATAGTCTATCGTGCTCACGTTTTACGCTTTCTGGTAATCTGGGCCGGCTTGCTCGAAGCAGAATCTCAGTTGAGACTGCTCAAAGAAAGCGCTGTCAAGGCTAGCGCCCGAGCTTAAGCCGAGTCTCAGACGCTCGCGCGCCCGAGCCTTGGCAGCGCTTTCTTTGAGCAGCCTTAACTGAAACACTTCTTCTAGCAAGCCGGCCCTGGTACCTTAATTACCTTGGCGTCCGAGTGAGCGGGGTGAGTTCTGGCCGCATAGCTCAGTACATGTTGGAAACTCCAAAAAGCATGGTTTCTTGCTCCGATAAAAAAAAAAAAAAACTTGCAAAATCTTGTCCCCGCAGCTCACGGATAATAAGCAAAACTTGTATTTTTTTTCTTGTTGTGACAATTTGATGACGTTCGAGTTCGACCATGTTCGACCTTTTTTTCAAACTTTCAACACAAATTTCGGCGAGAGTTAGAATGAAGTTCGACTATTGAGCGCATACGCAGAAATTATAGACGAGCTGGCGCGCCTCAGCTGGTGAAGGAGGGGTGAAATATTTACAGCTTGTATTGTTTTAGATTAACGAACTAACTGAACTGTTAAAAGTGTACATGTTTTGTATGGTGTAAAATTGAAAACTTATCAAAACATTTGTTGTTGTTGTTGTTTTCGAGTAGATAAAAAAAACATTTCCCAGATTATAGTTTTCACCCGGTGAGTCTCCAGGGGCCGATTTCAGCTGAAAGAAAGATATTTTCCTTAGATAGTCCGCACCCGGTGCATGTCCGCAGTCGCCATTTTCGGCCGAGGGCAAGAGAAACACAGTGCCAGTATGACCTTGTTTTATGGTTCCATTAAAACAGAAAACGAAAGCCCGGAGCCAATGATTTTGTGCATAGTCCGCACGGCATAAAATATCAACACTTGGGATAAACAGGTCGAGTATAATCCATCCGCACGCGTCAAATATCAACCCTAAAAAAAGGAAGAGGAAGACACGTATAGTTTTGTGCATAGCACGCACAGCAAAAAAATGTTGACCTTTTTTTTTTTTACGTGTATAGTCCGTGAACTATACACCGGAAAATGTGGTACGTTTGTATGTGTGTGTATTTTCACAGACTGTTCCGGTTCTGACATGCAGCGAAGCGCTGATGTAGCGCTGCTCACGTGTTGTTAGCTACTTATCGTCTGCCATGAACAACAGTTTTAACCGTGCGATGCAAAGCTGGTGAATGCTCCCGGCAGCTCGCGCTTAGCGCGAGGTTAGTGCTATGCTTGAAGCGCTCCGCTGCATGTGTGAACAGGGGCCTTACGTCGAAATTTGCCAAAACGTCGAAGGTTTTCCCGAAACCGTCGAACCTCTAGGTTTCACAAAAGTACGCGGCATTCCTAAGGGCTAAGTGTAACTAGAACCCTTATTAAACCCCAGTCACACTGCTCGTTTCTCTCCAGACATGATTAGAGAATTATCTGCGGCCTCAGGCATCTTCGAAGTCTGTTTGCTTCATCCATGCATCTACACAGACAGTCTTTGCATGACCATTGCGACCGTCATACAAGGAAGGCCTCAGACAGTGCATGCAGACTGTCTTTTGTAGGACGCATGAGCAGTGTGATCGCGACTTTGGGGAGTAAGAATTACTCTATAGTTTACCGATCGGTGCAACACTCGAAGTGTGCGGATACGATTCCAGCTGAAAGAAACAATTTCCCGAGCTTGCGGCAAATTACAGTAATAAACTTGAGGTAACCGCAACACGTTGGCCGAATCTCTGACTTAACCAAAGAAACCCCGAACAAAATGAAAAAAAAAAAAAAAAATTCTGTAAGTATCGCGTGTCCAGGTAATAACCCCCGCGGAGCAGTAATTGATGAAGCCCATGCTAGATTAATGCCGGAGGCGTGACAAAGGTCAGCGAGTCTTCACCTTTACGGATCCCTAAACTACGGCCGGAGATCAAATTACGGCAGCTCGTGTCCAGCACGATTTTTTTTTTTTTTTTTTCCGAGCAGGCTGGGAGGTTTTGTGAAAGTGAGCACCGGCGTCGCCAGGTGGCGCTCGTTGGGAGGGCGGAAGTTGATGGGAGGGCGACTTCCGGGTGACTGCCTCCTGCCACCTCGAGTTCAGGGCCAGTTTGCGCAATGGGCTTTGAGTCGCCATCAATCCCGAAAGTTAGCGAACAACAACAAGTGGGGGAGGGGGAAGGTGAATCATTAAGGGGTTTTCGTGCCGTAATGAGGTGAAGTATCAGCAAAGTGAAAAACACTTCGCGACGCTGTTAGCGCACACACTACGTCGTGGCTTCTTTGCATTTTACTTAAAAGAATATTGGAGGGCATTAACAATGTGCCCTTTAGTTTTGCGTTCCAAATGAACACTTTCTATCCCATTAGTACTGTTGACGGCAAACTTTCGATCTTTCGAGAAAAATATAACAAAACGACGGTTCTTCGTTCTCACTAACAGTTCCGCACAGTGTACGTGTTCATAGTAGCTAATGTTATCCCCAAGCCAACAAGTTTTCTGCAGCACTTTTTTACAAGCGGGACGATGACAGCATATCTTTCCAAAGCTCAAGCACTCTGTGCTATGTTAAACTCCATCCATGAGAATGTCCGTTTTTATATCTCAGTCGTGGCGCCTGTTGTTTAATGAAATATCACAAAAAAAAAATAATGCTGGTGTGAAAAGGGACGAGCTAACACCCCCGACGGAGGGGAAGGCTGTACCGTCATGCAGTGAAAACAAAATAAGAGCGGCGGAGGTGAGATCTACAATGGGGTATGCAGCTTAGTTGCTAAGCAAGCTTGGAAATTGAGGACAGCTGTAAATATAGTAGAACTCGTTGCTGTTGAATCCACAGGAAAGAATAAAAAAAACAGTTCTCCTAATGAGAATGAGTGGTTGTTGGGGAAGTTTTGGCATTCGTTAATAGGCGGCCCCTCGATTCGCTCCATCGCAAATCGAGGGCCGTGGCTTATAAGACCGAAACAACTGCTATATCCGGGCGTGCCGAGCTTGTCCATTTATCCAGGTCCTCCGTTCCATTGAATCGCTTTCTGAATTAGAAAATCCTTCGTGGTTGTGAAGTCTTTCTCTCTGGCATTTCCGCCTCCTGCCCTCTATATACGCAGTGCTGCTTCTAATCTCTGCTTAATCCTTCTTCTTCTAGTGTCAAGTGTCAGTGCCTTCAAGTGTCAAGTGTCAAGCGTCAAGTGTCAGCGTCTTCGAGTGTCAAGTCAAATGTCAGAAGGCTGCGGCGGCAAAATCTACAGTTATTTTGTATCCAATATTTCATTGTTGCTCAGAACCAAAGCGTAGACTGTGTCTTTTTTTTAGGTCCAAGCATATTTTTAGCTTTGTCATTCTCCGAGCACCCTCCATAGATTGCACCGATGAGCTTTATCAAGAGCTTTGTGGGGAAGTAGACACTCCAAAAAATAAATGAAGTATGCCGCGGCGCTGTCTTCGATGCTGCTGTCGGTGTAAACATGGTGATAGTTTTCCACCGGAACATGATTAAATTATTTCCACTTAAGTTTGTCACGATACAGTTTCTGTTACTCACCAACGTCGTATGGGCGGGGGTCCGTCGGGTGGCCGTTCTAAACCTAGAGTGTTTCGGTGGATTGACCGAGAAGAGATTTGTGCCTGGACTGAAGTTTGTCGACAAGTTTGTGAGTTGAAGGCAGATTAAGGTCTCACTGCCTAAATGTCCCCACGCGGTTCAGTCCGACTTTTTATAGCATATACACTGCCCGAACAGTTACTACGAACAGTTCTATTGCCATTTGTTACTCTTGTTCTTTTAGAGCTAAAATTCTATCATAAAAAAACTAATACTGTGACGAAAAATGCTTATTTAGAGCACTAACTTAAGCGGAGATATTTAGGTATATTCTTCACAATCTTGTCGGAGCGAAATGCGAGAAAGAAAAAATGCTTGGATGCCGTGTTTATGCTGCGTCGCGCAGCGCATACAAAAACTCTCACGTCAATGCCTTCTTACAGTTCAAGACAAGTAATTAATCGAGGAAAAACTAAAACTTCGTTTTATGAAATCTTCAGCTCTCCGAATTCGGAAGCACGATATACCATGAGTTCGGACTGGCACATCCCACGATACACTCAGCGGTACCCACGCGAGAAGCCTGGCAGCTTTCTCGTTGAATGGGCCGGGGAAAGTTCTGGCCTTCCAAATGGGAGCGGATCATCTGAACAAACCGACGGCACTATATATGCACTGTCCCGACCCTTCAAAGAAGTGGGGGCAGTGGTGTGGGTCAGTCGGTGCCCCGCCGCGGCTCGCAAAAGGAACTTGATTGACGCTGATCTCCTCTCGAACTTTCACTCCTTTGTTCGCAGACGGTTCCCTATTTCACTTTCAAATCGGAAATTGCGCAGCGCAGCACTTGAGACATCGCCACTCTGCTCCCGAGTCCATTCGTCGGACCGCTTGCCCGGTGACATTGACCGTTTTCGTTTAGTGCACCATGGTGACAATGGTCACCATGGTGTATACTTTTCATTTCGGGTGTGATTGTAGGCATAACTTTGCCATGTGCACACTAGGGCAGGCCGAAAAAAACATAAACGACGGAAACTTTCGTTGATACAATGATAAGTAAAACGGATTGGGCTATAACCGAGTTGATAATAGCCAGGAGTCAGTGGAATTTACTATACCACTTTTATAATAGCCAAGCATCGCTCTGCGTCCTTTTTTTTTTTTTTTTTCTTACTTTAACTTTCATTTGGCCCGTTTTCCTACTGCGTTTCCACTCATGACCGTCCCTGCTTCTTTGAGGACAACACCGGGATATTGAAGAGGACTTTACTCCGGCGTTTTAGCGAGGGATTGGTGGGGTCCATCGATCTTGCGCTCTCGCTTTTGTAGATAGCCGAGGTTGCGAGGATAACTTGAGAGTTCAAAATTATGCTATTGATCTCCAAACCATGAAAAGGAATACATAACAAAGTATATATAAAATTCTTAAGAAGCCAAACGTTTTTTTTTTTTGTTCCAATATCATTTATATACGAAACACCTGTCTCCATTTGAAGCACTTGCATCTTTTTTTTTTCTCTTGTGCGGCTATATGGTTTCATCGTTTGTATGGTTTGTCCTGGTGTGATGTGTGATGTTAATTTTAATAAATAATAATTTAATACAAGAAATCCAAATTGTTTGCCATTTCAAGAAAGTAAAAGGGCAACAGAATACGTAAAAATGCCACTTCAAGTAGTGCCTGGAGATGGCGGGCACTCCTCAAGGCATCTTTTCACACTTCCCGAGTAGCGCATCTTTTGAGCACAGCCACTTTGCCTTGATTTTTAACAAAAGACGCCCCTTTGGCCACCAATAAAATATTTACGACCACCCCCTTCTGGCTCCAAAGCCCTCCGATTCACACCACCAGCAGTAAAATGTAGCCACCGAACCAGCCAAGTCGTAGCCAATTTCGTAATGTCCCGCAATAACGCAACGATCACAAAGGAACCACTTCTCAAAAATTACGTCTTCACCGAGCTAGACAGAAAAGGCGAACTTACTCCCCCCAAAATGAACCAAAAAGTGGTCAAAATTTTTCTCTTGCCGTTTCTCCCCACTTTCCGCTCAATGAAGGTTTCAGCAGGCATTATTATTCCTGTGGCTTGACGTAACCGTGCCAACACAAAGCCGCCTATAAAGTTGCGTTCTTCCGGAACCCAAAGCTCTGTATAAACCGCAAAGAAAGGGGCGTCATTTCATGCCTCTCTTTAGTTTACAGTTACACCGTAAGGGGTTGTATCGTCGTCGTCGTCACGAGCGCGCACACTCTCGCTCCCAGCTTTTTCACTAGCAGAAGCTGCGACGCGTCGTGGTCGTCTGCTACCGCGGTACCTCAAGAAAAGGTGAAAGGGACGTCTGACTTTTTATTCGCGCGGCCACCGAGGTGTTGTGTGAGGCACGCTCGCGCTTGTGAAAGGAGAAGGAAATGGGGGGGGGGGGGGGGGGGGGGGGGGGGCACACGGTTTTGGAAGCGTCCGCAAGGCGGCGGTGGTGGCGGAGGCAGACGCTCTGTTCTTTTATTGACAATAGGCGGAGGGAGCGATATCTGACAAGAATAAATAGTGCCAACCAGGCAGTCAGCCGTACAGAAGTGAAAGGCGTCTAGCTTCACCCCCTTCTCCCCTCTATTCTACACACAGACCGAGTAAAGAGGTTCGTTCGCTGCTTTTCACAATGGTGGGAAGTTTTTACGCTTGAAGAGGTTCCTTCAATGAGCTGTGAATAGAAATACGAGAAATCGGTGGTGCTGCCGTCATGGTGCGTGCGGACTTCGTTTCTTCCGCCAATAGGACGACACTCTTCTTTTTTTTTTTTTTTTTTTTCGCGCGCAGTCGTGCATTTGGCGAGGTTTGCTTTTGCCCTATGCTTTCGTTTCACGGCCGATAGACATTTTGTCTGTCAGCGTGTTCCTGGCGTGTTGTCCGTGACAGGCGGTGTACTATATGCTATATACATACAAACAACACACAAGAAAAAGAACAGACGGACGAAGGGGTTGAATTCAGAGTTGTGGGCATTTTTCGGCGCATCCACTCCTTTTTAGCGCGGGTGGAGTCCTGTTTTGTGGATATAAAGTCGTTCTCCTATTTACTCGGTTTAAAAGGATTCGCGTTTTGTTGGTCTGTTTTGTTGGTTTGTTTGACCTGCACTTCCCCCTTTCTGACTGTCAATCTGGAGCGCGCTGTGAACCCAATTCCTTTTCCGGGCAACTGAGGCGTGTTGTATTTGGCACGCCCGAGTGCTATAATGGCTCACAAAAAGGAGAGAGGCGAAGCCAGGGTACACCGAAGTTTGACAAATGGAATCAGCCATCTTCAATAGATTAGAAGAAGAAAAAAGTGCTAGCAAATTACTTCGGAGGCTAACACTGCTCCGATAAGTTCAAGTTCAACTTGCAGGGTCAATAAACTCCGGCCATACACTTCCTGCTGGAATTTCTCATTCTTTCCACGACACCTCCCTACTCGTCGTCAACTGTTTTGTACGACATTGTGAAGAGTTGCGCGATTTCCTCAGTGGTGTCAAAGCTATTGCTCGAGCGCGAGCCTTTCTTTGGCGTAAGGTCTGCCTACTTTCGCCCATGACGTCACACAGATAACGGGCAGCACAGCTGTTGATCCACTCCCTCTCTAACATTTATTATGGAATTCACGTGGCCTCACTGGTGCGGCAAATAGTGAGCCGCGTCCGGACACGGCGTTGCAGAGCCTTGCACTATAACTGGGTGGTGGCGGCTGGCGTGCCCCAGATTAGTGTGTCTCGGTTCGTTCTCAGTTCAGTGTGTCCTGGATTTTCTCTGTCTACTTACGCATGTACGGTATAATTGATATGTTAAATTAATTATTTGAAGCACTACAATGAGCACGTTCTGCAAGAACAGCACTGCAGTTTTCAAAAGTCTTAACTGTTTATTCATTTATTCAGTCGGTCGTCTTGATAATCGACCTCCGGCACTGTTGTTTTGCGTGGTTTCTGAGATAACCAAATTCAAATATTCGTTGAGCACGATGAAACCATCCGTTTCGTATGGCCCAAGCCTCATCACAATGCCCGAAAAAGTACATGAGAACAATTCACTCATGAGATCAAGCGAAACACAACGAGCTTCTATTTCAGTTGACAACATCTCGTCATGTTATTATTTCAAGAAAAAAAAGCTTGAAAATAAAAAGAAGTTTAATTTGGCCTAGTGAGAATGTAGGTACTCGTAATGTTGAATGTGCTTGCTAAACACAAGTTGCAACAAACTGGCGTTTTTTTATGTTTTAACAACCTTACGGGGCTGTTTGAGAGCCCCTTAAATTGTAACACTTAGGATTGTAAGGCCGTACAGAAACATTTGAAGTGCGCAACCGCTACCGCATTGATTGGATACTGCCATCAAATATAGTGTCTTCTTAATTACAGAAGTATGAGCAGAAAATTTTGACTGTCTTAAGTCTGAACATTAATGACCTAATTACTGAGCGAAAGCAACAGTTTGTCCAGGAAAAAAGTTAATGTCATACCACACCACGAGTGTAAACGTTCATTAAGTGGCCCAAGTCACCACACTGCGAGAAAAATGAGCACTATCCCACTCATATAGACCGTTTTATCGTGGGTAGCGCCATTTTGAGAGCGAGAGAGAAAAGGGGAAAGGGCTACCGGCGCTTTCCCCCTTTCTGATTGTGTAGAAAGAATAAAAGTCCCGGATGAGAGGCTTGGCCGGCGTTGGGTGTCTGCTGTGCCCCAACTTCTTTCGCACTTTCTTTTCTGTTTTGAACTCGCAAACTTAATTAGAGCCACGGGCTTTGATGGCAACAGTCCCCCGGTCATCGGGACACCATTGCTCGGTCATAGGGTGCACGAATAACGACAGAAAGCGTCGAATACCGTCCGAGGACCTCGTAGCTTGCATGGAATTCGGTAAGGCCCGTGCGGCTGCAATGTTTTGAAGCTCCACCGCTTTCCGCGTGACTGGAAATGATGAACCATTCATAAATTTTTGCTTGCAATAGGCCCATTTCAACGCAGCCGTTTTTAGTAATGAACAAGCGATACAAGAAACGGGAACCTCAATTAACGTTTGTAAACACCCGGAGCTGATACATATCGTTTTGCTGCGTTGCTTTTATCTTGCGTGTCCGTGTTCTCATATTTCATTGTGGATGAACGACGAAGACGTTCTAGATGCGCTTATATCGAACCGCAGAAAGCGTCAAAGCAGCGACGAATTATTTTACTATTTGATGCAATATTTTGAGTACTAACCTCCAATTTCTATCACTGACACGTTCGCTGCGGCTGTTCCCCCGTTGCCGCACTGGCGGATGCCATGACTCGAACAAAGAAACGTACACACTGGGCTCGAAGACGCAGATCGCAACACACGAGTCGTACCCTGGAGCGACTATCCAGCGCTTCAAAGCGCCCAATCAACGGAAACAACCCAAACAAACCACCAGCGGCACTCCAAGGAGCGCTTTTGTCGGCTCTCTGGTATCGCACAGGGGATCGCTATTCAGGAAAACCGATAGAACTACCTTTTCAACAATTTCTAGCCTGACCCGGGGGCGGAAATAAGCCTTCAACTAAGTGTTGTAAATGATGAAATCGAGTCAGTCACCACTGCAAATTATCAATATTAAGATAAATTCAGTTACAAAATTTTACAAGCTGAAACAGCAATTATCACGAGGAAACTGGCACGCACCTTGCGAGCGTACCAAATGTTCATCGGCGGTACAGCGTTCGGTGCGCGCTCCATTCACAAGCTGTTCCGAGCACAGTCGAGATGATTGCAATCTACATAGGTCCTCGGACGGTATTCAACGCTTTCTGTCGTTATTCGTGCACCCTATGACCGAGCAATGGTGTCCCGATGACCGGGGAACTGTTGCCATCCAAGCCCGTTACTCTAATTAAGTTTGCGAGTTCAAAACAGAAAAGAAAGCGCGAACGAAGTTGGGGCACAGCGGACACCCAACACCGGCCAAGCCTCTCATCCGGGACTTTCACTCTTTCTACACAATCAGAAAGGGGGAAAGCGCCGGTAGCCCTTTCCCCTTTTCTCTCTCTCCCTCTTTCAGTAAAACGGTCTATACAAGAGGCTGCCGTACACACAAAGTGTGTTTACCTAGACAGAACACTTTCTTCTTGAGGAGTCGACAGCGAACATATTAAAATTATTTCAGACTGTTCATAGTTAAATTGTCTCCACCAAATACTGCTACCACTCGTAGAACTGTCAAGTGATGGCTGACACTTTGACTTGCGCGATTAAAAACAACGCGAGTCCGTCCAAATATACGTTCCTCTGCAACGTTCTGGCGCACGAAATAGAGTCGTTGGTTTGAGAAAATCAACAAAGAGGGAGTTGTGGTTTGAGTCTTACTGTTTTATGCCACCATTTGCTAGTTACTTTCATTGTCTTATCTAGAGAACCTAGGTATAAAAGAGTGGAGCAAATGGAACCATGGAGAGCATTTTCAATTGAATCAATATTGGAAACTTCATGCGCAGATCGGTTGCTTATGAGCTTCATGCGCAGATCGGTTGCTTCATCGATATGAACCAACTATACCCCTACCAAAGTTTTATTACTTATGAGCATGCATGCGCATCTGCGCGCGTGGAGGGTAGTGGACGGATAGGCAGAGCAAAGCTTGAAGACCTCTACCGTCTTCAAGCTTTGAAGACCTCTACCTCTACCGGAGTTTCAAGGGAGGACTTTTTGTGGGATATACGCCAGAGGCACGAATAAACACCGACCAAGGTGGTGGAAAGTTCGCAGTAAGTATTCAATTATTTTAATAAACAAAACAAAGTGTGCTATTTAAGACATTCGGCAGTTGCAATAAACACAACACTTCACGCTTGTTCTATAATGGAGCACATAAATAAAAGTGTATTCTAAGTCAGACTTTACTGGCCCATAAAAATTATAGTACGCCAGTTACTGGACCTTATGCTTGGGCCCACGCTGTGTTCTGTAAACCGCCTTGCCTGGTGATGCGCCTGATCTTTCAGTAGCAGGAAGCTGTTAACAACTCGCCGGAACAGCGAGTTGCTGTTCCGGCGTTGTATTTGTATCTTGTATTTAAATGCTTTACTAAAAGGTGTAATTTGTAATTTAATATATTTTGTCGAAGTATTTTATATTTCTATTTTCATACGTATTTGTAGGTATTTTGCCCATTCATGAAGCAGGTACAGCCTATTAATAATTAAGAAGAACTGGTTCGCAAACATGAGCAGGTAACTATAGGGAGGATTTAGCGCTGTAGACGTCCTATCTAATGCAAACGAGCGGTGCAGAATGCATTGTCCTAAAAAATGTATTTGTCGACACTTTCGCCATCCTCTCACCTTTAGTGCAGACGTGGCCCATAAACCACGACCTCAATCGAGCAGTTGGAAAACACTCTCAAATCTAGGCACACTATCACTGTCGTATCTCCGCTTCCCTACAAATATTTACTTACAGCGCCAGGACCCCGGGTCAAACAAGCAAGCAAATTCGCTGCGTCTTGCACGTACGCCTGTCCGCAAGGAGAATCGCACGGATCCTCCCAACGGGAGACCAGGTAAAAGCCGCTTCCACTGACACGCAACATTCACACGAATGACCGCGGACCCTCGCTATACTCGCCGCAGGACATCGCTTTACGACTCGGGGTGCCGCTTCTCACGCGGCACTTTTAGATTTTCCGTCATCCCCCGCACATGTCCTTCTTTCGCCCGCGAGCAGAAACGAGACGCGGGCAAGAAAGACCGCCCCAGTTAATGGCCATCATTACGACGATTCCGAAAGCGACCACGTCCCTGCAAGCAAAAAATACCACCCCCACACAAACAAAAAAAAAGGGAAAAGGAAAAAGAAAAAGGTGGCTTTACACAAATGATCTTGCACAATACATCGAAGAGCAGAGCGCAGAGGCAAGGGCACCACGCCGGCATGCGAGCGAGAGGCGTCCTCTTTCGGGCGCCCCATCTTGCGGCCGATCCGCAAAGCTCTCGAAAGGCGGATTAATTTTTACGGCGCCAGGTGGCGCGGGAGCTGTCAAAAGGCACCGAACGAGCGGGCAGTCTGCAGCACGCGGAGGATACGGGAGTCAAAAGAGAGCATTTTGTCGACCTTATTTCTTTTTTTCTCCACAGCTTATTCCGCTCGGTTTTTAGACAAGGGTTCGGACAGGAGTTAAGATGGTCCCCGTCCTTTAGGAGCGCGCGTAAACTTCAATATTTTGGACGAGGAGAGCGTTGGGACGCTCGCAGTTCGGTATTTCTTTATTGGGTCAGCTCTTCTTTCGAACATAAAAAGATACGGGTCGCAAGTACGAATTAAAGCTGCGGTTTTATAACCAGATTTCGGGCGTGATGCCCTTGTTCGGGGGGCTCTTATGCCGGGTAAGTTGTAAACAGTTTACATCCTTCCATTAAAATCGGACATATTTTGTATTATTACTTTATCTTGGACAACAGTTATGACTGTAGATTACTGAACATTCAGGGAGCGTGCTGGGTGCATCGCCAGTGAATGGTGATGCACACGCCTTACGTCGTTATACTTTTCTTTTTTTCTTCTTGCCATTGAGGCAACGTTTTTTTTCATTGGCTGTGAGCCGTTTTACATGTCCCGTAAAAGAACGTTTCATTCAAAACAAGGTAGCAGGGGTACACGCAGTATTAGCACCGTTCACGTGACAATGGAAGAAAACCTTGAGCGGTAATAGCTATAATCGTGGGAGGATATAGGATCGTTTCAGATGGGGTATCTCCGCTTTCAGCTGCACCAGCTTTTGGCTGGTCTGGTTGGAACTTCGAGTTTAACGTCGCGCGCGTTGTGGGGTGCGCAATGTAGGGAAAGACCTACATAAAAAGCGTCATAAAAGCTACACGATGAATCGACGCCAAAGCGATGTCATCCGCCAAATTTCTGACACTGAAGTGACGTCATCCGCTGAGTTTAGTGGGCTTACGTTCAGCCAAATGTTGCGAACGGTTTTCGCAAGATCTGGCGTGTCTACGTCACGTGACAACTTTGTTCTATCCAATTAGAATTTTTTCCCGGATGATCAAAATGGGCTGCAATGTTTTTATTTGGTTCTTGAAGGCACGGTAAACTCATGGGCGCAATGATAGCTATTCTCGAGTTTCTCAAACTTGCCTTTCAGGCAGGGATAGAGCAGTTGTGAGTTCAATTACAGCAACAGGAGACCATTATAACTTTATAACATTATAACTTTACGAAACTCACTAAAAGAGTTATTTTGCCATCCAAACTGTAGCGTGTGTTCATCGCGACTACAATTTCAAGTTATTGCTCGCAGACGCGTATTTGTTGGGCTCGTTTTGATTATGTGGAGTCTGCGGAAATTGAATAAATATTCGAGAGTATATGTATATTCGGATATTTATTATTTTTTCTTATCGCAAACCCAACCGCAAGTGACGGATTGCTTCCTTCCAGTCATGCTTGAGAGAACCCATTTTTTCGCGCGATAAGCCAACTATCTGCAAAGAAAATAGAATGAAAAATTCATTCCTCAAAAACGCAACTTTTTACAGTAGGTGTTATCAAACTTTTCTGCACTTTGCTGTTGTTGCTCTTTGAACTTACCATTAGCCTGTTTCTCTAAATCTTCCCTCCAAGCGCTTTATTATTATTTTTTTTTAGTACCCTTCGTGGGAAGCGCGGCCTTCTCTCTTTGACTTCCACGCCTTCAAAGAGGACCTAGCTGTCTCCCCTGCCAAACCACGCGCCTTTGTCTACACACTCCGGCGAAAGTTTCACTTTTGCTCTCTGCCCTTACCTCACTTTCTTCCTTCCTTACGCACAAGTCAAATCGTCGAAGCAACGGGAAGGTTCAGTGAACCCAAGACAGACGACCAGTAGGCAAAGCCGGCCACCAACCTCTAAATCAAGTCAGAACAGTTCTGAACCAAAACACTTTTATTTTCTCTCGTAACACAAAGAAACAAAAACCTAAAGACGTAAGGAAATAGAGCACGAACACGTAGGGAAACAAAGTACGAAAACAAAGTTGCACAGAGGCGGCAGCCGCGAGAAGCCGCCGAAAATTAATCCCTCCCCCATCATTCCGGCGTCTGCTTCTTCTTTCGCACCCCGCTATTCCCAACCGCCGTCCTTCTCTCCCTCGCACGCGAGAAAACACGTACGCAACTTTCACTCGAAGACCTAAAACACACCGCTCATCCGGCGGAGGGCGACCTCCCTCGCGCGAGCGCCGTCTACGGGAGCAGACGTTACGAAGAGCAGCAGGTGGTTGAAGAGGGGGATTCCGTCCCGCACGCCTCCGCCTCGGGAGAGGAAATCTTTTCGTCACGCTTCGCGGACGCCTTCAGGTGTCTAACGCGCGTGCGCGCGGACGAGCCAACGGTGATTTCTGGATTTCTGTTAGCGGAACGAAACTGTTGCGAAGATCCCCTCTCTGCTCGTAGAACGCTGGGAGGAGAAACGGTTAGATAACGTAAAAACCGGAATAAGAGGGAAAGATTCTCAGCCCCGAATGATCCTCGCCAGTCGAATGGGTCTGTGAACCTAGCAGAGCCAGTTCCTGCTATTCTCAAACTCCATTATCCTTTGCTCTGCTTTTTTTTTTTATATTGTTTACTTACTTTTGCGGTTGATTTGTGGGAACATGTCGGCTCCATCCCCAACTGTTTTGCTATCAATATTAATTATGTAGCGCGCCGCATTTACAGAGAGTGCACGTGATAATGGGTTTGAAAAAGAAAATTAAACACCGCGAAAAGGAAATTTATTAGTGGCCATAAGATAAAAACGTCACATTTTATGCACACAAAATTTAAAAAAAAAAAAAAAGCGGCACTGCGCTTTCTTTTACTTTAGATTGGAACACGGCAAAGACATTGAAAGGTGCTGACGTGCAAGCCAATACGGCGAAAGCAGCTTCCGAATCTTGCAGGTAGTTCTTGTGGACTGATATCTGTTCCACATCAACAGCGTGAATGCATGCATTGTCCTGCTATGTTAACACAAAGGAATTGCAACGCAATTTCATCGCGCTAAATGCGAAGGGCCTGATAATATAACCCATTATTTCAAGCTTCCCGGTGCCCTACATGGTGTATATAGTTCATGACAGTCCGTTCAGTCACAGAGCTACGGCGGACTGGTGGCCAGCAGGCCATACGCTAATTTTCTTGGGTGCTACCAGCAGTTATGTTTGCACTCACGTGCCCATGTTCAAATCACGCCAAAGTAACGCCTATTTAAATCGGTGAGTTCGGTTACTTAATATAAAGACTGCTTTCAAAACAAAAACGACGTCTTTTTTTTTTTTTTTGGGGGGGGGGGGGGGGGGGGAGGGGGGTATAATGTTAACCGTTTTTATGCATTTTTGGCACCGCCTATCGGCGAGCTTGCGAGAATGCCAGTCTGCAAGCCTAAAAGATGGCGGCCTCTTAGTACGAGTTTCAAACCAAGTCTGGTCTAGGATTTTCAAAATCGCGGTGACCCTTAATTTAAAAAAAAAATAGAAAAGAATTTCTCGCACACTCACGTTTGACAAGGCCTGTTATCGGTCACACTACGAAATTATTAGGCGTTCGCTGAATCTCTTACTTGCAAACTAGCGAAAAGTATTTTTTTAAAGAAAAAGAAGCTGAAAAGACGCGTTTCGCAAATTTCGTACCTCATTATCTAAACGCGCAGCTTCACGATTTCACCCTACAGGGGTGCAGGGGTCAGAACTGACATAAGCCTGGCGACATCCAGAAACATTTCGTATCAAGAAAAAACCCCAAAGCAGGGAACTCTTTCAAGAGATTTGCGCAGGTCCGCGAATTTGAGAATCCGAATGACAGCGCAGCATCAGAGGAGCTCAGATTGACGAGGAACGCTTTGAGTAAGTTAATGCGTCACTGCGATCTAGATGCAGCACATTCTGAGTGGCCTCCTGTTGCGTCCCAAAAGAATGATGGCGCGTCGTCATCTTTGAGGCAGTTTGAATAATGTTTGCGATAGATTGCGCCACTCGTAAGAGTAAGGTCTGTTTTTCGTCTAACAGTTGAACGCGGTGTAAAAAAAAAATATACAGGTAAGTACATTTTAATTAGAAAAGAGAAAGCCGGTTCGGAGCAAATAACGCATGAAAAAACAACTACCCGATCTTGGCAATTTTTTTTTACTCGATTATTTTTTTTTATCAACACCCTCTGGACAAAGATGGCGTATTGAATATTTAACCTGATCTAAAAAGGCAGACTGGGGCAGGGATCGGCACAAAAAGTCTCGTCCTCATTAGGTTACATTAAAATAAAGAAAAAAAATCTAGGAGGTGTTATTGCCATACACTGCTAGTTTGATGTTTCAGCCAATGAACGCGAGAAGTAGCCTTTTCTCCTTATTGGCCTTATGTTGCTCGCCTTTCTTTGCTGATTCGTCCGTCAGCGGACCGGTCCCCACGCAAAGTCCAGTTGCCAGATGTCATTGCCAGCAGCATAGCGTTCACTCTTCTTCGCATCTAACCGGCTGCGTCTTATAAATCAGCGTAAACGGCCCGTCAGTTGCATCAGGCAAGAAGCACGTGCTGCTGCTACTTCTTCCTGTGTTACTATGCCTCGCGTGTCAGCCGTCGCCGTTGCCGACATGGCGCGGTACTCAGCGTGTCGGCTTCATTCACGAAAACAGAAATTCCTGGCCGTTAAGGACGTTTCTCACTTTGAGACATTGCTTGTCTGCCACGACAATAAGTCGAAACAACTCGACATCAAGCAGCTCTCGAAACTTTCAACAGGTCGCCAAGTAAATGCCTGGTAAGTTTTAAATCAATGGACCATGGCAAGAGGGAATGATTGTCCCGAAGACAATGTCCGCTACCTCTCAAATGACCATGATGTAAACAGTATTTCGACATAACGCCAAGCGGGCTTTCGGGTGACACAGTCAATAAAAAACTCGAAATCAAAAGGAAGTCATTAGAGTCGGCAAAGAAACAAAGACATCATTAAAAGTCTTATATCTGGAATCATTTCTGCGTGGGATCGTGAATTGACAAATTCTCAGGTCAAGACGAGTGACCGCAGTGTCGATAGTTCCGATTACAAGTCCTCGCTGACGCTGCGTAACTCGCGAAAGATGCGAGGACCTTCCAGCTTCATCAGCATAAGGAACAGTGAGTTCAACAAACTGTCAGATATTCAGTAACTTTAAGATAAGGAAGCTGCTGCTTCCTCATCTCAAAATCGGGCGCTATTAAACGTCGGTATACTCCGTAGAATGCTGATCGCAGTCAAGGCTCGAGCTCTGCTGATTTTAACACAGACACACACGCACACACGAACGCGCACGAATACGCACGCACGCACACACACACACACACACACACACACACACACACATATATATATATATATAACCCACTTAATAATATTAATAATAATAATAGAAGGATCTTTATTATCTTTGAAAAATACATTAAAAAGCGTGCTGGCCCACGAGAGCAGAGATCCTTGTATGTGGGACCAGGCAGCCGACGAGCAAGCCTGACATAATTAAACACTTTAGAAACAAAAACACAGCATAAGTAGTCCGCAATAGGCGTTAGGTGATTATAGAATGCTTATTGCGCGAGAATGAGGCACCACTGTCTTACATTTTGTTTTACCGCACGGAAGGATGTTAAATTTTACAAAGACTGGCAAAGTGTTGAATAATGAAGGAACGTAGCAAAATTTTAATTTTGTTTATCCATACTTGGTTTGTATAATATGAACCTTGAACCGTTTTGTACGTCGTAAGTTTCTTTTTCTCGCCTCTTGGTTAAAGGTGCAACTATAATAATATATATTTTTTATCACATATTTGTGAAACTGATTAAATGACAATGTTTGAAGCTCGTGCATTTTTTATTTGATGCTCAAGTCTTCGTATACTGATCCGTATGAAATATTGTTTACAATTTGTTTTATGATTCTATCAATTCCCTGTTTATATGTACTCCGAGCAAGATAGAAGGGGTGCGTGATCAATTCTATTAAATGCCTTCGAAAAATTCAAAAATAAGGCAAGGGAAACTTTATTCTTTTCAAGCGTTTTGTTAACACAGTCGGAGAGATTTCTAAGTAGCGAAATAGTGTTTCTTTGTTGCCTGAAACCATACTTCCCGTCGTTTAATAAAGAAAACCTCTAATAGCAACTATATCATACATATTTGAACCCATTTTTTAAGAATGTGAGCAATTGTTGGTAATATTGATATTGGTCTATAGTTTCCTAATACCGTCTTACTTCCATTTTTGTATAATGGCCTCACGATTGAAAATTTTAAACCTTCCAGTACTTTCTCTGTTGTCAAACATCCAATACCTATCACGAGAAGGACTGTTTTTAGCTTTGCGAAAATTATAGCGTACATTTCTAATACGAATTTGGCCCGTTCCAGGTACTTTTGTTATTACCATTGAAGTAATAATATTACAGAGATTATGCTCATTTATTTATAGTAGATGTGCCGAATTTGCACAGTCAATTCGGACGACTTGTTCGTCATTTACAAGCACCACTATTTTTTGCCTTAGGGCTTCTACGGTACTAATGACGCTGCGGTTGAATAATTTGGCTAGTTCCGTATAATTACCTAATTCTGGAAAGTTGTTATTGCATCGTCAGTGTTATTTTTCCTTTTTCTGCCTGTCAACTCATTCACAAGGTCCCATGTTTTTTCTTGAATTTTTTTGCAGAACTAAATTTGCTTGTATAATGATATTTCTTGGCTGAAATAATGGTGGCTGCTAGAAGTTTATTTCTTAGCACGCGGAATTCTCTTCGTAAAGTGGTTATCACTCAGGTTTGCTTTGCATCTTTGCCAGAAGTTGTCCTTCACGTGGCATAAATCTAGCAATTCTTCGTTAATCCAGATATTTTCTTATTTCCTTTGCTTCAATTTTATACTTTTAATTTATCTACGAATAAGTTGTAAGCAGTAGCATGGTCGTAAACTCATAAAAAATTACATTCATTAATACTGCTAAGACGACCTGTTTTTTTATTATCCAAAACAGTTCTAAGTATATACTGGTTTGACATTTCATTTCTAGAGCTTTCAATCACTATTGCAAGTGATATTAAATAATGATCTGCTACCTTCTGTTCAATTACAGCCGGCACTAATGTTGTGCTACTAATCCTTGTCACTATTTGAGTATATGCATGACTTAGTGACTGTACTGCCCTAATATTCTTCTCTTTTATGATATCGTATCACGTTCTCTAGCCCGAAAGACGAAAGTATGTCTAAGTAGTTGGAAACTTCATAATGTGCGGGTTGTTATCAAATTGCCGCAGTAATGACGCGAATTTTATCATAGAACATTTCATATTAGAATAGGCGGCCGAAAAACTTCGCATACAATGTAAGCAGGGGATGGGCAGTATTTCAAATACAAGTATTTGAAATACGTATTTTAAATACTTTGTGTATTTTGCATTTGTATTTAATTAAAATTGGGTAATGTAGTTGACGTGTGTATTTAAATACTAAAACGTGGGGGTATTTCAAATACAATTGTAATTAAATACAATTTTGCGGGCAAAAATACATCCCTCAAATTTATTGTCACGACTCATTTTGCTCTTCCTAAGACGTGTCCAAAGCTGCTCCTTCTTCATCTCAACGCCGACGGCAAAAACAAACAAGAACTCTTCATCTCTTCATACACCAGTCCTGCGGCAGTTCGCGTCTCGCTCACCGCGGGCTCCCGGGTACGCCGGGCGCCCGCGGCACTGCCTCTATTACGTTAAATAAGTGTTATTTACAAAGTTACAATTCTTGCTTTTATGCATGTGGTTGTAAGATTATAGTCTCCATCCTTTCTTCGGCCATGCGGCTTTTTTTTTTTCTTTTTCTCCTCCGGCTTTCTTTTAAAGGCACTGTCCAGAGCAGGAAAAAAAATAGGTTCTGCACCGAAATAGTGTCCTCTCAATCAAGCACAAGCGTTTAGTGACTTTGTGATTACGGTGCTAGTCCAGGGCAAGAATAGTGACGAAATCGACGTTTACAGGCTGACTGGCTAAATAAGTGCCTGTGACAACTTGTGATGCTTTCAGCCTGATTTCCATCCATATTTTTGCCTGGAACATTCTAAATTCGCGGGTCGTCCAGATTTTCATAACTGGTGCGAGTTGCAACAATAAAAAATTCTTAGCTAGTGCTGCGCCGTCTTGGTCGTCTCGGTTTTTCTGTTGGTCTATACCAAAATGTAAAACGACAAAAAAAGCTGCTTGAAGCTCTGTACTTTTTTCACCTATTACGTCCAAGCTGATTACATTTATTTGTGATTATATTTCTATTCCGTTACTAGAGCCTCGCACACTAACTCCCGAGAGTGTGATGCAAAATTAAAATGAGATACCCAGAAACCCGTTGCAGGTGCCCTGAAGTCGCTGACGCATATTTCAGGAATGTATTTGCAAAAGTATTTGGAGGAGACCAAATACATTTTGGTTGCATTTGTATCTTGTACTTAAATGCTGTTTTGGAAATGTAATCGTATTTCTAATAAATACATTTTTGACGAAGTATTTTGTATTTGTATTTCGATGCATATTTGCATGTATTTTGCCCATCCCTGAATGTAAGAAATAGATGCTTTGTGAACAGAAAATGCGCAAAGGTGTGCATGATCAAGAGAAACGTTAATTCTTTCCGATAAACAACTATCATTAAAACATCATCGAACCTCCATTTTTTTTCCTTCCCTACAGAGACAATGCAATGAAAAGCAAGCACACTATATTCTAAACATGCTTCCTCTGCAATGCTCGTATAAGTACGTCCAGGGACGACAGTTTCCCGGACAACAAAATTAATCATTCGCCCCAGTGCTTACGCAAACTTCGAAGGTTCACGTGCAACAGCCTGAACTTTAGGTCGCCACAATCGTTTTCTGAATGGTGATGAATGTGCTCTACATTTCTACGACATCTTAGCTAAGTCTCTTTCGCATTCGATGCGAAGGGCACCGGAGCCTTCTTTATGTCTCATAAAAATTTTGCCATTTCGCACCAAAAAAACTTGTATGACTTTGCTTTCGCGCATTCCCTAGTAGATCACAGCAGATTTCTCAGTGTTTTTGATAGGTTTTCGTTGATGTAAATCGTCTCATTTCGCAACGTCACGCGCTTCGTCACCCAGAGCTCCCTTACCCTCGCCCTAAAGCGGTGAGTAGCCTCAACGTCCTTAGGGGCAAAGTTTATCAGCTAAGTTCTGTACAACTTCTAACACATTCTCGTTTGGTCGCTGGGCGATACAATGAATATAATAATTTTTTCTACGGCTGAAGTATTGTTCTGCGCGGTCCACCGCTGTCTTTAGACCCCTAATTTGCTGGTCCTGCTTGGCTACTCTCGCTTCCAGTTCACTCGTCCTCTTTGTTAGCTCTTTAGTATACTCTTTCTCAATACTGCCATCTTTTAACAGCTGTGGGATCCCTGCGCAATGGCGGACTAAACCCTCAACGTCACGGCACACTCGAAGACAACACACCCACAAAACAATGTGATGAGCGCAGGCACGTTGAACTTTCGCTGATGTTTGATTGATTTATCGACTCGTAGTGTTGGCCGCGCTCCGACATTCGCTAACTTATGGAATGACTTCCACGTTCCTCAATGCAGCTGTTCCGCCATTGCGCAGTGGTTCCAACCTTCTAATAACCGGCGTGTGATTTTCGAAAGTGGTCTACTGTAGCGCTCTGCTCGTCCAGTCGCTTAAAGGGGCACTGACATGTCAAAAACATATTTTGTTTATTATCCGAAACGATTGAAAACGGTACCTTAACGTTACCTTCAAATTAGAAAAAAAAAACTTTGGAAATTCAGTATTTACGAAGTAAAAAAAAAAAAAAAAAATTCCAAATGTCAAATTTGACGTTCCCGCGCGATCCGCGCAAGCGCAGTAACGTCAAATATTGAGCCGTCCTACGAGTCGAGTTTCTTTCACGCCTCCGCTCCGAACCGCCGTTGCTGCCGCGATCCGAAGTTAAGCGCAGACCGCATGGCGCGTTTTTGTTCGCGATTCAGGCGCGTTGGCGTCAAAATGACGCCATTTCCTGCGCGCGGGCGCGCGCTTTTCGCGGGAGCGTTCTTTTCTAGCCGACCCAGAACAAGACGCGCGCGCCGAGGCGTCGAAGCGGCTCTCGCCCAATGAGGGTCGGTCGAACTATCACGTGATCCTGCACAGTACGCTGTTTCGTATTCAGCACATTTCAAAGTGTTCAAAAGCATTTTTATTTTCCAAATAAAAATTTTAAATGTGTTTCTTCTGACACACAAACCCGTTTTGTTTACTTATTTGTTCATTTAATTCTCATGTTGTAGGTGTTGCGTCAACATTTACATCGCGTGTTGAGAATTCAGTTAGCTGGCAACGCTGATAACGCGCGGCCGGCGGTGCTTGGCTTTGTCTGCATGCGGGTGCCCCCGCGTCAGCTTCCGCGCGAGCGTTCATAGCGCGTCGCGTTTTCGCGTGTAGAAAAACGCCCCATGCGGTCTGCGCTTTACCGAAGTGTCGTGTTCGCTGGCGTCGCCCGAACAACCGGTCTCCGCCGTGCGTGCCGCGCCGCCTATCGCTGCGAGCAGACGACGCTTGACTTTCGAGTTTGAAGTTGTATTAGGGCTTTTTTTTTCTTTCCTTCTTTCTTTATTCCTTCTCTTCACGATCGGGTCGGGAGGTGGGCAGAGACTAAAAGCGTGATGCGTGACCAGGTCTCTGCCCCCCCCCCCCCCCTTCCCCTTACAGCTCTCACAGCATTGTAAAATAGTGCAAAACATTCACGCGAAAAACATCGATCTCAAATTCTTTAAAACGGTGTGAGGTCGAAGATAACGCGCAGTGGACTTTTGTGAGCGACGTGAGGGTCACGTATCGCCGGTTCTTCTGCGTGAAAGGCTGCCTCGGCGGAGTCACAACCGAAACTACGATAAACAGATACGAAACCCAGTTGTTTTGAACGTTTGACGATTTCCTTTCGAGGTCTGAGAGGTCATCCTGCCCCTAAAAACGACCACTTCGTCCGCCCCGACTGACCGGTCATCCTCTGCTACATATGTCAAGCGCCGCCATGCTTTCCGAGGGAGGATAAAAATCCAGAAGGCGACATCACACCGGACTCCGATTTTCGGTATTTTAAAAAGAAGGGCCCGTAGTGCGTTCACAACTGCATTAAAAAGCATGTTTTACGAATGCCGTTATTAGATTTTACAGAAATGTTGCCTTCAAAGCTTCTAAATTTTATATTTGACGTCGCAAATCAAAAGAAGCGAGAATGTGAGGTGCGGGAAAGAAAAACGCCAAAAATAAAAAGGCGCGCGCGTAGGTAAATTTTTTCTCGCGTTGCGGTATTTTTTTGCGTGTTTACGACTACAACTTGCATCGTTTTAGAAAATAAAAAAATACAACATTTGGGGTGTCAGTGTCCTTTCTAAGAAGTTCGTCATGCTTTCCTGACAGGAAGTCCATCGATGCATCAGTTGATTTGACCGTTTTCCCGTGCGCATCTAGCTTCGGCATGATGTCGTTGTCTTTACTAGATTCGCCTTTTGAGAGATTTTTCAACTCCTTGAATCCTGTTCAGGATGTCAATTAGTCTTTTGATGATATACCTTCATTTGTGGATAGCAACTTGTCTAGATTGGAATCACGCGAGGCACTCGAAATTGCCATCTTCACTTTTCCAGGGCGGCCTTTATCAGACGTGTCAGACCGACGAGTAGCTTGATGTTTACTTGCGTTGCATCGCCAAGTTTTAACGCTCTCCACCGACATTGCCGCCAGAGCCTATTTCGTAATGGCGGAGCACTTCCCAGGACGGTATTCGTTGCCGCATTCTGAGCACTTTAGATTAATGCCTGGGCTGGCAAAGACTTCATACACGCAATACATTTGTTTGCACCGGCCATGTCACAGTTGAATCAAGCTACAAACACTAAGGGCAGACCAGTGAAATGCCAAACCCGTCAACTCTCACGTAAAGTAGTGGGTCAAACCCAAGCTTACCTAAAACCTAAAAATGTGCTGCTTGGCTCTTGGCATCGGGCATTCCAGTTATCTGCGACGCGCCGCTCCGCGCTTGGCGGTTATGCAGAAGCGACGAAACCATGCTCTTGATGATACAGCAGATAACCTTAGCACTTGCGGCGGGGCCTGCTGTGGCTTGCCGAACTTCCACGTGCCGAATTCACGATGACGAGGCGGCGAGGCGATGTTGTTTCCTCTCCTTCTTGTGCTAGGCGCTTCTGCGCAGAGCAGAAGGGCCTAGCACAGGGCCGTGGGGAATCAACTTGAATCCAGCTGCCGAAGATCGTCGCCTAAAACTAACAAAGGTGCTGTTTAGGTCTTGGCCTGAATCATTCCGGTTTTCAGCTGACCACCAACGTGCCACGTCAACTTCATTTTAATAAAGCCCGTGCGTTTACTTTCCCGCACAACACTTGGACAGCCAATCACCGCAACTTACGGAGGCAGCTCAGCGAATGACGATGCCGAAACATATGTTTAGACCACAAAACGGAGTTTTGTGGTCTAAACACTTCAAAAAATACAAATATGGTGAACGCGCGCGTGTGGTGTGTCTAAAAAAAAAAAAAAAAAAAGGAAACTTTATGAACGTTGATATCTACACTACAGTAAAATTTTCAAAATTTAACTGTGGCTGCTTTGTAAGAATATATGCTAGGCAGAGACGTCCTTACAACCTATAGAAGGGTGTGTACTTGGGCTAGTTGGTTATTCATGAATAGGAGGTAAAAGCGCTAAAAAACGACGGACAAGTTGAAGAATGACGAACACCACAGAGCGCTACTTGCAACTGAAGTTTATTACTGAAAACACGTACACATATATTCACCGTGACATCAAAAAGACAAGTGGAAATAATGCCGCTTCATCTATCTAAGGTTAATCTATGAATTGTTTACTCTTTCGAATGATTTCAAATATGCCACCTCAGAGCTATACAGGTTTACTGAGGGAGCGCTGACACACATGCCCTGATCGTACTTCAAAATAAAAAACGCCTCCGATATCTCTCTCGTTTTTTTGTCTCTATTCCGAGTTAAGATAACGGTGTTGTCAAGCCGTGGGACACACCCACATCTGTTACAGTGTACAGCCAGATTGCCCGAGGGTGATGATCTAACTGACAGGGCATGTTCCCTGAGTCTGTCGTTTATGCACCGACCCGATTGCCCGATGTACACCTTTCCGCATGATAAAGGAATTTTATACACCACTTGTTCCTTACACTCTACGTATCTTGTTTTATGATTCTTATGGCATACGCCTACGCGCTCATCACCATGTGCCACCCTTCCACATAGCTTACTCAATTTTTGAGGGGCTGATAAGAGTACAGGGACCCCATGCTTTTCCCCCACTTTCTTTATTCTATGGCTCACCTTATGCACATAAGGTATCACCGCTGGTCTAGACTTTGGCTTGTCTCTCACGCCACATTCCCCTCCCCCCCGAAGTTTCTTTAGTAAGCCTTCCGCCACCCCCGCAAGGAGCGGAGGTGGAAAACCCCCCTCCTCCAGTTTCGTCACCTGAAGCATAAAGCTAACTGCTAGCTTATGTGGGCAGGACTTCTGTAAAGATGACCTTAAGCACGTTGAGGCATTGCCTCAACGTGCTTAAGGTCATCTTTACAGAAGTCCTGCCCACATAAGCTAGCAGTTAGCTTTATGCTTCAGGTGACGAAACTGGAGGAGGGGGGTTTTCCACCTCCGCTCCTTGCGGGGGTGGCGGAAGGCTTACTAAAGAAACTTCGGGGGGGAGGGGAATGTGGCGTGAGAGACAAGCCAAAGTCTAGACCAGCGGTGATACCTTATGTGCATAAGGTGAGCCATAGAATAAAGAAAGTGGGGGAAAAGCATGGGGTCCCTGTACTCTTATCAGCCCCTCAAAAATTGAGTAAGCTATGTGGAAGGGTGGCACGTGGTGATGAGCGCGTAGGCGTATGCCATAAGAATCATAAAACAAGATACGTAGAGTGTAAGGAACAAGTGGTGTATAAAATTCCTTTATCATGCGGAAAGGTGTACATCGGGCAATCGGGTCGGTGCATAAACGACAGACTCAGGGAACATGCCCTGTCAGTTAGATCATCACCCTCGGGCAATCTGGCTGTACACTGTAACAGATGTGGGTGTGTCCCACGGCTTGACAACACCGTTATCTTAACTCGGAATAGAGACAAAAAAACGAGAGAGATATCGGAGGCGTTTTTTATTTTGAAGTACGATCAGGGCATGTGTGTCAGCGCTCCCTCAGTAAACCTGTATAGCTCTGAGGTGGCATATTTGAAATCATTCGAAAGAGTAAACAATTCATAGATTAACCTTAGATAGATGAAGCGGCATTATTTCCACTTGTCTTTTTGATGTCACGGTGAATATATGTGTACGTGTTTTCAGTAATAAACTTCAGTTGCAAGTAGCGCTCTGTGGTGTTCGTCATTCTTCAACTTGTCCGTCGTTTTTTAGCGCTTTTACCTCCTATTCCTTACAACCTACTTTCATTATTCATGATTGGCTTTTTTTTCTCAAATTCTAGATTTTACAAAACAATTGTTGCAAACAACAAGATTTTTTTATAAATCTCTTCGATGAAGTATCGCTGGGCATCTCTATACGTTTAATTTTATGTCAAATGCATTGTTTACGGGTCATTCCAATGTAGTCAATGAACTTCGTGAGGTCACAGTCCGTAAATATAACTAGGTTAAAATTAGCTTAAATATAGACACGTGAAAGCTTGGGAAAAACCTTTACGAGTTCAGATGGGTTTTTTTTAGGCATGGCGAAGCAATGAAAAGCTTGGAGAAACTATTTGATATTCCATTCGAAACTATTCTGCCGGAACCACTATTTGCTCCGAATTCGCTTTAAACCCAAAGAACCCTATTCGCACATGCCTAGAGAACTTCATCAAAACGCCAGTTCTCTCGGTAGGTTATTTATTTCATAATGTTATCACGAGAATCATTATTCGTAGTTCCCTGCTTCGTGTCTACATAACTGTTAAAGAATTCCTTTGTGTTATCGTGTTCATCGTGCATAGTAATCCGATCTTATCTGCCCTTTTCATTCGTTTTTTGCCCTGTGTGAACATGTCAAAGTTCCTATGCTCACTCTGCGGGCTCTGAGCATCCTAGAAATTCATAAATCCAAGCGAAACGCTGCGCGACCGATTTCCCTCTTAAAAAAACAATCAAAGATGAAACACACCGAGGTCATTTCCGGTGATGGGACGAGCATTTTTCCGGCAGCCAGGACGACATGTGACCAGACTTAGGAAGTAATCTGTTACAAGTAATAGATCACTTGCAATCCGTCACTTTTTCAAGAAATTTTGTAATTGACACCTTACTTTTTGGGAAGTAATTTGGAATGTAATTTCGTTAGAAAATATTGGTAACCCATTAATTTAATTACTCGTTAATTTTTAAAAATATTAGAACAATACAGTGACTGAAGCAATACGAGCAGAACATTCAGCAGCATAAAGACAGCAATTTCAACAAAATAGAAAACACGAGGAAGGGGAAAATAGCCGAAAAGAAAACACGATTTTTTGTATGACCGGTCACTTGAACCACTAGAAAAACAGGCAAGGCATGTGCAAATATACGGAAAACAAACATCAAGTAAGGCAACGCCGCTAAGGCTCTCCGTGGCCTTTCATCGTGTTTTTCTTCTTCTCCCGGTCAGGAGAAAGCTCTTCCTGTTCATTTGTTTTTAGATTTTACACCGTTTCGCCCCTTCCAACTTCTTCGACGTCTCCCGCCACCTGCACAGACATCAAGCGCGGGTTCGTACTCCCTCGGTTCGCGGATTCACAACTTGCATAACAGACGGTGTAGCCTCGCGTGAGAGTCTCGAATTCTCTTGGTCTTTGATGTGCTCTAGTTTATTCTAGCACGCTGTTGAGGCACGGCTGAAAAGCGCCCGGCGCGAGGAAAAGAGCATCGTCTTCGAGGGTACGGACGATACCTCTTTTGGTTTACTTGTCTGGGCATGGTGGTCAAGTCCATTCCTCACTTTACAGTCAACTGTCGACATGAAGGGGAGGGGGGGATTAGGCCATCTAAGGAGTTCTGACAGAAAGAAAGAGAGGGAACGGGTAAAAGTGGTGTGATCCTTTGCTGTTTGTGAGACGGATGGCCACCGCTTCTCTCGTTCTTCATACCCTCCTCTCCCCTAGCCTCAACGAATATTGGTATGAAAGTGAGAACCGATGAACAATCGATAACCCGTAACCACCACTTTTTCTCTGACTGGTTGAGTTTTTGGTCAGTGTCCTTCGTCTCCATGGCAATCTTTTAAGAGATGTTCAAAATTCAGTGCATTAATGAGAACGGAAACCGACAATTTCAGTGCATACTTTGCTTGCCAAAGGAACACCATATTGTCATCAGCAAGAACAACAAACTCTAACCTACGGAAACGCATCAAGGTAAGCTGGGACACCTGCATTCTGCATTGGCTATACGTTGTAGCGTCAGAACCAAGTTTTTCTTTTCTTGTGAGTAACAGGCGAGACACCCGAGTCAAACGGGAGCTTTCGTAGATCGCTTCTTCAGCTCCGAATCTCGTAGCGGAGGCAGACGCTGCTACTGAGCATGCGCACCGCTAGATTTGTCTGCACAATTTTAGGGATCATTTCCGGAGGCCGTAAGCTAGCGGGATGGCGGGTGTGGTTGCAGCTTTCGGTGCCTTGTCAGCATACAGGTGAACGGAGTGCACCTACAGCCCTTCTTTTAAATTCAATATTTTATTTTTACAAGGATTATACCATAATAGTGCGTATGAGAAATGAAAAGTAGTGTTGCAGAACATTTTCAAAAAATATCAAAATTATTTCTACTGTTTCCTGGATAAGTATTGTAATCCATTACATTTGAGGCTCGTAATTTGCAATTGTAATTCATTGCATTTTTCAAGTAACGAGTACAAGTATGCATGTGACCAATGAAAACGCGACATTTCGTTGAGATTGCTAACGCTGTTATTACAAAAGGTTATGCTTCTGTAGATGATTGAAGAAAGTAAGAGTAGTTGAAAAATAAGTTTTCGCGGAGGCGAAACATAATACTGTTACAACCGGTTCAAAAACCACACACTATGTTTGTTTCCATTTTTTTTTTTTTTTTTTTTGCGGGAGTGATGTATTTGGTTGTTAGCTGTTGTGGCAGTTGTGCCACAGAGACGACGAAGAGGTCGGCAAGTGCGAGCGCTGTGCTCGGGACACACGCGGCGGAACTTTTACGAGACAGCAACAGAACGGCTCGGCGGCGGCATCGGGCGATGCGAGCTACAGTCTCCTTTAGGGATGCCGCGAACTTTTTTCGAATCGAAGTTTCGATGATCGAATCAAGCGGTTGGAAAGGTTCGAAATATTTTGACTTTTCGAATTTTTTACATCGTAAAATTCGAAGGAAGTCGAATTTTCGAACTTGTTGAGCTAAGAAGTTCGACGCTTTTCGAACCGTCGAACTTATTACGCTAAGAAAATCGATCTTTTTCGAACTTTCGAACTTATTGCGCTGCAAAGTTCGATGCTTGTCGAACTTCCGAACTTGACTGACCAAAAAATTCGATGAATTTCGAACTTTCGAACTTATTTATCAAGAAAATCGAAAAGTGTCGAACTTTCGAATCCTGAAAAGTCAGAATTTCGACGAACTTCGAACTTTTAGGGTAAAAGTTCGACGCTCGTCGAAGTTCGAAAGACCAGCGGACGGTTTCATTTGAATTCAAGTAGTGAGGTACATTCGTAGTTTTTTTTTCCCTAACTTTTACACGCGGTGCTGCGTTCCTTACGAAAGACAATGCCGTTTGTTTCAATATTTTGGCATGCTTAGTTTTAAAAAAATAAATTTCTGAAGGGGCGAGGAAGGACGACGGGCTTTTAATGATTATCGTTTGTGCCAGATTTGAAGCGCGCTGTAGCCGAAGCTATTTCTGGTAGAGATGTTATACTTTTTTTAAGGATGATCTATGTATAGCCTAGGTAAGTGCCGTCTTAAGATGTGATTATTGTTATTCAACGTGAGTTTCGAAGAAATGTCCAAACATGTATCTACATGCAATTATGCCCTAAACTTGATATTTATTTTCGTCTAAGTTGTTTGAGGTATCGCATTTAAATTAACACCACAGACAGTACATATCATTGCCATCTGCAGAATACAAAATAATGTATTTATTGTTCTTTTTTTTCCCGTTAAGTAATAAATTAACTCATGGGAGAAGATTTCTAATACTGTTCAAGTTCAGCACGTCATGAAAATAAAACTTTTTTTTTTCGCTTCACGATCTTGGGACGTGTTTCTTTTAGCCTGTACACATTTTGGTAAAAGAAACTTGTTTCAAAGTTCTGAACTTCCGAATACGCAAGAATACAGCACTTTCGGCGAATTCTTGATAGTTTTTTTTTCCAGCTTTTTATTTCCGCATTTTTTTTACTATTGGCACAGGTATTTGATAATGATAATGATAATAATGTTTATTTTCCACCATAAGATGGTGGCGATCAGGGAAAAAATCTGTCAGGTACAGCTTGACGGGTCCCTGACCGCCTACAGAAAGCAGCAACAGACCCGGAAAAAACGATATTCAAGAGGAGAAAAGAAAAAAAAATTGTACAATGATTGTCGCTATCACACATTTTAAAACAAATTTTAGATTTCTTTTCCCATTTTTTACATTGAGGCAGGACAGACAGCAGGGATAAAATTATGCAAAAACTAGTTACAAAGATCACAAAGAAAGAAGGGCAACTACCTTCAGCTGCTAGAGAAAAAAGATGATTTTACTTCTCTGAGGGATAACTTATCCCAATCTATACTTTTAGTCTTATACGAATTGAGTAAATTGGGGAGAGTGTATTTAAGCATTTGTTTGCCATAGTTTGTTCTTGGTGTAGCCACCTCCCAACATTCAGCACCTCGGGTAGGGTAATTATGAACATTTTTTGATAAATTTCCAAGATCTGTTAAAAAAGTTGAGTCTTTAAGTTGCTCTACTTTAAGGCTAGTGCTAAGCCTGTAATCATATAATGCATGCGCGTTTAATACGCGAAATTTTTGAAATAAGCCAGCTGTGTGAAAATCATACGAGACGGCAGCTATAGCCCACAGTGCTTTTTTTTTAAATACATGTAACTTTTCTAGGTTTGTTAAAGTTGTTGTTCCCCAAACTAAATGGCAATAATTTAAGTGAGAATAAAATAGAGAATTATATATTAATAATTTAACGCTTGTTGGTAAAATATAACGATGTCGATTTAACATGCCCACAGTTTGGGATAGCTTTGAAATAAGAGAGTTTATATGACTTTCCCACGACATATTTTCAGAAAACATGACACCTAAGAGTTTAAAACAATTCACAATCTCGATTTTGCTTGAATTCAAAACTATCTCCTTGGTAATGGTAACGATCGAGTTTATTTTTAGGACGAAAAAAGCACGGCTTTGGTTTTATTTACATTTATTTGTAATGCGTTGTAATGACTCCACGTTTGTAACCTAGACAGGGCCAGATTCGCCATATCGAATAATAGGTCAGGATCATCTGCAGAAAACAGTATGCTCGTGTCATCAGCATAGTTTACAAATTTTGCGCTTACATTAATATTGACTATATCATTCACGTACATGTTAAAGAGGAAGGGGCCCAATATACTACCCTGTGGTACACCAGAAGGAATAGGTTTTATAGTGGAAGAATTCCCATTGATATAAACATATTGTGCTCGATGCTTCAGATAAGATCTTATCAGCTGTAAAGCGTGCCCTCGAATTCCATAATTATCTAATTTAGATAGTAAAATTTTATGATTGAGGCAGTCAAACGCCTCGGTGAAATCTATAAAGACTCCAAGAACCATATTTTTGTTTTCAAAGCTTTGTATAATAAATTCTTTTAAAACAAGTAAGGCAGATTCTGTCGACTTGTGTTTTATAAATCCATACTGTGATGGAGTTATCAAGTTATACTTATTTGAAAATTTAGTCAAACGTGTATGAATAATCTTTTCGAGCGCCTTGGAAAACACTGGTAATATTGAAATCGGCCTGTAGTTTCCCATTTCATTTACATTTCCTTTTTTATGCAATACTCAAACTTTGGCAATCTGCATTCGCTTAGGAAAAATTCCAGTAGATAAAGAGATATTAAATATATGAGTTATTACAGGTGCTAACAGATGAATAACATGTTTTACCGGTCTTATCTGGATGCCATCGACGTCACAACTAGAACTATTTTTAAGCTGAAGAAACACGCTTATAGTTTCTGGTTTGACGACGGGATCTAAAAATATCGAATCACTGTTTCGTTTATCATTTAAAACCAAAGGAGTTTCGGTTTCAGTAGAACCCAGAATATTTACAAAATGTTCGTTAAAAGCATTTGCCAGTGAACATCCAGTAAGTTTAGTACCATTGCACAGAATTTTTTTCAATTGAACTGAAGGGGCGATTACGATAAAGAAGATAATTTAGTTGCTTCCACATGATGTCAGTGAGTCCTTGTGTGGCCTTGAACAAATCATAATGATTACGCGTTCTGCCACGCTTTAGTTCTTTTGTCAGGTTGTTGCGATAGTTTTTAAATACTTTATGGTCCTTCTGGTCCTTGGATTTTATGAATTTACCATATAAAGCGTTTTTTATCTTAATTTTACAGAGTAAATCTCTCGTTATCCAAGGCTTCTTTATGCGCTTGTTTGTTTTAATAGAAGTGAAAGGAAAATATGTCTTATACAGTCCAAGAAATAACTCTATAAAAGTGTTATAAGCCCCGTCAGCACTATCCTCACACAGTACCCGGCTCCAATTTGTATTTGAAACAGCGGTCTGAAAAGCGTTGAGTCGATCTAAAGTTATTTTTTGTACTAATGTCCGCTCTGTCCTACAATTTTTTTTCGGGAAACCTTTGAGAGAAATGAATATTGGGAGGTGGTCCCTCAGATCGCAAGCAATGACGCCAGCTTTTATATAATCGACTGAGCTGTTTGAAATAAACAAATCAATTAATGTTTCAGATTGGAGAGTAACACGTGTAGGTCTATTAATAACATTTGCACAACCATATGTCCTGATTAGCGAATCTAAACTTTTTTTAGCTACGGTTTCCGCGCTCATATCAATATTAAAGTCGCCACCACAAATTACATTACATTTTTCTTCATTAACAAAAACCAAAAAAGACTCAAAAAATTTTAAAAACGATTCAATGTTGCCGTTTGGTGGCCGGTACACCACAGCAAAGATATTCTGGTTATTGCGTATACACATCATTTCGTAATCTTGAGTGATGCAACTATAATCACCTATTACTTCACCAGAAACACTTTTTGTCAAAATGGCTAAGCCACCACCACGTTTCTCTTTACGATTTATGTAAAAAGAGCGGTATGTAGGGAGTTGTAGTACGTCAGTCTCTTCAGTGTACCAGGTTTCTGTAAGCATGATGACATCGAAAGAAAAACCAAATTGATCGAAAAGTAGCTCAAGATCTACAGCTTCGCTTTTCGCAGACCGAACATTTAAATGAAAACAGGTCATGTGTGAAATATAATCCGCACCAAGATAGGTTATCAAGTCTTGCGGAAGAACGAACGCGTCAATTGCCATAAAAAAATAAAAAGAACAGAGGATATTATCATTGACCGCCCTAAGATAGAAATTCGCGTATCAGATCCTGCAAAAATGCCAGTCTTTATCATCGTTAAAGTGACTTTTGAAGATAACGCCGTCGCAATAGCCGTACCCAGATTGTTTTTCTGCCACGCGGCAAGTAAACTTTCGGGTTTCATTTTGCAAGAACTAATAAAACAAAGATGTTTAGCGCTGGTAGTTCCTATTTAATTTTTTCAAGATCGCCTTCTTGCTCAATCCGAATTGTCGGTGCGCCTTCTTGTTTCCTCACGTATGAACAACCTTCCTTGTGCCAAATAAACTTGTAGCTGAGGTGCTTCGCCTTTGTTCTAACATCGGAGAACAACTTCCGGTTCGACGCCGTCATGTTCTCTTGCAGGTACACGTTGCCATCATCGGCTTCCGACCTTAACTTTTGCTTGTTTTGAAGCCATGCATTTCGCTCATTTCTGTTCACAAAGCGCACAATCACCATAGGCGTCTTCTTTGTCCTAGTTGGAACGCGGTGCATTGCCTCTACGCTATCTTTCGTTAGGGGCGGAACTTCTATCTGATCCGCGATTTTGTTAAGCTTTTCGAGCAAATTTTCATTGATAGTTTCTACAAGACCGTTCACTTCAAGATTATTCCTTCGCCCGTATTGTTCCAATTTGTTTAGTTCTTTTTTTAGTTGGGTAGTTTCGTCCGTTTTCCGTTCTTGTTCTAGTTGATTCACCTTTTTCCTCAGTTCTTTTATTTCGCTGTCATGCTCTTTCATTTTTCATAAGACTTCATCGTAGTTGTCGGACATTGCTTGCACCGATTTCTCAATGTCCATCACAGTTTGTTTCATGCCCACCAGCTCATCCACTTGTTGCTTTAGTGGCGCGAGTATTGTTAACATGCCCATTATTATACGGGTCAGTTGCTGTTGAACATCTGGCGATTCATCTTTTGACTGTCCATCTTCCAGAGCGCTGCGAGTTCTTGCTCTAGCACTCAGACACGTTTGGCATTTCCAAGTCTCTTTAAACCCTGGCTTTTTTCCCCGGAGGGACTTCTCGGTTACGCCTGCACAGGTACCAATATGGTAGCGAAAGCGACATTCGCTACACTCCAAAACACCGTCATCATCGTCGATTTGCCCCTTACAACGGAAGCAGAAATCATCATCGTCTTTGTGTTTAGCCATCTCAGTAACACTTTTTGGAAAGTAGTCAGCGACAGGGATTTTAAGACACAAGTTGAAAAAAAAGGGGTACTTTTCCTACCTGCAGAATCAGATGATTATCGTCTTGCCAGAGAGCCCTGTCGCTGACTGCTATCCGTCATTCCTGCGCAGCTCCTTTTGTAGCTTCTAGTGGCTTGGTGTCGCTTCAGCCGCTGCTGTCGCTTGCCCCGAAGTCCGTTGCTTGCGCCCGTTGACTTGCCCTTTTTGACTAGGTCAAAAAGACATAGCTTTGAACTTCCGAACCACTAAGCATGTGACGAGTAGTGCCCTGACAACGCGTTTCTAACAATGACCATCTACGCAATCTTTTATGCAGTGAAGAGCGACAGTAGCTATACATATGCATAAATAATTTCAGTTTAAAATAAGCTCGACCACGCCCTCTTTCCCCGTATTGTTTTCTTTAACAGTCTGAAATACCTCGAAGGGGAAAAGGGAACTAAAGCCCCCCCCCCCCCCCCCCCCCCCCCCGCTATACCCTCTTACCCCCCGTTTTTCCTCTTCCGACGCCACTTGTATGGTAGAACGCTTCTCGACCTCGAGTTGTGTCGGCTTTTTGCGAGGCGATTCCTCCGTCCCAGAAGATAAACCTCCAGGACAATTACAAACTTAACTTACGATATGCCAGCGTCACTCGGGCGGCGCTCGATCGGATTGCTATCAGCGTGCAAGGGGTGGCGAGGTAGTTTGCCAGGTCGCTTCAAGTTTTTTCTGAGCCTCAACCTCCTGCTCATCCCTGGCCGTTTCGAACTGGATGAGTCTTGTAAAACAGTGTGTTCGTGTGATCACTACTGCGTGATGCAGGTTAAACCCCCCCCCCCCCCCCCCCACCCCGGGCTGGCGGTCACAATTACTGATCCATGGTCACACGTCACTCTGCACTGGCAAATATTCCAGCACAACCGGGACACTCTTCGTCTCATTTAATTGCCTGACCAACTTGGCAGAATCTAGATGTCACACCCTAACTTCTCTAAACTTGATTTTGTGAAAACCAGTGAGTCGTGAAAACGTTATTTGAAACAAACTGTGGAGGGACTTGAAAACCGGACTTCGAACTTTGAAAACTTGGACTAGAAAAAAATTCAAAATCTTCGAAGTTTTTTTTTTTCGAATTTAGCATTAAATGAGAATCGAACCTTCGAACGTTTCGAACTTTATGTAGAAAGAAATTCGAAATCTTCAATTTGTTCGAACTTCATGTCTATAAAACTCGAAGCGTTCGAAATTTTCGAATTTTGTTTCCAAAGAATTTCGAAATCTTCGATTTATCGAACCTGAAGTAAAAAAAGATTCGAAATATTCGAATCCGAAATTTTAGAAACCGTGAAAGCTTCGAAATTTTCTAATTCGAAACTGCACTGTGATCGAAAGTTGCGAATTTTTCGATTTCGAACCTCGGTCGGTACGAAAATATCGAGATTTTTCGAAATCGAACTTCAGTTCGCTTCGCAAATATCGAAACCTTTCGAAATCAAACTTGGGGCGGTTCGCGACATCCCTAGTCTCCTTCCGCTTGTAAATACTTGTAATTATATTTATGTGCGAAACCTTAGTTCTGGTCTCCACACTCTCGAGCGCTCGAGCGCGCGCTTGCTGGGTTGAATTGTTGTTCGGGGCGCATGGGTAACAAGCTGCGCGCATTCGGGATATCACCCCGCGGTTCGACCGGTCAGAGGCGTGCGGATTCTTCGCTTGCTGTTAACTGACAGTGGTCCTGGTTTCGAATATGCTCCTCCCATCGCTGGAGTTGAAAACGGTGTGTTGCAATCTTGGGTTGCCTTTTTAATAGAAAAATCTGCCGCGTATCTTTATGATTTCGAGATTTCTAGGATGCTTAAAGTCAGCAGAGTGAGTTATCGCCATATTTACGCGATCTCAGAAACCTCCTCAGGGCACCTTTATGGTCCATTCACACGGCCGACATGTCTCCGGGCAAGTTCCTACGAAATCGGTGGCGTCACCTTTTTTACAGTTCGAAATCCGCCATGTTCCAGGCGAGAAATGGCATGCAAAACTGAACAGCTAGTCCACTGACCACAGGAACGTATTCAGGGACGAGACCACAGACCTGATGAATGTTTTGTGTCACGTGGACAAACGTCATAAAACAGGTCCGCGGACTTGTCGTACGTACCACGGTTATCGAGATTTTAAGCCCGTTCAATTGTCGCTTTTTCCTGGACCGGTGAGGTCCGTACCCGGGTCCGCACCAGGTCCGCGAACTCGGCTACTCAAAAGGAACGAACTTCGCGCAACTGCTCGCGCGACAGCTGGACGCACAAGTCGCCTTCTTTTTTTCTACGTACCACTTTCATCGTTTGTCTAAATGACTACCCTAGTTACACGAGCGCTGTGAACTGTTAGTGAGCCAAGGACTGTTGACTCAATCGCGATCGGGCGGAGTTTCACGGTGGCGCCAACTGCCATTGAGCCGCTAACGATCATTGAGTTGAACTGAGCTGGCCTATATCTCAGTTAACTGGTGGGGGTTCACCCCAATAGAGCTAAAGAAGGCAGCATCCACCGCATTGCCGCCGATGGCCAGCGCCAGCGAAGCACTTAGTCTTGCGAAAGATTGGGGGAGGTAGCGAGAAACTATCGTAGCAGAAAATATTGTAAGAAGAGGTATGATTTGGGGACAGAGCTGAAGCTAGAACGATCACGGCACGCCGTGGAAGCCCACACTTGGCGAACGCGGCCATTGGGATGTCGGCGCCGATAATACTTTATAGTTATGTCTCTCGTGCTTAAATTTGTGTTAAACGTTTTGATTTATTGTTTCTTTACTCTAAAAATAAAAAATGAGTTTATTATGTTTTGTGTTAAACGTTTATATTGAATAACAAGAGTGAATATCTTTATTTGCATCACTTATAAAAGTGATGTGACATCAATTGTCGTTTTGTATCGGTTTCCACTAGGATAGGAAGTTTGTGTTGTGAGGCCATGTACCGTGTAAGACCTGGTAACACCGGACAACTTAGTTGAGCTCGAGGACAATCGGAGGATGCCTACAATCGTTAACTCAATGATGTAATGGGAGAATAATATTTCCACGCGAATATTTCTCCTTTTACCGTAAATTGCAACAACAACAACAACAACAAAACGGCCCGTGTAACAGGGGTATTACTTGACTGTATTTTATGGAAGAGGAAGAGAAAGCCAGCTAAGTGCAAGGCGTGTTTTTCTTCTCTTTTTTATTTAATTGTCCGAAAGGCAGCCGGGGCAGTGGCACATAACATGTCTTCCATCGACAGGGTGCTCAGGCTGCTCAGGCTGCTGGGTTACAAGCTCGAGCTGGGAGACTTCAAGGCCCGCTTTTGCGAAGACCGCCACCCATGCCAACAACAGCGCTAGCCGCTGGAGCCCCACAAGGGGCTGCCGGACTCCCTGCGTCTCCGGAAACTCGGCAGGCTCGTCTGTAAGCTGAACACGCATGGAACCCTCGCCAGGCACTCGAGACCGGACTGCTAGAAGTCAGCAGCCCATGGCGGCCAAGCAGACCACCGTCGCGAAGACCGCTCAAGACCTAAGGCTCTTCACCCTCTTCACCATCCCATTATTATCATTTTAACATCGTCATGCATCTTGTATATTATATCAGCCCATAATTACCTTTACCACTTTCTATACCTTTCTTTTTTGTGTGTCATAAGCCTCTGGTATGAACCTTCGGTATCTCTGCAACCAGCAGCTTCTCTCCGAGTTGCAAATAAATATGATCATTATCATTATTATTATGCAACGGTTGACACTAGTTGACACATTAGTTAACCTATTCTGCTTATGTGCTATTTCTTGTAATAACTGTCTTCGTTCCTGCCGCGTGTAAAGAAACTTTAAAAATCAACGATTCTTTATGCCATAGCTGAAAATCCTAAGAAACACATCACACACGAGAGCAGCGGCTCCTTTCGTCGCCGCTGCTCTCGTACTTTTGAGACTTGTTTCCCGTCGTATTCCTGTCGTCACCGCAGTCTCGGGTAGTTTTTTGTGTTCGCATGATACTACGGCATTTACGTGGATTCGTGAAACAAGTCCTGCTACGGTTTGAGTGACATGTGTGACAACTAGCCAACGATGACTCTGGTCGATTAATCAAATAGACCTCTCTCTCGACAGAGAGAGACTTAAAGTTCTTGTTCAAATGTTTTCGTCGCGGATATTGTGGGACGTGTGGATACGATCGACAGGTGAGAAATAACTTATTTACGGGCTTTCTGGTCATGTAGGACTCAAGTAAAGTGGTGCAATCTTTTTTTTTTTTTTTTTTTCTTAATATCTTGTGATTCAATGGAATCTCGTTCTTTGTCGTTATCCGTGTGCAGTTGCGTCGACATTTGTAAATATGCGTGGTAATCTAGTTTTCACTGGAAGGTGAAAAACAAGTTTGGGTGATTATTGAAAGTGCATTGTTTGTGGTTCTGTGTTTATTTATACTAATGTTATTTTATGGCCTTTACCGCGTTTATATTAAAATCTTGAGAGTATTAAGATAATAGTATTATTGTATACAAAATAAGTTATATTTTGTTCTAAGGCAGCTCGAGCCCATAGGGAGAAGTAAATTAGTTAACTAAGTAGTAAGTTTAGTACCCCTGCCACACGGAAAAGTTAATATATTTTCATTCAGTGATGTAGGATTTAATCAGCTCGCGATCTTCAGGGATTATACAAGCTCCGGAAGCGGATTTGTCGACCCCATATTGTCATTCGATCAAAATTACATTAATTTTGCCATGTGGCCGGGGTATGACGCAAGAATTCAACGACTGCACGCGATAACGTCGCTTACATAATTGTAAGTGGCACTTGCCTTGCCCCGTCCGCGTTGACTTCGTCTACCTGATTTTTAACTGATCTGTTTGGTTCAATTCCAATCACTGCGTGTCTCGCCATTTTATCAAAGTATTTCTGTATAAAATATGCATTCCTACAACAATAATTTCGTGACTCAATGTTTTTTTTAATTAAAATACGCATTCCTCGTGCCATTTCGTACCGATTATTTAGCGGTGTAATATTTTGTCCGTGTAATAAAATGTTTTCTAGACCCGTTGCTATGTGCAGCTTTCAATTTAGCTAATAAGACACGCATATGCGACGAAAAGCGCGTTACGACGGTCGGTCCACGCGCGCCTCCGATGACCTTCCTTCGCGACGTCACGAGAAGAGCGCTACGGCCTTCTTCTCTAGGAGGTGTTGGCCACTCGCCTCTGCAGGCGAGAATAGGGAGCTGCGAAACTGAGCTTGCTCCAGCAGCGTTGGCGAAATCTATGTCCGCGAGGTCACAACATTGAGAGGTGCTCAAATTTTTTAATAGCACGTGCTGCGAAAGCAGCAACCGAGCTACGAGGTCGGACTCACAGTCCTCAATTCGGTCCACGGTAACTCGGAATTTAGAGCCAGACCCGATCCGCGGACTAACAGCGGACCTGCGGATTTCCCCGTAATGACGTGAAGGTCACGTGATACGTACAATTCTCTGGTCCGTGGACCTGGTTTTCTTAATTTGTCCACCATGTGAATATACTTTTAAAGGCGAAGCTGAAGTGTCGCCCAAGTTTTTTTGTAGGCGGCGTATTGTCCCTTGTGAATTCCATTTCTTCTCAGCCTTACGCAGTCTTGGGTAGTACTGCGTTACTAGTAACGCGTTACTGTAACTCCGTTACTTTTTGGTAAGTTGTAATTCTAACGAATTACTCTTTTAAAATGTAACTTGTAACTGTAGTTATATGTTTTTCTGAAATAACGATGAAAGTAAAGACGTTACTTTTGTCGTTGTTTTCCAGTTTTTTATGAATAATATATCATTGAACGAGCACAATCTAGCTATTCCTCGCACTTTCCAAATTGTCTTTTCCGACATTTCGAGCGTCAAGTTGGCCTTGCACAAACTTGTGAATACGTTCATTCTCACGAGTCACGACCTGAATATAACCACGTGTAGATTTGATTAAAAAAAATGTCTACTTATCTTTACGCACGCGCTTGTGCTTTGTGACTGAACGCTTACATCTTAGTATCTTGAAGCACTATCTATGTTGGAGTTTTACTTTTTTCTGCGCAAACGCTTTTTAATCGGGTGAATCAACAATACAAGCGGAGGACACTGCGCATGTTTCGTATTTTGATTTGCGCCACTACTCCGGCGTGGTGTCAACAGTCGAGGCAAAATTTACTGCTGTTTTCGCGGGGTTTGTTTCTGGCTTGCCGGGTATGAACTGAAATATCTCCAGCGACCTTATGAACCCAGCGCAACTGTCAACGAGCCAGCAATGTGCTAGTGTTAGCAAGGATAGGGCATTTGTATCGGGTCCGCGTTTGCCCCCGTGCAATTCCTTTCAGAGCGCCAGTTGGGCGCCTGTTCAGCAAGGGCAGGGGCGCGTTCGCCATCAAACTAGGGAAACTTTCAGGCAATAATTCCGAGAAGCAACTGCTGCTAAGTTACAATATGAACTAAAAAGCGCACTGTTTAATTTTATGCAATAAAACTTGGTGAGGGGCGTTTTCTAGTTTTTCCTAAATTCTTGGTGTCATAAAAAAGTAATAAAAAGTAACTTTGTTACTTTTTAAAAGTAGTTGTAACTGTAACGAGTTACTTTTTTGTTGCGGTAACTGTAACGGTAACTTCGCAACTTTTTCTGAAAGGAACCGTAACTGTAACGAATTACTTTTTAAAAGGAACTTAGCCAAGACTGGTTTTACGGCTAGGTTGATTGCTTGCTTGCATATTTTAAACGGCATATTTTTATCCTTAGGGCGCAGAGTTGTAAATAGGGAGTGCACAAATTAATTTGTACGTCGTCGATTTAGCAGAATACCTATAAATAAGGCGCACACACTAAAAAAAGCCCGTGCGTCTGCTTTCCCGCACAACACTTGGACAGCCAATCACCGCAACTTACGGAGGCAGCTCAGCGAATGACGATGTCGAACCATATATGTTTAGACCAAAAAGCGCAATCTGAGTGTGACATTAAGCAATGCAAAACGTCACGCTTGCATTGCTTAATGTCACAACTCAGACTGCGTTTTTTGGTCTAAACATATGGTTCGACATCGTCATTCGCTGAGCTGCCTCCGCAAGTTGCGGTGATTGGCTGTCGAAGTGTTGTGCCGGAAAGCAGACGCACGGGCTTTTTTTTAGGGTGCAGAGTGCACTACGATAAATCTTTTTTTCTAATGGTTCCGCAAATAGTAAACTGATGCTGCGTATCAATCAGGAATGACAATCACATTTGACGTCTTGGTGTAACTCAACCCCTCATATAAACATAAATGCCAAAGTGCGAAATCAATTCTCGCCAAGCTTCGGAATACACTACTTCTGATGTTCAGAAAAAAAAAAAAAAAAAAGAAACTATCACGCCGCAAACAATCCTGCTTCTCGGTTTCAGACCCACGAGACCAGTCTATTTGATTGACAGGCAATCATCCGCTCACGTCAAAAATTCGAGAAGCGTCCGACACGCTTACTATGTAACTACACGGCACCCCTCCCCCCCCCCCCCCCCCCCCCCCCCCAACACATAGAAAAACAAGGAAGTGAACATAAACCACGCGCCGGGACCGGGGCGGACGACGTCTGAAAAACAGCTGCTTTTCACCGCTCCACGCTAACCAATCATAACCCTTCCACTATTTCCTGACGTGTTTTCGTCTAGAAAGAGGTTAGTTGACTTTTAGGTATTTCTCTTTCCAATTCGAGACCAAGTCGCAGGTGGGAAGCTCTTCATCGAGAAAGCCAACCTCGTCAATACTCGACTTTCGCGCGTCAAACTTAGAACCCGACCGCGACAAACCTGTTTTTGGTTAGGGGTAGCGGAAGAAATTCGACTCCTGACACGCGCACATACCTAAAAGTAGATATTTGTTAATTTCAGAAGTCGTCTTCGCAGTTCATGTGTCAGCAAACTACGCGTTCTTTCGTTGGCGGTGAACCCAAGATAGCTTCCGTCAGTAATCAATATACGTGGAGTAGTTACACATCATCTAAAAATTAATTCAGTCATTGGTACAGTCGGCACGGAATGAAACGCGAACAGTGGGTGCATGGTTTTCGCTAGATGCTGCACCACCTGAACCAGATGGGAGCTGCAAGAAGATGGCTCCTCCTTCGATGTGTTAGACTCTTGCTCAGTGCTTCCAAACCTTCGGTGTTGCGTCTCTAGGTGACTCAGCGTGGGTCGAAAACCATATGCTCCATGTACGCGTTTCATTCCGTGCCGACTTACAATGAAAGAGCAAAGGTTTTTTTTTCAGCCAATTGGAAGTTTCAGGCACGTTCACTCTCCAAAACAAAGTTCAGACTCTGTATGCGAAAGTGTCTTACCATGAACATATTTTCTTAGCTTTAAAGTTTTCATCCATATTCTATGTTTTATTTTTTTATACAACGCTTATTTCGGCACAAAAACATGATTCACGGGGTTGAATAATGTATGCGCCGATAGTTCTTGTCTTCATTGTAATAGAATTTGTCAACTCATCGAACAATATATAGTGTAGTTTTTCTCCTTTTTTTTTCTTTTGTGGATACTTAAGTCTTAAGTTATTATTAACAAAAAAAAAAGATTACGTGAGTTCTGTTTTCGATTGTGAGTGCTGTAACTTATATAGAAAGCACAATTAAACATAGGTCAGGAACGGTTACCCTGGACGAACCATGTGGTTGATGTAATGATTTATAGATTAACATGGAGCAAGAGTAGCTTTTTTCTACCGAAGACTGCAGGAGTACGTGGTTCCTGAACGCGCATTTTCTACTCTCTTACTTTCTAACTATTGAAGTTTTGCTAAGTTACCCGGGCACCAAGGAGCATGCTAAGAGTGTAGTTCAACGCACTGCACATGCTGGCATCTGCAGAGGTAGCTCTTCTGAAGCAAAAGCCTAAACCAAATGGCACCTTGTACGCGCGTTCGTCAATGCCTTATTTTGGTTCTTTACTTGGAATCGTTTATGCTGCGAAGGCGAGCGCATGCGGCGCGTATACTTACATTCCAAGCGATGCCTGGGTAATTTAGCAATAAGCATACTAATCTTATGGCAAATCTCATCGAACAAAACGAACGTACTGTAAGAACCTTGCAAGATATCAATAACAAAATACTTTTTTATATATAAAATAATGGAGCCTTGTACACAACACCTAGTGGGTCTGTTAGTGCTAGAATCTCTTTGCGAACGAATCAGCTAAGAAACCAACTGTACGTTGTTTTTCCTAAGCATTGATACAAACATTCATCAGAGCCGACAAAAACGTCAGAACAATTTCACGACCCGTCCACTTCGAAAGGTCAATAGGTATCATACTCGCGAAGATGGCCATCTGCATTTCGAAACATACAAAAATGATAATAACTGCAACTTGTGGAATCATACGTCGAGAACACACCTGTTAATTTCATAAATGCCCAAGTCCAGTCTATGATGTATACAAATCTACTAGAACGCACGGAGGATGTTAATATACCGATCTCACCAGCCAGTTTCCCGTTGCCACCGCTTCCGGATGTGCATCGTGTGAACTGTAGTTTTTCTACATGCGCACCAGCCCCGCTGTGGGCCTGCGCAAGCAGAACATGAGACTACACAAGTGGTTTATTCACTGACATCTGCCTCCTTTAAGCTAAGTTTATGGCCGCGTCATGCATTCGTGGAACGCTTAGTGAGATCGCTCTATAAGGTATATTCAATGCAGGCCATAGTTGTGTGCGCGGCTGCTGAACGCGTGCTGACGGCGATCTTCCAGAGTTGTTTTGCAAAGTGCATTTCACATTATCGAAATTCCCGGCCTTCGTAGGCTATTAATGTAAGCTCGTTCTGAGTATGCTCATTAAACATGGACGTCAAATATGACGTCCAGTGAGTACCCCCTACTGTGCACCTCGACACTGCACGTGCTTCTAATCTCGGGGCGTGAGTTCACTAAACCAAACCTGTTGAAAGTACATAAACTTTACACACAAGTATCTCTTATCTGTAAAAGGTAAAATGTGCCACCCCTCGCCAAACCCGTTTTCTGAGAAAATAAAAAAATTCAAATTTACTGGTGAATCCACCACCTTTCTGCCGATCGCAAATTATCTATTTAAGATATGCAAACAAAAAGAGCCTAACAGAAAGTGACCGAAAGCTAGCAACACACGGCCACATTCTCTCCATTGTTTTGTTCCCCACGCGACCACCCGTCACACGCTCCCTTCAAGATTTGCAAACCAAACAAAAGGAAGGGCGATGTGAAATTCAGATCTTCCAAACGTTTTGAGTCGTAAAAACAAGCGCCTATCAAGATGACCCGATTTCGCAGCAATACACGCGAAATCATCCCTCCACGAAACGCCACTTTTAACGACCGAACGAAACCAACAAACCCAAAAAAGAACACTCTAAAAAAAAAAAAATATGCAAGAAGCTTCCAATCTGCAGCATGCAGGAATCACCGGGGGGTCTGGGGAACAAACGGGAGGGACCCATCACCGGCGCCACGTTTTGGAGCGGCCAATACGTCAACCGCCCGTCTACACGCTAACAGGACGAGACGTATACGCATAAGTACGTCACGCGCGTCTCACATACAAAGCTGCACGGACCCAAACATTTCGCGGCTCCCCAGCGCCGTAACGAGAGCAGCACACGCGATCGCCTCGTTGCCTAACGGAAGGCCTTATCAGATTCCCAACATCTGGCACGCGGAGGAACTGCCGCCGCGAAGGCAAACTCGTAGACCTCTTCTTCTGCAAGGCGTCCCAAAGGAAGCCAACGCTCATCTGGAGCTTCTGGTGGGCCTCGTAACTATTCCTTCGCATACGCAGACTTTGTTTCACCATACGCTGGACCACTGCGGACCCTGTACGAACCGTTCCAGTCAATCCAGCGCTGTGAGCGTGTACGAGCTTGTTCCGACGACGCCGTCTACCAAAAGTAAATTTGTTCCCCGGCTAAGGCTCCCCGGTTGAAGATAGCCATCTCGAGCTCGCTGGTGATGACCAGGGGTAAGTTACTCCTCCTCGGAAAAGAAAAAAGAAAAAGAAGAAAAAGAAGCTTGTGCTCCCGTTGTGAGGGACGATAATGTATTCGTTCTGTGTTGAGCTCTGCTTGGCGTGGTCGTGTCGGTCATGGATTTGTGGCGTGATAAAGTCTCGCGGCGGGAGTGTGTAGTATACTAGACGGGATCGCGTGCGGCGGTCACGACTGCAGCTGCCCCGGCAGAACGCTCAGGCGGCGACGCCGGTCTTTTAACCATTCATTAGCGAAAGTAGGGTAAGCGAATTCCTGCTTCGGAACTTGGTTCGGCGGAGCGAGCGGTGGGAAATTAATTTATCGAGCGGAGACGGCAGGACATCTGTCGTCGGATTTCGATCGTGTCACGGAAGTCGCGAGTGACAAAGGTAGGGAGCAATTTAAGAAACAAAAGGGAGGTTATTAAGTTCGAAAATATTGGAATTATATAGAATGTAAAAAAAGCTTCAGACTGGGTTTTTGTTAAAAGTCGTCAAAATGAAAAAAAAAAAAAAAAATAGAATCAGGGTTTATGTCAGCGATGCTTATCGTAGACCCACTTAACTGAGATAAATTGTAAACATCCGTGTACAGATATGATACGTGGCAGACCAGCCATTTAAATATCTCTAAGTTATCATGCCTTCGGGATGCCTCGGCCAAGCATAAGCTGCATTTACATGCATGGTTCTAACGCTAGCGCACTGAATCGAGAGTGAACCAATCACACGCACGGAGTTCCCGATCTTTGTTCATGTTCCACCCAATCATAGTTGTACAATCGCATTTGGATGCTATACGGCAGCATTCCTGTTCGCGCAGCCAGGGTCTGACATTAGAAACTCCAGAACATTGAGTTGGCATGATGTGCAAGCTCTCAGTATTGATAGCATTTATTTTATTGCTTTTCATCCTTAGACGGCAGCGGTCCATAAAATTTGTACACAGAAGCTAAAATCCCGAGAAAAAGCTCAAGAAAGTATTTTAACGTAAAATAGTTTTAAAGCCTGCATTAACGAAAGTACAAATATCCACGAGCTATGCTTTTCTTGTACATTGGCTCGCTGTTTCGTACCCATTGTGAGAAGAAAAACTAAAGCCAAAAAAGTGATTGCTAAATTTACGTTTGATCGAACATTTCAAGTTCAAGGTGCTGTCACTTTCATCTTATTCTTTTTTGCAACGGCTTTTTTTTTTCTTTTTCTTCTTTTCTGTAGAAGCGCACGGGAAGGAATGCTTCTCTTGAAAAGACGTCACTTAAAACTACTCCCGAGTGGCATGCTCTTGAACTTGCCAGTCCTCCGAGTAGCCCCATGAAAAAACCGACGTAACTTGAACGCTCGTAGTTATAATGGACCCAGAGAACAATGCGGACGCCGAGTCTTCACGAGTGAAAGTTGACGACCAATTGTGCCGCTTACTTTCCTCCTAGGACAGATGCGACAGACACGCCCAACTGTCGGAACGCCACGCCTCCGCATTTCCGCACGCTAAAGAAGGGAAGAACCACCTAGCCATATTACAAACGGCACCATCCAACTGTCAGCATTCGCATCGTCCCATTCAAAATGCGCATTCGCACATAGACAGTACTCATCAAATCGAGCTATTCGTCGAAAACCGCGTCAATACAGCAGGGAATAGCACTAAAATATCTTCTTACTGGCGCTTCTCAAGACTGCTCGGCCGTGGTTGCTCCGTTGCCTAGTGCCCTAAGCACTACACGTTTATACTTCATTTCATTTTGCGACGTATCGCACGCCAACGGCCAATCCAGGGCTGTGAACGTGACACGTGACTACGCACCTCACGCGACGCTGCACCCCCTCGCGAAGGTCACGTGACAGACACACGTCATTGGAATGGCTTCGATGGCGCGTAGCATCCTTCTGCGGTTCGTCGTAAGAAGAAACGAAGCAGAGATGTGTGCCCAAATAAAGCGAGCAAAAATAACGCGAAAAAAAATAAAAGAGAGTGCGTGGTGTTGCTCACGGGGCGACGGGACCGCTCCAGACCTTTGCCCTTTTACAGGAGCCGGTGGGAGTGCCCCCGGGGAGGGGTAGAACGGGGCGGGGGTCAGGTCTTCGGCGGCTCCAAGTTCTTCTTCTTCCCACTTCTCCGGGGCGGCCAAGACCTTGAAGCCCGAAAGGGGACCTCTAGGGTTTATCGGGCGGCTCATCTCGCCCGCGATCTTTGCGTCGCCTTCCCCGGCTGGTTGGAGATGCTTATCGCTGGAATGCACCTGGTGCTGTCTCGTATATGTGGGCAGTGGGCCCGGGCTGTTTCTCTTCGTGCCCGTTTCGTAGCGGGCTCTTCTCCCCCCTGGACGGTCTTGTGCCGCGTGTGACGGGCAGTGGACAAAGAGGTGAAGAGTCTGTCTTGAGTGCGGGGACATTAGACAGCGGTGGGTACGGTCGGCCAAGCTTGTTTCGTGCTGCCCGTTGGTGGACTGGTTGACGATGACCACATCTGGTGACAATGGCCAGATGGCATGCGCCGTTATGTTTTTTTGTTTGTTTTTCTTCTGGTATGTCGCGTCGTCTGAGTGAGACTGCTCCTTTGTTTGAGAATAGCGTGGACTGTTGTCTTCTCGAAGGGGGACGAGGCTGAGCAACGAGTAGCTGCCCGCGGTCATGGCACGCGCTGGCACCAAGCACTTAAAAAAGTATTTAACTTTAGAAAACAGGTGTAACCAAAGCGTTCACAATGTATGGGGCGATGGTTCTTGGATGTCATGGAAACCCGAGACCGAGGAACAGAAAACGGGACGACACACACGAAGGTCGTCCACGTTTGTGCTTCTCGGTCTGATGCAAATACTTCCTTTTTTTAAGAAAGATTTTCCGCATCAGTGAGTGCTGTAATATACTGTTACGAGACTTCTACGATAAAAATAAAGCGTAAATAATTCTAACCTTTCCTTTGTGAGGCAGAAGTGACGGTGGAATCCTCAAAGCCAAAGGAGGAGTGACACTCTAAACGGAACGAATATTCATATTCTTATGTACATTTATTGTACTAGTATTGCGGCGTTTTCTCTTCGTCATCATAATCTCCTAATCGCTTCGTTGTTTTCAGGAAAGCAGCATGGCAAGGTTTTAATACAATTTATTCTAGTCAATGTATAGGCACCCTTTGTAAGTGCATCGAATATCAATTGAACCTTTCTTTATATTTATAATCGCTAATCCTCGTTTCTCTCCTCACCTTAGAGTTTGGCGAATTCACCGTAGCGTGCGTGTCAAGCATAAACAAAAGTAGCATATGCACAATTACGACACATATGCATATGTAAATGCATATACACGTTTGCAAAGTAAAATATGAGGCCACTAAATTATTTTCTTTCTATGTATATTTTCTTTTTTCGCATAAACAAACGAGAGTAACACCAAGTCTCTATTTTATGGTGAGCCCCACTCAGAGTGCATCAGCATTCCCCATAGTGTATCCATCCAATAACTAGCAAATTATTGTTGAATAATCTGCCTATAAGCAAACAACATATCAAGGCCTGCACACAGGTAAGTCCATCTCTATTTGCCGGCGTCTGCCTCCTGAGTACTGCCAACATTCTTGGCAAAAAGAACTAAAAAGACGTCCGCCGGTCAGTTGTTTCCTACATGTGACCTTAACATATAAAACTAACGTATGCAAAAAAATATAAGTAAAACATCACCAACTCATTAAACTACACCGAAGCACGTAGCTTTCCTGAAGACAAAAAAAAAATCAAGGATTAAAGCTTTTGTTTGTTTTTGTTCACATGGTGCCCGTCACTTTTTCCTTCCCCCCTTGACTCCCACTCTCTCTTTTTCCAACGGGCGAAGGATCAAAACCAGCCCCCATCGCGCACGCTTTACTGTCACTTTGCCCTTCCAACAAACCACATTTAGCACCGAGTGGGACCGTTTGGAGCGCTGCGATCGCTCGATGGTGACGTAGAGACTGGAATCGCGTGTCGGGGCCAGGTAAATTCTCCACTTTGGTTTGCGTTTGTTGTGTGATTCAACGAAACTGTTCGCTAAGTATTTTTTTATTATTTTGCATTAGGCAAAACTTGCGTACGACTAAACCTAAGAACAAATTCAATACGCCAACCGAAACGATCCTAAGTTCTGTCTAAGTTGCGATGGAAACCTACAGTAGCTTCATGGCCACCAACACCGCTCGTATACTTCGCAGTGTAGACCAACGAGAATACTACGTGCTCTTCGTGCGTTTCCCGACTTAGAGCAGCAAAAGAAAAGGAATACGTACTCCAAACTCCAATTCTCGTTGAAGGCCGCTCGATGCACCGATTGCGGAAGCGGCAACGACAACAATCCCATCAACTTGAACGGCCGTAGCCGCACAAACAGGCAAGACTTAGCAAGGCGCTCGTCTCAATATATACCTATAGGACTAGCTCCCGCGTTAAATAAAAGATGTTCGCGCGACCCTTGTTTTTCTCTTGTGGACCCTTTCCGTATGGGTAGCTTGAACCTTGACCTGGATCTTCAGGTCAGAAGGTGACTCTCATCTCTGAATTGTCCTCTTGTTGTTTTAGAAGTGTTGTGTTATGGTAGCTGACAGACTCGTCGCAGTGACACACTCGTCGATTCTATTTGCTGTTTTCATTGACGTACAGTTCAAATAAACGACTTTAGTTAACCTCCCATGATGTGGTAAAGTACACTTCATTTTTTGCGTGTGTCTCTAAAGCCGCGCGAGCAAACTGTGGAAAAACCGGCGGCCGGAATGCCAAGTTCGACGCCCGCTCGGCCGTCCTCACGATTGATTTCTGTTACACTGTCTGTTCCTACCAACAATAAAAAAAGCTCGTACGGGGAATATGCTGTCCCAAAATCTACCAGTTTGGTCACTTATAAGCCTCCGAAGCCACGACGACGATTGACTAATTGTCATGGTCAGTACGATAACTCAAAGCTGTCACCTGGGTCACTTGTTCCAGTTCTGTAGGCCGTGACGCCACTGCTGTCCCGGTGCTTGAGAAGTACAAAGAAACAAATATTTCGACAAGAATTTCGAAGAAATAAATAGGTCAAAGGCAACGCTAAATTCTCGTTTACGTTAGCTAATTAAACATGAAATTAAAGTAAGGGTGCAGGCGAGCTGGTTAAATATAGACATTTTTAACCCTGGAGAGTGGGGACAAGGAAGACAAACACGACACAGATCTCCAAACATGAATTGTGAACAATACACGTCAACCTGCATGCTACCAACCAACGAAGCGCAGAAGCGGTCACGCGATCCTGGCTACTGCGTCACGACGAGGAGCCGTCAGAAGGCGCCACTCTATCTTATTTGGGCTAATATGGATAAAAACTGAGAGAAAGGAGGAGAGCCCTCGCGCTCTCCTCTCCTCTTTCAGTTTGTCTCTCTATGGTCTAAAAGCGTGCACAGCAGGAATTGCCCTATACACGCACGTAATAAATTGACTCTGTTGTAAGCCACACGGACAGATATAAACTGCCCAAACAAGCGCGACAATCACGAGCGACATGTACCGCGCACGCGCACAATAGAGAGCAATCCTGTGGCTACACGCATGCATGGATACGGACACCAGCTCCCGCACATCCATCTCCCTTCGCTCGCCGCCCACCACGAAGGCGCTGTGCCGCACAGGACGCGGAAACTGATACGGCAAACGAAAGTCACCGAAGAAAGCTCCGATAACCATCGAGGAATCTTATAGATACTCCGCATCCCCTCCTACAAGCGCAACAATAAACTCAAAACCTTTCGCGACCCAGGGAAAGAGAGCCCTTTCCTTTTCAACCCAATGTCAGAGCACTTCCAAGTGCACAAGGAGTTCGAACCGGTTGACACTAAATTAGCCACGGTCAGAAGAGATTAAGAGATCCGTATAATTCAGCCAAACCATCGGGGTCCATGGGGGTGCGTGACCTTTCCTTTTCTTTACGTAGACGGTGAGCCATGAAAGAAACTCCTCGTATGCACGCTGGAAAGACCGTGGGGAATAGAAGAGGCTCGCTCGGCGATGTTGACATCTCAAACTCGGATTTCAGTGCTTGCCGATAAGATCGGTTCGATTTAAAGCATTTATCGTTAAAATCTTGGCCAGAGGAAGGTTTGGGCACAGTCGTGGTATCTGGGTGCGGGATCTGGGGCGACCGTGAAATTTTACAATGAGACGCTGCTCTCTCAGCCTTTAAAGATTTCCTTTTCGCATTCTTTGTCCGGTTTGTGTGAACGAACGCATTTAATACGGAAAACATGGGGGCGTCTGTACATAGGTTCCTGTAGCATGAAATACTTCGATTAAAGTTATTTCTTTATAAATTGTATTTAAGATACACGCATCCAAATTTTACATTTAATGTATATAAGAATTCGATGTTAATTGAAAGAAGTATCGTACCAGGGACCAGCTTGCAGTTTTATAATTAAGTATGGCCGTTACACGATTGAACTTGGTTGTAAACAACCGTGAGTGATCGCTTTGTAGATGATAAAAACCAGCGTAATATTATCAACTTTCATTTTCTTCGTACCGGAGCAACGTGTTTCCAACATGTCTGACACGAGCTCAACGAGCTATAGTTTATCATTTCTCCAAGGGGATTCGCCGCTTTGTAACGATGGATTTGGCTGCTTATCTGAGCATCGTCAACGGACAATCATAATCATGTGAACCAAAAACCGTTTTTTTTTGCGCAAGATTCCGACAACTCCCGAATCACTGTATTGATCGGTAGATATGAAAGTTGGTAACTTTTGAACAGTGTTGGAGATAACACGTTACAAGTAACGGCGTTACCGGCAACGCGTTACTTCATTTAGTAACGTAGTAACGTAATCGTTATTTTCGCGTTCCTTTTATTTTGAGCTAACGTAGGTCGATCGGTAACGCGTTCCTTTTAACAACGAGTAACGTATTTAATTTTTTTTTTTCGTTAACGCCTCCGACACTGCTTTTGAAGTAGCAACTGGCCAGAAAATGTGGAACTGTGGTAGCTATCGCTTTACGCCTATTGAAAGTAAGGACGTGGGCGTTGCACTTTGTTGCGGCGTAATAAGGTAGGTCTTCTGGATCCTTGAGCTACGAAAAATGTTCGCTTTTTTTTTCCACATTATTTGCTATGAGATACCATATATGCTGTAGGTTTGCTCTCCAAATCCTGTCTGGTGAACTCGGCCGATGGGCACACTGGCTGCGGGAATAATATTTTACTACTCTTCACAAGTCCGCGGTTACAAGCACCTGGACGCAGACGCTATTTGCCGGCTCTCACTGTCTATTCCGTACCTCCTCCACTGTGTGAAAAATATCGGACGAAAGAGACTGCACAGAGAGAGAAATTTATTTTTTACCGCCGTTCTCCAGGCGCCAACGTGAGAGAGTGGAGCGCTTCCGTACGCTCGACCAAAGCGATGATGATGATCGCAAACTGATGAGGGAGATGTTTGGTGATGACAGTGAAATTAAACTAAATCCTCACATTATTAAATACACGTGCCGTCAGAAGTTGAGAAATTGACACATTTTAACGAAACAAAACAAAATAAAGCGGTGCAATGGGTTCCCAAAAATCAGCAAAAGAAATATCCTCCAAACGGTAGTCTGACATTCCCCTGTCTTCCTTCGAACATTTCTTTCCACCCCACCCCCTACCCCAATATTTTTATATTGTATTTTTGCTTCCATTCTAATACGGGCGCGAAATATTTTTCCTAGAGTGTTCCTCTCTTGCCATTGCCCCTTGAAATAGAAGGAATAAAAAAAAAAAAAAAGAAGTATGAACATCCCATACGAGGTTCTCCAATTGCATGCACCGCGGCGTTCAGCGGACCGGACAACAGGTCTCCTTCTCCCCCTAGGGTCCGAGCGTGGAATGGGCTACCACCCGTGCCTTGAACGTTCCGCACCAACAAAACAAACAAACAAAACTTATAACAGCACTCTCAGAGAAGCGAGATAAAGTTCGACGTAGACGAATAGCTAACAAGATCTAGTTCCCGTCCTTTCTCCCTTCCCTTTCCCAGTCTGAATCGAGAGCGAGGATATTTTAAAGAGGCCCGTTTTTCTTCGGTCACCACCCTGGCCACACTGCTGCGTGATGCACGGGCGTTTTGGCTAATCCCGCGGGGAGCATTATCGCCGGAGAGCTCCGCCGCGGCGTCCAGGTGCGTCTGGTGGTCAGCCGCGGCCGCCCACGGCTGACGCAAGGCACAATAGCCGCCATTGTGCCCAGTCTCGGTCTTGCGGGTCTTTCTCTTCACGTGTCTGTCGCCCGGACAGACGGACTGCGGCGCGCGCCCCGAACCTTGCCCGCAAACGACTGCTGCCAGCCAGCAGGCATGGAAATGTATTCTGGCCTTTCGGAACTCCGTTTGATGCAGAAACTTCAGTTCCTAGCGACGCGGTGAGGTGGTGGCGATGGCTGTAGCACAGACTGGGGCCGTGTATCTTCCTGTCCTCTCTCTCGGAGGAAGCTTCCTTTCCCCCTCTCTGCTGATATTAGCGGGCGCTATGCTGCAGCTTGGAGCCGAGCGAGGTCACGTGAGCTTTTCGCCGTAGTTTCTTCGGCTGCCGCTCGTGGCTGCAGGTGGGGAAAAAGCTCGACTTTTGCTTTGCGATTATGCAGCGGAATCGCGACATTTTAAGGGCGAAGCTCCTTAGGAACTAGCCATGTCCGTATGGCCGTCCGGCGTGCCCCTGCTCGTGAGCTCACGAGCAGGAGCTCACGAGCTCCTGCTCGTGAGTTCAGCAGCGAGAGCAAAAAATAAAAATAAAAAAAGAAGAAAAAAGAGTAGGGGGTTCTGAGTTGTAATGCCATCTGTCTTCTAACAAAAACAAAAATAAGAAAACCACACATTCTTCTACTGACATGAATGAAAACGGCACCATCAGCACTACCTATGACCAAAATCAGTATCAAGAAAAAGAAGAAGAAAAAAAAGAGTAGGGGGTTCTGAGTTGCCATCCCATCTGTCTTCTTAAAAAAAGAAAAAGAAGAAAACCACACATCCTCCTACTGACATGAATGAAAACGGCACCATCAGCACTACCTATGACCAAAATCAGTATCATCAGTACCACCCGAGCTTCGCCCCAATCAACATCATTCACCACGTGGAGATATGGTAAATTTTTTTTTAATGAATGAGATGTTTTTTTTTATCCTCCGGAACGCGATAAACAACGTAAAAATGACGAGATGCAAATCCTTTCAATCTTAAAATCATTGCACCCCCCCCCCCCTTTAATCTTAAATCGTTCTCGACAATATCGAATTGGCGTATATAGTATTGAATAAATACAATAATATATATCCACACGTGCCTCGGAACGAATAACCACTGTAACACAAAACGTTCTAAAAAAAATTTTTTTTTCTTTTTTTTTAAGAACGAAGAGAGCTTCGCTCGGAGACGCAACCCGAGTCCTGTCTCCTTTCGCAAACACGCGCGAACGTTCATCCGCTATCATTTCACCAGCGCGCTCCTCAACGATACGGGTAACGCGCGAGTGTCTCCATCTGTGAATAACGCGTCACAGCAACGCGACCCAGAGTTAGTGCATTTGTTGTGCACCTGTCCGCTGCCGCATCTCCGCGCATCATCAGCTGGCGAGCGAATTGAGCGTGCGCAGTCGTGGCCGAGTGGTTAAGGCGATGGACTTGAAATCCATTGGGATCTTCCCGCGCAGGTTCGAATCCTGCCGGCTGCGAAGTACTTTTTTTTTCTCTCCTTCCGGATTTTCTTATTTTATACAATTATAGATATATGCCAACCAGCGACAAGTTGAGTCGTAATCCCGTGCGTTATCAGTACCGCGACGAACCAAACACGGTGGAACCCAGAGATGTGCCGACGAACTTGTCAAACAGCTGCTGCATGAATCAACAATTTGCCTCGGTGTCACAATCCTTTCTTCTTTCTTAAAAACATGTCCACATTGCCACAAAGAAAAAAGGACATTTAGAAAACGTTACACCGATATTTCGACAAAATTATAGCTAACGAAACACTCTCAAAACTCGTTCAAATTCAAGGCTCAGTGCATCAAGGAAGCTCCATCTCACAGCTCTGCATGCAGAGAAACCATAAGCAACAGTATATGGTGAAAAAACAAAATGCTCAACATGCAGGCGAGCTAGTGCGTATTAATCATGATGTTTAAACCCTGAGACCTTGAACATCACGTGGTCAACGAGGAGGCCACAGCTTTTAGGCACTACCGATGAGCTCTATGGACAACATCAAGTCAATGTCGCAAGGAACGCTAAATTAAGTGCTCGTATGGGGAACATGAGATACCATTTGAAATTTGACTAGATTGCTGTATGAGATGAAATTATTGTCAAAATTTACGTAACTTCTTCGGGTCATGCACTGTTCAAGGGTAACGGTTAATTTATTTCATATAGTGTTTTCGATACATTTATTTGGAGGTTGTGTTTTAAACCAATGCGAAGATCGCATTTATTTCGACCAATCAAAGATGCTGCTATTGGCTTGGGTCACATTTTTTTGTGTTCCAGTTAATTGCCAGAAGGAAGGTCTTTCAGCAACCATGTGTACTTCCTTTCTCAAAATCTGCAAAAATATAAGTAAATATTTCACAAAATATATATATGGAACCAGACGACCATACAAATGACAAACATAGTATAACGACGTCATTTTTTGAATGAAGTGCCGATATTATTAAAGGTCAGAACATTACTATTTAGTTTTTGTTCAAAAACTATGCCAGTGAAGAAAAGGGCTTGATTCCCGAGACATTAAAGAACTGTGGTCAATGAACCGCAGATTGTGTACAATGAAACGTTTACGCGTGCATTTGTAAAACTCTTTTTTTTTTTTTTTTTTTTTTTTTTGGGGGGGGGGGGGGGGGGAGGGGTATGTTTTTGGAAGAACGCTGATGCAAGATTTAGAAGTTGAATATTCCCGGGCAGCTGTAACGGAAATATCAAGCGTTTCGCATCAAAAGGATATGAGGTATGCACAGTGTGAAGAGGCAGTCCTTAACACAACTCGGTCAAATTCGACGGATTCAGCTCACTCGGTTTACTAGGCCTGCCAAACCGGGGAAAACACCGCGACCGTCCAAGAACAAGCGGATGATCTCGAAGTATTTCGGACATTTCTGAACCGCTACAAGATCAGTTGCACACAGGCTGTGCACTTTTATCGGTGTATATTGGTGCAAAGCACCGATAAACATTCGCCGGTGACGAAAACACAAAATCGGTGAAAACCGAGAAACACCGGTGGTCGAATATTTTCGCCTTGATGAAAACCGAAAATCACCGGTCGTTGAATGTTTTCTAGCGACGGTTATTTTCTGCGAAACTCTTCCCCCGTAGAGGTTCGCCAAACGTGTTGTCTCACAGATGCTGCATCCATCCAGTGTCTATTCAGAGGTGGCTGTGGTTCTTTGAAGACACTGCTAACATTAGTGTGGTTTAGGGCCACTGACCTTTTAGAATGAGTCTCTTCGCCTGAGAAACGGAGATGCGTTTATTGTTATCTGTTTAGTTTCCAACGGCTTCCGGGGCTGCGGGTTCGGTTTGATGTCACCCTGTCTTGAGTTCGCTAGAACTGTTCCACTTTTTTGGACAGGCGAGCTGACAGGTGCAGGTTTTCGTAACCGGACAAAAGCTCACCTATTTTTTGGCGGAGCCGGACAAGAGCTCACTTATTTCTGGCGGATCCGGACAGAAGCTCACTTTTTTTTTTTTTTTGTTAAGTCGAACGAAAGTTTACTCGGTGTAGGATGGACTGAGCTTAACTATGGGCTAAATGGGGCCACGCTAAAAGACGAAGAAAGGGACAATAAGTCGTGTGAATGGCAGGACAACGGTTTCCCGAAGCTTGTGGGACAGGACCATCCAAGTCTCTGGAGGTTGATCGAACGTTTTCAACAGAATAAAACATTGGTCACTGCAGCTTTGTTGCAAGCACGCCAAGGTGAGCTCCCGGAGAAGAGTTTTCGGACAGCAACGATGCGTCTTCAGAACCACCTGAGAGAGCTCTCTGTGGACTATCAGCTTGACAGAGACATGTCGAAACTGCTGGAGGTAGAGGGAGGCAATACTGGCCTTTAAGAATTTGAGCAATACACATCCTTTCCTTAAATAAGAAACATTCCTTGCGCGAGTCATGCATACTTTTTCATAGAATGTCCTGCTTATTTTGTCATGTTATTTGAGCTTATGTAGAAAAGCAAACAATTTTATCCCTGTGAGCTTTTGTCCGGGTTTACGAACATGTCCGGTGACCTTTTGTCCGCAGAAGGTTCTCTGAAAATCCCACAGCAAAACGCGTATTCTCCGTGTATTCTCTTTAGTTTCGATGACAAAAGTTGCAACTAAGAAACAAGATGAAGCTGTGCGTCTTTGTGCCGATTCTGAGACGGAAGTTAGTGATGCGGCTTAAAAAATCGACACCTTCAACATTTGGCACACCCATCGTTCATGCTGACTGGGTTTCCAGAGCCTAATTCTTTTTCCTCCGGTAATTACCGTTTTTAGCCTCGTCACAAATCGTCCAGCCGAAATACACCCGTGTTTCAAGAATAAATAAAAACAGAAAAACATCCGCCGATTCTTCTTATTGATAAACACCGGAAAGTACACACCTTAGTTATACCCAGTCATGTTTATCTGCAGTGCTTGCACTTGTCGCGACTAGAGAAATCTGCACCACGCCACCAACTGCACCAGCCCGTACTGTCCGGGTCGGCCGTACACACTTCTCCGCCTGTCGCTCGCCGCAATGTTGGTTTTCTGACCTCGGCTTTGGCCACTTTGACTCAGATACAAAATAGGTCAAGCATCAGGCTCTTCCAAAACCTCATACATGAAGAAGAAAAAAAACGACACGAGCGAGAAGGAAGGGGCAAGCACAACGAAGTCTCAGAGATTTCGTTGTGTTTGTCCCTTCCTTTTTCCTTGTCTCGGGGTTTCTTCAAGTGTGAACGTTCGCTAGCTAGCCTGCGCCACAACTCTTTTTTCTGTAAGTCCAAGAGCTCTCTCTGGTCCTCGAAAGTCGGGCGTCATAGCGATGTCGAGCGGCCATTGGCAGCATCAGCGTTTCTCCTTCAGGTGCTTGACAGGCCTTGGTAGATCTCACTCCAGAAGCGAGGAGCGCGCACTGCCTAGGCGCGCCACCTTTTCGGTCGCGTCCACACGGGCATCGTTTCCCGAAAAGAAGATTAGCCAACAAGATGCATCGTCGGTCAGGTTCACCAGCAAGAAGTCGGGAACGGCTCGATTATTGTTCAGAACCTATAAACGATGAAGAGTGGGAACAATAAGGAGCCGTTTTTTACCTAAAATTAGTCGCGATCAATCTTCGGTATGTTAGTCCCTAGCCAAGTACAATACTGCATATGTAAAAAAGCGCCTCGCAAGAAGAAAGCAAGCAGTCGTGGCCGAGTGGTTAAGGCGATGGACTCGAAATCCATTGGGAAATTCCCGCGCAGGTTCGAATCCTGCCGGCTGCGAAGTAATTTTTTTTCTCCCCGTTTTGTATCTGGATTTACGGCTGTGATCATCCAACTGATACCGCAAGAGCACTGCCCAGGAGCTGCAGGCCACTACGAAAGACTGTGGAAAGTAATGTAGTCGTGAACCTACTTAGCTGCCATTTTGAGAAATCCGAGTCCGGCCCCCAGCGCTGTTCATTCCGGTAGCTAGATCGTTGTTTCATTATTGCTTTTCGTACAGTTCAAACCCTCCTATAGAACCTAAACTTAGAGGGAAATTTAGTAAACATTTCCCTCTAAAAGGGGGCATACCCTCCCCTTCCGTATCCTCCACTCCTCTTCCTCAAAAGCTGCGCTCTAATTTACTATATATATATATATATATATATATATATATAAACGAATATGTGCAGATGAATGAACCGTACTTAATGTAATGATTCAAAGAATTGAAGTTTTTCAGGAACCCGCCGAAAGCCAAAAAAACGGTGTTGCAGAGAACGCAGGCCAAATCGCTCCTGCAAAAACTACTCATCGCAACGAAAAAGGCTTGTGGCGTTTTGGTCATGGGCCAGGGGCCCATTTAGGAAAATGATTAAAGTCCGGGATAATTAAGTTGTTAATTATTTTTGCGTAATTAACTTTTTTAATATTGTGTTTAAGGGCCTGGTTTAAATTAGGAAATTGCTCAGCATCATCGAAAAACACTAAATGAAGAAATTGCAGAACGATAGATGGCACGCGAAGCATTTTACGGCTTTCTGAAAAACCGCACAAAATCGACGGGTTTTTAAGTTTCGGTTTGCTATCGGAGCGCATCTCAGCCCCGGCGGCACCGCGCCCCGTGGAGAGATAGTGCAACCAGCCTCTGCTGCGTCGCTGGATGACATTGCCTGATATTCGAGTTTTAGTAGATCCTCGCGATACCTCCGATGCCCCCGATAACGATATAATGAATGCGCAAAAGCGGCGGCGGAGTATCGGGTATCGTTATCGAAGTCATCGGTCCGATCTACTAAAATTGTTCATTGTCGAAATCGCGAAGCTGTAAAAGTCATCATACATCTAACCAAAACTAGAAAAAGAATTGATTTATGTCCATCTTACTATAGCGGCATATATTGCCAGACAATAGCAAAGCTTAGTTGTAACATTAAGGTGATAATTAAATAATAAATAAGGTTTGGCTCGATATTCTTTTTTCTTTAATTCTGACCAGGTCGAGCCTCGATTGAGACGATGGTGAATAAGTAGCATACCAGAAAAGTTTCTATATGTAAATATAAGTAATCGAAAAAAATAGACGTTTAAAACAACAATTATTTAGAACGTTGGTTAAAACAAGGAAATGTAAACGCACGCTTGTCGTGTGAACCTTCTTGGTGTCGTTCAAAAACGAACGGAGCACGAACCGACTGCAGTTTACTCCGGTGTTCTCCAGATAGACGTCCGTTGGACCACGGGCAGCGAAGGGCAGAGTACTAAGCCGCGCTATGGCGCCCCACTCACGAATTTCACTCTCCCTTCAAGCCCAGAATATCAAGTCTATATCAGCCACCATCATATTTTACTTTTAAAAATATTTTCTTGAGATAGGATGCGTCCTGCTGGGGTAAAAACAGGAAGGAAAAAGAAGGACTATTACCATTTTTGAAGGGCTCGCAAAATGCTGACTCACAAAAAGGGTGACTGAGATGTGATAACTTAGCTGGAATTCACAAATAAAGTGGGTCAAGCCTAGAAGTTGGACTACAAAAAGTAAGTAGCTTTTAAAACAGGGTCAAATAAGGTGAAAGAAGCAGCTAAAAATACATTCTGTTTTCTAAGAAACGATGATAAGTGTGCAGCAACGAACGCGGATGCTTATGCCAATAACACCTTCGCATAATATCACATATCTCTTAGTAGATTTTAGGGTGGACGGAGCGTTGTCTCGTGTTGTGACATTATGAAAATGGTCCTAGTCACTATAACCTAGGGAGCTTTCATGTGCGCTTTGCTATGCGGAGCGCACATGAAGGCACCCTACTGTAACCGAGAAGGACTTTGTTAAATGTTGTCTGCGCACTTGCCGCCCTGAGCTTCTCGAAGAGGCACACAGTCACTTGGTGTCCTCTTCTCCCCCGTCTTCGATACTAAAGAAAAAGCAAAGGAGCTAAAAAATAAACAAACAAATATAACTTCCCCCACCCACCCCTTTTTTGTTTTGTTTTGTTTTTTTTTTGAAGAAGAAGTGCTTATTTGGATTTTTTGACAGTTTTGTTAGTGTCTAAAAAAATAGATTGAGGGGCTTGGTGTGGCAAAAAAGGGTTTTGCGGAACTGAGGAGTGCCAGGCCTCCCTTTGCGCTGGTCAATTCGCGTGACAGTGTCACCGCGTTCGACTTTACCAAAATAAAAACAACCCCTTCTTTTGAGATTGGGGGGAAAGGGGGGGGGGGGGGTCCGGTTCTGAAAAAAAAAGTGTAAAAGGAATCCGTTACGTAACAAATGTAAGGGAATTACTTTAAAATTACTCTAGGAAATATGTCATTATTCCGTTACTAAATCACTGATAAATGTGAGGGATTACAAGTAATTCCGTTACTTGTAACGGATTACGTACAAGTCTGGCAGAGAGCATGTGCAGACACTTCCCCCTTCGAAAAGCGAGTTACTGCGCATTGCAGTGCCCACGGTTCGCGTGCGCAAAGATTGTTGTTTTTAAATAGTAGACTGGTAGCACACAAAACGTGAAGACCTCAATGTTACATACATCTGTGCTAAACGCGAAAATTTCTCCGACCCAACTATCATCTGAAATTGACGTATTCCTGTGTTCGCGTCAGGTGATTTAGCTTTTCGAAATCGTTAAATAAAGTTTCTTTTTTTTTTTAACTTATAGCGATTACGTTTCCTGCTGCTCACTTTCGTGGGAAAGGGTGGTTGTACGCAATCATCCGCAGCGACATGAAGGCAGAAGATCGTTTCCAAGAAATTTGGAGACTATTTCCTTGAGAAGCAGCAGCCTTAATGGCTGGGTAGATAAATACAAAACATAAAAAAATGTCGAGGGGATTAACCGCTCACTGCAGTGTTTGCAAATATACGTAATTTTACTTGAAATAGTTTCCCGAACCATGATCCGCACTCTGTTCGCACTCTGTTCGCACCCTGTTCGCACACCTCAAATTCTCTTGAGAATATAAAACGACTCCAAGAAACTGGGGCAATATAACTGCCTAAGTTGACACAGTAAAGAATAAAGACCATCGCTTGATTTAGATATTCATAAAATTGTCAGGCTACCAATTTGGCTCGAGCTAAAAAATGAAAAAATATTTCAATATTTGAACCATTTCAATAATTGTGAGTCTGCTTTGTTCATTATACATTTTTAAGGACAGTAAGGACTTAGGATGAAGGAAGAAGACATATTGGGACCGATATAAAGAGGTGGGTTTTTCTATTACCTAGTTAGTTTGCGTAAAATATAATTTAAGTTTGTTATAAACAGTCCAAGTCCAGTGTCACATTCCAAGTCGTCTTGACTTGGAATGTGACAAAAACAATGAGAAGAAAAACAAGCAAATAAAAATCGTGATGACACGGACATACCATATGACTTTAAGGGAGATTTTAAAGGAGCGCTCAAGCTCTTTTTGTAGAAGCTCGTTTTTAATAGGATATTGTGGGGCATTAGTCAATAAAAGTGACCAGTTCTTGATGGCAAGAAGTCCTAGTAAAGTCACAGCAATAAAAATACAGGGCATTATTTTTTTTTTGTCTTTTTGTCGGGGGGGAGGGGGGGCATTTTTGTGTCCTCCTTACTTCCATAAAATTTGACCAATGTAAATAGCTAATCGCGTGGAGATCGCGAACTTTAATACAGCTGCTCTTTTTAGGCGCGTTGCATGTGCATTATATTTTAACCAGAAGTTAATTTGGGTGTACGGGACGAAAACGCAGTCTGATCGCGCCCCCCGTGGTGAAAGATGAGCGTGTCACGATCTTTGAATATATTTTTAATACGAAAATCGGCAGCCCACGAGTCTAATTTAGAGTTTTAGGATGTTTAGAGCCCGTAGATTGACTTATCGCCATAAATAGACGGTCTCAAAAATGAGTGCCCCCTTCATTCGTCTGCGCGAGAAATTTTAAAACCTCCACTCCCTTCTTTTTTTTTTCTTTTTTTCTAACAGATACTTGCCGCCGAACGTAATTTTTGAAATTATGTAACAAATTAACAACCGTTCCCGAAAAGCCGGTGTAGTCTGAACAAAACACACAAAAAGAGCCGTTCGGTTCAAGTTTTCAAAAAGAAATATAAAATAAGAGCAGGAGACTGTGCTTCAACATTATTTGAGCTATCGTATTCGTGTTACTATGCGTGTGGAGTTTTCCTAAAGTTGAGAACTCGGCGAGTTGGTACGACATACTTTAGAAAATGAAAACAGCGCAAAACACGACAGACTGGATGAAGGCAGACACATACAGAGCGCTGACTCGCAGCTAAGTTTTATTGAACGCAACGGTGCAGTTTATACAAGCGCAGTCGTTTTTGGCACTATTTTCAACTTCTGGAGTTTCCTTTTCTGCTTATTTCGTAACCCCATATTGTTTAGAAGTTATCATTTAAAGCATGTAAAAACTGACAAAGTGTACACTCTTTTTCTCCCATCCTTATTTTAAATGCCACTTGCAGTTAGAAAACGCACCGGCAAGTCACCTCGGCGTCATTTGTGACTAGTGCGGCGCACCCATTTTATTGATTGACTAGAGGAATTTTATTTTTCCCTGAAAAAGCCTAAAGAGTGATATATTAAGCGAAAGTCTGTGTGACATCGCTCATCATCAGGCCTCTTTCCCAAGATCTTAATATTAGCCTAAAATGGTTCGTACTTTATTTATCATTCATTTATGTAAATATATCCTTGGGCAGAAAGTCAATCTACAAATAGAAACCTGTCATATATTTAAAAAAAAACTACGGGGTGGATTATACTTGTCACAATTATTTTATTGAAACATTGCATCGTGAGGTGGTCAAATTTAACATAAATCTTTCTTCCAGCCTATTCTTTAAACAATATACTATAAAAGAAACTCAAATAGTTTCTAGGATAAAAAATAAATTGTTTCCCTCACTTTCCTTGGATATCGGTAAAGGCAATCGACTAAACGTAGTAAACACTAAGAAATGTGGGTGTGTCGAAACATTGCGGACAGCGAAACGGGAATAAAAACTGTTGATCGACAGTCGCCCAAGCGAGAAGGGCCACGGGGACCGTTAGGTTCCGTTTCCTCAAGCCGGAAGCAAGTCCGCTGGCTCGTGCCAAGCCGACAGGAAGCAAGCTCTTTGAAGCACAACGGACACCCACGTGCGAAACCTACTGAGCGAGGTCTCCTTCGAATTTCGTTAGATCGACAACACCCCTACCGGTAATCGTTGTGAACGGACTTCTATCAAGAGTTAATGCAACTTGGCTGCCAGGTATCAGGCGATTATTACGTCACTGACAGTTTAAGAAACGCAGGGTGTTGCTAGACTTAAGCATCTTATCGGGCCGCTCCGCAACCATTTAACAATGCGGACTCAGTAGTTGATAGGAACATCAGAGAACGAACCAAGAAACATGAACATAATAAACTACGCCCTGCGTCTCTTATTTAGCTAGACATGTGGTCCTGTGAAAGGAATATCCGAGACCGATTTCTTTAAACCCTGTCAAAATCTTTAGGCCATTAATTATGACACTTAAAACGCCTGGCTCGCGCGCATTTCGAGGACATTCAGATTGATTGACTTTAAAAAAAGACGAGGGAACTAGAGCATGCCTACGGAGATGCTCAGGGTCGGGATCGTGAGCCGCCGCTTGCCCAACAGTCCTTCGTCTTAAGTTTAAAATGAATAAGGTTGCAATCAGTCAAAACTGGTTCAATGTTGCCCAAGCGCCTCAATTATTGGCAACTGTGACTTTGTAGCAGATTACGCTATGACGACTTTATGTTTATTTTGACTAGATTCCCGTTATTTTGACTATATTCCCGCCGAAGTTGGTGGAATAAAATTAATCTTGCTCCCAGCTACATATGCCAAATAGTCTTAAAAGTTCGATAGCGACTGCCATTATTATTCCAGAATCCAAAACCCGTTCCTTGTCAGGTTAAAAAAAATAGTCGGTTGACAAAGTTAGGGAAGATTGTATGATTCATGAGTTTGTAAAACTTCACTTTGTTTAATGCAATACCTAAGCAGAGTTATTTTAAACGCTTCACATTCACATATGTATCATCTCAAAATCACTGGAGCTCGAAAATGATTTTCTATTCTCGCATAATTAATATCAGAGTGCAAATATTTTTTTTTAAAGCAAGAATCTGTTTTAGAGAAAGTAATATATCTATGTTCATAATACAGATTTTCATCTATATATGAGTGATCTAAAGACCACTGAGGGTAAAAAATTATGTTCTATTCAAGCATAATTAGGACCGAATTTCAAAACTTCCTATCGAAAAGAAGGATTTCCTTCAAAAAATTCAAATATCTAGGCCCAAAATACATATTTACATCTATACCTAACTTGATCTCAAAATCACGGGGATTAGAAAATCGGCTTTGATTCTGGCATAATTAGTACCACATATAAAACCTTTCTTTGTTTTTTGTTTTTTTATCGAAAACACCAATCTGCTTTAAAAGATGTCAAATACGTAGGCCAATAATACAAACTTGCGTGTGTATATACAGGGTGTTCCACGAAATGTGGACAAATCCGATATTGCGAAAAATACACATGGCACAAAAAAAAAAAAAAAAAAAAGAAGGCGAGTCTTATTTTGTCCTAGGCCAGGGGCCTATTTAGGAAAATTACTAAGTTCGGAGTAATTAAATCGATAATTATTTTCACGTATATATATTTTTTGATATTCAGTTTAAGGACATAGTTCCAATTAGAACCTTGCTAAGCGTTATCGAAGACCACTAAATCAACAAATTGCAGAATGATAGGAGGCACGCGTGGTAGTTTACGGCTTTCTGAAAAACCACATAGCTTCGACGGGTTTTTAAGTCTTGGTCTGCAATCGGAGCGCTTCTCCGCACCGACGGCACCGCGCCCCGTGGAGAAATAGTGCGACCAGCCTCTGCTGCGTTGCGCGAGGACAGCGCAGCGGAGGTTGGTATCACCATTTCTCCACGGGGTGCGGTGCCGTCGGTGCCGAGAAGCGCTCCAATTGCAAACCGAAACTTAAAGGGGCCCTGCAAGGACTTTTTTACTGGTTTTTATTTTGCACCGAACCTAAGCGCGCTGAACACAGTAACTTAATGAAACATTTCTTTTCTTGCATTTCGCTTTATTTTAAAAGTTATAGGCAAATTAAAATTACGAAAACAAGCAAAAAATAACCTTCTTCATGACGTCCTTGGTTGTTTGATTGGCTGTGAACTAGAGGACAGGTAGTGAGCTCAGCGAGCGCTCACGGCTGCCGCACTACGTGTCGACGGCGCAAGAGGGCGCCACTAAAGCATGTTCTGGATAGGTTGTATGCAGCAGGCAGTCGGAGCGGCTCTCATTCCATTTGCTGCGCGATTAAACACTAATTCGGCATGACACTTCATTGGTCACAAACGACAGCAAACACAGGAGAAAAATCAGTTCTGAATGGGAGCCACTTCGCGCTGCCATACCGCGAAACGGCCAAACGAAAAACAAAGATGCTCGCCCAAGGCCTTCAGAACGCTCGGAGCCGGTCTATCCTCCAGTCCATATGACCGCAGCGCCGCCGCGTACATCCGAAAGCTTTCCGTGTCGGCGCCTGATCCCACTACTCCTTTCTACCGGGTGATTCAAGGAGACGGCAGGCTCTTTCTTCCGGTCGATTTAAGGAACCTGCCGTCTCCTTGAATCACCCGGTAGCATGCATGCGGCGACTTTTCCGCCGCTTGGTGGCGGGTATGTCGACGGGTCATTTCTTGTTTCTGTACTTTATAAACTGCATTTGTTTCTTTTCTGATCAAAAATACTGAACAAAAACTACCTTTATAAATAATTGAAACGGTTCACGCCGGGTTCCGGCATACGAATCCGCAATAGGTTTGGGTTTGGACCCCCTTAATGACGTACCTGCTTGTCGTTGTGTACACGATTTGAGTCAGTCGTTGCACTTTGTCACTCAAAAATAAGTAGCACACATTCGTTTTGCTCGATTCTTCAACCAAAACGGTTTGGCAAACTGCTGTTGTATCCTAACAATGAAAATGTGTGTTGCTCTAATACACAGTTTTTTTTTTTAAGTTTGACATCCTACTTGTTGCCAAAATTCGCAACTCACCGTGTGCAAAGAGTTTGGGAGAGATGGGACAGCAAGAAAGTGGAAGGAATAAGACAGCATCCCCCGCCGTGTCTTTAGATCAACCTATAATAATGGTGAATCATGTAATTTTAGTTAATGTTGTATTTAGGCTGCGAATTATTTATTTTGTGTAAAAGGTGACGGCACGCTTAATCCCCGGTCCAAAAACACAGGCAATCGGAGGAAAGATGGCAACTGCAATCGGGCTTCATGCATGACGAAGACCCGTCTGTCCATGTTATGCAGTCGTACAATTTTAGCACAATCTTGCATATGCGCAATCTTGCATTTTCGTCCTTAGCAAGAGGGCGGAATGCAACACATTCCACTTGCGAGACTAGGGCTGCTACGGAGGTGGAAAAGGCAGAAGAGAAATTGGAACCTCTATGGATCACCCAGATCATGAAGCAAACCGAAGAGTATGCAGAAAAGCTAGGAATGCACAATTAGAACCAGATGTGTGACCAGCTCCAGGGCACCCTAAGCAACCGGAGGACTTGGGCCGTCCTCAGGACATTCCTGGACAAAGCGGCATCCAATGCGACCTCCAGACAGCACATCATATTCCTCTTTCATAACCACCCAGACACGGATGAGGACGTGCTCGAAACGGTAAAGACCAAAGTCTTCGGAGGGCAGCCCCGACAACCAACAGTCATCCACCCCGACTACGGGGGAAAAGACAACTCGGAGAAGAACCGACCCTTCAGCAAAGCCGAATATGGAGGCGGCGCTGGCCGGCCTGACGAGGAATACAGCCCCTAGCACCACACTTCCTCGGAAGTGTGGTGCTAGGGGCGCAAGCTTGTGCAAGGCTTGAGCCAAGTTGGCTCTTGCTCGCGCCAGTCTGGCCCAAGTCTGTGCCGAAGAGGTGTGCTACTTGGGGCACCGGTGTATGGACGAAATTGACAAGACCCTCAGAAACCTGGATGACAAGGCCATCGACTGCCTGCTGAAGCACGCGAACGAGAGCTGGGAGTCTGGAAAAATGCTTACTGTCTGGAAGCATTGAGACGTGACCATGATCCCCAAGCCCCCCAAGCCCCCCAAGCCCGGCAAGAAAATTGCCATACAGAGCCTGCGAACAATATCCCTGACCTCGTGCGTGAGGAAGTTGGTCGACCACTTGGTCCAGAACACGTTGGCGCCCTACCTGGAAGAGGGTACCCACCTACCAAATACGATATACGGCTTTAGGCAGCATCTATCGACAAAAGACGTCCTCCTTCAAATAAAAAAGGAGGTCATCGAAATCTCTAGTACAAGCAACAAGAGCGCAATCCTGGCCCTAGACGTGAAAGGGGCGCTTGACAACGTTTCCCATGAAGCGGTGCTGAGAAGTCTGCAGGGAACTGAGTGCAGGAGGAAGGCATAGAACTACGTGAAAGACTTCCTGACTGGGAACCTGATGTCAGAAAAGAATGAATGTGCCACAGAGAGGCACACCACAAGGCTCGGCGATCTCTCCACTCCTTTTCAACCTAACGATGAAGAGCCTGACATTGCGGTTGGGAAACATTGAGTGAATCAACCACGCAATCTACGTTGCCTGACAGTGTAGACGAACTCCACTTTTGCGGTCATGCAGCAAGTTGCCCTTCAGGAACTAAACAGTGGAGTACCTATGGGACTACGGCCTGGCATGCGCACCTGAGAAGTCGGAGCTGCTGATTCTGTAGAAGAGCACAAGGGGAAGACCTCCACCAGACACACCAGACCCGGAGCTGACCCTCAGCGGAGTCAACATCCCACGGGTCAGAACGATCCGGATCCTGGGCCTGAATTTCCAAGGAGATGGAGCTGGAACAGCCACGGTGCAAAAACTGCAGGAGAGTCATCCAAGTTACACACCTTGCAAGTAGGGTGGCCAACCGAAAACAGGGTCTGAAAGAACAAGACACGTTGAGACTGGTACAAGTTCTGGTGGTCAGTTGGTCAGTAGGGTCACCTAAGGTACACCGTACCTGGATCTCAGAACAAGCGAGAAAGGGAAAATCACGTCTGCATCAGAAAAACACACAAGCTGGCAATAGGACTTCCTCCGACTTTATCAACGGAGAATCTCCTAAAACTAGGAGTTCACAAAACCTGGGAAGAAATTGTAAAAGCACGCAGACCAAGCCAGTTGGAGGGGCTCAGTCTCATGGAGGCGGGCAGAGACATGTTGAAGAGACTGAGATATTGAGTGGAAGGAGAATCAAGGAGCAACCAAACAATCTCGCCGAACCTGAAAGGCAAGATGAAGGTGGCTCCCATCCTGCGCCAAATGCACCTAGAATACAATGGCGAAAGAAGGAGAGCCAGGGTAGAGATTCTCGAAAGGATGTACGAGGCGAAGATGGAAAACTTCACGAGGTACACCTATGCGGCGAAGTATGCTGGGACAGGAGCTTTCGCGCTGAGCGTGGTGGACACGGCAATGGGAGGGAGTTAGCAGCGGCTTCCACCGAGACCTAGATTACGGACTCGGCGGAGGAAGCAGCCATAGAATTGGCAGCAACGACTGGCAGGGGATGCGTCACAATCATTACAGACTCACAAGCAGCCTGCAGAAGCTACCAGGTGGGAAGAGTGGCTGCAGCGGCCCTCAATATTTTGGCAAAGGTGAAATACCTCCCAAATAGTTTTATCGTCTGGGCTCCGGGGCACGAGGACCTGACGGGAAACAAGGCGGTTCATGACGCAACCCAAGAACACACTCTCCGGACACACCTAGCAGTCGATCGAGCTATGTTGAGCCCAGACGAAAATTTTCCAGAAGTACGGAGATCCTGGAGCACTACAGACTGGGAAGGAGCCTCTACCCCCCTCCATGCCAGAACCTGACCAAAAAATATGTGGTGTCATGGAGGTAGGTACAGACCATTGCTTTTCCGCATGGAACACACTTCCACCTGATCCACCCAACCTGTGAGCTACAAGTGCGAGTGCAAGACTTGTAAGGTGCCCAACAACCTATACCATATGGTGTGTGAACGCCAGGGCAGCAGTACCGACCATCCAAGGACCAATCACAGAACAGTGGGAGGACCAGCTGACCATGCATCGCGGGCCGTGACGACCAGATTAAGCTGGTAGACAAAGCCCGGCGGACGGCGAATGGCCATGGCTTTCTGACTAAGGACCTTAAGACGAAAACAGCGTCTTAAGGTTCTTAGTCAGTAAAATGTATTCATCTTCCTCCTCCTCTAAAAAAGTTTGAACAAAATGCTGTTCATCTAGCTCAGGGGCCTCAAACACGCGACCCGCGGGCCGAATGCTGCATGCGACTCGCTAGGATGCGGCCCGCAGGCAACCGGCGGCGAGCACTCGTTCCCATGTCTCGAGCGCTAGATATGGCATGTGCTAGAAATATCTCATTTCGCAGAATCATTTTCGCGTATCACATAGTTTGTACTATTATTTATTTATTTTTTTATTTTCCTTGTGTTTTGTTTTAATCTTTGCTTCCGAGCTTTCTTCGCTCAAGGACAGACCTTGGCTGCACGAACTCTTGCTTAGTGGGAAAAAATAGGTAATCGTATACGGGTTCGAGATTCTCGCCTTCAAATATTATCACCATTAAAATACAAGTTCTTTTCCCCTCCCAACTACTTCTATACAAGCTATTAGTAAAGCAAAAACTGTCTCATGGAAATCTATTTTTTTCGCGGCATGTTAGGCTGGATTAATTCCCGAGTGAATTGAGCAACGGGAACGATAGCGTGCTTGCTTTCTTGTTCCATTAAAAATGATAGCATGTTGGCGGGATGGGGCAATTTTAGTTCGTGTTATTATATCAGGTAAGAGCCCAAATTATTTCAATAAAACAAATCAAAGCTAAAGATGTCAGTGTCAAATTGCGAGTTTACAAAAAGCGGAGGGGACGAGGTCCCTTAAAGGGGCCCTGCGAGGACTTTTTACTGTTTTTTTTTTTTTAATTTGCACCGAACCTGAGCGCACTGAACGGAGTAACTTAGTGAAACTTTTCTTTTCGCGAAATTCGCTTTATTTTAGAAGTTATAGGCAATTTAGAATTACAAAAACAAGCAAAAAATAACCTCCTTCATGACGTCGTAGGTCCTGGCTTGAGTGGCCGTGAACTAGAGGAGGAATAGTGAGCTCATCGAGCGCTCACGGCCGCCGCACTCCGTGTCGACGGCGCCAGAGGGTGCCACTAAAGCATGATCTGGATAGGCTGTATGCAGCGGGCAGCCAAAGCGGCTTTCATTGCGTTTGCTGCGCGATTAAACACTAATTCATCATGACACTTCATTGGCCACAAACGACAGCAAATACGGGGTAAAGATCAGTTCAGAATGGGAGCCACTTCGCGCTGCCATACCGCGAAATGGCCAAACCGCAAGACAAAGCCTCTCGCCGAAGGCCTTCGGAACGCTCGGAGCCGGTCGGATCCTCCTGTCCATACGACTGCAGCGCCACCGCGTGCATCCGGGATTTTTCCGTGTCGGTGCCTTATCCCACTACTCCTTTCTAGTATGCGCCGCCTTTTCCACCGCTTGGCGGCGGGTATGTTGACGGGTCATTTCTTGTTTCCGTACTTTATAAACTGCATTTCTTTCTTTTTTTCATCTATAATAGTGAACAAAAACTACTTTTATAAATCATTGAAACGGTTCGCGCCACTTATATTTTGCTTTTCGACCAAAAAGAAGTTTTTAGTGGCTCTGACCAGTAGTAAGCCCAGGACCAAAGACGTCACATTTTGCGCGCTTTCGGTACCGCGGGTCGCCCCCGTCGGTGAAGGAGGTTTCCGCGTCGTCCGTTTAAAATATGGCGCACTGATATTTAGCTACTCTTTCCGTGCCCGCTGGCTTGCCCGAACCCCAAGAGACGAGGAAACCGCATAAAAGGTAGACGCTTAAATATGATTGCAGGGCCCCTTTAATAAAATATCTAACCCGCCACCCCCCTCATCTTCCCGAAATCTTCCCGGAATCTCCCCAAAATGTCGAGGGCATTACGTTGGCACTCGACCTTTCTGGAGCGGGCCATCTGACACCCACACTCGAACGAGTTTGAGACTACTGATCTAACTGATGTGAGGGGTCTATCACGTTAAACTTGTTTCTATGTAAAAGAACTTGTTGTTGGGCTAGTTGGTGTTGACTGTATTGAACCATGGTTAAAAGCGCTAAAAAAGACGTACACAAGATAGAAGACAAACACGGGCGCTACTCACAACTGTATTGGGAAAGGGAGATGGAAGTACATATATATATATCTGGTACACTTATCGTCACCCAGGCTACTCATGCGCGAGATACAAGAGCATAAAACCGTTTACCTGTATTTATGTAAACGGGTTTATGAGGATGTGGCACGGAGCACGCCAGGCCGTACATTGAATGCGTCACAGGGGTCGTGTATGAAATCCCCCTAACGTGTGGAAAATCTTACGTTGGATTAACGGGAAGATGCACGAATGACCGTTTGAGAGAGCACGCGCAAAATTTAAAGACAAATGACGGGGCACATTTGCCCGCGCACTGTAGGGCCTGCAAACGCGAGCCACGCTTCGGTGATACCAAGATTCTCGGTAGAAGCAGAATTCAAAGGGCACGCGAACTGCAAGAGGCATATTTTATCAAGAAGAGGGGACCCCAGTGCATCAGCGACACGTCAATAGCATTGTATAATGCTGAGATTCGTTTTTTCGATAAATGCATGGTAAACGGGTTTATGCTCTTGTATCTCGCGCATGAGTAGCCTGGGTGACGATAAGTGTATCAGATATATATATATATATATATGTACTTCCATCTTCCTTTCCCAACACAGTTGTGAGTAGCGCCCGTGTTTGTCAGGCTATCTTGTGTACGTCTTTTTTTTGCGCTTTTAACCATGGTTCAATTGTTTCTATGTACCCATTAATCTAAACTTATAGTGTGAAAATTGTCTTATTTCTCCCTTTTCTCCCGTATGCCAGTAATACAAATTTGCATGATATATATTTTATCTTAGATTACTGTGGAAAAGCAACACCCTTCACTGTCTCAATGCAGTGCAGCAGCCGGTATGCAAACACTGTGCGATTACGTTAGTCTCGTGCTCCACGCTGCGCATGCGCGTCGTCGCCATGCTCAAAACCAAGAGCGCAATTTTGGGCACATGGAGCGTAGAACACGCAAACACACAGTGCTTGCGTTTGCTCGTATGCGCACTACTGATTCACCGGTTTTCAAAGCCGAAGAAGTGTGCTCCGGTGAGCAGACGTGCAAGCGGGCAGGCGTTCTTTCGAACTCGAAAGGCTGTAATTGGCAAAATGACGGCGCCTAAAAATTAAAGAAACTAATTGTTCTGGAAAGATTGGTACTTTAAAAAAAATCTGTTAATTTTTTAATTTTTTTTATTTAATTTTGGAGCATTTGATTTGGAATAATTCACGGCGATTTTGGGAGTGTTGCCGGTTGTCAAGTCGCGACTTTGATAGCACCATATGCTTTACCCACAATTAATTTAATTTTCATAGATTTCTCAGATTAGCTAGGATGTTTTCATTGATTTTAGACTAATTTTATTTTAAAACTTCTTAACTAAAATGCTCTAATTGGCACTAGTGATGATTATTCGCGCACATTTTATTGCCATAATTGTAGGCACATAATGCTGGCCCATAATCAAGGATCTGCTTTTTAAAAAAGAATAAGTAGCCCAATTATACAAATTTGATTTATATATGTTTGATCTAAATATCACTGGGGTCAAATATTTATCGCACAAATGTTTGCTTTGAAGTAAGAGGCACAGGTGCGTGAGCCTAGCTCAGTAAAATTATTTTGTTTGTACAAGAACCCGCTCATAGAAGGCATTTTACAGAGCCACGCGCTCGTGCTTACGAATTGTCTGCGGTACAGATGTTTGTTACATGAAGCATAGTATTTGGAGCGAAGTATTTCGAGAATTCCTCTCGCGAACATAAAACTGCTTCAAAAGAAGTATAATGTGTAAGCCCATAATCGTGCTCTAAAGAAATCCGGGAAAAGGCAGCGGATTTCTGCAGTCCAGCTCCTATTCCAAGTTTTAGTGCTCCCATTCCGTTAACTCCCAATACTCCCACGACGCCTTTGTGCATGCATCGTTTGGTTATCAGATGTCGTAATCTGAGGTATCGAAACGATTTACTAAAACTCCATATTGTAAAAAAACAGCAGGATTTTTGCCTGTCACGGTGGACAATGCGCGAAGACAGCAAGCGCAGACCGGATAGAACAATCTTTTTAGAGACCTGCCGCTTACGTGAGGAAACAGACCTATCTTATGAGGCAGTTTAATCGCAGGAATTTCGCCATTTAAGTTACTGTAACCATCTGTTCTCTATTTGGTGGTACAAATGTTCACACTGTATTGCAATTGTAACTTTAGATTATAAATTGTGGTAACAATACGCCTTCCACAGAAACAAAACGCAAATGCCTTTTTTTTTTTTTCAGAAGAAAATAATATAAACAATTGAGGAGAACTGCCTGGAATGTGACAAGCTTATAAGTTATACTAACTCAACGAAATTTTGTTTCCACTCCCTAAAAGCTCTTAGAGTAAAGCGGAGCGAAACCACCGACAAGCGGACGGTGCCCATTCAGAGCAGGTGAATGACAATTATGTAGCGTCCGACACTGCTAGCGCGAACGAGCGAACGCCAGTATATCTTGTTTTCTTTTAAGATTTAATGGCTGCCATAAGAACTACTACTGTAACGGAAAATGTACATTGACTCTCCGTGACTTAAGCGGAAAATTATGGTGTCCGTCAATGCTCTGTCTGAGTACAATGCCTGAAAGCGCCGACATCGTGTCCACGGTAATAACGTCACGCAGTGTAATTTCGCCAATAATATCATAATGATTGTTAACCTAGAATGAAGAAAACAAGATCATCGAGACGAAGTGAATCGGTACGCTGTGGCAAAGCTCATTCGCTTAGCTGAGAGCTCGTCGTTGTCCGCGATTGTGTGTTTACTTTTCCTGTTGGCGTGGGAAAATTGCCCTTCCAGAGAGGCCGGAAGTTACAAAAGCCTATCTTTTTCCTACAACAACGAGATAGCATCGTCTTACAGGGGCACGCGACAGTCGGTATGCATTTCCTCCCGCCGCCCGCGATGATTATTGATGCTAATTCGGATAAGAACCAGGGAACCGTCCACTTAAGCGATTATCTTTCTTCCGAATCTTCTTTGTGTTTAAAAAGAGGAACACGGTGCTGTGGTGTTTTTAGGGACCATCTTATCGCTGATCTCTGGGGTATACTCACAGTCACCGTCGCTATAACCGGTAAGGGGTAAGAACATATACGGGTGTACAGTGGTCACGCAAGGCAGCTATAATCTTGTAAATAAGCACGGTCTTCGCCCGCATTCAAATTTTGCAAGATGAATGGCTTTCGACTTTTCGTCGGGAAAGAGCCGGTGATTGAAGCCTTGTTCCCCCCCCCCCCCCCTCCCTTCCCCTTTCTTTCTTTTTTAATACTGTTTTGCTTTTTGTTGTTTCTGAAAAACTCGGAACAGTGGGTTTCGGGATCTTCAGTCTTGTTATTTTAACACGTGCGGAGATTCGTCTGTACTTTGAGCCTTACCAAATTACTGAATGCGGTGCTCGAATGAGTTACGGACAAGAAAAACTACAGAGAGTGAAAGGCATTGAATTATTATAATGCACTCTAGAGGTTGAGCTGGCGCTAGTGGGCTGCTGCATATTGAAGCAGAAAGCAACCATTCTGAAATTGACTTCCGGTAATGCATTCCTGCGGAGAAAAGTGGGAGCAGTTTTTCTCTACGTTTGATTATTAGAGCAAATACTACGAATAATTTTAACGAATTATATACTTCAAAACATTTCTCAGTCACGTAAACAAAAATATGGTCCCGTTACAATATCGTTTTATATTCATGACATTAAACACAGCGCTTAAATAGCTTCATGCATCTTTTATGTAAACTGTTGGATACGGTTAGCTCGAAAACGGCGTTGGCGCTTTTCTGCGGGAGGGATTTACGTACACCAAACGAACGAAGGATATCTGGAAAATCAAGTGAGACTGCAATCGCTACTCAGTAACACTGGATCAGTAGCTCCCTGTCACCCTGTGCATATGTGTAGATGATCGATCAAAATAAAATGAAGGCGAAGTAATCATTGTCCGATTTTTCAATAAATAAGTTTCGCTTTATTCTCTCTGCTCATGCATATGTGCGATGATATTTGTTCTAGCGTGCAAAACATCATCCGCACGTTCGAAATCTTTGAAAACACAGAGGAGCCAGAAAACAAGTGGCTGATAATTAAAATCTGCCCGGCATATGAAACAATAAAACGAGGCACCTTTCACTGCCCATTTACATTATAATTTACGTTTTGAATGATTTTAACCGCTCGGGAAGTCGCGCGACAAGGTCATTTTAATATAGTGACAGGACCGGAATATTTGTAATATACGAGGCAAAGTCAAAAAGTAAGAGCAATTTATTTTTTATTTCCGTGCTAGTATAGATATCGAAAAAAGCCCTTTATTACTTTTCAACATAGTCACCTCCTCGCTCGACACATGTGCACCGACGCTTCACCAATCCACAGATACCGCGGGAAAAACAATATTGTGACTGACTCCAGAGCCAAGAATGCACCGCCTTTTTCATGTAATCGTCTTTATCAAACTCCCTTCCCCCGAGAGCCCCTTTGAGGGGTCCGAATATGTAAACATCACTCGGTGTGAGGTCTGGCGAGTATGGTGGGTGCGGAATACACTCGAACCGCAGTCATTTGATTTTTTCCGCTGTCGTACGTGCCGTGTGAGGGCGCGCATTGTCGTGCAGCAGCAACACCCCTGAGCTGAGCAATCCGCGACGCTTTGACCTGATTGCAGGCTTCAGGTGGTTCTCAAGCAAGTTGAGGTATGATGCACTGTTCACAGTGAGTTCCTTGGGCATGTTATGTTCAACTCTTGGGCCTTTACCGTCTCAAAAGACCGTCAGGCTTCAGCATTAGCTTGCCAACCGTTGGCACTGTCTTGAACTTCTTCGGCCTTGGTAACGTTGCGTGTCGCCACTCCTTGCTTGCTCGCTTGCTTCTGGCTGGGCGTAGTTTACCTAACATTCTTCACCGGTGACAATGCATCGAAGCAAATCATCTCCCTCGGCTTCGTAGCGTAGCAGTAGCGTCTCACACGCATCCACACGCCGTTCGGCGTAAGTTGTTTTGGTACCCCCTGGCGGATACTTTGTGATACTGCAGAATATCATGAATGATATGGCGCGTAGAGCCGTGACTAATATTCAATTTTTCAGCCGCTTCACCGATGGTGGCACACCGGTTCCCGTGTATGAGCCGTTCCACAGCGGAGATTGCGTCCGGAGTTGTTGAAGTGTGAGCCCGGCCGGAGCGAGGCGCATCCGTACATCTGAACGCTCCACTTTGAAACCTTCCGTGCCATTCGTACACCTGCCGAAGCGATACACAGGCGTCTCCGCACTGCTTAAGCATCCTGCAATGATATCGGCAAGTTTTTCGCCCTCAGCGCCCAAAACATCGGATAACCGAACGCTGCTCCACCGTGGTGCATGCGAACAAAAGGGCGGCCATTTTGAAAGTGCTGTGGTCACGTGATATTTCCCATCAAGTCGCCAGGCCGGCCTGTACAGCTCCCTCTTGTGGTAGGTCAAAGCATGTTTGTTTGCAGCGCTGGAGTTTATCACTAGATTTGATTTTCTCACGGCTAAAGTGGGGTTACTTTTTGACTCTGCTCGTATTATTGTCATTGGAATGATGATGCAGCTTGAACACACTCTACATTCCTTTGAATTGTTATTTTGTTTAGATTCGTCGCCCGTTTTAACACACCTGCTGTGCAACACAGGTTTGGGCGTCAAACATAGCGAAGCTTAAAGGGGTGGTGCAACGATTTTTGTGTTTCGCGTAAATGCCACATAGAATGAAAACCCGTCGTTTATAACCTACAAAACACGCGTTAGTTTTTCTCCTTATGCAATGGAAGTCGCAAAAAAGAAAAAAAAAACACTAAAGTTAATCGAGTAGCATTCTCGTTCTCATCTCACAACCAGAACAAGCGACCGCTTTATCTGAGGTCAATGTTTCTCACAGTCACGCGCTGGGGTTAACAAAGCACAGGATGCGCGCAGGATTTCAAACATTGTTAGGGTTTGGCTATTGTCGTCATTGCAGCGATTGGAGACGAGCCACTACCCGAATGATTGTCGAGCTATTCATTATCCCGAGCCCAAATCGAGTGCTCACGCGCCAGGCTCGGGTGCAATTTATGAATAGCATTCAGATATCGTTTATAGGGGCCATGCCAACAGTGCGACCTCTAAACTACGTCATCAAGTTTTGCGAAGTAGAGATTGAAAGGAAATGCTCAGTGCGAGTATACTTGGTCCCACTAGTAAACCAGCAAGCTCGTGTAAAGTGAAAAACATTCCAACCTGAATATCGTTGCACCGCCCGTTGAACATCGTTTACTGATAAAGAAAAATGTAGAAAGTAATTACACCTTTACAACGTTGCGTTCCACAACATTCCACAGCGTTTCACAACGAGCACGCGGTGACACTGAGACGCACGCGTATTCCGCTTTGCGTCGTAGTCTATAGTCAAGCATCAGTATGTTTGTCGCTGAGGGGCGGGTCGGAGATTCCTTAACGATGATGTAATGCACAAGCCGTGTCTTCCAGGTGGTATTGCCTCGGCGCCCTTTGAAGCTTCCCAGTGTAGCACAAATATCTCCCAACTATAATAAATATATCGCAGTATCCTTCATTAGGGAGTTTTCGTATACCCCGTGTTTCCCCCTCCGCTAAGCCCTCCGCATGGAAGAAGCCGCTACTGCGCCTGTGTAGATGGCCTTGACTGTATAGTTCCGGGTATCCTAGCGGGTTGCGGAGAACGTTGTGGAGCAGCTGAAACGATCTACGAAAACTCCCTGTTCTGTTCTTATAAGGCCCGATTTTCAGTACGGGCCGTTGCTAAGACGTTTTCTGCTTCCTGTCATTCTCAGTCGCGTGGGTTCTGTCTCTCCGTATGCGGGACTAAAAAAAAACAAAAACATTTCAACCGAGAATATGCGAGGAAATATAGGTGAGGCGCAACAAGAATGTGTGACAATCGCGCATTTTTCGTAAACACCTTCCAGCGACGTTGAGAGATCGAAACGATGTTTTACCGCATACCCGAAGTGACGACATTCAAGATGGCTGCGCCCTTGTGGAAAAGGTGTATAGGCTGACATGGTGGGAAGAGCTACATGCTGGCTGGACCAATCAACCGCCTGCCTTTCATCACCTGCCTCCACTGTCGGCTCGTGGGTACTGGCAGAAGTGTGATTAGGTGGCAAAGGACCGACGTGTCACTGGCCTAACGAACACGTAACTTGCATCACCTTGTCAGCTTAGCGGTGAACGGAGTACATAGGTGTGCTTTATTTATTTTGTATTTGTGTCAGAGCGTTATGCTAACACCGCGTATCACCGTATCTGTTCACCGCCTATCACCAGCGTAATCTGTTCAGAAACCGACTAACACAATGACGGTAACTGCAGCACCTCGAAATGAAGACTAACCCAAATCATAGCCTCGTATCAGCGATGGACAATGAAGGCTGAAGCGACCGAGCGACGACCGAAACATGTGCCGGCGGTGGCGCCGCCCCGACGCGAACAGCTGAACGAAAGGAATCCCGGAGAAAAGCTCACCGGAGAAAAGCTCACCGGAGAAAAGCTCACCGGAGATAAGCTCACCGGAGAAAAGCTCACCGCAAAACCGGCGGATGCGGAGAAAAGCTCACCGGCCATTGAGCGTATGCGGAGAAAATTTGCTCACCGATATTTTTTCTTCTTTTTATATGGAGGCTGTTGGATCGAGCGTAACTTATATCAATTTATTATATCATTAAAATTTGTCAGCTTTGTAAAAAAAAAAGTCCTCTTTTGTAATATTTGTTAAGCTTATTGGGTATATTGCTTCCAAATTAATAATTGCGGGAGGGTGTTTTTTGTGGGGTTTTATGCAAAGAAAGCCTAACTAAAATCTCTATAAACTTAAAAACAGGAAAAAGTAAAAAAAAAAAAAAAAAACGTAATGATGACTGCCTAAAACCTAAAAATCAAAAGTGTAAATGCCGAAAATCCAAAAGTGCATGCGCAACAACACGGTGCCTGAAATTCTCTTTGAAGCTTTTGTTAACATTTGAAAGCAGGATAAAGCTGTCAATAGGATATCGAGGCTTCTTTTTTTCCCACGGACATGCACGCTTTCTAGCCGTTCGTGCTTCCACGGACATGCACGCTTTCTAGCCGTTCGTGCTGCATGGTGTTTCCACACGTTCCCTTTGTGTGATAGCGCCTTCTACCGTGAGCCACCCATGACCCTCAGAGCTGCGCAATGTCACCGTTGTTACTCGTAAGCTATATAAGAACTATTTTTTTTTGTAAGGTAGGTAGCGAATTGGGAGAGTTGGTAAACGTTATACATGATGAAAACCGCTCAAACGACGACGACGGAGTGAAGACAACAAACACGACAGGACGAACCTGTTCTCACAACTAAAGTTTTGTTGGTGAAATTAACAGAAAGAAAACAGCGTAGCCGACACTGATGACATCAACAAACATCTACTTATTCATTAGGCACTGCACAATATTTGGACCTCAAGCGATTCACACACTGCTATTCATATTGGCTCGCAAAAAACAAACCTCTTTATCTGACAGAAGTACCAACGGCGCACCCTCAGCTGTCAATAAATTGTTGCCTTTTTTACCGGTGTACGATATTCTGATTTTATACTTGCGGCTTCAATAATTTACAGAATGGGTGATTACTTATTTCTGATGAAATAGTAAATATGCCCAATGAACCTCAAGAATATTACAAAAACGAGGACATATTTTTAATGAAGTGACGAATGCGAATTGTGTTAAATTGCCAAGTTTGACGCAGAATCAAGCTAAGCTAAGAAAATATCGGTGAGCTTTTCTCCGCATCTGCCGGTTTTGCGGTGAGCTTTTCTCCGGTGAGCTTTTCTCCGGTGAGCTTTTCTCCGCCGCCCGAACGAAAGATAGCATAGGGATGAAAATTGCTGCGGCTACTGCCGCGTGAAAAGAGTGTGAGTGCGCGGGCGAGCTGGTGGTAGCTAATCACTTCGTCCTCTTCTGTGTCTGTTCCTTCGACTAAAAGTTTTTCTTTTTCTGCACCACAGTCTCGGGTGTGCTAAACGACACGATTGCAACGTGACTCAGTCTCATATTGCTATTCGGACCGCAAGTTCGTCTGCGTCCTTTGCAGGGGTAGTGCTGACGTCAGAACGCCGAGCTCTGAATGGCTCTGGTTGTAAGATAGTGGGTAGACATCAAGGCAGCTTGCTTTGAGGTATACTTACTATCCTTCAGTCAGAGCCAATCAGAGCTCGCCGTTTTCCTGACGTCACCGCCACTCTTGCGCAAGAAGCAGACCACTTGCTCTTCGCATATAGAACTGAGCTCTGTGTGAGCGGACGTGCTGACCGCGCGCGTTTGCGAATATATGCTGTTGTTTTTTCCTTCGTGGACTCGTAGAATGATTTTAAACCAGACATCTAGGAAATGTAGGCAGCGTCAAGGGTAGCCGAATCAATCACGCACGGAAACGAGGACAGGATCACGGCGCATTCACTGCGCAAGATTGGTTTATCCGGTGATAGAAAACACACAAAGACGACGACGAACGCCACGAGGATACGCTTCGCTGCTCCATTGGTTCCATCGGACCGTAGCTTTGACTGCAGTCGGGCTTAATGTGAAACGGGGTAAGCGGGTAGAACCTGAGGGATGAATGGATGGATGGATGTTAATGGCTATACCCTTTCTAACGGGCGGTAGCTTGCGCAATCTAGCCCAAATCTAAAAGGGGAGAGACGAGAATGGGGGGGGTGGCCAATTTAGATGGTTTTCCCGCTACATTTAGCGGTTTTCAGAGTTGTCTAGAGGGACAAATTATTGTTTGGCGTGCGGCTTTTTTTTTTCGTTTTTTAAGGTTCGTTTGCGTTTCTTTTTGTCCCTTTTCTGGCGGTCTATAATGTCCTCGAGTTTACATTTGTCAAACATAAATAGCTTAATTTCTGCGGTAAGTTAGAATCATAAAATCGACATGTTTGCTTACCCTGGCTAAAATCGATGTCAGTGAGAGTAACGCTTCCGACGCCATTGACATGTTACGGTGGCCAACCCTGAAACGGGCTTTCAACTGATTTGTGCGTTAATGCATGAATTTCTTTTTACGAGTCTGACAGATGGAATGAGCCCAGTGAACTAAACGCGAGAAAAAAAAAGAAAAAGAAAAACATGAAGCAATAGAATTTCAAATTTCGAGACTGGTTACAGGAGGTTTCAAGCAAAGTTAGACGATTTAAATACCACTACTGGAAAATATAACTTTTTGCAAAGCGTGTGAATTGGAACCCTGAAGTTTTGAAGTATCACCAAATATTACACTAAAGACCGGAACTATGAAGGCGCACATCGACAGGATCCACAAAGAAAACACCTGGAACGAACACATGGTAACAGTAAGGTCATGCAGTGGACATTGTTCTTTCTGTGCATAAAAGCGGCCTTTCTTAGTGATACATTGTCGCCTTTTACGCATTGGTTTAAATACTGTATTGTTTTTCGACTAATTATTGCAGTAATCTGCGCTCTAAAATCGTTCTTGCCTTGTCTTAAACTGAACGGTTTTTACCAAATTTCTTTTGCGTTTTTTTTTTGTTTGTTTGTTATTTGGCAGCATTGATTACAGACATAAAATGGTCACATTACGTTATGTTCCAACCAGGGTCTGACGAATCCTGCCTGCGACATTTCCGTTCTTGTTTGGTGAACATGGAGTCTACGTTAACGCCACTTTTCTTGCAACAGATTCAAGATCACGTAAGCAGGCTAGAAATGATGAGAAAACAAATTTTCAGCGACCTTTTTGCGCAAACTCATATAATGCATGAAAAGCAGTATTTACTGGGCGACAATCCAAATTTGTCTTAGAAGACATTACCCAATCATTTTAGAGAGGGACGTATGGTTCATTCGTCGACGTCACGTGACTTGACGTCAGGCGGCATGGTCACGTTACATCAGATCACGGTGTCAAGTCGTGGCATTACGTGGCATCGATTTTCACGCGAAATGTAGCGGACGGGGACGGATGGACAAATATTTGAGAGTATTGGGTTTCGTGGAAAATCATTTCGCGTTAAAAGGAGAAAACAAAAATGGCAGAGCAAGCAGGAGGAAACGAACGAGAAGTTTCGCACCGTCCGAAACGCCACAGGTTTGGCGCAACGGGATAGGCCCCGTCGCGCGTGCAGGGCGGCAGAAGAGGGCGCCAGGCCGGCCAAGTGGTGACCAGGCCCCGTTCGCCGCCCCGCAGCTCAGGCCGGCAGAAGCGGGGGACCCGGTCGCACGAACCCTCGGGGGCGGCACGTCTGAGAAAGTGGAAGCCGCTTCTCGGCGACGACGCTCATTACCAGCTACTCAGCACCGGCGCCTCCAGCCCAAAGGGAACCGCAGTTGCCGGTTCCGGGAAGCCACGCTACGCGATACCCCTCCCTGCCCTCCGAGAACCCTGCCTGCCCTCCTGCCCGCCTGCCTGCCTGGACAGCGAGCAAGCAAGCTGCGAACTGGGGGAAACGAGGGGAAACGAGCAAATGCAGGAGGAGGACGCGCGGGCCCCACACTAATGGCGGCCGCCTTTGTGTTGCCAAGACCTTGCGCTTTAAGCTGTCGCCGCCCCGCTCGTGGCGCCTTCCTCGCGTGCGCCCCGAGGGTGTAAACAAAAACCCCCATATATAAAACACCAAAAAACAAAAATACTCGATAGAAGTGGAGGGCGAAAAAAAAAAGGGGGGGGGGGGGGTGAACATGAACACGACTTCTTTCTTGCGCATCATGAAAGGAAGCTCTTTGAGCTAGCGAGGAAAGAAAAAGATTTTACGACGTCCTCATGATTAGGCCCGGGTGTTTCTTCTCTCGGAGGAGCTTCTTGAAAACCTCCTTCCTTCTGGCCGTGGGGCCTGCGGGGGTATAAGCTTCTGTTTCCAAAACGCTCGCCTTATTTCTCACGTTCTGGTGTTTTTAAAGGAACCCCCCCCCCCCCCCCCCCCATCAAAAAAAAAAAAAAATGTCGGGGTGAGGATTGGCAAAGAGAAACAATAAAATGGATTTGCGAGTGCCAAGGTGCTCATTCCAAAGGAGGTGTCGAGAAGTCGCCGTCTTTTTTGTGCGTATTTCTCTCTTCCGAAGAAAAAAAAAAAAAAAGGCGGCTTTCTTTGGGGCAGAGGGTGCCATAACGAGGTTGTGGTTGGTTTTTAATCTCGGCACAGCCGCCGGCCGTTGGTGCTTATTCTGGCAGACGAGCCATTACACAGACTGTTAAACGGGATCCGAAAAGGACCTTCCGAACGGCCCGAACTTCTATTTCCGTTCTCCGATAAAAAAAGCAAATAAAAAGGCAGAAAAAAAAAGCACTTGTCTGTTTTTCCCTTTTAGAATCGCCAGCTGACGAAGTCCTGCACTTTACCCATGCCGCCGTATATGAGGTCGCCTGGAGCAGTGTCGGGAATGACTTCACAGCTGCAAGGCTGTGAGCGACGCTCTTTTGCCAGACGGATTCTAATCAAGAGACCCCAGAAGCTTTGCAGACGTCGAACTGTCATAAAGTCGGTTGCGGCGGAAGCTCATTGTACCACTGTGGATCTGCACGTTAGAAGCCGAGATCTCAAGCTGCGCAGCCAAGCGCCAAAGAAACCCTGAAACTCGAGAATTATCTTACGAACGCATGAACGTAAGGACTGTCGCTGCTCAACAGTCCTTACACAGTCATACGCCCTTGACGCGTCGTCTGCGGGTATATGTTAATATAAAATACAGAAAAAAAAAGAAGAAAAAAAAGCTGTCACATTATGATCTGGTTACAGGTTGCCGTGCCTCACTTTGGAGCATTTTGTGCTTATGGCACGTGGAGAATCGGAAGACTCCCTAGCAAGAAAGAGAAGGCAAACGAGATCATCTCATTTCGTGATAAAGCACACGCGAGCTCGCTGCGGTGATTCACTGTCGCTCCATCGACCTCAGGGCCCAGCATTTTGGTGGGGGAGCCCCAGAGACACCACGACAAGGGTCCGCGTTCCTGACGCTCGGGTACAAATAGAAACTGCGGCCGCAGCAGAAGCGTGGACTGAGCAAGCAGGCGAGAGGTTGGGGTCGCAGATAGGCGCGGAGAAAAACAACTGATAACCGAACCGGCGATTTCAGAGTCCGGCAGCGATTAACGGACCGACGGAGGCGTCCGATTGGACGATTGCGGGAGGCCTGTCGACCCCGGCACCGCACGTGCCTCGGACGTGGCCCGGGGGTGTGAGAGCCCACTCCTCCGGACACCGCCGCTCACCGGCCGCTGGGGTGGAAAGAGCAACGGGCGCGACAATTCGGGCACGACTCGTCACAGTTGGAAAGAGCTACTGCTGCTGATGATGATGATGACGAATGAACTTGCGAGCGGGCGAAGATAACTGGCCATTTGCGCCGAAATCTCCCTTGTATAGCTGTCGATGACTAGCTGTCCGCGGATTCCTGCCGATGGGAAGGGAAGAGGCATTTCAAGAATGCTGAAATAGAGACGATTCGTGGATGCAGGTCATGCTCACAGCTGGAAATGCAGGATTTAAAATTTTTATCGCGTGTTTTTAAACCTACTTTCACGGCTTTATCTTCAGATTTAGACCTCTCGAGAAGGTTGTCGAGCGAACCTTGCGGCACAATTTTCTGTTCTAGCTTATACGCGACTGCAACTAAACAAACGGCACATAGCGTTCTATATTCGAACTTTCCCAGTGAAGGTCTCGCGCTAATTTATTCTTGTGAAAAAAGATTGTTGGTCAATTGGGGGCGAAGAAACGAAGCTGTTTAGCGAGGAACTGAAAGCATTTGCTTGGAGTCGCGTGTCAAACTATGAATTTTGGATTCGCCGAGAAGGTTGTCAGCAAACCTTTCGGTCAATTTCGCAAAAGTCGGCAATATGTTCGTGTTAAAAACACCGGTAGGGTTGACAAAGGCTTGGGCGCGAGCGCGTTCGGAAACTGACTTACATGCGCGAGTTCTCGTAGAGACAAAGCCTACCGCTGACCTAAGCTCACGCGGACTGTGCCTTTATGTTTTTCATGCACCGTAGACATTTGGGAGACAAATTAATATACCTCACTTTTCTGGTTTGCGAGGGTGCAGTCGCCCTAATGCTTGGTGTCCATACTCGCGTTCGGTTGCGCCAAAGACGGATTTTCGAACACTTGCTCGCCGTATAAAGTCTAGAAAGTGCACCGTTACATTGCGCCTTTATGGCATATTCGTGCGGGCACACCGCACCCGTCCACTTTAGTACACGAAAGACTGGCGGGGAGAGAAGGAAGCTCCCCTCTCCCTTCTAGCCTTCCGTGTGCCACGAACCGCACCGCACCGGTGCGATGCGGGCAGCAGACGGGTGTGCTTTTGCGCGTCTTTTAGCCTTCGACTGCGCGCTGACGTCAGTTGAAACTAAGCCTAAAAGTGCCCCCGACTAATTTCGACTCCAGCAAACCGGGCGGCACCTAGTGGGAAAGCACTGAACTGAACGAAAGAGGTATTTTCGCAATCTCTGCTCGTCCCTTGTTACTTCCACAATTACACATGTTGTGGGCGGTTTAGCGTTATGGAACAGTTGTTCCGGTGAATTTGTCGTTACTGTCGTACAAGCGTGTTGTTCAGGTCGATCTGAACGTAACATGCGCTACCGCGTGAACCAGACAGTGTGCGTTTATCAATGTTCATTAGTACCGCGGTCCTTCCATCGCTTCACCAAAGGTCAAACCTCTGCAAGCTCGCTTACGCCAGCACATGGTGGCTCGCAGGTTTGAAACGTAGTCAATAGATATCGGCACAAACCATTTTGAGTTTAATTTTCGCCTGCTGAAACCCGAGTACTCTGCGTTGACGTGGCACAGGGCGCGGCACTACCTGTCTAAAGCCTCCATATTTTCCGGTAGGACCCCTACTGGCGACGTGCGCGACCGAGAGCGTCGCTGTGGTCGGCCTTCCACGATTGGCCGAATGCTGACTTTGACGTCAGCAAAAAAATTTTCATCGACGGAAATAAGAGTAATGTAAGAACTTCAAGTTTGACGCTATTGGTAGTATTGGTTTCAGAGCGCTATGATTTCAGACTTCCAACTTGCTCATTACAAAAAAAAAAAAAAAATCTGACTTACTGTTTGGAGGGTAATGGCGTCACGAGAGGGGCGCCATAGGAGGGCGCCACTCAAATATCTCGCCGCTAATAGGTGCTGGAGTCGCGAATACTCGGGAAAGACTTTCGGCGGCTCTGCAGTAAAAGAGGTACCGCAATCAATGACATCAAGTTCGTGGTTTTAGGTGTGGGACTCTTAACCAATGCCAGAAATGGCCAACAATAAAAAAATAAACATATATTACTGTCTCAAAAAAAAAAAAATTCTCAAATTCCTCATTAAAAAAAAAAAAAAAAAAAAACTTTAAAAGCGCTAGGTCAGTTTTCGGGCGTTCCTCAATATTTTAAATTATTGGAAAGGCGATTCGCAGATTGTGTGCCTCGCTTGTGGCTGGACATTTCACATGGAGCCTCTTCTATGGCTTGCACTAAGCACGTAGTCGTCTTGGTAGACATGCAAATAATGAGGAGCTTGCTTTTCTTAAAGGAACGGTGCAACGATATTCAATTGGAATGTTTTTCGCTTGACACGAGCTTACTGGCACTAGTGGGAGTCAAGGATACTCGCACGCAACTCCGCTGGCCAAGAAACTCCTTTGTTGCGGTGTAATTTCAAGGACAAAAGCGATCATTTTCACTCAACCTCTCCTTTGCAAAATTTGATGACGTAACGTGGGGATCGCAGTGCACCCAAGTGACGATATTTGAATGTGGCTCATAGGTTGGACCCGAGCATGGCGTGGACACTCGATTTGGGCTCGTGATAATCGATAGCTCGAGAAGCATTCGGGTAGTGGCCCGTGTCCAATCGCTGCAACGACGACAACAGCCGAGCCATAACAATGTCTGGAACTCAGCGCGTGTCCTGCGCTTTGCCAACCCGAGCGCGTGGCTGTGATCAACGCTGGCGGCATATAATCGGCTCCAGATCACGTGGCCGCTTGTTCTGGCTGCGAGTTGAGGGGGTGAACGCTGCTCGTTTTTCTTTGATTTTTTTCTGGGACTTTTATTGCGTGGGGTGAAAAACGAACGCGTGTTTCGTAGGTCATTAACGTCAGGGATCCGTTTTCCGCGGTATTTGCGCAAAGTACAAAAATTGTTGCATCGCTCCTTTAAGAAGCTGCGTGAAGTGCAACATTGCGCAGCGTGCGTGCCCACCCGTGCATATGTTACAAATAACGAGAGCCTCTAAATTAGCTGCGTTTCAGAGTGGGGAGACTTCAGCCCTCTTGGTGCTTTAAATAATTGTTGTGGCTTATCTGAAACTTTGTCTGAAACCCGAGGAAACGCTTTCCCGTCCTTGACAAATGTAAGTAAAATAGCCCACGACGGAGCAAAACCTTACCACCTGAGCTTCCGGGCGACGTACTGAAGCTCCGGTTTAGTCGTGCCCTTCCACATCATTACGCCTTCTCTGCACAAAATACAAAAATGGCGGCGCCCATAAGAATATAAATGAAGCGCCAATATATACTCCAAGTGTAGCATATTTAATGGCTCTATAAGACCGATTCAGCTCTCTGACGTCACGCCACTGCGGTGGCGCTGCTATCGGCACTGCGCATGCGCAGATGCTATCTGGTTTCTGCGCACGCGCATTGCCCACACCCGGTGTGGCAAACAAACGCGGGCTTGTTTGTAAACAGCCGACGCTACGACGATGTAATGTGCGAGGCAATGCAACACCACCTGGACAGAAGGCCTCCACACGCGTCATCATAGTCAGATCGATCGAGGCGAGAGATTGGGCACGAGTGCTGCGTCAGTGTTCGGCTGCGGTTCGTGGCCAATCAGCGCGTCGAAGGTCGGGCTCGGGTCCAATAGCCGACCGAGCGCGATCCGACTGTGATGACGTTTCATAGAGGAAGAAGAAACCATACGGACGCCTTCTGTCTACGTGGTGTTGGGCAATGTCGGCAGCGGCAGCAGCAGCAGCACACTGACCCGTCGTCTCAACAGTCTGTTTGCACTTTGTAGTTGGAATCAACGGCCGATGGGTCCTAGTCTATGTGGGTCATCATCGACAAGAAAAAAAAACTTATTCTGGTGACGGGTCACGGCGGATCAACATCGTCACACGTGGCACAAACGCTACAAAACCCAGCCCTTTGAATGAAGCTGAAGTACATCGCGGGACTTCACTCGGCAGCAGAGGTGACAGTAATGCGATTACTGTAATGTAATTACAGTAATGTAATTACTTTTGGTAGTAATTAGTAATTTAATTCATGACTTATTCGTTTAAGTAATTTAGTAGTGTAATGAATTACTTTGGGGGAATCGTTTTTAATTAAATGTCTTAATTACTTCTTTTTTTTAGCTTCAAGCATATTTTGTGCACCTGCGAAACTGAAGGGCACCTTTACGAAATACAGTTCCGGGCAGAGTGAAATATTTGTTGTTGTTTTTTAATGAAAGAATTGCATTAGCTGACTTATGGAGGGACAGATCTTGAAGACCACAAAAGCAGGCAAACGCTTTGCATACTGGTTGTCTGTAGTTTTTCATAAATACTATAAATAAGTAATGGTAGCAAGAAACCATTGCCTATTTTGTAGAGCGAAATAAAGATTAATTTGAAAGAAATACTTTTTAAAGAAATTTGCAGTTCCAAATAATTACTTGTCCGCCGTGGTAATTTGCAATGTAATTTGATAACATTTTAGTCGTTTCAGGCAAAGAAATCAGTAATGTAATTTAATTACAAAACAAGGTCAGCTCTGGTCGGCGGCGGCAGTAACACACACTGATGCGTCATCTAAACGGTCTGTTTGCACTTTGTAGGTGAGTTGCTCTTTCGTGATTCCTGTCACATCTCCAGTTATTGTGTGGTGCTGCTGCTACTGCTGACAAAGTTCACTCTTCCGTTTGCTTTGGTTATTGAGTATCGTGTGATATGGCGAACAAACAAATAGGAGTGATTTAAAAGGTCATCGAAGATTTCAAACGGAAAGTGCAAACGGAATCACGAGCCCTTTGAGTGTCGACGCCCACGTGTACCGCAAACGACTTTAAATCGGCACCACTAGGCCCTCTCCTAAAGTCCAGCAAGCAACATTGGCGGTCAGCATTGCTTGCTCACGAAGCGCGTGTTTGGTTCCGAGTCCTCACCGAACGCTGACGCAGAGCTCGTGTCCAATACATGCTCAGAGTGTATATGAGCAAGCAACGGCGGACAGGCGTTGGCGCGGGCTTCTGAAAAGGGGCTCTCGGCCAAAGTAGACACGTATACAGACGTTAACCCGCTTCAAGAGGCTTGTGACAAGCTAAAGAATGAAAACGATTGGCTAAGGAACCGACTGTTCGAAACTCGAACGGAAGTCCGAATCCTTGTTCAGTACTGTATAATGAGCAACGCAGAGATAAAAAGGATTCCCAAAAGAAACAACAGTCGTTCCTCTGACATCGCAAGGAGACTTGGCGCTCTCGTAAAAGTTCCTCTCGAGGACGCTCACGTTGACGTCTGTCACGCTTCACCTGCCTGCGGAGACGAGAACGAGAGCATCATCTTATAATTTGTTTCCATCAAAAAAAAGAAAAAAAAAAAGAAAACGCAACGAGTATTTGGTTGCGTCCCGCGAATCAAAACCAACACCAAAGTGATTGGATTCACAGATGCTGATATCATACCGGTGCTCACAAACTGACATCTAACTCAAGCAAAAAATAAAAAATAAAAAATAACGGTTGCTTGGCGGAGTCGTAGCGAGAAAAATAAAAACACTAAAAAGATGCTTGGACTGGGAATGAAAAAGATTTCGCGAGGCAAAGGGATGGCTTTGATATGTTGTATATTACGTATAAAAAAGACATCTCGAAGATTAACTAAAACATGATCCCAAAAATAATCCCTGGAGAGGGGGAACAAGAGGGACAAAGGACAAACACGCATCTCCAAACACAGCTAGTGACTGGTGCGCTACGGAAATAATCCGTCTGGTCCTCGCATCAAACCAGGGACCTCCCCATTTCCACTGGAGCGCTCTACAAACTGAGCTGGCAGAGCGCTCCACTGTAGAGGTTCCTCGTTTGATACCTGGACCACGTGGATTTTTTCGGTCACTCACCAGTCACTAGCTGTGTTTGGAGATTTGGGTTTGTCCTCTGTCCCCCTTGTTCCCCTTCTCCCGGGAATATTCTCGCTATTCTTTTCCAGCTAGCTTGCACCTTTGCATCAATTGCGTTATCAACATAAACAATGATAACCGAGGACGCCCCGCGAAGCACAGAAACTGCTGATATGCCGCAGTTTTTAAGGCATTGTTCCAAACCTGTACCTCAAAGTTGTCCAATGAATTTTTTTTTTGTCTCGATTTAAACGCTAGAAGCATACGAAATAACGTGGATGATATCGAGCGTTTCCTTGGTGCCTTAAACATACAATTTGACGTGTTGCATCCACAAAGACATGGTTTTGTAACGGTTGTGTTTTTATCTTGATGGCTATCACTGTGAATCTGTAAATAGACCACAGAAGACTGGTGGCGGTGTTGCTTTATACATTAAGAATAATGTTGCCTATGTTTTAATACTTTTTTTTTTCTGTGACAAGCCCCGATTGTAAATGAATATCTATAATATGCTCAACTGTTTTTCTGGTACTCTTGTACCGTCCCCATGTCGCTAATGAAAGATTTTTTTTTTTTTTTTAATTTGTAAGCTCAGGTTTGCAATGTGTAAACTCCTGCCCTTTTAAACTGATTATTGTCGATGACACAAACATTGATGTTCTCGTTGAAAGTGCGCAACAAATTTAATTTAGAACGCTTATTAAGTCTTTCGTATGCCACAAGCAGGCACAATACCACCCTTATAACACCAACTTCATCCGCAATACTAGACCTATGCCCAACAAACTTCCACTCGGAAGACATACTTTTAAAAGCCATATCCACAGGGATATATGATCACATATAAATCTTCTGTATTCTACCAACAATAAAAAAGGACATAAAGATACACTCGTTTCTCGAAAGTATCGATATATATACAAAGAAACGTTGAATTCATTTCACGAGTCTTTATCGGTACATAACTGAGAGAATGTCTAATCAGAAACAAACTCGCATAAAGCCTACGATATAAGTTTCGAATTAGTGAACAAGTGCTACGAGTCACCGTTCCCACCACAAACAAACAAAACTAAAAGGTTAGAAAACCATGGATCACTAAAAAACTTTTTCGTAAGGTGGAACAAAAATATAAGATATACTCTCAATTTGTTAAAACTGGAGATACGCTCGTTATATTTGACTTCGAACAATTTATAAATTGTCTGAATTCCGATATTTGAAAATTAAAACGAAGCTTCTTTCAACGCAATCGAGCAGATGTAAGGAATGATTTAAAGAAGTTATGGGAAACGAGTCGATGAAATTATCAAATTAAAGCCCCGTCACAACAGCTTGCTTGATCTAAAATATAGATGGAACAGTATTATGGAGGATAGAGCCGGCGTCAAAATTTATCATACATTTACTATCAGTGGGAAAAGCAACGCCAGTAAATCAACCTAGAGGATCTCTTCCTTGGGAACAGTACTCCAAATTCAATCGTTCTTTACCCAGTAACTAAAAAAATATAATTACGGTTAGAATGCCTCTAAAATACGAATCAGCTTGTGGCGTCGACGACCTTAAGGGGATGGTAAACTAAAATTTGGATTTAAAAAAAAAAAAAAAAAAAAAAATGCAGGAGATGTAGGCGGGACGCTACAATCCCTACAACACTACTAGCAGGGAGAAGGAGACCTCGCGTCTTCTCCGCATCGCGGCCTTGAAGGAGCGAAGCGAAGAGAGGGAGAAACAAGGTATCTCTACGTCAGGCGCCTCGTCGGCCTGGTTCAATCTCGACCTCTTTTTTCCAAAAGTACGGCCGTCCATTCGAAATATCGCCTTACGAGAAGTGTTGTAGGGATTGTGGCGTCCCGCCTACATCTCCTGCATTTTTTTTCTGAAATCCAAATTTCGGTTCACCATCCCTTTAAATTTATACCAATTAACTATGTATTTCCGCTTATTACACCACCTTCCACCCATATGTGTAATTGCGTACATGAATGTGGGTGGTATTTTTTCAGGATCAATTAAAATAGAAAAGGTTTAACCAATTGCTCAACGTGACTAAAAAAAAAAAATCCTAGGGCGTTCTTTTTTTTTTTGTCGCCCAAAAATAGTAAAATAATTAACAAAAGGTGTTATTTTTTTTAGAAAGTGCAGTATTATAATTAAAGAACTAACGGATTTCAGAAGGTGAAAACAACGGAACTCACACTTTTGCAGGTACGTGACAAGATAATTCACAACGTTTAAAATAAGCTCTTCACGATAGGTTTGTTTATTGATTTTCGGAAAGCCTTTGGTTCCATCAAACATGACATACGTTTTCAAAACGTAAAACATATGGCATACGCACGTATACCTATCAACAATTACCTTAGATACCGTAGGGAATGCACGGTATACAACAGCACAAAATCACACAGAGGCTTTTGTTTTAAATATGGCGTTCATCGAGGTTCAATACTGGGACATTTGTTGTTTTTTACCTGTATTAATGTACCTAATATATCATTCACTGAAGACTTAGTATTATATGCAGACGAAACAAATACGTTCTTCTCCGGAGCCAACTTTGCCGAGTTAGAAACTACAGCGAATATTTATTTCCCCTCTCATCCTGGTTGAAACCTGACAGCAAATGACTTATCTTTAAATGATACAGAAAACAAAAAACACCATTTTTCCTCAGTAAGCCGGGTCATTACAAAAAAACAACAACATGGAACTATAATTTTAAAGATCCGCAATTGAGTGTGTAGATAACGATAAATTTGTCGTAGTATGGTTTAAAGAACATATGAACTTAATGCACCATGTTAACAAAATAAGAATCGAAATCTCTAAATCGTGTAGGCTTGCCTTCTCTGTAAGATATTTATTATCGAAATGATTAGAATGTCAACTTTATTACGTCGTAATATACTCCAATCTATACTAGCGCTTTCTGATCTGGGGTCAGACAACAAAAATAGGCATATCCTACCTACACGTACTAAACAAATAAATTAAAAGCGCTGTCCGCCTGATAAATAATTTTGACTATGACGCTCATACATCGCCCCTTTCTGAGCAATATAAAATGTTGAGCTTTTATCAGCTATAAACATATAAACTTGCGACCTATATTTATCAGGACAATAAACTTCTGTCAGGCACTCACCCGTCCCTCTGCATTCGACCCCACCACCATTGTAACGTTGGTCAAGATAAGTGCATTCTCCTGAAAATCAGAACCAATTTGGCCACACAAACATCAGCGTACCAAAATTCCTAATCATTCTAACACGTGCGGCTACATTCGCGCACTCATCCCATCTAGCCTTTCATCGAGCAAATTATAATTTAAAGCCAGCTTCGAAAAAAGAAGGTCAAGATAAAGAGAAAATAAATAAAAATGAAACATATCCTTTTTGGACTAATGTTCTCCTATTACGATCATATATTTTTCAAATGCTGTCTGTTATCCTAACATTAATACTGTACTTATAACTGCACTCTAAGAAAAGCCCATGTGCCGGCTTTCCCGCACAACACTGGGAGAGCCAATCACCGCAACTTACGGAGGCAGCTCAGCGAATGACGATGCCGAAACATATGTTTAGACCAAAAAACGCAGTCTGAGTTCTGACATTAAGCAATGCAAGCGTGACGTTTTGCATTGCTTAATGTCACAACTCAGACTGCGTTTTTTTAGTCTAAACATATGTTTCGGCATCGTCATTCTCTGAGCTGCTTCGTAAGTTGCGGTGATTGGCTCTCCCAGTGTTGTGCGGGAAAGCAGACGCACGGGCTTTTTTTAGAGTGATGGAGCGTTTTCTTGTTTTCTTCGGCTGCTGACAGCGATCAATTGTTATTCTTCTGTTTTGTAGCGACATCGAGGTCTCATCAAACCTTCTGGTCTTTTGCCTTGATGCTGTGAAGACAACAGATGTTGTCTGAACAAATCTAAATTAAAAATAAATGATCAAGCAACGTCAAAAGCGCAACCCACTGGGCCTTTTTTCCGTTTATGATTGGTTCAGGGATGATAGAACACGTAGAGGCAACATGATGAACACCATGATGGTGCACTATTGATGCTCTCTGATTCCTCCCATCAGTTCGTAGGGTCGGCTGCGTCTGGAAAGAACATGGCAGCACTGAACGAGACTGAACCAAGCTTTATTATATTTTAGAAATCGCTGGTCTGTCGTGACATACGTCTCGCGCGTTCGCACAATCAGCGATTGTAGCAGCATGTAAGAAATTGACATGTAGCCAACTCCCGAGCGACTCAAGGCAGACGTTTGCTCAGAGGCCTGACTTATCAGAATAGCAAACGAAAGCAAAAGGCAAGATATCTATAAAAGATAATACTGTGGCACAAAGATCACGCCATGTGGCCAATGTCACGATTAATCATTTTCTTATCGCCTCAAAAGCTATTCGATTATTTTTTCTTACTGTTACGATTGACCATAAGACGCACTGAAGAGAAAGTGCAAGGGGAAGTTAAAAACAAGCTGCATAATTACGTATTACAATTAAAAAATTTCGAACAACCATAAAAAGAGGGTTTCGATAGACAGCGTCAGCTTTTCTGTTGTTTAAAGATGTGCTTTAAAAGATACAGCGATGTGTCGTTAATACCGGCCTTGTGATATGCAGGGTGTTCCAAAAAATATATTAACGGGTTTTTTTTCTCTGCAAGAATAGACTATGCATGGGCGAACGCTCATTCTCCGCCGAAAGGTAGCGCTAAAGGTCCGAACCAGATTCCAAACTTTCAGAACGAACCGATATTTCGCTCACAAGTTGTAAAGACTTTGCTGAACATTTCAACGGAAAAATGGGGTCTATTTTCGCACGTTTTCGGTTTCTGGTGCCATAGAACACAATGTATGCGAGAGCTCCGTCGGCCACCATTGTCCTATCGACATTTTCAGAAAATCGTTTATAACTTTTAAATAAAAACTCGGTTCGCGCTGAAACTTTGGTATCCGGTTCGGACCTCTAGCGCTACCTTCTGGCGTATAATAAGCGTTCGGCGATGCGTAGTTTATTTTTGCGGTGAAAAAAACCATGATCATTTTTTTCGGGGACACCTTGTAGATTTCTTGAGACCTCGTTTTCGGGGATGAACTAGATAAATACGTGCATTTTTGTCTCGTTTTTATGGAGAATTCACATTACACTCTAAAAGAAAGCCCGTGCGTCTACTTTCTCGCACAACACTCGGGGAGCCAATCACCGCAACTTACGGAGGCAGCTCAACGAATGACGATGCCGAAACATATTTAGACCAAAAAATCGCAGTCTGAGTTGTCACATTAAGCAATGCAAAACGTGCTCGCATTGCTTAATGTCACGAGTGAGACTGCGTTTTTTGGTCTAAACATATGTTTCGACATCGTCATTTGCTGAGCTGCCTCCGTAAGTTACAGTGATTGGCTCTCCGAGTGTTGTGCGGGAAAGTAAACGCACGAGTTTTTTTAAGAGTGTAGTATACGCGTCTACTCTGCTCAGTGGAACTCGCTTGCCCAGCTTGCTACCCCCCCCCCCCCCCCCCTTCGTACAAAAGGCTACGAGGAAAGGGTATACCCTGGGCGGATGGCGATCGTTTGGGCCCGTTCTCATTTCGAGCTTCTCAACTGGACCTTCTCAAAAGGACCCTTCTTAGAACGTCCTTCTCGGTGGTATCTACCGCATTCACGCTCGCTCTCGTTTTATCCTTCGCATTCCATCCCTTCCCCCCTTTCTCCCAGGCGGTGGCCTATGATGTCCACGAATCCTTTCTTCGTGATTGGTTCTTGGGTTGTCTTATCAGCCAACGCAGCTATCTGATTGGCTGCGGAACAATAATGGGATGCTCGCGACTCGCCACGCCCCACGTTTCTTAGGCTGTCAGTTAGAGACAGTCTAAGAAATTTGGAGCGTCTATACTTGTTCGCGAAGCACTTACAAGAGCCTATCGCGGCAAACTGCCGAGGGGGCTCAGCCAATCACGAAGCTGAAAATGTGTTTAAACCTCTACACACACACACACACACACACGCACACGCACACGCACACACACACACACACACACACTACATCTGAGCTCTCGCACTAAGCATGACGTCTTACCATGCACAGTTCCAAAGCGCAGACTGCTTTGTTATTATTTTTAACGGGAACTATGCGCTTTACTTCTAAGTTAAGTACTTTGCGTATTATTGAGTCTCATTACTTCGCGTCAATAAACGCGTGATACCACTTTTCTGTTTAGGGTGGCTGGTAAACATTGGGACGATAAACGTCACTTTTTTTTCTATTTTAGGTAAATGATTGAAAGGTCAGTCAAAGGAAGCTCAGTAATTTTGGAATCATTAAAAATAGAAAGGTGCGGTTGACCAGCTCGCATATATAAGCACCACTGCGCTATCCAACTTTGCGCACATTTTTCACCGTCTTACCCTCCGATGCGTCTTAATCTCATCCGCAGCATTTTGGGACCAGTGTGCCTAGATCTGAGAGCGTTTCCAACTGCTCAATTGTGGTTCCGTGATTTAGGAGCCGCTTTTTAAGTGCTAGGAGGAGGCGAAGGCGTCAATCGTCCGCTCCGAGCGCTTTTGTCTTGCTCCGGCTGTCCGCCCGCTGTCCTCCTTGCATGCGCACGTGCGCCCAATCTGTGCAGCAGCCAGCAGGCGTCCGCCATTAGACTGCGAGAGATGTCCATAGTTTGAGTGATCTTAAATTTTGGCTCTCTATCTGGGACACTCACCCCTTGCTGGCCCTCTCACAAGAAAACAACAACAACAACAACCAAAAACTTATCAGTGAAACTTTGTAAACAATTGATTTCATTCCGGGGACTTTTGCAATTTATGCAGTTGTTCGTCTGAAATCAATTATTTGAAAGGTTTCACTGAGACCTGATGAGAGAGAAAGGGAGAGAAAAGAGAGAGAGCACGACATCAATAATACAACGTTAACTCATACTGATTGGAAACGCAGACCCGCATGCTTATTATTCCTATGCCCGCTATATGCGTTTGCATTCGGTCCGTCATATAAACCCCGCCAGGGAAATCTTAAATTTCTGAGTATCATATAAAAAAAATATCCCGAGGTTTGTAGTTACGTGAGATTTATAGTGCATAATAAATATGAAAATTTTACTATTTCCTCAAATAGGTTTCATTGGAGAGCTTCTCCAGTGACCCCTCGAATTAGTTCCTGTAAAGGTAGCATTTCCGTGCACACCCGCGCTCTGAGGCCAAGCAACCTTTACAAACGCTTCCGCTCATATAGGATCGCTGTTGTCATTGCGTTTGCAGCATCCCCAATGTTTAGACGTCACGTGGCGCCTCGCAGCGTAGCCAAAGCGAAATGTCTTTCACTGTTGGTCATGATGACGGGCACTCAGCACGAGTCCACATGAACAACGCAAGGTTATGTCCTACTCGTTCCTCGAGGAAAAGACTACAAACTAAACACTATTACTCGCGTTACTCGGGCCAAACGTAGCGATTATCATTCATTCCTACCTCTATGCATCTATAGACTGGAACCACCTTTCCACATCCATTGCCACAATCCTTAATTTCGTTGATTTTAAGAATGCTGTAACCTGACCACAAAGAACTATTTCCATATTTCCTCGTTAACGAAGTCTTACTTCATTACCAATAACCCCCCAAATTTATCAATCCCGACTTTTCATGCGCCGGTTCGCCTCACGATGTACCGCAGAGGCCGCTGCATGCCAATGAAGCCAATCTCATGGCGTGTGACTGTCACGTGGTATTCGGGAGGTGCGCAGCAATCATGTAATACATCCGCAGCGCTATTTTTTCCTTTGTTTTTTTCAGAAGGCTCATAATTTTTGTTTGCATCGCGAAATAAGGGTGATAATTTAAAAATGGGGATTAAAATAACTAACATTAAAGGTGTTTTTTTTTTTTTTTTTTTTTGTAGACGAGTGCATGTTTTATTTGGCAGGAAACTGTCACCGGCGTTATTTTTAGGCGCTTACGAATCTCGACTGCCCGGACGCAACGACGCGATATTCCAATTCCTGATATCCCGAATCTGGCACAAACCCAAACGCCTATGTATCATTAAAAAATAATATATAAAAAAAAGAAGGTTGATATTTTTGTTGTCTGACACATTCGATGGCGCGATATTTTATTTGGATATCAAATTCCAACTCAGCCACCGGCGCATGATCGTGTATGTCAGAACAAACATGGTAGTAGATGCTTCAAATATGCATGAGTCACTTATTGTGTCGCAATGTCAAGGCCAGCGTGGTTTCTGCAGCGCTCAGGTGAGTGCTACTTGTGCGAAGTCACGCGCTCGCGCATCAGTGCGGAGCTGCGGCACTGTGGAGATTAAGCTAGCTTCGATAACGTACTACATACACGTTAACGCAGAACCGGTCAAGTCTGGGGTTTACATGCCAAACTAACGCAGGGCATCTGGCATGGCCCAGCAGAGGACTGATGATTTATTTTTGACCATCTGGGGAACCTTTTGACATGAAACCGAAATCTCGGTTAGACGGCAGCTTTTTCAGATTTCGGGCACCTCGGCAGGGATTCGAACCCGTCGCCTGCGGGTTCGCAGTTTGGCGCTTTGCCTCGGAACCACCGACGCGGCAACACTTGGATGCAGAGTACAGTCTATTAGCCCCCGGTATTTACAGGGTGTCACAAAAGAAAATTTACACGGTCTTTTTTACCGCAAAAATAAACTAGGCATCGCCGAACGCTCATTCTCCGCCCAAAGGTAGCGCTAGAGGTCACAACCAGATGCCAAAGTTTCAGCCCGATCCGATAAATTAGTCAAAAGTTATAAGCGATTTTCTGAAAAGTTCAATGGGAAGATGGAGCACATTTTTGCCTGTTTTCGGTTTCTGGTGCCATAGAGCCCCATGTGTTTGAAAACTCCGTCGGCCGCCATTTTCCCATTGAAATTTTTAGAAAATCATTTATAACTTTTGATGAAGTTATCGGATCGGGCTGAAACTTTGGCATCTGGTTGTGACCTCTAGTGCTACCTTTGGGCGGAGAATGAGGGTTCGGCGATGCCTAGTTTATTTTTGCGGTAAAAAAGACCGTGTAAATTTTCTTTTGTGACACCCTGTACATGTGTCTCAGTTGCGCCACGAAAGAAACTTTGTGAGAAAGTCAGAGCAGGGTACTGGCAACGTACACTTTGAGAGAAAACAAAACGACGAGCCGACAGATAGGTATTAACAAGGACAAAAATTCTACTAAAAAAGCAACTGATTTCTCCTCTTCCTGTGGCCTCTTCTATAGGACGGCAGATCAGTTAAAATAAATGACGAAGCAAAGGAAGAGGCACCTCCCATGGCTTCTTTGTAAAAAGACGCCTCCAGCCCTTCATCTCTTTGGGCCGTCCGTCTTCAACCCCCCTCTTTTTCTTTTCTCGTTTTTCTTCATTCATCTTCTTGCCTACACTCCGAAGTCGCTCGGTGGTCGGTCGGCACGTGCAAAAGTATACGATGCGGAACGAGCTCGCTCGACCCTCCCGCTTCTCCCTCTCCTGTACGGAAGCAAAAACAAGACTCGAGGTACAAAAAGAACCGAAGGAAAAGAAAAGCAGCGCCACGCGCGCCACCGAAGTCGACATTGTACCGAACATGGCGGCGGGGAAAGGGAATCCGCGAGAGAGCGAAGGGAACCGCCGACGCCTCTGATTGGTCCGCGGAAGGGAGAGGGAACCAGAGGAGCGAAAGTAGCGGTGCCTCGCTCCCAGCGCGATGTCAGATCGCGACCACGACCGGAGCTGCACCCGAAGTGCTGGGTCCCAGAATCTCCCGCGATCGCGCGTGTGTTGGTTCGGGCGTGCGGATTACGCTTGCGATGACGATGCCTCCTTCGGAGAGAAACTACGGATTCGTGCATCAGCTGCAGAGCAGGGCGGAGTCCAGGAGGGTGAGTCTATCAACATTGAAATATGCTGTGTGCCTTCCGTTACACTGCACTTCCGCCTTTTTCGTGCGCGCCAAAATTTGTATGCTCAACACGCTCCCCGTTCAATGGAACGGCCGGTTTTAAACCTGAACAGTCGCAGCTCAAATGCAGTAAAGGCGTGTTAAGCTCAGTTATGCCGGCGTGATGTCTCATAATGATAGTAGTAAATATTTCGACGGGTCTAGATAAAATAGCGGTTCACCCGTCGCTTCAGTCCCGGTCAAAGTTAGACCTGTCAAAGCGCAATCTTTCTTAATTTGTTTATTATCCTTCAGGAAATACTGCTTAGCCATGAAATTCTTGCGCCATTTAAAGTCTCGGAAGTCATCTTTTCTGTTAATTTACCTGAAATGCACAACTAAGCTTCGCGCTAAAAAAATAAACGAAGTTTTTTTTTCTTTTTTTGAGCCAGTAAAGTTTTAATGTAACCTTATTGAAATGCTCAGAGAAACATATAAAGCTAGCCCAAACATTGGACGGCCAATATAATTGCGTAGTAACCCGGTGCTACCAGTACCTTCGTTATAAATGTTGGGAAATTGAACATAAGCTACGCTAGTTAATAGCAGAAGGTTACTCTCTATGACATCGCAGGAATATTAAATTATTTTCTAGTACATGGTCTAATGTTTCAGTGCATCCGAGTTTGTTTTCGTCAAACTGAATTCAAATTGGTTCATTATTTATTCGATGACACACTTCTCTGCCGTGCGTTGTTGCATGATTTTCTGCACTTAGGTGCCAGCTCACTTACAGCGCCTAGAGGGCATTTGGGAATAATTATGTATCCCAGTCTCTATGCGTCACAGCGTACGCTTTATCTGACGCGCGCGCTCAAAAAAGAAAAAAAGAAGCAAGGAAGTTATGTAGTAGCGTGAGAGTATGTCACTTTGCGCACGCGAAATCGTGTTGGACGATTTCTTTTTTTCTTTGCTACACCTGTTGTGAACGGTGAGAGTTAGTAGCTAAAAAAGAGGACGTGAATATCGCCCGACGTTCCCTGTAACTCCAGAAGAATTTGAAACCAAGAAGAGAGAAAATAGGCGGGGATAAACAGTGGCTTATGAATGCTAAAATGTTTACTTGGGGGAAACAAAAAAGCACAGTGATTGAAAGCTTAAATAAAAACGGAGGGCTTTGCTTATCATGTAGTTAAAGATCCTCGCTTTATTGTAGGAAATCGTACGACATCCATTACGTGCAACTTCAACCAAACTTGTTTTTTGTTTTTTTGTTTTGTTTTTTAATAAAAATGTTTTTTGGTGCATCTGAAAAGAACGTGTTCGTAGCCTACCAACTCCGACAGCGTCATACACCACGCCACTTTCCGCGATACAGCTTCTGTTGCAACATGCTACAGTCGGTGGCAGGTTAAGAATGCAGTAGCTGCTTCGCCTCCACTATTTCTTCCGCTGGGCTGGGGCTGCGCGTACGACCAAGTGTTATCAAAGGTAAAAAGCACGCGCTCGAGGAGGAGTGGCACACAATGCATTATCACGGTCATGCTCTGTGATACGTAACTCTCATTGGCGAGTGCATTGCAGTTGCCCTTCAAACCGGTTGATCTACAACGAATCGGTAAACAATTGTAGCTCTCTCTCTCTCTATATATATATATACATATGCAGTCTGTAAGTGGCGTGTTTTTTCGAAATTAAAAATTGTGAGTGGTCAACGTCTTCCTTTATTCTGTTTCATCCCAAATTAAAAGGAAGCGAAGGGGGATCGAGGTTAAGATCAGTAGCTTAAACTTCTGATAATCTTTTGTCTGCTGGTTAGGAAGATCAATTTCAATTGTAAAAAATCAAGGAATGAACATGAACTTTTAACATAACTTGCTGTTCAAAACTCGACCCACAAGGCGAACGAACAACAAATCACTGTTCGAAGATATACCAAGTATATTATCAACTTCCTTTATGCTCGATACTTACCAACAGGCGACGAACAATAATGTTCTTAAACATATCCTACTAATAAAAAATGCTTTCGTCGGCAAAAAAAAAAAAAAAAGAAATTGAGAGAAAGAAGGAAAAAAAAAAAAGTAACTTTCGTTAAACCACTTTACAAAACTCGGGGCTCGTAGTAAAGCTTTGACCTCATTGATGTATTTTGAATATATCTTCAGCCGCTCCTTCATGGTGGGTTATTACAAAGATAGTCCGGATCCTAAGCATCTCGTTTAAAATCAAAACGCAACTGTTTGAACCAACCTTTCCTTTGCGAAACTCAGAAGTTTATCGTTAGGTACGTAGACAGAGTGAGGTTAGTCTGCCAAAGTTTGTGGCGACATTGTCACACGCTGTAAATAAAGAATTTGTCCGGTGCAGCACGACCGCTTGCCCTGGAGTCTTAAACGTCCATCACACCGTAGCAATTACATAAACACGGGCCGAATCACCATGCTCGTCTAGATCGAAACAAGCAGGGGTGGAGATCGAACCCAGGAACCCCGCGGGTTTCGCAGCGCGAGCTTCCCGTGCTTCGAGCTGCGAGACTCGCGCAACACGGCAACGGACGGAAGCGGTATTCACCGCTCGGCCCCCGTTGTGGCGCGCTTCGAATCGCACGTGCCGCCGATCGCGTGCGGGGGCTCGTCGCGCGTGCCCCCGCGCAGTCCTCCGGTGCGATTGGCCGGCTGTGCACGTGCCCGGTCAGCCCAGCGCGCAGCGACAGAACCGACCAATGACGATCTCTCCGACACAACCACCCGTTCATCAAACAAACTGCGACTCCGTTTTCTTTCATCTATATTCTGTCTTCCATAAACACCGTTTTTCCCAGATGCTGTTATCACTGTGTTTCAACAATGGCGTTTGCCGTGTTCGCCTCCTCTCTCGTGACTCGCTCGTGACGTAGGGGACGCGCGACTAAGGCAGGAGATAAGCGCGGGCGGTAGCTTCGGCCCCTTTGTCACGTCTGCCCCCTTGATACCGCGCTCATGCTGAGTGCGCGGGCCTGCGGGGCGTCCGCCTGTGTCCTCTAGACGCCTCATCGGCAGGGCTGCCGCAGCTCGGACTTTAGCAGTCGGGCGCACCCCCCGGCCGAAGATAGCGTGACCGCAGATTGCTATCTTGAGGGGAACTGCCGTCTTTTGAGTCGATCTGGGATTGCAATCTGAGAGGAACGAAGAACACGTGGGGAAGCAACCGAGTCGGCGCAGTCGCAGCGTGATGACGTTCCGTGAAGAAAAGGCGTCGCTCTGGTCCGCCTTCCACGATTGGTCAAACGCCGTACCCTGTTTCACCTTGTGTTGTACGGCAGGAAAGGCTACAAGCGCGAGCTCCTTGCTCTAGGGCACATCTCGGCGGCACAAGCTGTCGTGCACCAAGGGCACCTGCCAGCGCTATGGCCTCGCGCTTCTAGCCTTCGCTGCGGTACAACATAAGGTGAAACGGAGTATATCTGCGAGGTCTCTGTTAAGAGAAAGTCTGTCAAAGGTCAGACTGTCAGCTTCGATGGTGTTTATTTAAAATAAAATGCGATGAATGCAAGCTTCCATCTTGCTTTTTACACACACCATCGAACTTGTGGTTCCTAAGTAATTATAAGTAGCCAGGATCATAACTCGTGACGTCACACCACAGCAAATTCAACGTTACTAGATTAGATCAGTTGTGGAACTCACGCGGGAAAAGGGGGGGGGGGGGGGGGGGGGGGTTACTGATCGTGAAAGTGGCGTCTGTGGGCAATTCCATAACTGAGAGGTCGCCACCAAGACATCTCGACACTAATAAACCATTCCATGGATGTGCTTCTGGCAGGTACCGTCTTTAGAGTCCGTGCATATGACGCTCGCATATTAAAGCAACAAACACGCTCATGCTTTGCTGGGGAGCTGCGCTCTGGGCTGTGCGTTGGAACGGTCTATACAACTTTCCATAGCTTATCAGCCAGGCGAGAAGTGCCGAATCACTGGGGGGGAGTAGACTGCGCACGCTAAGGGAACACATAAAAGGGTGTATTCTGCACACTCTAAGAATGATCACGTGGTACAGGACCGGCTGTTGACTGGTCCCTCGGGCACGTAGCTTCCACCGCCCTGTTAGCGGTCAAAGGAGTATAATTAGGAGGTGCTGTGATCGGCCGAGTTAGCGAGGAATCGTGAATTGGTCAGCTCGCCTGCAACTTGAATATGGTATATTTTCAGATAAAGATTCGGTCGACTGAAATTTTTAAGATCTATTTTCAAGGCGACTCGACGCGACGGATAATGCTCGTAATCGTTTCCACTATTTTAGGCCAGGTGACAAACTAAAATCCCGCCAGCTCTTACTTGAGCCCTGTTACACGTCAGGAACATGCACACGAACGCGTATTTTGGGTAGCAAACCTGATCGATAAGTACACAAAATTGTGGGAGGTATTCGACATTTACCAGACATGAGGCTGATCATGAGGATATAAAATAATAGTTTATGTAAGTAGTGATATATACAAGTTTAAGACAACATCGATTAAAGGGAATGGAACCGCTTGGAAGCCCAAGGTGGCTGCCGCAAACTTTTCACTGAGAGACTAAGCAAACGTCGGGTTCCACTGTTCATGCTCACCTCTCTTTAGTCCCCAAAAGACCGTGAGCACAGCTATAGCAACACGTCGATTCACATAATAAATGAGGTAATGAGGGTATTTGTTCAGACAGGAATAATTGTTAGTCCACCCCAATTGGCTTCTGGTGTCCCCACTGTATAGTTAATCAATATAGAGAGTCCAGCAGGACCGGTGACCTAAAGTGTTTAATGTGCACCATGCCGCGACGCACGCTTGCACGCCGGTACTCATCTAGATCGATACGGGCAGTGATGGGGATTGAACTTAGAATCCATGGGTTATACAGTACGTGCTTGGTGAGGTAACCTCCCCGGCCACCGACCCCCCTCCCCCCCCACCCCTCCCCCCTCCCCCCCCGATTCATATAGCACATTATCATCAACTTACAGGAAGTCTTCTTTTTTTTCAACTACATGTTACGAGGAGGGAATGTTTGTGTTCTTTCTAAGGGAATGAATAGGCTGAACTTCGATATCATTTTGATACATATACCTTTGGTGTTGCAGAATAAGCAATCGTTTCCTCAGCTAAGATGTAGCACGGCTTGATGGGGTAGCAAATTCTGGTAAAATAAGACAGGCGAGTTGCATTTTAACGTGTTCGAAATTCCAAATTTTGAGTTTGAGCTCATATACGATGATGAGAATGAACCGTGTGCCGCCTGCAACCTTGAGCTACAGGTTGAGGGCACTCGTCGTAAAGCTGTGGACCTTTGTCAGTTCCCTTTTCTTTGGCAGTACATAGCCTACTGTAGCGAACTTTATGCACCGACAATGCCATCGTTACAATGCAACAATAAATAAGCCTCCATGACTTGCAAACTATCAGGTGATTCAAGAAGCGGCCAGGCTCTTTAAATCGACCACAAAATCCGGTTTCTTAACCTATCGCGTTCCGATTTTGTACAGGCTGGGCCACAGGTGGTGCATTTTTTCTATAAAATTCGCAAAGAGCGAGCTAACCCGTGGAAAAAGTAAAAAAAGACAAAGGCTTAGCTCCTATGGAAACGCAGCGAAGCCACCGGTCTTCAAACCATAGGGCGCCCAATGATTTGAAGACCGGTGACGTCGCTGCGTTTCCATAAAAGTTAAGCCTTTTTTTTTACTTTTTCCTCAGGTAAGTTCGCTCTTTGCGAATTTTATAGAAAAAATGCACCACCTGTGGCCCACCCTGTACAAAATCGGAACGCGGTAGGTTAAGAAACCGGATTTTGCGGTCGATTTAAAGAGCCTGGCCGCCCCTTGATATCACCCAGTAGTTGACTAAGTAATAGTCTACACAAATAAAAATATCGCGTCATGCAGCATTAACATTAGATATCTGAAGCAATACCGCCCTCGCGCACAAACGGCCGGTTTTCGAAACCAAAAAGCAACAATGCACAAAGTCTGTCCGGGAGCTCAGGGTCTTTCACGAACGTGTTGGCCCCAAGGAGAATTACGGTCTCCTTTAAGCTATGCAAATCCATTATTCAAAAGAAAACAAAACGAATTTTCAAAATACACAATCGTTGAATAACTTGTGTAGTTCCAGCTAGAATCATCAACCAGTACATCCATCGTGTGGATGAAATAGAAATTTCTGATTGTGTACACCATCTCTCCATCTAATAAAATACCGTTGCATTTTTTTTTTTTTTTTACTTTGAGTGCACAATACATTTTAAAGGCTCGGGAATAGACCGATCTCACCAAGCGTTCCACGCATGCGTGACGCCGCCATAACTGTATTTCGTAGCCGGCAGACGCCAGTTCACGAGGTAGCTCATGCCGCCTCGTGCTCTGCTCGCGCAGACTTCCAGCAGGTTTGTCGCGCGTGCAGAAAGCTCACACGATGCATGTCGGCAGCGTTGGCGTACTCAAACTAGCTGGTGAGATCGGTCTATTCTAAATCGACCGACCTCTCTAGCCAATTTCGTGGCGCCACCGCTGCCGGCATGCACCGTGGGAATAGACCCCTTCCGTAATTCAGTCTGGCCACTTTGATCACTATCATCATCATCTGAAATCGGCATATGTGCTATACTAATGGCGGCCTTCTGTTTACTGATGAAGGAAGAAGTTGAAGATGCTCCTGAGCAGATGATTCGAGGCCTATACATTCTAGGTGTTAGCGCGACGTGAAGCAGGAATTGGAAGCAAGAGCTGCGTAAACGTTCATTTCTAACTCAGTCCCAGTCAATCTGTTAGTAGCACTCAATCGGCTTCAAAGCCTCTTGATGTATAGGACTCTATCAAGGCGTCTATGTGGGTTGGCGCTTCGTTCCGACTGGCCGCATTTGTTTCGCCATCGACACTTAAAGAGATTGAAAAATAATTGTAGTGAAGTGAACATTTTCGTTTACCGTTGACCTTTAAGTGACGGTGCCCCATTAAATACTGCAGACCACAGGCTCATTGCCGCCATTAGTATAGTAAAAGATAAACTGCCATTTGAGTCACCAGATGGCACTGAACTCCGGAAAGGGTTAGAGTGCCTTCATACACACGCGCTTTTGCTTGAGTGGTGACATCTCAGCCATTTTTCCGCTCAATTGTTTTTCATGCCTTTTGAAGTGCGCGCAATCCGGTGTCACTCAGCTCGAGCGCGTAGCTTTGGCTAATGCATAGACGCCATTTTACCGCCCAAGTCATGCACCGAGTGCGCGAGAGCGTCACGCGCTGGCACATTCAGTGCAACAATGGATGTCTTCACCCTGAGACAGACAGACATGCAGGCACCCTAGAAAGGGTCTACTGTAGCCTTTCTTCCCGCAAAACAACCACGCTGCGAGTCTGCGCGAGCAAGGCAGGAGACGGCACGAGCTATCTCGTGCACTGGCATTTGCTCCCGTGAACTACAGTTATGGCGGCGTCACGCATGCGTGGAACGCTTACTCAGATCGAGCTAAGGTCTAGTTTGAAAATTAAAATCAATTTATACCCCATAAATCCCTCTTGAATATACGAATGAAAACAAGAACAATGAGTTAAGTCTCAATGTGGAAAGCAATATAAATCAGAGTGGAACACGATAGCGTTATCATGCCCCGTTCGCATCGCCTCCTCATTCGCTTCTCGCGCCCTTCCCGCCAGCGAGCAGGAAGTGCAGCGGACATGGCCTATAGTCAATAGCCTGTCTGGCTCGCAACCGAAGAGTCGCGGGTTTCAATCCTGCCTTAAATTCTTTAAATTTTTCTTTAAGGCAAATATATAAAACCTTATAAAGTTAAATCGTTTGAGACGTACATGTTGCGACACTAAATTTCCATTAGACGTCACGTTTTCAATCACTTTCATTCTACGCGTGACGTCACGTGAGCGTGGGCGATTGTTCGAAATTTCCGCGCGAGGGCATGGGACTGCAGCGTCATGACCCTATCGACCAATCAGGATTTTCCCGTCACGACGCCACCGACGCCAACGTCGGATTTTCTGCGAAACGAGCTTCTCAACGCTGTCGCGTTAAAAACTCGCAGCCGACGCTACGAGGTAATGAGAACAATCAATCGGCGCGTCAAAAGAGCAAGTCGCTAGGTTTTTTTTGTTTCTTCGTTTATGATTGATTCGGAGATGATAGAGCATGTTCCGAAACATAACGAACGCCATGATGGTGCTCTTTTGGCGCTGTCTGGTTTGTCCCTTCAGCTTGTCGGCTGCGTCTGGGCCTGAGGTGAAACCAAGTACCCTCTGCGCCCTGCAAGAGGGTGATGACATCTTGTAACTCCGCGGCAACCTATAGCAGTCGGGCTTATCGGAAGACCCATTATCTTCATTGTACGCGGTATGGCGGCCAAGGTATCAGCAGTTTTATCTCTTCAAATACGCCCTCGCTATTTTTCCTCTTCTTTCTGCCGCACGCTTTTTGGCATTATCCGCCACTGTGAGATTGCGAGAGGCGTGTACGTCGCTGCAACCGGCCGTAAAAATAGCTCTCCTTGGCACGCGTTCAGTTTCTCTCGCTTATCTTCCGATGCCGCTGAGGCTCAATGAATCATTCTTTGGAGCCTGCGCAAGCGCGCACCCATTCAAGTCTTCTTTTTATGTCCCAGGACGCATGGCTTATTGCTCTGAGAAGCTTTCCCACGTTGCATATACCTTTGACCTTACACGTGGCTGCAATATCGTGTAAAGATATATTCTTTTTTTTTTTTTTTGACACGTCTTTGTGACAAGAAGATGGTGACGTGCCGTTTTAATGACCGTTGATGGAAGACGTTTCTAAAGTGAGAACGGCAGTTACTGTGGCTCGCACTGGCACAGTACGAGCCACTGTAGGTCCAAGAGCGAAAAAAAAATTATTGAAACTTTAGTTTTGCCATTTACGAGCACTTTCCCGGCAAGATTAGGTCTCAATCGTAGTCTTTTAGCACTAAAAATGACATAGATCTGACGTCACTCGTTCAATGCTATGACGCAGTCCAAATTCGCTAGTCTTGTATGAAACAATTACGCTAATTACAGCATAGCCCTCCTACGTACTGGGAAGTTACTCCCGCTTCCTTTTCTCTTCCCCGGCTGTGTTGTGAACGATTTCTCAAATATATTACATTCAATTGACGTCCTGAGAAAAATCAGAAATGAGTTGACGTTTTTCTCTTAGTTTTTGGTGAGGTGGCATAAAAATTGCATGTCCACACACGTTTTCGCTTAGCACACTCACGTATATGCACCTCCCATTCTTCGAAAGGCATACGCTACACCTCGATTTTCTGCAGGGAAGAAAATCCTCGTAGCGCTTTCCCCTCGTTAGCTGTGAGGGAAGCCAAGTTGCGGAAAGGTAAAAAGCGGATAGTGTATGGGAAAGGAGGATGCGGGCAAAAGTGGAAAGTTCGAAGTGTACGTCGGCCTTTAAGCTGAAACCAGGAGCTCCGCTTCAGCGCTTGCATTCTGCCCTTATTAAGACAAGTGTGAACGCTTAGGCCCGCGCAACCGTAGCACTGCGGAAGCCAGAGAGCTAGAGCTGAAGGCGGAACTTCTAGTCTCAGCTTAAAGGCCGACCTGCAAAATATTTTTCAACCAGGATGAAAATCCTCCTCGCCACCCCTCCCGTTTCCCCCTCCCCCACTCTTAACTTGACAGAGGGGGGGGGGGGGGGGGCGAGGGGACTCCTTTTGTTCCTGCATCTTGGTGCCGGGCCGCGAGCTTCTCCCGGTTTATCTACCCCCAAGATGCACTAACAAGGGGAGTGCCCCGCCACCAAAAAAACAGTGGGAAAAGGGGAAATTGGAAGAGTGGCAAGGAGGACTTTCACCCTGGTTGAAACATATTTTACAACTCCGCTCAATTCCGAAGATTTCGGGATGGTGGGTGATTTCGCATTAAAATGCACTAATAAAGAACACTACGTCATTTGCTTCGCGAAAAATGGTATAGATATTGTTAAATCTAATTTTAAACACGAGCACAAATCAAAGCCGGAACTTCGGCTGCGTCATACAACATTGGCCTCGGGCCGCCAAGTACATGACTATCACGTGGTACGAAATGTCATGTGATCCTCTGCGCAACGACGGGCGGGGTAGGGGCGGGTGTGTGCCAGGCGCAAGTGTCGTCTGCACCGCACTCTTCACCACGTTTTGGTGTCTACGACATTCGACGATGTCTGCGCAACTGTGGCATATGTCTGCACACGTAGTGTCCGTAGTGTGGATGGTACTCCGAGACACAATGATCACAAACTGTGAGATGACGACGCCGGTTGTAACGCGGGAGACGGCGGTAGCGACGGGACCATGCCGAGACGGCCGGACGGCTCCCAAGAAGAGCGCTGCGCAAGCGCGTTACGCCAATCACGTGGACACCGCTGAGCACCGAGAGGAAATGTTGCTGACGTCACCCATTGCGCTTACCTGGAGAAGTAAAAACAATCAAAAAGGGGCAATGGTGATGACCTTTAGCTCAATGTTGGTTCCGACACTCTGGCTGCGTTGTTGGTTGCACCTCAATTCGCCCGTTCGAGTCAGCCGATTTCGACAGCTTGGCAAGTTGCAAAGTTTGCCGGACTGTTTAAGAAACATTTACACAGAAATAGGTTGTAATATTTGACGTGTGGCCTTCAAAGGCGATACTGAAGAGGATCGCATTGTTTCTCAAAAACAAAAATGAAGCGAAGCTGCTCTTTAAGGGGTGAACGGAGTATACAAAATTAAGGAGATATCCGTCTAAAGTGGCATGTCTGAATATGCAATGGAAATCACTTTGACTCCATATTTTCAAAGGACGAAATTATTTGTTTTGTCAATTTTAGCAAAAATCAAGTTTCCTGGCTGGAGACTAATGAAAATTATTTCTAGGAGATATCAGAACTCATCAAACAATCAAAATCAGAAAACTTTCAGAAGGAATTTGTGCCACCGTCGGCAGCACTTGTGCTTTGTTGAAAAACATATATACCAATGTATAAGAAGAACCCGCAGTGTCCATATAGCAAACGTTCTTGTCTTTCTCAGGCGTCCAAGCCCTTGATGGAAAAGCGTCGTCGTGCCCGCATCAACCACAGCCTCTCCCAGCTCAAGAGCCTGCTACTGGACACCCCGACGAAAAAGGAATCTCAGGTGCGGATCGCTCTCTTTCTTAATACTGTCTTTGTTCGAGATGAAAGAAGCTGGAGGATGGTCGTGCTGATATGTATGCGCGTGAAAAGTGCTGTAAATGTCCTTGGGTACTGTCATGCACCCTAATAAATTGAATGATCGGAAATATTTCAGTCTTCCTCAGGCAGACCCTAACTGGGAAAAACACTCGCAAGGCCAACCAAAGGGAGATTAAAGTAAGGGATACAGAGAGAAAGAGAGAGAGAAATGGAGAGAAGCATGTAGAGAACAGGCATCGGGAGATGGGACAAGAGGGTGACCGGCCAGCGTGGCCTTCTGAAAAACAGTTTAGGAAGACGGGGAAGATGTCCCAGGCTTGCCCCTGGCCACCAATAAGGAAGAGAAGACGCGTAGCCACAACCGTCTGTTCACCTGCGTTTTGAACAGTGTCGTTTTCGACCGAACCCATCCGCGTTAAAATCGGAGCCGTGAAGCCATCCGAATTATATAATCGTGTGCTCACAATGTTTGCATGCGCGTAGCAAAAGTATGTTGATGGATAATGTAGCGTCATTACAAAGAAGATTCGGCGTCCTCTCGAGATGCACTTTAAGAGGAAAACGGCGCGTGTCCGAGGCACAGGTGGCTCGACCTGCTGTTTGACAAATAACACGGTGTAGTTTTCATAGATTAACTCGCCCGGTGCTGACGTCATAGCTCCGCGATGCTTATCCACTCCGACGCGCGCCAACATTGTTCGCTGCAGCTTCCGCGTTAAAAGTGGCGCCCTGTATACCTAACGTCGAGATGCAAATGACGGAAACCTTGCTCGCTAAAGGGAAACCAAACGAAACACAAGACCATCAACACGCGACGCGGGGCCTCAGATTGAGTAACCCTCCAGCACCGTCACTTCCGCGAAGACAAGCGCCTATTCAAAGCTCGTTAGCGCTTAACCATCGCAAAGTTTTGAACGCCCATCAACATATCCTCCTCACCTCCCTCAAAGAGTTACACAAGTCCCAAGTCAAGGCTGTTTGGGAGCAGATCAAACTGTCGCGCCCCCAGCGACTAAATTGAAAACTACATTCGTATGGTCCACAAACAAAACAAAACACAAATACTGTTCTTTTTTTTTTTTTTTTGACGCAGAGCTTGGCTGACGTAGCCAGACGCTTCGTCACTGGTCGGCTAGAGCTCGTAGTTGTGAGACGCAGCCGCACGTCGACGCAGCACTTGTGTGCAAACTGTGCTCGATCGAGCTAAGTGACCTCAAGTATCCGCACCGCAGGCGGTCTCGTGTTGGGTAAACGCCGAACTTTGTGGAAAGCAAGCCGGACAAAGCGCTTCTTACGGTTTAATCTCCTCGCCAATTATTACACTATATAAACTCAAAGCACGCTCGCCCCATGGCACTTATACTCTTGCTATTGCTTATTGCTGTCAGAAAAGTAAATGACTAACGCACTAGAGTGCTAAAATTTTAGGTCTGACAGAGTTTCCAGAACGTTTATAATAATCGGCTGCTTGTTTCTACTGCGAACGAAAACTTAATACCGGGCTAGCGAGTGGGCTAGCGCACACCAGCTCGGAGGACGTGGAGTAAAAGCACGCGGTGCAGAACGCGGGGATTTTGGGTTGAATCCCCACCCCTGCCCGTTTCGATTTGAATGAGCATCGTAGCGGCGTGCGGTCGCGTATCACTACTGCGTGGTGCACGTGAAAGACCCCAGGCTAGCGGTTGTACTGCGCTGGCTAAGTTTCTCATCTACAGCTGAGAGACAAGTTGCCTGTTAAGACAGACTAAGTTCAGGCTGTATAAACGTACACACAACCCCATTATATCTTTTTATGACGCCGCTGTAGCTGTAGCTGTAGCTGCGGTGGCGTAATAAAACTGGCTGTGAAATCGGTCTATTGAGCGGACTACGGTATCCCGCGCACGAAGCGCCAGGGGAGGCGGGGCCCCTCTTCATCGGCGCAGAAAGAAGAGGCAACGATTCCCCGAGTGCTTCTCTCAAAAGTTGCCCAACGGGGGCAAGTGTCAAGGCTGCGCGTCCCGACCGTTGTTTCCGGTAGGGCAAATGGGAAGGCCTGCCGAGAGTGCGGAAGCAGGTGTGGCCGGCCGCCCCGCCGGCGAACTCGCGTCGTGACTACGCTTCGCTCACCCCTAAGCTGACAGCGCGGTGGGAGCTACGTGCTCTCAGGACCAATCAGCCGCCTCCATTTCATCGATTGACCCCGTTCTCTGTGCCACAGGCGTAGAACGAAGTGGCGAAGAATAGTTGTAGTAAGACATTCAACTGGGCTACAGTCACTGCCAACTTAAGAAACCCACGCCCCGAGTTTGTCAAACTGTCGCTGAGTATAGTTGGTTGCGCATAATAACCATAAATATCGCGAAGGACAGACATGGATATGAACAGGAAGGCGTGACTAGCGCCTAAATAGACACTGCTTCCAACGAGCACGTAGCTTCCACCGCACTGTCAGCTTGAGGGGTGAATCGACTTCACAACCGCCGCCGATGCTGCTGTTGTTGGTCCAGCCAGATGCTTCACGGCCGATCAGGGTGCTCCGTGCCACGCTCGGGCGGACAGGTGTGCCGGGGGAAACTGCCCCGTTCGCTCACCCGGTTCGCCGAGAAACAGCCGACCGGCCGACAACGACTTTCGTTTCGTCACCTCGTTTCTCGGGGGGAAAGAAAAAGACGCGTGACTCGCTGGCACGTGCCTCCGGGATGGGCTTCGAAGAAATCGAAAGGGACGGTGGCGATCGCCCCGTTCACCTCACACTTTACAAACACGAACTGCCGTTTGCGCCCCAAGCGACGTCCGGTCGCTCCTTCTTTGAAAGCCCTGTCGAGCTTGCATATGTCAACAGTGCTAGAAAGCCTAAATGCTACACGGACAACAAAGTTGACATCTTGTAAACCCTAAGATGGGGAACGATAAAAAAAAAAAAAAAAAACGGACGAACACAACAAGATTGATTAATTACCAGCTCGCCTATCACTGCTTACAACAAAGTTGGAGATTAAACGAGGGCATTCGGCTGTACAATTTAACGTCTTTGAGGAGTCAAGTTGGTTTACAAGAATATTGATAAAATTTGAACGGTCCCCCGTTTTTTTTTGTTTTTTTTTTTTTGTTTTTTTTTTGCGTTTATTTGGAGAATCGGTGTTTAAACGTTCTATCGACAATTCAAACAGCGGTGTCAATGTGGGCTTCGTTCATTATTTTTATGAACCGGAAGTTTTCAGGGACGTCAAAGACTGGAGCACCGCCTGCCTAGTGGTGCGCTTCGAATGCCGCGTAGCAACGAGCTCAAGGAGAAACTTGGCACGCGGCATTCGTACCACGGATATTGCGGTGACTCGTGTTTGTTTGCAGACTGTCTTTTGTACGATGTATGGGCAGTGTGACCCCGGCGTAAGCCGACAGTACGGTCGAAGATCGTGCTCGGTGGACCAGTCATCTGGTCTTTCTTTCGCCGCATGATAAAGCTCTTTTTCATACCCGCGCTCCGAGGGCGGGGTCAGGGGATGAAAGAGAGGCGATCGGTTGGTCCGGCCTACGCGTAGCACCCACCACAGTGTCAGCTTAGGGGGTGATCGGAGTATAGAGGTAGCTTGCGTGCAACGCCTGTCCGTCGAGCTATGCGGACGTTAGAGTAAACTGGAACGCACTTGCACGGGCTGTTTTTCGTAGAACCAGGCATTTGCGCCTGCGCCGCTCGACATTTCAGCACCACAGATCTGGCACTGTAACGTCGAAACATTAGTTGGGTAGAATAGGCGTCCTTTCTGTTTTAGACATCCTGGAAGACATGGATTGTAAGCTGGTATGATGATGCGCAGTGGCGATCGAAATCTTCGATCGATCAGCTAGGAGCCTAAAATGAGTCCTCCGGTCTATTAATTAGAATTTGTAGCGATGAAACAATCAGTAACAATCGGTAAGACGATACAGTACCACATAAACGAGGGAAGCGCGAAATTGGTAAAAGGCAATATCCCTAAAGTCACTAATCTTTGACTACAGCGCAAACCAGATATTAAGATACACAACCAATCCTCGCATAATATGGCCACAAATTATTCCGAGAATTCCGAGTAATTACAAAAGATCCCTTTTCCCTTTTTACCCATTCGTTTGTTCGCAACTCGGATACCTGAACTATGCATGAACTGACCCGACTAAGCTACGCCGAGTTAAAGAGAAGTCGCCTGCGTGAACGGATCGATGCATTCAGCGGCTTGCCTCAATGCATCGGAGAAAAAGAAAATACGGTTAAACTAAATATGTCGATTAGGGGGGGAGATGATCGGAAAACTCCCGACCGAGATACTGAAGTTATCATAGTTCCGTGTGGCCTCGGCAAGACAATGGGATTAACATATTTGCCTTGTTTCTCGTGCCTAACATTTTGGGCTCAAGATTGACGACAAAAACGTTTCGCGTCTGCTCTTTCTATCTTTCTATTTGGCCAAATTTTCGTATTCACGATGGCATAACTGAGACAAGCAATAAAATAGATAAGACAGACGACGCAGAAGTTTGAAAGTGTATTAAGAGCAGGCATTAAACAAACACCAGAGCTGGGCTGTACTTCTCTAATTTAGTGACAAAAGTAAAATCTAGCCTCCTTCTCGGCACTAAAACAAAAAAATCTAGTGTATTTTCAGTGAAGCAAACCTATCATCTACTCATCTACTCCCCTCCGCACAACAACGGCGTTACTCTAAATCTTCAACGCCTCGAGCCGTTTCCATCAGTGCGAGAGGACCATCCATAACGCCAGAAACTAGCGTCTCCCCGCACGACAAAGCTGGCGCCACTTTTTTTGTAGGGGACCAGTAAACCATCCGAACCGTTCCAGCACCACCTCCAGACATGACTCGTCTTCGACGCGGCGCCTACACTGGCGAGCAAGAAAAGCAAAAAAAACACTAAAAGAAAAGAAAAGCCGCCGGAGTCCATTCTTTATCAGGAAGCACCTCTTGCAACTTAGGCTCTCCATTGTACTCGACGGTGGTTATGGGCTCAGCGCGGACATGCCCGGGCTTCCCCGTCCCGCCCAGAGTACGGTCGGCACACACAGAGGAACTTACTAATGGCCGAACTAATTTGAAGATGCCGCCGGTGGCGAAGAAAGCCCCCGGTCCCCGCTGGGGCTTAGTTTGGGTGGGGGGAGTTATTGAGGGGCCAAGACACTCCCTGAAATGCCCTCGGCCAGGGGACGTGTGTCGACGGCGGCGGGCACTCCTCGAGCGCGTGAGACTGACCTTGAAGGACACACGTCTGCGCCTCTACGGCCTCCCGTCGAGACCTTCTGGGCGTGGAAGGCTTCAAAGGAGCTCTCTCCGCTGGTCCCTTGTTGTTAGTCTGGTTGGTCTTTCGCTGCTTTGTTGTTAGTAGTAGTTGTAAGCGAGGGTCCATGTGTGCGCGAGCGGGCGCGCGTGTGCGAGCCTACTCTCGGCCCTCGGGCCAGCTTTTGGCGGCAACGGGGAAAGTGTTGGAGCCCCTTTTCTTGGGGGAGAGGGGCGATAAGCGTGCGGTCTTTTGAACGACTGTCCAACGGAGGTAACTGTATGGGATTGTTGGTGATTTTACTATAATCGCAAGGCATGCGCTCGATACGGCTTTCACCTTAGGTGTCTGTGGCTGCTTCTGTGGTGCGATGTCCGAGCTCGCCAAAATTCCTGTGCCGTGTTCAGGCGTTGGTATCTGAAAAGAAAGAAGCAAAGCTTGGTTTTTTATTGTATAGTAAAACAGGCACATATTTTCCCCCGTTCAATAAGCCGCAATGCGGTCAAGTCAAAAGCACTCTAACTAAAAAATAAAAATGAAGCTGCGTGAAAAAAATAAATAAATGTTGGTTGGGTTTTTGCAATGAGCCCGGTTGCTACAAACGAACGTACGCACTAAAAATAACTGCAAAAAAAAAGAAGAAAAAAAAAACTTGTGGAGCGCTTGAGATAGCTATGAAGTCAAAATTTACGAAACCTTTTTAGCACCAAGACACTGTTCCTAAGATAACATCTTCATGGCATCATCACGCTTACAACTTTCATTGACGATCGTAACTCCGGCTCTACAGAGAAAACGAATAAAAAAAAACACGAACGTAAAATCTTTAAGGCAATGGCTAGTCGGCCCACCATGTGTGAGTGAACCCGTCGTCGTAACTCCGCCATCTGATCATCGACCCCTTTCATTCACGGCCTCCGACCTCTCCTGAGGACAAGGTCATATTCTCCATCCCAACACACCCCCTTCGGCATGCGCAATTCCATTCCCCGCTCCGGAGGGGGGCTCCCATTGTTGCCATGCCCCCTCTCGGTTCGGCCCAGGCACGCCACAGGCATCCCAAGTGCGCCATACTGATCGTTACTCGCGACGCTCCGATCCCAGGGTCTACGACCCTGCAGCCTTCTGTGTGTCACCAATTTGACCTCTGGCGCCTAGCGCTCGAAGGTGCGTTGTTCGACGATCCAAGTTACCCTACGGGCCCCACCTTCCATACGACGACATATTGTGCAATCCCTTCGAATAACTGTTTTTCATATCTTTTTTTTTATATATGATTTTTTAAAGCACTGTTTGCTAAACTCTTTTTTTCGAAGGCGAAGGCACAAAAAAGTATTTGTACTTTGACTTTTACCATTGTCTGTTTTCGGGTAGGGCGCATAGCATTCGAAGATGGTCCTGCTGTTGAGGGAGTAGCGGGGCTTTAAAGTGTCGTCTACCCCGCTCCTAAATTTGCATACCCCTTTATTTTGTGAGCACGCACAAATATAATATTTACTTTCTATTGAAGAAGCACAAAGGAAATGTCCTGAGACCGTGTTGACTTTGGACAGTTGGTGATGTTGCTCCTGCTTTGTCACCATAGACATGCGCTCGCGAATGTATCACAATTAAGTTGCCACTATGCTCTTACGCTCGCTAATGTAATATTCTACACCTAAGCTGTAACTACAGCCTTGCGCTCAGGATTAACATATTACAATTAAGTTGGCATCATAGCCTTGGGCTCGCGAAAATGATATTACAATTAAGTTTTAGACCACGATCTCCCCTTTTCTCGTTTCAGAATCCCCGGCACGCGAAGCTGGAGAAAGCGGATATCCTGGAGATGACTGTGAGGCACCTTCAGGGGATCCACCATGGCCATCATTTGCCATGTAAGTATTTAACTAAAAAACGAAAGTTATTTATGAATTTGTCCATGCAGTTTACTTAGCTGTACAGCTAAACAGTAACACAAAATAACTCACACGAGAAATATACACTTCAAAACAAATTCTCGATCTTTGTAAGCAATATCATTATCATGTGTAAGAGCGATATTTTTTATTAGAATCTTGTTGTCTAAACAAACTAGTGAGAGTTGCCTTTTGTTACCCGAAGAATGTCACAGGATAGTAGTTTATAGTATAAGTATATACTAGCCAGTTTAGGAATTTTTCAGTTCTCCTGGTTTTCCGTGAACGTTAACGACGTATATTAACATATCATCACATCTGATAAGGCAGGTGGACAATCATTATGATGTGTATGATATGGGTATTACCTGATTCTGTAGAATTGTGTAGCCATGTATAACTAAGTAGGCACCTGCGGCAGACATAACTTCTGTTCCATCTGTTCATTCTGGTATGGAAGAAATATTTTCAGCACAAGACGAAGTCCCAGTTTTTTTCATTTCAGGGTGTAATGTTGACTAGGTCGCCTCGCTAAACTAGGTCGCCTCGCCTCGCTAGGTTATTTTTCATTCCAACGCTTAACAGTATACACCATTCCAGTATTTATAAGTTCTCAGCCCAGCGTGCGATCTCCACAGCCCAGCACGCGTGTGTTCGTCGCCTCGCTAAACGAGCAAATCACGCGCCATACGTACGAACACTGAAAATGGAACCGGCCAGAGGCCCTTTATGGAAAGGTGTAGTAGCAACGAGATGTTTTGGTGGCGACCTCCAATGGTTCCCTCTCTTGACGTCATTACCTTGCGGACAACAAGTTCGATGGCGTTTGTAATTAGCATGGTGGAAGCTTGAAATTATTGTGCTTTGATATCAACACTGCCAACGCCGTCAAGGATAAAATCGATACATTACCCTTATTTCGGTCGATGCAAAATACTTTGCTGACATCATAGTCAGCATTCGGCCGATCGTGGAAGGCCGACCACAGCAAAGCTTTCGATCGCGCACGTCGCCAATAGACATAACTATTTGTTAAGAAAAAGGGGACCCAAATGTGAGTTGGTGTATTGAAGTGGACAGCCTCATGTGATAAATTGGGATGTATTATTGTGCTTCGATATCGTTCCGACACCTCTTGCATAAGTCAAGCAACGTAAAGCTTCATCGAGTCATTCCAATATTTATTTTATTTCTCGTTTATGCAGCAGCAGCTCACGAATTGGAAGCCAGATTCCAGGCTGGTTTCGCCGAATGCGCCCGAGAAGTGACCCGCTTCGTCTGCAACACCGACGTCGACGCCAGCATGCGGTCGCGCCTCTTGGGCCACCTGGCGTCTTGCCTGGCCTCTTTGCCGACGCCTCCAACGGCCGAGACCGAAGATCAGGCTGCCTCAAGCGGCACAGTTATCGTCAAGGCTGAGCCCGGAAGCTGCGACAGCTCCGTCTCTGCCGTACCATCACCGTCCTGTGCTCAAGACCAGTGCATGGATCCACTGGCTTGCCGGCCTGCGAGTCCTCTGAACTTGGCCACCTCCGCCCGGTCGGTGTCTTCGACGTCTTCGGCATCTTCAGGCATCAGCATGCCTGCAAGTCCCTACAGTGACTCTGAATCCACCACTTCGGCCAGTGAAGACAATTACGGTGATGTTGTAAGGATGGATGTTCAGACCTTCGGCGTCATCAGAAGAGCGCCGGCAATGTACTGCGATCCAGTCTGGAGGCCCTGGTAGCACGAAGCTCTTCTAGGGCTGTTGTTTTTATGTACAAATTGTAATTTGTTTTTGTGTGTGCCTGTTTACCCATCGACTACATTCCTGTACATACATGTGGTGATTATTCTCAAGTTCCTAGTGTCTCTCTTTTCCACCTTTGTAAGTTATAATGCCAAAGCCATATACTTAAGTGCCTTTTCACTTAATGCCTTTTATACAATGAAATGCCATTAATGCACACAAACGAAAAAAAAAGAGTGCCCAAGTGACAATAAACTTTGGAAAATATTTTAAAGTGAAAATTATAACACCTTCGTTTTGTCTTACTTCGATCATGAGTTCTATTTGGGTGAAGTCCTAGATTACAAATTTTATAAAATAAGGTCAACAAAAATGTTAAGATAGATATTAAATTGTCTTACCAATTTCCTAACCAAGAGTATCCAGATAAAGAAGTTTCTAAAATAAAATTTTCGAGGCTGTTGTCTCGTTTCTGCAAGAAATATGCGCCTTCCCGAGTTAAATTTGAAGCGAAACAATTGGCTAATGAGTAGTAACTATCCGAAGGTTTCTTACTAATGCAGACTTTCGAAGCCGGTGGCCACGCTTCGTCCATGTAATCAGTGTCGCTTCACTAAGAGAAAAAAACTATAAACAAATGCGTTTTCATTCTATTTTTTTCTTTTGAGAAGAGAAGTGGTCACTTTCATATCTACCTTCGCACTCAAACCTTACGCGAATTGAACAGGGTAGAGCATACCCACCCTCACAAAACAAACCTATTCGTTTTCTACTAAACAAGTTTCATGCCACGCAAGCAACAATCCATTTTGATTTCTGAAAAAAAAAAAAAAAAAAAGAAGTTAACTTTTAGGCGAAATTTGGAAGCACAAAGAACAGACACCGAAGACCACAGTGTAACAAATAAGCCGAAGGAAGCCGTTGTCTACTACGATGTACACTTTCCAACTTTCCCCAACGGGAAGGGACGGGGGGACTTCCTGGACCTCTCTCCCCAGACATCGGCGTTCGTTGCAAACAGTTTTCAATTTCCGCGCCGGGGCGCCCGAGCAAAGCGCATGGGTTTCTACTCACTGCTGGAACGCTTTCAAGGGAAGACGCTTTTGGCGAGCGACAAAGACTCGTCCCTCCACCGACTCCCCCGGACAAATAAGACCCGAGAGGCAGCGAGGAGACCTACTTTCGGAAGTCCGCCACAAAAGGAAGGAAATTTTGGGGCGTACGGATAATCCGCGGGGCGGCTCGGACCAACAGGTCCACCTTGGGGGAACAAGCGCCATCCTTCGCGGAGCCTTTCGAACGCCTGGCTACACTCTGCTCACCCCTAAGCTGATAGAGCGATGGAAGCTACGCACTCGTTGGAGCCAGTCATACATCGATCCATGGCCACATGATCAGGCTCTCGGCCGTATCCATGCGCGGAGAGCGAGGTCAGAGGATGAAAGGGAGGCTGTTGATTGGTCCGGCGAGCCATTAGTCCTCACAGCACTGTCAGCTTATGAGTGGACGGAGTTATAGCCTGGCGATTGACTTTCTCTCTGCCCCGCTTTTTTTTTAGGAATCTTCGCAATTGAGCAAATCGTCGCGTGTGCATATGAAAAGGAGCAAGATAAGTGAAATACACGAGCAGCAAAAGGGGCGAAGGAAAATCACTTTCCGGCACCTGCGCCGGTAACCCCTGGGAGGGTTGTTTTGAAGTAAAAAAAAACATGCGAAGCAATCTTTTCGTTTCGGCAACAAATTACTGCTCCCTGACTGCTTCTTTTTAAGGGACTGCCCGGTCTTGTGTTCGCATCCCGACGGAATTGTGTGGTGCCAACAAGAGGTCAAATAGTGTTTGTACAAAAATTGTAAAAATGCGCGCAATAAAAACTTAGAGCTTTTCTTGCGAAATAAAAAAAAAATAGAAACGACAGGAAAAGGGCTCCATCTATGCTGGGTCTTTTGAGGAATCGTACCAACCATTCTTCCAGTCAATCTTATTTAATTGCTGACTAGCGGGGCTGGGCTTTCATTAAATTTTTATCCCGATTGATCGCTACTTTTTAGCTGACTACAGTTAATCGATTAATTAATTTAGTTGACCTCCCGGCATAATACTAACAAGTGGCAAATCTACAAATTTCTATTTTAATGCTTACCACCCACAAGATACGCAGGCCAACAAGCTTAAAATTAACGGATTTAATATTAATATTTGTCCTTGTAATCGCTCTTGACTGATGACAGTCATATATTAAAAAAAAAGAAAATATGAGAGTCAACTAATAACGCAGGCCTTTCCTCTTCAGGATTTTTTTAAATTACACCCGAACCCAACCGATTAACTGGTTAAAATGATCACTATTAAAACATTAATTAGTTTGAAGATTATTCGATCAACTGTCCGAACATAAAAATGATTATTTATTTGTATGTCTGGGTCGAGCATACAAATACCGATATAAATTGCATATCGCGGGTTCAGAGAAAAATCATAGAAGTATTGGCCTAATCTCGCGTCCTTTACACAAAAAAAAAAAGGAATTTCGGAAACAAAATATTTGTAATCAGACCTGACCCCGGCAAAAATACGCGAATTCCGCTATAATCAATATTACAACGCCTAGCGAAACTATCTGATGAAAAAACAAAAATTCGCGTATCATTATATTTTATCGAGTAATATATTATTTGGCATAAAATTGTTTAGCGCCTAATGATGGAATACGTACACAGTGGATTAGTTAGTATGATGTTGAGGACGTAAGTTATGAGCGTTAACTGTGCAGTTAATAATCGCTTTATTTGATGGGCGATATGACTATTTTTATATATCCAAATATCGTCCAAAAATAATCATAAGGCAGTGGTTAATGTTTGTCTAAACTATTTGCTTTCTAAATACATGTAGTTTGCTTATGACTGATGAGGCATGGTTACCCAGACTAGGTAGAAAATATATGTACAGATGATGAATCTATGAAGATGATGGTTCTAAAATTAATGTTTGCCGAAGTGCTCAGCTAAGTCTTGTGAAGTAAATTCGTATTTTACGATATAGCTGGCTGCGAAAGGTTATATGTCGTTAATGTTGAGTTACGATACATATTTCATAAAGGAATTATAATATACTCCTATGAACCGTACTCCCTGTAGCAGTAGCAAGCACGAGAACTATGCGTACGGACTATAGTGCAACGTTTCATTGATCCATTTTGATTTATTTTATTGCGTTGAAATATCTGAAAGTCCGACGAGCAAGCAGAAAGGATAAAGTCGGCCCTCGATTCCTCCTTTCTTTCACAAAAAGAAGGATACGCTTCCTCATCTTTCCTGGGACGAGAACCCAGACTTCTCGGGCAGAAGCGATGAACGTTGGATGAACGGGAGCGGAAGGGAAAGAAAGAACGGCATTCGGAAAGGGTTGTCTGCCAGACAGAACGCGCATGCTTGGGCGTCGACCTTTGGAACAATTCTGTAAAAGTTTATGTGTAAGAGCGGATGCTTATCGGGGAGGGATGTAGGTGACGTTAGTGATCAGCCGAACCAGCGGGACTCCCTTCCCTACTCAAGCATCCGCACGAACGGCGGGGACCCAAGAGGGATGCCAGTGTTATCAGACGTGTTTAGCGGTCGCACTCTCGACAACAGGGCTGCGCGCTGACGAGAGTAGAAAAATGGAAGTGTATGCATGAAACGGCGATACGCGATTATGGCAGCAGCGCTGTTTGATGCGGAATACGACGAACCGCTTCCTGCAAAAAGAAAGGTGCTTCGTGAATGGGTAGATGCAACAGAAAGGGCGTGGAATAAAAAAACAAACACTGGAATGATGAGCGGCTTGAGGACGGCATTGAAGAATATCGAAAACTCCTTCGGGCGTCTCGGACGACTTGCGCGACGGCGCAATTCACAAGTGAGGCGATCCCGATGCCAGTGTCGTCATCTCGCTGAGCAAAATCCGTATGAAGTTGCCAGACACGCCAACAAAACACCACAAATCGCAAAGAGATCTCACGCTAAGACGGTGAGCGTTTGTGTAGCACGAGCAAAAGTTCCCCCATCACCTCGCGGGGGTGTCTACGTCAGCGCGGTGAACAAAGGGAGGTGGGGATTTCTCCCCCGTGTGAATAGCCCTTAACCAAAGCCTTCGTGAGTCGATGATTTTATCCAGCACAAACAAAAAAATAGCAGCGTGACAAAACAAAATTTAGAATGTATATTCACCAGGGATCTCCAAACGTTTGGCCGAGGGGCCGCATCGGGTACCTGTTGCAGTTTCGAGAGCCGAAAAAATAGTGGAGACAATGTAAATGAGCTCGAAATACTAAATAAATAAGCCTAAATAAGCATATAAATAGAAACATTTTAATCAGAGGGGAAAAAAGTAAGGTGATGAATATATATATACTAATAGTTAAAAGTGCGAACTGAAGCACGGACGAAAGAAGAAACACGTACGACACGGACGGGCACTGCTTACGAATGCACAGGATCGCTGTACGTAACAAAATTCAGGAGGGAGGGAGGGGGGAGGGGGTCATTTAGCAGAGCAATAAAAGCGTTGCGGTTACGAGCCGCTCTTAGATTCGACGAAGTTTGTCAAAAGAGCGAATAAAAAGAAGGAGAAAAAAATCGTTGAAAATTTCTTTATCAAGAACGTAGGTGGAAAATGTGCGAGCATGTCGTCTATTTTTCTGCTGAATAAGGAAACGCATTTTTAGATAGCTTTATATGAGACAGCCGATATGATATCGCTTCATTACTTGGAAGAAAATATTGGATGAGTAAATGTTTCTTCGATGAAATCAGTTGTAAGCAGCGGCTTTCCTTGTCGTCGTGTTTCTTATTTCGTCCGTGTTTCAGTTTGCGCTTTTTAACTTTTAAATAATCGAACCCGAGTAGACCCAGCCAAAATTTTATTGGTTACGTGTAATTTATTTTTAAATGTAGTGCGTTACTAACTTCGGCATCACAACATAATTGTAACCCAGAGAACTCACCGGGCACAAATCAAAGCGCATAGGAACTTTGGCATATTCACGCAGGGCTCAACACTAATGAGAATGTCAGAGGCTCTAATCTGGATGCTTGGCGAAAAAGTCAGCGGCAAGGAATTCGGCTTCCATGATTTGCCGGCGCCGCTCTTGACTTTGTCACCGGTCAGTCACGGCGGTCGGACTCCTCGCTGACGTTTCCGCCAAACGTCTGGATTGAAGCCCCCGATGATCACAATATGCCAGACTTATGGCACGGGACATTAAGCTATATACATAAAAATGTTTAAAAAAAATTTACCATACTCACGCGGGCGGGAAGCAGAAAACTATGAATAGTAGTATCAATGTATACAATTAATAATATGGCGAGAGATCCTGGGTTTTGATGCAGTTTTATCTCGTTCCTTCTGATATCATTCGCGCTTTTAGTCCGCGTCGCGGCGCCATTTTGTTTTACGCGCGGCAATTTTGCGTTTGTAGCAGTTGTCCGCGGGCAGGGCGCCACTGGAAAGACCATGGCCATACGCGGGCCGGCTGGAACATCTCCGCAGGCCGGATCTGGCTCCCGGGCCGGGGTTTGGAGACTCTTCTTCTAGACCATGGTCACTGACAGTTTAAAAAATGCAGGGCATTTATGCTTCTTGCTTCTTTATTAGTTTTTCAAAGTTCTTATTGGCTAATGCTGTAAAGTAATCGGCTAAAAATATTAAGATGTTGACGCGCCCTGTTCTATTGAAGTCGTCGGTTACTTTGGAAGTCGGCATCGCGCCCTCGTATTTTAATACTCATGTCACGACACGGCAATCATGGTATCAAGCCCGAAAACAATATAGATATTCTTCCTAGGGTCATTATTTTTCGTGTACCTCCATGGGATAAATAAGATATTTGCGATGTCTTATTGACTTCACGTTTAGCAGACCGTGAATAGGTTGAGTAGAACGAGGTTTCTCGTTAGATATTCATTAGATACCCGACGTCCTGCGAAGTCTTCAAAAGCCTGCAAGAACTGGGCAACCATTAGAACCCTCCATAATTGCCACTTTTAGCACCAAGCCTCGATCATAGTCCTTACGACATTTTAACCGTCAGGGCACGAGTTAGGTTTAGATGCTAAAAGCCATATCCTGTAGCGCGCCTCGCTAGCCTATGGATTTCATCGCCGTATACCCGTTCCGATGCTCCGCCTCTCCACATAGGTGTCATGCAATAAAGAGACGACATTACGTTGCAATGGTGCGCCGGCGCTGGGGACTGTACTACGTTTAACCTTACGATAAACCGCTGAGGAGGTTATGAGCCAACAAAGCCAATGCAAGGCCGTGGGAATGTTAACAGTGCTTGTACACTCTAAAAAAAAAGGTGTATTCTTACACCCTTTGTCCCATATAAGACACCCCAAAACTTCAGTTAGACGTGCAGTGCACTGACGTCGATTTGACGGTACTACCTTTCGCGAGAGGCTTGATAGCCGTGTGCTACATCTGATTAAAATAGTAATGTACGTGTTACCGAGTGCAAAAAAAAAAAAAAATAATAATCCGGGTTTTCTTGGTCTTGCAAAACCTCAGTGATTTCTTTCTGTAATCTTTGATACGTAGTTCAGCTATTTGATAAGTTCTATCGCACCGTTATCAAGCTCCTCGCAAAATTTGGGACCATCTGTTCAACTTTATAGTGCGCTGTACGTCGAACTGAAGTTTTGGGGTGCATTATATGGGACAAAAGGGTGTAAGGTGATAGATACCCTTTGTTTTTAGAGTGTATCTTCAGACGAAATAAAAAAGCAAGTACGACACGTACAGGCGCTACTTACGAATGCACAGGCTCGCTGTACGTAACTCGCTGTAGGTGTCGCTGTACGCGCAGCGGCACGTGGGATAATGTAGTCTTAATGATGTGTTTGGAGCACTGGACAATCTGGGATGGCCAGGAAGGGGACGGAGCTTCCAGCAGGCCTGTTGGACATTTGCGTTTTCTCGCATTTTACTCGGAAAGGTCCTTGAAATAGCAATTCCTCACCACCCAGGTTGTCGTCTGGCATGATAACACTCCACCACGCTAATAGTGTTAATAACAGCCTAACAGTTGGGAGAGAAACAAAACGAAACAAAGATCACTCGTTCGCTCTAACTATAAAAGTTACGTTTCTTTTTTTTTTTTTTTTTTTTTTTTTTGCACTTAAGGACATTTTTGTCGGTTGCGTTCACAGCAACCAAAACGACAGGGACGCTGCTGGGACAACCTTGACTCATGATTGCTTGACGAATCTTCTTGTTGTAGTGCTAATTGCGCTCTAAAAAAGGCATGAGTTCACATTCCAGCAGAACACAGATACAATTAATCATGGCACACAACAGACAATTCCCACCGAATGATGAAGCACGAAACGCGATTATGATTTGAAAAGATTCATGTGCATAAAGATAATGAGCGTCACATTTCACTTTCTCACTTTTCCTGAGCAGATTGCACTATTCCAATCTAATCATATTCCGTGCATCTTCATTCACTGGGGTCCGTCTATTGTTAACTGCGATTGGCATTCTTCATGCTCTGTACAAAAATTAACTCACTGTTGTTGTTTTTTTGTTTTTTTTTACAGTATACATTTTCTTGCGTGCGGTGAACAGTCCTCCTGGTGAGGCTCTATCGTTACTGTGAGTAATCACAACCAAAGCAACTCTTTGACGATCGCAGTAAAATAGGCTTGAAACGTCCGCAGAGATTCACGCGGTAATCTACGCCTTTTTATTTCAGTAGTGGCCTCACATTAAATATTTGGTTTAAACTTCTTGCAAAACATACAGGCATTCTTACTCTTGTCGAGGTTCGTTTGAAGATATAGATTAATATGTGCCTTGGAGCGCATAACCTGTAAGTAGCATGCGATATACGCTCACATGCTCGAATCCGCTTCTTATCTTTTTACTAAATACCGGCGATTTCCAGGTATCTTCATTAATCTTGATCTGGAAGCACGTGTTTGGGTACAGTAGAATTCGGCTCCTTGGCTGTTCATATTCACAAGAAACACAGGCTCTTAATTGTGTGTCCGACTGTGACAATTACCACCAAAATATGGTAATTGGCCTACAAATGAATTGCTTTAGATATAACAAAACTGGTTTCCAGAAAGTTTATGATCATCAAGCTCAAAAGCTAGTTTCATTAAACGCGACAATAGGGAGTTTTAGAATAGAGCACGCTAAAGCTTTGCATACGCAAAGAATAGCGTCGTCGCCACTGCGCATGCTCCGAACGCAAACCAGGTTTAGCGCTTTGCGTGCGCAATTTTAGCGTGCGCTATTTCTCGGAAATAGCGTGCGTACGCAAAGGGTCTTTGCGCTCCTCTAAGGAGCATTCGTGATGAGAAGTTGGCTAAAGCCAATACGAGCACAGTTAAAAAGAAAAAAAAATGGCGAACCCTAGGATTATAGCTGCGGTGGCTTTGGCGGCGTCGTGAGCGCGACGTCGGCGGCATCCTCGCGACTGCGATTTTCAATACGGGACGACATTGCCCTCGGTTTGGAAAACCCAATAGGGTGAACAGCGATCACCGGCAACTTGATGCTTGCGACGAGCGAACATTTATCGGCGAAGGTCAGTACACTCTTGCCGAGGCGACGCATGCGGCGGACACGACCGGTCGACCGCTCGCGTCGCATTCTCACGTTTAAACAAACGTAAAATTGTTACTCCGGACCAAAAAATCTTGTTTTTTCTCAAGTTTCAGCATGTCGTGTGTGAAATAAAAATTGTAACTGTATCTTGGTGGCGTCGCAAGCGCGAGATGCTTGGGCTTTCGCGTCGCGGCGGAGAAACGGTATTCTAAAACTCTCTTGCGTCGCGTGCGCTAATGCAAGCACTAAATTTAGCGCTAGCGTGCGCTAAAATTGCGTACGTTATTCTAAAACTCCCTAATAAAGGTACATTGCATTATTTGTGTAACGGAGAATCCACACATGAATGTTTCGAGAATTTCGAAGTGGTCTCTGCAACCTCCCGAGCTAATGTCAGTTTTGGTTTAAAAAAAAAATATATATATATATATGGTAAACTTTTACGCATGCCGTAAGGTGAAAAACAGCGACAGCTGAGGCGTGACATCGGAGCCGCTAAGATGTCATTTCGGAGCAAATCATCACTGAAGGAACGGTGAAGGTGCCAGCGCGCACCATAAAGTCGGCATAGGTGTTTTGTAATAAACCGAGCAACAGGCCGGACGAAAATTTCGTACCTCTTTGGAACCAATGAGGGTGTATTAAGTAAAGAACATTTCGTGAACCTGTTAAACAATTTTATTGGACACAAACTATAGACCGCCTTGTGGTAATGGACCGATCTCACTAAGCGTTCGGAGCATCCGTGACGCCGCCATAACTTTTTTTGTTCCCAGGAGGCACTCGGCCGTGCATGCGAGGACTCATGCCGTCGCGTGCTCAACAAACGCAGAGTTCCAGCGGTGTTGTCGCACGTGCAGAAAGACTAAAGCGCCGTTCACACATATGCAACCGAGTGAGACCGAGAGAGACCAGACCGGTTTTTAAGCCTCTTGCGACGTTTTAGGACCGGATGCGCTGCAGCGGAGCAGGTCGTAAGACGTCGCAAGAGGCTTAAAAACCTGTCTGGACTCTCTCGGTCGTACTCGGTTGCAATAGTGTGAACGGGCCTTAATGTTCCTTCGATGCATTGCGGCAGCGGTGGCGTAGTCAAACTGGCTGGTGGGATCGGTCTATTAAAGAGCTCTTCAAAAATCGCGCGCCCAAGTTTGAAATCCAGCAAACGACGAGACTGTACGTGTATGCATGAATCGTTCCCTGTCGTCGGTGTGGCTGCCTGAACGTCTTACGCAATGTCATTGGACACAAACTAACACCGTTTTGTGGTCGCTGAAGAACACTTCCAAAATCGTGCACTCAAGTTTCAAGGGTTGTAGCTCCACCTAATTTATCGCCCGCAGCTTCGTCGGCTTAACACCCTCCTAGCTTTATTGGTTTTATCACCCGAGAACCTTTCTGGCATAATTAGCGCAAGCGCTTTGTTTTTATTGTTTCAATTATCAGCAGAGCAGTCTCGATCATGTTTATGTTTCTACGTGCCGTCATGGTGACACGTGACGTTACAGTGTCACGTGACGTCATGACATCACGTGACTCACGGTGTCACCTGATGTCATGTCAAGTCGCGTTGACATTGTCATGTCAACGCGATTTGATATGACAATGTCACGTCATGGTGTCAGCTAACCACGTAACAGGTGACGTAATGCGCAGCGTGACGTCAGCGACTTAACGTCATTGTGGAGTCTTTTGGCGGTGCGCCGAAATTGGCTCACGTCAACATAAAGAGGGTCGACGGCGCCAAAGCGCCACACCCGCGAAGTGTCCCACTAACAGCTATCGCTGTAAAAAACAAAAGAAAGTTTACATGACCAAGAGAAGAATCGAGCTGCACTCATTTATTCTTGCAGTCTCGACGCCAACAGCAGCGCGCACTCCGCAAACGGCTGGAATAAAAAAAAAAAAATTAAATCTCAGTATACGCTCACGGGAGCAACCCAAGTTCAAGTTCAGAACTCACACAAAACGCTTATTCAAGACCTTTGTTGACGTAAGACATACGATTCCGAACAAAATCCCAAGGCCTAAGGTTAAACGACACAAACAGACTTCTCTTCCCGAGCACGCGGGCCCCGACGGCGATCATTTGGAGAAGAGCTAACGTGTTTATGTTCCCCAAACGGCGCAGGTGACACGTCCAAAAACGGTCGTCCGTTCTCCGGACACCTTTGTCGGGACAACGAGCTAACGACAGCTTTAGAGACTTAGCACGGGTCGGCAGCGACTCGTGAAAGGTCGCGTCGGCTACGGGTTTGCAAAGCAGACCCCCGCCCACGAGAGCCGCGACAAAGGGATGAACCCTGCGTCTGGTAACAGACGTAACGCGAACGCAACGGGGCCTGATTTATGCTCTCCTTGAACTTGGGAGAACGGCACGATCACAAAAGACGCGAGGTCCACGCACGTGTTCTGGCCTCTTGTGGGGACGATCCCCCGAGAGAGAAATGTGCTCAAAAGTGTCTCTTTTCCAGAAGGCACAATGTCCGCGCCCTGTCGTTTGCCGCAGAAGTGGCGCACTTGAACTTGGATCCGGGGACGACGGGAGGGGGGAGGGAATAGGATGGCGCTATAACAGTTCGTCAATATATGGCAGCCTCGCCAAACAAACGCGTGAATGAGAAGAAAGCGGATGAGAGAGGGGGAGGGGGATGAGGAGGGAGTATCGGAGCATGTCGGAGACGATATTGAAAGGTCGGATGTTGCCTGCAAGGCACGCCTGCTATTGATAAGATATAGTATAAATGCGTTCACTCGTTGCTGGCGCTATGTTGTTTCAATGGCTAACATTTTTTTTTTATATTAAGTTGCTAAGATATTCAAAAAGCAGACATTGACTGCTACTTCTGCAGCGTCATCTACTACTTTGGCTAACGAGTATAAACGGCGACTTTGAAATTTCAGTATATCTAGCTTCTATATGATGAATGCGATGCGTCACCGCAGCATAAAACGCGCCAAAGAACAAATCACGAAACAAGAATTGTGATGATAATAAACCACGAGCTGCGTTTCTTAAGCTCTCGCAGTGACTACATACATTTATTATATTGGTTTATATGTACTGTACGACTTGAGAACGTTCGGCGGTCATACATTATGCACAAACAAGAAAACGAGAGAGCGATTTGCAGCGTCACTAAACGCGAAGATCAAGATTTCTTAAAAAAAGAAAGAACAGACGCAAAATAAATAAACGCGCGAGAAACTACTGAACAAGCAGTTTAACAAGGAAATGCAGGAACAAAAGTAACCCTCGAAACAAGATAAAGTATCGCAACAACCCTAAAAGTGTGGCAGCCGCCAACTGCCACTACGTATCCTCTGCTCTGTGAGGTTCTTTGACCCCCAAGAGCGGCTCCACGCGCGCAATACCTTGTTTTCCTATTAGTTTTGAATACAAAAGTATACCGAAAACATCTTTAAAAAAATAAACATAAAAGAACAAATCAAAAAATAAATCCCCACATACCCGAAAAAAAAACACAAAAAAAGAACAACGAAATAAGGCAAAGGAAATGTCCCCAGCCCTGTGCCCTGCTCCCCCTTCTCCTTTCCCATGGCATTCCTCTGCTTTCGAGTCCCTCATTCCCGTCCTCCCTCTCCCCCAAAAGTGTAGGGGGTCTCGACAAGGCCGAGAAACCGACAAAGCCTACTTTTAAAACGAAATCTCGAAAATTCCCGGGCGGGAAGTCTCACCAACGCGGGAGCGAAAGGCGCCACAAAAAGGCGAATATTTCTTCGAGGAGTCAGCAAAGTATATCTCCAAATAAAAAAAAAAAAAAAAAAAAAAAAAAAGGAGGCTCGCCATATTTTTTTTATATTTTTGCCTCGTGAGAAAAAAGAAAGGAAGAAAAGAGAAAATCCGCTGCTGTTACGATGCGGTGAAGCATGAAGTGGGCCTACAGGACGTCTACACAGGGAAATATAGTGTCTAGGGAATGGGAAGCATCGCTGGAGGGAGGTCAAACACAATAAAGCATCCACGCGAGAGAAAAAAAAAAGGGAGAGAAAGGATGAGAACAGGTGGTTCCCGCGACCGATTCGGACAGTGCACGTGTCGCCGCTCGAACGCTGTCAGAAACTGATGGAAATGCTGAAAGGAGACTACGCTATGAGGTATTCAGTATTCACATACCTGGCGGACGGCATCGAACGAGTTCGCTTTCCCGTCACGTGGGGGGTCCCGAATGCTTTGACAAGCTGCGTTTCATCTGCAGGATTTTATATTGTCTCCCATCTATCATGTTTCATGTATTGGTCGGAATAGGTATTGTACACTACTTTTTTAGATTAGAAGGTGTAACCAAAGCTTTAATAAAAACAAAATCCCCGAAGTTTTGGTGCCAACTCGCTCCCTTGGTCCCGACTCACGGTGACAGTCAAGCGTGACAAAGAGACTAAGTTGGTCCCGAAATTTCGGGAACTTTCCTTTTATTAAAACTTTGGTTATACCTTCGAGTCTAAGGTCAGCCTATTCATAACCAGACAGATTTCTGTCGAAGACGCTTACATTTAATACTGCTATTTTGTATTGCATTGTACTATTTATTGTGTTGTATGAACTATATTTTATTTGTCGTCTTGTATCGAGTTTTATTGTGCTGCATTATAATGCAGCGTTTTGTATTGTTTCCTTCCTATTCGTCGTTTTGTACGCAGAGTTGCGTTGTATAGCGTTATGTTGCAGTGTATAGTGTTGTGCCATAGCCTCCTCTATACGGAGAAAGCCTGGCACATCGACGACGGAGCCATAGAGCGCGCGGCCGCAGGAAAAAGGAGAGGAGGAGCGCGCCGAACGGTGACCAATATGGTAGCGCAGAGCAGAAAGGGCAGACCTAGACAGCGAGCGCTTGGGTCATGAGCGGCCGCTCCCCGAACCACGCTTGTTTTTGTGTTTTCGTCACCGCCGTTTTTGTACTCCGGGAGAAACGTTCGCGGCGATTCGAAAGGGCGCAGGGAGAAACGGGAAAGGGTGGACGTTGAGTTTCTCTTCTCCACGACAGCGACAAGAAAAGAGAGAAAAAAAGAAAGATTGTTTCTGCGTTTGGCCGCTCGCTCTTTTGTGGCGCTAGCAGACAAGGTTCTCTCCGCTCCCGTTTCTCCGCCCCTCCTTTCCCATTTACGGCGGCCGTCTTTTCACGCGACGCGCCAGGCTTTCTCCGTATAGAGGAGGCTATGGTTGTGCTGTTCCTCATTCTATTTTGTATAAAGCTGTGTTGTCCTGAATTAGACTTCTGTGTATTTCTATAATTTACTGCCATCTTCATTAAGAAACTCGAGCTCGTAGTCCCCGAATGTTTAGCAGTCTTTTGCTCCATGTCGTTTTTCAAACTGTTCTCCGTTTGCGCATAGCTAAGCTTCACAAAAATGATCAACGGAGGAGATAATATCGCACCAAACTATTCAACAATTGGTTTTAGAGCGCAGCTCTTAAGGGCCACCCACACTAGCGAGAAAACGCGCTCGGCGCGCCGATAAATCGGTTAAGCGGCAAGATAAAGGGCGTGTCTCTGCACGCGCTCGTGGCGCTGACTGTGCTTCGGCGACATTTTGTTACTTGCCGCGATCGGCGTGCCACGCGCGTTTTCTCGCTAGTGTGGGCGGCCCTTTAGGCGCCCGTTTCCGGCTTGAGCGGCGTCGCCGTCGCCGTCGCCGTCAGCGTAATTGCGCGGTGCATTATGCGTAAATTTCCCCGCTAAATCTAGCGGAAGAAATTTCCCCGCTAAATTTAGCGGAAAAATTTCCCCGCTAAATTTAGCGGAAAAAATTTCCCGGCTAGATCTAGCGGAAATATTTTCCCGCTAAATCTAGCGGAAGAAATTTCCCCGCTAAATCTAGCGGAACGATTCCCCCGCTAAATCTAGCGGAAAATATTCCCCGCTAATTTTAGCGGAAAAATTTCCCCGCTAAATGTAGCGGAAAATTTTCACCGCTAAATCTAGCGGAAAAATTTCCCCGCAACATTTAGCGGAAAAATTTCCCCGCTTAATCTAGCGGCAAAAAGTTCCCCGCTAGATCTAGCGGGAAAAATTTCTTCGCTAAATCTAGCGGAAAAATTTCCCCGCTAAATCTAGCGGAAAGATTTCCCCGCTAGATCTAGCGGAAAAAATTTCCCCGCTAAATCTAGCGGAAAATATTTCCCTGCTTAATCTAGCGGGAAATTTCCTCGCTAAATCTAGCGGAACGATTCCCCCGCTAAATTTAGCGGAAAAATGTCCAAGCTAAATTTAGCGGAAAAATTTCCCCGCTAAATCAAGCGGAAAAGTTTCACCGCTAAATCTAGCGGAAAAATTTCCCCGCTAAATTTAGTGGAAAAATTTCCCCGCTAAATTTAGCGAAAAAATTTCCCCGCTAAAGTTAGCGAAAAAATTTCCCCGCTAAATCTAGCGGCAAACATTTCCCCCCTAGATCTAGCGGCAAACATTTCTCCGCTAAATCTAGCGGAAACCTTTCCCCGCTAAATCTAGCGAAAAAATTTCCCCGCTAGATCTAGCGGAAAAAATTTCCACACTAAATCTAGCGGAAAAATTTTCCCTGCCTAAATCTAGCAGAAGAAATTTCCCCGCTAAATCTAGCGGAACGATTCCCCCGCTAAATCTTGCAGAAAAATTTCCCCGCTAAATTTAGCGGAAATATTTCCCCGCTAAATCAAGCGGAAAAGTTTCACCGCTAAATCTAGCGAAAAATTTCTCCGCTAAATTTAGTGGAAAAATTTCCCCGCTAAATTTAGCGGAAAAATATCCCCGCTAAATCTAGCGGCAAAAATTTCCCCACTAGATCTAGCGGAAGAAATTTCCCCGCTAAATCTAGCGAAAAAATTTCCCCGCTAGATCTAGCGGAAAAATTTCCCCGCTAAATCTAGCGGAAAAACTTTCCTCGCTAAATCTAGCGGGAAAGTTTTGGTCACGTGACCGGAGGGGTCACGTGACTTGGGGAGTCACGTGACCCCTCCCCCTAGGTCACGTGACACCCCCAGGTCACGTGACCCCCTCCCGAGGTTACGTGACCTCGGAGGGGGGTCACGTGACCCCCCCTCCGAGAACACGCGGCCATCAGTACCCTTCCCTCCTCCTCAAGAGCTGTGCTCCAATTCGGCGTTACAGGGAGTTGTAAACGGCTTTGACTTTTTTCTGGTACACGCTGGATAGATAAGGTGTACGCTAAAAATACAGAAATAGTAGAAAATATAGGTAAAACTGTAGACTCTATGAAGTGGCGTTCCGATGTACGGCACGTGAGATCATACATGAATCGAAAATAAAGTTTAGAAGGCAGAAAAAAAAAAAGCAAAACAGAGTTTTCGATGAGCTTTTGCGTGTGGTTAATTTTGTTGCGCGTTCTGGGCTTCTAAAGGCCCTGTCACGCTGAGGCAACACGACGGCAACAGAAACACAAAACGTTGTCCAACAATCGGGCAACTTGATGCTCGCTCCCCGTGTTGTCCGACAAACCTGTCACATTGTGGCAACAGCAGGACAACTTGGAGGACAACTAAAATGTTGCCTTGGTATGACAGCTTTCGGCAATAAAAACAGCAACAACTTCTGTTAGACAAATTGCGTTGCCCCGATCGCATGGCTGAGCAAATTTAGGGCCGGTAACGCGACAACAGAGATAGCTTCATTGGCAAAGCTAGTTCCCTATCAATAACGTCTCGAATGAAGACTTCGAAAACGTTATTTAACAACAATTAAGGCTGGCGTGCAGCTAAAATAATTTGATGAATATTTTTACTGCGTAATTACGGAAAGGGGCTGTCGAAACTGTCACAGCTGCGGTCGTGTTTACGCACAAACTGGTGTCGAAACTAGAACTGCCGAGAGACCAGCTAACATTACTGCTGGTGAAATAAAACGGTATATCCCTACTCACCTGATAAAGTATAATAAAAATAACCAAGAAAACGGATATTAAAATTCGTAGTATTAAAACGACCACTCTGATCATGATTGTTGATGCTTGGAACTTGGAAACAGCCGCTACCATACATTTAATTTCTTTCAAAAATACACCTAGGACGTTTAGGGGAATGAAGCGATCCCATAGAAGGCGGTAGGCAAATACACAGCGTTGAAAAATATTTATTCCACCGATTTTTACGAAGGCCGATTATGTCGGTGTCGCAGTTTTTGAGCGCTGTCAGTTCAGCTCAACACCACGCTACAAAAGACGCTTTGGGGTACTGCGGGCGCTTACTCAATTTTGCAGTAGAAATAGGAATTGCATGAAGGAGAGGACCGGACAGAAACACTTCATACGATTTTCCTTGGTTAGGGCTATCTGTTTTGTCCGCGAATGAAGAACGTTTTGATAAAATAAAGGGTGGAAAAGACTCCCCGTGTCAAGTTTTCTTTATCACAGTCACTGGTTGATGTTGTCTCGTTGTATTTTCCGGCTCTTCGAACGCACTAGCTCTTTGTAGAGTCACACTTCCAGCGACGCCGCGCCGCACACGAACGAAGGTAAATAATCAAGATGGCGGAGAGTGCGCGTGTTGCCCCCGCCGTCAGAGTGGTGTGACAGGGTTGTCGTACAACAAATCGGACAACACAGTGGCCGGGCAGCAGCAACATGTTGTTTGACTGCTGTTGTTGCCGTGATGTGACGGGGTCGCCGGCAACACAATTTCCTCGTGGTGCCAGATAGAGTCGTTCAACTGTTGCCTCAGTGTGGCAGGGTTTTAATGATAGGAGAATGAGTCGTGCCGCCTGTAGAATATACAAAGCGTTTGAGTCGGCACGAGCGTACACCGGCACGATTCCATAATTTGCCTAGCCGAGGTCTCCTAGGATTTCCCGTAAAAGCTTTTTTTCGAGAAATTATCTCTTCCGACGTGCCCAAAAATTTTTATACACTTAAAAAAAATTCGTTTGCATCGTGACAGTAGCATACTTTCCTGGCTGATTGAACGCAATAAAATGAGGGGCATTTATGCAGGCTTAGCCAACACCTACTAGATGACGAAGCAGCGTCCGAACCCATGCTTATATTTTACTAAAAACGCCTGATGTACCGTAAAAGTTCGTATGGCGATTTATTTTTAAACAACATTCAATGCACAGTTGAAGGCCTTGCGTAGCGGAACAAAAATAAAATGAAAGTGTACGTCTTAAAAAAATATACATCCCGTATTGACCACAAGCCGCCCGAATCGATCCCTTTATTCGAACGGAAGGCGGACGCTCCTTTATTGGAAAGCGATTAAATACCAAGTTACACTAGCCTTTAAAACCTACGTATATTTCTTCAGACATGTGCCGCGACTCGAGACCTTTATAGGCCGCAAGACCAATGATGAGCTTCGTGCGCGTCGTCGTAGCTCTGACAGTTGACATGGCCGCTTGGTTGCCGTTATAGATTGCAAGAGACGTCTCCAGGGCTCGGGCAATATACCGCCCAGAACACAAGGCCCGTTCCTTTCTCCCGAAAACGTCGCCATCACTAGTCGATCCACCTAGCGCCGCCTATGCGGAGCGCAACTTGGTCTGCGTCTTTTGCGGTGGTTGTGTTGACGTCAGAACGCCGAGCTCCGATTGGCTCTGATTCAAGGACATTGGGTGGAGCTCGAGGCAGCTTGCTTTGGGGTCTGCCCACTATACTTGAATCGGAGCCAATCAGAGCTCAGCGTTCAGACGTCACCAGAACCCCTGTAAAAGAAGCAGACGAACTTGCGCTCCGCATAGTTTGCGTCCGCATCGATTCGGCGCCAGCGTGTTATGCAGCGTCTCATAACGAGCGCGACGCCAACACCGGCGGATGCTAAGGCGCAGGCGTCTGCATACTCTCGTCGAGCATTAGCGTGTTTGCCGCTCGGGGCGGGTCGGGGGGTCTAAGAATGCTGACGTCACGCCGGAGGCCTTGTCTTCAATGTTGGGGTGTTTCCAAGCACTTTTTTCCAGTCGTTTCTTCAGTTCGCAGAAGCGAAATGAAGCGACTGCACGCACTCGTGGGAGCTGTGTGCGGCTTCTGCTTCCTGTACCAGCTGTCCAGCGTGCTGAGTGTCTACTTCCAGTACAATGTCAGCGTTACCCTAGAAGAGCGTCAGCGAGGTGAAAACATCCAGTTCCCAGCCGTGACAGTCTGCGTCGATGGATGGTAATTAGTCTCAATTAAATCTGCCTTACGCCATTTTTTTATGTTGGGAAAGAGGTTTTAATACAGATTGACGTGTTTTTTAAGATCTCAATGCAGCGCTGCCTGCTTATCAGCTAGCGCGGAAATTAAACTGATTTGACTTTAAACAAGTCACAAAAAAAGTTTTCTTTCGCGTAACTTTAATGCACCTTTTTTTACAAATCTTGGTCAAAAAAAAAAAAAGGAAAACGTTTTTTGCGTTAAAGTGAGAAATTCCCGGGATAAAATGAAAATTTCGGACGGAGTCAGAATACACCATTTCGGAATTATCTAGTGCCCCCACCGTCTACTGGATGCATTATACGTTGAAGATTTACCAGGAGTAGAAGAAGAAATTTATATTGGACAAAACCCCGAGACTGGGGGAAAAAGGAGAACACAACAAAAAGTCTCAATATAATAAAAGACCAATATGTTAAACCTTCACCAGCTGGTCTAATAAAAAACCAATATGTTAAACTTTCACCAGCTTGTTTGCGCCCTAACTTTTTGTAAGAAATTTGTGTTATTATTTATATATGTATGTATATTTTTTTATTTTAGAACGCAGAAAATAAGGTAGAAGGGAAGTCGTAATACGTGATGACCTTGTTTTGTGTCCTCTTCATTTTTCATGTATTCTGAACTTACAATCATAAGAAAGAATGAATCGTGCCGCTTTCAAAATATCCGGAGCGCCCGCGTTGGCCCGATCCTTCATCGGAACAGCGCCACAATTCTTCTCGAGGCGCAGGGACAATGTGGGATAGACGCGAGGTATCTTAACATTGTCGGGAAAAACGATTGTTTCCTTTTTTGCCTTCACTGATTTTTGAAAACAAATGATTCCACTGTCCCGTAAAACCGTTTTGATTTTCACTTTAACAGCTAAGAGATGCGCCGATCATTACCATGGCCACAAGCGCGGCAGCGCTTAGCTGTCATGGTAACTAGCAATCGTCTCTCAACGTAAGCACCCCGTAAGTAGTCTACTCAAACGCCATGCCAAAGGGCAGTTAGCAATAGCAAGACGCGCAGTGAGGGTGTCAGTAGGCAAACCTCCGTTACTCTGCGGGACAACAACGATCAAAACTCGGGATGTTTGCAGGAGAAACCGAGGGTAAAAACGTACAGAGCAAACAGACGGGACAGGAGAGAGAGGACACACAATCGCTTAACTTATAGCTGAAGGTTAATCGTTAATGCACAGCCCAACATACGACGACCAAACAAGACAAAGCACACACGCACCCAAGGGCACGCACTAGATCCCAGCACCAACATCGCGAATGCCGTCGACGTGCAAGGAATTCTAACTCTTTACCAGATAACGAAACAGACGGGATGCTTACACATATACCTTGCTCATCACGACAGAGGTATTTTTACCACTTTAGCCGATCCTAATGTGGTAAAAGGTTTTAGATATGTTGTCGACTTGCTTGTGCAGTAGAAACCATGAACTGCCCCACTTGGTGTCAAATAATTTATCTGTTTTTAGGGACTGTCTGGCCCTATTGATTTTAACTCACGAGTTTTCTGCTAATGGGTCCATACGTTTCCTCGACCTCCGTCTTCACTTTTTAGAAGAACGCGTTTGTTGGTCGTACGAGCCTCGTGGACTGGAGCCACTTTTATCCTACGAATCTGCCCATTCCAACCTGGTAAAAAGGTGCATCGTGGATCTGTGCTTCACGAAAGCTTTAAGGAAATTCTGTTCCCATCGGGCACAAGTTAGGTTTGGCGCCCAAGCAGTGATTCCCCTACACACCCCCTATAGGGGGGTACACACCCCCCCCCCCCTTGTTTTTCTGAAGGCACCCCCTTAATTCGCAACGACTCCTCAAATCTCAATGCTCCCCCTAACACCCCCCCCCCCCCCCCCCCCCTATATTAAATTCCTGGGAAACCCCTGCGGCCAAGTTTCCCGCCTTCGGATAGTAGAGTAACCGGAACACCTACTAATGTCGGTCGCATGCCCATTATTGAAAAAAAAAATTAAAACAGAAGACGCGGTAAACGTTCCCAAAGAAAAAATAATCAAAGTTGCTCTGGTGCCGTTTTTGCAGAGAGTTTCCCATAGATTAACGAAAATAGGTGTGCAAGTAGACGTCACTGTTATCTTTTCTGCTCCTAACGAGTTATGTAATCTTTCCAGAAATGTTTGTCTTACCTTCTTTGGTTCTTTGGGTTGAACTAAGAAGCATCGCAATCGGTTTGTTGAATACATACACACAAAAAAGTTGCTTATTCCATTCCGCTTTCCTGCGGTAAACAGTACGTAGACAGACTGGCAGATGCCTGAACGCTAGTTTGAGAGAACACTATTACAATGTAAACAGTGTGATATCAGGACATTTGGGCATTCACTGTCGTGACTGGTGATGCAGATTTAAAAAAAAAATGCTCAGTCATTGGAGGAAGCGGGAATGCCCTGACCAAAGAAATTATCGGAGCGGGCATGATTGCGCGTCTAAAAGAAGATTATGTAAGCGCCCCGTCTGTTTCGCTATCTGATAAAGAGTTCGAATTCCTTGCACGTCGACAGCATTCGCGATTATGCTGCTGCGATCTAGTGTTTGTCTTTGGGTGCGTGTGTGCTTTTTCTTGTTTGGTCGTCGTATATAGGGCTGTGCCTTAACAACTGAACTTCAATTGTAAGTACAGCGATTGTGTGTACTCTCTCATCTGTCCCGTCTACTAGCACTGTACGTTTTAATCATCATCCCTTACAACACGCCCAAGGTTCTATTTTGAGGAGAAAAAAACTGGCTAAAGGGGCAGCGCAACGATTTTTTGTACTCGCTTAGGATGAGTCCTTATGCGAAACACGCGTTACATTTTTTTTTTAATTCGAAAAATTTTTCTGGTGTCTCTTTGCCGTGTCGGGCGAAACTATACCCTAAGGCTAACAAGCAAGTTTGTGTGTCAACTGTCCGCGCAATTGAACAACACAGGCTCGCTAACAACCTTGATAATTGTGTGTCAATGAAGTGTCTAATAGTGCAATGTAAATTTAAACACTATCTTCCTGCTCAACGCAAAGGAAGGTATTAAAAGTTTCCTTTTTTTGTCTCCTTGATGACAATACAGGTACGTTCTGTTTATTCTAGGTTGAGCAAAGATAAACTCTGCAAGTATCGACCACATGGTTGTGCGAGGCACGACATGGTAAGTTCTACGCGTCTAACGGATTATGTTAGTAAGCTGAAGTCGTCGCGTCAAGTGTGTCAATGCTGTCCAACAAAGCACAACTTCTGCTGTGCACTGCAAAAAAAGAAAGTATGCGTTAAAATAATAATAAAATAAAAACGGGAACGTTGTGGCGCGCGCGTACGTTTTCTTTTCAGTGAGGACATCAACCTCGTAAACAGCACGGCTTTCCTTCTGGCCTCCTGTTTGTCGATTCCTCCCTTTTTTCGTTTTCGGGAGGTCGGGGACCGACAACAATGCAGGTCTTGATGACAGCCAGCAGAGTGTCTGGGTGGTCAAGAGCACGCTCCAATTTCTTGTCTAAACTAAGGTGCTTAGCAAAACATAACTTTGCCCCCGAAAAAAAAAAACGCTTTAAAGTGGATTATTTTTGTCACGCCTATTATGCTCACGCCTATCCCGCTCACGCCTATTACGTTCACGTTTCTTTCGTTGCGATTTCTCGTTCGTTCTCATCAGCTAATGCCGCAATCGCATTTGCTGGGGAGCGATAATAAGATGCTTGGAACTCGCCATGCCTTCCATTTCTTAAGCTGTGAGTTAGTACAGATCCAGTGGAGAACTATAATATTAATATTAATATTAATCTTTATTTTATGTGTCCACAAGCAGCTCATTGCCTTTTGCGTGGTACACAACACATTTTCGGACATAACACAGGAAAGCAAACAGATTAAAATTAAACTACACAGAAGAAAATGTGCTGAATGCAAAAAGCATGCGCAAGCACAATTTGACTTCACCGAACTATGCAAGTAATAGGCCCTTGAGATTATGACTACACGTTGATATGTCAGTAAACATGTCTAGCCGTGAAGAATCGATCCTGTTAAATTCCGCTTGCATTCATATCAGCGGTGATTGTACAAAAAATGTGAGCAGGTAAAAAAGGCTGTGCTACGGCTCAAACGTGATGGGGCATGGAAACAAATCGAGCTTAGCAGGACAGGGAGGGGGTCGACGATCCCAATCGCAACCTGATACAAAAATAAGATATCCCGATAACGTCGTCTATCAAACAGAGAATATAAATCGAACTTCGTAGGCACCCTTTGTAACTATAGTACAACTTACGTCTAAAGAATCGATTGTCAACAACAGCGATAAACCGATTTTGAACTCGCTCGATAGAGAATGATGCATTATCATCATCATCATCATTTATTATCCTTGAAGGCCCTTACGGGCATTACACAAGGGAGTGGTACATTTGTTATTATTTTTCTCAATCGAACACTTCCGCGCGCAATTTTAACACAATAGAAGAGGGAACTAGTCGGATAATGAAGAGATGAAAGTGGTTATAGAGGCAGCAAATTTATGTGTGTCAGTCATGGTAACAATGTCATTTGGTAGTATGTTCCAATCGTTTATTGCCAAAGGTAAAGTTGAATTACTGTATGAAGTAGTTGACGAAAAAATGGGCCGCAACTTGCAGGAGTGGTCAAAGCGGGGGAAAATCTGCCACGGGGGTAAAAGCAGAGATTCACGAAGAGGCATGTCATGGTGAAAGATTCGGTGAAGGAGAGAGAGACGGGACACTCGGCGCCTCAATGAAAGCGTGTGAAGGTTAGCTGCTTCGCGCAATCCAGATATGCTCGTGAATGGTGAGTAATCAGAAAAAATAAAACGAAGAGCCCTGTTTTGGATGGATTCAAGTTTGTTAGATAGGTAAGATTGCCAAGGGCACCACACAGAAGAAGCGAATTCAAGCTTAGACCGAACCAAAGCTGAGTATGCTAATTGTTTTATCTCTGGTGTTGCGGGTTTCAGGTTTCGGTGCAAAAAACCGAGGGTACGGTTTGCGCTAGCTACTATATTACTGATGTGAGACGTCCATGAAAAGTCAGATGTTAAATGAATACCGAGATATTTATATGAACTGCAAACGTTGATGGGGGACGCGTCAAAATGGTAAGAAAAAGGTTGAAGAGCACGACGAGAAAAGGAAAGGGATTTACATTTGTCGAAATTGAGAGTCATCTGCCATTTATTGCACCATTGAATGACTTCTGAAATATCTGTTTGCAAGGTATGGTGATCGTCGAGTGAGAGAATGGGCCTGTAAATTACGCACTCGTCTGCAAATAAACGAACTGATGAGGAGATGTGCACATGAATATCATTGATGTAGATTAAAAAGAGTAAGGGCCCGAGTACACTACCCTGAGGGACGCCTGAGGTTACCGGGCACGAGGGAGATTTAGAGTTATTAATGGTGGTGTACTGGGTGCGGTTAGTCAAGAATTCGGATATCCAATTTACGATGGTGGGATGGATTTTAAATTCGTTAAGTTTTATTTTAAGACGTTGATGAGGGACCCTATCAAACGCTTTAGAAAAGTCGAGAAAAATGGCGTCAGTCTGAATGTTGGTATTAAAACCTGCGTGAATGTCATGAAGAAACGCCGTTAGTTGGGTTTCGCAAGACTACGGTTTCCGAAAACCATGTTGGTGATTAAAAAGGAGGTTGTTATCTTCTAAATAATTGATTATATTGGAGTAAAGTACGTGTTCCATGAGCTTAAATGATTCGCTAGTTAGGGAGATGGGCCGATAGTTTGTAATTAGGTGGCGGTCACCAGATTTGAACACAGGGGTTACGTTTCTAGTTTTCCAATCCCTCGGAATTTCAGAAAGTTTAATTGACTGGGAAAATATTTCACAAAAAAAAAGCTTCAGAAATGTGTTTCGTGTTTATTAGAACCTTCGAATCGGTTTGGTCATCCCCTGAGCTGGAAGACAGCTTCAAGTTCTCAATTGCTTTTGTCAGTGAATTGCAAGGGAGACGACGTAGAAGGATTAATAATCTTCCAAAATTTATTTGGCTTGTTGACCAAAATGTTGGAGAGGTCCCAAGTATAGAATTTAGTTTTCGCTTCATTTATAGCTGTTTTGTATCCCGTTGCACAATCGTGGTATTTGTTCCAGGCTTCCAGTGTGTCGCAACACTTAGCCTCTCTATAAAGCCTTTTCTTTTTGTTGGAGTGCTTATGAATGGTTTTGTTATACCACGGATTGTTGTTATCAGAGATGACACGAGTGAGTGGTATGAAAGACTCAATAAGTTTAATTAGTTTATCTTTGCACAGCGTCCAGTTAGCGTTGACAGATCTTTCCTCAAAATCGTGGGAGAACGTGCCGTAGAGGTGTTCCAGTTGCGAGTTGATAAAGCTATAGTCGGCACCCGCGTAATTCCGGATGAGTTTAGTATAGCGTGATTTGTGAGGAGTGGTAAGGGAGAGTGTTAATTCGATAACAAGATGGTCACTAATGCCGGGTAAGTACGTAACATTACTGATAAGGTCTGGCTCTTGCGTTAGGCACAAGTCCAGCACATTGCTGCAGATTTTGGTAGTTCTGGTTGGTTGAGTGATAACGTTGGAGAAATTAAAGTCAAGGCAAAGGTCTACGAAAGCATCGGAAAAAGCACTGCCGGAGGAGAGGGCAGTCCAATCAATGTCTGGGCAATTAAAGTCTCCAAGAAGAACAAGGGTGGCACTAGGAAAAAGGGATGTAAGCTGAAAGAGACACTTATGAAGCTCATTAATGAAATCCTTACCACTATCTGGCGGCCTGTAACATACACCCATTATAATACTTGGCTTAGAGGTAAGGCATACCCAGACGATTTCCAGGCTTGTTTCTACCGAGATAAGCCTTGATGGGATACGCTTATTCACAGCTAAAAGAGCACCACCCCCTCTCTTTCCGACGCGGTCAGTTCGGTAAACATGAAAACCAAAATGTGGAGGAAACAATTCTGCGTCAGCGATAGCAGGGTTTAACCATGTTTCAGTAAGAAAAACAAAGTCCGCGTTGCATGTATCAATCAAAGAGTGCACATCTTCCCTTTTAGGTATGAAACTTCTAATGTTAGTGAACAGTACAGAATGCTCAACGGGCACATCACAGTTGCGTTTGACTCTGGTCGACAGAACCCGATGGGTGCGCGGCGAGAAAGGGAAGCGGCGTAGACGCCTGTTTTTTTTCTCGAACCAAACTCTGCACCGTGTCAGATATTAAGCACTTGTCATTCATCAACAGCTTGTCGTGACGAAGTCTAAAGGGCAATCCCTTTGATCGGGCAAATTCAAGCAGTTTGCGGCGCGCGAGTCGGACGCATACCGGGAAATCCTCACTGATAGCAAAAGGCGAGCTTTTTAGTTTGTATGCTGATGACATTATACTTTCTTTTTCTTTAAATGAAGAGAACTTAACAATAATTGGGCGACACTTTCGTTCGTTGAAGGAGCCCAAACGATGCGCTCTTTCGATTCTGATTGGGTTAACACGAATGCAGAGTTTTTCGAAGCACAGTTCGACGACCAAACCTTGAGACTCATTCCAAGTTTCCTTATCTATATCAGGGAGACCGAAAAATAACAGACTTGATCTACGGGACCTGCCCTCCGCATCATCACAGCGCGTTTTTAGATTAGATAGACCACGTAGAGGGGCCGATAACTGAGGCTCTTCATTAGTGGCAGCGTCCTCTCCTTCAACTTTATTGAAGCTACGTCGTTATTTAACTGAGCGTTCTGTCCTGTAGCCGTTAGAAGAGATTCATCGGTTTGTTTTAGTCTTTCTCTCAGTTCGTTAGTTAGCAGAGTATTCTGTTCGGAAACCGCTAAGAGCGTTTCATCGGTTTGCTTTAGCTTTGCCTTGAGTTCAAGTACTTCTTGTTGAAGTGAGGTTAATATACTCTCGAGTTTTAGGACATTGTTGTCATTGTTGTTGAGATCTTGCACAAATTCAACCTCAGCCTTTGACATAGGGCCTGGATTTCTCTCTACGTCACCGAACAAAAGGAGTAACAACACTCTAAATGATTCAATGCAGGCTTCAGGGCATGGAAGCTTAAAAAGGCAAATATTATTAGAACGGAAACAATGACATGATCTCTGTTTATTAACCTGCAATACGAAGATGAAAAAGTTCAAGTACTTCATAGCTGGAAAGCTTCCATGCCCACTGGCGAGCAGCGCGTCCAAGTCGGCTCTTATAGGCGGCACAGGTGGTGTCGATGCCGTAGATGATGGTGATCAGTTGAGTCCTTCGATGCAGGGGCAGTTCACGTCGGTGGATGACACCGCAGCAGGGGTACACGTGTCGGCGGGTGGAACGCTAACTGGCACTGGGAAAGCAGCAAGGTTATCGTCATGCTGCCGATCAGGTTGGGACCCGCGTCCGAGGTCGCTCAGGAACTGCAATACGAAGATGAAAAAGTTCAAGTACTTCATAGCTGGAAAGCTTCCATGCCCGCTGGCGAGCAGTGCGTCCAAGTCGGCTCTTATAGGCGGCACAGGTGGTGTCGATGCCGTAGATGATGGTGATCGGTTGAGTCCTTCGATGCAGGGGCAGTTCACGTCGGTGGATGACACCGCAGCAGGGGTACACATGTCGGCGGGTGGAACGCTGACTGGCACTCGGAAAGCAGCAAGGTTGTCGTCATGCTGCCGATCAGGTTGGGCTCCGCGTCCGAGCTCGCTCAGGAACTGCAATACGAAGATGAAAAAGTTCAAGTACTTCATAGCTGGAAAGCTTCCATGCCCACTGGCGAGCAGCGCGTCCAAGTCGGCTCTTATAGGCGGCACAGGTGGTGTCGATGCCGTAGATGATGGTGATCGGTTGAGTCCTTCGATGCAGAGGCAGTTCACGTCGGTGGATGACACCGCAGCAGGGGTACACGTGTCGGCGGGTGGAACGCTGACTGGCACTCGGAAAGCAGCAAGGTTGTCGTCATGCTGCCGATCAGGTTGGGACCCGCGTCCGAGCTCGCTCAGGAACTGCAATACGAAGATGAAAAAGGTCAAGTACTTCATAGCTGGAAAGCCTCCATGCCCACTGGCGAGCAGCGCGTCCAAGTCGGCTCTTATAGGCGGCACAGGTGGTGTCGATGCCGTAGATGATGATGATCGGTTGAGTCCTTCGATGCAGGGGCAGTTCACGTCGGTGGATGACACCGCAGCAGGGGTACACGTGTCGGCGGGTGGAACGCTGACTGGCCCTCGGAAAGCAGCAAGGTTGTCGTCATGCTGCCGATCAGGTTGGGACCCGCGTCCGAGCTCGCTCAGGAACTGCAATACGCAGATGAAAAAGTTCAAGTACTTCATAGCTGGAAAGCTTCCATGCCCACTGGCGAGCAGCGCGTCCAAGTCGGCTCTTATAGGCGGCACAGGTGGTGTCGATGCCGTAGATGATGGTGATCGGTTGAGTCCTTCGACGCAGGGGCAGTTCACGTCGGTGGATGACACCGCAGCAGGGGTACACGTGTCGGCGGGTGGAACGCTGACTGGCACTCGGAAAGCAGCAAGGTTGTCGTCATGCTGCCGATCAGGTTGGGACCCGCGTCCGAGCTCGCTCAGGAACTGCAATACGCAGATGAAAAAGTTCAAGTACTTCATAGCTGGAAAGCCTCCATGCCCACTGGCGAGCAGCGCGTCCAAGTCGGCTCTTATAGGCGGCACAGGTGGTGTCGATGCCGTAGATGATGGTGATCGGTTGAGTCCTTCGACGCAGGGGCAGTTCACGTCGGTGGATGACACCGCAGCAGGGGTACACGTGTCGGCGGGTGGAACGCTGACTGGCACTCGGAAAGCAGCAAGGTTGTCGTCATGCTGCCGATCAGGTTGGGACCCGCGTCCGAGCTCGCTCAGGAACTGCAATACGCAGATGAAAAAGTTCAAGTACTTCATAGCTGGAAAGCCTCCATGCCCACTGGCGAGCAGCGCGTCCAAGTCGGCTCTTATAGGCGGCACAGGTGGTGTCGATGCCGTAGATGATGGTGATCGGTTGAGTCCTTCGACGCAGGGGCAGTTCACGTCGGTGGATGACACCGCAGCAGGGGTACACGTGTCGGCGGGTGGAACGCTGACTGGCACTCGGAAAGCAGCAAGGTTGTCGTCATGCTGCCGATCAGGTTGGGACCCGCGTCCGAGCTCGCTCAGGAACTGCAATACGCAGATGAAAAAGTTCAAGTACTTCATAGCTGGAAAGCCTCCATGCCCACTGGCGAGCAGCGCGTCCAAGTCGGCTCTTATAGGCGGCACAGGTGGTGTCGATGCCGTAGATGATGGTGATCGGTTGAGTCCTTCGACGCAGGGGCAGTTCACGTCGGTGGATGACACCGCAGCAGGGGTACACGTGTCGGCGGGTGGAACGCTGACTGGCACTCGGAAAGCAGCAAGGTTGTCGTCATGCTGCCGATCAGGTTGGGACCCGCGTCCGAGCTCGCTCAGGAACTGCAATACGCAGATGAAAAAGTTCAAGTACTTCATAGCTGGAAAGCCTCCATGCCCACTGGCGAGCAGCGCGTCCAAGTCGGCTCTTATAGGCGGCACAGGTGGTGTCGATGCCGTAGATGATGGTGATCAGTTGAGTCCTTCGATGCAGGGGCAGTTCACGTCGGTGGATGACACCGCAGCAGGGGTACACGTGTCGGCGGGTGGAACGCTAACTGGCACTCGGAAAGCAGCAAGGTTGTCGTCATGCTGCCGATCAGGTTGGGACCCGCGTCCGAGGTCGCTCAGGAACTGCAATACGAAGATGAAAAAGTTCAAGTACTTCATAGCTGGAAAGCTTCCATGCCCGCTGGCGAGCAGTGCGTCCAAGTCGGCTCTTATAGGCGGCACAGGTGGTGTCGATGCCGTAGATGATGGTGATCGGTTGAGTCCTTCGATGCAGAGGCAGTTCACGTCGGTGGATGACACCGCAGCAGGGGTACACGTGTCGGCGGGTGGAACGCTGACTGGCACTCGGAAAGCAGCAAGGTTGTCGTCATGCTGCCGATCAGGTTGGGACCCGCGTCCGAGCTCGCTCAGGAACTGCAATACGAAGATGAAAAAGTTCAAGTACTTCATAGCTGGAAAGCCTCCATGCCCACTGGCGAGCAGCGCGTCCAAGTCGGCTCTTATAGGCGGCACAGGTGGTGTCGATGCCGTAGATGATGGTGATCGGTTGAGTGCTTCGATGCAGGGGCAGTTCACGTCGGTGGATGACACCGCAGCAGGGGTACACGTGTCGGCGGGTGGAACGCTGACTGGCATTCGGAAAGCAGCAAAGTTGTCGTCATGCTGCCGATCAGGTTGGGACCCGCGTCCGAGCTCGCTCAGGAACTGCAATACGAAGATGAAAAAGTTCAAGTACTTCATAGCTGGAAAGCTTCCATGCCAACTTAAGGAATTCCAAACAACAGGTTCAAACTCAAATTTTGAGTGAGCAAGAAAGCAAAATAAGCCAAGGAAATAAGCTATACCGCGTACTTCACATTTATTTTCTCTTTGATTGCACAAATGTCCCTAACTTTTTTTTAAATTTTGTGTCAAAGGCAGTTGAATGCGAAGGTACAATTTACAAGTGAAAAAGCACAACGTAAATGAATTGACAACTTTTTGTTCTTCCTCTTCTAAAGGTCGTAAAAACCCCGTGAAAAGTTGTGATCTCTAACTTGGGAAAGAGTTCCTGAAGTGCATTATGTTTTTCAGCCCAATTTTTAATATTTTGCAACTTCGCTCTGGGATAATTATATTTATTCGTCAAATGTACCAGATAACTTTATTAAAACAAACTTGTCAGCCAAGCCAGTTATTAACAGTTGGGGTTCTTTACGCCCTAGGAAATCAAGAGTCTGCTTTCCCAGAAAGCACTTGGGATCGAGAGCCAATCACAGCAACCTGAGGAGGGAGCTCGGCATCTGACGAGACTAGAATTATGATTATAACTCGTTTCAGCTTAAGTCCAGACGCAGCCGAAGCTACGAGGTAATGGGACCAATCCAGCGGTGTCGAAAGCGCAAGTGACCGGCGTTTTCTTTTTTTTTTTTCTTATGATTGGTCCAGCGATCATGGAACACACACATAAGCACGAAGAATATGACGCTCTTTGGACGCTCTCTGATTGGTCCCAGACTCGTAGCGTCGGCCGCGTCTGGACTTAAGCTCATGCGAAGTATACGGCCAGCAAGCGCTCCAAAACGCGTCTTTGGCGCATCGGAGCGCAGCGAGGGGCACACCAATCAAAGGACAACATAGCTGACGCGTATAGGGAACGCACAATGACGGAACAACCAATCACGCGCTGTCATAGGTTGCGGTTGGAGGCAAACAAAAGCACTAACGAACGAGGTGCGCAAGGAGCAGACTAACTTGCACGCCGTGTAGTCCGAAACAGAGACTCTGCGCTGTAGCACTGAGCATGACGTTTCACGCGTATGAATGCCACAATGCAAACTGTTTTTTTTTTTCTTGTTTTTTTTTTTCAGCCTCTTTATATTCCGAGCTTCTGCCGTAGATTGCAGCTACTGGCCTTGCCAGGTGCCTCGAGTAAAAAAAGATGCTCCATATTTTTTAGAGTGTAAAGCGACTGGCAGCTTAAAATATGCAGGGCGTGCCTTAAGATGCTAACGCATAGGCGATTTGCCTTACCGTGGCGCCGAGGCTCTCCTGAGCTAAAATAAATATATCGTATCATATCTTGCTTCATGGGTAGTTCTTCGGCGCTCTTATAGGCTAATGCGGCAGTCTCACTGGCTGCGCAGCGAGAGTCTTAAGACACGCCGCGGTCTGAGTTTCTTAGGCTGTCAATGACGACAGTGCTGTGGAAGTAAATTCTTCGCTGCGGCCTGAAGGCTGAAATTCTACGGAAGTCGGGTGTGTGCCCCTTTTGAGGCTAACGATCTGCATCGATATAATCTGCCCGATATTTCAGGTATTCGCCCCTGGCATTTATATCGCCCAGACGATGCCAGAGTTGAGGACTGCCACAACTTTCTCGCCACCAGATATCTTCGACTGCCGGATGACGGCGGGCGACACGCGGTGCCCGGAATTCAACTGTACACCCGGGTACGCACGCACGCTGCTGTCAATTTTAATGGCGCGTGTTTTCGAATCTGCTTTCACGGCTTTGTATTCTGAAATCTTACTCGCTGGAGATCGCTGGCGACCGAACCGGCCGCGAGAGCCTTCTGTTCTCGCCGTTTGGTGCCGTCGATATCGCGGAAGGCGCCAATAGGTACCCGTATATAGACCCTTTTCAAAAGTGCCCGTCATGTAGTAGCTGCTGGGCCGATGGACAATGTGCAAAACCCGAGCGACGCTAGCGGCTCCTGGGCAATCTGGGAAGCAACTGTCAAAGAAGAATTGCGTCTCGGTTACCTTCGCCGTACCACGGCAAACAGTCGGTCCCGCGTACCTGTACCTCGCACATCACGGCAGCGTATACCCCACCATAACTCTTCATGGATTAATGCACATTTGCAAGTAATATAGTAAAAGTAGTATGCACTTCTTCTCGTGATTACATTAAACGTTAAACATCAATGCGAAAGCAATCCACGCCACAACCACAAAGCTAAGCTTAGCTGAGCTGCTGTTTTACACACCAAGTCGTTTTGTGTACTTCTTTTCGACTTCGATAGACTCTGAGTCCGAGGAAGGCCAGCACCAAGATTAGCATCAGGCTTTCATAATGTCCTCGCGTAACCTATACCGCGAGCAAGTATTCCAAGATGCATCTTCGGCGCATCGGAACGCAAGGACGAGCACGTCAATCATAGAGCAACCCAGAGAACGCGCCGCACGGTGACCATGACAACCGAGCGAACGCTGCATTTGGTTGGGTTCGGGGAGAGACAAAAGCACGTGGGAGCTTTTGGAGGTAAACAAATGCACAAGGTGCGCAGCGGACAGAGGAATTTGAACGCCGTAATTTTCTTATCACTTTTCACTTTCATTGTTTCCACTCGGTTTGCTTTGGCCTTCAATAGCTCACCGTCTCATGGAGTCTAGAGATGAAACGTGCTCTTCTACTGCATCATTTGCCCATCCTAGATTAATCCACGAAGACTACGGCGATGTACTTGGTGGATCGATACTGGACCGGTCATCCTGTCGTATCAACTCTTCAATGTTCTCGGCTTCTGAAATTATTCAGGAGCCGGGAGGGTCTTTCTGCACTCTGCAGGGGTAACCAGGCCATCAGAGAGGTATGGACGTAGCGGGCGTTTGCGGAGAAGGAATCGGGACCGACTGGGGCGGGACCTCCATGCCCTGAATGGTTCCAAGGCCCCGACGCATGGTGGAGTCACCGGACATCACCCCGGGGGACTTCCCCGGACAAGTCCCGGATTCAGCCAGCAAATCCCACGGCACCCGCCCTCACATTTTGCTAGTCGTGAGATCAGCTGGACAGAAAACCGGCCTAGCGAGCAGCACACTAAACACCACTGGGCCGTCATCAGCCACAACATGATCCCCTCACGATCATCACCCTTGTCCACAAGATCGATTTAAACATCATCAGCACCTCTCTGTCCCCGGTACACTATCTCATCACATTACGATTATTAGATGCGCCGCCGCAGGTCTTCATGGTACGGGATACTTGTCTTTCGACGGCGCCGCGGCTCTTCGGAACCGAAAATATTCACAGGATATATCTTATGTTATCCCTAAAGCGCCGTTCACACCCTTGCGACCAAGTAAGACCGAGAGAGACCAGACCGGTTTTTAAGCCTTTTGCGACTTCTTAGGACCGGATGGGCTGCAGCGGAGCTGGTCCTAAAAGATCGCAAGAGGCTTAAAAACCGGTCTGGTCTCTCTCGGTCGTACTCGGTTGCAAGAGTGTGAACGGGCCTTAAAACGACTTGAAGGCGAAAGCCCAGGCGCCGATGCATTAAAGACAGACACATGATTTGTCTAATTCACTTTGATTCCTCTTAGTTCGCTTTGTCATCCTTTTAAATTTCATTGCCTCTAATTTGCCTGAGTGGTCACGTAAACGTGATAGCGAACCTCCAAAGACTGTGCGCTCTCTGACGACGCACTTTTGGCGCCGTTTCATTGGCTCACTTGGATCGTGGCGTCAGCTGTGGTCTCGGTGATAGCGAACCTCCGAAGACAGCGCGCTCTCTGACAGCGCACTTTTGGCGCCGTTTTCATCCTTGCCTTTCGTTTTGGTACCTTGCGTGTCGCCGACGTGCTTTCCGAAGGTCGACTGAATGATGAGACATATAAGGCTTTCGCCTTAATATATATTACTATTATCATTACTCCGATGTGGGCTGCTAGGCAGAGGTCCGCAATGTCCACTGCTGGCCATGGTACGATGGGATAACTGAAACTCGGATCCTCGTTGACAGCTATTTCCCAGAATGCCCCTCAGCCGCTAGGGACGTTCTGGTTTTGCAGATTGCCCATTATTCGAGTCCACCATTGTTTGGGCACGTACTCTTTGCGCGTACTGGGCACGTGGGTTGAGCCGGCGTTCGGCGTGAACCATGCTCAGCTCGTATTTAAACGGGTGCTGCGTCAGAGCTCGGCAGACTCGGATCCAGTCGCGCTCTTCGTGCCCAAGATGGATGAACGGATGTTAATGGCTATACCCATTGTAGCGTGCGGTAGCTTGCGCCACCTAGCCTAAGTCTAAAGAAATGCCGACCGCCAGTGTTGCTTGGTGGACTTTTGAAAATGGTCTATTGTACGTCCCTGTGACATGCGCACAGAGTAAAGGCTCGTTTACATATTTTTGTTTTGAGTGTGAAACGGTGCGGTTGTGCCCGCACGTGACCGCTTTTGACTCAATAACACACGGGCATATACTGGCGTCATCCATCGGATAAGCCCAGAACATTTACGATCTGCGCACATTTCATTTTACGAGTAATTCTTTTACCATGGGCTTCAAATACTTTTTGACATTGTCATAAGCGACTATTTCTTATAAATAGCCCGTACATTCGTTCTCGCGAATACTGCCAAACCTTCAGTCTAGTTATACGAAGTTCCAGGGCCATCTTACAGATGGCGCCAGCATGCAAGTAGTGTGACGAGCGTTTCTGAGACAAAAAAACCATGATTATCAGCCCGCGTAAAAAAACTAATCATTGCTGAACGCTCAAACCCCGCGAGAACGTGACGCTAGCGGGGTTGGGATAGAACACGAAAGTTTGAGAACACGACGTTACCTCGATCAAAAGATAACTGAGAGAGACGACATTTATCTGAGCCGACGTCCACCTAAGCCTAATATTGTGAAAACAAGAACTGGCATTGTGGACGCTTATCAGACTTATATCGATTGAAAACACGTATCAGCAAAAAAAAAAATAACGTTATTTACTTTTATGACGTCAAGTTCGTTTGCTTTTTCACTGCAAAAGATATTACAGGCGCCCACAATGTCACTTCTTGTTTTGACGGTAAGAGGCTTAGGCGGACGTCGGCTCCATAAGGAAATATCTTTTTTCTCAACTGTCGTTTGGCCAAGGTACACGTCATGTTCTCAAACTTTCGTATTCTATCCCCACCGCTTTAGCGTCACATTCTCACGGAGTTCGAGCTTTCTGCGACGCATAGTTCATTAACCCGGGCCGAAAAAGCAAGGTTCTCTTTTCTCGAGAATTCCCTGTGTTCCACCGATATGCGGCATGTGTTATCTTATGGTAAGTGCCCACAATAGACCACAACGCACTCGGTCACGGTTAAACGCAAACGGGTGAACTAGCTTTAGTGATAAAGTGCTGCTGATCATCAGATCTTGAAGGCTATAGATGTCTCCTCCGTGGAAGACAGTTTTAGTGCATTTATCTACGTCACCCTCTCGACTTCTCTTGTAGAGCCTAAATGATGACCCAAGACGCGCACCACGGCGTAGTAAGTGCAGAAGTCAGGGGACATAAAAAATGCGCCGCACTGTATCGCAGGTTGTTTCCACTCAGGCTATCTGAAGTTCGGACACTGGCATGAAATGATATCAGTCTGTCAGTTTAGCTGATGTCAGGTCTATAAAATTCCTACGGACACAGTTAAGGTCCTTACGCAATGTTGCGTTTGAGAGTGTTTGACTGCGTTGCGTCGAGAAATGAAAGCGAATCACCGGCCATCTGTGCTTCGTATGAAGCGTGGAATCCAATTCAAGAAATCATCTTGGCATGCAACATAAGAAGCAGGGATCTCCTGGTTTCTCGCAGCCGCAACGCTGTCAAAGGCACTAAAGCACTCTCAAACGCAACTGTGCGTAGGGGCCTTTAGACCCCACGGGGGGAAATGCTCGCGACACATGCACTCAAAACCCACGAATTCAATTTCTACTCACGCGCATTATTGTATCGACGAATGTTGTAATAGATATATTGTTAAATTACCCAAGCACCCTAAAGAATGCTAAAATTGTAGGTCCACGGTATCTGTTTTAGGGCCTGACAGACAAAGCCTGGCAGCTGGACGACGGAGTCATACAGTGCCCGGTCGCAGATTTGGAGCGCGAGGATCTGGTAGCACAGAGCATTTCTCGGTAAACCTGGGCGTCCGCGCACAGCTTTTGCAGCGGCAAGGGCCCAAAACACAGTTTTCAAACCCGACGAGAAAAGAAGCTGTAGAGCGAAGAACGCGAGGAGCACGAGCGGACATTTCATCGCTTGGGAGAAGTGTGTTTCGGCATCTCCCTGCAGCGGGGCGCCCGTCACCTGGCTCTCCTCTCATCTGTTGTCGGCCCCTCTACCTTTTCAATTTCGGCGGCCGCGTCCCATGGCGATCTGCCAGGCTTTGTAAGCTTAAAGGAAGCTATGCTTCTGCAGACACCAGCACGTGCAACGCGTGAAACTACACTCGCAGAATGCTCCGTGGTGCTTGGTTAATTTAGCAAAAGGTATATTGAGCACATTTCTGTGATGGCTAGTACTGCGTAATGGATCTAACTAAAACACTTTCAGCCTCTCCACTCTGGTGAAGAAGGAAGACCAGCGGAGCTGTATAATGGAAAGCAATGGCCGGCCGCAACTCGGCAAGCCAGAGTGGAAAGGCTGCCGCCATCTATGAGTGACGGCCGCAACCAGATACGTGCCTTGCCGCCGTCGCCCATAGATGGCGGTAGGTGTCCAGAGTTCGGTGTCCTTATTTCTTGCGGGGGACACGATCCTGGGGGAACTAACCCTTAACAGCTCCGTTGTAAAAAAAAAACTAAAAAAAGAAAACGTGTAGCAGGAATATTATCCAGGTACGGATTTCGTAGGCACAAAGAGCTGAAGTAAACAAATGAAAGTGGACGAAAATTTCTGGAACCGGGAGCAAGGGCGCGTTTCCGATGTCTGATTCGGTTAAATTCGGGCAGGACGACATACGCCGAACTGCAACATTAACAGGCCCTTTTCGAAAGTGCGCGCCCATCTAGTAGCCTCCATTGCTTTGGCACGTACCTTGAGCAGGTGTTAGACACGAGGGCTGCGGCAGCGTTCGGAGTGCGGTCGGCTCAGCTCCAATACAAAAAAAGGAGTGCCTATAGTCAGCGTTCGGCGAGGACTCGGCTCCAATCACATGTTTCGTCACTAACAAATGGCGATCACCAATGCTGCTTGATAGGGATTTGAAAAGGTGCTATTAATCATGAAAACGCAGTTACAAGAAGCCAGTACTTTCCTTAAAAAATATGTTTATCCTCTTCACGTTTTTGCTTATCACGTTCGACTTTTAGCGTAAAACAAACGTCACATGGCGACTTAAGTTGAAAGGGTGCATATTAAATCTTTTCGCAGAATCAAGAATACCTACTACCGGCTTCCGTCTCAACAGTGCTTCACCATCGATGTGAACGCGATGCAAAAGGACGATCCTCTATTCAAGGACTGCCCTCAACAGGCGAAGTGGGGTGAGGAGGATACGCGTGGTCACGTTCGGAGCGCCGTACTATCACTAGACATAGACCACTCCCCATTGTTTTGTCAAATTTTGTTTTTATTTTGCCTGCGTGTTATGAGCATGCATAATTGCTCAGCAGCACAGCGAGTATCGACGTAAATAAATAATAAATTCACTTTCGGTGTACAGCCAAAGCAGCACGAAAGGAAGGCTCAGCTTGTTTCGTAGCTCATTCGTGTTTACATCAGGTGCTCTAGACTACAACACGAGCACCGAAATATTACAAAGGCAGAAACTACTTTGTTTCTTTATATTGCTTATCATGTACCCGCATTAATCATTTCAACCTCCAAGTAACGCGATTTCTAGTGAGGCACACAAACTACAAAGCACAACATATAAAGTTGTAAATGATGATTGAAACCTGAGACTGTTGTACATGATGACTGAAACCAGAGACCACAGTCCCAGGTTTCAATCATCATGTATAACTTACACCAGCTCGCCTGCACACTAACAATTTTTTCATTCACATAAAAATGGTGGTGCTTTTTCGGTTTTTTTTTGTTGTTTTTTTGTTGTTTTTTTCGGTGTGAATATATATGGTTTGTGGGTTGACCTTAAACAGGATGTTCTGCATTTCTGTGGTGGTGTGGATTTGTATATACAAAGGGTGCTTAATTAAAAACATTAGCTGAGTTAGAGACGTGCACGTCCTTGTTTCTTTTTCTACCATTGTAAAAAAGAACTTTTTCCTCCAGCCCAATCTTGTGTCGAAGTCAGCATTGTCACCTGAAACTGTTTTACTGTGGAATACAACGGTGGGTGCCTTCTAATATGCATAAATGTTCCCAAGAAAGCATTTCGGTTTTCTTCCTGGCATTTCAACCGTAGATCTCAAATCGGTTAAATATCATAGATGGCGATTAAAAAAAGTAAATGATAAATAGGAAAGTTATTTGATCAATTATTTTTCCATTCCTATTTAAAACACAGCAGTTCTAGGCAAATTTAATAAAGCGAGTATCACCCTTTCTGCGGCGCGTCGTCCCAGAGTTGGAGCTTCGCTACCGATGGTCCAAGGAGTCCACAATGCTGCTGCTTCCCGCCTGGTCGTACCCCATCTTCGTGCACCAGACGGGTCACTGTCCCCCGGACAAATTGCCCGCCGTCGTCTTGCTGCCGGGCAAAGTCATCCAGGTCACCGTCAAGCAGGTCTGTCTGACATATCTGCGTGTGCGAACTTGTATTTCATGGCACCTACGCCCTTATCGTTTCATTCTTTCGGTCGTCACGCCTCATTAGATATGTCATAACTAAGGTTCCGTGTTTTCAGTAAATACTGATAAACCCCGAAAATTAACCCAAGAGACTGTTATGTTTCAGAATCGCGCACCTCGTTTCTTGTTCTTTTCGGTACGAGGCTGTTTTCCAAGGGTTCAGATAACGCATAACGATCACTAAAGTTCGTCAAATGTCATGCCCGTGTCGTATTTTCACCAGCGTAGACCCTGATAAACCTTGAAATTTTGTCCTACGCGAAAAATTCACACCGAAACACCCCGCGTATGCGGAAACAAATAAACCCCGAAAAACACCCTCGAATTTGAAGAAAAATGAACCCTGAGGACACAGAACACTAGATATGACTAAGGTTTTGTGTCTTTTGTACGCGCTTACAGATAAACCCTCGATTAACCCCCGAGCCAGTTTGATAAAAAACAGGGGAAAACCGTGAAACCCTTAAACGGAAAGAAATTTTTAGCGACAGCTTCCTTGTACGCGTTGGCGCTCAGTGAACTGTCCACGGAGCTACCTCCATGCTACGGTCATTTAACTCATTAAAGACTCGAATCATTAAAGATAACTACTAGGATAAGTACTACTACCTTTTACTTGGAGAACAACGACCATTGTTCCGTTGCCTTCTCTTATCGGTACCGGAACGTTTTCCATGTAGTACAGGAATCTATGGTAGTACTCATGCAGGTCAGGCGCGTGCGCCTCGGAGGTAGGGGAATCATATGCCCGTGTCTTATTTTGTCCCGCATGAGCCCCGAGAAACACCTATGTTTGTCCGGCATTCAAAGTCACCGAAAAACGCCGAATCCGCTGGAAAAATAAACTCCCTAAAAGCACTCCCGAATTGGAAGAAAAATGAGCCTCGAAAACACGAAACCCTATGGGTGTAGCTGAACAATGGTTGATGATATTGAGCTCGTTAATGGAATCGAGTCTTCACTTGTTGATACCCCAGAAAGAAACACAATCGCGAGATTATCCTTTTAATTATCGACACCCGCCGAAAAAACTTGATTGCAGTCAAGACACATTTGAAGGTGATTGCCACCTTCAAATGTGTCTTGACTGCAATCAAGTTTTTTCGGCGGGTGTCGACTAAGATGAAACGAACTACGGCAGGAGTTTCTACAACCAGGGGCTGTCTTCTGCTGAATGCGGGCACCTCCCCCGGTGGTTAAAATAGCCGCAAGGTGGATTTGAGGCCGTCGGGGGTTCGTGGAGACCAGAAAGTAAGGGTGCCTAGCGTTCAAGGCAAATGGCTGCATGCCCAAAGTCCGTCCTCGATTAGATAACTAAAATCCGATTCTGCCCGCGGAAAGAGAATGAACACGCTTAAGAGTTGAAATACAAGTGCAACCAATCGCATTAGTGTAGTTCGGGAACGGAATGTCAATTTATGTACGAGGAAGATGGTGTTAAGCTGACACTAAAGAATATGTCAGGCAAGGCATACCTCCGCTGAGCGCATTCGGCCGGAAAACTAAATACAACGTGTCGCGAAACAAAAATAAAAAAAAATAATCTACAGTTGTTTATCTTAGCAGCAAAAATAGACTAGGCATCGCCGAACTCTCGGTCTGCACCCAAATGTAGCGCTAGCGGTCTGAACTAGATGCCAATCTGTCAGCGCTAACCATTATCTTATTCAAAAGCTACAGGTGGTTTTCTTGAAGTTTGAATGGGAATATGGGGTAAATTTTCGCCAGGTTTCGGTAACTGGCGCCATAAAGCTCCATGTGTTCGAAAGCTCCGTCGGCCACCATTTTTTCATTAAGTGTCTTAGAAAATCACTTATAACTTTTGTTTGAAAGAACGGTTAATTCTGGAACTTTGGCATCATGGTTCGGACCCCTAACGCTACATTTGGGCGGAGAATTAGCGTTCGCCAATGCGTAGTTTATTTTTACGGTGCAACAGACCTGGTACATTTTTGGGGAGGACACCCTGTACTTTCTCCCACGAAGCCAGTCGCGTGACCTTAAAAACCCCATTTCGGCTAAATTAGCTAACGACAGAGATACCCACATTCACAAGCGAGCCGGCCCAGACGGCTTTGCTCGGTGCGAGCGTGTAGCAATTGACCGATGCTGTGATGCCATTTTAGTGGCCATGTTTTGTCCTACGGACGCGCTAAAGGCACTCGATACGACAAATGTATTCACACTGATACAATCAAGCACCGAGGCACTGTCCGGCCATTGTTAGGCTTCCTTGAAGTCTATCTGAGTGTACAAACATTCTTTCTTGCATCTGTGTATACAAACAAAAAAAAACTTGCAACAGCTTTTTATGGGAGACGCTTTAGAACCTCTCCTGCGCATTAGGCAGCTTGCGATATTCATGCGTAGGCAAGCCTACGATGCTCTTCCAATTTCGTCAGCGAAACAATTTACATCGGCTAGTCTGAGCGCGGAGGTTTAAGCTTCCTTTTTTTCGCGGAACGAGAGAAAATGTAATGACGTAAAAGGTAAAACAAAGAAAGAGAGAGAGAAAAGAAAACGTACTTTCGCGTTTATAAAATGCCGTAAATAAATTATATACACACATATTAATCGGAAAGTTTGTGTACCTTAAAATTATGTTTGATTTATCCGACTTTAGTAACGCAACGAGAAAATCAGTACGCGACTGTTAACCTGGGGTCTTTTAACGCGCATCGGGCAGTATTGGTGACGCGCGTACTTAACAGCAGTTTTATTTCGAGCCCCCTATAACGTAAATCTTGAAACCTAGCTTGCTCATACTAGTGCGAGGTTAAAACTTGCTTGCCTTTTCCGTGCCCGTCCAGCTGCGAACAATCAGACTGCCATCGCCGTACAAGAGCATGTGCACAGACTACAAGAGCATGGGATCCTTCCCGGAGTTCAAGGGATTCCTCAATCACGACGCAAGTATTCCTTAAAGTTCATTCAATCTAGGCATTCAGTTTTCAACAGATTGCATTCACCCCTCTGGGGTTCGCACCCTTACCTTCCATTTCCTCACAAAGGACAATAACGAGATTTTTCAGAATAAGCACGTTTTAACAAAACCGGCCACTTTTGATGCTAAACTTTGTCTATATACTTTACTAACTTGTTATTACCCCTTGAGTTATATCATTAATTGCTTACCCTAAATACCCGAGACATGGTCACAAATAAAAAAAAAAAAAAAACGATAACGAACTTGCCTTGTTTACGTTGGCCACGCAAAGCCATCAAAATAATGAGAAATCTTGTTTTCTTCTTATGTTTGGGACGCATCATAATTAGGGTTCCGTGAATCCGGGGTTTATTTTTCTTCCGATTCGCGGGTGCATTTTCGGGTATTATTTTTTTTTTTTTCAGTCATTCAATGCTTTTGGTGTACTTTTTTTCTTTCTTTTTGCGTGAAATGAAATTTTGGCATTTATCGAAGAACAGAGGTCTTGTGATGACTTAGATGAATCGTTCGAAGGACCCAAATGCTTGGAAAACGCCCCGAGGCCAACCGGGAAACGACGCCAGAAAAGGGGCGTTTTTGGAAGAAAAAAGCGGCCTCGCAGACAGTTTAGTGGCGGCTGTGTTCGGGGTTAACACAAAAATAAAACTGTGGGCAAAGTTTTTCTCGTCAAGAAGCTCGGATATTTTCATATTAAAGGCCAACTCGGATTTGTTTGTTTTGTTTGTTTGTTTTTTCCCCGATTTTGATAAAACCGGTCTGGTGGCTAATTTTCGACATTTATCGGTATTTACCAAAAACGCGGAACCCTAGTATTAACCGCCAAAAAGGCAGCGCTTCACCACCGGTCAAATAAACCTCTATGTATATGAGGAACTTGTCAGTAAAACCAGACATTTCTCCATCTCTAGAGAAATCGACCTCTACTCATCAGCGATAACTATATGTATTAAAAAAAAAAAGAGTCGAAAGGAAAACTAGAGGTTAAGAAAGTTCCGAGTGCTATGGCGAAATCAGGAAGCGAACGCTTATACGCCGAAAAGGTGAGAGACAGGAGAAGACGAGAGAGCTTGGGGACCTCTGAACGCCGAGCGCTGGTTGGAACGATTAGTGGGTAGACCTTTTAAAGCTAGCAGCCTTTGTCTCCGCTGTATTCGTCGATGCGTTAGAACGCGGAACGCCACTGTCCGGAGTTGGGCTTTCGCATTCGAACGCGCTCGACGAGTGCAGTGGAGACAAAGAAAGCTAGCTTTTCATGTACCCCCTAATCATTCGAACCAGGGCTCGGCGTTCTGACTTCTCCGCGCGCTCTCGTCTTATCATCTCCCTCACTTTCTCTGCGCATTGCCACGTCGAACGTGCTTTCGCAGCCTGCGCGTACACAGCCACAGGCGCGAATACTTTTTTTTTAACCGAAACACATAATAACGGAAAAAAGTACAAAACATAAAAATGTCAGGATTAACGGGAAATATTCGCAGCTTCGTTTCAAGCCTTCATATGCACGCAAAAATGCGCTTTATGAGGAACGCAGCGGACGCTAACGCTTCGAAGCTTTCGCAGCGGGCAAAGTCTTCTTGAAGCGTCTCGAAGTCCTCTCTCCCACCTCCTCGGTTTTCTTCTCTTTTTTTTTTTTTTTTTCTTGTCTTTCACAGTTGCTTGTGGGGCCGGCGGAGCTCGCGGCACGGGTGTTTGCCAACACGCCATACCTCTTCGACCATGGCACGCTTCACGTTTCGAGTCTAAATCGGGGTTATAGCTTCAATACGAACGCAACTCTGCATTAACAAAAGTTACAGGAGTTTCGTGATGATTAAAGAAATAAAATTTAATCAAAGCATGAATGCATTTTGGATGATGTATAGGTACCGCTGCGCCCAATGCGTGCGCGTGCGCGTAAATTAACCGCTATTTCTATTTTTCCTATACCGTGGCGCAGCTCTGCATGCAGAAGTGCAGCATGGAACTCGAGGTGCGACACTGCGGCTGCGTGCTGGCAGATTACGAGTTCACCGCCAGCTACCCGGCCCCAACGTGCGATTTCGGTCCTACAGGTGATCCCCACAAATCGACTTTCTACGGTAAAAAAAAAAGAGAGAACAAAAGAATGAATCAGGGATTTCCCTAGACCCCCCCTAGGGGGGTTAGGACCCCCCCCCCCCCCTCGTTTTTCCGAAGGCACCCCCTTAATTCACAACGACTCCTATATTCGCAATGTCCCCCCTTTAACCCCCCCCCCCCCCCCTCAAAAAAAAAAAAAAATTTAGACACCCCCCCTGATTTCAATTCCTGGGGAAACCCCTGGAATGAATGCAGTACAGCTTCATGCAAAGCATGCGCAGTGCAAGGAAGTCGCACGCTCATTTCAGCACGCGAATACAAATTCGCTTAGTAATAATAGCGCAGCCTGTTAGAATAATATGGCTTCAGTGTTCTAAACCCTTAAACTCACTGTTGGCTCTTGTGCAGGGAGACTGATTCACACACTCGCGTTTGCTTAGGACCGAGTTCTTGTGACATCTTACGACTGGCACGCTGGCGCCATCTATGAGCTAGCCCCGGAAACTGCATTTAACTAGAGTAACGTTTACAAAGTATGGGCAGGATTAAATGTTCATACAGCCTATGAAAAATGGTCGTTTATAACATTGTCAAAATTTTTTCAAGCCCATAGTAACAGAATGACGCGTAAAAAAAAAGGATTAGAAGAAATCAGGGAGTATACGCAGATCGCAAGTGCTCGATAGATGGCGCCATTGGGTTCTCTCGTCGCAAGCGATCACAATGAAGCATAAAGCGCGAAACACATGTACGACGAAACCGTCCGATCCGACGTCCGACCGCGCAATACGACGGTCGATGGCGAGGGTTTTCAACGCTTTCCGATGCTACGAAAACCCTCTCCCCTCAAGGTCATTCCGGCAGTCCGCACGTCGGATCGGAAGGTTTCGTCGTACATGTGTTTCGCGCTTAAGTCTGCACAACGCACTCGGTTGCTACCAAACGGAGGTGTGTGAATAAATATTAAATATAAGTTCATTGTTTATGAGTATTCTAAAGTATTAATATTACGCTGGCTAGAAAGGCTTGCGAAACACGTTAAAAATTCACCGAAGAGGTTCTTCTAAGTGTCGTTTTTTACGGCTCTAACTTGTACTAAAAACAAATACTAAAAAGCGACACATTTACCGCACGGATTGCACGATCAAAAATCGCGTTTACTTTTTACTTTCTGGAGCATGTTGATTACGTTATCACCTTTAAACAAATACAGAAAAACGAGGCCTACACCTTGTGTCTTGAAGTTTGCGCGATTGAAAAAAATAACGCCGCAAATATTATTGATTTCTGGAACAAAAAGGCGAAGTCTATCGGATGGTCATTGGAGTATATCCGAGCTTTAACACCGCGGCAAAAATGACTAAAATGTAAAATATAAAGAGGTGTCATGCTTCCTTAAAATATTTGTTTGTTGTTGTTCTTCTGCTGAGCCGCAACCACAAATATTGCTTTGATCGAGAAAATATATTGCGAACATAAAATCTTATCATGAAAGCATAACGATCTAACAACTCTGAAAAAAGAAAAACCCTAAATACACGAAAACGATATATATATTTTGTATTTTTAATCGCGAACGACACAGAAAACGCCGGAACAAGTAATGCATACTGCCTATGGCAGTCACGATTACAATAAAATTAAACTGCCCTTTTTCTCTAGTTGTTCAGTACGTTTAATCCAACATGTCGTCCTAAGCGTCGAGGAATGGTGATGTTGTTTTGTACAGCCACTTATAGAACATGCCAATCGTATAACTTACCCATCTACGTATTCAAAACTCAAAAGCAACAAAAAAAAATGCTTCCTTCGTATCCTTTACCAATACTTCTTTCCCCAAAAACGTCACTTGTCGAGTCAGTAAATCACGTATTCTTGCACAGAAGCCAAATACCATCTACTACATTGCTAAAGAGGTACTTCAACGAGACAGAATTACTACGCAGTTACTACATTGCTGCAACGTCCCGTTTGCAGACACCTGCTACAACGCTCTCATGGGAAATGGCTCCTACGACGAGTGCAAGCGCTCCTGCACGTTGCCTTGCGAGTGAGTGTACGTCAGCTCAACTTAACAAAAACTGGGGGCGAATCTCAAAACAACCATCAAAATCGAAGCTCATAATGAACTCAAAAGTTATAGTCGTTCAAACGTCGTTCAAATTTTAATTTGCACCGAACCTGAGCGCACTGAACGTAATGACACCAATGTTGTAAATAAAATTTCCTAACCAGTCACTTAATAAAACTTTTCTTTTCTCGAATTTAGCTTTATTTTAAAAGTTATGGGCAAATTAAAATTACAAAAACAAGCAAAAAATAACCTCCTTCATGATGTCCTTGGTCGCTTGAGGGGCCGTGAACTAGAGGAGGGGTAGTGAGCTCAGTGAGCGCTCACGGTTGCCGCACTCCATGTCGACGGCTCGAGAGGGCGCCACTAAAGCATGTTCTGGATAGGCTGTATGAGCGGGCAGCCAGGGTGGCTCGCATTGCATTTGCTGCGCGATTAAACACTAATTCGGCAGGACACTCCACTGACCACGAACGACAGCAAACACGGGGTAAAGATCAGTTCAGAGCAGGAGCCACTTCGCGCTGCCATACCACCAAACGGCCAAACCGCAAGCCAAACCTTCTCGCTCGGAACGCTCGGAACCGGTCGGATCCTTGAGTCCTTATACGACCTCAGCGCTGCCGCGTACATCCGGGACCTCTCTACGCTCGCTGCACGTCGGTGCCTGATCCCACTAGCCCTTTCTAGTATGCGCCGCCTTTTCCACCGCTTGGTGGCGGGTATGTCAACGGGTCATCTCTTGTTTCCGTACTTTATAAACTGCATTTGTTTATTTTCTGATATAAAATACGGAACAAAAACTACTTTTATACATAATTGAAACGGTTCGAGCCACTTATATTTTATATTGCTACTGAAAACAAGCTTTCAGCGCTCTGACCAGGAGTAAGCCCGGGACCAAAGATTTCACATTTTGCGCGCTTTCGGCACCGCGGGTCGCCCCGTTGGTGGAAAAAGTTTCCGCGTCGTTCGTTTAAAATATAACGCACTGATATCTAGTTACTCCCTCCGAGCCCGCTGGCTTGCCCGAACCCCAAGAGACGTGGAAACCGCAAAAAAAAGGTAAACGCTTAAATATGATTGAAGGGCCCCTTTAAGTTGGGAATTAAGATATATGTAGATTTTAATTTTAGATTTTAGATTACATACAACGCGTTATCTTACCAAGACTTACACGTTTCAAACGCCAAGAAAACCGCTACTTTCTACGACAGCCAAATCTTAAGAAATAATTCGTGCGGCGTATAAGCAATGCGCAAGACTTCCTTTTTTTTTAGGTGAAAACGAGTATTGATGCGCGCAGCGTTGCCAAATGTATTGAAGTGGGAGTTTAACGTTAGCAGTTGAAGAGGAGGAGTGAATGCCCTTATAACCCTCTTTTTGTTTACCTCTATCAAATTTTCTCCCGATTTGTCCGTCACTAAAATTGGTACGAAAGTGACTTTCATCGCTCTCCCACTTGTGGCTTCCTCGGCCCTTTGCGGATTTTTCGGGATAAAGTCACCCACCGCCTAGGAAATGCCGGGCGATGCTAATGATGGTCACGCTTCATGTTCCGACTCCTGGATAGTTTTTTTTTTTTTGCTTTTCTCTGCTATTCGGCTATTTTATTGGCACGACAATAAGCTGTTCAGAGCTCGTCATGTATGCCCCTCACTTCCTCAGCTGTCCGTGACCGTGGATGAGAGCACGGAGAAACTGATCTTACTATTTCTTTCCAGGCAAGTCCACTATGACGTACGGATGTCCAGCATTTCTGACGACGAGGTATGAGTATTGTTACGTTCTTGTTCCGTTTCTAAAATAAGATGTAAAAAAATTAAAAATACATTTTTTGTTTACTTTATTGAACAGGATGAAAACAACTTTTTCTTTTTTTCTTTCAGGTTTCCGTTCAAGACAGAAAGTAGGTGTTGCCTTTTCGAAATCTGACTCATAAATTTGCGCCAAGGGCTACTCTGAATGGTGCAAGGCTTGAAAAATCTCTATTTGCCGAAGGAGGAGTCTAGATTCGAGTCATGTTCAAAGCGACGCTACGCGGCATTACGTTGAAGTTTGCTAAGATCATGTTTTTGACCTTACAGGCAAACCTTCAAGCTCAAGTTGAAGTACCGCTCCGATGTCGAAGATCTGGTTATCTACCATCCCACCCTTACAGTTGAGTAACCTACGCTCCATTGAGTTGCTCGTCCTCGTGTACGTAACAAAGACACAGGTTCTCAACATTTTGAAATTTATTATTATTAATAATATTATTATTATTATTTTAACGTGACATTGCGTTGATTAGTCGATTTTTACGAACCCTTTTAAAATCGCAAAAATAATTTACTTTTTTTTTGTAGGTATTAACGCTGATGCATTTTTTAGCAAGTTACCATCGTATTTCCCTTTAAAGGGGCACTGACGCATCAAAATCATAATTTATTTTATTATCCGAAACAATTGAAAATGATGCCGGGACATTACCCTCAAAATTCGAAACTTGGGAATTCAGTATTTGTGAATTAAAAAAACAATTTCCAAATGCCGAATTTGAAGTTCCCGCGCGATCCGCGCCAGTGCAGTGAGTCAAATTTTGCGGTCTCCTGCGACTCGACTTTCTTTCGGACCTCCGCACCACGCTGTGAAGCAAAGCGCCGTTGCTACCGCGACCCGAAGAGAGGAGGAGGTCAGCAGGCGGGATAGAAGGGAGCCGGCACGGGGAAAAACCGGTTTCTTCCCCGACTCGCTCGAGCGCCGCAATGTTTTCCGAGGGAGAACACAAATTCAGGACGCGACATCACACCCAAATCTGACTTTTGGTATTTCAAAAAGAAAGGCCGTAGTGCGTTCGTCATTGCGTTAAAAAACATGTTTTACGATTGCCGTTATTAAATGTTATAGCAATGTCGCCTACAAAGCTTCTAGATTTCCTGATTTTTGACGTCCCCGATCAAAAGAAGCAAGGAGGTGAGCGCGGGAAATATAAACGCCAAAAATAAAAAGGCGCGGCGCAAAGAAATTTTTTTTCGCGATGCGTTTTTTTTTTTTTTTTGCATGTCTATGATTATAATTTGCATCGTTTTCGACAATAAAAAAGAATACGACCTTTGGGGTGTCAGTGCCCCTTTAATAAAATATTTTATTTCTATTACATAAACCGTTCGTTCACCCCCGTACAATTTGAACGCTCCGCCTTTACACTTACACTTACAAACAAAGAAGAACACACACACGCACACATTTAAGCACGCGCAAGCGCCGGCCGACGTATACACGCTGGTGGGCTTACGCCTGCCATTTGTGCTCTCATTGTTGCGCTGGATATAATCACGTCGTTAAAGTCATAATGCTTCAGGCACAATGAACGACCGAAGTGCCTCACTTTTTCATTATACTTCTTAATGTTATTTACAAGAACATGTCGATGTCAGACTACCTTTGAACGAAGTTTATCCGAGTACTGTACTGGCTAAATTGCTTATCTATGGCGGAGACGTCGTTTTAGCCCACACGAAACTCCCGTCGTCGTAACGTACCCATAATAAATTTGATTACTCAACAATAGTGACAAGGTTGACGTGGCGAAAGCACGTGCATGGTTGACGTAGCAAAAGCACGTCCATGTGTGATGCTGCAGGAGCGGAGTGACGTTGGCTTCACCTCATGAGTGCTGTATAGAAGGCAAAGTATACCGAAGTACTAAAACCCGTTTTGCAGATGGTCTTCGTAGAAATTCACGAAGAACAATGCTTTCGGGACCGTTTACAAAAGAAAGCTCCCGAGCATGTCGAGCACACGTACACGTGTCACGTGTGTGTTATATTGCTGTTTGTTTGTCACTCTTGTTTGCATGTGTGCAAGTGGGATTGCTCGATCGGAGCATTTTTTTTTTATCATTTAAACTTCGGTCATCGATTTTCTCTTTAGTATGATTTAAATAAATAAAATAACTATCAAATACCAGGAACTGATGCGAAACTATAAAAAAGGAAGCTTTGTTGGATATATTGTTTAAAAAAAACCTTAAACCAGCAGTGGGCGTTTTTCTTGAGATAGAAGGAGCTGCATGCTCCTGAATGAAAGGCCACCCCAACAAAACACCCGACGAAGAGTTGAGGGTTTCAACGTAGTTTCCGCTTACAGACTATACGCTAAAAAAATCTGAATACTATAAGGCCCACAAGCACGTGAAATATGTGTTTTTCCGAGAATCATGAATCATTAGCGATCGTATTTCAAAAGTAATAACGTATTTCCAATCAATCGGGGACAAAAGGACCTTCAAACGAGAAGGCACAGTGGTCGCCAAACTTATTCGGAACGCACGAACAGTGTCTGATCTCATGGGAGGGCTATCTTGGTGGCGGCTGAAGAACTGCTTCATTACGTAGCGCTTAATAAAACACTCCAAGCCGGAAAGGCGGCTCGCTAGACTCGGACGCCGCAGCAATTTTGGCGGCCGGTCAATCTATACTTATCTCTACCTTTTGGCTCAAAGATGCATAGGTGTCTGTCGAAACAGTCTACGATTGAACGATTCAATCAGTTAGCAGCACTCAATGCTTGTACCGAATGAGGCGAAAAATATAAGTGAATCACCGGCAAATTTGCTGCGTTGTCTCCGGTTCAGCAGCGGCTTAGGCCTCGAGCGAGCGGCCTCCCTTGCTCGGACTGTTCTATTCAGCGCTACGTCATGGTGCAGTTCTTCAGCTGCCGCCAGGGTAGCGCTCCTATTAGATACGACGCTGCTCGCTCGTTCCGGATAAGTTTGTGAGAACTGTACATTACCCGAATTCTCTATTTAAAAAAATCCTCTGTGGAAATAAAGTGTATATAACCAGCCACCTTTTGTGAGTTTTGCCGAAAATATTCACAAGAATAGAAAGTCGGCAGGTGGACGACCGCCCTGTAAATCAGCCCACGGATTTCTCAGCACTGGTTGCGTTGCATTAACGCTGATACCGCGTATCGCATGTCGGTCGCAGCTCTTTGGAAGTCACAGGTGTGAAAGCGGACGAGAACTTCGTATCCGCGTTGCTACCAAAGCGCGTGCTGATGCCATGGGTTTGTGTTAGTCAGCTCCACAAACTCTTGAGACGATCGCATACGTACATTACTGTTTGCCACGCCTCCATTTAATTATCGCGAGGGTACTAATTTACGGCTCGACAACGAGGCATACCACCCAACCAAAATACTAATTTGACGTAGTTGTTTGTACAGTGCCGGCCCTGTCTTCAAAGGGGCCATGAAACGATTTTTCAACTTTCATTAAACACAACTACGAGTCACTCTTTAACGTTAATAACCGAATAAACTTGCCTTAGTTTTGATTTCTACGCAACGGAAGTCGGCAAATAAATTCGAGAAATATGAGTATCGTTCATACCCTCATCTTGGGGCCAGGACAAACGGCCACGTGGCCTAATGCTTATCCTATGCCGCCAACGCTAATCAGAGCCACGCGGTGGTGTCGCCAAAGTAAGAAACACGTGCTGAGCTCCAGGCATTGTTGAAGTTAGGCTCTTCTCATCACCGCATTGGTTGGACACGAGCCCCTACCCGAGCGTCCGCCGAGGCACTTATTGTTATGATACGAAGTTGAGTGCTCACGCAGTTCTCGTGTCCAATCCACACGCCACGATCGACGGTCATCAGGCGGATGGTTTCGATCCCACAATTACCTCATCAGGCTTTGCGTAGGTAAGACTGAAAGAAATAGTCCCCTTTTATCCTCACAATTTCACCACGACCAAGAAGCTCCTGAATCAGCGGCGGGCTGTGCGGGTATACTTGGGCCAGACTAGGAGCGGTACGCCTCTGTGAAGTCATGAACATTCCAACCCGATATCGTTTCATGACCCCTTTAAGATGTGGTGACACTGGTTTACGCTGTAAATGAGAAATTTAGCCAAGCAGTACCGCCATGGTGCCATTCTCGGAGCACGCTTGCAAGCGTGCCATAGACCCTGTTCCAAAACATCATCAAGCAGCATTGGCGGTTGCCGCCCGTTTCTAGCTAGAGCGGCGTCGCCGTCGGATTAACCGCGCGTTGCATTATGGGACATTTCCCATAATGACGTCACACGTGACGTCAAGAAGGTCACGAGTGACGCCACGAAGGTCACCCGTGAAGGTCACAACGAAGGTCACGACTTTCACAGTGACCTTCACAAGGGACATCACTCTTGACGTCACAAAGGTCACGAGTGACCCTTGTGACGTGAAAAGGGTGGAGGAAGAGGAGGGGAGTAGGAGGAAAAGAGGAGGAAGAGAAAAGAGAGGAGGAAGGAGGGGAGAAGAAGAGGAGGAGGTGGGAGGAGGAGAGAAGGAGGAGGAAAAGGGGAAATGCCAGCTACCCGTTGTGCAGGCAAGTGATATCACCATTCATAAACCATAAGAGGCACGTATGAAAACGTAATGTACTCGTTATCCAAGTAGCCATCTACATGGGTACGGGTCTGTGCTGTACTCGTCGATCTCTGTGGCACGTCAGACGAAGTTGGTAAATTGTGTGCCATCAAAGTCGACAACGGCTTGCTCGTGGTAGCTCTGTATCTCTCGCCCACAGCACTCAACAAATATTTCGATCAAGACAAAGAAGAACTGCATAACAGTCATGCAGGAAAACATCCCATTTGCCCCGAGGGACGTGCACTCGCTGTTCTGCTGTGCCATCTCGGGGGAGCACGCTCAAGACTAATGCTGAGGAAATCAAAAACGCCGAGCAGTGTTGGACAGAGCCGACAGCAAGTAGGATGACATCGAGAGTATCGCGTGCTTCGTCAAAGTGTCGATTCTAACGCTGTGCTGTTTCCTGGCACCGGCAGAGCTTAGACAGAGGGGAGCTTCCAGATGTGAGAACTATATTTCCTTTCTCAGGACAAGCGGTGAGCGAAAATACCACAATATATATTATCTTTCTCAGATTGTTTAGCACGGTATATCGCAAAATTGAAAAACCTCAAGGGAGGAGGAGGAGGAGCTCAGGAATAGGGGAGGAGCACGGGAGAAGAAGAGGGTACAAATAAAGAGGAGGGGCATAGGGGCATAACCTCCTCTCCGAATCCTCCCATCGTCCTTCTCAAGGCCTGCGCTCTAATTTGGCGTTATAGGGAATTGTAAACGTGTTTCATATTTTTTTTTTTTGTAGTACGAGTTGTGTTAGAGCCTTCTATGTAAGTTTCACTCTGCTTCTCGGCGCAGCTGCTACTGAGCGCGAATCCCGCTACTTCTCCACGAAGCACCGAATCCTATCGAATCCCGACCCTCAGCGCCCTCAACGGCCACTAAGAAAGGAACGAAGTGAAAGGTACCTTGAGCGCGCGAAATTCGGATAGCTGAGACCAGGGCCGTACCCAGAAAATTACATAAACCGTTCGTTCACCCCCGTACAATTTCAACGCTCCGCCCTTACACTTACACTTACAAACAAAGAAGAACACACACACGCACACATTTAAGCACGCGCAAGCGCCGGCCGACGTATACACACTGGTGGGCTTACGCCTGCCATTCGTGCTCTCATTGTTGCGCTGGATATAATCACGTCGTTAAAGTCATAATGCTTCAGGCACAATGAACGACCCAAGTGCCTCACTTTTTCATTATATTTCTTAATGTTATTTACAAGAACATGTCGATTTCAAACTACCTTTGAACGAAGTTTATCCGAGTACTGTACTGGCTAAATTGCTTATCTATGGCGGAGACGTCGTTTTAACCCAGACGAAACTCCCGTCGTCGTAACGTCCCCATAATAAATTTGATTACTCAACAGTAGTGACAAGGTTGACGTGGCGAAAGCACGTGCATGGTTGACGCAGCAAAAGCACGTCCATGTGTGATGCTGCTGGAGCGGAGTGACGTTGGCTTCACCTCATGAGTGCTCTATAGAAGGCAAAGTATACCGAAGTACTAGAACCCGTTTTGCAGATGGTCTTCGTAGAAATTCACGAAGAACAATGATTTCGGGACCGTTTACAAAAGAAAGCTCCCGAGCATGTCGAGCACACGTACACGTGTCACGTGTGTGTTATATTGCTGTTTGTTTGTCACTCTTGTTTGCATGTGTGCAAGTGGGATTGCTCGATCGGAGCATTTTTTTTTATCATTTAAACTTCGGTCATTGATTCTCTCTTTAGTATGATTTAAATAAATAAACTAGCTATCAAATACCAGGAACTGATGCGAAACTATAAAAAAGGAAGCTTTGTTGGATATATTGTTTAAAAAAAACCTTAAACCAGCAGTGGACGTTTTTCTTGAGATAGAAGGAGCGGCATGCTCCTGAATGAAAACCCACCCCAACAAAACACCCGACGAAGAGTTGAGGGTTTCAACGTAGTTTCCGCTTACAGACTATACGCTAAAACAATATGAATACTATAAGGCCCACAAGAACGTGAAATATGTATTTTTCCAAAAATCATGAATCATTAGCGATCGTATTTCGAAAGTAATAACGTATTTCCAATCAATCGGGGACAAAAGGACCTTCAAACGAGGAGGCACAGTGGTCATCAAACTTATTCGGAACGCACGAACAGTGTCTGATCTCATGGGAGGGCTATCTTGGTGGCGGCCGAAGAACTGCTTCATTACGTAGCACTTAATAAAACACTCCAAGCCGGAAAGGCGGCTCGCTAGACTTGGACGCCGCAGCAATTTTGGCGGCCGGTCAATTTATACTTATCTGTACCTTTTGGCTCAAAGATGCATAGGTGTCTGTCGAAACAGTCTACGATTGAACGATTAAATCAGTTAGCAGCACTCAATGCTTGTACCGAATGAGGCGAAAAATGTAAGTGAATCACCGGCAAATTTGCTGCGTTGTCTCCGGTTCAGCAGCGGCTTCGGCCTCGAGCGAGCGGCCTCCCTTGCTCGGACTGCTTTATTCAGCGCTACGTCATGGTGCAATTCTTCAGCTGCCGCCAGGGTAGCGCTCCTATTAGATACGACGCTGCTCGCGCGTTCCGGGTAAGTTTGGTGAGCGCTGTACATTGCCCTAATTCTCTATTGAAAAAAATCCTCTGTGGAAATAAAGTGTAGATAACCAGCCACCTTTTGTGAGTTTTTGCCGAAAATATTCGTAAGAATAGAAAGTCGGCATCTGGACCGCCCTGTAAATCAGCCCACGGATTTCTCAGCACTGGTTGCGTTGCATTAACGCTGATACCGCGTATCGCATGTCGGTCGCAGCACTTTGGAAGTCACAGGTGTGAAAGCGGACGAGAACTTCGTATCCGCGTTGCTACCAAAGCGCGTGCTGATACCATGGGTTTGTGTTCGTCAACTCCACAAACTCTTGAGACGATCGTATACGTACATTACTGTTTGCCACGCCCCCTTTTAATTATCGCGAGGGTACTAATTTACGGCTCGACAACGAAGCATACCACCCAACCAAAATACTAATTTGACGCAGTTGTTTGTACAGTGCCGGCCCGGTCTTTAAAGGGGCCATGAAACGATTTTTCAACTTTCATTAAACACAACTACGAGTCACTCTTTAACGTTAATAATTGAATAAACTTGCCTTAGTTTTGATTTCTACGCAATGGAAGTCGGCAAATAAATTCGAGAAATGTGGGTATCGTTCACACCCTCATCTTGGGGCCAGGACAAACGGCCACGTGGCCTAATGCTTATCCTATGCCGCCAACGCTAATCAGAGCCACGCGGTGGTGTCGGCGAAGTAAGAAACACGTGCTGAGCTCCAGGCATTGTTGAAGTTAGGCTCTTCTCATCACCGCAGTGGTTGGACACGAGCCCCTACCCGAGTGTCCGCCGAGGCATTTATTGTTATGATACGAAGTTGAGTGCTTACGCAGTTCTCGTGTCCAGTCCACACGCCACGATCGACGGTCATCAGGCGGGTGGTTTCGATCCCACAATTACCTCATCAGGCTTTGCGTAGGTAAGACTGAAATAAATAGTCCCCTTTTATCCTCACAATTTTACCACGACCAAGAAGCTCCTGAATAAGCGGCGGGCTGTGCGGGTATACTTGGGCCAGACTAGGAGCGGTACGCCTCTGTGAAGTCATGAACATTCCAACCCGATATCGTTTCATGACCCCTTTAAGATGTGGCGACACTGGTTTACGCTGTAAATGAGAAATTTAGCCAAGCAGTACAGCCATGGTGCCATTCTCGGAGCACGCTTCCAAGCGTGCCATAGACCCTGTTCCAAAACGTCATCAAGCAGCATTGGCGGTTGCCGCCCGTTTCTGGCTAGAGCGGCGTCGCCGTCGGATTAACCGCGCATTGCATTATGGGACATTTCCCATAATGACGTCACACGTGACGTCAAGAAGATCACGAGTGACGCCACGAAGGTCACCCGTGAAGGTCATAACGAAGGTCACGGCTTTCACAGTGACCTTCACGAGGGACATCACTCTTGACGTCACGAAGGTCACGAGTGACCTTTGTGACGTGAAAAAAGTGGAGGAAGAGGAGGGGAGTAGGAGGAGGAGAGGTGGAAAAGAAAAGAGAGGAGGAAGGAGGGGAGAAGGAGAGGAGGAGGAGGAAAAGGGGAAATGCCAGCTACCCGTTGTGCAGGCAAGTGATATCACCATTCATAAACCATGGGAGGCACGTATGAAAGCGTAATGTACTCGTTATCCAAATAGCCATCTACATGGGTACGGGTCTGTGCTGTACTCGTCGATCTCTGTGGCACGTCAGACGAAGTTGGTAAATTGTGTGCCATCAAGGTCGACAACGGCTTGCTCGTGGTAGCACTGTATCTCTCGCCTACAGCACTCAACAAATATTTCGATCAAGACAAAGAAGAACTGCATAACAGTCATGCAGGAAAACATCCCATTGGCCCCGAGGGACGTGCACTCGCTGTTCTGCAATGCCATCTGGGGGGAGCACGCTCAAGAGTCAAGACTAATGCTGAGGAAATCATAAACGCCAAGCAGTGTTCGACAGAGCCGAAAGCAAGTAGGATGACATCGAGGGTATCACATGCTTCGTCAAAGTGTCGACTCTAACGCTGTGCTGTTTCCTGGCACCGGCAGAGCTTAGACAGAGGGGAGCTTCCAGATGTGAGAACTATATTTCCTTTCTCAGGACAAGCGGTGAGCAAAAATACCACAATATATATTATCTTTCTCAGATTGTATGGCACGGTATATCGCGAAATTGAAAAACCTCAAGGGAGGAGGAGGAGGAGCTGAGGAGTAGGGGAGGAGCACGGGAGGAGAAGAGGGTAGAAATAAAGAGGAGGGGCATAGGGGCATAACCTCCTCTCCGTATCCTCCCATCGTCCTCCTCAAGGCCTGCGCTCTGATTTGGCGTTATAGAAAATTGTAAACGTCTTTCATATTTTTTTTTTGTGTGTAGTACGAGTTGTGTTAGAGCCTTCTATGTAAGTTTCACTGTGCTTCTCGGCGCAGCTGCAACTGAGCGCGAATCCCGCTACTTCTCCACGAAGCACCGAATCCTATCGAATTCCAACCCTCAGCGCCCTCAACGGCCACTAAAAAGGATCTTGAGCGCGCGAAATTCGGATAGCTGACACAGAGCCTTGCTCAGTTAGAACACGCAGAAGACCCTACATCTCCATGCTCGATCGTCGTGCTTAGCGGTGTCCTGGCGATCCGTAGTTCACATCGCGAAACCCTGTTATAGACCCTTTCCGAAATTCAGTGCCATCTGGTGGTTTGTAAAGCAGTTTAGGTTTTGCCATATCAATGACGGAGATGAACTTGTATCGGCACCGTGACTTTCGCAAGTCAACGGCACGCGAGGAATTGTTCAGTGAGTTCTTTCTCGATCACTTTCAGTTCGACGGTGACCAAGAACCTGCATTCAGATAAAAGCTCCAACCCACTCAGATGCCTCCAGAAAATTCTTTACACCAAAGTGTTTTAAAGCAGATTGTGTGCCGCACACAGATTGACTGAATTTGAGTTACTATTAGAAATAAACGCTTACGTAGCTCTTGTTTTCCATTCCTACGCCGCGTCGTACTGACCCCCCGAATGTACAGGCCTCGCAAGATCCACTTAGGAACATCTTCAACGTCTTCTTTTATCAGTCACTAGAAGGCCGCCATTCGTATGGCAGAGATGCCGTTCCACTGATGATAATAATGATCAAAGTGGCCAGACTGAATTTCGGAAAGGGTCTATTACCCAGCTGCGGCAAGTGGTTCGCAGGTGAGTGACGGATTGATAAATACGCTTGTCCTGCCCTTGCGGGATACCTTCAGTGCCAGTCACCGCATCACTCGACCTTCCAGAAAGTGTAATGAACGTTTAGCTATGCTATCCCATCATGCTGTGAGAAGAATGCAGGTCCTCGAGTCATTTGCAAAGGCACACATTGGAGGCTACATCACCCGTGTCGTAAACGAACACTTGGCATGCCTCTCCTTATCATGTAATATGGAGAAACCGAAGACCAAGAGCAATTTGCGTGGCCTTACAAACCACCTGGATCGAGGAGGACTCTCATACCCCTCGGGCGAACTAATTAATCTGCTGAAGTAGGGTGGTGATTTGGGCCAATTGGTAAGAGTTGAACATGATGAAAAACAGCCTCAGAAAAACGGGAACGAGGATTAACTCGCTCCTCGTCCCTGCTTTTCTGAGGCTGTTTTTCATCATGTTTAATTAATCTGCTCTAAATTCTCAAAATGTTTGCTTCAGATGTGTTATCATGCAACGTGAGCAACTGGCGACCCCCCAACACTTCTTAGGTTAGCAGAGCCAGCAGTCTGCGACCCTGTTTTGCTAGACTGCCCAACCACAACGAGGCTCATCGCCGTGAACTTGTTCGTTTCATATCCACAATGTTCTTCGGGTGACTTTTAAAAAAACTATGCTTTCAGTAAAAAATAAAAAAATAAAAAAGAAAAATAGAGCGTACACGAAGTTGGTGCGAAAGCCTCTTTCTCGTAAGTTCCAAAAGCTGAGCTAGAGACCTTTAACGGTGTGGTCTCTAACAAGCGGAAAGTTACAATCAATGTACGCTTCGTTTCGTCACACGCCTTCGTAGCTAGGTAGACGACAGGCATTGGCTGGAGGCCAATATCATAATAATAACAGTAATAATAACTTTATTTTCCAACTAATGAGGGGGGGGGGGGGGGGGGGCAAAGGAAAAAAGCTGCAGCAGACAGCTTGACTGGTCCTCGGGCCCCTTACACTGGTCAGCAGCAAGCATGCGTAAAAATACAAAAAAAAAAGTCTACAGTGAAACCGCTTCACATCTACGGATAACATTTGTACAAACCAAGGTTCACCCAAGTGCAAAACATAGAATGAAATTAAAATCACGTACAAAATTATAAGCGCAGGCCCTTGAAAGTTAAACTATCAAAATCAATATTGTCAATGCAAATACTATTTAGCAAGTGTGGGAGTTTAAAATTTAACTTTTGATAGCCATAGTTCGTTCGTTGCGGGACCATCCCTCATTTCTCTGCGTTGCGGGTAGAATAATGTAGGGGACATTTCCCTTAACGACGCAAATCTTTCCAGAAAACACGAGCCCCTTTTTTCACTTTTAAAACTAGTACCGAGGCTGTACTGATATATTTATAAATTTTAATTATTCTACAGTTCGTAAATAAATCGGCAGAATGAAACTCTTATGGCACATTACATATTCCCCTGAATATCTTTTTCTGCAGCAAAAACAGTTTTTCTTTTTTTTATATTAGTCATTGTGGATGCGCCCCAAACTAGAAGACAATACGCTAATGGGGATTTGTACAGCAACAATTCAACGCTCGTTACTAAAGCAGTTCGGTAGCGATTTTGCGATTTCCACTACCCGAGCAAGCTTTGGAACAATATAGTTGATATGATTATCTCAGCTCATTTTGTCACTAAAAAACACTTTAAAAGCTATGAAACAACTAACGATTTCGATGGGAGATGAGTCAAAGCGGAGAACCTTCGATATAATCAGGTACTTATTTTTGGTCCAAAAATGACCGCTTTCGTCTTATTAATATTTATTTTCAGTGAGTTGCTATCCGCACAGCCTTTTTATATTTAATGAAGTATATTTCGCCAAATCAATTATTTCGTCACAGGCTTCGGCAGAAAAACAAATATTAAAGTATCATCTGCATAAATTATAAATGTCGCCTTAGTATTTACGTTCATTATTTCATTAATGTGAAGATTAAAAAAATGGTCCCAATATGCTTCCTTTAAAAACACCTGACGTAATAGATCTCACAGTGGAAGAATGACCGTTTATGTTAACATGTTGATAGCGATGTCGTAGGTATAACTATTAAAGCTGTAGGGCATATCCGGGAATGCCGTAAATTTCAAGGTTTTTTAATAACACCTCGTGATTAAGACAGTCAAAGGGTTTCGTAAAATTTGGGAATACAATTAGAAGTATTTTTTTACTTTCAAAATTTTCTAAAATAAATTATTTTTGATCAAGTAGAGCTGTCTCTGTTGAACAGTTCTTCCTAGAACCAAATTGCGAGGAAGTAATGAGATCACATTTATTCGAGAAGTCTAGTAAACGATGATAGAGTAACTTTTCCAAAGCCTTCGAAAAGACGGGCAATATAGAAATAGGTCTATATAGTTACCTAACTCATTTTTGTCTCTTTTTTTTTCATACAGTAGAGACACCTTCGCTACTTGCATTCTTCTGGGAAATACGCAAGACTCAAAAGAAAGATTAAAAATATAAGTGAAAACATACCTTGCCCGTTGCCTCCACGAACGCCATTCAACGCAGTGACGCGATTTCGCTTTAACTTTATGGGGTTTTTCTAGTGCAGGGGTGGCCAGGCTAACCCGGCCTAAGAGCCGCAAACGAAACCACGAAACTTCCAAGAGCCGCGACGGGAGGAGTGCAAACTTTTGTCCAGTGCAATAAACGAAACTCGAACTACTTTCAATCTATCCGAGTCAAAAGCAGTCCAACTGTACGTAAGGATAGCAATAGCGCAAGACTGCCAAACCGTAACCTGTCTTTCTATTTAAAACGCGTTCCATTTCTCTTTTTGGAGAAGTGCTCGTGTGATCGGGAAGGAGGCGGAGGGGGGGGGGGGGGGGTGGAGCCGCGAGCGGCAGCTTGGCCACCCCTGTTCTAGTGTATCTGGTTCAATGTGTGTTCTTTACAAACCTGTCATCAATTGCTTTTTCAATATTTTAGCAATAAACAGTTTCCATTAACAAGCCTTCCTATTCAAAAGTTAACATGTCACAACTAGGCTCAGGTTATTTTTCACTCACGCTTTAATTCGTCTAAACCCAATTTGGTACCCGACGCTTCCTTCTCTAATTGATCTATACCGAGCGATATTCGCGGATGCCTCGTAAACCGGTCTGCGAGATTAACACGATCAGCTGCCAAGGGCTGCTCCCTCTACCGGCACGATTTTACCCATTCCCCGTGCATGCTCCCAGCGAAGCAAAAGATTGTCTTCACCGCAGACGCTGGCGCTGTTTAGCTCCACACGGGCCGGGAGACACGCGCACTTTTTGTCGGCTGCCCTGCGAGTTTGCGCCGAGTGGGCCGTCGCAGCCCTTGTGTTCAATACAAGCACAGAGAGTATGGGATCCAACAATGGGGGGTCACTGTCAGCTGAAGAAACACAGCGCGTGGGGAGTCATGGGAATCTTAGTCTCGCTTCACACAGACAATGAAATCGCAGCCTCAGCAGGCATGAATGCTGAAGAACCAACCACGAAGCAAGAAGCTTGAGTGTGATTTTCCTTATTAAACGATGGGCAGTATGGTTTCAGGCAACAAAGAAACACTATTTCACTACTTGAAAATTTCTCATAATGTGTTGATGAAACGTTTAAAAATAATAAAGTTGCCCTTGCCTGGTTTTTGGGTCTGTCAATGGCAATTGATACAATTGGTCGCGCACTCTTCCTATTAAAACTTAACAAGGTTTGAGAGGATCCTTCAACAAATTCTTAACGGACAACTTCACGAACAGGTTCCAGATGACTCAAACTGGAAGCAGTACCAGTAGAAAACACAGAGTCTATTGCGGCGTGCCGCAGAGTAGCACATCAGGTCCGTCATTGTTCGATATTTATGTAACGATCTAGGATTGTTACCGTTCCGATCAAGAATGTTTTATACTCTAAAAAAAGCCCATGCGTCTACTTTCTCGCAAAACACTCGGAGAGTAGAATACCGCAAATTAAGGAGGCCGCCAGCGAATGACGATGCCGAAACATATGTTTAGACCAAAAAAACGCAGTCTGAGTTGTGATACTAAGCAATGCAAGTGTGACGTTTTGCATTGCTTAATGTGACAACTCATACTGCGTTTTCTCGCTAAATTTAGCGGAAAAATTGCCCGCGAAATTTCGCGGGAAACTTTACCATCGTGACGTCACGTGTGACGTCATTATGGGAAACGTCCCATAATCCGACGCGCGGTTTCGCCGACGACGGCGGAGACGGCGACACCGCTCAATTTTGAAACGGCCGCCTAATACTATACAAACTTTTGAAAGGATCCATTGTAAAACGATAATTATTTTCTTTTTTCTAGATAATAGAACTTGCGGCCTACACGGGCGCGTATCTGGGAATATGGCTCGGTACATCTGTGGTCACCTTTCTTCTAGACCTTCACACAAAGGCCATGCAGCACAAGTGGGTATCTTACTCCACGTGCAGGTTGCATCCAAAATGACAGTGATGCAGGTTATAGCTTCGAAAAGAAGAAAAAAAATCAGTAGTTGTGCTTTGCGCATAAAACCTTTCTGCGTCTGCTTGAAATTGTGAACGACCCGAGAGATTTCCTCGTCTGTTCTGCAGAGCGTGCGGGAGTGCTCCTACAGCTCTAAGGGCGCTTTCCGTAAGGCTATAGAGCCGTCATTGCCGGCCTTCTCTGGTCGTATACATCAAGCACGTTCGAAAAAAGGACGCCGAGGCGCCTTGAAAGGCAATGGCTTGTCGCGTTACCATAATAATAAAGTCGAGCCAGTGGAATAGAAGAAACCAGGAAATGAACGTTGGTTATGGCAGCGTCCATCCAAGCACGTGCAGCGTGCCCTTGAAGGTAGCATTGGCAGGCTTGCGAGTGCACGTGCTTGCTCACAGGAGAACACACAAGCAACAACATAAAATTATAGTTATGAAAAAAAAAATCTTGGCTTTTTAGAACGTAATTAATGAATTTCAAAATTCCGAGTACCATGTTTCGTTGTTAATGACGCAACTGGAATACATCAATAGAGAAACGACAAGGGTCTGCCGTTAACGAGAGAGACGTTCATTATTGACCTCGAAATTTCTATCTCGTATTGAAACTTTGGACGACCGGCAGACTTAATGGTACTGCGGCCGAAGGTGCAATCGATAATCAAGTGTTCAATAACAATTCAGAAAGAGTCACGGGTATTTTTCTCAACCAGTCCCTGCCCCTTCAGAGATAACAAAAAAATACTTCGGCTAATTTACATTTGTTTCTATGATGAATGAATGAACGAAAGAACAAATGAATGACTGAATAAAATAATTGTTGATTTATTAATTGGACTAATCAATACACAAATAAATAAATGCAATGGTGCACCCGACGCTTGTCACTTTGCCTCAGAAAATTTATGTTCTTATCGCAACAATGTTTATCCTGTTTATCATTGCTGACCGCGTACCCTTTGCAAAGTAACAAAATAACATCATTGCCTAACTTCCGAACATGTATTTAATTCGCAGGACCGCATTAGAGAAGAAACTCGATGAGTTCACACCGAGAAAATGCTGGGGTCTTCGGTGAGTAAATCTTCGCGATTGTGTACTTTGATTTTACAAATAGAATGCACCCTGAGCCCTCGGGTGGACAACTTTTTGTTTTCTTTCAACTCTTCTTTACGAGTCACTCCGAGCTGATTTTTTGACATGTTTGCTTGTATTCGCCTTCAGATAGAATGCTCTAAACGAAACAACTGCCATTTTTTAATCGGGCGAGAAACTCAGAACACTGGAACATGTCGTACGAAGGTGTTGTTGGCTACGATAATATACTATCAAAGTCCAAATTATTCACGCCAGGCTACGTTAAAAGGGAAAAAGTGCAGTCGACTTGATGTGAATGCACCGCAGGAGTGAGTGGCCAGTTGTTTCGCTGGTTAATATGATAACATCATATGTTCATCATCCCTAGCAGCGTGTTTTGTGCGTTACAATTATGTACACCACGCCATAATTACCTTAAGTCTGGCTGAAACGTTTGTTGCAGTTATAAGGTGCTTTGGATTAGTTGATCTTACCATGTCTACTTCGAAACCCTGACAAGCGAAAGCTTCCATATTTCGAATAAACCGAATCCGACCTAACTCACTACATTCACTTCAGCCATTTTAAGTTGCATGTGTGCAAATTCTCATCGCATGAATTGGCTGTAGCTCTGCCTTTTACGCAAAGACAAGGCAAATCAGCGAAAGTATATGCTACTTTCATCCACAGGCCTAAGTTGTATGTACAACGGGTGTTTACTGTCAACTCCTACCGCTCCCCAACCAACACCTTGCCATTTTACATCACGTGCTATAACTTGTGTTTGCCTTTATATTTCAGAATAAAAAGGCAGAAATGGACAAGCCGCATTGTGGCGCTGCAATGAAAGACACCTTATTTACACCTCATAAGTGAAACAATAAAGAAGGTATACCAAACACGACGTTGTTAGCACCCACAAACGTTCGTCAGTATTTCTCTTAGACTTAAGAAATTAGTCGTAATTCATTAAAAGTGCCTTGAGGGGATTTTTGAGGTCGCCTAAATATGGCAATAACTCACTCTGCTGGCTCTATCCATCCTAGAAATCTCTAAATCATACGCGACCGATTTTCTCATCAAAAAAGCAACCAAAGATCGCGACACACTGATTTCAACTCCGGCGATGGGAGGAGCATGTTCCGAAACCAGGACCACGGTCAGTCAATAGCAAGCGAAGGATCCTCGCGCCCCCGACCCGTGGAACCGCGCAGTGATATCTCAAATCCGCGCGGCTCGTTGTCCATACAGCCAAGACTACGATTCAACCCAGCGAGTTCACGCTCTAGAGTTGACAGACAAACATATCACTCCCACACACACACACAAAAAACCAAACATAGTGCGTTGTTTTTGGGACGACTATGGCACTATTATGTTCCCTCCTCGCGAAAAAAAAAAACATTTTTTGACTACTCTTTGCTTTTATCATCTACAAAAGCATACACATTTTGTAATAACAGTGTTTGCAATCTCAACGAAATTTCGCGTTGTCATTGGTCACATGTTGTTCTGGCTGCGGAACAACTCCCATCACCAGAGATGAAATCGGTGTGTTCGATCTTTGATTGCTTTTATTGTTTTTTTAAATAGGGAAATCGGCCGTGCATCGTTATGATTTATTTATTCCTAACATGCTTGAAGCCCGCAGAGTGAGTTATGGCCTATTTAGACGATCTCGGAAACCTCCTCAGAATACCTTTAACTAGGTTCAACCAGAAATACAGACGAGCGCTTTCCCAAGACGCTTGCCAACAATATAATCAGCTGACACTATTCGCGTAAAGTACTCCGCTTTTCTTGAATGCACCCGTATATATCCTGTATAAATGTTCACGCGTAATAAAACGTTGTACGAGCAGCGCGTTCGCTTATGACCTATTTTTGACGAAATTGGCCGATTCCAACCAGCATCGGTGCCACATGAAGATAGCTCCATGCCTTTTTTTCACTTCACATTATTTGGCCGAAATCAGACGGATATACGGTGTTACACGCAACGCGGGCCACATCGTTCCTGCGAAAGGTACGTATCGCACAGAAATAAAGGTTGATGTCTTATATGACTCCGCCAAAAGGCCCATTTTGGAAAATTATCATCGTTCGGTATAATTATATTAATAATTACTTTCAGTAATTAACTTTTAATTACTACATCTAAAGGTACAGTTTTACTTTGGATACTTTCCGGGCATCATCGAATATGACTAAATCAGCGGGAAGAAGAAGCCTCCGAACAGCCTGGTCGCAGTTTTGTGGCTCTCAGCTTATTTTTCGTAAATAGCCCAATTTAAAATAATTTACATTTTGTTTTCCAGTCGTAAGCATTGTATATTTCACTTGGAAACTGCACCTGGTGGGTTTGAACACTGAGAAAATGGCGTCGACGGCCGTCACGACCCGATGCCAATCCATCGATAAAGCCACCCGCCACCATGGAACAAGTACCACCCTGCCAGGAACAAGGTAAATCACCTTCACCAAAGAAAATCCTCCCTCCCAAGAGCTGGCACCGACGCACCCAACTACCCACTCAGATGTACAGGCGGAAGTCGTCATTCCCATAAAACGGCAGCGCGTTGAAGGCGCACGCAGACCCGACGCGAAGAAGTCGGATCCTCCATCGGAAGAGGCTACATCGACCTACTCGTTACAGAAAGGCATGAATGGATGATAACGACAATGACGCGAGTTTCACCATCGTCTCTTACAAGAAAAACCAGCCAGCAGGTATACCAATACTTTTTCCTCGCACGTGCAAGCAGACTTCCTTCTTGAAAGTGAGACCAAATGTCCTGGCACGAGAGGTATTGGGAATAGCACCAGGAGAAGATATTCTCTCACACAAAATCGCCAAGGATGGCAGCCCATCGGTCAGTGTAGCGTTTCTCCCTGCGGCAAATAAGCAGCTTGCATCGACATCCCTCGCGGGAATCGAGGTAAGGGCAACCACTCCAAGATCCTACTACGAGAACATGGCAAAAATCAAAAGAGTTCCACTACAATACTCCGATAGTGATCTACAGGAGTACTTAAAAGAACTAGTTGTCCAAAGGCAGATTGCATACCAAAGACAAGATTGCACTTAAGTGGCCCGTCCCAAAGAACGCGTCATACTTCGCTTCACGCAGAACCGCCCGATGCCCCTTAAGGTGTACTTAAGGTTCATCTGCCACCCAGTGAAAGAGTACTTCGATTCTCCCCTTCAATGCTACCAATGTCAACGATCTGGACATATTGCCAAGAACTGCCGTGGTGCCCGCCGTTGCAAAATATGTTCAGGTCCACATCACCATCAAGAGTGCAGCTCATGAGCTGAACCTAAATGCGCTAACTGCGGCGAAAGTCACGCGGCAGCGTTTTCCGGCTGCTCCATGCAGTAAAAAAGCGGCAGTAGTTTTGAGAAAAACAGAAATCCTAAATGGCTGAACGCCTACTCGACGATCTCCACCGTCAAATCCAGAAATGGTGCGAATACCTGAAACTCCAAACAACACAAAATCGTTGACGTCCAAGCCTATGCGTATTCAGACGTACTACATTAGCAACAGAGTAAGAGAAACGCCGTTTCAATCAAATAAAATGGACCTATGACGTCAGCTTCGCTTACTCAATCTAAAAAGCGCGAGTCAGGACCTTCAATGCCTGCCTCGTCTGTTTTGCCCGAAGGGCTCCACGACCCACTGCATCACAAGACACCCTCAATAGATACGCCGTCTGCTACATACCGCGCAGATTCCCAGGTCAACGCAAACAGTCAAGCAACTGATCAACACTTTCTCATGCGGCTACTGTTTTTGGCAGTGAAAGGGATCATTAGACCGCTACCAGACGCCGTCAACATCTCGGAGGTAAAGGCGATCCTTACTATGGAATTCCTTATTCTGGGGACAGGGGTTCCTGAAACGTAATGAATAGTGTGTACGTTGAAACGACTATCTTCCAATGGAATGCGAATTCCCTCCGAACTGAAATAGGAGACTTCAGCAAGCTCGTTGCGCAGTACCAGTTCCCTGTTCTGGCAATATCTGAAGCTCAAACAGATACAAAAACTAAGATAGCTGGCTACCTCACGTATTGCTCGTCCGTCGAGATGGTCCCAGTCGAGCAATGCTCTGTGTGAGGAAAGACATACCATCAGTTATTGTGTACTCGTCATTATCTGAAGCGCCAGAATACGCCGCGTGCAAGGTCATGTTTTGTACGACAGCAATATTTATAGCTGGCGTATATATAGAGCCAGTAACATCAGTGACGGAGGAAGATGTCACATCAATATTCTCCAAATTTAGTGATCCCTACATTTAATGTGGGAATTTTAACTCGCACCATACATTGTGGGGAAGCGCACAAAATGATAGGAGAGGGAAGCTGATTGCCAATATGATAGAGAAATATAATCTATGCGGGCTAAATGATGGCTCGAGTTTCAAACATTTCTTCGTGGATGTGTTCTGGATTGTCAAGGTTCTCAAGTGGTCTGGATTCGACAATTTGTTCTCAAGGTCATTTTCCCGGATTTATTATGGTGTGTTAAAACAGAAACTCATGGAAGCGAATATTTGCCCATGCTTTTCCAGCGCAGAAATGTAACGAGACCGCGTAGTGGGCAATGTAAATTCAAAATGACGAATTGGCGTACGTTTCGATCTTTGAATACGCTAAACTGTAAAAATGCTGATACGTTGAAAGATTTTACTTTGATTGTGAGGGAAAATTTTGACCGCGCGACAACATGGGTTTCCATTCCATCGGATTGTAGAGGTGTTGGGGCTTCGTATAAAAAAAACTTAGGGCAATATGACGCAGAGCCGAAAGAAGATACCGCCGCTCAGGATGGATATAGGACTATGAGGAGGCCCAGCGTGTTAACGGCCTTATACAACGTAAACTTAGGCAACTAGCTAAATATCGATGGCGACAGCTTTGTGCTAAGCTATCCGGCTGTAAGAGACCTCACAAGGATGTGGAATATTATTAGAGCTCTTGAAGCGCCGGCTGTTTAAAGGTTCCAGCTGCGAGCAATGGCCCTATCCAGAGGCGTATCAGAACTTGCAATTGTAAAGAAGTTTTGCAAATTATTAGTTCGACCAAGCACGGCATCTCTGACACTTAAATACTTTGCCTCGTATGTCATCGTTAAACAAACAATTCATAATAAGATACTGTCATTAGGAATCGATTGTGTTTTCATAATGAGGGAACTTCAAAACGCACTGAGATCGACCCGTCGGGGTAGGTCTCCTGGCCCAGGCCTGATCCCATGAGATGAATTGACCAACGTCGGTTCACGTGCACTGAGCTTCATTTTAAACAGGTTCGACTCTCTCTGGATCAAGGAAGAAATATCCGACCAATTAAGGTTATATCGCTTTTAAAGGCGGGGAAAACACCCATGGACCTAGCTTCCTTTTGACCAATCAGCCTTACAGGCTGCTTAGGCAAGGTAAATAAACCTCTTCTTCTTCTCAATTAATCAACGACTACAACAGTGGCTAGAAACAAGTGAAGTTTTACCCGAACAACTAGCAGGGTTTTGGCCCAAACACTGCATGATGAATTGCGTTTTAGATTTGGTAGCGTACATAAAGCAGGAACGAGCCCTAGGAAAAATCACAATTGCTGCATTTTTATATATCAAGCGCGCATACGATACAGTAAGTCAAATCCACATTCTATATAGTCTCATACGACTTGGAGTTCGAGGGCAAGTATTACGGTGGATAAGAAACTTCCTTTTAAAACGGACGATATTTGTAAAGACCGCAGATGGAGATGGTGCGAGGCATAATCTTCGAGACGACGTACCTCAAGGGATTATACTAAGCCCTACTCTATTTAATACGGTCTTGACTATGCATCCAGGTCGCCTCCTTTCACCACTTTATGTGACAATATATGCAGATGACATCTGCATGTGGGCCTCAGGCACATGTCCAAAAACTTTGCAGGATCAGTTTCAAGCGGGATTGAACCTCTTAAACGAGTTCTTAAGTGAACGGGGCATGGATATCGCGCCTTCAAAATCAGTATTGCTTCCGTTCTTGAGAGAGCACCTTCGCGGATTCGAGCTAAAAATACGGGGTAAAACTTTAAAGCACGTCTCGCATCATCGCTTTCTTTGAGTGGTTTTGCATCAAAGCCTCACTTGGGTAAAACAGATCGATATGTTGGATACAAAAGCAAACAAAAAAAATCAACATTTTACGTTATTTTACTGGAGTTCCTTGGGGAGCCTCAACAAAATCCATGATAATGTTGCATTCTGCACTAGTTCGGCAAATGATTACATATTCACTCCCAGCACTCCATGGGTTGTCTGCAACACAAGAAAATAGACTGCATTACATGATCGCTTGTAGTCTTGGGATCTGCTTGGGCGTCTCACGTCCAACTCGCGGACACGCAGAACACTGGCTTTAGCAGAGGCAAGACGGCTCCTTATTCTAACTTTACGCGAACATGAGGCATTGTGTCATTTCCTACGCTTTGTCATCCAGAATTGTCACTTACTTGCGGAGAATTTGATAACCAGGACGGGCTCAGATATTTCCTCGACACTGATATCGTCGAGCATCGTCGTGCCGAATTACATATTGTGGGTTCGACCACAGATCGACCGGATGTTTCGCGTCGCAGATATTAGCAGGGAACTATCCAAACTTCGGATAAGTCTGAGAACGTCTCATTTTGTGATTACTCAGTTGGCCCTTTCATATTTGCACGATTACTATAGAAACCACGTTCATGCACACACGGATGGTTCCACGACAAATGATGGCTCAACATCAGTTTTCGTAATAATATCAATGCAAGTGAAGAAATGTATTCGTTCGTGCCACAGAACATCCTCTACTGCTGCAGAACTTTATGCAATTTTTGCGTCAATTGAGTATATAAAGGACGTAGAACCCCAAAACCAGTGTGTTATTTGCACGAACTCCAAAGCAGCCCTGGGTGCTCCTTCGTCGATGAACTCTGGAAGTCCGGCGTATGCACTGGTCTACCAGCTAGCTGGTATGATCGATCGGGCCTTAAGCAATGGTCATTCATTAAAGTTACAGAGGATTCCCGAATATAGCGGAATCTCAGAAAACATGCAGGCAGACAAACTAGTCACAATTGCACATGCGTTGGAATGAACTCAATAAATTCCTTTTTTCAAAACAAACATAAAGTATTTAATTGCACACCATTCCAAAGAAATGGCAGTCGACACATGGTTTAATGAGGCAGGACGGCAGTCTACTTTCTTCGTGGTGGTTCCAGTTACAGTTTCATATTTTCATATCCCAAGCGATATACCGTTCAGTTCACCGCTGTTGACTCCACTTCATTTCGTTCTTCCGATGAAGTGTGATGGAACGATGCTCCGCATCACCCCATGGTTCCCCTCGGCAAGATGGTGTAATTTTTTCTTCTACACCCTCTTCCTTCATTTTTCCCCTTCTTAGGCGACAAGGGCCAACCTTGAGTGGAAGCAGGACCTGTCCCTGCAACCACTCTAGGGTTTAGTGCCCAAGCAGCACTGGTAGAGTAATTGCGTCAGCCACGCCCATCTTGCTATGACACATTACCTACCCCTTGTTGGGCTCCGTGGTGGGCGGTGCACCCGGGCACTGAATTTTCTTCCCATCTTTATGGATCCCAAGCTAAACAAAAACTCTGATCGGGCTCTGAAAATGGCCCGCACCGAGGACAAACTTTTAAAGAACCATACCACGGCGCCGGAAACTTTTCAAAACTTTTTGGTCATGCACTCGGACAACGAGGACAAACCACTCGCAAAACTTTCTCCTTTCCCAATCGCGAAGACGTTGGAGATGGTGATTGGAAAATATTTCAAAGCAAAGAAGCTTTTTTCTGGTGACCTCCTTGTTGAAGTTCATACAGCAGAGCAGAGTAGTGCACTACTTGCCCTCAACGAAATCCAAGACTATGCCGTTTCTGTGACCATTCACCGCTTTCTCAACAGCACGCTGGGCGTCATCTCCGAGGATGATCTACTTGGAATCCCGAACGAAGAGATCCTAGAAAGGTCTTAAAGATCAGGGTGTCATCGCTGTGCGACGCATCACTCTTCGTCGTGGTGGCCAGGAAAGGGACACTAAACATATAGTTTTGACGTTCAACTCAACGAGCCTCCCCTCCGCAGTCAAGGCCGGCTACCAAAAGGTTGTGTTCAACCTTTTCAACCTGGCAGCACTCTGGGAGCGCTGCCAGGACATCGGCGACTCCCAACACCAAGGTTCAGGAGAAGGTGAAATCTAACAAGTCACCTTCATTTGGACGCTACCAAAAGGTTGTGTTCAACCTTCCCGGACTACATGAAAAACAACCTCAGTCAAATGCTCCGGATGCGTCCGAGTGTAATCGTGGTGCATCCTACTCGCATCATGAACCCCCTGGTGTACAAGGAGGGATGGCTGAATCCTGCACTGATCCTGCAAATCAGGCTACCCACATGGAAGTTGACAAGCAATGAAAAAAAGAAACCGAGCCCCCGCATAACAGGACCGCCCTAGCATAATGCCAGTAAATATTGTGCAGTGGAACTGCAGAGGAGCACGCTCAAACATTGATGATTTAAAGGATCTGGTGCAGGCCCTAGACCCAGAGGTGACCTGTCTTCGGGAAACCTTCCTTTCTGAGTCGGCCTCGTTAAGATTTGGCAAATGCGCAGTATATCGCAAGACCGTCCTCCGGATGTGAGAGGTGGAGGAGTGGCTCTCAGTGTGCAATACCCTTCGAAGCCTTGAGGGTAAATAAATAAATAGTGTCGTTCAGAGCAGATTCCTTTAACCTCAAATTTGGAAGCAGTTGCTGCATGTATTTACATCGGTATCATGGTAACTGTATGCTCCATCCCTTTATCTTCCACTTAATGAACAGATCACGCTGGCGGATCTAGAACAGCTTGTAAGTGAACTCCCAAGCCCTTACCTGCTTCTTGGAGACTTCAACGCTCACAATAGACTATGGAGACGTCAATTGGATGACTCTAGAGGCAAAGTGGTAAAACATTTTTTGCTAAACAATTCAGTGAATCTTTTAAATGACAAGTCTCCTACGCATATTACCCTAAGCTTGCCTGTGAAATACTCTGCCATAGACTTATCACTTTGTTCAGCTTCCCTTTTTGCGAAATTTTCCTGGCGTGTTCACCAAAACCCATATAGCAGTGATCACATTCCCATTGTCATCCAACACTCGTGCGCTACTCCTTGTGTTCAGAAAGAGTGCCCCAGTGGGTCATTGAGAAGGTAGACTGGACGAAATTCAGTGAACAGGCCCAGATTCCTGAGGATGGCTTCACCGCACTTAACATCGATGAGGCCAGGTCTGCTTTGACAATTGTCATAATTGACGCAGCAATAATTTCAATTCCAAGAAAATCATGACTGTTTCCAAAAGACCCAAAACCCCGGTGGTCTCCAGAATGCACAGAAGCCAAGAAAAATAACAATAAGTATTGGGGAAAGTTCAAGAGGTATCCCACTTCTGAGTGGCTGATTGCCCTCAAAGGAAGCAAAGCTGAGCTCCACCGCATAATCAGAAAAACGCCTGGTGCAAGTACACTTCGGACGTTACCCAGGACACATCAATAAAAGAAATCTGGGACAAAGTCCGGAAGATGGAGGGCTTATATAATGATACCCGACTCTCTATTCTCAAAGATGGAACCGTTCAAGTGTGCTCTCCCATAGACCAGGCAAATCTCTTGGGACATACTTTCTCAGTAGTATCCAACAAGTCTTCATATCAAAAACCTTTTCTAGCTTACTGCACGCAAGTAGAAAACAAATCACTGCCAATAAAACTCAGTAGCGAGGAACCTTACAACAAACCTTTATCTTTTCGAGAGCTAGAGTCATCAACCCTGCATTGCCGGAATTCTGCAGTTGGCTTAGACAACATACACTATAAAATGATTGCTAACTTATGCCATGATTCCAAACTTGCTCTTCTGAAGTTCTACAACAGAATATGGGAAACGGGGGTGTTCCCAACATCCTGGAGGAAGGCAATCATTATAGCCATTCCAAAGCCAGGCAAAGATCACGCAAATCCTCAGAACTACAGACCAATAGCTCTCACCAGCTGCCTCTGCAAGGTGTTAGAACGCGTGATAAATTCAAGACCTTTTTTTTGCATAGAGGCAAAAAAACTTACTATCACGAGCTCAGTGTGGTTTCCGCAAAAACCGCTCCACCCTTGATCATCTTGTGTCTCTAGAGATGGAGGTTCGCTCGGCCTTTGTGAGGCGTGAACATCTGGTGGCAGTTTTCTTTGATCTTGCTAAGGCATATGACACAACATGGAGGCATGGTATTCTTAGTAACCTGGTGTCAATGGGTTTTAATTGCAATATGATGATGTTCATTAAGAACTTCTTAACAGATCGCACTTTTCAGGTGCGCCGGGGAGCTGTTCTTTCTGGCGAGTTTATGCAGGGGTGCATTTTAAGTGTTACATTATTTTTGGTTCAGATAAATTCACTCTCCCATAAAATTTCCCGCCCCATCGAGCACTCTTTATGCACCGATGACCTTAAAATTTATCTCAGGTTTTCATCTCTGCGAATTGCCAAGCGACAACTTCAGCTTTGCATAAACAAACTGGGCAAGTGGTGTTTTCGAAACGGATTTCAGTTCTCGGCAGAAAAACACGGAAACGTGGACTGTACCACAATCCCGAACTGTCACTAAATGGTACACAACTCACTTGTAAAAATTCTAAAAAATTTCTGGGAGTCATTTTTGACCGGAAAATAACATTTGGAGAGCATATTTCCTGTCTTCGCAAAAACTGCCTAAAAAAACTAAATATTCCTAAGGTGCTTGCACACACATCTTGGGGTGGACACGTGGAATCTCTTTTGCATATTTACCGAGCTACAGCGCGCTCGAAACAAACTGGATTATGGTAGCTTTGTTTACGGATCGGCTAGACAAAGCACGGTTCGATAGCTTGATCCTGTTCATCACTATGCTATTCGTTTGTGCACGGGAGCTTTTCGGACATCACCAGTGGAGAGCCTATACATAACAGCCCATGAACTGCCCCTACATCTTAGGAGAGCATTGCTAAGTCTATTTTATGCAAGTGGAATTTCAACGTACAAGGACAATCCAGCCTACACTCATGTCCTAGCCCCATCTTTCACTGAGCTGTTTGCTCGACGCCCATCAGTCGCCCAACCATCTGGAATTCGTGAGCAGCACGTTTTGTCAGACACTAGGGTTACTGTAAGCGAGGTTGCATTTTTCCGTCCACTACTCCCCCCTTGGTATGACCCAAGCATTTATTGTGATTTGCGGTTAACTAAATTCTAAAAGCCATATACTGCGCCTATAGTGTACCAACAGTGATTTTTAGAAATTCTTAAAGAGTTCAAGGACTACCGCGCATTTTACACTGATGGTTCCAAAATGGGCAATGCTGTTGGAGCAGCCTTTGTTTCTGGGACCACCAGAAATGCTTTCCAGTTGTCTCCAATAGCATCTGTCTTCACATCGGAATGGTATGCGATCGTTGCCTCGCTTAAGCGCATCAAAAAGTTCCGAATCAAGAAATCTCTCATATGCTCCGACTCTTTAAAGGGTAACTGCAAAGAAAAAAAAAGTGTATTCTTAAACACCCTAATTAAGATAAACATGTCACAGAACAATTTTTCCGCCAAAAACAAAAACGTTTACAGCAATATTTATTGCGCCAGTCTGATTTTAGTTTGCGGCTATTTCATCCGTTTTAAATCGCGCGCCACAAAGTTGGTATTCTACGTAACGGAGTGGCTGCTATACGTCACGGAGTGACGTATAACAGCCACTCCGCGCGCGTCGAAAGAGCGGGAGTTTTAAATGTGGAGAAATTGTGTCCCCGACTAAATTACGTCCTGTGGCATAAATATTGCTACAAAAAAAAAAAATTATTTTTTCGTGTGAGATTTGTTTTGTGACATGCTTGTCCCAATTAGGCTGTTTATAAAAATCTTTTTTTTCTTTGCAGTTACCCTTTAAGTGGACTAATGTTTATCTGTGCTATAATGCCTAATAAATTTATTGCGGATGTTCATGCGCTGTTACGAGAAATCCAGTCAGTTGGTGGACATGTTCAGTTCCTAAGGGTTCCAGGGCATAGTGGCATCACTGGAAATGAGCTTGCCGACAAAACTGCCCGACAGGGTCCGTTCGAAGACAGAACTCACATGCCTTTGCCCTTAAGTGACATTCGCCGTGACATTCGCCGTGAGATGTCCAAGAATGTCACGACAAAATGGTTGCGGCAATGGAAGAGATGCGAAGGTAACAAGCTTCATAATCTTCACCCTACTACAGATATATTTCAGGACATCGTCACCTCTCGCGTCATGACAGTGTATTGTTAACACGACTGCGGATTGGACATACACGCTTAACACACTCACATCTCTTAATGGGCAATGCTCTTTGTTTGCAGGAAGCTCGAACTTTTCCTTAAACCACTTTTAGCGCCACTAAGAAGATTTAACATTCCATTTCATCCGTGTTTAGTTTTAGGTCCTGAACCTCAGATTCAAAGGAACGCTTCACGTTCCTTCAAAAAAGTGGCCTCAAGTCACTTCTCTAATATACTTAAATTCTTGGAGCCCTTTACACTCTGTAGGCCTCATTACCCATTTATGTATAAGCTAAACACAGCAGATTAGTTTTACCCATATGCACTAACATGCTACATATTAATTAGCTAAACAGGATCTTGGCGCTATTCGGATCGTGTTGCCCTTGCGCCATAAAACATCAAAACATCAACATCTCAAACTTTGCCATTTGCTACCGACCGCTAGCGCTACAAGTTCGTTAGAGACCGAGCGTTCGGTGATGCGCAGCCTATTTTTGCGGTGTGAAGAACACAACTCTGTTTTTTTCCCAAGCACCTGGTATACAGACTTGTACGTAAACCGTTACAAGTAACGAAATTACTTGTAATCCCTTACATTTATCAGTAATTTTGTAAAGAGTATAATTACATATTACAGAAAGTAATTGTAAAGTAATTTCGTTATTTGCCCACAACGAAGTGGGAAGCAAACTGATACAAAGAATCGGGCTCTCCATGCAGGCAATATTAGGCAAACTCCCGAGTTCAAAGCGTTTACTTCCAACAAAAAACAAATACAAAAAAAGAAAAACCGTCAAAGTGCTCGCGAGCTGGTGTAGCGGATCTGTGCGCGTCTTTTCTTTTTGTCTCTTCACTCTTTCTTTGCTTCCTTCTGGCCAAGAGAGAGAGAGAACAGATGATTTTATCGTATCACCTCCAGGGCCAAGATAATCTACACTACCGAGAAAAGCAAAGTTTGGTGGAGCCGAAGTCACAGCGTCTCAATGGGCCAACAGGATCTAGCTGACGTTTTGGGTGTCGAGCGGGTAGGGGGGGGGGGGGGGGGGGGAGGTCTTGCGAACACGTTGTTTTCTAGCCACTCAGTCGCGCGTCCAGGTGGCACCACCTATTTAGAAAAGGGTGGACTGAAAAGGTGTTTAGTGCAGCGGACGACATGTTCACGTAGAAACGAGGTAAGATGTCCGATGAGAATTTCTGAGAGCTAGATGTTGCTCAAGGTAACAAAAGTGTGAACTGCGGCAACAGTAAATGCTTCGATAACACTTGCGTCTTGTTTATTACCCCATAGAGTAAGGCTGAAAGTAGCGCCGCAAAGGTAACGGATTACTTCTGAAGTAACGGTTAGTTACTTTTATGGAGGTAAAATTGTAACTGTAATTAGTTACATTTAGCCATGGGTAATTGCAAAATGTAATTCCTTACTTTTTTTTAGTAACGTGTACAAGTCTGCTGGTATATTCCGTATCATGCAGATTCAGTGATGCAAATGGTCCGAGTCATTCTGAGCCACCCTTCAAGGCAGCCACGAGTTAACAACTTTTGGAGCAAAACCATACACTCCCTTTTTGTTCAATGCACTGCAAATACTTTGGTAAATGCGTTCGCCTGTTGCCTTCTTTGCCTCCCCAATCATGTGCGACGACTAATTGTTATCATATATTTACAGCAATTAGTCGGACTTCCTAAGCTGCTCAGAAGCACCAGACACGGTAACAAGAAAGTAGTCAAGAATCACACTTTTTGTTAAAAAAAGAATGATTGCAGGGGGCAATTTTTCATCGCATGATTATTGGTGAAAGCAGTAATATGAACATTGCGGTTTTATATTTTGGGTACGGAATAAAATATAGACCAAATAGCCTCCCTCGGAAATAAGTTTAGGAAATAAGTTTAGAATAGCATAATTTTCAGTCACTAATTTTTTTTTTTTTTTTTTGGTTTTGAGGGTTGTAATAATACAGAACAGTTCTCATTAATTTAGTTACTAAAAGTTCCTCAATCACTTCTGCCCATCAATGGTATTTCAGACATACAGTTTTACGAAGAGGCAAAATCAGTAGGTGGGCGATAAATATGGCTTCTCTACGAAAGTAAACTAAGTTTCATCTCAGGCTTCATTGACTGCGCCATCGAACAGTTGAATGCTAAATTTAACATACAAGCAAAAACCTATCGTGGAGCCCAACTACACCAAATGACGGTTATACATCTCAGAACACCCCAAATGCCATTCCTCAAACCTAGATTTAACAAAACAAAAATATAAAAAAAATGTGTGTGCGTGTTTTTTTTTTTTTTTTTTTTTTAAGCATTTGACGCGTATTAGCACACTCTGGAGGAGTGCCTTTTGCTTGGTACAGAGTGCGACATTGTTAGCGCGAACAAGCGATCGCCGGTTTTTTCAGTTTTTCTCTTTGAAACCAAGGGATGTCATCCAAGTAATTATTGCTACGAAAAGAGTTTATTTAGTTCTATAATGTAAGCAATAAAATTTCGTGCTCGCTAATACTATTCAGAAGTAAAATGCGAAAATGCGCCGATGTCGTGTTTGCGCTCACAGTGTCGCGATGTGCACATGATTGCGATGCGGAGAAGCGCGGCAATGTATCAAAGAATATGGCAAAATCGCGAGGCGCACTCAACACAGCTAAACAACACGAAAGGGATAAGGAAGAAAATAAAATCGAAAAGTACGTTTTTCAAAGCGATTATCGACATTTTTGAAAATTTTCATAAGCCTAGTACCAAGCCTGTGAGTTCAGTGACAGAGAAGCCAGAGCCGTACATTGCCCGTCAAACAGTGATCGATGGAGGTCATTTGTTTCTTGCTCTGTTGATTGTCTTCTGTGCAGGACGCCAGAAACAATTGAACATGTTAACTATAAAGGACGTTAAAAAAAAAAAAAGATATGTTTACAAATTATAACCTATTCAACCATTCGTTTCCTCTCGTTCGATGAGTGCCGCACGGTCCCCTCAGACCTATTTACGGCACTTCGTCCGTTCAATTTATGGGAAACACGCATGGAATTTCGTCATGCCGACCCGCACATTAATTTGTGAGGAAAACAGCGCGGAGATGAACGAGTGATGAGTAGACGCACACAGACGGAGCGCTGACTTACAAATGTTATTTTATTGATAAAACACGAAAGATTTTAATTATTTTTTGACAAAATTGTCACGGGGGTTGGGACAAAAAGCCAAATACAATCACCTGACAGGGTCCCAACCACTGTAACAACACTCAACAGAAGGGCACAAATCGAGATAGAGAAATAAAATAAAGAAGCCAGCTCGGGCAGCAGAAGTGAAGAAAGAAATTATTTCATCCAGCTGAAAACTCTTCGGCTTAAGAAAAATAAATTAAAAAAAGTGAAAGCCGTTTACAAATCCCTGTAACGCCGAATTGGAGCGCAGCTCTTGAGGAGGAGGATTGAAGGGTACTGAGGGGAGGGTAGACCCCTCCCCCTTCTCCTCCTCCTCCCCTCATTCTTTAATATGCTCCGGGGGGGGTGTCACGTGACTTCGGAGAGGGGGTCACGTGACCTCGGGGAGGCGTGACCTGGGCGTGACCTCAAGGCCACGTGACCCCAAAGGTGACCCCCACGTGACCTTGGGGTCACGTGACCTGGAGGGGTCACGTGACCTCGGGGGGTCACGTGACCTCAGAGTGGTCACGTGACCTCAGAGTGGTCACGTGACCTGGGGGTCACGTGGGGTCACGTGACCTTGAGATGACCTTGGAAGGGGTCACGTGACCTTGGGGGTCACGTGAGCTCGGGGGTCACGTGACCTTGGGGAGGCGACCACGTGACCTCGGGGGTCACGTGACCTCAGAGGGGTCACGCGAGGTCATCTTGGGGTCACGTGACCTTGAGATGACCTTGGAAGGGGTCACGTGACCTCGAGGGGTCACGTGACCTTCAGGGGGTCACGTGGGGTCACGTGACCTTGAGATGACCTTGGGAGGGGTCACGTGACCTTGGGATGACCTTTTAGAGCGCAGCTCTTAGGGGCCCGTTCCCGGCTTGAGCGGCGTCGCCGTCGGCGTCGGCGTCGCCGTCGCCGTCGCCGTCGCCGTCGGCGTCGACGCCGCTCAAGCCGGGAACGGGCCCCTAAGAGCTGCGCTCTAAAAAAGTGAAAGCTGCTTACAACTCCCTGTAACGCCGAATTAGAGCGCAGCTCTAGAGGAGGAGGAGGGAAGGGCACTGGGGGGGGGTTAAACTAACCAGGGGGGTCACGTGACCCCCAATGCCGATGATGTCATCCTTGACGATGACGATGCGGGTACCGATGACGTCATTAGTGACGTCACTGATGACTTCACCAGTGATGATGACGATGACGATGCGAATGTCGGTGACGTCATCAGTGACGTCGCTGATGACGTCATCAGTGATGATGACGATGACGATGCGGATGTCGGTAACGTCATCAGTGATGATGACGATGACGATGCGGATGCCGGTGACGTCATCAGTGACGATGACGATGACGATGTGGATGCCGGTGACGACATCAGTGACGTCACTGATGACGTCATCAGTGATGATGACGATGACGATGCGGATGTCGGTAACGTCATCACTAATGATTACGATGACGATGCGGATGCCGGTGACGTCATCAGTGATGGTGACGATGACGATGTGGATGCCGGTGACGTCATCAGTGACGATGACGTCATTGGGGGTCACGCGACATCGGCGGGGGTCACGTGACCTCAGGGGAGTCACGTGACTTCGGGGGGGCACGTGACCTCGCGGGGGTCACGTGCCCCCCACGAGGTCACGTGACCCCGGTGGGGGGCTCGTGCGGTGCATTATGGGACATTTCCCATGATGCACCGGGGTCACGTGACCTCGGGGGGGTCACGTGCCCCCCACGAGGTCACGTGACCCCGGTGGGGGCTCGCGCGGTGCATTATGGGACATTTCCCATGATGCACCGCGCGGTTACGCCGACGCCGACGCCGCTCAAGCCGGAAACGGGCCCCTAAGAGCTGCGCTCTAAAAACACTAATTAATAGCACAACTCACCTGGTATGTACACAACCAACATTAAAATATTCCCTTAGGTATTGTAGAGCGCAGCTTTTAGGGGCCCGTTCCCGGCTTGAGCGGCGTCGAAGTCGGCGTCGCCGTCGGTGTCGGCGTCGCCGTCGGCGTCGGCGTAACCAAGGTCATCCCAAGGTCACGTGGCCCCCAAGGTCACCTCAAGGTCACGTGGCCCCTCCCCCAGGGTCACGTGGCCCCCAAGGTCACGTGACACCCAAAGTCACGTGACCCCCGAGGTCACGTGACCCCCCCCCCCCGAGGTCACGTGACCACCCCCAGGGTCACGTGACCCCCCCGCCAAGGACACGTGACCTCCTCGATGACGTCATCGTCACTAATGACGTCACCGGCATCCGCATCGTCATCGTCATCATCACTGATGACGTCATCAGTGACGTCACTGATGACCTCACCGGCATCCACATCGTCATCGTCATCATCACTGATGACGTCATCAGTTACGTCACTGATGACGTCACCGGCATCCGCATCGTCATCGTCATCATCACGAATTACGTCATCAGTGACGCCACTGATGACGTCACCGACATCCGCATCGTCATCGTCATCATCGCTGATGACGTCATCGGAGCCCGCATCGTCATCGGCACTTATGACGTCATCAGTGACGTCACTGATGACCTCACCGGCATCCGCATCGTCATCGTCATCATCACGGATGACGTCATCAGTGACGTCACTGATGACATGATCGGCATCGTCACGTGACCCCGCAAGGTCACGTGACCCCCCCCCCAGGTCACTTCACCCCCCCCCCCCCCAGTACCCTTCCCTCCTCCTCCTCAAGAGCTGCGCTCTAATTCGGTGTTACAGGGAGTTGTAAACGGCTTTCACTTTTTAGAGCGCAGCTCTTAGGCGCCCGTTCCCGGCTTGAGCGGCGTCGCCGTCGCCGTCGGCGTAACCGCGCGGTGCATTATGGGTAAATTTCCCCGCTAAATCTAGCGGAAAAATTTCTCCGCTAAATCTAGCGGAAAAGTTTCCCCGCTAAATCCAGCGGAAAAACTCCCCCGCTAAATCTAGTGGAAAAACTTCCCCGCTAAATCTAGCGGAAAAATTTCCCCGCTAAATGTAGCAGAAAAATTTCCCTGCTAAATCTAGCGGAAAAACTTCCCCGCTAGATCTAGTAGAAACATTTCACCACTAAATCCAGCGGAAAAAATTTCCACGCTAAATCTAGCGGAAAAACTTTCCCGCTAAATCTAGCGGAAATATTTCCCCGCTAAATCTAGCGGAAAAATTTCTTCGCTAAATCTAGCGGAAAAAAATTTCCCCGCTAAATGTAGGGAAAAATCTTCCCCGCTAAATCTAGCGGAAAAACTTCCCCGCTAAAACAGGTGGAAAAATTTCCCCGCTAAATCTAGCGGGAAAATTGCCCCGCTAAATTTAGCGGAAAACATTGCCCCGCTAAATCTAGCGGAAAAACTTCCCCGCTAGATCTAGCGGAAAAATTTCCCCGCTAAATCTAGCGGAAAAATTTCCCCGCTAAATCTAGCGGAAAAACTTCCCCGCTAAATCTGGCGAAAAAATTCCCCGCTAAATCTAGCGGTAAAATTTTCCCGCTAAATCTAGTGGAAAAAACTTCCCCGCTAGATCTAGCGGAAAATTTTCCCAGCTAAATCTAGCGGAAAAAAATTCCCCGCTAAATCTTGCGGAAAAATTTCCCCGCTAAATCTAGTGGAAAAATTATCCCGCTAAATCTAGTGGAAAATTTCCCCGCTAAATCTAGCGGAAAGATTTCCCCGCTAAATCTAGCGGAAAGATTTCCCCGCTAAATCTAGCGGGGAAATTTTGGCCACGTGACCTGGGGAGTCACGTGACCCCTCCCCCGAGGTCACATGACACCCCAGGTCACGAGACCCCTCCCGAGGTCACGTGACCTCAGGGGGGGACAGGTCACTCCCCCTCCATGTGGACCCCCCTCCCCCGAGGTCACGTGACCCCAACAAGGTCACGTACCCTAGAGGGGGGTCACATGTGACCCTTTCCCCCATGTCACGTGACCCCCCGGGAAACCGTGGCCCTAGTACCCTCCCCTCCTCCTCCTCAAGAGCTGCGCTCCGATTCGGCGTTACAGGGAGTGGTAAACGGCTTTCACTTTTTTTTTTAAATGAAACATGGAAGTGATTTCCTGGGCCATCTCACACACGCAATAGTGTTTGTTCAAGATATCTGTCATCTGGTAGGATAATTTTTGAGTACCATGATTAGTTCTAATTTTTGGTTTTGAAAACTGCTGGTGCCTCAGGTTGTAATTTGTTTGCTTGGGTAGGTACGTCTCGTGAAAGATGTCAGGATCAGCATTAATTTGTGTATAAATTGAAATCACCACCTTTAGGGAGAAAAAGTTATCTATTGTAAGTATTTTATCTTCATTGCAACTATAGGAAGTCGATTGAAACCGGGGCAAATTATAAATTAGCCAAACCTTGCGTTTTTGTAATGTAAGTAATTGCTTAATATAATTTCCTGTGGTTCTCCTCCACTCCAGTAAATAGTAATAAAGCCTCGAGTGAATCATAACTCTATAGATTTATCGTTTAAACCAGTTTGGAAGAAGTTGTCTGCACCTGAAAAGTAAGCCAATGGATCTAGAAATCTCCTTCCGGAGATCGTTTACTTGGGCAGTTCATTACAAGTTTTCGTAGAAACGAACACCAAGAAATTTATAAGATTATACGCGTTCAGTAATGGAGTTTTGAAAGAATATATCAGTTGTGTTAGTAATGGGTGTGGTTGTTTGCTCTAAAAATGGTATGCTTAGTTTTTGACGTATTTAGTTCTGATTAGCGATTAACCACGAGTGAAGTTAATCCAACCAAGTGGCTATCTGTGTCTCTGTCCAGTGAAAAATACGTTCGCGTCATCTGCGTATAAAGTTATGTCAGGAGTTTCAGGGATGTTTATTATGTCGTTAACATAAAGAAGGAAAAGTCCTGCGGTACACCATACTGAATATTTGCTAGAAAAGAGCGCGCTTCATGGAGGACCGTATACTGAATACGAGATGTTATGTAGCTGCGGATCAGGCCAAGTGCTGTTCCTCTTATTCCATAAAGCGGTAGATCTCGGAGTTCGGTGTCGTGTTTTATGAAGTCAAGTGCCTTTTTGAAATCTGAAAAAAAAGGCCTAGTGTATAACATTGGTTTTCGATGTTGTCTAAGATTTATATATATATATATATATATATATATATTTAGCAATGCCATCTCCGTTGATTTACTTTTCTGAAATCCATACTGTTTGTTTGTAATAATGTTATGCTTAACACAGAATTCAACTAAACGTTTGTAAATAACGCGTTCGACTATTTTTGAGAAAACCGGAAGTACCGAGATTGGTCTATAGTTACTCATGTTATTCTTAGGGCCGCCTTCATGAATTACACATACTTTTGCTATTTTAAATTTTTTCGGAAAGGTAGCAGTGCTTAAAATAGTGTTACAAATGTGGGCAACGGGTGTACAGATTAAAGAGGAAACTTCTTTTGTTGGCTCGGAACAGGTTGAAAAGGTTGAAAAGGTTAAGGTTGAAAAGGATGTGCTTTCGTTGCGCGGAGGAGACGCCCAAACCACTCCCCTTCTGCAGGCAATCGGTGAACTGAAGCGTTCAATCAAATTACAGGAAAATAGGCTTGTTGACTTAGAAGACCGATCTAGAAGGAATATTAATGTTATTTTTGGGCTTAATGAACCATCTGGAGAAACAGCAGAATCGCTTAAAAACCACGTCCTTACTGAAATCTTCCAGTCTAAGTTGGCAGTGACAGTTCACACTGTTGACCGGATGCATCGGCTTGATAGAAAAAAAGGATCGAAGTCCCTTTTTTTCGCTTGAAAGGAAGCAAGATTTCTGTCCATCAGGACTTTTCAAAAGAAACGCTCAGAACAAGGAAGTTGCTATGGGAGAGCGCAATGCCTAACAAAAGAAATGGCGATAAGGCTTTTTAGTACGCGACAGGCTGCATATAAATGGGGATACTTACCCTTGGAATGATATCCAAACAGGACATGCGTTCTACTTTCTACAAAAAGCGCGCCTGTGCCCGACCTGCCATGACGCCAATCAAGAGATGTGTTTCGCCTTGTGTCCTTTAACGCACGGAGTATTATGAATAAACTAACAGATTTTAGAACCATGCTACTTGACCTAGACACTCACGTAGCGCTGATAAAAAACTTGGTTGCATTCAGGAATAGATGATAGTGAAATAATTCCGCCAACTCATAAAATATATCGGAACGACAGGCCGTCTCGAGGGGGTGGTGTTGCTATTGTCTTAAAAGCTGATATAAAAGCATTTTTGCTGCCAGGCATACCCAACCCCGAGAGTTTATGGTGTAAGATAGACTTTTATGGGAACAGTGTAGTCCTGGGTGTTGTTTACAGACCCCCTAATGCCAGTATAAAAACTATAGAAGATCTGTGACTACTTGGTTCGTTTTCGTAATGATCATGTGCGGCTAATTTTAGCCGGCGATTTTAACTTGCCGCACATTGATTGGCCAAACATGAGACCAACAGGTTTGCAAACTCGCGATTCCGAATTGTTACTGGATTGTGCATTTTCGTGCGATCTAAATCAAGTAGCCTCATCGCCGACCAGGGTGGGTTCCACAACAGAGACTATGTTGAATTTAATTTTTGTCGGGCGTTTAATATCGGATTACACTGTTGATGTGCAAAACGGACTGTTGAATCATAAGTTGCTGTATTTCACGTCAAGCTTTGTAAAAAAAAACAGTCATGAGAATGCAACACAAAAATGTGTGGTTAAAAATTACAACGCCGCCGATGATGTTAGTAAATTGGACTATTTGGAAACGCATTTTGGTTATTTTAGCCAAGAATGCGAGGTTGACACCTTGTGGACCATATTCAAGAATATTTGTAATCACTGCATCAACAGGTTCAGCCCCGACAAAATAAAAAAATCACGACGAAATAATCCATGAATAACGAGGGAAATAATACAAGTACAACGCAGGCTTCAGCGGAAAAGGCGGAACCAACCTCAGGAGCGTTCAGATATTTCCAGCATGCAGCTAGAATTAAAAGAAAAAATTAGGATTGCGAAGGATACATTTTTTTCGGGCACTCTCGGCAACGTTCTTAAAGAGGCACCCATGTAAGTTCTGGAAGTTCTTGGGACAAAGAAAAAAGAAGTTGAGTGTATATCTGTTGGGCGGCTGCCAAGTAACTAATCCTAAAAACGATTGCGGTTATGTTTAATCAGTATTTTCAGTCTGTTTTTAGTGTTCATAGGCCAACGGCAGACAATGAAGCAAGTGAGTTACGCTCGCTGATGGGGTAGCTCTGTTTGAGTCAGGAGGGTATCTTTAACTTTTTGCTTAATCTGGATATTAAGAAAGCAAGTGGACCAGATAATATACCGTCGGCACTTCTTAGGCGTTATGCCGAGTGAATGTCCCGTTACTTGTACATTATTTTTGACCTGTCACTGCGAGGAAGGACCCTTCCATCAGACTGGCGTTGTGTACGCGTCGTGCCGGTTTTGGAAAGTGGGGATGCACAAAGTGTGTGTAACTACAGGCCAGTATCTCTTACTTCCGTTAACTGTAAAATGCTCGAGCATATTATTAGCAAACATATTATGGACTATTTGGAAACCAATAATTTGCTCACCAGTGCGCAGCATGGCTTCCGGCATGGGCTGTCGACGGTCACCCAACTGGTTACAGTATTTCACGATTTCGCGTTAGCTATTAATAAAAGAAAGCAGCTTGAAGCCATTTTTTTAGATTTCGCAAAGGCGTTTGATAAAGTACCGCATAACAAACTCGTACAAAAACTCTACGCAATAGGAATGAGAAGCAGCCTAGTAGAATTCATTCATTCATACCTTACAAATCGCTCCCCCAATTTGTAGAAATCAGCAACCACTCTTCAGGTCCCTTGCCGGTCACATAGGGCGTCCCGCAAGGGTCAGCTCTCGGACCCATTTTGTTTCTTATTTATATAAATGACATTGTTGAAACTGTGGGTGAAGAGCTTAATATACAGTTTATTGCTGATGATTGTGTGGTCTATAAAGAAATAGAATCCAGTGAAGATCAAATTAAACTGAACGGAACTCTTCAAAACATATTCCAGTGGTGCGAGGAGTGGCAAATGCCAATAAATTTGAATAAATGTACAGTGCTCCGAGTGACAAACAAAAATACAGCAAAAACATTTCCTTACTCAATTGGCAGCGTTAGGCTCGGGGAATCAACGCAAGTAAAATACCTCGGTGTGACAATTACTAAAAACTTGAGTTGGGACGCTCACATTTCCAATGTGTCCTCCACTGCACTCAAGACGCTGTGGTCTCTAAGAAGAAAGCTACCGTTAGCCCTGCCCTCTTTTAAACTTAGCGCTTATAGAACATTAGTAAGGCCACATTTAGAGTACGCGTGCGTGATTTGGGACCCATACACACAAAGGAACACCGAAGAACCAGAAAAAATACAAACACTAGCAGCAAGATTTATTTTCAATAAATTCCGGCGATTAGACAGTCCATCACAAATGTTAGACACACTTCAATTAGATTATCTTCATTTACGTCGAAAACACTTGAGACTCAAGTTGTTATACTTGTTTTACCATGGACACCTGAAGGTTGACGTTTCCCCCTACCTAACACCTGTTTTACGTCGTGACACACAATTCAATCACGGTAAATTACTGGAATCATATCGCAGTAACAATAACAGTTTCACAAACTAATTTTTTATAAAAAAAATAACTGATTGGGATGGACTCCCTAAAGAGATCGTCGACAGCTCATCGCCGGATGACTTTCTTGACCATCTACGAGCTCTGCAAACCTGACGGTTTGATTTTTTTTGTGTGTGTGTGTGTTAGAGTGTTGTTTTATTGTATTGAAGTTTTTCCTTTTTCATTATGTCCTGTACTATGTATTACACGTCCACCCCTGCCGGGGCCCTAGCGGGGCCTGCAGTATTGTTAAATAAATAAAAAAAAACACCTTCACCACGGGCGGCACTGTTCCCTAAGAATTTATTAATCGTGTTTACTTCTATTTCACTACAGGGTGCTAGAAAAATTTAGTTATTTAAAATTAATATAACATAAGATTCACACCTAGGCGTACTCGTGGTAGGTAACGTAGAAGAACCCGATACTAAAAATGAGAGTTAAATTTGTTTGCAAGAGATTGGCTGGAATATGTCACCTGCTCGATTCTAAGTTCTTTTGGGGCAACAGCACGGGGTTTAGAGATAAGTTCATTTACAGCCTGACAGACTTTCCTTGGATTATCATATATCGAACTAAACTTATTTTTGTCGTACTGAGCTTTCGCTTTTTTAATATCCGCGTTGAGTTGGTTTCTCAGCTTCTTGAATTCTTGTAGTATACCAGTATCTCTCGTTATAATGAACTTTTCGTACAATTTATTAGTTGCCTTATGCAACGTACATGAAACCCAAGGTTTTCTTGATTTTTTATACTTCTTATATTCTCGCCACGGAAATTCCTGTGCATAACACCTCTGTATAAGGCCTAGAAATATAATAGATGTGTTTCGGTTAGCACAGATTCCCAGTTTACATTCGCTACCAAAGTATAGAAGAGCCAAAATTAAGCTAAAACAAATTTTCCTATGTATAGCACATGAGTGTTATTATTACCATCACTCTTTAAATTTGGTGGGCCGACAATCAATTAGCGTTTCCGTTTCTGATGTTATTCAAGTTGGCAATAGAACTGTATTATCACATCCGTACGTCTAAACAATATCAAGTAGTTAAAAAAAACACTCACGGGTGAGGTCAGTCGATATTGAAGTCGCCTATTAAGACTAAGTAGGGGTTAAACAAAGCAGCATACTCCATACTTTCCTCGACAAATAAGAAAAAATACCCCCTGCTGCTTACAGACCCGGCAGGGGGCCTGTAAGCGGAAACTACTATCAAATAACGAAGTTTAGCCACTAGTGCTTCATAGTCAACATTGACTTTTGATAGTTCAGACAATGCTTCATAATCGAGGTTATCACGAAAATAGATAGCGACCCCCCCGCCCCTCTTATCGCTTCGATATACTCTCTCATTGTTATAGCCTGGGAAACAGACAACGTCATCTCTGCTCGTAAACCGCGTTTTGGTAAATGCTAAAATTTCAAAAGTGAAATTTAAGGGGTTCAAAAACATATCAATGTCATTGTGTTTATTACCAAGGCTTCTAGCATTTATGTGAAAAAAATGATAATCATTTTTGTTACAATCATGGACATTCTCGATTGAGACGAAAAAAAGATGCTGGATCGTGATAACGAATCCCGGACAAAAGCTCGCCGGACAAAAGCTCACCGGACAGAAGCCTCCGGACAAAAGCTCACCGGACAAAAGCTCACCCAATTTTTCCCAGACCCGGACAAAAGCTCACCAGGAGAAAATTTCATGTTGGTCTTAACACGTGCGTGGACAACTTAGGTGCATGCGTGCGACACTGAAATGTAACGATAAATTAAATCTGACAGGCGCATGGTTTGTTGCTTAGAGTAGAAACAAGTTTATTTATCGATTGTTTAGAAGCGAATGCAGTCCCCCAATAGCTCCAGCAGTCTTGGTTGATCTGGGTGTAGCTGTAATCCCTCGAAAATATTTTTCACGCGGTTCTGCAGGCGCAGAGTAGTTTTTCGCACCCGCTTCTCTGGGGGTTCACCTCTGCGGGCTTGTGTCAATGCCGTGGCAACGAACGCCTGATTTTCCTGTGGGCATTCAATCAGCATCCAGATGTTTGAATGGGCGTGGCCGACAAACTTCTTAAACCCGGTATTCCATCCTTCGCAGGTGTATGTCCGGTCTTTATCTTGAAAAGCGGCGTCGTACATATACCACCGTTACGGGAGAAACTCCGGTCGTCGTCGGCACACAGACAGGCAAAGGGAAGGATTCGCTCTGGGTGCCGCCGCAGAAGGAGCACATGCATAACGGAAGGGGCCGTTGACATACGTGCAATCAAATTAGTCCAGCAGGTCACCGATGTCGCTGGTAGACTTTTCCCTAATGTAGGTTAGTCCTTCGGGCACAACCTCGTTGACATACGTGCAATCAAAGCAGTCCAGCAGGTCGCCGATGTCACCGGTGGACTTTTCCCTGATGTAGGTTAGTCCTTCGGGCACAAGCTGTGATGGAAGGAACGCGAGCCTATCCAAAATCCCGCACAGGTTTCTAAATTGGTCATCTGTCCAAAAGGCCACACTTCTGTTCCTTGAAACTATTTTTTAAACTTCGCAACTCAATGGTTAGTATATTACAGTTTTGCTTCAGTTACCTTTTCACGATACCCTGAGATTATCCGTACTACCAAATACATTTACGACACTCAATGACGGCATGAATTAATTTAATTTTTCTATCCATTAACTTCAAATATTAACCTGAACCCAAAGAAAACTTATGCATCAGTAATAAAGAGACATTGTGCCTAGCCTTTTTGTACAAGTTTAGCGTCACATATAAGCACAATGAAAGAGCAAGGTCAACAAAGGGTGACTTTGCTTTTTCGGTCACTCTTCGGGTTTAAAAACTTTGGTTCACGAAGTTTCTTGGGCATGTCACAAGGGTGTTCCGGCATACCTTGAGTCAAGCAAACTCGATCTTATCAGCTCCACTCAGTTTCAGTGACCTAAATTTTGGTTCCAAATCGTTGCTTCTCTGCCTGTTATGGCTTATCTGTCGACACCTTTGCATGGGATGGAATGCCAGTTCTCCTAAAAATTGGTCTAATGTGCATCGCCTCCGCACTTTATCCCTGCCCGTGTTACGCCCGAGGTAGCACAAAAAAAATGAGGTGAGCTTTTGTCCGGGTTTGTGACAAAACGGGTGAGCTTTTGTCCGGTGAGCTTTTGTCCGGTGAGCTTCTGTCCGGTGAGCTTTTGTCCGGTGACCTTTTGTACGGTTACCGTGATAACAGTCCGCCATTAGAAACGGGGAAAAAACGAATATCTTCCGCAGTCAACGGGCTGTTCGCACAATCTTATCAAGGTCGGCCTCGCATTCGATCTTTATAACACGGTCACCTACCTTCTTTCACGCGAACAAGTTACAATTTTTCTGTCATACAAACTGATATTGTTTTTCTTCAGCTTTCCCTTCGGCAACTAAAGAAGCTTCTTGTTCGTGGCAGACAGGTTGTCAAGAAACGAGATCTTCGACCGGGTTTCTTTTAGTATTGCCTTTTTTTCAAGCCGTAGGTCTCGAGTTACTCGTGATACGAAGCGAACCAACACAGCTGGAACTTCACCCGTTTTTGCTGGAAGTCTGTGGAGGCCCTCCATATCCTTCTCGGTTAGCTGTGGAAGCTCTAGCTTTTCAGTGAGGTCATTTAATTTACTAAGGAGGTTCTCATTTGCGCTTTGTGATATTCCGTCCCTTAGCAAAAAGAGGCCGTACTTGAAACGAAGTTGAAATATATTGAATATGAATATTCATCTTGTATTCATTCTGTAATATTTTGTCCACACTCGAAATACGCGCGTAAGGTATTCAAAATATATTATAAATATTAATCAGAAAAGATTTTAGATATACCAAAACTATATTTCCTTCCTCCTCAAGGTGCCATTTGTGTATTAAAAACCGGCTACACATTTTTTTTATTATTTTTTATTATGGATTTGGTTAGTAAATGGTGTCCCTGGGGGAATCGAAGACACTACTAAATACATAAAAATGCATAAGAAATGAACACCTGAATCAAAGTACCGTTAACTGCTCTAGAGCCTTATATAGCCTACATATTGAAGGTAATCATTTGGCCGGTGACCACCCCTGCACTTATTAAGGTTCCAAGTATTCGATCTTCTCCTCGGGAATCTGTCAAAGGGTAAACAGTGTTTTGAAGTTCGTGGACGATGTCTCTTACTAAAAGGCATTGATAAAACTAATAATAATTCGGCGCAGTCGCCAAAACAATATCCACCAAAACGTCTCCTAGAAGAAATGTTATTGCTTCTCTGCACAGCACCACTCAGGACGAAGCGAGTCAATGCAGTTTCTTCACTTTAAAATAGTTATTTTGTTTTTTACTAGTTCACTATTCATTATGGTCATTAACGTCACTACATTAAAGTTACTCACATCACGTACAATGGTGAGTATATAAGTTCAGTGAACTAACATTGTGCAAACACAACCACGTCAAGCGTATCTGCTCACAGCACTGCTGAAGCTTTCCAGCATCTGCAAGTGTTGTGGCTGTAGTTCCCGAGCCCCGCTTGTGATTGGTGCGCAAGAAACTCATCAGGTGTGTTCTTGATATAAAAAAGGAAATAATAACAAATTGGGCTGATTTATCAGTGCGATGCTGCACAACTCAATTGACAAACTAATCAAATGTTGTTTTTAGGCACTTCAGTGTACTCCACATCTGCTTGAAGCGAACTTCTGATAGACGAGCTTTTCAATACTTCGGTAGTTTAAGTCAAACTACCAAAGTATTTCAGTCAAAACATACTTAGGGTATAACACAACAGTATTTACGATTTCCAGGTATTTTAAGAGTATTCTCCACGTATTTTTGATAGCTGCATTTTTATTAGGGTTGGAGTATATTTTGCATGAAATAAGTAAATATTTTAAGAATTCTATGTGAAAGGTATTTTGTGTCTACTAATTTAGAATTTACACATTTCGGACCGCATGAAAGGAACTTAAAATGTAGTTTGAATAAAGGTATTTTAAAAATATTTTAAGAAACATATTTTAGTAGTAAGTAAAAAAAAGGTCTACATTTTCGGTCTATTTTTGTGTAATTACAATTATCAACTGTACTTGAAACACACTTAAATTTGAATGTAGTATATTTGAAACGTCTTAGTTTTCGCTAAGGGGTGGATCTCCAGGTTTTGTCGTCTCGAGTACTGTTCTAGGCTATTGATTCGTTTTTTCAGCGTGCGGATTTTCTCAGTCTTTGTTTTCCTCGATTTTTTCATCCATCTCTTCAGGTTAGCTATTTCTTGTGACTGCTCTTTTATTCCCTTTAGAACTTCGTCGTACTGATTTGATATTGGTCGTACCGATTTTTCGATCTGATCAACTGTGTCTTTGATCGACATAGAGAATCAACTTTAGCATGAATCGTCATGATTGCAGCGAGCTTGTTGGTGATAGCTGCTAGCTCGTGCATAAGCTGGGGATTGCGTTCAGGCTTCTGTTTCTCAGGGTTTTGGGCACCTCGACTTCTCGCGGTAAGGCATGTCTGGCATTTCCATGCATTATTTTTGCAATTCTTATGTTTGCCCTTTGAAGCATTCTCGCCTGAACAAGTTTCCCCATGCTAACCATAAGCGCAGTCCGAGGAAGCTAAAGGGGCCCTGCAAGGACTTTTTTACTGGTTTTTAATTTGCACCGAACCTGAGCGCACTGAACGAAGTAACAATGAAACTTTTCTTTTCTCGAATTTCGCTTTATTTTGAAAAGTTATAGGCAACTTAAAATAACAAAAACAAGCTAAAAATAACCTCCTTCATGACGACCTTGGTTGCTTGAGTGGCCGTGTACTAGAGGTAGTGAGCTCAGCGAGCGCTCACGACTGCCGCACTCCGTGTCGACGGCTCGAAAGGGCGCCACTAAAGCATGTTCTGAATCGGCTGTATGCAGCGGGCAGCCAGGGCGGCTCTCATTGTATTTGCTGCGCGATTAAACACTAATTCGGCATGACACTTCATTGGCAACAAACGACAGCAAACACGGGGTAAAGATCAGTTCAGAATGGGAGCCACCTCGCGCTGCCATACCGCGAAACGGCCAAACCGCATACAAAGCTTCTCGCCGAAGTCCTCCGGAACGCTCGGAGCCGGTCGGATCCTCCTGTCCATACGACCGCCAAAACAATCCCAATTATGGGATTGTTCCGGCATACGCTCGTGCCGACTCAAGCGCTTTGTATATTCTAGAGGCGGCACGATTAATTCCCTTATCATTAAAGGGGCCCTGCAAGGACTTTTTTACTGGTTTTTAATTTGCACCGAACCTGAGCGCACTGAACGTAGTAACTTAATGAAACTTTTCTCGAAATTCGCTTTCTTTTAAAAGTTATAGGCAAATTAAAATAACAAAAACAAGCAAAATATAACCTCCCTCATGACGTCCTTGGTTGCTTGAGTGGCCCTGAACTAGAGGAGGGGTAGTGAGCTCATCGAGCTCTAACGGTTGCCGCACTCCGTGTTGACGGCGCGAGAGGGCGCCACTAAAGCATGTTCTGAATCGGCTGTATGCAGCGGGCGGCCAGAGCGGCTCTCATTGCATTTGCTGCGCGATTAAACACTAATTCGGCATGACACTTCATTGGCCACAAACGACAGCAAACAAGGGGTAAAGATCATAATTATAATGCAATTAGTTCAGAACGGGAGCCACTTCACGCAGCCACACCGCCAAAACACCAAACCGCAAGCCAAAGCTGTCGCCAAAGGCCTCGGGAACGCTCAGAACCGGTCGGATCCTCCAGTCCATACAACCGCAGCGCCGCCGCGTACATCCGGGACCTTTCTACGCTCGGCGCACGTTGGTGTCTGATCCCACTACACCTTTCTAGTATGCGCCGCCTTTTCCACCGCTTGGTGGCGGGTATGTCGACGGGTCATTTAGTGTTTCCGTACTTTCTAAACTGGATTTGTTTCTTTTTTAGTCCAAAATATTGAACAAAAACTACTTTTATAAATAATTGAAACGGTTCGCGCCACTCTGGTTGAAATATGACGCGCTTATATTTAGTTACTCTCCCAGTGCCCGCTGGCTTGCCCGAACTCCGAGAGACGTAAAAACCGCAAAAAAAAAAAAAAAAAAAAAAAAAAAAAAAAAGGTAGACGCTTAATTATGATTGCAGGGCCCCTTTAAGTACTTCGTAACATCAGGTAATGGTTCACCGCAAACCAAGCAGCGCTCCGGAGACAATTCACCCGCGTTTGCCATTCAAATTACGATCGAACAAGAATAAGCACTTCCAGCAGCAGCAGCGTCAAGAATGCGTGCAAATAAATTCAACTTTATAACATGCGGCACTAACCTGTAAGATGTTGAAAACGAGAATTAGCCTCCGATTGGAAAACCTCGACACCGCTACTGCTTGGTGCATTAGAACCGTCTTCGCAGAGCCGTCGTTTTATAGCTTTCTTCGGGCGACGTACTGAAGGGGAAACAAATTGTAGGGTGGCGGTGGCACGATCGTTGTAATAATCAAGAGTATCCACAAACATACACCGTCGTCTATTTTTTAACTAGTGTCAAATTCTCGGAGAAGCACCAGTTCCTAGTCATATAAACCTATAGACGGCACACTGACACAGCTTCCGTCCTCGTAACGTAAAATAAAGGATGTGGAGATTCTGTTGCAGTCGGCACAATAGCCTGGGGAAATAAATGCCGCCAGTTGCCCCCGATTGGAACAAAATCAATAAAATCAATAAATGGCCAGGTCCCCCTATTGGCTCTCGTATAAAATGAATTGTGAAAACGACTATTTAAAGCTGTAGAGTAACTCACTGATAAGGTGTCCGTCTCTTATGCAGTGGGACCCTGGTTCAATCGTCAGTGTGGGATTGCTTTTTTTTTTTTTTTTGATGCATTTGGCGATATCTACGACTTTTTTTTTCGATTAACATTGAAAAAATAAATGAATGTTGTCAACGAAACTTCACTGAATTTAATGATATGAGACTCCCTTTCGAAGGGTGAATGGAGGAGAGCAAAGCTTGGGCCGCTGGGAAGCGGCGTGTACAGGTGGGACAATCGGGTTAATATTTTTCTAATGAGCAGCCGCAGACTGTGATACACGCGCCGTCCAAGTGATACACGCGCCGTCCGAAACTGGCGGAATTTGTTTTCCCCGAGCTATGTCTTTCATTCACCCCGGGAAGGGCCCAGTCCCATACCATTTAATTCAGCAAAGTTTCACCCACAGCATTCGTTTTTTTTTTTTTTTTTTTTTTTTTTTTTTAATCAGGGTCCCGCTGTGTATGCATACTCACTGACAATGACAAAGGTCGAATTTTAAGTAATCAGAGATAACTAGATTAGTGATGCGCTTTTCAAACTTTTATACTTAGTGTATTCCTTTTTCTTTATAACTAGTATCTCCTTTCCCTCTTCGAGAACGTTGAGACCCTTGGGGGGGGGGGGGGGGCGGATTTATCGTTGTGCCATTCTATGTTGTTGCTAAATGAAAGATGTCCTGTTCCCGTCCTCGTCCTCTCTGTTTAATACTTTCAAGTTTTGTATCTATTAAGCAACACGCTCGTTTTCAATTGTAACGGGAATAAGTGAGGTCCGGTTTCGTGTGACGTGCGTTTGGACCCGATGACGCGCTTTTGGGACTGCGGATGTATCACAGTGAAAAGGCAGAGAGCTTACACTCTAAAACGTCTGTGCGCCTATTTTCACGCACACCACTCGGAGATCCAATCACCGCAACTTACGGAGGCAGCTCAGCGAATGACGATTCCGAAACATATGTTTAGACCAAAAAACGCAGTCTGAGTTGTGATGCAACAATTTTTGTACTTTGCGCAAATACCGCTTAGAACGGATCCCGGACATTAATGACCTATGAAACACGCGTTCGTTTTTCACCCCACGCAATAGAAGTCCCAGAAAAAAAAATTAAAGAAAAACGAACAGCGTTCACCTCCTCGACTCGCAGCCAGAACAAGCGGCCACATGATCTGGAGCCGATTATATGTCGCCAGTGTTGATCACAGCCACGCGCTGGGGTTGGCAAAGCACAGGGCACGCGCTGAGTTCCAGATATTGTTATGGCTCGGCTATTGTCGTCGTTGCAGCGATTGGATATGGGCCACTACCCGAATGCTTCTCGAGCTAGTAATTAACACGAGCCCAAATCGAGTGCCCAAGCAATGCTCGGGTCCAATCTATGAACCGCATTCAAATATCGTCACTTGGGTGTACTGCGATCCCCACGTTACGTCATGAAATTTTGCAAAGGAGAGATTGAATGAAAATGATCGCTTTTGTCCTTGAAATTACACCGCAACAAAGCAGTTTCTTGGCCAGTGGCGTTGCGTGTGAGTATCCTTGAGTCCCAGGTGTGCCAGTAAGCTCGTGCACAGCTCCTTTAAAGGGATACTACAACGAAATTTCGGCGCTCATTTTTTGGTCTATATGTGTTCAAAGGAGCAGCATCACATCGAACATACCAATATCTTGTAAAAAAGTCACGAAAAGAAATTTTAAAACAAATTAAACGATTAGCAAAGAGCACCTGGTGGATGTCGCTAACGCCTCGTTTGTAATGCCCATCTAGAAACCTTGAGAGCTAGAGACGGAGGTTGTCTCGCCTCCGGCCACGACGAGAGAAGAGGGGCAGGAGGAACTCCCCTCTTCTCGAGAACGCCTATTGTGTGTCGCAAAAGTCGATATTGTCCCCCTACAAGATTACAGAAGATTAACACGTCACTCAAAATTCGTACAAAAGCAGCCGCATCGGTGGCTGGAACGACTAGGCCATCCTCTCGACGTCAGCCTCGCCGTAGCTTTGCTCGTCCTGAGACGACCTACGTCACGATTGCTTTGGATGTCACGTGGTCTCCGCTGGGCCTTCTCCGAGCGCCTGCCAGAGTGGGCCGTTTATAACAAAAAATACAGCCACCAGGCTCAAAATACAAACGTGCGATTGTCATTTACGGATATTGGGGATCATATTCAGCCTATTTTTGAAAACGACGGGAATATTTCAAATTTCTTTGAAGTATCCCTTTAATGCAAGCGTGACGTTTTGCATTGCTTTATGTCACAACTCAGAGTGCGTTTTTTTTTTGGTCTAAAGATACGTTTCCGCATCTTCATTCGCTGAGCTACCTCCGTAAGTCGCGGTGATTGGCTCTCCGAGTGTTGTGCGTGAAAGTAGACTTACAGACATTTTTTAGGGTGCACGGAGGGGAAAAGGTACAAAATAGTTCGTTGTGTTTTCAAATTTTCGCACTGAAATCCAGGCTTTTGTCTTTCTACCTTTTTTCTTTTGGCCCACTGAACGATGTGCTATTAGCAGAATCCCTATCGAAAATGATTTATCCCAACTTAAAATTCGTTTCATGGGCCCTTTAAAGAATTTTAGTAAGCCCACGAGTATTTGGGTGGTTCGTGTGTACACACTATAAAAAGACTTTCCCGCACAACACTCGGAGAGCCAATCACCACAACTTACAAAGGCAGCTCAGCGAATGACGATGCCGAAACATGTGTTTAGACCGAAAAACACAGAGTTTGACATTAAGCAATGCGAAACGTCACGCTTGCATTGCTCGATGTCACAACTTATACTGCGTTTTTGGGTCTAAACATATGTTTCGGCATCGTCATTCGCTGAGCTGCCTCCGTAAATTGCGGTGATTGACTTTCCGAGTGTTATGAGGGAAAGTAGACGCACGGGCTTTTTAGAGTGATATTGACAGTACATCTATGTGCTGCATTTCGTGTATAATAAAGAAGAAAAAAATCAGTGCCAAAGAGTGAGGTAGCAAAACATTATTGAGGGACTTTGAGTTCTGCATATTCCTGCTTGCCCAAGTATCGCCATCCTTTGATCGCGCCTCCTGCCTCCCTATTGGATTCCGGCGGCCATTTTTTGACTCTTGGCGCATCCCACATATCATACGAACGTGTGGGCTGGAGCGCAAGTTCGTCTGCTTTTGCACAGGGGTTGCAGTGGCGTCAGAATATGCTTTGGTTGGCTCGGATTCAAAGGATAGTGGGCAGACAGAAATGCTAGCTGTCTTGAGGCCTACCCACTATCCTTCAATCAGCGCCGATAAAAGCTCGATGCTCTGACGTCACCAGATCAGAAGCAGACAAACTTGCGCTCTGCTGTCAGACATGGCGCCATTTACGAGCGCGCTTCTGCAACTGCAATGGTACTCAAGTGATAAGTGCGTGCTGTGTGGTGCGCGGGCAACAGCGGAGCACGTGTTGTGGGACTGTGAAACTCGGCCGGCGGAGGCGGCCACGTCGAGTGGGTTTCCACCGGACATCAAAGCCGGGGTGATGGCTAGTAGCCTGGACCTCCAGGTAGCGGTCGTCCAGCAGGCCCGGCGTCTACTGCGCAGGCAGGTCCGACCTCGGGCCCCCTGCGCTGGGGCGTTGGATGGTGTGGGCCGCACCGGCTAGGCTTGACCTAGCTCTACAGGCAAATAAAGACGTTTATTCCTCCTCCTCCGGACCTTTTCCGAGAAGCGTTCTGCGCACGCGCGAGCGCCCGATGCCAAGCGGCGGAAGTCGGAACGAAAAATTGAGGAAATTCAGAAGGAGGCTGTATATCAGCGAGTAGGGGTGTCGCGAACTTTTGTCGAACCAGATTTTTAAGTCGAACTTTCGGGGTTCGACTAGGTCGAACCGGTTCGACGAACCTTCGAACTTTTCCCCAAATTCGACCGGTTCGACTTTGTGGACAGTGTGGCCAGACCTTGATACAAGCATTTCTAGGTTTGGAAAATGTTTTTTTTAAGGAAAGGGTTATTTTATTTTATAAACAGTTGCAATTAAAAGAAACTAATTCTAATCACTGAAGAGGTTAATAACTTAATTTTTTTGTACTGTATTAAGTGAAATAACCAATCAGCGCTGCCCTTAATTTATTCCTTAGCCATTACCATCCAATCCGAAGCCAACTGGCCAACCTGTCGCGCATGCGCACACGAGTCGAACCTCAATACAAGGTTCGTCGAATTTTCCACTAAAAGTTCGAAAAAGTCGAACCTGATCGAACTCGAACCTCGGCCGGTTCGCGACACCCCTATCAGCGAGTAGAACACGTAACTGCAGCATATATATAATTGTGTTGCAGAAAAAAAGAACGTCGACGGAAAGGAAAACACGACGTTTGGCTGGACGCCATAGATGCCCCTCTTTAAAGTCGCATTGGGCAGGCGCCGCTGCTCAGAGAGCGAAGAAACTGGTAGCGTAGCTCCCATTATCGATTGGTAGCGCAGGTAGGTCACTTCCTCGATTTTTAGTTCGTGCAGCCACCGCCTGGTGCCGTCGGTATGTGGAAAAGGTTCATTAGCATCGCCTTGCTTTTACTTTCAATTCAGTTTAATTTATTTTGCACCTAGAATGCAAATTGAGGGTAAGGGGGCAGAGCAAAAATCTGTCCGCTTGGCGTGCATGAAAAACAAAATATTGCTACAAAAATTAACGACTTATATTCGAGACCTAATACACAGTTAGAGAGAGAAAAAAAGTATAACGCCTTTCTGTTTGTAAGCTCCATGTGAACATCTTGCTCGTCTAAAAAGTTAAATAGTGAGAGTAGTTTGTACTGAAGAATCTGTAGCCTGTACGTCAGTGGCATAGCCATAAAAAAATTTTGGGGGGTGGTTTCTTTTGGTGGTGAGGCTCTACGTAAAAAGATAAATGAAGTGTGTACAAACAAAACCCTACGGAAACAGTTTCCCCTCCTAATGATTTTCACCGCGCGTTTTCGAACCTACTTTCACGGCTTCGTTTTTAGACCGCTAGTGCTATCAAACTCTGATTCGCTCGAAAAGGTTGGCCAGAGAACCTGCCTTCACAGTTTTCTGTTCTAGGGCTCTACACTCGTCAAACTCAAAGTTGGGGCCAAAGTTTACGGAGCGCACCGATTGATGACTTTGCGCTTTTCTCGCCAGCATCCAATCGGCGTGCTCAGCAAACTTTCCGCTCTAACTTGTGTTTGACGGGTTTACGGCCCCTAGCCGCCGTCAATTTCGCTGGAGTCGAACGGATACAAACATACGGGATCTACATATTGTGGTGTAGGACGTTTCGGTGCACGGACGTTTCGGTGTATGGACGTTCCAATGTACGGACATTCCGGTGTAAATGCAATGTGTATGGAAAATTATAGTCTAGCCTCTAGCAGAAATTGCAGACCTTTGTATAAACTTGACTTTGATGCATGGAAAGCACAATATGTATTGGGCGTACGTACAGCTTGTTCTAAGACGTGACACTCCAAGACCTGGCGCTGCGCACTCCGTATGCAATATTTTTTGCTCATACACATCCCATCATGCACCTCTGTGGCGGCACTTCTATCCTGAAAGAATTCAATGCGGAGCTCTCTACTAGCACCACATAGCTCCGATTCTCCAAAAAACACCACAAGGCGCCGCAGGGCATTTGGCATATTTAGTTTAGGAAAATGGCTACTGCCTTTTCATAGCACTGCTTGCGTGGTCTTTTTCTCTTCCCTTTTTAGTTTTTACAGTTGCCAGGCAGTTTGCTGTTCAAACGGTAAATTCAAAATCGCCCACTAGAGAAGAGGTGATGTCCTACGGTAATTATTGTTACAGTGGCACCCGAGTCATTAGTTTCAGTGAAATGTGTTTTTGCTGCAATGTTAGCACACATTTCTAACACTTAGGTAAACTGTAGCGAGATAACCACTTTGACGCAAATGGTGCAGTAAGCACATTGCCTGGATGCTGAGTCATCACGAAGCCGACACTGAGGGGACCGGACGACAAGTCGCGAAAAAGGAGGGGGGGAGGGGGGGGGGGGGGGGGGGAAGGCACGCACGCAAACACACTAGATTAAAATGCCAATGCATTTCCTCGATTAAGAAGCACTATGAATTTCAGACATGCAAGTCAGCATAAATGAATTTTTTTCTTTATTTTTATGCACAGATGTGATGCCTGCAAAAGGAAAAAAACCTACAAATGCAAGCAACAGTTTCCAGGTGGAATGGTAAACCTATCAAATAATAAAAACAAAATTGGAACATTCATTCACGCATGCACTGTGAAATCTCTATAAATGAAGATGCCACACACACACACACACACACGCTTCACACCCAGTCAGAAAACAGTCACATCAAGAAAAAGATGCTCTTTTTGCTTTCTTGTTTCACTGTACAAAGCTTCTAATTCCATTTGAGCTTCTGGATTCCTGAGGGTTTGACGGAGTCACACGCTTGCATTGCTGAAATCTATAGATTAAAAAAAGAAAAGAAAATCTTTCAGCCTTTCCACTGGTGAAGAAGGAAGAGCAGCGGAGTTGTACTATGTGCCGCCATCTACAAGCAACGGCGGCAACCAGACAACCGGCAAGCCGGTTGTCTAGTCGCCGTTGTCGTTTATAGATGGCGGTAGCTGTCCAGAGGGTTGTGTCGAGATTTATTTGTCCACGGACACGAAACTGGGGAAACTAGCCTTTACCAGCTTTGCTGTAAAAAGAAAAAAAAAAAAAAGAACAAGCTTTGGGGAGATTTTTGTATGGGACTCAACCTTACCTGTCAAACAATTTCTTTTCCTGTTAGCAAGAGATGGCTAAAAACATGCTATCGCTGGGTGCAGCCTGTGCTGAACGATGCAGAAAACTAAGAATAGGATTGTAGTCTTCGGGTTAGAAGCTTAGCACTGCCTCGGCCAAAATAGTAAGGCATTGAAAATCCAAGAAACACTGGCTACTGAGCGCAGTCTTGCATTGCCATTGAGTGAAAATCGGTCACTTAGGTGCATACTTACTGGGCTGAGCACACCCACCTACTATCGACCTGCTCATCTTACACGTTGAACATAAATTGACATACATTTATGTAAATGCCAGAAAAATTGAACTTGGTAGCTTTTTGTATAAAATTGCTGTTGAAGAAAAATATAATAATTTAAAGTTATTACGAGCTTAGCAGGTAGTCAACTAGCATTCTAACAAAAGTTACTAATTTCAAACAAAAATGATTGTACAAAAAAAAGAAGAAAAAAATGAAGAGTTGCATTTTATGCATAAAGACAAACTTTGCATTTGACCATACTTCTTGCAGATTTTTTTTTTTTAAATCTAAATGTGAATTATAATTATTTGTCATTCAAAGTAAAAACCAAAGTTAGTAAGCCAAAATATATCAACTATTGCCTAATTTTCTGGGAAACTGACCATATTGGCACTTGTGTGCAAATACTTTAGCCGTCATCACATAGCTGGAGTTGTAAACCAGAACAGTTATCATAATTCCAGAATGTAAAAATAATACCACAGAGCTGTATGTTTATAACTGAACCCAATTCAACAAAGGTGAATAAACTTCTAACATTTGAAGAAATTGAACACAAGTCATAAATATAAAATATGTTGCAAACCAGCAAGGTACAGCCCATTTCTAAATCTGCTCACTCAAACTGGGAACAATCTATTTAAAACAAATCGTTTGCAGAGCTACATTTTAGGCAATCCATTAAACCTAAAGAGATGTGGCCCTTGAACATGCCTCGTAATCTGAATAAAAAAATCATAGCAAAAGAAAAATCCTTGGCTTGCATAGTTTATGAAATAAACATGTGTTCCTCCATCATTCTGGGTGTTCGACGAAGATGAATCACAAGCAAAGACCTTGTTAGTGCACTAACCAGGGTATCTTAATTTACAAAATGGTAGGAGATGTTTCTATACAAAAAAACAATAACAGAATGTAAACAACCAAGACTATCAGCATCATCCCTATGAATTCTTTTTACAAAAATGCATCACTATAAACAACATGCTCAATGAGAACACAGTGGCAAATGTGCCCATAAAAACAGAGCTACATACAGAATACAAAGAAAAAACGCAAGGCAGTCATCATTGTTTAGTTTCCATTTGAGGATAGAAGAGACATCCCTTCTTATTGACTTAAATTTCAAAATAACTAGTAGAACAAAACATTAACCCCAAAACACCAGTCGTTTCTAAGCCACATAAAAGCCAGGCCCAATTTTTCCCATATCAGCTAACATCGTAGTCTGCCTGCTGCCCAGAAGTAGATGTCGAATTGCAAATATTTTGTCAGCAATTAAGGATACACTAATTCCACAATTGTTGTCTTTAAGCTAACCATAAACTAACCCTATTCTACCACTTCCTCGAGGAAATAACCAGTGGCATTGACTTCTTCCGTTAACTTGACATGGACAAAAGGGGGCCACTAAAGCAAGGTAGACAATAAATTTAGCTTTGTACAGACAGAACCAACTTGCCTGTCATCATTAAGAAATTTTAACTTTTAATAAAATATGCGCAAAAGAAAACGCTGTTGTAAGAGATGGTAGCCCAAGGCATTCCCTTTCTGCCCATTTCCACAGAATGGCAGCAATAGGGGTGCGGCAGACGAGGCCAGCACAATTCTCCGAGACCACACCAGTTGAATCCTAAAATCACTTGTGCCAGGTGTTCTCTAAAAAAACAGTATTCCACCTATAAAACAAGCTTCATTATATGTATATCAATTAGTAAGTACATCGTAAGCCTACACTATCGATATAACTTATTTTAAAGAAACCTTCTAGGTGAAGGCGGGGAGGAGGATAGCCACACCCCACAGTTTTCGTTCCAGCTAGAATTCCGCCAAACCTCGCATTTCAAATCCAGTGATCCGACACTCTAAAAACCAGGCTATCCGTCCACAATGTTCCCGAAAATTACTCGCAAAGAATGCTGCCTAGAGAGTAAAGTCAATCGAAGGAAACGCAAATCACAGCTGCAACCCAGTGGCATCTCCAAAGAAGCAAGTGAGGGGTCACTTTCACCGACGGCCAATTTCCCACCCCGGCTGCAGCAGAACGGCACAGATACACCCAACACGCGACCGGCCTTTGCATCTGGCGTCTTCTCTTTGACGTTGCTGTAGCCTGCACAGGTTGCCACGGCCTGCACAGACATAGAGAATGTCCCCGGCACCGGAACATTCACCCGGCAGGTGTGTATTGCTTTTATGAGCACGACTTGTTTGCAGATGGAAGGACGGCGAGGAACGATGTGATGTGACGATGTGAAGTTGACGTAGACCACTCAGCCGTTGGGAGGTAGGGAAGCCGTGTCCAGCTGTTCCTTGAATTCGCTGAAGAGGCGCTGGAGCCTCAAGTTCGAAGCCAACACAGGGAGGATCTCCCGTAGCAAGTCCCGCTTATTTACACCCTAGAAGAGAAAATTGCACAACGAATGACACCAACAGTCTCCTGTACACGAGGCCACAGAACATGCATAGTTTGCCTAAATACAGTGTAGACTGCATATAACGTATGTCGCGGGAGTCGCGAAAATCCGCACTATAAGTGGTACCGCGCTATAACCAAAACATAAATTTTTCAGGCCAAAATACATGCCATCACACAACTTACCTTTGTAAAAGAATTTATTTTAAGTTAGATGAAAAATAAAGCTTAGTTTGAGGAAAGTCTTTATTTCACCAGACTAGTACAGTTCTCTCTCAAGTGTGTCACACATTTCGAAAGAAATGAGAGACTTTTGCCTGGCGCAGCCTTTTATTGACGTCGCAGGTTGCGGACGGACGTTGCGAGCGTTCAGGATTGCTAACCCTAATCACTTTTCTCCAGTGATGAAAACGCGTGAAAATTCGCATCCTTTATACGGTGCGCGCCAGTAATACCCTCAACTTGAGCACAGGCATGAAATGCTCCAAATAAGAAATCCGGGCGATGTTCGAAAACACAAATGCTTAGAAAGCACCACTGTAGTCGAAGTAAACAAACACGACGACACGGGCGTTTCTGCCGTCTTGAGTGTGTCGCCACAACATCGCCGCACGAGTAGGTGGATCTTCCCTTCTAGTACGTGCTGGGTTATCATAGCGACACACAACGAAAATTCACAGTCAAGGGTAGCGCTTTCACGCGGACCGATGAGCTTCCACCACGCTTTAGTTCACTTTAACGCCGTCTACGTCGACGATCACAACCGACGCCATGTTCGCGGATAGAAGCAGCCGGCCCGCGACCGGCATGCAACGCGCGCGAACACTTCTCGACCTGCGGTTGGTCTGTCGTTGCGGTTGTTTGTTTCCAACGCAGCGGAGGGACGCACGCACGTGAACGACACATGTGTGCGTCCCTCCGTCGCTATGGCAACTGAAGCCTCTCTCTTCGCTTCTCCCCGATTCTTCGAGCCTTCGAGCAACCTCCTTGCCCCGCGAGTGCTGCTTGCGGCCATTGCGGCTCGCGCCGTTATCTAGTGTCGCACAGGGAAGCGTGCTCGCTGCGCCGCTCAGTCGGCGCGCTGTTCCAAAAACCGCACTATAACCGGTATTTCCCTTCGTGCGCCTGCATTTTAAGCGGTATGTAAATAGATGGAGTTCTGTAGGAGGCGAACCGGTGGTTTAGAAAAGCCGCGTTATACCCGGTCCTGCACTATAAGCGGTTACGTTGTAAGTGGTCTATACTGTACGTCATTCCTCATTTCTTCTGTCTCGCTGCTTAACTAGAAGGACCTATTGGTATGCAGGAATGTGTAAACTTGGGTGTAAGAATCGCTGCTTGACATTTGCTCGTTAAAAGCTACGCCACGGTTTTTAACACTATTTTTTACAATATTATACAATTTGTCCAACCGTCGCGTTACTACTCGTTCAGTATTAGTAGAGGTTTAAGACATACAGCACATCCAGCCTTTCCTGTTCGGGAGCTACCTTGCAGCATGGAGGAAAGTACCACATTTATTCTAATCTAGGCCAGCACTGATTCTAGGCCGACCCTGGGAAATTGAAAGGTAAAAAAAGAATCCTCAATTGTAAGCCAATCGAAGAGGTAAAAAACCACCAATTAAAATGAAATAATATTTATTCGGATGCGGAAAAACTCACGAAAACATCCAGACTGAAATCATCACTAGACTCTGTCACTGAAGTTTCTGTCAAAGTGACGTTCGTTACCAGAGGCTAAACCCAAAATGCCGCATGAACTTTTGGGCCCAGCCCCTGCTCGCTTCCGTTCACGCCGTGATAATTTGGTTTTTTTCGGGATGGCCGACACAATATCAGAAACATGGGCGCAGACAGAACAAACAATTCTGAACATATTTCGACAGTCGCTTAATCTACAAATATCGGACGAAGCTATTGTTCGGGCCCATAGAATCGGCACGTTTTGTCAGAACAAATGCCGCCCAGTCATCGTCAAATTCGCGTCCTACAAATTGAAAGACAACGTTCTTCTCTCAAGAGCCCCCCTGAAAGCAAAACGCATAACAGTAAGCGAAGACTACTCAATTGGGACACGTATCGCACGAAAAAAACTAATCGATTTCGCGAAAGAAAAAGGCGGCACTTTTAAGCTTCGACATAACAGAATTCACATTAACAATAAATGCTATGCTTTTGATCTCACCACCGAAAATGTGTACGAGGTTGGCCCCTCTACTACGCCGGTTGTTACTGTCACACAGAATTCCCTGCCCGCTAATGACTCATCTCAGCCATCAACATCGCAATAACAGGCCGCGAGGGGTAGAGTGTCTCTTTCACCTGTCTCTGATGTATCGGTACTTTTTACAAATATTAGAAGCCTCATTAAAAAATGAGACGACTTGTGTTCTATTGTGGATTCAACAGCTGCTGATGTTGTTGTTTTAACGGAAACTTGGCTCACTGGGAGGGTGCATGATTGCGAACTTTTTTATGAACCTAAAAGGTACAATATTTACAGGAACGATCGGCAAGATAGGTGCGGTGGGGGCGTTTTAGTTGCCATTGCAAGTCATATTGATTCTTTTTGTTTAAACATAGCTAGTGATTTAGAAATAGTTTGGGTATGTCTTGGTACTAATCACATGAAGTGGATCATGGGAGTTTGCTATAGGCCGCCCTCGTGCTCATCATTTTTCATTAAAGCTTTGCAGGACTCCATAAATCTGGTCGTCATTCGCTTTCCCAGTTCGCCAATTTTTCTGTTGGGAGATTTTAATTATCCTGATATTGTGTGGACAGGTAATAACCCACCAACAGGCACACCCTCATCTGCCTCATCTGAATGCAATGATTTTGTTAGCCTCTGTTTAGATTTTTGTTTCACGCAACTAGTTACCCAACCAACCAGAGTGACCCCATTGACGGCGAACGTATTAGACCTTGTTCTCGCTACTCATCCTGAACTCGTTTCACCCATCTCCTATCTTCCAGGGCTTAGTGATCATTCCATATTGCATTTTAATGTAAAAGCAGCAGTACCGAAACCATCAACTAATGTAAAGCAAATTCGAGATTACGCCAAAGCTAACTTTGATAAAATTAATCTTGACCTTGCAACTTTCCTCGATGAATATTTATCACTCTTCTCAAGTCGCTCAGTAGAAGAAAACTGGAACTTTTTCAAAACCGAAGTTAATAAACTAACAAATCAGTACATTCCCTTAAGGAGAGTTATCGAAAACTCTCAGTCACCCTGGTTCACCAGAGCCTTAAAACGCTTATCAAACAAAAAAAAGCGTCTATTTCGCGCCGCAAAATTATCCACGTGCGAGCACCGTTGGTTGCGTTATCGTACTGCTGCTGAAGTGTACAAAAAAGCAATTGAAAACGCCAAACTAGAATTCATGACTCATAGCCTACCCGCAATGTTGATCAACAATCCTAGACAATTCTGGAACACAATAAACAAAAAGACGCAGTCATCTATCACACTAAAAAGCGCAAATGGTGATTGTATAGCCAGCGATGAGTGTTTAAATTTATTAAATAGTACTTTTGCAAATTCATTCTCTACTGATAACATGCACGATTTCCCTTCGCTAAAAAGTGCCGATTACTTGCCCATGGATCCTCTTTTTCTTGATTACGTTGGCGTCGGTCGTATCATAGATAAACTCAAACTGTCATCTTCAGCAGGTGTGGACGGCATTAATTCCAAGTTTTTACAAAACACTAAACAATACTCCTCAATTATTTTAACAAAATTATTTGAACAATCTATACAAGACGCTGTTCTCCCATCAGACTGGAAGGTAGGGAAGGTGGTACCCATTCACAAGGCTGGAGATAAACATTCCCCTCTTAATTATCGTCCGATCTCAATAACCAGCATTCCTTGCAAACTTCTTGAACATATAATTTTTTCTCACCTCGTCAACTTCTTAGAATCTAACAACTTCTTCAACAATGCCCAACACGGTTTTCGAAAAACATTTTCATGTGAGACCCAACTGCTATCTTTCACGAATGACCTACATCACATTCTGGACGGAGGATCCCAGGCGGACTGCATTTTCCTGGATTTCGCCAAAGCATTTGACAAAGTTTCTCACAATCTTCTGCTTCTAAAACTTTCCAAACTTAACATAGACAATAACGTTCTCGCATGGATACAGTCTTTTTTAACTCAATGGTCTCAATTTGTCACTGTGAATAACAATAACTCCTCTTTTGTCAAAGTTGCGTCAGGGGTTCCGCAAGGGACAGTCTTAGGGCCGTTGCTATTCTTAATTTATATTAACGACCTACCCACTAGTGTCTCTTCGTCCGTGTCTCTGTTCGCTGACGACTGTGTACTTTACCGTGAGATTCTCAATCATAATGACACCTGTATACTCCAATCAGACATTAATGCTATTTACCGTTGGTCTGACTCGTGGTCTATGAAGCTTAACACTAACAAATGCAAGGTCATGCGTGTGTCTCGCCAGTCTCAGGACTCTCCTAACTATTTCCTTAATAATGCTCATCTAGAACCGGTATCTTCGTACAAATATTTAGGCGTACATATAGCTTCTAACCTTTCATGGAAAACACATATTCAGCATATTTCAGCTAACGCTAACCGAATGTTAGGTTACATCAAGCGAAATTTTTCATTAGCCCCTGTCTCACTGAAATTAACTCTTTACAAAGTTTTAATTCGTCCCAAGTTAGAATATGCAGCTTCTGTCTGGGATCCCGGACTAGTCACTCTCGTATCTACATTGGAAGCCGTTCAGAACAGATCCGCTCGTTTCATCCTCACAAACTATCACCGCACCGCTAGCGTCACCTCTATGAAAACAACTCTCTCATTACCACCTTTATCCCTACGTCGTAAAATTTCTCGTCTTTCCCTATTCCATAAAATGTATCACCATAATTCTTTCCTGCGCGACAAATTAATTGCTCGGCCTGTCTATGTTTCCTCCCGTCTTGATCATCAACATAAGGTGGGCATTCCTAACTCTATCACAACCACGTTTTATTCATCTTTCGTTCCCCGTACATCCCAGGAGTGGAACCACCTTCCCCGGTCGATCGCCATTATCACGGACTCTGAGCTCTTTAAAAGTACAATAACTAATTACTTTATTACTGAGTGTGTCTAAATATGTATTATGTTATTTGCATTAACCTTCTTGTTGCTCTCCCCCTCTCTAATGCCTTCGGGCCCTGAGGGTATAATAAATGAAATGAAATGAAATGAACTCCATTTGGGGCGCACCCTGTGCTTTTGCAATTCCACTCGCTTCTGAGCGGATTATTTCCATGGTCACAGGCAGTGCCGCTGCTCTTTGAGCTTCAATGAAGCTCGAAATGCTGCGAATGAGATTATTTTATGTGCAGAGTATGCACCTGGTGCAGAATATGCATCTCGTAAGGAACGAAAGCTAAACCGTATAAAAGTTCTAGAGAAAAAAAAAAGCAGCTGCTGTTGGATGTCACTAAAGATCCAATTTTATGGCGCAAACATAATCTATCTACCCTAAACGTCACAGAAAACCCAAAGTTACAGCCATGTGTGCCTTTTTTTCTCGTTAAAAACACAACCTAACACCACGGCGACTTTTTTTATGTATGTATATCTCAGAAAAAGGGCATTTTGCATTATTTGGTCCCCATTTAAAGGAGTAAAAAGGGCACCCGGGATTTTATATCACATAAATAAACAGACAGGTGTTAAATCTGAGTAAACAGGCTTAAACAATATAAAGTAAGAAAAAAAACCACATGGTTAGGTGGCGCAAGTCACCGTCCAACTGCTGCAACGAATTCATTTTTCCGTCCATCTATCCTGTTTTAAAGAGCCTAGATTTCAAAGAGGGAGCAAGCGAAACTGAAACCACGGAGACGGCTCCAGCGCAGAATGGTCGTAAGTGCGCATGTGTTGTGTTGTCGCATCAAACGAAGGCTAGCAAACGGAACAGCGACGACGCCTGCCCTGTCTGCCCAATCCCAATCGACGCTTTCGTCTTTTCGTCACCTTCTCGCTGTTCGTAATTCAAACGCGGCTATCGAACGGTTGGAAACCCTCTCAGATCTAGGCACACTATTTTCCCGTTCCGTTCCGTTTCGTTCCGAATCAAAATTTGCGGCTTGCGGTTAAAAAAAAAACCACGACAACTTGGTTGGTTTTTATCGGCATGGTTAACGCGGTCTTCTTTCTGTGATCATGCAGTCACCGATTTCTGTGAGCACGGCAAGTGTGTTTTACATAGGCGCTTCAATTTGAAACAAGGGGCTTTACTCGTGAAAAGAATTAGGCATGGCGCGGAATCCCGGCTTCCCAACAATTCCTCCCTGGAAGCGGCGCAAACGGGATGTTTCGGTTGCGATTTAAGGGTAGATTGTGTCACGATCGTGAGTAAATCTGCGTGCTATGAAGTTTGTGGCATTCGTTACTTTTCTTTTTTCTAACCTGAGCATTAAATTTTTGTGGAATGGTGGGACCAAGAGGTGTTTCTCGCATGGTCCGTTTAACATAACGGCGCTTACATCGGAAAAAAATGGCTTTTTGTGTCAGCTCCGCGCCGACCGCGCGTCCTTGGCCGAATATATTGAATATTTGAGTGACCGAATACTAGGAATTCGATTCGCAAATCAAATTATTCGGGAACTTTCTATTCGATTCAATATCATATATTTGAGTATTCGCACACCCTAAGAAATTTTTCTTCCGGTGAAGGCCGCAACCCAATCTTGAAGGTCGAAATTTCAGAATAAAACTGCAACCGTTACTTAAGCGCATGTTTCTCACAACACACATAAATGGCTCACACCTCATCTTCAGTATCACAGAGCAAAGTGTATGTCAACAGATCTTTCCAAATGTGTGTGCATAGGGTGCTCCGCTACCCTAACAAAACAATGTTCGCAGTGCCAGCTTAGTCTCCACAGAAAGACAAATTAGTGCGCTCACCAGAATGCAAGGCTGCCACGTGAGTGAGGTAGCACCGACAGGTCCCAGAAGACTGGAGCAGAGGTCCTTGAGCCGAATCTCAAGCCCTGCAACAATAGAAAACATTCGTCACTCAACATCCTCCCGGGCCAAATTGGACCCCAAACATAGGGCACGCACCCTCCGTCGAAACAGAACGCAGTGTCCGACACCGATTGAGATATTCACCCACCCCAAAGGGGCAGATGGCACCCTGGTGCCTGGAGTACATCTCCAACCGCAGCGTTTACCGCGTCTTCAAAAGTCGTCCCTCAATTTCCACCCGATACCATCGCGGAAGGGTAGCCGTTGCCCGCCACAATCCCGACGGCAGTGCGGCAGTGGAGGCGAATGCGGCAAACGCCCGACCTGCTGTAGGCACTCCGCAGCTGGACGGCTGGCGGAAACCAAAGCGGGCACGGGACGGGACGCCGCAACGACGATGACAACGAGCCTCACGTCCGTTGGCCTTTTTTGCCGGCATTTCTACGACCAACCGCCAGGATCGCGACATCCGACATCACGGGAGCCGGCATCACGACATCACGGAAGCTGGCATGACATGCCGGCTTCTGTGACGCAATTCGTTCTCACTTTGGGACCACTTTCGATGCACGGGCGGGATCAGATGGTCAATGCATTGGTCGGAAACGCCGTCCGGGTACCATAACAGGCCAGAAGTGGGTTTGACGCACGATGCCTCAAAACAAAATGAGCGCACCTTGAAATTCGGACAAAGGTTGAGTTCTCTTGACAAAGAAGCCGTGCCCTTACCTTCAGAGGCGAGGTACCGGACCAGGGTGAGCGTCCAGAAGCGGTACTCGTGTCCCGAGCGCAGTGCCAGCGCGGCGCTCACTTGACCGTCCAGGAAGCTCAGCGTGCCCGCCTGCTGTAGCGAGGGTCCCGCATGGAACACCGACCTGGCCCCCCGGGGCCCCCTGAAACAATTTCCAATCACGCATGTAAAGACCCACGATGCACGACGAGGAATAATGAGGCACATGAAGAACTAAGAATAGCTGAGAAGTAGGTAAGCACAGCCCTATAGCGGTACTTAACGGCCTTTAAGTTAGCGGTAGAATGGTGCATAAAACAGCAATGAGTCTCGAGTAGCATGGTAAAGTCCTTAAATTTATTGTTGCGAGTCCCCTAACCGTTGGAGAAATATCTACCCTTTACTGCCGGTGGAAACAATTCGAAATAATTTTGGTGAATCATCCAGGACATCAGTTACTCCTATACTCATTTTCACATCAAGAACTGTAGTAAAAAAAGTCCGGCTCCTCGTGGAGCATTACTAACTTTCCCCTTTATGTGGGACTTAACATTCGCGAGGACCTAATTTTTGTGAATTTTGCGAATCGCCTACAATTCCAAAGAATAGGTCCTGCGAATAATTCCGGTAAAATGTAAACACACTGAAATCTATATTGAGATTCTACTGCGTCGCAAAAATTAGAACCCGCAAATAATTCCAGAACTTCAGCTTTCACCTAAATTGCAAAATAGTGAGCCCGCAAAAAATATGTCGTTTACAGTATATGTAGGTGCATTTTAGATTAGATATGCGTTATCTTATCAAGACGTACACGTTCCAAATGCCGCATCGCTTCTTCTTCCATAACCAAATCTTGTAATAACTACTTTGCATGGCGTATAAAGAATGCACAAAACATGCTTTTCTTCTTGGGGTGAAAATGAGTGGTCTACACCTATACAATCCAGACTACTAAAAATATTTAAAAAACAAACAAACCTGCCTTTCACAGAAGAGAAAGCACTGGGGCTCATGAAACTTCACTGTTGAAGTGGCATGCTTAAGTATCTATTAGGATGATAGAAAACCTTGAAACTATCGGAGAACAGAGCTAAACCATTAAGAGGAGAAAAAAAAAAGGGGACAGGCAGCATCTCATTCCTGGGGTTTACCATCACATTCAAAAGGCTCCAGCTCGCCTGCACTCTAAGAATTTTTTCATCTATTAAAATGTGCAAATAATAGAAAAAACAGAATTCAGGCCTCATAGCTTAATGCCAGTTTCGCAGCACTTCTCAGTTTGCCAGGACGATATGCAGTTGCACTATATCAATGGGTGTTCCATTTCATAACCATGAGGGGTCCAAAGAGCTAGCAAACCTCATTCAAACCACGGGTGAGGCTGAGGCCCCTCTAAGCTCAGCTTATGTTTATGTTTCTTACTGACGCCCACCAACAGCAACATGCCTTCCCAGTGGTGCATCACAACACGGACAAAACAAAACACACAAATCAAACACTATACACGCAAAAATATTGAACAAAATTATTTTTAAAAAATCCCTAAGACAGCCTTGACATCACTGAGTTTTTTTAAAATAACTTAAAGGAATGAACACATCAACTGAAGACAACGAAACACCGTTAAAGGGGTCATGACACGCGTTTCCAACGTTTTCCTGTTTAGCTTTCCTCCTCAACTCATAAATTGCGCATTCCACCAAACAGTTCAAGAAGACGAAAAGAGGGGAGGCCATCCTTGCTCAAGAACTGGTTTGTGTGCCCGGACAGGCGGCTGATTGGTCCGGCAAGCGCGTAGTTACCACCACAATGTCAGCTTAGGGGTGAAGGGAATAAGTGAGGTCTGGTTTCGTGTGACGTGCATTTGGACCCAAAGACGCGCTTTTGGGACCGCGGGTGTATCAAAGTGAAAAGGCAGAGAGAGAGCTTACGAAGGGGAGGAGGTATGAAATAGTCCGCTGTTTTCAAATTTTCGCACTGAAAGTCAGGCTTTTGTCTTTCTACCTTTCTTCTTTTGGCCCACTGAACAATGTGCTATTTGTTGTGTTTTTAATACGAGCGACTAGGTAAGACAGGACAGAAAAACCAACTGCTCCATCTCGTGCTCCGTTCGTATCCCCCTTCCTCGTCCTCATCCACCAGCAGCCAGGATCAGCTTGCAGACACAACACAATCCCCCCTCGAAGCAGAGTTCAACAGGGGGAGAACCCGTCTGGAGGTTTCTTATTCCTTGTGGACTTTTGTGGAGCTGGAAGCGGCAGCTGTGTATTTGCTCCAGCTTCTGGATTTGCGTAGTCCACCTGTACTTCGTGTCTTGCTGGAATGCGTGTTCGAGACAACCTCGATGAATTCCAGCATCCTCCTCCTGACGTGACGAAGGTGCTTGGCCCCACCGCTTCATGAATTCTTTCAGGCGGGCCGAACGATGGTGTTCCCTTCGGTCGGTGTGTAGGGATCTTTACCCGTACATAATCTCCTACCCCGCTGTAAATGGTTTGGCTCTCCGCCTATCATCTGTGTATTGCTTGCTGTGCTTGTGGTAATTAACAATGCGTTGGCGGAGTTGCTGCATTTCAATGTGAACGGGCTTGTCAAAACTTGGGAAGCCCACAATGTCCATACGGGTCCGCATTTTACGTCCGTGGATGAGCTCAGTGGGGGAGAGCTTCGTCTCTGCATGTGGTATGCTTCGGTAGACACCCAGAAACTCCTCAAGGCCTGTACGAACGTTGCCTTGTTCCTGCAGGATAGTCTGGACATACTACTGCTTAAGCACTCGGTTGAAGCGCTCAACCTGACCATTTGCTTGTGGATGGTATATCGCAGACCAATGGTGGGAAATCCCTCTGGACTTCAGGAACTCCCGGAATATGCGGGATTAAAACTGTGGGCCGTGATCAGAAACAATCACCTCTGGATGCCCTTCCCGGCTGAAGATTCTAATGAGGAATTCACATACAGCTTCAGCCGTAACTTGGTTACAAAAAGCTACCTCTGGCCACTTACTGAAGTAGTCAACTAGGGTGACTGCAAATCTGAATTGCGATGGAAGTTTGTAGAAAGGTCCGACAATGTCTATTCCTAATTGTCTCCATGCCCCTGATGGGAATGGAACTGGTTGTAGGGGTGCCGCCGCCGTCACAGCTGTCTTGTCGTTCGTCTGACAGGTGTGGCAGTCTCTAATGTAGGTGTCGACTTTGATGTCCATTCTGGGCCATCAGAAGCGCTGGCGTAGACGCTGCTTCGTCCGCACAATTCCTGGATGTGACTCGTGAGCTAGATCGATGAGTCGACGCCGTAGCGAAATAGGTGGAACCAACACTTCACCACGTAGTAGTAAGCCATCCACGGAAGAAAGCTCTTCTCGGAATTTGTAGTATGTTGATAGTACTTTATCACGTTGTTCCTCGCGACCCCATCTGGTGCAAATAACTGAATTACTCGAGGCAAATCAGGGTCTTGCCTAATTTCTTCTTGATCGATTGTGCATAAATTGTAGGGGTGTGCGAATACCGAACAGTAGTTTTCGAATCGAATACCGAATCGAATCAAGAAAAAAAAAGCCGAATATCGAATCGAATATCGAATAGTGATTTTAATTGTAGAAATTTTTCAAAGTGTGCTGCAAATGAAATTATTTTATGTGCAGAGTATGCACCTGTTACAGAATATGCATCTTGTGCAGAACAAAAGCTAAAATGTAAAAAAATTCTGGTGAAAAAAATAAATAAAAGCAGTTGCTGTTGGATGTTGGGCACTAAAGATCCAATTTTATGGCACAAATATAATCTATCTTCCCTAAACGTCACAAAAAAACCAAAGTTACAGTCACGCATGCCTTTTTTAAGGCCAACCTAACACTGCAACTTTTTTTTATAAATGTTTGCATATCTCAGGAAAGGGGCATTTTGCGATATTTGGTTTTCACTTTAAGGAAGAAAAAGGGCACCCGGGATTTTATTTCATGTAAATGAACAGAAAGGTGTTAAATCTTAGTAAACAGGCTTCAACAATATAATCTGAAGTAAGAAAAAAAAAGCGTGGTTAGGTGGCGCAAGACACCGTCCAACTGCCGCTATGCATCCATTTTTCCGTCTATCTATCCTGTTTTAGAGAGCCTTGATTTAAAAGAGGGAGCAAGCGAAACTGAAACCACGGAGATGGCTCCAGTGCAGATTGGTCGCAAGTGCGCATGTGTTGAGTTGCCGCGAGGAAAAAAGCGAGCAAGCAGAAGGGCGACGACGCCTGCTCTCCCTGCCCTGCCTGCCCGATCCCGATCGACGCTTTCGTTTTTTCGTCACCTTCTCGCAGTTCGTAATTCAAACGCGGCTATCGAACGGTTGGAAACCCTCTCAAATCTAGGCACACTATTTTTCCGTTCCATTTCATTCTGAATCAGAATTTGCGGCTTGAGGTTCCAAAAGAACGACGACGATAACTCGGCTGGTTTTATCGGCGTGTCTAACGTGGTTTTCTTTCTGTGATCGTGCAGTCGCCGATTTCTGTGAGTGCGGCCAAGTGTGTTTTACATCGGTGCTTCAATTTGAAACGAGGGGCTTTACTCGTGAAAAGAATTAGGCATGGCGCGGGATTTCGGCCTCCCAACAATTCCTCTCTGGAAGCGGCGCAAACGGGATCTTTCGGTTCTGATTCAAGGGTAGGTTGTACCACGATTGTGAGTAAATCTGCGTGCTATAAAGTTTGTGGCGTTCGTTACTTTTCTTTTTTCTAACCTGTGCGTTAGATTTTTGTGGAATGGTAAGACCAAGAGCTGTTTTTCGCATGGTTTGTCTAACATCACGGCGCTTACATTGGGGGGAAAAATGGCTTTTTTTGTCAGCTCTGCGCCGACCGCGCGTCTTTGGCCGAATATATTGAATATTCGAGTGACCGAATACTAGGAATTCAATTCGCAAATCGAATTATTCGGGAACTTTCTATTCGATTCAAATTTGTATATTCGAGTATTCGCACACCCCTAATAAATTGCGTACCAGGCAAGTGAATTCTTACTCGTTGTCACTGCCCTCGCTGCTATCTTAAGGATTCGGAGTAGGCAGGCGTGACAGTGCGTCTGCTACAACATTGTCGTTTCCTTTCTGGTAATGTACCTCTTAGTCATACCTGAAGAGTCGCATAGCCCATCTGGCTATCCTCATTGATTGCGCCAATAGTTGTGTTTTTAATACGAGCGACTAGGTAAGACAGGACCGAAAAACCAACTGCTCCATTTCGTGCTCCGTTCGTATCCCCCTTCCTTGTCCTTGTCCACTAGCAGCCAGGATCAGCTTACAGACACAAACACTATTAGTAAAATCCCAATCTAAAATGATTTATCCCAACCCAAGATTGGTTTCATGGGCCCTTTAAAGGCTTCCATATGGGTGAGAGATGGGAGCACCCGCCAACAAAACACACACAAAAGCTTACGGTGAGGAGACTTGAGCGTAACACTTTGCCGCTTCAATTAAAGTTTTAGACGTGGCCCATCAATCACGCACCTGTACATGTTGTGTTGTAGAGAACCCAGGGGTAGGGCAGAGCCGTTCATCCCGTCCAACGGCGGCATCGAGGCATAATGGTCTGAGCAGTGCGCCACAGCATCCTCGCCTCCAGTGAGCAGCAGCCTGCAACAGCCTTGGTTTAAAATGCAGCACGAGTCTCCATCACCCGTAGATTGAGCCACATATGACCATAACAATATCAGAAACCACCTTAGTGCCCCTTAAAGGGAGGCACTCCCTTGGAGGGTCTACTTTTTAAGTATTTGTGCCAGGTCAATGAAATTTTTTGGGTATTTTAAACGTCAAAACTTAGGAGGCTACACCAACTTTCAACCCAAAAGGTTTATTTTTTGACAAGTTACAGCCTTATTCGTTGAAAAAAATGTACATGTAGCAGTACCAAAAGAAAAAAACTATAGTTTCAAAATATGAATAAAAAGGCACAATTTTTTTTGTTGGGATATAACGCTGAATGACTAAACTAATTGGTAGTAGGCTTGAAATAATTTTTAAGGCCATATTTCACGTAAAAATTAACTTTCAATAATGGTATGAATTTTTATTTTTTTTTCTTGTTTCACAAACGTCAACATTTTTGTGCGAAGAAATAACAATTTGCAAAAGGTAAGCGCATAGCCGAGTTCTCCAGTAAATTTCATGCCAAAAAAGCCATACATTAGACTTGGGGGCGCTTAACTCATCGAACGATAGTTTTAGAGCTGTGAAAAAATGGTGAAAACATGAAGCTGAGAAAAAACGGTTTGAAAGTTCGAACAGTGTTTTAGTTTAGATGGGGCTTGCCATTTCATCTAAAATGCTCCAGGGGCATATGTCACTCGTTCCTCTGCACGGTCCCTCTGTGCCTTGGCCACAGCTACCATCTTCCTTTTTTTGTGGGACATCTTGGAGAATTCAAGCGCTTTCACTTGGGCCTTCGCAACCTTCATCTTGGTGGCCCTCTCTCCGTATGACGCTTGGTAGCTCCCTGGCTGTATGCCCATTTCCAACAGAGCTTCCTGATTCGCTAGGACGAGCCACGTGATGTGGCTCGTGCTAGCGAATCAGAGCTCTTGTTTCGCCAGCTTGACCAATAAGAGCGTGCACAGCTAAGTTTTCTACGGGGTTTTACGGTCTGTGAGCACGATATCGCGAACAATGCTGCGAACAGAACGAAAGAGGGCGAGACGCTCATTCCAACGAGGGGGGCCTGTTTATGCTAGTTCTAAGAAACGGGGAGGGAGCGTGCTTTGAAAATGGCACATTTTCGTAATCGGCCGCGTCGTCAGCGCGCACGTGCGGCCGCCAGCACTTCGAAAATAATTTATTTCGGAGTAAATACTTTACTTACAGGAATAAAATTTTTGGACAGCATTCTTTATGAGTTGTAAAAGCTGGTCAGCCTATTTTCCAAAAATGTGACTTTTTTGAAAAAAATCGCGATTCCTAGGCCGTGCCTCCCCTTAAGGGGGGACACTACCCAAAAAAGTAAATTTTTGAACCACTTGTCTGATTTAAATTATATGTACAGGGCTTGTTTCTGTTGATGTTGAGAACATTTCTGCCAATTTTTGTTAACCTGGGTGAAGTACAAAAAAAATTGCAAACGTTCAAAGACGAAAGTGGGCGTGTCTGCGTAGGAAAAGTCGTTTTGAAATTACTTATAAATTTGTCGTTTTCATGTGTCGCATGGCATTAGGACAGTTCAGAGCAGGTAACTATGGAGCTATATTTCTATGTTATACCATCTTCCATGACAAAAAAGCCATATAAACACAAATACAGTTATTTAGATTTTCATCCTTTGTCCAAACTTTTAGTTCTTGAGCATGAAAAATGACAAAAATAAAAAATACAAGCTCATAGCTATCTTCTCCTTAAAATTTCACCCCAGAAAAACTCATAAAAATGAATCCAAGTTGTGGAATAACAAAACAATAGTTTTCCTAAAGAGAAATTTATGCCAAAAAGTGGAATGGAGAGAAATGTGTTCAAAGTGCTCCAACCTCTACCTTTCCTTTTGCATCTGTGGACCGAAAATAATTTATAAAAACATTAACTATGCAGTGTAAACTAATGAAACCTTCCGGGAATACTTTCTAGATGTTGGTGGATGTAAATATGTCCTTCTTCAAAATCAACTTTTTTTTGCAGAAATCGTTTTTTCTCGGTAGTGTTCCCCCTTAAAGTGATGTATCCTTCTGACTTATCGAGAGACCCTGGTTTTGAACATATTTTTGTCATTTCGGACCTAATTTATAATTTTCACATCTACAATAAGCTCTGGTTCACTGTACAAAAACAAGTCAAATTTTTCCTATCTATTACAGTTTTCAAGAAAACCTCAACATTATTGCAAATGTTTGTGCCCAACTTTTTACAATACCTCAAGAACAATATGGTACATACAATGTATGTCAGCATGTTCTACAAACAGTAGAGTACGCAACAAAACCATTTTTATAATTTTAGCATCATTCTAGAAAAAGTTATCACGGGATGAAATTGTTTTAGCCGGTAATTAGAAATGAGTACTAATTTAAGTCTTCGTTAATAGGAAAATTTTGTAGTTGACATTTTCCAGAAATAGTAGTCTTATTGCACTCTCCGATTTATCAAATATTAAACCCTCACGAAAGTATTCAGGTCCGTCCAAGTACTAGATCCTAAGATACCGTGGGCACAAAAATGAATTCTGATGAAACAAGAAAATTAAGAAGGAAAAGCAAATGAGTTCTGAGCAAACAGCAAAACATGCTCAAAAAGAGCCTCAATATGAAACCTTGAATCGATGAAACTATATAAATGTGCACTTTATGAGTGTGGTACTTACAAAACATGTTGTTTGTGACTTATAAATCAAGAAAAAAAAATGTTTTAAAAAATAACTTGTTTTCTAATTTTTGTGTTTTAAGTAGTGATGCAAAACTATCCATAAATCAACTATAGATACTATCGATAGTTTTTCCAAACCTATCAATAGTGTCGCAGAACTATAGATAGTTGACTATCGATAGTTTTTCGATAGTTGACTATCGATAGTCGACTATCGATAGTTTTTCATTAGTTGACTATCGATAGTACTATTAATAGTGTTTCGATAGTTATCTATCGATAGTACTATCGATAGTTTTTCGATATTCAACTATAGATAGTTTTTTGATAGTCGACTACCGATAGTTCTGCGACTTATCGATAGTTTTATTACTATCGGTAGTCAGAATTCTGGCGACTATCGATACTATCGATAATACTATCGATAGTTTTGCACCGCTAGAGCGAACACAGTTGCCGCACCTCCACTCGGCTCCCTTCCTCCTCTCTTTGCCCAAACTCCCGTCTTCGGCATCACTGAAAGCTGAACCAAATTTGGGATGGTAAGTGCTTGGGCTAGTTGGTGTCCCATTTAAAACAATAAAGCGAGAAATAGAGAAGAGGGAGCCATGCAAACTACTAGTGTCGCAAAACTATCGATAGTAAACCGTCGACAGTACTATCGATAGGTTTATGATAGTCGATTATCGATAGTTTTTCGATAGTCGGCTATCGATAGTCAGATTTCTGGTTACTATCGATACTATGGATAGTACCGTACTATTAATAGTTTTGCACTACTAGTTACAAGACCAGGGTCTCCCCCTTTACTCAGGTCAGACGGGCAATTTTAGTGCACTTCAACGAAGTGTACTTCGCTTTTAATGTCACCTGTGTAGTGTGCCACACGGCTTCTTCTAGAAGAACATACTGGACTTAAAGTGAGTTTGCTGCTTCTTCTTTATCTTGGCTTGTGATGATGGATGAAAATCATCCAATTGGCATAAATATTTTCCATTAATGTAACACAGTCTTGTAATGTGTCTTTTATTTAAAAGACTAAATATTGCTGAGATTAACATTTTAGTTGTCTAATAGTACTTTACCCATCGTTATTGTCATCATTTCCGAGTGACACTAATTCCTCTTGTGCGGCACTGAAACACTTGAAGTGGCATTCGGTGTGCTGAAGTATGCTTGGTTGAAGAAATTAGCCCGTCTGACAGGGGTATTAATAGGAAGACCTGTGTCATACATTGATGCATAACTATGTTCTAAACATGTGCACCATTGTTTACAAAGTCTCTAGGCTTCTGCACTGCTTTACACATACACACCGAGACTCTGCAGTCTACAAAAATAGACATAACTCAAGATTGAAGAGTTTGAGAACCCCTGGATTAAAGAATGCCACTTGTAGACTTCAGCCTTCTGTTGGCACAGATAAAATGTTCTTTGGGCGGTTGCAGTAGAATGTTGCATGAATCTTAAATATTTTTAGAACTGACTTCTTATGGTGATGCCCTTTACTTCAGTGTGATGCATATTTTGCCAAAAAACTGTGGCCCACACTGTGTGAAATATCCAGTAGTACATTCTCTACGAAGAGTGTTAGCCTGGAGAGTTTGACCCACCATGAACACAAATCCTTGCTGAAGAGATATGTCTTGCCGGTTGACAGTGTCAGCAGAGGTAGTCCCTCTTCGGTGATGTTCGACGCCTTCAGCGTCGCACCAGGTGAATCTAGAGCAAGAAAAGGACGCATTACGAGTTTGAACTAACACACGGCCACGCACAAGAAACCCTCGCTGACATTTTCAGTGCCGGTTCAATGTTGAAAATGCTGTAATAGTAATACTTTTCTGTTTAGTGATATTATAATTATCTTTCTAGATTTATGCAAAATTCTAAATTTATTTGCGACAAAGCTTGGTTTCACTTCGATTCAAGCATGCATGTCAGGGTGGGTCTTCTGATTTACCCCATTTAAATATGCAGGATGGCCACACCACCCTAAATAATAAAGCCACTTTTAAAAACCTGTTATTACCTTTTTGGGGTTCACACAAAAAAGTAACAAAATATAGGCAGAGCAAAGCAAAAAGTTGAGGTGCATTTTTCTTTTTAGCACACAGTTATATTGCTTGGTAAATTAATTTTACATTACTCTAAATTATTAGCAGTTATATTGCTTGCTAAATTAATTTTACATTACTCTAAATTATTAGCAGGGTGCAATTCAATTTTCATTTATTTCAATTTGAAAAAAAAAAAAAAAATATTAGCCAATCCTTAGAATATGGACACATGCAGTGAGACACTAACAGATTCACCCAGGTCAAGATGAAAATCACTATTTTCACTCCGAAATAAAAAAGCAGTTATTACATCTTACATCAGAATACAAAAAAAAAAAAAAAAAAAAAACACTTAGTGCATGGGATCTCAAACTCTGTTCCTAGGAACCTTACGAGTTTCCCAGGGCACGAAAATTCTTGCGATTTCAGATATATCTAAGTGGGGTTGTGTTGTAGCACTATTTTAGCATATCAGAGCCAATCACTGATGCACTACAGTGAGTCTGTAGGCTTTAGTGCAGCTTTGTTGCAAGGATTTTGAAAGGAAAAAAGAGGTTTGTCAGCCATCATCAAGAGGGCACTAAAGTGGTTTCCAAGAATGTCTATCTATGGTCATAAGGTCAAAATGAAAAATGCAATCGATGCGTTCATTCTAAAGCGATTGTCTAAGCCTTCTAAATACCAGTTTTGGTTCTCGAGGGAGTTGAAACACTGCATGCATAAAAAAGAACACTATCATAAATTGTTTAAAACAACCGGCATTGAATTATGGTACATAAAGTTTAATGTTTACAGAGCGCTTGTAAAGAAACTGTGTAAACATGACAAATTCATTTATAAAAAAATCGGTAGAAAATAGTCTCTATCGTGAGCCTGATAAATTCTGGCGATTTGTCAGGAAGCACACGAAAGAGTCGGCAAGAAATATTTATTTAAGTACTGATACGGACTACGTTACAAATCCTGAAAAAGTAGCTAATATATTCCAAAATTACTTCCGTGAGTGCTATTCCAAGGAGGAATTCAAAAGCAAGTGTTCAATCTGCGCTACTGGTTGTGACGACATTTTCACATTTAGTGAGGTCGATATAAATGAAATTTTAAAGGCAATTCAAAAATTAAAACCAAAGAAGTCAGCGGGAAATGATACAATACCTAGTTTTATTATTAAAGTTTGCGCTGATTTGTTTGCCCCTTTACTTATGCACATATTTAACCTATCGCTGAGAAATGGTGTTTTCCCATGTCTTTGGAAAAGGTCAGTGATAGTGCCAAAACACAAAGCAGGTGATGCGTCTAGGGTAGATAACTACTGCCCCGTGTCTTTGTTGTGTCCTTTTTCAAAGGTTTTTTAGATAGTTTCACATGCCCGTCTCTTTACACTTTAGTCGAAAACTAAGCACCGTTCAGCATGGATTTATAAAAGGATGTTCAATAAACAAACCTTTGTTCTCTCTTTGAGTATACTGTCCCATTTGTTGTTACACGCAGGCAAGTTGATATTGTATATTTTGACTTATTAAAAGCCTTCGATAAGGTAAATCATGACTTACTCTTGTATAAGCTCTCTTTATACGGCGTTTCGTCGTCTCTTTTAAACTTGTTTCATAGTTATCTGTCGGATAGGAAGAGTGGAATAAAAATCTTGAATAGCTTCTCAGATGTATTTACTCCAACTTTGGAAGTCCCTCAAGGATCGAATTTGGGGCCGCTACTTTTTCTTATATTCATCAGCGACATAAAATTGTGCATACAAAATGCGAAACTGCTCTTATTTGCAGACGATATTAAGCTTTATCTTAGAATCCAGTCGGGAGATGATTGTGCTCTTTTGCAAGAAGGTGTATCACATATCTCAAACTGGTGCTCATGTAACTTTTTGCTGGTCAATCCAGATAAAACAAAAGTGTGCTCTATGTGTAGAAAACGCGAAAGAATTTTACATGAATATTTTATCGGCAATTCTACTAATGAACGTGTGGAACAAGTTCGTGACCTTGGTGTTTATTTTGATAGTAATCTTACCTTTTCATATCATGTTACACAAATTGTTGCTTCTGCCTTTAGAACAATAGGGATGATATAACGTTTGACGCGTGATTTTTCATATATAGTGTGCATAGTTCGATTGTTTTGTTCCCTTGTACGAGTTACACCTGAGTTCTGTAGTTCAGCGTGGAATTCGCTAACAATAACCGATGCTGCATGGATAGAAAGAGTTCAGAAGCGATTCATACGCCTTGTTTACAATGGATATTTTGATAGAAAATGGTATTTTGATTATGAATACATTCTTGGAGAACTTTAACTACAGAACCTGTCAAAAAGAAAAATTGCTCGTGACATTATATTTTTATACAAAGTGGTTCACGGCAAAATAGATAGCAATCTTGTGTCCTTTTTAAACTTTCATGTACCGGCCCTTGTCACTAGAAACTCAAGTGTGTTTTATACATCTATTGAAACGAGACCATCCCCTTCGGCTCGAATGCAAATTTGTTTAAATGAATTTCCTACTCATGTAGACATATTTTTAAATTTTGCTGCATTCAAACGACTACTTGATATGCATATTTTTGGTTTCTGATTTGTGAAATGTTTTGATTTCAATAGCGTATGTCGTTTGAGATTGTGTGCTGTTTGATCTGTTTTTTTTCCCCCCTTTTTTAACTTTTTATGTGCCAGCAATAGGTTGTTCTGGGGCATGATACAAATAAAGAATTATTATTATTATTATTATTATTATTATTATAACTTAATCTACAGGCCCTAGGCATTCTAAAAAAAAATTACAAGAGGACACTTAAAACTCTTACATTTAGGAATGCAAAAGCATTCCTACAAGCAACACGCCATGTCTTCCTTTCTCAAGCGGCGCTCCGGTGGTGACATCACGCTTCCCCGCTGCCCAGGCGCGGTGAACCCCGCTGGCTCCAAGACTTCCATGACTTTGCACCTTCGTAGCTGTGCTTTTCTTTGTGTTTTATTTCTGAGGTGCATCCACTTTGACCTTGAGCGGCCCTGCCGTATTCTGGGACAATGCCTCTGCGTTGCTGTGCTTTTTTTTATTTTTATTTTTAAGGTGCGTCCGCTTTGACCTCGAGCGGACTCACCGGCTTCAGTGATGAAGTATCCGATATGACGCGTCGCAGCCAATGCAACTTTAGGTGCAGTTTCGCTCAGCTAATGAAAAAATGAGAATTTAGGTGCCGTTTTTCGCTGCTACAGACACTGCCGGCTTCGCTTTATGAGACAGTCAATGCTTTCGCATTAAAAAACCAGTCATATTGATCTGCATCCGATTTCCTTATTTAAATCGGATTAAAGATAGCAACTAGCCTGTTTTTCTATGATTCGGCGCAGAAACCAGAGGGTGCTATCAGATGTGCGACAGCCGATTACGAGTGATAGCTTCTTGAGAGCGAACCGCAACCATCAGAAAATCAGTCTGTAGTTGGTCTGTTCTCTTGCCACACAGGAAGCGACTGATCGCAATTGGCTGTTGCACGTCCAACGGTGCCATCTGGTTTCTGCACCGAATCATAAAAGAATGCGCGTATTGCAATCTTTGATCCTTGTTTTTAATAGGGAAATCAGATGCATATCAATCTAATCTTCGGTTTTTAAAGCGACAGCTTTATGGGCGACGCTTTACAGAGCTTTTGTCCTCGTAGGTGGTTGTCGCCGCGCGCGCAAAAAATGATACAACTCTTTTTCTCTCCCCAGTTGGCACGAGGAGAGGGAAGTAAGGACTTTCTGTCGGCTGTGCAGCTGAAAAGAGAGAAGAAGACAGCCCTAGCGTCCCACCAAAAATGGCACGATGAAGGGAGAATTTTTCTGCTGTCTGCTCAAAACAGCTGCTTCCAAATATTCCGCGCATTATGCGAAATCCCATTTTGGCAATATCCAGTTGCTACCTGTAATGTTGGACAGTTTCAGAAACTTCCAGTGCGCTTACACACTTTCATCACGGATCACCGAGCACTTGTGGCGGTCGTCAGTGGCATCCCTGACGCCAACCACGACGGCTATGAAAATTAACCACGTCGCACCTCTGCCCTCAGGTACGTGACGGCACCATTCCACCTGCATTGCGTGACCGTGCTACAGCTATTGCTTTCGTTTCTTCGCACATTGTGAGGGAAAGTTATGGCTTTCTAAAATGCTTCTAGGCCGTAGGTTGAGTTATGACCATAAATAGACACTTTCAAAAACCACTTTGGTGCCCCTTTAAGGGCAGATAAAAGATCCCCCAAATGCAAGAGCACCCAGTGAAGCGTGCAATGTCCACCAACCTCTGAAAAGAGGAGCCACCGATTCATCTCGAACTGTGCACACCAGCTTGTTCAGGTCCCTGCAGCAGAGAGCAGCGAGACGTTGGCATGAACAAACTGTTCTCTGGAGAGCTGGCAGCGCACACGGTATCATTTGTTAGTTCCAAAAGAAGATGCCTCTTCACCAGTGTTTGTGACAAAGTAAAGAGTTCCACATTGCAACCAAAGAATTTTCTCCTAAGTAATACTATTTTAGAAGAGGCACATACACTCTAAACCAAGCTATTAAAGTGGGGCACGCAAATGCATCATTTTTTAGTCGACACATTTTAAAGCGTCTGCTCGGACCAACTCGTAAGTTCGGACTAGTGCGCCTTCGGACAATGATATCTCACGCACGCAGTTAAACTTTTCTCCATCCAGCAGTTGCACGAGTTCAAACCAGCAGATATCCGCAAGATGGAAACCAATAACATAGTTGAGGAGCCACAATTTATGGCACTGGACTGCCCACATTGCGTGGTCGATGCGAGAACAAACAACACAAAGAACAGACATGCTTCTCAAATGGTCCTCTGTTTCTGGTACGGTAGCAACGGAGCGTAAGGGCCACTTTCACTAATAACAACAGCAAAACTCGCAAACAATGAAGGCCCCTACACACACTTGCGACTGCTTACGACCGTGAGCATTCACACTTCTTAAAATCTTTTACGACAGAACTCACTGACACAATCTATCGGATAATCGCAGAACCCTACCAATCCGCACGTAACTAGAATGCGGTGTGGGGTAACATACATCTAAAAAGTACTCAAGGTAAAGTACAAAGTAAATGGGAGGTTCTGTACTTCAGGTAAAGTGGTAAGTACACCGGGTGCAATGTACTTGAGTAAAGTACTATGAATACCATGTATAGGATGGTCCAAGTCAGCAGGCTCAATCTAAAATGGACCGTAAAAATCGACGCCTGCACGTAGCAATCTAATCTTTTCGTCAAAGGTGCATATCACAGGTCGGTTTTTTCTTGTAAAATTACGAAGCCTAGCTCTCTTTCTGTAAAAAATAAGGCCAAGAAACTTGCCAGGGCAGCGACGCAGACGACAGGGGATCAGTAGCAGGGTGTGTTTGGCGTTCGTATTGATCAGTCTTGGGCAGTAACCAGTTACTAGTAAAGCGTTACCAGTAACTAGCTACTTTTTCCGGTAACTTTTACCCGCAACGCGTTACTCTTTAATACTGGTAACTTGTAACTGTAGCACTGTTACTTTTTTTATTGGGTAACTGTAACTGTTTACACCGTTACAGTTACTTTTTTTTTTCTACTATATAAATTAGAACCCACCGTTACGGACATGGAGAAATTGCTATCTTGAAGTATTTTCTTCAAACTCCATGCTGACAAAAAAAAAAAAAATAATAAGACGAAGAAGTAGAAGAAGCGTGGCCACGCATTAAAAAAAAATTGCAGTGACCGAGAATGGACAACGGACGAGTTAGCACGAAACCGGGAGATAAAGGAAGCGGCGCCCGCGGTGGTAGGGGCGGCAAACAATGTCTGTTGCACCGACTTTGGCTCACTCTTCTCTCGTGGGGACCACCTGCGGGTGTCGGTGGTCGTGGGGTGACTCCGAGCATTCCGTGCGGGCTGTGTCTCGGATATGTCCGTGCTGTAGCTTTGACACCCAGCCGTTCGCCGTTTCCTCATCCGCATTAGTTTTCAAGGAAGCCGTCCCCATAATGAGCAGAAAGCAGGCGCTTGTTTAACTTATTCATTATCTTCGGAGCCGCTCGAGTGAATATGACTTCCACAGTTGGCGTTTCGGACATAGACGCCGCGGTCGTTGTCGTACACTCGTAAAGCACCAGAAGCTAATTGTCTCCTTTCCCCCTTTATTCTTTGGAAGCTATTTAATCTGCTATGTTTAGGCTTGCTTCCGAGTGGATATATCCCATAAGGTCATTATGTGAACATCTTTTTCCTCATTCGTTTCGGAGTGAAAAATAAACCAAAACGTTCACTGACGCAGGCCGATGGCAATTTTGAAAAACAGTTGATTCTAAGTTATAACAATTATTGCAAATAAATTATGCACATCAAAATGCTGAAACGGCGAATGCCGCAAAAAAGAAACACCTTTCGGGTTAAAATTTTTCTAATGTCTCAGTTTACCTTTCTTCTCAGTATATGGTAACAAATAAAATATATTGTTTTGGTTTGTGATTCCTTGTGTCCAATTTTTGTACTGTAACGAGAAAGTAACGGCGTCACTGTTTTTGCAGTAACTGTAACTGTAACACGTTACTTTTTGAAACCGGTAACTGTAACTGTAACAGAGTTACTTTCCTTGCCTAGGTAACTGTAACTGTAACACTGTTACTTTTTACTGGTAACGTGCCCATGACTGGTATTGATAGATGGCGTGGGGAGCAGCGTCCGAAGGTGCAGCCAACCAGCGAAAGAAAGCAGACACGCAGACGAAATCCAGTGGCACTAAAGCGCCGCCGTTATGGAGGCGCATTTTTTTACTTTAAGTATTGCTTTTATTGCCCGCATTTATTTTTTAACCGAAGGCACATTTCAAAAAGATTATGTTCATTTTAATAAACCACGGTAGCCGTTGTGATAAAGAAGTAGCGCCATCTATCAATACGAACGCCAAACACACCCCGCTACAGAGCTCCTGTCATCTGCGTCGCTGCCCGCCGTAGACCCTGGCAAGTTTCTTGGGCTTACTTTTTACGAAAAGAGAGCTACGCTTTGTAATTTTACAAGAAAAAACCGACCTGTGAAATACACCTTTGACAAAAAGTTTAGATCGCTACGTGCAGGCGTCGATTTTTAAGGTTCATTTTAGATCGAGGGTGGTGACTTGGACCACCCTATACTTTCGAAGTAAAGTACAGGTCCTTTTTAACGGAATCGTTCATGGTGACCTTCATTCCCCTACACGGTGTTGTTTTTTCTAAACTGGTACGCCCTCCCCCGGGGTAATCAATGGTGCATCAGTTATCAACTGTCTCATGGAGTGAGCAGACGTCATCAGCTTTGAAACCATGCAAAACGACACCTTAATGAAACCACGCGCAAAGCTAGCAAACGACACCTTTTGCACTTCAGTCCCATTGGCTGGCATGCGTTGACGAGGCTCCCATTGGCCGCTGCGCGTCAGTTTGCGTGGTGTCATCCTGACTGTGTTATCGCATTGTTGGATTATCAGTGATCACCACTTTTGCTTGCTTCTTATTGGTTGTACGGCACATGGCAATATATACGTAGCATGGATTAAACCAAAAGGTTTGTTCTGCTGGGAACTATCTTGCTGTCTGTTCCTTCCTCGTGCCACAGGGCACATGACAGTTTGAACGATCGCTCACCCGATGGCGTTGTGTGTCCGCAAGGCAGCGGCTCCACCATTCCACGCCCAAGATCAGCACGTAGTATGTCACAGATTAAAGAAAGGAGTGAAGAGCGGCGTGCGTGCTTTTGCATTCACAACTCATAAGAAGTGCTTAGGCGTACTTCGAGGCTTTTTTCAGAAATGGTGGCAAATATGGGATTAAATCAAGTAGCCACAGAGTAATTATTTTCGGAAGTACCCTTAATCTCTGATTTTGGCGCCGCTTGCACTGGCTTGCACTCAATGGGTTAAAGGGACACTGACACCCCCCAAAAATCTTTTTCATTTTTTGCCAGGCGATTTATTATGGTGTCAGAAGACTGCCCAATCAAAATTTTGCTACAGTGTCATGTATATTTAATAAAGAAAAAAAAAACGCAACTGCTTGAACAGAAAACCAAAACCGGACTGGGGAAGAAGAAGAAATACAGTGGAGGAGAAAGATACCGAAAGTGCAACTTTTTATTATATTCAATCAACGTATTTGCAGTTTTTTAGAAGCCCCAAAAAATGGGTATCATATTTTTTATTGATTTCTAGTACTGACTGTGTGCCTTCAATGATGCACAACTTCGATTATCCTTAGTGGTTGTGTCTAAACCACAGAAAATGGCACGTGACCACGGAGAAGAGAGTGAGCACGACTCAAACCGGCCAGTTCTCGATCGGCGGTTTTCGGGCAGAAAGAAAAAGAATTTCGAGCCGCAAATTGCGTTCTGGGTAGGTGGGCTCTTATATGTCATACACAAATAAAAAGCTTGGCGAGCATAATTACCCTGTCAGGGGAACTTTGACGATTTTTTTATAGTCTTCAATTTGGCTGGAAATTGGCAAATCCCATCAATAACCCATTGTCAGCTAATAGCCGAAATATTTTATAAAAAATAAAATTTTCCCGTAAATTGTTTTGGGAAGCTGTTAAATTTTTATGTTACGCCGGCCGCAAGAGTTCCAGGAGGCGACTTTCTACTGGCCACAATGAAAAATCCCTACTTTTCCCAACCCGTGTAGAGGGGCGTCCAAACAGGATACAGTATAGACCACTTACAACATAACCGCTTACAGTGCAGGACCAGGTATAACTCGGCTTTTTTAAACCACCGGTTCGCCTCCCATAGAACTCCATGTAATTACATACCGCTTAAAATGCAGGCGCGCGAAGGGAAATACCGGTTATAGTGCGGTTTCTGGAGGAGCCCGCCGACCGCGGCGATTGACCGGTGCAGCGAGCACGCTTCCCTGTGCGACACTCGATAGCGGCGCTAGCCGCAAGCGGCACTCGCGGGGCAAGGAGATTGCTCGAAGAAGCGAAGAGAGAGGCTTCAGTTGCCATAGCGACCAAGGGACGCACGCACGTGTCGTTCACATGCATGCTTCCCTCCGCTGCTTTGGAAACAACCGCAACGACAGACCAATCGCAGGTCGAGGAGAAGTGTTCGCACACATTGCATGCCGGTCGCGGGCCGGCTTCTTTCCGCGAACATGGCGTCGGTTGTAATTGTCGACGTAGACGGCGTGGTGGAAGCTCATCGTTCCGCGTAAAAGCGCTATCCTTGACTGTGAATTTTCGTTGTGTGTCGCTATGATAACCCAGCATGTACTAGAAGGGAAGATCCACCTACTCGTGCGGCGATGTCGTGGCGGCACTCTCAAGACAGCAGAAACGCCCGTGTCGTCGTGTTTGTTTACCTCGACAACAGTGGTGCTTTCTAAGCATTTGTGTTTTCGAACATTGCCCGGATTTCTTATTTGGAGCATTTCATGCCTGTGCTCAAGTTGAAGGTATTATTGGCACGTACCGTATAAAGGATGCGAATTTTCACGCGTTTTGATCACCGGAGAAAAGTGATTAGGGTTAGCAATCCTGAATGCTCGCAACGTCCGTCCGCAACCCGCGGCGCCGTTAAAAGGCTGCGCCAGGCAAAAGTCATTCATTTCTTTCAAAATGTGTGACACACTTGAGAGAAGTGTACTAGTCTAGTGAAATAAAGACTTCCCTCAAACTAAGCTTTATTTTTAGGGGTGTGTGAATATTCGCAATTTTCGAATAACGGATCGAATATTACCTTATTCGATTCGTTAATCGAATCGAATACTAATTTTCAAAAGTTTCGAATAATTTCCGAATAGTCGTTATGGTGTCACGCAGCGAGATTCTATTTCAGGCGTTCCACAACGCGCCGGCGCGCCCGCCATGTGTGCCGTAAGATGGCAATACGTACCCTCTCTCCTAGGCAATGATCATCATCATCGGCAGCATCAGTTTCTTTGTATTCATATGCTGCTGTTGCCTCCACTTTCGCACGAGGCTGATCGTGCACGCTTTCGGAAAGCATGTCGTGGAGACGTTCAGGACTTTTTGCAACGGTGCCGTCACTCAGTATGAGCAAAGTAGAAGTGGATAAAGCGGGAGGTTCTTCGAAGAGGAAACGCAGCGGAGTGTGGAAGTTCTTCAATCGCTCCTGCGCTGCATCATTGAAGTGCCTTGTGTGCGGCGCCATCCTGAAAACGCCAACAAACACGACAACGCCTTTGTTGAATCAGCTGAAGCGTCATCTGGGGGCCCACAAGGAGTATGAAAGTGCAGCTGCTGTGGCGGAGCAACGTAATGCTCCAAAGTCCAAGAACACAAGTACGATGCCGGCTTTCAAGCCCAGACTGAGTAATCAAAGCGTTCGCGCCCGGGCACTAAGCTGCTTCATCGCAACTGGCCTACACAGCTACACAGTCGTAGAGGAACCAGCTTTTCTAGAGCTGATGAAATGTGCAGTGCCTGAGTACAACGTCCCTTCTCGAACGACGTTTTCGAGGACTGTCGCGCCTGAGATGTATGATGCTGCCAGGTATGCTCTCCACACTTTGCTGCACAGCGTCCTAAGGAAGGACATGGGCTGTACCGCCATCACCACTGACGGCTGGACGTCACGAGCTGGCGACAGTTTTGTGTCAGTGACGTGCCACGTTCTGAGTGAGGACTTCATGCCTTACAGTTTTGTACTTGCGTGCCACTGTATGCATGAACGCCACACTGCGGAGAATCTGCATTCTCTGATCGAGGACGTCTTTGAGGAGTGGGGCATACCTCTGATGCTTTCTTGCTTTGTGGTCACTGATAACGCTCGGAACTTCGTTTCTGCGATTGCCCGAACGCCGTGGGTGCACATTGCATGTTTTGCACATACCTTGCAGCTTTGCGTTTAAGATGCCAAGAAAGAAACCAAGGGGTTCGCAGATGTGTGTACCAAAGCGCGAGCCATAGTGAGGCGCTACAAACGGACTAGCAGTGCAAGGGCAAGACTGCAAGATATACAAAAGAGGATGGGCACAGAAGTTCCTCTTGAGCTGGTACAAGATGTACCCACAAGATGGAATAGTGAGTACGCCATGCTGGAGAGCCTGCTGAAACTCATGGCCGCTGTTGCGTTAGACGTGGCAGAAATTGATACTGTTGAGAACTTGACCACGGACGAATGGCGTCTTGTAACGGCCTTGGTGTCAGTGCTGCAACCAATTGAAGAAGCCACAACAGCTGCTTGTGCCGAGTCTTTCCCAACACTTTTCATGGTTGTTCCACTTGTTCACTGTGTGAAGATGTTGCTTTTCGAGGGCGCAAGTGGAACTCAAGACAAGGCGTTTTCTTAGAATGCTCTGAGATCCGTGGAAACAAGGTTCCTGGATGTAAGCACACAGGCACCTCGTGCCCTTGCCACCTTCCTTGATCCTCGATTTAAAGACATCTGCTACAACAAGGAAGAAAAAGAGAATGTAGAGGCCCTACTAAGTACAATGCTTCAGGATGTATCAGACTCAACACAGCTCACGTCCGAAGAAAGTTGCGCCGAACAGCAATCTCAAAACAGTGAGCAGCCTTCAGTGTGGAAGATATTGAACAGCTTGGCATCGTCGAAGAAGAATGATGCACCAAGTTATCTAATGCAAGACGTCTATGACTACCTACAGTCTCCGGTTTTGCCACGTACCGACAGCCCATTCCACTGGTGGCAAACATAAGGCAAAGAAAAGTACAAGACCCTCGCATATGCGGCGCAACAATACCTGGCAATTCCCGCAACCCAAGTTGCAAGCGAGAGACTGTTCTCAACGTGCTCGAACACTGTGACAAGCCGACGAGAGTCTCTTGCTGCAGAACACGTGGAAAAGCTTGTTTTTTTGCATGGGAACTATAAGTACCTCAAGCTGACGTTACAAGCCTTCTCATTTCTTGGTCTGCGAAAATAAGATGTCACCTCACTTACCCATAGCTAGTGAAAATAACTTTGATAAGTTGTAAGATTGCTCTTATTTTTTTAGTTCCACGTGAACGGTGATTTTATGTTCAGCACCAGCGTGAACTTTGATATTATGTTTAGCATTCTAACAATTTAGTAGTTTTTGTCTCTAATTATATATCGTTAACTCCAGTCATTATCGTCTAGCCGCTTTGTTACAATGATTTTAAGAAACATTTTGGAACAATAAACTAATTTTGTAATCTGTACTTTCCTTTAGTAGCAGTCTACTTACTATTAGAAAATTATTCGATTCGTATTCGATTCGGTGCCACAATTATTCGATTCGTATTCAATTCAGTTTGAAAAATCACTATTCGCACGCCCCTATTTATTTTTCATCTAAGATAAAATAAATTGTTTTACAAAGGTAAGTGGTCTCATGGCATGTATTTTGGCCTGAAAAATTGATGTTCTGGTTATAGCGCGGTACTGCTTATAGTGCGGATTTTCGCGACTCCCGCGACATATGTTATATGCGGTCTACACTGTACTACAAAAATCGTCAGGCCACACGACTCCTGCAAAAATTGTCAAAATTGAAGCGTCCGGTAGTCGTCGGTCGACTACCGAAATTTGGTTTGGGCAATGTTTGCACACCGCCCAAGCCAAATTCACGACTTTCTTCCTCGCCTCCTCCACTTTTCTTTGACGTTGGTGCTCGTCAGACTTAATGTCACACGCCACCTGCCAATGGTGTGCCTGATGCCTGTCTATCTCCCGCGACTGACGAAGTCACCGACCTTGCTACCGCCCTTACCTCGGTAGGAAGGCCAGAAAGGTCCGGTTTCGGGTAGATTTGAGAAATTCCTGTGTCGAAGCGCGCGTTTCTTACGCCCCGGCTCAACTTTCTTTGTCAAAATCCACTTTCGTAGCTAAAAAAAAATAAAGTGCAGTGTACGACAGTGAGACTTTTAGTTGTATGTAGAAACACTGAGAACTTAACAATATATATTTTATTTTATTAAACTCCTAATCAACCAGGTTTGTTTGTCTATACGAGGTACGTTGGGAACAAGAGCCGCGGGAATCCGATCCAATCCACAGAACTTCTGGAAAATGACACGACCTTGGACACTACGCGTGCTCACCTGGCTTGCCCCTTCATACTCGAGTCTTCCCTTTCCCGCTTTCGGGACTTCCAAAGTGGCGGAGGCCTTGAGCGATTGACCGACAGCCAACAGAGCATGTGAGTGGCTCTCCGGACTCACGTGATGAGCAGAGCAAGGCCGCCGTAAAGGTAGCGAGGGGGAGATTTGACGGGGGGAAGTTTCCCCCCAGCAGATTTGACAGGGGGAAATTTCCCACTGGCGGCCGGAAGCGGAGCGCCGCACGATTTGTCGGAGTTGTGTGTTTTGTAGTATCCTTCAGTCGCCGGTGGGCAGGCGGACAAGCAACCCAGGCAGCCACGAAGCGGCTTTCCGGGTTGCTCGTCCGGGCACCAGCGATCAAGATTATTTTTTAGGGGCGAAGCTCCTTAGGGTCTAGCCTTGTCCGTCCGGCGTCCGTGCTCACATCAATTGCACTGCCTCGGGGATCGGCCCACTTTAAAAATAAACAATGTAAGCCCGCACGGGGGTTCGAACTCAGGACCGCTTGCTTAAGAGGCAGACGTCTTAACAACTACGCTACACTCCAACGTTGCATGTAGCCGCTCAACGTCTTTACAGAAGAGGGTGCTGCGGTCAAATGCGTATATAATCGCGTTAAGCTTTGCATGCATTGGCTCAACGTTTATAGATGAGAGGGCGCTGCGGTCAAATGCTCAACTGCGTATATAACACGATCCATACCACACATTCTCTTTTTTACATGGACCGTTGACTTAAGTGGTGGAGATGCGTTCCCACGGCTTCTAGCGGATTCAAAATCAGCACTACCTATGAGCAATAAAAAATATCAGCACCATCAGCACTACCTATGACCAATAAAATCGGTATCATCAGCACCACCAGAGCTTTGCCCCAATCAACATCATTTACCACGTGGAGATGCGGCCCCTTTTTCCACAGATTCAAGGTTGAAAGTACCTCTGCGATGGGTGGCAGTCTATGTTCTGCAGTAGACTGTCGGTACAGTGTCAGGAAAAGCTCATTTTTTACCCTTGTTATTGAGGGAGAAAAAAATGCATTCTACGGGAGCAATGAAAGCCAGCCACGTCAAAGTGCTTCTGCACAAGCTGTGTGCCGAGAGAACTAGTGTCGCATAAGACATTCTCACTTATTCTCAGAATACTCCACAGCCACGTGCTGCGAGCTGAGTATCCTTCTGCAGCTGGAACAGCTTTAGGAGCGGCAAGCACAGACTCAAGCCGGCCATGACAACTATGACATCCGTCCAAAGAGGAGCGCTAATTATTTCGAGAAAAATAGTGCAAATTCTAGAACTATGGTCAACATTTTGCACAGTCACATTTATTGTTCACAAAGGCCTCATTGTTTTCTTTTTTGTTTTTTTGTTTGTTATATAAACACTGCAGTCGAACCCGGATATATCGAATTGAAAGGGGACCGTAAAATAGTTTGATATATCAATAGTTCGATGTATGTTAAATTAAGGTCGACAAATTTCCTGGCGTCACTGGTAATACCGAAGGTCGCGACAGACGGGAGCTTATCAAGCTTATCAAACCAAGAGCCGCTAAATACAGTAGAGTGTAGTTGGCTGAGACCGCAAACACCGCCGCGCTTACACGCGCGCCTGGATGGGACCTTCACGTAGCATAAACAACAAAACAAAAAAATAATAATAATAATAAAAAAAAAAAGAAAAGCTAGACGCATAAAAAAATCTCTTGATCCATAGAAAAAAGTTAAGCTAGCAACAACAAAAAAAGCTCACTAAATTCAGGTAGCAAAAAAAAGGAAGGCAAGAAAAAAAAGAAAAAATGGGCAAAGCAACGACGGCAAAAAAAAAAGGTAAACAAAAAGGGTTCTGTTGTCAATAAAGGTTTAGCTGTGTTTGAGACGTTCTCCTTTCCCTTGTCGTCGTCTGTCAATACCTCAGTCTCGGGTTTTCCTCAAAAATGCATGACATACACCAGCTCACTTGCGCCCTTACGTTGTTCATTTACACACTACTCTATCTTCAAGCAAATATTCTTTATTTGAAGATGACTAGTGTATTTGAGTATTCTTACGCCTTTCATTGCACCTTGACGGTTGTAGTCCTTTTCATTTTCATTTTAGCAGAATCTTCATGAACAGTAACTTGGTCTATAGATATTTTGCTAAATTACTTACGCAACAAGGAGCATATGCATGCTACAAGAGTAAATGCTGGCGTCTGCAACGGTAACTTTTCTATAGAAAATCTAAAACAAATGGCACATTCATTTAGGTGAGACGAGCGTGCGGGACGCCTCTACCCATATTCTGAGCATTCTTTGTGGTGCCTGAGTAATTTGTCAAAAACTTTATTGCGTAACTCTTAGACCTTTTATCGCCAGCATAATTTCCATCCAGCTTCTGATAGAAGAATGGATTTGCTAGCAGTTTCACGAAACTAGCGAGTGGTGGCTTGAGAATACAAAGTTGCAAAAACAGTTTTCTCCGAATTTGAATTGTTTCAATGTTTTTTTGTTTTGTTTTTCTTATAGTTTAGCACTTAAACCACGGTCATCTTTGTGCAACTAGAGGTTATGAACAACTTCAGAGAGCACGAATGCCCCTGTTCTCTTGCTCGTAGACGCGCGTCTAACAGCGAGGTTATACTTTGTGCAAAGGAGAAAATTTTCCACTAAATTAAGCAGGAAAATTTTTCCGCGAAATTTAGTGGAGAAATTTACCCGTAATGCAAGGTGTTGTCACAAGTGACCCTCATGATGTCCCACAGGATGTCACTTGTGACGTCACTAGTGACCCTCGTGACGTCACGTGTGACAGAATCATGGGAGACGTCCCATAATGCACCGCGCGGTTACGCCGACCACGACGCCACTCAAGCTGGAAACGGGCGCCTAAGAGCTGCGCTCTAAAATGGCGAAAGAAAAGGGTAAACAAAATAAGGCGTTCAAAGTGTGATTGCTCAACCGTTGTTTACAACCTACTCAACTTGACAAAGACTTTTTTTGCTTTTTTTGCTTTTTTGCTTTGGGGCTAAGGAGTCACGCAGCGAAAACGGTGTTCGGGGAAAGAGCACACGCTACCGTTCTAGCAGCGGGCAATCCCTGCCCCCCCTACACGCACGTGTGCCCTTCCCCTTGCTTTGCCATCCTCCACTTTTTTACAGCGGAGCTGTTAAGGGCTAGTTTCCCCAGGATCGCGTCCGGTACCAAACAAATGTCAGCACCAGTGGCCGATACAACGCTCTAATTGCCGCCGTCTCTCATAGATGGCGGTAGCTGTCCAGAGTATTGTGTTTGCCGGTTGTCTGCTTGCCGCCGTCGCTCATAGAGTGCGGCAAAATTTCTTCGGAGGGAAAAGAGCAGGAACGGAACGAGCGGCGATGTGCGCAGCAGCGCAAATCGTTTCACAACCGTTGCAAGGCTGCTTTTGCTTAAAGTTTGACTGCGTCGAGCGCTTCAGATTCCCTTGCGAAAGAAGAGCAGATCGCTCGCCTGGAAAGTCACCGCCGAGAACAGAAGCTACAGCTCCACTGCTCTTCCTTCTTCACCTGAGTAAAAAAGCTGAGGTTTTTTTTTTCTTTTTTATGGTTGCTCTTTCGGTGCGTATTCCAGTGAACACACGCTGGTTTTGGCGGTCTGCCAGCCCCGCAAGACGATTTCTGTGCTCGCCGCGGGCACAATCCGACCTACTGCGGGAGAAGCACAGACCTCCGTGCTTTGTTTGCCATATTGAGTGTCCCCACCATGGAAGTTCGATACAGAAAAACAATGCGCCTATACAATTACATGTGATTTTCAAGGGGATGTTTGGAATGTTCGATATAAACAATAACTTAAAATACCCGGGCATGATATCACTGGGCTCGACAGTATCCTCAAAATAAAAATAAATATACTTTTGCAATAAGCAGACCGAAGAAATGCAAAAGCTAGGCCTTTTTACAGCGGAGCTGTTAAGGGCTAGGTTCCCAAAGATTGTGTCTGGTATCAAACGCATGTCGACAAAAACCTACCAGGACAGCTACCGCCATTTATAAGCGACGGCGGCAAGCACACAACCAGTCTGGTTGCCACCGTTGCTCGTAGATGGTGGCAACCTTTCCAGCTATCATAGAAGAATGGATAGTTAGGCGCATTGGTGGGAATTCATCGTAGGAAACAGCGTGAAAAACAGACGACGATGACGAAGAAGCACACGTAACGAGCACAGCGCTCGTCACGTGTTTCTTCGTCCTCGTCTGTTTTGCGCGCTGTTTCCTACGCTCTTATCAGTTTCGGTTCGGACTCAATATGGGTCGGCCGCGCGCCCTTTCGGGAAAAGAAGACTGGCTGCAGAAGGAGCGGCGCATACGCAGCAGTGCAAATGGATCCGCAACCGCCGCAAAGCCACTGCCGCCTCGACCTCCACTGCGTTTAGCGCTTCAGATTCCCTTGCCAAAGAAGAGCACATCGCTCGCCTGGAAAGCCGCCGCCGAGAACAGAACCAGTGACGTAAAGGGCGCCGGAGGGCCAACGCCACGGACGACGATCGTGCCACGGAGGTCAAGCACAAGCGCGAGTCCCGGCGACGACTGCACTCCATGCCGGCTGAACAGTTCCCGGGTGCGATGGCGAGGTTCCGGAGGGAGTTCGTGGAGAACCCGTTTGGCGTCATGTGCGCCATGTGCGACCGACTCTGGTTCGCCAGAGACGTATCCACAATCGGCGGCGTGTCGGACGGGAAGAAGCGGGAAACGGCGCGTGCACGTTGCAGCAGTGCATCGAGTACAGCTCCGCTGGTCTTCCTTCTTCATGAAAGTGGAAAGGCTGAACGTTTTTTTATTGGCCTCTTTATAGAAAAATAAAAAAACTACTCTGCTGATCTGAGAAGATAGCCTTTGATAAGTAGGAACGGATTATGAAAAACTTGAATCGTACCCGAATGTCCCTAAATCAAGCTAAGTTACATTAAGGTTTAGCCTATATAAATTTTCTGACAGTTCAATGTGTTTGGAATTGAATTGAATACCAAATGCTGTTCAACTCACATTTGAAGTTTAGGGTGTCACACAACAAAATTGAGGGTGCCACACGCATAGTTCAGACGGGGTAGAAAACTGGGCTACTGCAGTCGGTGACAACTCAAGAAGGTAAGGCGAGGGAAAGGAAGGTGGAAGAGGAGGAGGAAACCCCCTTCCCTCACCAGAATTGTGTCCGCTTCCTCCTCTCCCACCTTCCTTTCCCTCAGCCTACCTTCTTAACCTGCAATATACTATAGTTGGTGGGAATGTAATAAAGTTAAAAACTGTACCAAAAAGTTTGCAGTTGCATTTCCATCTTTTGATTACAATGTCTTATGCAGAATTGCCATATTTTTACGACATGTCTCCCAGTCATCCATTTTTGTCTCTTGCTTACTGCAATGGCACAAAGAATGCACAAATGCAGGGACTGAGGTCAGGGAGTATTTAGTGGGGGTGACTCATAACATGGTGACACGTGAGAATGTGCAGGCAGTTGGAGTTGCAGGTGTTTGGCAGCAGGCCAACTCCTTTGTCTTCTATGTCCGTCTAAAGCTCCGTTCCCACTGTTGCAACTGAATGCGACCGAGAGAGACCAGACCGGTTTTTAAGCCTCTTGCGATCTCTTAGGACCAGCTCCGCTGCCGCGCATCCAGTCCTAAGAAGTCGCAAAAGGATTAAAAACCGGTCTGGTCTCTCTCGGTCGCATTCAGTTGCAACAGTGTGAACGGGCCTTAACTGGGCTTCCTTCTGTTAGAATGCAATTCTTCATTGAAAACAAAGGATGAAGAGAAGGAACATGACGCTGTGTCTGGTGTGCCTTGTGTGTTCCTTCTATTTGTCCTGGTTGTTTTGAACGACGTTATTCACTACGTTACAGCCCTATTTTAAAACTCACCACACATGTAGTGATCCCACTGTAGTGAGTGCAAGGAGACGACTGCCCTTGCAGAGCAGATGTGCGGCAGGCCAAGGAAGCACCAGCGATGGAAGCAGCTTGGCACCAGTCTCGCTGGACAACGCTGTCAACGTTCGGTCTTCGCAAGCTATGCACACCACCTGGCTGCAATTTTCCAAACGAAGCCTTGTTTTAGTTGCTGGAGATGCAACCACCAAAAAATACACTTATGCACAATGTTTCGAACATGAGGTAAGAATCAAGTTCAAGGAGTGTTGTTTTGGCATGCTTTTCTTATTCCACATTATAGATGCCCTACAAAAGGAATCACACTGTGTAAACCGAGATGGTTCATTTTGGTGGACCATACTAGAGTCATTACCAATCATTTACTAATAATAATATGCCATTCACTTGTTGGTATAGGCATGCATATACTAAGTGACAGCCAATCACTTGTCATTGCATACAAGCATGTGCTCAACCAGATTACAGTTTACCATGCTCACATTGGCATATTTTACAGCTTTATTTCATTGGTTGAAACAGAGCCCATGAAGATATAAGTTTAGAAATGAGGCTGTCCCAGATAGCACACTGATGGAAGTAAATTAGACACTTAGTGTTTGAAGCATGTGAGGCCGGTATACTTTTGAGGTATGCAGACGCTAGTTAACTCTATAAATGAGAAATTTAGCTACTACAGTATAGACCATTTACAACGTAACTGCTTATAGTGCAGGACCGGGTATAATGCGGCTTTTTTCAACCACCGATTCACCTCCCATACAACTCCATGTAATTACATACTGCTTAAAATGCAGGCGCGCGAAGGGAAATACCGGTTATAGTGCGGTTTCTGGAACAGCCCACCGACCGACCGGCGCAGCGAGCACGCTTCCCCGTGCGACACTAGATAACAGCACTAGCCGCAAGCGGCACTTGTGGGGGCACGGATGGCAAGGAGGTTGCTCGAAGAAGCGAGGAGAAGCAAAGAGGAGAGGCTTCAGTTGCCATAGCGACAAAGGGACGCACGCACGTGTCGTTCACGACACAAGGAGTTGGAGCGAGTCCAACTTTCCACCGCTGCGTTGGAAACAACCGCAACAACAGACCAATCACAAGTCGAGGAGAACTGGTTGCGCGCATTGCATGCCGGTCGCGGGCCGGCTTCTTCTATCTACAAACATGGCGTCAGTGGTGATCGTCGACGTGGACGGCGTGGTGGAAGCTCATCGTTCCGCGTAAAAGCGCTATCCTTGACTGTGAATTTTCGTTGTGTGTCGCTATGATAACCCAGCACGCACTAGAAGGGAAGATCCACCTACTCGTGCGGCGATGTCATGGCGGCACTCTCAAGACAGCAGAAACACCCATGCCGTCGTGTTCGTTTACTTCGACTACAGTGGAGCTTTCTAGGCATTTGTGTTTAACATCGCCCGGATTTCTTATTTGGAGCATTTCATGTGTGTGCTCAAATTCAAGGTATTACTGGCGCGTACTGTATAAAGGATGTGAATTTTCATGCGTTTTCATCACCGGAGAAAAGTGATTAGGGTTAGCAATCCTGAACGCTCGCAACGTCCGTCCGCAATGCCGTTAAAAGGCTGCGCCAGGCAAAAGTCACTCATTTCTTTCAAAATGTGTGACACACTTGAGAGAAGTGTACTAGTCTGGTGAAATAAGGACTTTCCTCTGACTAAGTTTTATTTGTCATCTAACATGAAATAATGGTTTTACAAAGGTAAGTTATTTCATGGCATGTATTTTGGCATGAAAAATTGATGTTTTGGTTATACGCGGTACCGCTTATAGTGCGGATTTTCGCGAGTCCCGTGACATACGTTATATGCGGTCCACACTGTATTGCAATACAACTACTTAGTGAAGTGATTACACGAAAAGCACAACTGGTGCTGCATGCACTGAGCTTGAAGCACACGAGTAACAGACCTTTCTGCCTGAATGAGTAGGTTTATGGCAGTGGTCGGCTACATACTGCCGCGTCAACATGCTATAAGGATGGCAAATTGCCGACCTGACAATCTAAAGAAAACAGCTAGTACGCCAAAAATGTTATGGAAACAACTGAAAACACAGACACCACACAGAAGCCCTCTCTTCTTTATAGACACACTGCTCTCACTTTAAAATTCACCACCCAAGATTTTATAGCATCAAATAAAACAAAATCGCCTGGTTTAGACATTCCTTCAAATGGAACAAAGATTCAACAGCCCTTGAAGTTTTGTTTTTATCTCTTTCGCGGAATTTAGCGGCCACATTTTCCTGCTGTCACGTCGCACGATACCGCAATGCCGTGTGGCACTCTGTGTGACCTAAAACTGAGAAAACGAAACACCATACCGTCACATGACACTTTGCTTCTTGTAGCTAGGACGATGAAGTCAGCTGTGATTCGTTGTTGACACTCTTTCCCATGCCCTTGCTACAGTGCAACCGACACCAACGCGAGCAAGCAAGGTCCATGGAGGGTTCTCGTTTGAAGCTATGTTTAAAACGAAAACATGTCTGACATGCAAGGAGTTCTTCTTTGAAAGCACGACAACCGGAGAAGCACACAGATGAGCAAGACGAGATAAGCCGGAGCACTTGCACTAACCTGCTGCCGGCGAGGGCGACTCCCCGGCCAGAGACAAGATGCTCCCAGAAGACGCTCTCTTCCGTGCTGCACCGCACTTTGCTGACCGTCCGCGAGCCAGGAACGGGAATGTCCGTCTGCAGCTGAACGCTCCGTTGCATCGTGGAGTCCCCATAGGGGCTGATCTAAAAAACAGAGAGTTGTGAGGTCGAAATGAGGCATGTCCTCTTATGATGTGGTCTCTGGACGATATGCTGCAACGTCAAACGCCGTTACTTAGTAAGAAAACAGCACTGCATTGGTAGCAGGTCCATTGATGTCATAGCAGAGATTTATGTGGCAGACAAATTTTAGAGCAACCAATCCAACAAATATGCTTTCCATTTTCTTGAGTGACTTTCCCTTTGGTTTCTCACTGTGCAAATTTAAAATATATATTACACATCCGATTTGGTTAAAAATACAACAGAATAAAACGATACTAGAAATACCTACATAAAACAATGTAAATATTGTATTTTCCGGAGTATAAGTCGCACTTCCGTATATTGAGCTATTTTTGCAGAAAAGTTGGTATATAAGTCGCACCTTTGTATAGGGCACACCTCTTGGCACAGTTCATGCAATGAGTTGTTTTGTTTTACACGCATCGGTATTGCGAAATCATAGTTTCACACAATCAGCTAGTTCACACGTACTGTTTGATGCGCAACAACTTTGATGTTTCGACTCGCGGGAAATGCCCATAGCACAGCGCTGTCTGGCGAAGGCAATCGAGTGTTTAGCAGCAAAAGGACCTAAACGTGCAAAATGAGAAGCGAAGGCTTTATTCGAGTGTACACATGCCGAGCGAACAGAACTTCAACGCGCCAAACAGTTGTGAATTAAGTTTTGGACCACTAGGCCCCTAAGAAAAATGGTTGAAAAAAACCGCGACTTATATGCCGGAAAATACGGTAGCATGAATATTTTGTTGCTCAGACCAGAAACTGTAATTTGAAATTATTTCATCTTTTTTTTTTTATTAGTATTAGCAAAACATTTTTTTATTACTACTGTTAAGAGTAAAGTGACTAACCACCTTCAAAGTATTTTAAACTACTAAATTTCATTTAAGTATTTACAAAAACTGTGATATAGCTACCTACTTGTTTGAACCAAAACTTCAAAAGTGAACAGTGACAGTCTCTTCAAACATCCTTGTTATGTTTGGGTGGCGCCAGCTGAACACATATAAACACAGAGAGATTTTGTCAAAAAAGCTTGGCTGTCTCTTGCTTTCTCCAGAGGCATTCTAAATGCATAGCATTTATAGGGTTCCCTTCGCGCTTCCCCTTTTGTGGGCTCAAGGCCCATCATAGTGTCGCCTGACGTGACGTAATCATGTGACGTCACTATGATGCTACATTGTCACATGATATGACATAATAATGCCACATGACACAATGTCATGTCACAGTGTCATCTGACGTCATAGTGCCAAGTGACTTTACGTGATGAGGTAATGTCATTTCACCTGACGTCATGACCTCAGGTTACATCACGTGACGCACAACGCCCTACTGTCACACGACATCATTGTGTCATCTGGCGTCACAGAGTCATGCGACGTCGAAGACGACCATTAATACTACGCATTTTGATCACTTTTAGGATGACATCACAAAGTACCGTGGCACTGCAACTTTACTGAAGCTACATTTGTAGACACAAAATTCCCATGCCTTTAGAACAAAGCAGTTATCCTGCCATCGGGGACACATTGGCGGTACCAACCTTCACCGTGACAGGCATGTTTTGCTTGAGAGCGGGAAACAGGGCCTGCTGGCGATGCGGCACATGGCCTGGGGCCTGGGCCGAGGAGGGCCGGGCACCGTCCCCCTTCTCGGCCTGAAAAGGTGCGCACGCAGGGAGAACGAGCCTAAGATTCGAGATTCTCAAAATCAGGAACGTCACCACGGGAAGAACAAGTCTAGGATTTGAGATTCTCAGAATCAGGAACATCACCCACAGTCACTGACACGGTGAGAACAGCAGGGAGGTCTTTCAGTCGTCCCGCCTTCAGAGTCAAGTTCCTACCTTCTACAACGCTTCGGCATCTCATGAGAGGCAATGAGCGCGAGCTGGAGGCCAGGCATTCAAAATTGCCACTCTGCCGTTTTTTGTCCTGGCAGTGACTACAGTGCAAGATATCCCAAGAGAAAAGGGACTGCTATTTATTTAAATGCTATATTATTTTGTTTTCATCTGGTCCCTCCTGCACGAAACAAACGCGGCATCGAAAGGACACTGCGAATGAAGCGAAGCTAGTGCGTTACACATAAACATGTGTAGGAGTAAAGATGTAGTTTTTAAACCGAGAAATAAACAAATACCCACCTCATTTAATACAGTCTTCGATTTGTCTGAGATAGAAACTGTGCAGACCATTAAAAGATTGGGACTCTTTTGTAGCAATTGCACAGTTGGACAATCATGTAGACACGCAATATCTCTTCGACATACACACGCATCGCCTCGCCGATTCAAAGAATTTTATCACACACATCAGCCCCAACTCACATGAGAAAACAATTCCCCCTTGAGGTGAGAAAGCCTATCAGGAATTTTGTCGGAACCAGGAATCAGACTGCCCTACTGATAAGGTGCGTAGCAAATGATAAAACATAATCTTGCCTCCGTTTATAACTGTACGCTGTCCAACTCATAGTTCCCTTTACCGAAAAAAACTGAAATTTGATGTGTTGACCAACAACTATACAGACACTGTACTTTTCCCTATGAAATAAGACATTACGCAGGTAGGAACGCCAACTACAGAATTTGCCAGACTGTCGTCCGTGGCCTATAGAGGGATCTGTTTCTCTTAAAGTTGTTTATCGTGAGAAGACAAGATGAATTTTTGGATGACAGATTATGTTAATGATGATTCCCGTATGATACAAGCGTTTTTTGGTGCACTAATAGAGCAGGTATTTTTGAAAGTACATTGAGTATGAGAACCATTTACAAGCAAAGACTTCAGCGGAATCGACGCCGCATAGCGGCGACGACGAGAAGCTCCGAAAAAAGGTTGTTTGCTTTTGCTGCTTTATTCTCGTAAAAAGCATTGCTTTATGTGCTCGTTTAAGATTGACTAAAAATCATGATTCACTGGCACTGCACCAAAATAAGGGATGAACAAGGACACAAGAATGATTTTAGTGGTGCGCAACTTCTCTCATCCTTGAGATGGAGAGCAACCGGCCCAGTGAGAAACTTATAGTGAGACCCAAGAACTGAAGCAGATTTATAAAATAACGATTGCTGCAAAAGTCACATCAGCAAAAGAAAAACAAATGAATGCTTATAAGCTGCCGATCGCTGTTTTTTATTTATTTGTTCATCAAAGGTCTATCAGAACCCTTTGCATTTAAAACATCAGCCAATTCTAACTTTATAACACGCATTATCAAGTTTGATTTGGATGGCAGGTTGATGGGTGCAAGAACCCATTTTCATGCCTCTTAAATAATTTATGCTAAGACCTATTTTTCAGATATCATCTACTACTCAAAAAGATTGGTTCTAGCTAAAACATCAGCCAAAACAACATTGCAAAAAAGATATGGCAGTTTCATTCAGCGTTACTTTAAATTTGCATAAACAAACAGCTATAGGAACTTTGTGCAGGCTTTCTGTCAATAATATCTTAAAGGAAAGGCAGAGTGTTGTTATTCTTGCGATTACATCACTGCTTTCCAAGTCATGAGTTGGGTCATAGAACAACACACTCTACATTTTATCAGAAGTTATGCAAAGCACTGATCAAAGTGATGGTGCAAGTGCATAGCCCCAGGAAATGCTCAAGAGGGGATAAACAACATTTTTCAGAGCGCAGCTTCCACAATGTTTCACAGGGGGCTGAAAAGCATGAAGCTCTTCCTGAGTTCAAAGCTGAAGTCTCTTGCAATGCTGCCCAAAGCTGTAAAAAGCATTGCACCTTAAGGTGAACAACCACAAAACGTTAGATCAATTTTGAATTTACAGTGATAAACATATGTTCAGTGGTGCCCTACAATAGGTGCTGAAAGGATTGCAACACTGAGGTGAAAAAATAAGAACGGAGCAGCCTTTTGGATGCGCCGGTGTGTAGGAAAGATGAACAAACCTGATCATTTAGAGGAAGTAAAAGTCGTGACAAGGTTTCTGTAGATGGTAAATACCCGTAAAATACTGCAAGAACGCCCACCCAAAACGAAGAGATAAATGGTGAAAAACATGAAGTGGGCTATCTTTGGGGATGCGACAGCAAAACTTTGTCAAAAGTTAATGATAAACACCGGGGCACTTGCTACAAACCACGTGACGCGGGAACTGATAGCACAGATCATGGACACAGCCAAAAAGTCAAAAAGTCAAATTTGGGGGTTTTACGTGCCAAACCAACGACGGGCATCTGGCACGCCCCAGCGGAGGACTGAGGATTAATTTCGACCACCTGGGGATCTTTTGACGTGCAACCGAAATCATGGACAGAGCAAATTTGCGTTTCAAGATGTGATACACACATGCGAGAATCCGCTGCGGAATCCTGTGTCACGGGAAAGGATACCACAGGTTGCAGATGCAGCAGATAGTACGCATTTCACGGTGCAAAGGACACGCGGAAACCTGTCAAGATTTGCATCTCAAGGAAACGGACACTGCAAATCGCAGACACAGCAGATTCAAGTTTCATGGTGCAATAAACATGGGGGAACACGCTACCAACTTGCCTGTCACGGGAACCGATATCGCATGTGCAGATCACGGACAAAACGCAGGAATTTGTTATAAACTTGCTTGTCAGACGTACCGGTGTTTAATGCGAATTCCCTTCGGACACCGCACGACGCCTGATGGGAATCGGCAATGTTTCGGAATTTTTATGTTACGGATATTTAGCCAGAAAAACCGGATGAGCGATCTCTCGGGGGAGGACGCCCTTACGAGATTTTTCGGTAGATACAATGTGTCAATGAGCACCGGGGCAGTGTCTTACTTTTGCTAATTCCTCTTTCCATTCTCATCGTATCGGTGGTCCCAATCGGCAATTTACCGCCTATCCAGCCGTACATTCTATTCAGCATGTCCATCTGTGCGAAAATTGCGCACTAGCTGCTCAAACGTGGCCTGTCTTAAAGCTAGAGAGAAAAAACTGCTAATCTATTGAGAATATCTCAAAGGTATGGTAAAGGCATAGTATACATAGATCCTCAGTGAGGTCATGGTGACATCAGACGTAACGTGCAATATCATGGTGCCAGATGATGTCACAGCATCATGTGGCCATTGGGAGAGCATGTGATTGAAGTGACCCTACGTCACGCGACCACATGACACAATGTCATGTCAGTGTGTCGCCCGACATCGCATGACGTCAGTGTCGTGTGATGTCATGATGTGATGTCACAACTGTCATGTTGGTGACAATCTTCACAGGACTCCATGACGTCTAGGCTACATCCCCAAGCTCTGACACAAGAGTGCCCAAAGCCGGCCCTATAAATGCTACACGCTTAAAAATGAGCGCCGGAATTCGGAGCATACCTGCTGTTGTTGTTGTTGTTGTTGCTGTTGCTGCTGCAATGTGTGCGCCAGTGGCGGTCGGCCACGTTTCTTCTCTGGCGGCTTCACCGCCACGGGTGTTGTCTCCGTTGCTTTCCGCTTGGAGCTTGGCAAAGGCTCGTTCGTCGATTTCGTGGGGACGACGGGCTTCTCCGTCCTGGCAGTAAGTGTGGATATATCACCGTGCAGTTCACTATATTTGTTACCCGATTTTTATCCACATGTAGTATGCAACAGTTAGTTGGATTTCACAATCCCTCAAATTTCGGAAGCTCCAGAAAGCTCACAAGATGTCCTGTTCACACCGAAAAACGTTTTGCCTGCCATTTCCTTGTTTTTTGGATTTCGTTAAAAAGCTCGGGAAAAGAAAATCACAAAACATGATGATAAACCCTGAGAGAGGGGTGGAAAAACACAATAAAAACGGTAACAGAGACAACAACAAGGTGAGGGACTCGGACAGTGTCTCAAGAGACATAGTCTGTGTTCAATACAGTTGGCCACCGATTTTCAAGAAGCCAATAATTTGGACTTGTTCAATATTTCAGACCTAAAGGACCAACCGTGACCTACCCGATAAAAAGAGTGCGTAATCGTGACAGATGTTTTGGAAAGTTTGAAGTCCGAAAGTTCAATTTTTCGGACAAGATCGTTGCGAGCGATCAGCGAAAAACACCACCGAGAAGTGGCCATTTTGGATTCTATGTTGGCTTCACATGAACTAACTTGGTCTGGTAGCGCTTCCATGGCCTCCAAGATCCCGAAGCGCCTGTCCTCGGAGGCCATGGCGCTACTTGAGTACTGCTAACTCCTATAACTAGGTGACGCTTTACGGCTTTTTTTTCTTTAGTTGCACGTCGTTATCATCATCATTGTTGTTACCATTTTGCTTTGTTCGTTCGCCATCGCAGTTGTGGACTTAGACCTCTCACCTCGATCTCGTCTGGGTGAATCATGTTTTCGGACTACCGTATTTATTCGAATCTAGGCCAATAGTTTTTTTAATATACCGATACGTCAAACTCTAGGGTCAGCTTAGATTCAAGGATTTTGAAACACGCGCCAATTTCAAAGTAAAATTGAACAAAGTGGCGCGCAGCTACCGCCACCCAGAAAATAAATTATTGTAGCCATTACTAGCCGAGCCAGTAGCCGCTTAAGTAGACGAGCGGTGCCGCCATTTTGACCTGCGTTGATAGTCGCTTGCGTGCGGCTTGGCGTTTTCTTTTTATTAAAAGTGCAATGGCACCAAACAGGCGGTGCCATTAGTGTTCCGCTTTTAAAAGAAAAGTTGTTTTAGCCGCGGAGTTGTCGTCGAACGTTGAAGCCGGGCAAAACTTCAGCGTGGATGAAAGAAATATCCGCCGTTGGAGGAGGCAACGGGAGAGGACATTTGCGTGCGCCGGAACAAGGATGGCATTCACCGGACCACGAAAAGGCCATCACCACGGCCTTTCCGTAGTCCGGTGAAAGGCCGTCAACGCAGACTTTTTGTGGTCCGGTGAACATGAAGACTGAACATCTTTATGTTCAATAAATGCCTCCTGTTTGTGAGCGCTGTCCTCGCCTTTTTGTTCGACCTACAATCGAGGTAAGTTTTTTTTTTTTTCCCCCTGGCTTCGGACTTTCTGGGGTCGGCTTAGAATCGGGGCTGGCCTGGATTCGAATAAATACGGTATTTTGGCTTGGACGTCACTGCCCCATTTGTTCTTCCGCTGCTGCGATGTGTCGCTAAGAAGCCCAGAAAGTACTCGACCATAACACTAGAGAAGGCAGCGATTCTCAAGCTAATAGAAAGTTGCTGAACGCAAACGGACGTGTAACTTGAAGCAAGGCACTATTTAAGGCCTTTTTAATCCCACTTAGAAGTAATAAAGGCAAGTTTTTAAATCTGTTGATTTTTCGGACTGCTCTATATACGGACATTTTTTTCAGTCCCTGTGAAGTCCGAAAGATCGATTGACAACTGTATACACCAGCTCGCCTGCACCTTGAGCATTTTTTTTTGTGGACTACGTAAATGAATGGCAATGATGAGTGCGCACAGTGTGAAAGATAAGCTTACCAATCAATCACAAACAAGCCCTATTTTGCCCAGTTATTGTCTCAAAACATAGACCTGACGAAGGTGAAGCTGTCACCACTTACCCCTCGCCTCCAGAAGAGGCCACCACCGTCACTGTGGTGGTGGTCGCCGTGGTTATTGTCTGCTGCGCAGATTCCTTCTCCTGGTTCTGAGCATTCAGGGTCATGGCAGTTTCCTTGAAGGAGAAGGCAAAAACAGATTCCACAGTAAAGACACAATGCCACTAAAGGAGGGGGCAACGACCTCCTCTTTTTTTTCACATTATGAGTTCTCAAATTGGGTTCCAAGGAACGTAGAGGTTCCCCAGAACATCCTCAGCGGTTCCCTGAGCAAAGCAGTTGGCTCACGATCTCAAGGTGGAGAGTTCAAATCCTGCCAGGTGACAGAAGACGTTTTACATGGTTCCTGCCGTGTATTGTGTGCGTGTTCGCCACGCATAGCGAACACGACCTTTGGTCCAGGCGAGCTGATGTAACCGGAGACACCGGCGGGGGACAGCTAACCGCGGAGAAGAACGCCACGCCTGAGCGAAAGAACAGACTGGGGCGCAGTCGCAGACCGAACAAGACGCTTCTCAACCGAATGTAATCTAACAGTTAAATAAATATAGCCTAAATTACCGGTACATCACCGTTTCCTATGGGCGTAACACTTTTCGGTGTCAGTATTTCGTTATAGCCGGCCGCTACAGCTAAACGCTACAGAACTGAATGGAAGTCGGCCGATAAAATGTATTTTGCGTTCAAATGTAAAACCTCTCCTCTCGAGCATCTTGCTCTCTGAGCTCCGTCAACCGTAAAGTACTGAGCACGTGCCCAAGTCACCAAGCTGCAGCTGCCTGGTCAAGCGCGCTTTTCTGCGGGGCACGGAGGCTACAAGCACTTAGCCAAATTCGGTATCAAAGCCTCCACAATCGTCCCTTAGAAACGGTGCCTTTTATCAATGCTATCGCGGGAAGAAATCTGTGACCTAGTGATGTCCGGTGCACAGACAACTTGGGCGGTTTTTTGAAGAGACCTTCGTCCGTCGGCATTAAACTGCACGAAGAGGCTTAGCGTTGAGCAGATCGCAGCGATCAGGCACATTGTGAGTGGCGAACACTTTCACTATGCGCTCCTTGAGCTGCACAACCAAATGACTTGACCGCAATAGGTCCCAGAAAGAATTGCCGAGCTGAGCCCCATGCAATTTCACGTAACACTGAACTTCGCAAACACCACGCCACCCTTACTGCGCCAGTCGAGGTAACCGCCATCTTGCAACTGATGCTCTCGCTGGGCCCAAGATCTCTCTCGAGCTTCCCGCAAACCCCGCTATGAAAAATCCCAAACGTTGCGTGCGTACACAATACACTAACCCTTCCATTGCATTCCGCACATGCGCACTCCCGAACCGCAATATCTCTGTGTATGCAAACCTTTAGCGTACGGTCCACTAAAACTGCCTAATGACACTACCATACTCTCGTGCTTTTTAAAGCACTTCTACGCCCAAAAGCCAGGATCGCAACATCTGAGAGCCCGACACTTCAGCTTTTGTGATATCACTTTTTGCTGCTTCGGGATCACTTTCTATGCTTGGGCGGAATATGACGCAAAACACACCAGAGTCGGGGATGCGCTCTAGGCATTGTAGCCACGCGTTACGAGCAGGTCTTTCCTATTGGTGGAGGCTGTACCTTCCTGTCTGCGGGGCAAGCGTGGGAATTTGGGGAGAACCCACCTTGAGGGCAGTGGTGGGCTTGTCCGACGACTTGTCCGAAGCCTCGGGAGCAGGCACGCTGCTTGACTCGTCCCGCTTCTCGATGACGATCTTGCTCTTGCTCTCCGTCGAAGAACTAAAGTTGGGCAGTGCCTGGCTGTTGAATGGAACGGGGACGTCCCTGCAAAGCAAAGGGCACGGTCGTTCTGCCATGCTGCGGGACGTCTCATCTTTGCGGAACGGGTCTAGCTATACGGGAGTAATTACTCATTGCAGACACCGAAATATATGTCTCCAAAGGTACCGAAAAATCATACTGAGTATTAAGGTTGACTTATTAATCCTTACAAGATGAGAGTCCTGCTCGATTTATTTTCAGTCCTCATTTTCATTTCCTTGACTTCTTCGCAAGGGCCGATGCAAATATAGATATATGTCCAATGACTGTCAAACCTCAAGAAGCAGTGGCCCACATTTTTTTATAAAGGTCTATTCAATTTAAGCCACCTGCCTTCGAGGCGTGTAGACCTTCGTTATATTTGCACCTCAATCCCATCCAGCTAATTTGTCGAGATTTCGAGGAATATTTAAGCCTGCGGGCCCTCGAAGATGTGTTCATGTTATAGCATACCAATGCCTTTACGGAAACCAGATATATTTGCCATTCTACAACAAAAACACTTTCCCCGACAGCCCACAAAAGAAACAAAAAACCCCGAAAAGCAGCCTCGCCGCCGAAGAAACACTTGAGACAACTTTAATGTTAAGCTTTTATCAAATTTTACCTAATATTTCTTCGCAAGATAGAGTATCCTAAAACCAGCGGCATCGGCAACCAGCGAAACCGAAACCACTACTGGGAATCTGAGAGAGAGAGAAAGAGAGAAAAAACAATCTTCCAGTCAAGCTTGACACAGAGAGCTACGAGACAATGAAGCACCAATGTGCATTGTTTACACTTTCCCCCTCTACGTGACACTGGCACAATCAGTTTGTTTTCTGTTTCGTCGGGTTACCGGACACTCTGTTTGGGTTAAGGGTTTTTGTCAGTCTTGTCTAGCAATGCGTTGTCACACGCCGGAACAACAAGAATTAAACCCTGGGGTTCAGGCCCGTAAGTCCGCCGAGGGAATCGGGCCGGCACTCACCCGATCTCGGGGTCGGGGGGAATGAAGAGGGGCGTGATCCTGCGGCGGCCGTCGGGCATCCGCGTCTCAATCTGCTTGTCCGTGGGACCCTTTCCAGACGAAGGGGCAGAGACACGCAGTGAGAGCGAGCCGGCACCCACAACCGGGTGCCCTACAACAACCCCTGGTGTTTAAATTAAGCACTAAAATGGATTTTGAAGTTGTCTTTCCACGATGCAAACTCAACCTATGTGTCTTAAGTATCCTAGAAAATCAAAAATAAAATCAGGTGTGACCTTTTCCCGATTAAAAACGTGACCAAACGTTGCAACGCATCTCCTTTTTTCGAGATCTATCTGAAAATGAAAAAAAAAACGGGGGTGTGTTGCAATGCTTGGCCACATTTTTTTTAAAGAAAAGGTCAAGCACGATTGAAATCTTAAGCTTTTTGCGGATGCTTAGTGCACATGGGTTGAGCTTGCATCATAAAAAGACGATCTGGAAATCCAGATCCTTATCCTTTGTTTGTGACTACGCGAGACCTGTACGCAACGAATCCTAGAAAACTGAAATATCCATGTGGGAGTTTGCTGCAGCTTTAGGAAAAACATGTTTTGGCTGTGATGATCACAATGCAAGTTATTTGACACCTGCCTCCCAAGACTATAGACAAGAAAAAGGAACCTTCTGGACATTACAAACCAGTGGAAACAAAATTCAGCAGTCCTATGTTAATCCACTGTACAGTTACAGCAATGGCTGAAACATGTCACGGCGAAGTAGTAGGGCATCGGCGTCGCATTCACGCACCGTGGGGTTCGTGAACAAAAGTGTTCGCAACAAAGTAAACACTTCTGTTTCTCTTTTGATTCACAGCGCGCAGGGTTCTGCCCAGGAATTCCTTAGCAGTGGACATAACCACCATGCGAGTGGCGGCGGTGGCGACGGCGGCGGGGGGAGGTAGTTTGCAATGCGGGACGATCTGGCTTGCCGACAGAACGCATTTCTCTAACTTTGCGGCCCTGTGAGTGGCGCCATGCCACAATGATAAAATAAAAACTAAATTGCCTTAGCAAAAAAAAAAAGTGGAGAAGAAAAGCCAAGGAGCGAGCAAAGGGGCGAAGATAAAGCAAGCCTCAGCACAAGCAACATACCTGCCAAGTTTGGAAATACCAAATCCGTAAGAATTTATAAGAAAGAATGCGGCCGACGTCTTTTGGGCCCGTCGACGTCAGCACCAGCTCATGTGAATGCGGTTTTCCTTATTTCTTGCATTGACACCAATAAAGCACATTTATCAAACTCGTTTTTGTGTGTAGCCTTAGTTTAAAAAGAGTTACTTCCAATACATTTTGACAAACTTGGGGAAAATAAATAAAGAAAGTATCTTTGAAGTAACTGTACCTTACCTAGGTACATTTTTAAGCAAGTATCTAGGTGCATACCTAAGTACCTTTTCGTATAAGTAACTGTAACTTAGGTACATTTTTGAAGTAACTCCTACAACCCTGCAAATAACTCACAAATCAAACCAATCTGCGCATTCCCACGAGACTTCCAAGTCACAAGTCACGCAATCGAAGTTGAGCGTACAGCTAAGCAAAGCGTACCAGTAAACTTCAAGGTGTGGCACGAAAGACGGTGCCACAAAGCAGCACTGCTGCACAACTGAGGAGGAAGAAGCACCGCACCTTGATGTGCTGCAGCGGCCGGCTGTTGCTGTTGTTGTTCAGCGGCCGGACGACCGACGTGGTGTTGGCAATCGTCGCCGACAGGGACTGCTGCGAGGGCGTCGAGATGCCATTCACCTCCTTGCATTGCTCCGCCGCCTGTGCTGCCGCCGCCACCCGCGTCGCCCGTGCCGCCAGCTGCTGCTGCTGCTGCTCCTGGGCCTTGAGCACTTCAGGGTCTTCCACCAGCGTCGAACAGCCGGCCGAGTTGTGCAGCTGATGGGTGAGGGACGACAAGCTCTTGCCGTACAGCTTCTGGTGCCACAGGTTCTGATGCGTGCGAAGCACGGCGCGAGAAAGAGAGAGAGGAAGCAAAATAATCTGTCAGCTTGGTTCGGACAAACTGGGGGCCGTCCTCACACAAAGACCATCTATGCGTCGCAAAGGCAGCACGCGTACAGCCGCAGAGACAATCTATACCGGGCTAGAGTAGTATCGCTCTAGCACTTTACAAACGGCTGGAGAACCAAAATGAACATTTATTTCCACGTGACGGTGGATTGTGCACGAGGCTGAAACATAAACTAAGCTTAAATGCCGCAGTGCGAATTAGTGTCAAGATGCTGTGCAGAACATGAATGCCGTGGATTAAAAAAAAAAAACTAATTAGCGTGACGGTCACCTTTGGGACGTCAAAAGTCAGTACTAGTTATGTCTCGTTCCCAAGGTTCTGGGCTCAAATTTTTTAAGAAAACTTTATGACTGGACTCAAAGGCACAAAAGAAGCTGTTCCCCGAAACCAAGCTCCCTATGCCTCAACTGTTCATGAGCAAATCACTAAAGTTACCAGTTGATAGAACCATTCAAAGTGAGGCTGTCCAATCTAGTATGCATGGTGACTAAAAAGCAACACAAAGAAATTTGAAGCCAGAACTAGCAAACAGTAAAGACCCAGACGAAACCACCCCCAGGAAATGCCTCCTCACCCTCTCCTCGGGGGTTATGGGTGTCCCAATCTCTTCTTCGGAGAAGTCGATGTAGGCCACCGTGCCGTCCCAGGAGCACACCAACAGCTGGTTACCGCCTTGACTCCTAAAAGTCAAAGTTGAAAAGACGTCGGCAATCTGGACGATTCTAGCTCAGTTACTACTTCTGTGAAAAGGCGTCACGACACTCACCAGGAGATGTCGAGGACAGAGTTTGAGAACAAGTCGTGCACGACCACCAGTGGCCTTTTCAGGCAGGTAAGCTGAAGGAAAAGACGCACATGTTTTCATCTACATAGAAAGGCTTAATTAACGTGAAATGTAATTGAAGCTCCCAGCACGCCAACTCACCCACACAGATAGCGACCGGTCACGGCTCCCGATTGCACAGCAACAGAAATTTGTACCCTAGAGACCGAATGGCAAAGGAAGCGTGAGAAACCAATGGAAGTTTTGTACAATTAGACGCACTATAAAACTGTGGGGACTTGTTAACAATTTACGCAAAGCGCTTTCATGTGCAACTTGAGGAATGCAGCGACTTCAAAAAGGGACCAGGAAAGACGTTCTGACAAGAAGCAAAAGCTTTCATCGAGTGACATGCTGATTACTAGAATCGTGAACTTCCTCATATTCTGTGTTCAGCTGAAACGTCGTTTCAGAACATGTTTGACTTAAGCAAAACGAATATCACAATTACCACACATATCAATGCACATGATTTCTACAATTAATGCCTTTTTATATGTGAGCTTACTACACACCCTAGAAATACTGCAAGAACTGGACTGATTCCACCTTTCTTCAAAACCCAAGAACTGGACCGATTCCACCTTTCTTCAAAACCAAGTACAAATTTTTCATGCCAATAATATATTTCTGCCACAGAAATGTCAGAAGACAAAACCACAGTACTTGAGGTATCGGTGAACCAGCCCAACTTTGTGCAATGCAAGGATATCAAAGCAGGGGCAGGTTCAACTTTAACTGAACTTAATGATATCAGAATTCTCCCTGTTACAGGAATACAAGTCTGAGTAGTCCAAAGAAAGGGAAAAACAACTAACCTTTCCACCGTCTTTGTTCAGTTTGGACAGGATGTGGGGATTAAACCTCTGTGGAAAAAAGAAAGACAGCCCAGGTTACTTGCCTAGGCCAGGGGTCCTGCAGCTGGAGTTTGTTTGGTACAGGAGGCTCCTACTTATGCGAGGTGGCGAAAACCATCAGTGAACAGTGCTGCTTCATCAACAACCTGCAGTCATGGAGTGTCAACGTTCATGCAGCCAAGAAGGATGACAGCTCATGAATACAGGAGGCAGTTCATGTAGCATGAAATACGTCAGTTTCTAACTAGAGCTGTGTCAAGAAAAAAAGAAAGACTGTAAAAATGTCACTAGTACTTTGAGGGACCTGATGATCCAAGATTCAGGAATGGTAGATAATCTTATAACTGATAGATCACTGCATAACGAAAAACACGAGCATGACAACCAAAACCGTGAAGAGGATGATTAGAGAAATAATTCAGGTTTTCATTCAAATTAGGAACATTATGAAGGCCCTAAGCATGTGGGTCCAGATGCAACTCATAAAAATGGGGGCTTACTAAAACTGAGACTTCTAGAGTACACTGTCACAAGAATATGTGCCAATAAAGTATGATAAAATAATCATGCACACTTTTATCCTTTTTTTGCGAGCATAATTTTAACAACATTATCTGAACAGAAAATCTCTATAAAACCAGGCAAAATCACATAAAATACAACTGGGCCAAAAAATGCCCGTTTTTTCTAACGTGATTTTGTTTTATGTTTTATAAAATAAATTTACCAAGAAAGTTGAAAACAGGAAAAAGACAAAACAGCAGCAGAGGCTTCATTGAACAATTTTTCAGAAAGAACCTTTCCTAAAGCCAAAATATTGGTCAAGTAAAGCATCTCTACTGTTCTCACTTTTGTCCGACAATGCAAGACATTTGGGGGCCATTGACCTAGGACACAACAAGCAACCTACAGTAAGATGTGTGAGCGACAGACCACAATGAGTAATAAGCTGGGCTCTATGCTTTTTTATAGACATGAGAAAATAGTATTTTTAAACTTTCAATCTTTGATTAGAATATTGGTGTATTCAATCCAAACTTGGAAATTATGGATACCATTGGAATAATTCAGAGCAGTTTTTAATTTAACTTTGTTAAGTGTTTTTCCCCATAACGTGGATGCATTGCAGTAAAGCAACATCCCAGGAAGGGGTGTCACAGGTTCCGCTTTCTCGTATTACGATCGTGCAGAAAGGAAGAGCACTCCTTCAGGTGGATTTGGGAGTGTAGATTTTGGAAAAGTATTATATTTTCTGTCTACAAGTCATACCCCCCTATAACAACTGTTAAAAAAAAAATGTTGGTATATAAGTTGTGTTTATATATTCGTACGATCAGCGTGGCAAAACTGCATTGCAAAGCCTGCATTTGTGTATTATGATTGTCATATACGTGCAAGCGAGAACAGGTTGCAATTTTCTTTTGAACAAATTGGACAAGAAATATTTAACTCCTGCGGCAATGTTTCACCGTTAAGGTCCATCCTTGTAAAAAAAAATTGAGATAAGCCATACCCTCGTAAGAAATGCACAGATAGAAACCTTGAAAAAAACGTCCAGCCTTTCCACTCTCATGAAGAAGGAAGACCAGCGGAGCTGTACTCGATACACTGTGAGCTTCTTCTTCGTCGTCGTCTGTTTTTCGCACTGTTTCCTACGATGAATTCCCACCAACACGCCCAACTATCCATTCTTCTATTATAGCTGGAAAGGTTGATGCCATCTACGAGCGACGGCGGAAACCATACTGGTTGTGTGCCTGCCAGCGTCGCTTATAGATGGCGGTAGCTGTCCAGGTAGGTTTGTGTTGACATACCGGACATGATCCTAGGGAACCTAGCCCTTAACAGCTTCACTGTAAAAAAGAATGCCACTTCTACAACAGAAAATACAGTAGTGCCACCGTTCTCGCATGCGCAACAAATGAAGCAAGCGGCACAAGGCGAGTCCCAACGGGCGGCTTGTGCATCTCGCAGCCTCGGCAAAGCCTCACCACGCAAGTGATGGCCTTCCGGTGTCCCACAAAGTCCTTCTTGGTCCTCCAGCCATCCCTCTCCACAATCTGGGCCGTGGGGCCGGCGTTGTTCATGGCGTGAGCGGACACAAGAAACTGTCCGTCGGGAGACCAGCTCAGCCGCAGGATGTGAGTCGTGCCGCCACACTGCGTGTCAAATGCCTCTCTGGTCAAACGCTTCCCGTCGGTCTGACCATGAACACTGAGCCTTCTCAAGTAATTGTGTTGAGTGTTTGTTTTGTTGGTGGGAAGCTAGCCAGCCCCAACGGGCGCCTGGTGTCCTTACGGTAGATGAGAAATTTGGCTAGTGCCACTAGTCTGGGGTCTTCAACATGCATCACGGTGTAGCGATACACGACCGCACACTGATCGAAACGGGCAGGGGCGACGATCGAGCCCAGAATTCGTGGGTTCTGTGGCGCGAGCTTTCATTCCGTGTACTCCGAGCTGCATCACGTTAAATCGCTCGGCCATCAATTGCCCTAAGCCTTCTCAAATTCAAGAGAACCCAGGAGTTCCCAAAACCCCATTGAGGGTTTCACGAACACCCCAAGTAAACAAGCTTGTTATTTGGGAAGCTCGTTTCCATCTCCCAACCCAGCAATCGCAATGGTCAATACCATGCAGAGTGACACATGGTTGCTCTCATTGCAGTCCCTTGGAAGGCAAAGCACAATAAAGTAGCGAGATGGGTGCCAAATGCCTTCAACTAACAACTGAAAAGTTAAAAGTTCAACAGAAACAATAGAGGTCACAAGAACTATATGGATGGATATGTACAACAACAGAAAGCAAAAAAAGATAGCTTTTTCTGACCACGTGCTAGATTTTCTATTTTATGAAAAAATGACTTCCCAGCATGCATAACATTAGAACACACAGAAAGCAAAGTGCCTTGATAATCAAGGTGCACCCTAAATATAACCCCGAGTTTACCGTATTTATTCGCATAATTTGCACCCACGCGTAATTTGCGCACCCCTAACTTAAGGCCCAGATTTCCCGAAAAAAAAAAAAAAACTTGCTCGCGCATTTTGCGCGCCCTGCACCATTCTGCACCAGTTCGCCAGCCGTTTCTCCAGACGCCCCACAGGCGCGCGAGCTACGAGAGGAGTGAGAGAGGCGAGAGTGCGAGAAAGATGCTGCTCTGCGCTTTTCTGCGGGAGCTACGGGACACACGCGCGCACCCGCCGCTGGCCCAATGCAGCAAGGTGGTTGACCCTGCAAGGGAGCATGACGTCACGCTGAGATTCCCGGATGTGGGAACTGTCGTGTGGTGCGCAATTGCGGTCGCGCGAAGTCTGCGGGCGGCAAAGGGCATCCTTTCCATAGTTTGGCTTGAGTGGTTCAAGTTAATTGCCATCAACGGTTTTCTCGACGACTGCTCTTGCGATGGGTTACAATAACTATACAGCAAAGTTAAAGCTCCTCGTGATAAAGTTTGCTGAGGAAAATGGAAACTGCGCAGCGACCAGGTAGTTTAGGGTGAATGAGAGCCAAGTCAATGTGGCGAAGACAGAAGTCGACGGAACTGAAAACTATGCTATTTGGAACGCGAGTGACGACGACAAACCTGACGATGGCAACCATGGTACCGAGTGCGAGAGCTCCAACAGCGACTCGGAGTAAACAAAGTAGGTGCGTTTCGTAAAACAAAAAAAATAAAAACTTTTGCCGTTTGTATATTTGTATTTTTATGAACATTACAGCCTTTGCAGATGTGTTACTTGGGATGTACGTGCGAAATAGCCATGTAATTTGCGCACCCCCTTTCTGATAACCAATATTTTAAAACAAAAGTGTGCAAATTATGCAAGTAAATACGGTATGCATCTGTCAGAAAGATGTTTCAAAATGTAACGTCCTTATCAGACAGAAACTTTGTTTCCGCTGTGCGATTTCAAGAATAAAAGCAGATTATAATCTTGCAGTAGAACCACATGTGTATTGGCTTCAAGGGAGGACACATACCAGAAAAAAAAATGTCTGCAAAAAAAGTTGACTTTGAAAAATGCCATATTTACATCCACCAAAAAATTTCATTAGTTTACAGTTAATTTTCTATCAATTTTTTTCGGTCCAGGGGTGCTAAAGAAAAGGTAGAGGTGGAGCACGTTGAACATAGCTTTCTCCATTACACTTTTTGGCATAAATTTCACTTTAGGAGAACTATTCTTTGTTAATAGGAGAAGAGGGAAAAACTCGCTCATTGTTATTCCTAACTGGAATTTCATGAGCAATGCAACTGTGGAATTGTTTTTTTGATTTTGTGGATGTCTTCTATAAAAGACGCTAAGATTTTTTCGATGTCATAAAAGGCAAAAAAAATTCGATTTTTCACTGGGATGTTAGCGTAAAATAAATTACTTCTTGGAAATTTTGTTTCCACAGTTGCACTCTCCAGGCATTCTGCTGCAGATCTAGAGTAGAAAAATATTGGGTATTCCATTAGTTTTCTAACAATAGTTTTGCTAAGCAAAGTCTAGTTTTCCTAAACATTCTGCCTTGCGATGGCCAGTATATACTGAAAATTTCATACACATTAAGCCATAGGTTTAAAAGCTGACCCTTTTGGGTAGTGTCCCCCCTTAAAAAAAATTTGCTGATGTCATTACATGACAATAGGTAGTGAGGCCATTGCAACACAGGTCCCAAGGGCGAAACTGCCTTTCTAAGTGCTACAACTCAATCAACAAAGATTACAAAAACAAAGAGACAACAAAACTTACAAGTCACACTAACTCTAACTCTCTTGATAAGTGCAAAATTTCAACTGCGACACAAGCCAACTCACCTCAAGAAAAGGATCTGTGATCATGCACTCTTGTTGCCAGTCATGGGTACGCCACACCCTCAAGCTCTTGTCGTCGGACTGGGGAATAAAACAAGGAATACTTCACTCACAGAAGTGCTATAAATGGAGAGATATCAGCTAAATCCTAGCAAAAACCCTAATGCAGAGTCATTCTAATCACGATCCACATGCCTTAACGACACCCTTTCCGTAAATAGGAGGTTGTAATTGAAGCTATTTTACTCTTATGTTTTACTTGAAGGGGTCCTGCAATCATATTTAAGCGTCTACCTTTTTTGCGGTTTCCACGTCTCTTGGGGTTCGGGCAAGCCAGCGGGCACGGAAAGAGTAACTAAATATCAGTGCATTATATTTTAACCGGACGACGCGGAAACCTCCTCCACAGACGAGGGCGACTCGCGGTACTGAAAGCGCGCGAAATGTGACTTCTTTGATCCAGTGCTTACTACTGGTCAGAGCCGCTAAAAGCTTTTTTTTAGTCGAAATACAAAATATAAGTGGCGCGAACTGTTTCAATTACTATTTATAAAAGTAGTTTTTGTTCAGTATTTTAGATCAGAAAAGAAAATGCAGTTTATAAAGTATGGAATCAAGAAATGACCCGTCGACATACTCGCCACTAAGTGGTGGAAAAGGCGGCACATACTAGAAAAGAATAGTGGGATCAAGCGCCGACACGGAAAGGTCCCGGATGTACGCGGCGGCGCTGCGGCCGTTTACGGACTGGAGGATCCGACTGACTCCAAGCGTTCCGAAGGCCTTCAGCGAGTAGCTTTGTCTTGCATTTTGGCCATTTCCCGGTATGGCAGCGCAAAGTGACTCCCATTCTAAACTGATCTTTACCCCGTGTTTGCTGTCGTTTGTGGCCAATAAATTGTCATGCCGAACTAGAGTTTAATTGCGCAGCAAATTCAATGAGAGCAGCTCTGGCTCCCCGCTGTATACAGCCTATCCAGAACACGCTTTAGTGGCACCCTCTCGCGCCGTCGACACGGAGTGCGGCAGCCGTGAGCGCTCGCTGACCTCACTATCCCTCCTCTAGTTCACGGCCACTCAAGCAACCAAGGACGTCATGAGGGAGGTTATTTTTTGCTTGTTTTTGTAATTTTAATTTGCCTATACACAAACTCATCTCTGTTACGTCACGGCGCGGTGGTGGCGCGTCGGTCGCACCGGTTTGTTTGTAAACATGAGTTAATGTATAACTTTTAAAATAAAGCGAAATTCGAGAAAAGAAAAGTTACATTAAGTTACTACGGTCAGTGCGCTCAGGTTTGGTACAAAATTAAAAACCAGTAAAAAAGTGCTTGCAGGGCCCCTTTAACAAGTCAACTGCATTATATAAGACTGATGATTTGAGAGGAGGACATTAATGTTTGTGTATGTATGAAATTACGGGTTCCTATATATTTTTGTACTACTTTTTGTAAAGAACTTACTATTTTTAATGCTTGCTAAATATTGCACAAAAAAAACCTATGCTTCTAAAATAAAATAAAGGGTTACTTTTAGCTTACATGCATGAGTAATAATATATGAAAACAGTTGGAGAGAAATAAAATAAGAAAATAAAAATGTGTGAAACACCCTTTCACTAGTAAAACCTAGCATTATTTTTGTAACTGTTAGCATCCTAATCCCTTCAACAGTATCTCCAAGGTGAAAATGATAGCTTGCTTCAAAAAATTAATTTCAAGATTAGACACTCACTGTCAAACTGCAAGAGGGTTTTATTGATTTCTAGTCCGAAAAGCTTAACAGAAGGCGAGACTGTTCTTCTTTCATAGCTTTTGCAGCCATTCGACTCTCCCTAAAAAACATACAGTGATCCCTCGTTACAACGAAGCCAACGGGACAGCACAAAAATTAAATATATAACCGGCAATTCAAAAAAGCGATACCAGAGCCAAAAAAAAAATACAATGCCAGCAGCCTTGATGGTGGACAGGAACACTTTGGAACACCCTGACCATATAGTTAGTCAAACAAACCTTGGTTATGAACATCTCACAGCAGCTTTACCGAATAAAATATAATTAAATGGAGTTTGCCAATAATTTCATCCGGGCATCAGTTCTCCTTGAACTGCTCTAGGCATCACAAGAACAGAGTCACCGCCGCTGCAGTCCACTTTGTTTTGAAGAAGCCGTAAGATGTTTCACGTCTCAGCAGTTGTCAACATTTCCCGAGGTGCCTCTCCAACGTAGCTTGGTGTTTACCCTGGCCGCACGCAAGGTCTACGATCGCAGCATCCGTGGCAGGAACAACAATGAGAACGTCCGCACTGACAAGCGCGAACGAACTGAGGTTATCCTCAGTGGTTTTGTCAATATGTTTTCACACACTCCTGTAGAGTTCGTTGCAGCTATGAAAATTGAGCACCGGCTCGGCAAGCATACAACGCACGTGTGTGTGTAGTATGCTGCAGGTGCACCCGTGCAGGCGTACGCGTCACAGGCTCCCGAAGGGATGATCTCCGTGCTCCATCGCTCCCTTGACCCGATCCTGACAGGAGTCGGGCAGCGTTGGCTGTGGGCACCGTGAGTAGCGTTGGAATGTTGACGCTGCTCAACATTCCTGCCCGCGTCAGCGCATTGTAAACGGTGCTCTGCCAGCTCTGCGTGCTCTGCCCTCTGTCCCAGTTTACTCAGTTTTCCCAGTTTGCCGTTTGCCTTGGTGAAGAAGGAAGAGGGAACTCAAGGGTCTCCGTGCGTCTCCGTGTAGGCTTGCATGCTTTCAGCACCTTAGCCTTCGTAATAAGCATGGTCGGCCACAGATGCACCTATAAAAATCCGGCTAAAAATGTGTGCATTTCGGTCGGGATCATGTTGAACTTTGATAAAAGCGATAATATGAAAAAGCGATTTCGTTATAATGAGGGATCACTGTACTGTGGATGCTAACCTCAAAAAAAAAAGGCCCCGACAGATGTTTTTTTTTATTTTGCAAAACAAAAAGACAGCATGTTGATCGCCATTTCCCTCTGGGAATTGAGGGGTTAAGCCTCTCGTGCAATTCTGATGTTTCAACATACTATAGAATGAATTGCTCAGCAAGAAGCGGACAATGACCCACCTGAGAAGCAACATATTTGCCCACGGGGTCCCAGGACACGCCTTTGACAAGTCCCGTGTGGCCTTTGAGCACTGCCAGTATTTCTGCAATCAAGAATTTAGCCACATCTTTGCCACATCAAATAAACTTGGAGACGCACAGAAATGTTGCGAATGAGCTGGGCACATGGTGTGTGCATGACATGATGTTGTCATTTGATGTCATGAGGTCGTGACGTCATGTGACACTTTGACCTGTGTGTCAGTCGAACAAGTGCGATGTGTCACTCTTCTCGTGATACCTAGCCCTACAGCACAGTCCGCGTTAGAACAGGAGGTAAACTTTGCTCTGAGGCCTGCCAGCTAAGGAACAATCGTCGAGTCAAGTTTCCAAAACGACTCACCTTGCCACCTTTTCGTGTTCCAGATCACTACGGTGTTGTCGACACTGCAGGATGCCAACCAAGCATCGTGAGGAGACCATGCCAGGTCTAACACATCTGGAACACAAAAGTAATTTTCGTTCTCGCTTAAAAAAGCATTGCGTTCAATTAGAAAAAAAAAGACATGCAGCATGTGTGGTGCAGAAATAATGCTCGAAGATGTCCCCTTCCAAAGTGGGTGTCACTAAGAACTAACATTTTATTTGCTGTCACTGCATAGATGAGATGATAAAATCTCCGAGACATCCATCAGTGATCACTAAGTGATGCTTTAATCTATCCAAAATCATAAACACAACTTTCCATATCGTTGATCATATGTACAAAGCAACAGCAAAATAAATTTTCAAAATATTAAAAAAAAAAGATGAAATGAAAAAAAATGAGACGTTTACAACTTCCCCTAATGCTGAATTAGAGTGCAGCTCTTAAAGGGATTGTCCGGTGAAATTTTGTATTCGAGAAAACAATCAGATATCATTGTATAGACGCTTTGCACACGCGCCAGATTGAGCCGCCATAGCTGACCTTCTCCTGTTTTACCGAGATGCCGAGCCACCGAAGCGGGCGTTTATGAGCCTCCAAAGAGGTCTATGATGGGGAAAAGGACGCAGTAGCACCTAAAGTCGCAATAACCTGTTCTGCTGTGGCAATGATGAAGTGAAGCGAACGGAATAAGAGGAAACAAAAACTGAAGGTCGCTTATGGCGGCGCCCATGCACAGCTGCTGCAAAGCGTCTATTGGCTCAAGACCCATCGTAAGTGCAATATCTGAATTTTATATGCCCCTCTGCATGAGTAATTGAATTTATACTGCTCCAATTGCATTCTAACGTAAATGCTGCTTTCGGTGGCAACATTGGAGCTCTGACGTCACACAACACAAAGCGAGCATATTTGTCTCGTCGTTTGGCTGCGAGTGAATGCCTCAGCATGCTTAGTTTTTGTTGTTGTGTTTGACTTGTTTCGTGCTTGGGTGAGATTTTTGTTGCGCGATTCGGTGCCACAACTACCAGACAGCACATGCGAGCCAAGACATAACGTTCCACACTTTTCCGCGAGACTTGCAGTGACGAGCGAAGTGGATCATCGCCGTGCGTAGGGACTGGGTTCCCGTCAAGATCGAGATCCCGCTTATGCAGCAATCATCTCACAGAAGAAAGCTACGAGCTGAGCTCTAAGCGGACAGAAGGCTCGTAAGCTGAAGTGTGATGCTGTGCCAACGATATTAAACTACGTCCATCCACTCCTCGCCCAAATCAGATCTATCAATTTGATTACGCAGCGAAACCAAAACCAACAGCTAGGCCATCTGGAAACGATACCAGAAGTTGTATTTAGCACGCGTGCAGCCAAATTCTGTTTGACCCGCATGTGCAAATAGAGCGTGGCTACAATTCACCAAGCTCGTCCAAGTCAAGTGACGACATGCATTTGAACGATTCGCCGTTTGTCTTCGACCCGTGCAGACATTGCCTACGAGCAATTGCTCCGAAAGTACGACCCGCAGCCTCATCACCGATCCAGTGGATCTGCCGACATGTGTACCCAGATGCCACTTTGTGTACCTAGGTGCCGCTTCAGAGGCGAAATCTGCATCCTTTGCTATGCAAGCGCCCCTAGTTCGATCGGTGGCCGTCGCTGTTGTGTTTGCGCAAAACGCACACGTTTGCTCGAAGCTTGTGGCTTTCGGCGAGTAATTTCCTGCTAAAAGGCGTGACTTTGTTTGCACATGCTTGGGAACTGCATTAAAAGAACCGTATTTTAGTAGGGTATAGCCTAGGAGACTGTATAATTCGAAACAAAATACAAGATATCAATTGACAAACGCTTGTTATCCCGACCATCCGACAAACGCGACAAACCTTTGCGTTTTGTGACGTCATGCAGCACCTACGGATGTCAGCCATTGACACTGGCGAAATTCGGGGTGCAGTTTTGTACATTGGCTCATGAAAGGATTAATCAATAACGGGAGATCATATATAAAAATAAAAATGACGTTTGTCTACATGAAGGCTACCTCGACGTAACGACCGCAAGAACTTAAGTACTTCCGGTTTCGACCGGACAATGCCTTTAAGGAGGAGGGGAAGAGGGTACGGAGAGGAGGATATGCCCCCTCCTCCTCCTCCGTACCCTTTTCCCCTCCTCCATCCTCCTCCCCTCTGCCCCCTTGTCCTTCCCCTCCCTGCCCCCCCTTGTGACATCACTCGTGAAGTGAAGGTCATGACCTTCACTGTGAAGGTTGTGACTTTCGTCATGACCTTCACAAGTGACCGTGACGACACGTGTGACGTGATTATGGGAAACGTCCCATGATGCACCGCGCAGTCCCGAGTGACCAGCGCGGTGCATTATGGAATGTTTCCCATTATGCAACGTGGGGACGCTTGTGACATCACTAGTGAGGTTATTATGAAAAATATCCCATAATGCAACGCGTAGGTCACAAGTGAGACCCGAGTGAGACCCGCGCGTTGCATCATGGGACGTTACCCTTAATACAACGTGCGGGACCCTCGTGATGTCACGTGTGACGTTATTATGGAAAATGTCCCCTAATGCAACACGCGAGACTTTCGTTATGCCACATGTGACGTGATTATGAGAAACGTCCCATAATGCAATGCACGAGTCACAAGTAAGACCCGTGCGTTGCATCATGATGCTTCCCATAATGCAACGTGCAATACCCTCGTGTTGTCACGTGTGATGTAATTATGGAAAACGTCCCATAATGCAACGCATGGGTCACAAGTGAGAGCTGCGTGTTGCATTATGGGACGTTTCCCATAATGCAACACGCAGTTACGCTGACGGCAATGGCGACGCCACTCAAGCCGGAAATGCTTGCCTAAGAGCTGCACTCGAAAAAAAAAGTTACAAGGCAAATATTATTGTGCTGCAGGTCACATTTTACATTTACAAGCATCTTAAGTTAATCAAAGGCCCGCAAAATCCTGACTATAGAAGTCATTGCAAGCTGGTCTTGTCATGAACATGGTAGTTGAATAGAGAGATTATTTATGTATATGGCAAGCAAAGGCCCGCAACTGCTTACCTCCGGAGTGACCCCTGAGAGTGCTCACACACTTCCAGTGTTCCACATTGACCATCTTCTTACTGCCCCCAAACATGCTTGAGCTGCCACCATACCTAAAAGCAAGGGGGGAAATAAGAAAGGAGGACAACATACCCTAAAAGCTCACTTAAAGCGGTCTATTACCTTGTCTTTTTAAGGCTCTAACATGATCTCCTTCCTTCACAAAATCTAATTCCCCAACTTCTACATAGAAAATAATAGTAATACCCTTTCCCTCCTTTGCAATGAGAAAGGGTATGAAAGTTGGAATAAAGGCTGATGTGAACTATTCAGGCTTCTCCAGCTACCGAATTCTGATCAGTTTCGAGCTCGGACGAATCTGACATTACCAGTGAACTCCACATTCTGACCAAACTTTCCATTCTGAGTGAATGGCAGATGGGACCGACCTGCCGATCTGCCAGATCATGATGACCCTGTCGTCCCCTCCAGAGGCCAGATGTCGTCCGTCCGAGGACCACCGCACGCAGTTGACGCACGCCAGGTGGTTGTCCATCTGGCACAGGAGTTTGGGCACTGCCTCGCTCAGCTCGTCTTCCTCCCGCGCCACGGGGGCCATGTTCCACACACAAATCTGGCCTGCATCCGCCCCTGGGGAAAGCACGAAGGGGGGGGGGGGGGGGGAAGGAAGAATGGAGACCTCCTCTTTTTACGGATCAGAGGCAGCCAAATCGCAGCTCTTTATGGCTGAAAGTGTGGCTCTGGTGACTTGAAAACAATCTCTATAGTTTAAGCCAAAAAATCACGCTTTTTAATAAATAAATATAAAAAAGCTCCTCCAGCTGCTAGGAGATGTAATGCGATGGCACTTAGGATCCCTTGCCTGCTGCACCTCAGACGTCCATCGAGGCCGCCTTTCCTTCACCACCTGTGGTCTCCAGTGCCACATAACTAAGGTGACCAGACGTCCTTTTCTCGCATAACAGCCCCCTTTTAAAGGGTCAAATTGGCCGTCTCGTCATTTTGTCTCGGCAAAGTCAAATGTCCAGTTTTAATGAAAACTTGCTTGTGAAATCAGTACCAAGCAAGGGGAAGAAAAGAAAAACTTGCTTACTCCCCTCCCCCTTGATGTCCAGAGGATTATGGTCACCCTACACATAACATCACAGTGTCAACTGAGATCATGCCATCACAAGATCATGCAGTGTCACAAGACATCAGTGTGACATTAAGGCATCAGTGACATGATGCTTTGATGTGATGCATAGTGATGATGAGATACTGCATCATGTGACATGACATCACAGCATCATGTAACATCAATCATGTGATGTCACAGCATCACATCATGTCATGTGACTAGGGCTGGGCGTCGATCAAAAGTCTGAACACGATTAATCGCCATCGTTTAATCAGTCTCGTTCATTTCCATGCATAATAGATAAAAAAAAAGACAAAATTAATACTTTTCCTTCTTTTTTTGTTTTTACTGAATATGTGGTAAAGGGTGCAATATACAATTTTGATTATGAATCAACCTCGATGTGTATTTAAGAACATGTTCAAAGGCATTCACACTCACACATCATTGCTTCTGCTGCATGAGGCAAAGATGTTCACTGATATTCTCTGGCATGAGCGACCTCCTTTCATTGTTTACAATAGCCTCTGCTGTGCTAAATGGACACTCGAACGGCGTTGAAGTGGCTGGGACATTGTAACCTTCTGCACTTGTGAGGGGTTACAAATTTTGCGTTCACAGTTTACTTTAGGCAGAATTTTGACCTAAACTTTTCCCTTCATACAAGTGTACTTGTCCATGTCTGCAAAGTGAAAGCGTGTAATTTTTACTTTTTTTGGTTTGTGAACATTTTACCAATTAACTGGTTAAAAGTATTCAGCGCAATTAAAGCATTAATTGATTAATTGGTAGGTTCATCGATCAATTGCCCAGCCCTACATGTGACCTCACATGACTGTGATGTCACAGTGCCATGCAACACCACAGCATCATGTGATGCAGTGTCACAGGATGTGACACTGCATCAATTACGCACCGATTCAGGCTTTTTCGGCTAAGCACTTCCTCCTAGGTTTAGCTGCCAAGGCACTTATGAATGGACACAGAAAATCTTCATGGTGTGGCAGCCCTAGAAACGCTGTAGCATTTAGAACTACACAGTGAGTAATCGACTGAAAAAATATTCATACAATTATTGATTCTAAACTGCGACTCCAAAGCTGCCAACAAGCCTGTAAAAATAGAAAAAAAACTTATTAAAAAAACAAAAAAAACAAGTCGCATTCAAGTGTTGTATTAATCCGGAAGCATGCCTCTTATCATGCTTTCGGAGAACCATGGGTGTCAGTTTTGCATTAAATGGCCCATCCAAGGTACGTCATTTATGTTTCATCTATGTTTGCTTGTTGATCTTGCTGACTGGAACGATTCTCTGTGCAAACTTAATAGGTGCTGACCATATCCCTGTATGCATCAAACTACAAAGTGGCTAATGTTAATAAAAGTTGTGATGAGGCCAATGAAACCATTGCCCTACTGTGAAAAACCCTACCAATTATATTCCAGCGAAACTTGATCCTATAGTTTGGCACGATGCCCAGAATGACAACGCAGAAAACACGCGAGCAGATGATAGACCGAAAATGCTATCGCATCCAGCGAGTACATGCACATGCACTCGGAGCAGCTCTATGGAAAATGATTAGGTATTTGTTGCAGCTTTTGTGAAACCCCTGTTCTACACTATGGAAAGTGAGCCTGAATCTGTACACAATAAAGGGACCTTTTTATAGGTCATGAAAAGTTCCTGATCTTTATAGAGCCTTTTACTGTTTACAAACACAAGCTGTCTTTTGACCCCAAAAGACTTCCAGTCACTCCGTTTTGGCAGGCTTTCCGAACCTGCTGATGTCGAAATTTCTGGAACAATGAAGTTCTACAGAAATCACAAAGGTTGGGGCCTAGCAAGGTCCTTCTGCTGTGCTATAAAACAGATAAGTGGTGATTAGTCGTCTCGCAGGAGTATTAAAAATTTCTACCAAATCTCTCGCTAAGAAGGCCTTTGGGTAATCACTAGGTGAACTGGTCATAAAATATTTCATGGCCACTGCAAGAAGCAGTGCAATGGTGGGGGTTGTTTGTCTTCTCAATTAACCGAAAGTTTTTTTTTTTTTTTTTTAGTTTATACAATTGAGGGACATTTTCCTAGATCGTAAAATGTGCCTTTCGACCTTTTACAATTTCCTTATACCATAAGAAATGTCCCTAGCTCTTTACACAGTCAAGGGATGTTTTCCCTATATAGTCAAATAGGTCTAAACCCATGCACCATCTAGGCACAGCCTAACCGAGATGCCGCCCCCTCGGCATAATGTGCCACACCAACGATGGGATTGATTGGTTTGAGATGCTTACCTTGCCCACCGGTTGCAAACCTTGACCCATCCGGATGAATGTCCACCGAGAATATTGGGTGCCCTGCAAGGGCGTTAATGATACATATTGACTAACAAGAACAGATGTTGCCCAGGCACCTGACCCATCGGAGTTGTGCAGCTCTACTACCAACATGCACATTGATTTCTAAAGGGATTGGTACAATGCGCGATTTGTGAATTGAGGAGGAAAGCTATGAAAGAAAATGTTGAATTCAAAGGGTGGGCTGCTCCGATGGAACTTGCTATGTCATGACTACGTAGCAAGTTCCCCAACATTGCAAGATTACCTCCCAAATAGGCTACACATGCATCCACCAGGTGCACATTCAAAGATCATTTAATTAGCTTTAAAATTAGTCTTCTTGTGCCTTTCAACGAAAGACTGGTATTATTTAGGTTGTGCTGCAACATGCAACAAATTAAAGCTAAAAAATTAGCGCTGGAATTTTGTTTCCGTACCCCTTTAAAGCTTTATCCATGCTTGTACCTTCCACTGTATTGCCGCCTCTCTACCTCCCCCACCAAAAAAATAAAAAAGCCTGTGAAGAATGTTTTAGCCAGAGGGAAATCCTAGCATGGCAACTTGAATGTCGAGGACAAGCACTACATGACTGATGTAAACTTTCATCATTAAAAATGTCTGATCTGAAGACTTTGTATAGTACATGTTTAACTGTCAGAAAGTTTCACAAGGCATTTCTTGGTATATTTGTCTAAATTTACCCCCTTTCATGCTGAACTGCTTGTTAATGCCTGGTCAACCTTGTGCTGCTTTGGACATGCAATACAACGATACATGGCGTCAAAGCTTTTGAGATTTATTTGAACAAACAAAAGTGGGTCAAGCAACCATTGTCACCTGTCAAATTAGACTGAGGGCAAATGAAACAAGCGACTTCACTGTCGCCGAGCAAGACAAAGAAACAAACAGGTAGAGGATGTGCTGCTTCAACGAACAGAAACACAAACACAATGGCTTAACTAGGAAATTTGCTTACAAAGTTAAGAGCCAGTGCAGATCGCGCCCCGGTAAAACCCCTGCCCACGTGATTACAATGAAGACAAGCTGTCAGCGCACTGCGGTATCCGTTCCTCGCTTCAAAGCCATCGTGGAAACAAAAATGCATCACTCCCAAAAACATTACGCGGGCATTTAGGTCATAGTAAAATAAATTGACCCTGCATAATCAGCGTGGTCAATAAGCATAATCGCGGACCAGTCATTTCGGAGACACATCGTGCCTCTGCTGAATCGCTTCATGAAACGAATTACGGCAACGAGCAACCGCTCTTGCATTAGATGACCGGTTACACATTTTGTCCTCGCTCATTTTAAGGGTTGGCGCTCAATATTATTTCTCGATTGCCTCGGTATGACTAGCAATCAATCGCCGCGTTAGGTCCTCGTTCGGTATTGGGTGCCAATAATAACATGTCAAACTGTAAACAGTCGAAATGGCGCGATGCCCATGGCCATGCGGCGTTTCCCAGCGTTTCAGACGGACCTAATTTGGCGACATTACGAAGGTGCGGTGCAACGTTGGAGGAAATTATTCGCCCCAAACACGACGGAGAACTGGCGATTAGTGGTTTCTTTGTGTCGTGCCAATCAGCCGGCGAGCGGTACCGATAAACACAAATGTAAGCCTAACAAGGCTCGACCGCCGCTGCCTTACCGTCATGGGTCACCCAGTTCGGCTTGAGCAACTTCATCGCGGTGTCTCGCCGGTCTACAACGTCTGTCGGGGACAGCGCGAGGCCGATGAAACGATTTGAAGGAACATTTGTCACATGCACTGCACCTCACTGGCGTCACTGGTTGCTTCCATGGTTATGAATGTGGCGCAGTGTTGACGACTGTCCGCTCGATTCGCTCCAAACTTTGAAAGCTTCTTTCCGCTCATAAGAACTTCTAATGTTCTAAATATTGCCTTTGTGAATTCTTTGTGCTTAATAATATAAACACTTATTTATGCATGAATAATTTATAAACTTAAATAACACGCAAGGTATTTTTTTAATAGCAGCAATTAAAATTACATTTTCATTATTATTGGCGGATACCGAAACCGAACGTTCAAAGGCGTTCAGCAAAAAACATTGCACGGAATCGGTGAAACAGGAACGTGATGCGACGTCAGGATCGTTCTCCAGTGGTTCTTGAGGTTCAAGTACTGGTTCAAGTATGCGCCGCCCTCGATTGTAACCTCGGTTACCTGCAGTCTCTGCACTTTCATTGAGCGCGTGAGAGTATGTGTGGTTTGCGTTTGAAAGGGCGAGAGTACACAGTACAGTTGTGCGCACAAGTAAAGTGCGGTAGGGCCTCATTCCCTCCAGACTTGCAAGCTGAATCGCGGCCGGGGCAGCCACGGGCCCGCGATTCGGCTCGGCTTCATTATGGTGATCCCGCCGGTTCAGTGGGCTCAGTGAGGGTGGGATTACTCTCACCCCTCTAGGCCTTAGGATAAAGACTAGGGGTGTGCGAATAGACCAGTCTCGAAAATTATATGCCGTTTAATTGTTATGTCTGGGCCACTGCACAATGGCGGCACAACTGACACCGGCGTAGAACGTGCAACGTGAACTGGAATTAGTAGCGCATTTCTTTAGGCATCCAACTTTTACGGTGTTCTTTATGTCCACCGCTATGCAGAGATTTCACAACTTTCAACAGAGTGCACACGAATTTCGAAACGAATTTATTCTCTAACCTAGGGGTCTCCAAACCCCGGCCCGCGGCCCACTGCTACCAACGCAAAAAAAAAAAAAAGCGATAAAAAAAAAAAAAAAAAAAATCGGCGCCGTGCGCGCGACGCGCATTAAACATTAGAAAGAATGAGAGAAAACCGTAGTGTTGTGCGAATGTACGCAGGTGCAAATTTGGGGTCAAAAATAAAGTTTTTGCTTAGATAGTCGATTGCTTAGTCGACACACAAAAAAAATCTTTTCATACACGGAACACCTTGACAAATCTGTTTTCTTAGCTCACAAAGAAGATATACTCTCACATTCACAAAATCCGTCACGTCTCGACAAAGTGAACGATCTTAAAAAACGAAATTCCTGTATAGTCCGCACGCGTAGATAGCCCGTACAGCCTAAAATTTCAACTTTTAAACGTGTATAGTCCGCGGACTACAGCACGGAAAATACGGTAGTTTCGAATAATACGCTATTCGATATTCGCTTCCAGAATAACTTTGATATTCGTATTTTTCAAAGTTGTAGACCGCGGCGGGTTGGCCCCGTTGAGCGCGCTTCTTACCGAGCGCCGGTGCACTGCAGTGAAGCAACACTCGCGAAGGTCGCTTCTGCGAATATTGCTTCTCCGCAGTGCACCGGTGCTCGGTATGAAGCGCGCTCAACGGGACTATACTCCGTTTCACCTTATGTTGTACCGCAGAAAAGGTTAGAAGCGCGAGCTCATAGCGTTGGGAGCTGCTCTTAACGCACGAGAGCATGTGCCGCCGAGATTTACCCCTAAGCAAGGAGCTCGCGCTTGTAGCCTTTCCTGCGGTACATCATAAGGTGAAACAGATTATAGCCCGCGGCAATCAATCAACATTACGAAAATTAAAAAAATTTGTAGTCCCGCCCCACTTTCAAAGCGGGATGGTGCACGCGCGCGCGTGGTGTGTAAAAAAGAACAAAAACTTTGTGAATATGGCACAGTAAAATTTTTAAAATTAAGCTGTTTCCTTACAACCTACATTCATCAAACACGATTGTCTTTCTTTTATTTTCTCAAAATCTAGATTTAATAAAGGATATAGTTCCATATAGCAAGAATATTTATAAATCCCCTCAATTACGTACAGCTGGGCATGTCTATAGGTTTAATTTCATGCTAAATGCATCATAACTTGCCATTCCCATGCAGGCAATAAATAGACATTCTGAGGTCACAGTCCATAAATATAGCTAGATTAAAATAACAGCTTAGATCCGGCTAAGTGGAAGCTTGAGAACAACCTTTATGAGTTCCTATGGATTTTCGTTTAGGCGTGGTACAGTGGTGAAAAGGATGGAGAAACTATTCAATATTCAATTAGAAAATATTCGGCCAAAAACATTCACTTCGAACTCAAAATCCGCTATTTGTACGTTTATAAAACTGCATCAAAACGCCGGTTCTCTCCCCATATTATCTATTGTGCATTGTCCTAATCAAAATTACTATTCGTAATTCCTTGCTTCATGTCTGTGTATCTAAAAAAAGTTCCTTTGTGTTCTCATGCATATCGCACATAGTCAGCTGATCTGATCTACCATTTTCATTAGTTTTCTGCCCCGTGTGAATATGCCAAAGTTCTTATGCACTTTTATGTCTGGTGAGATCTCGGGGCCTCAGTAATTTCGTAATCTCATAAATAGTAAAATATTGCACCTAAATATAAAGTAGATTATGTATTTTCCCATTTAACGTTTCTTTTTACGGCGGAGCTGTTATAAGCTAGTTTCCCCAATATCGTGTCCGTCAGCAAACAAATGACACTAAACTCTAGACAGCTACCGCCATCTATGAGCGACGGCGGCAACCAGACAACCGGCTTGCCAGTCATCTGGTTCGCTCATAGATGGCAGCAACCTCTCGACCCTTTCCACTCTGGCTTGCCGACTTGCGGCCGTCCATTACTTTATTCCCACCATAGTACAGCTTCGCTGGACTTCCTTCTTCACCAGAGTGGAAAGGCTGAAAGTTTTTCTTGACATTTGATCTATATTTAATTTTTTATTTAAATGTTTATTTATTTAGTATTTCCTGGTTTATATTGTCTTATCCAATTTCCGGCCCCTGAGACTCCAGCACGCCCCCAATCCAGACACTTAACGAAAATGTTTGGAAACTCCTGCTCTTATCAAATAGTGATTGACTGAGTAACTCAATTCGACTTTTGGACTCCTGCTACTTAGCTATTGAATGAGTAAACATATTGCATCCAAGTTTATTCAAGAACACTGTCTATATGGTGACAGCTCCCAAGTACTGTGCAAGTTTAAATCAAGCCCATGTTCAAAAGCTTCGACTGTCTAACCATTTTTATAGAAAGCATGTTTCTTATATTTCTCGTACCCTCCGCCAGCTTCCACTATATGGCAAATAAATGACAGAATGCGGTACACAACATAATTTAACCTGCCTCATCTACTGACCCCAAGTTAAGGTAGGCTAAACCCGAGGCATCAAGCTAGGTAGCTCAAGATCAGTGCATGGTCTGTCCATTCAGCACACTGCATACTCATGTGTGAAAGAATCAAATCAAATCATATCAAGTTTATTTGCTGTCACATAGTTTTACATGACAAACAGGGAACTGGAACAAAAAGTTGCTAAAAAACAGCTTGATGAAGGTTTCAGTCTCCTCCCCCTACCCCACAAGAACAAACGCTAACACGAGTAAGAAAAAAAAAGCTTTTTGTGGTTGAACACATTTTTAAGCTGCACCTCATGTTTATCATTGCCATATGTGGCCATTAATGCCGTTCTTATTCATGCTGCATCCACTGTTGTGCGTGCCCTGGGGAAAAATAAACATAGAGGCATTCTTAAGATTATGATGCAATTATATGCAAAGGTGCAAGCAAGCTGGACAAGAATGAACAAAATAAATCCCTGGAGAAGGGGAACAAGAGGGACAAGGGACAAACACAAATCTCCAAACACAGCTAGGTGACTAATGCACGACCGAATGTGTTGACTTTTTTAGTCGACACATTATTTTTAGTTTATATGCATTCCTGATCTTAGTATTGGTATTCAATATTCAAACCTACATTAGGCTCTCGGCCACCATTAGATTCAAGCTGAAATTGAAATAGTATTCGCATACCTCTATTAAAGACCTTCAACACTATGACATATTATGGGTTCTGCAGAAATGGGTCATTTGCACTAAAGCTCTGAAAAAAAGTAAAAAGACCACTATTTGAGCCCCCCTCCCCCGCTTTCTTTTCTGAAATCAAGCTTTGTGTGGAATATGACCAATATGTATGTATCATGTATTGGAAGCACCATGTTTAGCTGTCCTCAGTAATTCACTGAACAGATTTCATACCCCTCTCCCCACCAACACCAGCCTGCAACCCGATTGCTTCGTAGTGGGTTATTGTTTGGTCTACAGAGCTTCCAGAGAACAGGTCTTTAAGGCTCTAGACAGGCAAGTTAGTCAAGAGAAGCTTTAGCAACAAATAGGTAGAATTATAAGAATATTAGTTTATAAAAAAAAGTTCAGTTTATTGAGAGGCATGCAAAGCCTCGCCAAAACCCACTTACCTAATTGTCGTCGTCTCCCCGAAAAGAATCAGATGCAATCAAACACATCAAGCTTTTTTATTATATATAATTGCTCAACAACAGTTTGCTTCTCACACAAAAATATATATTGCTATTTATAAATAGTAGGTCACACTGGCAAGAGTATCTCTGCTCTTGAAGAGGGCAAAAGTTTGTACATCGACCACAACACATATATATATATATATTAAAGTCTGCATACTAACCGGCAATACACACATAAAATTGTTGGCAACCGTCCTCAATTCTAACTAGTACAGGGCAATTCAAATACATTTCACTTTTTGCAGCATAGCAAGGTGAACAAAAACTTGCTGCTACATTTCACTTCGAACCAATGTCAATAGAAATGGTGCTCACTGGGTCGTCACAGTGGACTCCCAAACACGGACGCACTTGCATAGGAAACACGAGCGCACGCACAGACCTTCCCCACTCTCCGATTGGCTGGCGTCACGCCGACAACTTGGCATTAACCATTAACAGCACTACCGGCAGACGCGCCAGTGCAACAGCGTTGTGTTTATGCGAAGGAAAGTGTGCTAGATATTTAGCCCAAGAAATAATACCGCACATAAGCACATCTGTAAATGCATGCCAGAGATGAGTAATGTTAAAGTAGTATGCACCTGAGCTGGTCTGAAAATGAGAGGGTTAAAATTTTTGGATAAGAAGTGCTTGGTAGGAGTAAGCAAATCACTTATGGTGGGTCTATTTAACCACTTCTGCTCATGTTGAATGACAAAAATATATTTTAAAAAGCCACATACAAAATGTACAATAAAGATTGAGATAATATTTAGTTCAGATCCGTTATGATGCTCATTGGAATTTCACTGTAGGTAAGTGAAGTTCACTTTTTCTGCAAAGTCACTTTTTCTGCAAAGTCACTTTTTCTGCAAAGTCACTTTTTCTGCAAAAATGTAAATAATACAATGAAAAAAAAAAGTTTTAGACGACTTTTTGTTGCAGTTAGAGCTCTCCGGTTACGCAGTCCTAAAATACTCTGAAGGTAGTCAAAGAGCTAGAATCGTAACGTCAAAAAGATTTGCAGAGCCACAGCATCTACCTTAACCTAAAAAATATGGTTGACACTAATGTCCCTACTATCTAGCCACTCCTAATAGAGAACACAGTATCTAATCCCTGCCAGGCTCTTAGTCCAGGAAAAGTTAAATTTTTCTCAGACGCACAAAGAAACAAGAACAAGTAGTTTAGCATGTCCTTAGGCAGCAGAAGTCCAGACACAAGCAATGCGCAGAGCTCACGCACAGATCAATGGTAGCATACTTTGAGGAAACTAAGCCACTAAGCATGAGCTTTGCTCGGCGAGTCTCGAATACGAGCTGACAGGTTAAGGTGGAGGCGCATTTCTTTGTACTATGCCAGTTACGAGAATAACTAACCCTGTTCTAAACTATTGTCACTGAACATCACTAGGTGACCAGCCACGGGCATGCACATAAAGGTTATAAATCTTTCTGAAAATGCATTTGAGCGCGAGAAGGATTCCTTACAATTCAGCAGTTTCAACGTGTACCCAGCTATCCTAGCCTGCTAAGTTTTTCATGCCAAGTCGTATAGTAAAGCATCTGAAGACACAACTATTATTGAAAACAGTTGCACGTAGCCATATCATTATTTCTACACACTCCTTAGAAGGACTTTTCACCAAGGAAGAATCCTTTAAAAGGAGCGATAGGGAGAACAAGGCTACAGACTCACCAGTATACCAAAATGCCTATCCAGTTCTTTCTAGGAGACAGCCAGCACCACTTTCAATGGCAGAAATTATTTAAGAATTTATATTGCCAAAACGTAAAGCACCCAGTTGCTGTGTTAAGAAACTTGCAAAATTAAAACAAAAGTTTGTTGGCCTTGTGCGGTGACAAAACTTTGAAAGCACAAGTTCAAAGTTGAGTGCTTGTTGATTAAGGCGTAGTTGTTTACAGGCAGTTATACGTTAGTAAGATCTCTATAAAATAGTCAAATGTCCATCAAAATCATAAAGTAATTAAGGTATGATAATATATTGGGGTGGGCGCTTGCTGGAGTAAAATTTATTACAACAAGCAAATCTACGGTTCACAAAAAACATAGGGTCAGTGCTCACACCAATGCAAACAGATTCAGTATTTAGAAATACAGCTAAAAGTAAAAATTAGTGAACTGGTAAGAAAACAGTAGCATATTAAAAGTTGCCGTAAATCTTCCTCTTAAATCTTGGTCTGCATTTATTTCCTTTGTAATAATGTATGTTTCATATCGATTACAATAACAGCAGCATTTCTCAACATTGATTACACAACTGAGCCTACCTATATCTTACCATAAATCTACTAAGTCTTGAAATAAGTAGTGTAAATTAAGATACGCTGTACTCAGAAAGTCACATATTGCTTATGAAATCCAATTAAAGGTATGCAACATCTTTTAATAACTTCTTGTTCGTGTTTTGTCTTATTCATGAATCAACTTTCACATAACAGTTAATCATAAAATAACTTTAGAGACTGTGGTGCAGAAAAATCAAGAAACTTTCAAGTCAAAAGAAAAGACAACAGTAGGTGATGTTCCCCATCTGTGGTCGTTTCCTTTGACTTCAAAGTTTCTTAACCGCACCACAGTCTCAGGTGTTACATTATGATTAATTATCACCAGCTCGCCTGCACACCCACTGTTTTTTCGTACATGACACTCGTTTTCTCAATACCAATATAAAAGCCTCGGCTTAATAGCTACAGTCAGTGCTTTCGATTATCTCCAAACTAAGAAGTGTCCATCCTAATCTTGAAAAACAAATGCCAAAAATTAAATAGCATGTTACTATAGTAAAGGCCCATTCACACACTTACAACCGAATAGGACCTGCAGAAATAAGACTGGTTTTTAAGCCCCTTGCAACGGCTTAGGACTGGATGCGCTGTTGTGGAGCCAGTCCTAGGCTGTTGTAAGAGGCTTAAAAACTGGTCTTGTATTAGTCGGTTATACTCAATTGCAAGTGCATGAACGGGCCTTAGCATTAATGCCGGTGTTGTTAACAGCAAACTTCCAATGAGATATCAAGTAGTAGGGCCTTAACTCTGCAAGTGCAAGTGGTGCCGACTGTGCCAATTATGCCATCTCGCACATATTATGTATGACATACTCTAAGATTATTACGTAGGGGTCAGTTATTTATGGGTCAAACCCAACTTTGCTTAATTAATAATTACCAGAAATGTTCTTTATTAAAGTATTTGTGCTTCATCAGATTTTTAGCCTCCTAAGTGGAAAAGGAAAGCACAATCTTAAGCTTATTTAGTAAATTTAAGCACCATGCATAAAAACCAGAATTGTAAGCTAGTCATTCTGATTTGCATCTAGAAATTCTGCTCACCGAAACAAAACAAGAAAAAGCACTGGCTTTTATATCAAGCATAGCTCTAAATTAACTTCAGCAAGAAAAAAAAAAAAAGAAGCTCTGCCAGGGTTAGGTTTAGTGACATGGCTGCCTTTATCAAGAATTGAAAAATAAAAAAAGAAACCGTGCCATTTATTGTTTTGATTGTGCTCCTGTACTCCCCTTTCTGGTAAGAGCCTCCTGCCGAGAAATACCTGCAGTTTTAGAAGCACGCAAGGTCTTCCTACTTCCGGGTAACAACCACATGCTATGTTGGCAAACAGACAAAAGCTACACACATAGACGAACCTGTGTCATACTGTGTCAGAAAGGACCTTAGTCGAAACAATTCTTATGAGGCTTTTGACAAATGGACGTTAGATCCACGAAATAAGCCACGCTTCAAAGTAGCAATAGTTCGGCCACCTTGGTGCTTCAAATCATGGTTGCCAGTTATCTGATCGTTATATGAAATTGCAGGAAACACTTTTCTGTTCTCCAGAAATGTAAAAACACTCAAGAAATGTAAAACACTGGCTATCTTAAGTTTAAGACGTTGCGTTTTCAAATGGTGGTACCTACCGCCGATTGCACCTGCCCAGCACGTGGTGGCACCAAAATGGTGGTGTCCATAAGATAAGTGGGGAAATGGAGTAGCACTCTAAAGTGTATATCAGTATTTAGTGGCTCTAGTGGACACACAGTGCACCACCATATATACCCACTCATGGACTCACGGCTTACGGCAGCGGAAAGGCTTGAACGGAGTTATCGCACAAGCCCGTCGAAATTCCCCAAACAAGTAACTGTGAGTGCACACTGGCAGAAGCACACTTCTCTGGGGACTAAGCTCGTCAAGTATCGCTCAGCTCAGCTTTGGGATTGTAGGGCGATTCGGCAAGACGGCACTTTGAAAATTATGGCGGCGGTGTGGTGCACATGACATATATATACATATCTCCAATAACTCTAGAACTCCAGGAATCATATTTTATCTTTTTGAAATAAGAAACTGTTGTGTTGAGTGGGCCATCAATGCTCCCAAACCTATATAGTAACTGGCCAAATAGGATCTTGCAAGACCTGGTCACAGAAACAGGACAGCTATTTTATGAATGTGCATGGTTATAACAGATGAAAAATATTTTACTGCTCGATTGCTGTTTGAAATACCCGATAACATCTACAAAAAGAGCACATATGTGGAGTAGTACATTCTATGCTTGTTTTAATAGCTGATACTTGGTGTTTGATTTCGACTGGCTTTCAGAATTTGGCTGAGACTCTCATAGAATTGGCGAAAAAATCCAACCCTGTCAGGCTTGTACTTTGGTGCACTGTCTGGTTGGAGAAAGACAGCCGGCTCTGGCGAAAAGATTGCACCCCTTACCAAACTACAGTTCCTTGAGTCAATTTGTGCCTTAGACTACACAGTTTCCAATTTGCAAAAGACATCAAAAACAGTGTGCAGAAGCTCACAGTCTGTGAGAAGCCTCCAGGACAACAACTTCTAGACTGCTTAAGACTGTTTGTACAAAAAAATTAGGACTGCATCATGTAAACATTTGTTGAAGCTGGCTCAGTGTATGGCACACATGCAAATTGAGCTGCGAGGTTGAGCCAGGTACCACTGCATTTTTACTGTACGAGTGCAGGCGCAACGAAAGTTTCGTGAAGTCTCAAGGCAGCAATTATGGAGGGCCTAGAATATTTGAGGACATTATGCTAATAGCCAGTTATAGCAAGAAAAAAGTGTGTTGTTAAAAATAAATCACTAGCATCTTTACAAGAGCTAAAAGTACACAACTTTGACCAGTAGAAAGAATGTAGTGTCAAGCTTATTGTAGAGATAAAACACAACAGATGTAGCGTAAAGCACATTGCAACAGCGGATCCTTGTATGCAAATTCTGAACACACCAGCTTCTAAAAACAAGCCCACACACACGCAGTGTCTAGGTAAAATTTTCGTATGGCTCGTGAAGTTACTTTGAAGGAATGTAAAGAGCTAAAATGAATGTGCAAAGCATTATATAAATCACAATGCAACTTCCCCTGGTAAAAAAAAAAAAAAAAAAAACTCTTTTTACAGAATTGTTACAATAGACAGACTTTCTTAACAATGTTAGTGCACAATCATCAAAAGGTGGAACGGCCAGAAAGAACTTATTTACATTCTCTTATTACAGTCCTTCATTGGTTTCGGCCGTACCGAATATACTAATTACTAATAATGCACAATAATTTGTTTTCTGGCATACACTTTGAGGTCGAACATTGAGATTGCACAATCTTTAAAAAAAGAAAAGGAAGATAGGAACGTTCCCCGAGCAAGTATTGACCTGCTGCAGCCCAACAAGTCAAAACCATGCGTCTAAAAGCAACAATCAATGTATAAGAGGACCCCGAGATTTTTCTTCGATTCATACAAGTGCTGCTACTAAGCTCGGCAACCTTGACCAATAAAATGTACGAGACTTTAAGTTAGGTAAGTGAGATACAAAGAAAACCACAAGTGACGCACGTTGCATCACTAAATGCCACTACAACAGAAACAAGGTCGGCCTTAGTGGGCTGTACAAGAAAAGCCGACAGCAATTGACATAATGCCGACAATGAGCTTTCCACCGAATTGTTTGGCTACGCCGACGCTGCACCGTACAAGGTGCGTGAGTTCCGAAGGCGTTAAAACTTTCGAAAGAATGAAGGTCGGAATGAAGACGCAAATGCTGGTTTCACGTACGAGATGACTCACGCTCCGGACCGCTCGGGAAAACGCGGTTCACGGGGGTGGTTGGCAAGACCGGCGCAACGCTCAACCGGCTGCTGACTAGGATGAGCGGTGACCAGAGAATCAGACGGGTCTCGAGAGCCGCGCCACTTCGCGCTTGGCAAGGGACAGTTCTGTCGTGAGTCGAACTTCCTTGTCCGTCAGTTTCTGCATCTCCGCCTGCATCAACTGCACGAAAGAAAAAAACAAAAATACTTTATGGTCAGCATCCCTCGCCGCTTAGCAGGTACGGGCAAACGAAACGCAACCGGCGACAGTGGGAAACGTAAGCAGGATAGTGACTTTCTCTAGCAATGCAAAGTTTCTCAGTAAAGAAAGAATTGTAAGTTGCTGCTGAAGCTTTGAGCAAAACCACTCCTCCTTCGCGACGCTAGAGGAACCGGCCTTTTTGACAGTAAGTGTATTAGCTAGTTCTCATGTAGCACGAGAACATTCTAAAAACATTCCAGGAATGTTCAAAAGAACATGAGCAACATTCTTGAAATGTTGCAAATTTACATAAGATCCTATCAACGTTGTCAGAACGTGGCGCAGGCACTTTTCGCGACATTTGGGAATGTTTTCTAAGGGACATTTTTAGAATGTTTTGAGAACGACATAGAAGATTACAAGGACATTCAATCAACATTCAAATATCCTAACAAGGTTCTAAGAATGTTCTCAGAGCATCCAAAGAACTTCTGCAACTTTCTTGAAATGCTGCAAATTTATGCAGGGACATCCTTTCAATCTCTTCGGAACGTGGCGTGGATATATCGCTACATTCAGGGAACGTTCTGTGAGGACTATTTACAAATATTTTCAAATCTAATACTGAATAGTTTCTCAGTCTTTCACTACCGTGCATCATGCTTAAACAAAAATTCAGCTGGACTCAATAAAGTTGTTCCTAACCTTCCACTTGTCCACTTCTAAGCTCAGTTAATATTAATATATCTATATTTATGAACTGTGGCATGTAACAACAAATTTTTCGCAATTGTGCTAATCAAGGGGATTTATAAATCTGCTTGCTATATGCAAATACTCCTTCAATTTAAAATTGAAAAAAAACAAACAAAAAAAAACAAGCACGAGTGATGAATGTGGGCTGTCAAGACATCGCCGCCTAACATATACTCCTGCACAGTGGCATAGCAACGGAAGGGGGGGGGGGGCTCGGCTTCAGGTACCAGGCGTCAGTGCCAGATCTCCCAGCTACGCCACTGCTCTTGCATAATCGCGATGGGCTAGCCCAGTTAAGTGCGCTTCTCACCGGGCACTTGTGAACTGCGGGGAAGCAACACCCACGGAGCTCACGGGTGTTGCTTCTCAGCAGTGCACAGGTGCTCGGTGGGAAGCGCACTCAACGGTTCTAACCTGCCGCAATCAACACTTCGAAGAGTATGAATAGCGTAGTTAACTTAGAAGCAAATATCGAATAGCATATTATTCAAAATCACTATTTGAAAATTCAAATATTCACACAACACTACAAAACTGTCAAGTGAGTTTAACGAAGAGATTCATAAGATTTTGACCAAAACAATAGCCTATACTTTTAAACACTATAGTGCCACTTGCAATAAAACTTTAGGAGCTTCTTTTGAAGAATTCAGACATTTGCAGCTGTATAAAAAAAACCTTACGAGCGTTTTTCTGAGTGAAGCCACAACATGTAGGCGAGATAAGGCTTAGGAGTCTGTGTGATAAGACTCGACAACAAGTTATAGGAGTTTTTTCCCCATACCGCTTTGAACTAAAATGTTATGCAGTCAAACCCGTTTATATCGAACTTGCAAAAAAAGTCTACCAGTTCGATGTAGCGGGTAAATCGATATAAAAGTTTTAACGAATTTGACTCAAAAATCCACTTTCTGCTGACATATTATACAATGAAATAGTTTTGCATCTTCTGTTGCTTTTTCTTCATTGCATCCGCGATAACGATATTTTTCCACGTTATCGACGGACTCCAAAATGCTGAGGTCGCTGCCTTCTATATTCGCGCATTAGCCGAGAGCACGGAGCATGTCCGAGCACGAGCACCTTCTCCTGCAGAGTGCCGTTTTGCTCTGCAAGTTGGCTTTCCCCTAAGGAAGGTGGCTGCGTTGGGGGAAAGTTAGCTAACAAAGCAAGCTGGTTTTTTTTTTTTTTTCCGGGAAGCCACGTCTACTGTCTGAAAGAAAAGAAAAAGCTTGGGCTACACCTAAGCACTTCTTATGAGTTGTCAATGCGAAAGCATGCAAACCACTCGTCTTCTCCCTTTCATCTGCTGCATACTTTTAGTCGCTGATCAGCGCATGTGCTTCCCTGGGCACGGTGACTTTAGACGCTCTGTGTTAACAGCACCCTAATGGACACGCAGTGCCAAGGGGCGAGCAGTCGTGGAAACTGACGAGCGCAGCGGCCAATGGAAGCCCCGTCGACGCACGCCAGTCAATGGGACCGAAGGAAACTAGGTGCCGTTTTCACGCTTCAAACTGATGACGTCAGCTCGCTCCATGAGACAGTTAATGCTTTTGCATTAAAAAGCCGCCAGTGTGCTCTGCAAGCTGGCTTTCCCCCAATGCGGCCGCTCGTGTTGGGGGAAAGCCAGCTTGCAGATCCAAACGGCGCTCTTGGCAATTCGATATATCATAGAGGTGTGCGAATACCGAATTGTAGTTATCGAATCGAATACCAAATCAAATTAAGAAAAAAAAGCCAAATATTGAATCAAACATCAAAGAGTGATTTTATTTGTAGGAATTTTTCGAAGTGTGCTGTGAATGAGATTATTATGTGCAGAATATGCGCCTGGTGCAGAATATGCATCTCGTACAGAACAAAACCTCAAATGTAAAAAAAATTCTGGTAAAAAAAAAAAGAGCAGCTGCTGATGGACGTTGGGCAATAAAAATCCAATTTTATGCCGCAAACATAATCTATCTGCCCTAAGCGTCGCAAAAAAAACAAAGTTACAGTCACACGTGCCTTTTTTTCTCAGTAAAAGCAAGACCTAACACTGCGACATGTCCTCTTTTTAAATTTGTATATCTCAAAACAGGGCATTTTGCAATATTTGGTCTTAATTTTAAGGAAAAAAAAGGGCACCTGGGATTTTATTTTATAGAAATAAGCAAATAGCTCTTAAATCTGAGTAAACAGGCTTAAACAATATAATCTGAAGTAAAAGAAAACTAAAACTAGTGGTTAGGTGGCGTAAATCACCGTCCAACTGCTGCTATGCATCCATTCCTCCGTCCATCTATCCTGTTTTAGAGAGTCTAAGCATCAAAGGGAAGCAAGCGAAACTGAAACCACGGAGACGGCTCCCGTGCAGATTGGTCGTAAGTACGCATGTGTTGTGTAGTTGCGTATAAAGAAGGCGAGCAAACGGAAGAGCGACAATGACGCCTGCCTGCCCGATTGACGCTTTCGACTTTTTGTCACCTTCTTGCAGTTTGTAATTCCAACACGGCTATCGAATGGTTGGAAACCCTCTCAAATCTAGGCCCACTATTTTTCCGTTCCGTGTCGTTCCGAATCAGAGTTTGCGGCTCGCGGTTCCGAAAGAACGACGACGACAAGTCGGCTGGTTTCATTGGCGTGGTTTTCTTTTGGTGATCTTGCAGCGCCGATTTCTGTGAGTGTGGCAAGTGTGTTCTACATCGGCGCTTCAATTTAAAACGAGGGGCTCACTCGTTAAAAAGAATTAGGCATGGCGCTGAATTCCAGCCTCCCAATTCCTCTCTTGAAGTGGCGCAAATGGAATGTTTCGGTTGTGATTCAAGGTTAGATTGCGTCCCGATCCTGAGTAAATCTGCGTGCTATAAAGTTTGTGGCGTTAGTTGCTTTTCTTTTTTCTAACATGTGCATTAGATTTTTGTAAAATGGCAGGACCAAGAGGTGTTTCTCGCATGGTCTGTGGAACATCACGATGCTAACATCGGGAGAAAGAACGGCTCTTTTGTCAGCTCCGCGCCGACCGCGCGTCTTGGCCGAATATATTGAATATTCGAGCGACCGAATACTAGGAATTCGATTCGCGAATCGAATTATTTGGGAACTTGCCATTCGATTTGAATTCATATATTCGAGTATTCGGACACCCCTATATATAGGTAGCGGCTACTATTTTTGTTCGATGTAACCATAGTTTTTACTATATATTATCCCTGTAACATTACTGTGCACAAAAATTGTTTGATATAAGGAATAATTCAATGTAAACGGGTTCGATATAGTCGGGTTCGACTGTAAATAAGACTGCTGATCTGTTGGCTCTAAGTGAGATTCACGTGCAAAGCACAAAAAAAAAAGTTACATATACAAATGGCCAACATCCTTTCATGGAAGTGCCAAGGAACCTCAAGAGTCTCGTTTTCAGACTTTCCCAATAATGCAAGCTGAACAGTAGTCCTCTAATTCTGTGCCATATGAGCATCTTCAGCTGCTTTTTAGATTCAAGCACAATCGCTTCCTTGACATTCGCTGGACTCCTTCCATAGAAAAAAAAAACATTCTCCATGAGTGGTACAACAGAGAGGAACTGAACACGCAGACTCGTGCCATTACAAGCTTGTCAGCCTACGTTCAAGCGAATAAAGAGGGTCCAAGGGACTCCACGTGCCGCTTTGTCCTTGAGCCAGTCAAACCTCTCCCTCCTCATATGAGCCAGCTCCTGGGCCATTGTCTCGATCTGGTCCTGGTAGCCTTGAATAGTATCGGCACCTGCGCAGCAGAAAAGGTGCAGATGCACATCAGTCACAGCTGGCTGCCACACGTGAGCCTGGTTGTCCGGTCTGTGCATAGTACTGCTAACATGTCTAGAAGGCGTCTCCGACTGCTGCGTTTAGCACCCACACCGCCCATGCATCGAAAGTAGTCAAATTAGGAAACAAATTAGTATGTCACAGGGGCTGGCGTGTCATGCTGTCAGATGTTGCAACCCTGTTGGTTGGTCGTAAAAGTTTCGGCAAAAACTATGAGCGAATGCGAGAGTTGCTGTCATCACGGTGTCCCAACTCCCGAGTGCTAAAGCTCACGTGAACTGTCAAGCCGTAAAGCGATCTGCAGCAGACCTAGAATGTGCCGCATCCAGCTCCTCTGCCAGGCCACCACAAGGATTGCGGAAAGCAACACCATGACACTTTTGTGATGTCATCGGGCGGAAATCGGGGGACAACATTTGAAAAAGCTATCGTATTTACACGATTGTAAGTCATCCCCCCCAAATTGCACTTCGGCAAAAAAAACAAATCTTTAGATGCGCATTTTATTGCAAATACGTGAGAATGGCAAAGTATCCGTTTCGAAAGCCCAGCCTCCAACACGCGATCGATGGTCGTTCTCAATCCGCCCGCGACTAGACCACAGAAATTCGCCAATAATGTTGCCGTTCATCTCCATCTGTGATAATTTTCTTGTTTTATATTACTAGCATTCTTTTGTTTTGACACTGTCCTGCCAAATGTCCCCCCCTTTGCAGTACCCCTCGTGGGTCTTAAAGGAAACCAATAAATTAATGAACTCGTCCACACTCGTGATGTCAGTCCTGTCGGCATCACTGCCACATTCTCGAAGCACGTCGATGGCGTTGTCCAACGAAATCTCGCACTTTGCAAATGACAGCATCAACCGCATTTTCCGCGCTTGCTTGGCGATCGCGTTGCACGTCATGGGAAGGGACCCCATTGCGCACTTTTGCGGCGTACGTTGCAAGCCCGACCTCCAACTCTGGAAGGCTTTCCCACCTTCGTTTGCCGTTACACTTTTAAGATCCCGCGCCATTCGAGACTCCTGTGGAGCATCACCCGATCCGATGGGTCGAACTTGCGTCCAACAGCGCAGTTGTTGGTTGCTTCTGGGTGAAGAATAGCCATGAACGCACACCTAAAACCTAAACTGCTCGGATCATGCGTGTCAATACAAAAAAAAAAGAAGAAAAAAAACGTAGCGCTCCAGCATGATCTCGACACTCGATCAAACGATGTGCACCCGTGCACAAAACTGCGAAAAGAAGCCGTGAGGAGTGAGTCGTGAGGCTGTTTCAGTGGCCTCCGGAGTGGCTCTTACAAGAAGTGCCGCCACCCCCGGAAGTCGGGCGCGCCGCGCGCTGCTCAACGCTGTACGTTCAGGTTAATTTGCGAATCACAATCAATAATACTCGTTCGCGCAAATAAAATAAAAAAAATGAGTAAAATGCACGCAAAGAATAGCGCAATGCAACAAGTAAAGGCGGCTGAGCTCGTAACAAGCCGAGGTGTTCTTGATATCGTGTTTGTTTTGTTTTTATCGGCGGTGGAATGCTTTGGTTCGATTATAAGTCGACCCCCCACTTCAGATTTTTAAAAATTGAAAAATGGGTCGACCTACATTCGTGTAAGTACGGTAAACACACCAGTCAGAGAAGCCTTCAAGGTACCATACTTACAACAAACTTGGAAAGGCTAGAATGAGCATACAGTGCTGATTATTGGTAGCAGCCGCTAGTGAGAGAAGGTTACTATAGGCACGGTGACTTGCACCACACTGGCTAGATGGCGCAAGACATCGTCTAATTTAAGGGGTTCGGCCGTGTTCATCTATTCATTGCCTTTATGCTATAATTTAATTTAAAGGGCAGTGACACCACGACCATGAGAAGGAGTGGCCTAGACTGGACAGGAATGGAAACGTGCCCTTCGCATGCTTTTCTATTGCGTCGAAGTGGCAGACTGCTTTGCACTGTGTGTAGGATCAAGCAACTCTCCCAATGCAGTATTAGAGAGTTTTAGTAGATCGTTTTGGCTCTCCCGCTACGCTATACGCTAGAGCGACGACGCTACTGCGCATGCGCGCTGCTAGCGGAAACATTGCGGAGCTGCGGAGGCTAGCGGAGGCGCGCTAGCGGGCGAAAATAGCGAGGGGCGTAGCGCGGCGTGCTAGCGTAGCTCTCGCGAGAACGAGTCTTGGCGAGATAAGGGAGACCCAGCGAGGGACGCTGTTCAAGATGGCCGCCACGCCGCGTCTACTCGGTCTGTGCGTTTCTCGATCGTGGTTCTAAGGGGTGGATTATACCTTGCTGCTGCGAGAAGTACCCGCGACAAAGCCGTTCCACGACTGCAACAGGTAGCGATTCATGGCGGATATACTAAACGCGGCCACGGAAAGGAGAAAAAAAAAAAAAAGAAGCAGCTTCGCAGATTTCGGTGCTGTGAGCGAAAGGTGCAGCCCCCTGCTCGGCCGCTTTGTCGTGAAGACAAAACCGACTAAGGAAGCGGAGCGAGCAGGCGGATATGAGGGATTTCTGTGGCGCTTCATTTTCGGTGAACAACAACGCAACAGATGAGCTACAGTGGTTGTCCTTTATTTTTGAAGATTTTTCTCGGTGGCTTTGGCATTTGACTCATATCGGATTGGCTTGGACAGCTTGGCCGACAGTTGTATTCAATTACAAACATAATAGTCACCTACTCACAAAAGAAGCAACGATTAGCACGTTATTCAATAAAAAAAACAATATTTTATTAAGATAACGACGTTAATAAAAACAGTTGCGAAGGATTGCTTTACAAATCTGTTTTACGCGAGCCCTAGTGTCCGAAAGAGCCGTTAGTGGCGTTGCGTTAGCTCTCGTAACGTTGTAATCCACTGTTGTAATCCGTGGCGGGTTGCGAACGTTCTACTAAAACTTAAAATGGTAGTTCCGCTACGCTACATATAGCGGACGTCGTAGCGGCTAGCGGATAGCACAGCGGGAGTGACTGAACGATCCACTAAAACTCTCTATTATTGTATTTACTCGCATATTGAACGCCCCCCCCCCCCTTCCCCCCCCCCCCCCTCCAACGGGTACCAATATTTCGATTTTATTTTCCCCTCGCGTAATCAACGCACCTCCAATTTTCGGCTCTGTGAGTCTCGCTTTGCGTTCAATTTAGCTAGCTACCAAGCCAATTTTCTTTCGCCGCCAAGTGGTCAGACCAAGTCAAGCCAAGCCAAGCCGCTCTCGTAATGGCCACAAGCGCGTAGTTGCGGAAGTGATCAACCATGAAATCAAGCGGCGCGCACACTGCACAAAGTTTGGGTCAAGGAATTGCCCAGCCCTAGACATTCTTTGCCTATCGGACGCATTGACGTCTACAAACATGCCGTTGTCTGTGGTCAGCTTTCGGACAGTAAAATAGTGAAAGTGGTCAGGCCTAATTTCACATACTCCAACTAAATGTGTTTATTTAATCCGCACAGCGAGGTGCACGGTGCGTCGTAGGTTGAGAGTGTCTGGTAGCCCCTGGTAACAGCAGATCTCCATGAACGAACCTTAACTCAACTTAATCCTCCGTGAACGAAACTTAATTAACGAAACTTATAAACGAAACAGCGGGGCTCGGCTGGGTTGGACTTCGTACGAGTTCTTATACGGGTGGTCGTGAGTGTCTAGCCCCCGGTAACAGCTGTCTCTGTGAACGAAACTTGATCCGTGCGAGTGGGCCTTTCGGTTGGACTTGCAACGAGTTCGAGTTCTTATACGCGTAGTCGTAGTCCCTCCATGTAGTCGCGGTATATACCCAAGCGCGGCCAGATACTATCAATGTATATCACCTAAGGATGCGTTGCTTTCCATGCTGAGTGAGCTTTGTAGGGCGCTTTTCCTTCCGCAGAAGGAACGCGGAAAGCGTCCTAAAAAGGTTCACAATTTCTAAAGCATGGTTACTGTGGCGTGCCCCCCACCAGCCGTGAGTACGCCTTCATCAGAGGAGACGTGCCACAGTTCCTTGCCATGTCATATTGGCAGCTAATATGACATTTGCACGAAAATGCAAAAATTTACTTCCCCAAATATGTGTCAATTTTTCGGGAAAAAACTTAATTCATTATGCAAGTAAATACAATATTCGTTTTGTGATAACTTAGAAGGATAGCAGCAGCTAGCTATCATGAAACGGCTACTAAACACCAATAGAATTAAGGGGAGTGCAACTGTAGCTTTCTACAAAGTTCTCTCAAAAACTAAAAAAATGTGCAGAGGGGAACGTATTCTGTGGTTGTCACTCAAAATAGCCGAGATTTAGCTAATTTGCGGAAGAATATATATTGTGACTTCTATAGTTGATGACAGCTTAAAACCCAGTAGATGCTTCGTTTCAAGCGAGAGCTTTCTGCCTCAGATAACACCTCGTCTCACGCATAGCCAAAACCAAGGGAAAGTGAATGAGTGGATGCTGGAGGCGCAGCTTCTGCTCTGTTTTTAGCCTGTCACTGACTTTAGTATGTGCACTGTTTTCCATAAACCTTAGGCCAGACGCACCATTGGGTTTGGCAGCAACCAACCAATCCAAAAGCCCCAATGGATGGAGCACGGTACTCGGGCAAGCTTTCTTCTCCAAATGGAGAGAAAGAAATAAAGAATTTGAATCTGGGTTATCAAAAGCTACTGGGCAGCTGTTCCTCCTCTTTACATTTCTTTGTCTCAAGCAACATGCGTCTTCTTCTTCGTATTTGGGGTTCTTTCTATATCTGGATCCCCCCATGCAACGTGCAGCATGACCAACCACCGTGGGGAAGGTGTCGGATAAGCACCCTCCGCAAGAGCCGCCGCCTGTGCCAGGGCAGCCGTGGCCGGGGCAGAGGTGCAGGGCAGCAGCAGCGTCCTGGAGGTCCGGCACGGAGGGACCTCTGCCGCAGGGGTGGCGCTGAGGCCCAGGTCAGACTCCACGCTATTGAGACTAGAGGTGTCGGACTCGGCGGTGCCGGACTGCTGCTGGTGTGGCTGGCCCTTGGACAGCGGGGGTGGGGTCTCAGGGCTCGACACTGGCGTGGTGGGGCTGCTGTTGGGGCGCCGACGGCTCATTCCCAGCAGCGAGGTAACCGTCGGGAAGTCCAGCCTGCGTGGATGGGTGCAGGAACGAGGTTGCTGCCTTCTTTCCCAATGGATCAAATGGACAAATGGATGGATAAACCCGTTAAAGGGGGGGGGGGGGGGGGGTAGATTGTGCCATCTACCCAGCAGCCTTAGTATATGGCCAGTTAACTTCTACCCATAATAGGACAAGCCTAACAACGTTGCTGTCACCAATCCCATTAGATTGGATGAATGGATGAATTTAAAGGTTGAAGCCTTTCAATTAAGTGGCAGCTTGCATCCTCCAGCTGTTTTTTGAATACCAAGGGTTATCTTTTACCCCATATACAGGGTGTCTCCAAAAAAAATTTACATCGTTGAATGCTCATTGCTTGCCGAAAGGTAACGTTAGAGGTCCAAACCGGACACCAAAGTTGCAGCACAAATTAATATTTTACTGAAAAGTTATAAGTGATTTTCTGCAAATTTCAATGAAAAAATGGGGCCCATTTTCGCCTGTTTTCGGTTTCTGTCACCATAGGGCTCCATGTATCCAAGAGCTCCGTCAGCCACCATTTTCTCATTGAAAGTTTTAGAAAATCACACAACTTTTGAATAAAATATTGGTTTGTGCTGAAACTGGTATCTGGTTTGGAGCTCTAGTGCCACCTTTGGGCAGAGAATGAGCATTCGGCAATGCATAGTTTATTGTTGTGGTGAGAAAAACCCTGTAAATTTTTTCGGGGGCATTCAGGTTAAGTTTTTTAATACAAATCCACTGCTTTTACAAATTCTTTACAAAGGACACATTTAAGAGCTGTGTCAGCATGCGGTTAGAGTTCTGCCCCAATTATGGAATTGTCGGGCATTTGGCTTCTGGTCTAATCACATGCTTTGCCCTGGAAGCGATGCCCAAAACGTATAGCGACCCCCAGTGTTGCTTGATGTGTTGCAGACATATTGAAAACAAGTATTTAAGTCAGAACGTTGAGTTGCTGTTCACCCTTTTCTGAAGTCAGTCTATAGGTATACAGTTGAACCTCAATTTAAGGGGAGACACCCCCTGGGAGGGTCAACTTTTGAACCCTTGGGTTAAAATTAATGAAATTTACAGGGTAGGCTGGTGGTCATGCTAGAGGGTGCAAACAAAATTTCAGGTCTGTCGGTTAAGTGGGAAGGAAATTAGGGCAGCTTCTATCAGCAACACGCCTACATTGTTTAGTTAATCTATCGTTGGAAAACTATCACAATCTTCAAAATTTTTATTCGCTCGATATCTAGCAGAATGCCTAGGAGGTGCGGCTATGGAAAGTTTTTTTGTAAAAAGTCATTTATTTCTATCAATTTTCTCTTTCGCAAAAATGGTCAACTTTTTGGTCTTTTGTGTCTTCGACAAAATGTCAACATCTTTTATAAAAGACATCCGTAAAGTGACAAAAAAATTCCATGGCCGCATTCCTTATTAAATTTCAGTCAGGAAAAGTGAAGAACGAGCCTTCCCTGTATTGCGATTATTAAACGATAAATTGAGTAAAATGGAATTTATATTAAAAAGTGGAACGGAAAAAAATGCGTTCAAAGTGCTCCAAACCTCACCTTTTCTCTAGCTTCAGTGGAAAGAAAATGATTTATAAAGATTTAACTATGCAGTGGAAAGTAATGAAAATTTCTGGGAATACTCTCTAGATGTTGGTGGATGTAAATATGCAATTTTTCAAAATCAGTGTTTTTGCAAATTCTTTTTTTTTTTTTTTTTCTGGGTAATGTCCTCCCTTAACGAAGTCACCGGGACCCGCTAATTATTTCGTTAGGTCGGGAACCTCGTAAAATCGAGAAAGGGAGACCTCGCGCAGAGGTTGCACGGGGAATCCAAATTTGTTCATTAAATCAGGAAATTCGTGAAATCAGGTCTCGCTAAATCGAGGGTCAACTGTAGTTCATTACTCTGACTAAACACCCTAGTTGTGGCCCACTTTCATGACTGCTGCAAAGGTCGGGTTGTGGACTCATTCCTGCTTGGTTTGAGACGAGCGGCACCACCGTTGGCCATCGCTTTGCTAGGCACTGACTGATAAGTACACTCCACGACAAAGCAAGCAAGCTATTGCCGGTTTTCTGCTTTTCTCTTAATATTGAAGGACTGTCATCTAAAGTAATATAGTGATGAAAAGTGCTCAGTTGGGATACTAACCTAAGTGGAAAATTTTGATGCTTTTGCTACCCTCTCAAAGTAAAATGCATTAAAAAGTATCTGTTTACGACGAAAATAATCCCTAGAGAAGGGAATATCCCCTTCTCCAGGGATTATTTTCGTCTGGGTATCGAACCCGGGACCTCTCCATTACACATGGATTTTCTTGGTCGTGCACCAGTCACCTAGCTGTGCTTGGAGATTTGTGTTTGTCCTTTGTCCCTCTTGTTCCCCTTCTCCAGGGATTATTTTCGTCATACTTGTCCAGCTCGTTTGCACCCTTGCATTTAATTGCATTACAATCAGTTTATGTAGCTTTTATCTTTAACATCGAATTAACTGATGCTCTATATATAAATCTTAGAGTGAAAACCATGGATTGGTGTTAACACTCTACACTTTCATTCGACAGATGCTGTCAATCTTGAATGAGAGAGAGAGAGAGAATATAAAGGAAAACCTCATTTGAAGTACGCACCTGCGAGTAGATGCTTGCGATGGAGATCCTTGGCTGACATTTCGGGTGCTCTGTGCCTTGGGTGTCTGACGAGATGGCAAACAAATGAAAAATTAGCTTTGAGCACTCGGTTTCATGAGGCATTCTTAGCATAACAAGACAAAAAATATCTGGAACTATAAAAACCATACCAGCAGGCTAGAAAAAAAAAATTAAAAGCACAATTAGAAACAAAACGTCTTGACCAAAAACCCCATTTTTTAACAAAGGTATAATAAAATAATAGTTCCCATCTCCACTCGAGTGACTGTATTTCATGTGCTGTACCTCTTCTGCTATACATACGTGCAATTAAAAGAGCAGCCATTACAGCAACGTACGTCTGACATCTGTTCCCATAAAGGCCCGTTCACATACTTGTAACCTCTTAGAACCAGGTGCCTTGGAACCTCTTAATATCTCTTACAACGAGAGGACACACTGGTGCCATCTATTGGGTAGCAGTGTAAACTTGGTGGTCTGGCATATTTTCTATTTCTCTGCTGCATTATCCTTTCTTTCTTGGCTCGAAAAACTTTTGTCAATGTTATAAACAAGCCTTTCTTATAGGCATTACGCTCATTTGACCTCGGAAATTCTACAAAATGTTCGCTTTTGTGAAATGCAGTTCCAGGGTTACCGCATAAATGGTACCAGAGTGCCAGCGTGTTCTCTCGTCCCAAGAAATTTTAAGAGGTTTTAACAAGTCTCGACTCTCAGTCGTACTCAGTTGCAAGAGTGCGAACGGGCCTTAAGCTGTGTACCAAAAACGAGCTGAGGTTGCAGTGAAAGAAAGCTTTTCGTGTTACAACTAACCGCAAGTAGTAGTGACAGTCAGTCCACAAAAACTCCAGTCCTTCAAGAAATAAATGAACTACGATAGGAATCTGCAGATTGTTTTTCTAAACTCCACACAAAAAGAGGCGAATCCTATGCATGATACGCACTGCCGTGGCCAGCGGTGTGTTCTCCCCGATGACGGTGTTGGTGAGGCTGCTACTGCTGGCGCTCGACGAGGACCGTTTGGCCAGGTTAGACTCAACGGATTGGCTACGGATCTTGACGCTCAGTGCCTTGCGAAAGAAGCCATCCAAGAAACTCGCCCCCGCTGCCGTTGTTGTGGCAGACGCCGAGCCATTCTGCTGCTCCCCCACCCCGCAGGCGGCGTCGAGCCCGACCATCAGGCCGTCGTCTGTCACAAAATTCACCGCACCGGAGAACTCCTGCGTCTTGGCTTGGAGCTGGTCGTGCAGCGTTTGGAGCAGGGAGCATCGTGTGCGTGCCTGTGACAGCAATGCGGTTCTTAAACAAAAAAAATTCTCGTAGTGCAGGCAAGCTGCCGCATATTGAACTTGATGCTGAACCCCGAGACTGGGGTGTAAAAAACCGACAAAAACAAAAGGGGACAGACAACCTCCCTCTTTTTTTCTGGCTCACATATTGTTTTCATTTCCTCTTTATCTCAAAGCATTTACCATCATGTGTGATCCTTTTGCCTCTTCACTTTCATAAAGCAAACAAGTTTTCTTGTTGCATGGGTTCTCACGCTAAGTTTCCTGGAGTCCAGAGTTCTTTGGTGTAAACCTCGCGGGTTCCTCAAGCAGTCAAATTCCCTAAACTGTCCATATCCCAAAGTGCTTTCACCAGTTAAGAGAGTTCAAATGCTACAGTCATGCATTCAGAAATAATTCCTAGGGAGCTGCTAAAAACATTTCTAGGAACTGCTAGGAAATGCTAGGAAGGGGTTCCTCAGCCGTCTTTCAGGATGGCTCTTTAAATCCAGTTTGAAAAGCCAAACTTTGTTGTTCCCTCCTACGAACATCAATTGTGAGCATACATGTCTTCTCAACTAAATGGGTAACAGGGTGAATGAATTATCCTTCTCAAGGTTGTACATTTAAAAAAAAAAAGTGTGATCATAACCAAAGGGCTATTGAGTTCTCCCAAATGCACCTTTTTGCCCCTTGTGAGCCATTTTCTGTATCAACGCTCATACGCAGGATTCCTCCCTTTTCCAATGACGAGTAAAAATAAATAATAAGGCTTTCAGAAGTGTTAAAATAATTTTCAGGTAGGCTCCTTAAAGGCCGGCGACCAGACTCGACATTCTGCAAGGCAGAAGATCCTCCTCCCCATGGGGAGGAGGAAACGGGCAACGGTGGACAGGGTAGAAGGGGGAGAGGAGGAAGCAGGCAAAAAATGGAGAGCGCGAACTGGTCGTCGGTCTTTAATGGAAGTACATGCTTTGACGTTTCTGCGACTTATCATCGAAGTCAGTGTAGCGACACACCCCGATAAGTTTTGAGAGAATGAGTGAGACCATGAAACGCTGAAGGAAACCACCAGAACTAACCTCCAACTTTGCAAACTGTTCTGCCCTGTAGGACGCATTCTCTGCATTGATCAGTTTCCTCAGGATGAAGTCCCGAAACTCGGGACCAGCATCAAACTCCGCGGGAACCGGGAGCTTAGGCTCGAAGAACGGAACGTCCAGACGAGCTGTGACGGCAACCCTGTACCTGTTGACGAGGGGCAGAACATCCTTCATTAAGCAATTTTATGGGCAGATACTAATTCGGAGCATTTCAAAAGCTTCGACTCATTTCAGCACACGGTTCGAGAAATCAAATGAAATGTTTTTTCAGTTAATGATAAAATCGAGTGTTCCTGCAATTCTTGTGGCGCTCGTAATGCACAATGTCTCATGTACTGAGTGCTTAATTGCACTGCAGTAATGCAGAAAAGCATAGTGGCAGAGAGGTGAACTGTTGAAGAGAAGCACTGCTGTCTGGCATGGATAGATTCAGGTGAAGTTTTTTGTCATCCATTTCATACTTCTAATTCAGCTTGTTTTGCAATTGTCAACAAACTTGCTCGTGCCACCTATTTGGCCACTTACCGATCTAGGTATCTTGTCTAATTGTTCACACAGCTTTTTTGAACCACATGTGCAAAACGTCTTGGGTAGCCAGGACTGCCTTTTCTTAAAGGAAAGATGACATACCTATTCAACGGCGCAAATGCTGCAGAATGAGCAGTCTTGCACAAAACCGCGGTGAGAGGGATCGGTGCTCGAGCGTGTGATGCGCTATGGCTAGGAGTGCATGAAGCAAAATATTGTGCTACAGAGCCCAGCGGTCCTTAATGGGTTAGAAAGAATCTGCGCTCCCCCTGCCCAATTTGGATGAGCATATTATAGCAATGTACGCTCGTGTAATCACTACTCCGTGATGTATATACTCTGCTGACATGTGAGGTACAGCAAAGCGCCAAGTGGAGCAGGAAAAATCCTACATGGAACACTTCGAGTGTTGCTGCGCCTTGAAAGACAGGGTAATGAAACAGTCTCACTTTGTTATTTGAAGGGGTGGATGCAAGAAGATTATTTGCATTCCCCCTTTTTAAAGCAAATCTGCTCCATGGTCTTTTAGAATTGCCAGCTTAAAGGGACACTGACAGGGTATTTATGCTTGACAAGGATTTTATTTGTACATGACATATGAGAGCCCAACTACCCAGGACACAATTTGCGGCTCGAAATTCGTTTTCTTTCTGCCAGAAAACCGCCGATCGAGAACTGGCCGTTTTGAGTCATGCTCACTTTGTTCTCCATGGTCACGTGCTGTTCTCTACGGTTTAAACACAACTACCAAAGATAATCAAGGTCGTGGGTCATTGCAGGCACAAACTCAATAGTAAAAATAAACAAAGAATGATACCCATCTTTGTGGCTTTTACAAAGGTGCAATTACGTTGACTGAAAAAAAAAAAAAGTTGCACAGCCACGTGATTTTTGGTAACTTTCGCCTCCTCTATATTTCTCCTTCCTCCCCAGTCCAGGCTTGGTTTCGGTTTTGAGCAGTTGCGTTTTCTGACTTTATTTAAAATGTATGCGACGCTGCAGCAAAATATTGACTGGGTAGTCTTCAGACACCATAATGAATAGACTACTTCCATAAATCCCTGCATGCAACACGGCGCACGTTGCACTCTGCATGGGAACTAATTGGCCAGGGAGGAGGGTGGCACGGTTTCGGTTTCGATCGACAGGTCAATAAGAGATTATACAGAGTGTGGACTATTAACGGCCGTTATCTCATGTTTTCTGGTCCCGAGAGCGTCATTTGTAATCTCTAAACTAACCTAAACGGCCTGACCTCGAAGCTTCAGCACAAGCCCGAGACGTATAGCTTGTCTTGACACATGCTTGTTGTATTTCTGTACTAGCCTTTCTGTTAGTGTTTCGAGGTATGTGGACGAGCCAGTGCTGGGAATCTCGACGCTGTGAAGCTCGGGGATCTTGCTTGTGTACGAATCAATAAACTGTAAAAACCAATAAGTATGCATACATCGAGCTCGTACCTTTACATTAGTGTTGTTGATCAGGAAGTTTGTTTGTTTCGTGCGTCCATAGACGAAAGATAATTTTTTGATATTAATTACCTTTTTTCTTAATACGCCTGAGTATGCGAGGTAAAACTCGGAGGCGCTATTGAAAAGCTCCATTTGAACACACTTCTCATCTCTTATCTCTACTGCCCCGCAGCACTGTACGAAGTGAAGTCCCCACCCGCTTGCATTTTCCACTAATATTCAACATTGTGTATGCACATAAAGTTATCCTGCAATCATATAGGCACATTCACACATACAAATTGTTCTAAGAGAGCAAAAGTCGAGCACTTTTGTGAAGAATGTCGCTCCATTCGCCGGAAGTGCGCCAGACGGGCATGAACCCCTATGCGGTGCACCAAAATAACGAATTTATTCAGAACGCATTTGACGGTTGCTAAAGGCCATAATATTTGTTATGTGTTTGCTTTCTTCCTGACTGAGTTTGCCGAGATAATTTCAGACACACCGTTCAAGCACAGATCTTGGGCGTCAGTAAATGCTCGTCCAAAAAGGCTTAGCGAGGAGTAGGGGACGCTTGTTAGGGCCTCCGTCGTAGCTAGCCGATCTTAGCGTATGCGAAAACTTAATCTTCTATTAGCATAAAATTTGAGCGGGAGATATACGATGTCGTATATCTCCCACTAAAATTTGGTCGAATTTATTGCGTTTTCTTAAAAGTTCATGCGTCACGCTGGGCTCAAGTTTGATACTCCTGTGAGGATGCAGCTTGCTTTTCGCCCAATGAAGTAACAAGAAGTGGACGTTTGACAAACAAAATACATGACATCTGAAAACGAGCGTGTTGGTTAATAGATACAAATCCTGAAAAAATAAAACAGAGAGGACGAGGAGGAGGACGGGAACAGAGAGGACGAGGACGGAAAAGATGCCCTGTTCCCGTCCTCGTCCTCTCTGTTTTATTCTTTCAAGATTTGTAAAATACGTGCAAGGTTCAAGGTCACCAAATTTCAGTTGTAGTTCACTGGTACTAACGGGATTATTGAAATTGAGCTCAAAGATGCATTCGTGGGGTAAGGTGACTAAGCCACGTCTTACTACGTTTGCATAAGCACGCACAATATCCGGTGTTTCGGGAACCAAGGAAAGTGCCCCGGTCTTCATTTTCTATCGCTCGAGAATGAGTGCATTGTACATTCGTAAAAAGTCAGATAATCGAAAACTCAAGCAGCGCGTTCGGTCGCGGCATGATAGCATGAGATGAAGCTGCTCAGTCGAAACTGAAACTGAGTGGCCAACTAGTTCCCAGAGTGCACTGCGTGGTATTTCACTGCAATGGGGTGCGTCGGTTTTGGAAGAAGTCTATTGACTGGCAAAAAATAGAAAACATTTTTTCGGGGGTGTCAGTGTCCCTTTAAAGACCGACATACACTTCACCCTTTCCACTCTTGCCCGCCTCCTCCTTTCCTATAACCTCTCCACGTTTTACCCTGCCCCATCCTGGCTCCCGCTAGCAGCTTAATTAGGAGAGGGGAGCACCGAGAGGATTATCTTCCCTACAGAAAACCGAGGTTGTACGTCGGCCTTTGAGGTGTTTGCATAAAGTGTAGGCGTAGTGACTTAAAAACAGCTGATGAAAGATAAGTTTTCTTGTCACAAAATTGAGACCGATTAATTTTTTCAAGAAAGAAAAAACGCTACTTGAACAGTTTATACGAAACACAATGAAATATTGATAATAAAGCGCACGAAAAATGAAGACAAAAAACAGTTGACATCAGCATTTTGCGCACGCTGCTGACAAGCAAATGCGCAATTGTCATTGGCCTAGCTGTAAGGTCACGTTTCAGAATTATAAATCCGGATAAAAACTTCCGTCCACCCCCCTTGGTGTTGGTATGGGTAGCTTCCAAAAGCCAAATTTCTAAGGCGCGGCAACGCTCGAAGCGCCCCATGTAGGAATTTTCTGGCTCCAGTCGGCGCACTGCTGTGGTAACTGGTATGGCACAGCAAAGGTTTTTTACATAGACTATATGTAAAAAACCTCAGGTCAGCAGTCATAATATACTGACTAAAATTTTCATTCATGACATGAACCAGTGTCACCATACCTCTAAGGCAGATCGAACACTCGCCACCTAACCAGCCAGCAACTAATTTCCCTCGCTTTTTTTATCCCAAACTGGAAATGTTTTGTAGATATATTTAAGGACAGCTGCCAGTACATTTAATCTTGGGCAAGAAGAAATTAATATTGTTTACATACTGTAAACAATATAATTTTCATAAAGACCTAATTTTTCCGAATTTTGCAAATCGCCTATGAAAAATAGGTCCCGCAAACAATTTGGGCAAAATGTCAACACTTCGGAAGCTGCATTGAGGTGCGCTTCCTTGAGCAACAATCTAACAATGGAAAATTATGTGTGCAAAGGTTCTAACATGATTATTACATGTTTGTGAGGGTAAAAGCACTAAAAACAATGGACAAGTAAAAGAAACGAACAACACAGAGCGCTACTTGCAACAAGTTGCACAAGCTGCAAGTAGCGCTCTGTGTTGTTCGTTTCTTTTCCTTGTCCGTTGTTTTTAGCGCTCTTACCCTCACAAACATGGGTCACCAACTAGCCCAAGTGAATACCCTTCTACAGATTATTACATACATTCTATAAATAACACAAATATGAAAATTATTTTAAAGAAAATAATGCAATAAGCCCGAAATCAAGGTCACCAGAAGAAGTTTTTTTTTGCACCCTTCTAGTTCTTTCAATTCGCGAAAATTAGAACCCGCGAATAAGTCCACATTTTCAACTTTGGCGCAATTCGCGAAATTCGAGCCTGCGAAAATGAAGTCGTTTAAAGTAGGTATATTCGCTCTTTCCTGCGTGAATTGAAACATGGTGGCACCAGTGTGCAAATAGCCCCCAACCACTTCCAGTTCTGAACTAGACGACGGGTTTCGCAGATTTGCAAAATCAAAAATACATGTTTTTTTGGGGGGAAATGGCCACTTATAGCATTGTCAGACTTGATTCATATTTATGATAAAATAATGACAAGTAAAAAATGATGAAATATATGTGAACTGGAAGTGCTGCGGCTACCCAACAGGTAATGCCACTAAGCTTGTTGCCCAAAAAAAAGGGGCAAATAGAAATTTTATTTAGCTCATACAACTTCTTCCAGGACAGATTAATAGTTCTGAGACCATACTACATAGCTTTCCCTCCTTACACAGTAGACCCCTGTTTTTTCCTGTAGATAATTTAAAGGAATCTCTACACATCAGAATATTTTACTACGTACAGTAAAACCTTGCTTCGTAAAAATGAATAGCATATATTAAATTTAAGGACACGGTACGTAAAGTTGAAGTATGCTTGGTATAAGTGTCCCACACTAATATCGCAAAAACAATAATGATGCAAAGTTGACAAAAAAAATTATTTTAGTAATGATAGCTACTATGTGTCATTGCCCCAAATGCCTGTACCAGCACTCCAAGCTTTTAATCTTCAAAAACGAATTCTCATCAACATGCATGCAAAATGGAAATGACATTTGAGGAAAAATGGAAATGACATTTGAGGTGCTAATACTGGTATATAGTCTTCTTTTCCTGTGAATTGACAGGTCTAAGTCGCAGCGAGAAGCGCCGAGACCAGCGTGGCCAAGACAGGCGCCGTCCCACCTGTGCCGTCCCGAGTGCAGGCGCTTGGGGCGCACGGGCTGCACCACCAGGAACGAGTGGAGGAAGTGAGAGGCGATCATGGTGGGCATGAAGGGCGTGTTCTCCTCCTGGAACACTATGGCCACAATGTCGTTGCCAATGTGCCGCTTCCGCTGCAGCTGCATCGAGATCAAAGCACAAAAGGGCGGGGCTCAAGGACCCTGCTCGGCGACCTCATACTTCACCCTACCAACCACACAGACTTACAGCAAGCCTTTCCCCTAATCTCTCCGACCTGCTTCCAAAGCTTTGTGCACTACCGGGCACGAGTGAAACGTGAATGGCGGAGCGTGGGGCCTTCGATACGTGGTGCGCTAGGTGGGGGCTCCTGGGAACTGATAATACTGTGGAACGGAGAGCGAGGCTGCGAGGGTGTGCAGCTGGTCCGACGCGCGCACCCTATCGCAACCTTTTTTTTTTTCACTTTGTAGTTCTGCCAGCTCCCAGAGGCTTCCATGTAGCGCAGCATGTATCATAGGCTACACGCTCTGCCGTTCGTATTTAATTTGTGCACGATAGTACAGCTGGCCAAGTTAAAGCGAGTCATTGGCAGTTATTTCTCATTTTTTGCCACATCGCTAATACTACTAGTCAAAACCAAAAAAAAAAGCATGATTTAAAATTTCAATTAAGATTAATTTGATTTAAATCACTATAGCTATAATATAGTGATTCTTTATCATTGCAAGTATTTTTGAACATGGCAAGTTAATTGATCAATTCATCTGATCACTCATAACAACATGGAAGTAAGAATTACTGTAAATTTAAGGTACAGTTTAATTAAACTTTTTTGTGTAAACCCACCATACTACTAGAACAAAAACAGCTTGACTTTTTTACTTAGCTAAACACTTCATTTGTTCTACAGGAAAGCTGTATATGACTCGTTGGCCGGGTTTTTCCGTGTCCATTGACGAACAGAAAACCATCGTGTGTGCCTTATCATCGTTCGCATGTGCCTCATCCTCTACCATGTGGTTTTGACACTTGTTTCAATAAGAAAACCATGAAACAAGTGTCAAAATCACATGATAGATGATAAGGAGCGCGCAAACCATGCCCGCATGTGTTTCTCAGTAAAGATTACGGTTGTATAAGCTGCCGCGGCAGCTTATGCAACTGTAATGTATGAAGTCTTTCACATATAAAAAAGTTTTGGTATAGTGCCTTTACTTTTCTTTCGTCAATCATTTGGTATACCAAGAGCCTTTTGGTATTTACAAACACAAACTGACGCTTGTATCCCAAGCGACTTCCGGTCACACCGTCTTTGAAAGCCTGCTGAGCTTGCTTATGTCACCAATGCTAAAAAGCATAAATGCTACACGGACAACAAAGTTAGTGATTTAATGAGGGCCTTCGTCTGTACAATATTACATCTTGGAGGAGGCAAGTTGGTTTACAAGAATACTCGAAACATTTTAACAGATCTCACACTCCTTCGTTTTTTTGGCGTTCACCTGGAGAATTGGTGGTTAAACGTTTTATCTACGTTTAAAGCAGCGGTGTTAAGGTGGCCTTTCTTCCATTATTTTTCTAAACTGGAAATTCTCTGGGACGTGGAAGACTGGAGCCCCATGTGATGGCATTTGCCATGAAAAGGGTCTATAGTGCAGTGGGGAATCGTTGCAGCTGATACCACAGTTTCGCTGTCCAACCACATTCACAGCGTGGATTCCAGTTCCAACTTTTAGAGCGCAGCCCTTAGGGAACCGTTTCCGGCTTGAACGGCGTCGCTGTTGCCATTGGCATCAGCGTAACTGGGTCATTCCACGTGAAGCGTCCCAGACGTTGCGCTCGACCACCTCCGATTTCTAAAAAAAATTCATGGGCTTCGGTCACAATGTTTGTAGCCATACCCTAAAATAGTTTTGACGAAAAAAAATTGTGATGACGTGAGCGGGATTTTAATTTTTGAAAACAGCGTGAAACTAGGCATCACTCAATAATTTACGAAAAATCAGCTTTTCTATGAAACACCCAACAATATTTTTTTATTAAATTTGCGCAAATGTCGGCTTACAATGTGGTTGAGTTTGTGCTGTTTTGTTTAATTTAAATATTTTAAAAAAATACATAATTTTATTCAAAAATCAACATTTTTATCATTTTATTAAGAAATACATAATTGCTCCCGGGACCTAATATAACATTTTACTCGTTGCCCTCTAGCTATATAACCTGTAAAAAATATTTTAAACCGCTCAATCAAACATCTTGCAGTAAACAAAAATCCTGAAGTTCCCAAAAAGTGTGTTTTGACGCATAAACAGCTGTTTATTTCACCCTGAGGTGGTCCAAGTAAAAATACAAAATGTGGTGGGTTTGGAAGAACGATTGATCGTCTTTTGATTCTGAAAGTTTAATCAGAGTAATTTTTGTTTCAAGCGAGAAAACAATTTTTGAAGTTGAACTCTCGCACCACTACCCGGCGTCGCTTCTTAAACGCCTCTTCGCCGCACAGCACGCCGCCTGCGACAATAGCCGAAGCGATTAGGTCCAAAGAAACAACGGAGTTAGCTGGACGCTTCCCCTCGTCCCTCTTTTCTGGCTTTAAGGGAAGAAACGGCGGGTATCGTGTACTAATCGGAGGTGCCGCCAGTGTGTCGCCATAGCAGGCCCGTTGTGCCCTTTGTACCCGAGGGCGGCTCCTCACACTCCGAAACGCGATGCCTAATCGACGGGCGGCATCAGCTGACGTGGACTTCTTTATGCCATGCCAAAGGTCCCACGGCGACCTCCGATTCCTAAAATAAAATTAATGGTTCTTCACCATAATGTTTGTGGTGCTTCTCTAAAATATATTTGACGAGAAACAAATTTCATATGGTACGATGGCGGTTTGAACTCGTAAAAAAGGGGTGAAAATAGGAGTCATTTATTAATTGATTAAAATTAAAATATTTTTATAGAACAGTGGACTATTTTTTCCTGAAAACCACATGGTATTTTGATTGTTGTGTAATAAGTATCATGGATATTCGCTTAAAGCAATTTTAAGAAAAGTAATATATGAGAATTTTAGCCTTTTTGATAGTTTGGTTACAAACTATCTTGTTGCTGCAGGTGATTAAAAATTCTTTTTGGCGACCCTGTGAATATACTGCACAAAAAAAAAAGTCGTCAATTCTGCCTTGAGGTGGTCGAAAGAAAAATGCGAAACATGGTGACTTTTACTGAAGAGTTTATTGCCTTTTGTTCTTGAAAGTTTAATTAAAATAATTTTGTTCTAAACACGAAAAAAAAAAATTTTGAAGTTGAGCTTTTACGTTGCAACCTGGTGTCGTTTCTTGTGCCTCTTCTCTGCACAGCACGGCACCGTCGAGCCCGGCGAAGCGTGCGACGGTGTAACGGTGTGCCCACGCAGGTAGGGAGCAAGACCTTGAGTTGTCGGGTACATCTTGGTGAAAAGGGGCTGTTTTTCACTCTTGTTGCTTTATGGCTTTTCCCATTTCGACCGTTTTACGCGGCGATGTCCTCCTGTGATCTTCAAGTGTCTTGACGTCAGGAGATGCTTAGCGCTGCCGGTTCACAGCATGCATTAGTAAGCTAGCTTTTTCCTACATACACAACGCGATCACTCTTTCTTGTTAACGTCAGCACAGATGTAAACAGCAGCACAAAAGACCCGTGAACGGGCAATCTCGATTGACGAGGCGATGTGGTGTTGACGAATGCGCGCCGTTGAAGGCTCACGCGTCGTTTTTGCTCAAATCGATTTTGAAATGACAAAGTCCAGCACGTAGCGTAGATGGTGACGCAGGCTTAAAGTGATGGTGACTTCTTGTCTCTCTAACGGGGACCGCTGAGCTAAATCTTGGAGTGAGTCGAGCTCGTTTTTCTTCAACCATTTCTATCGGCAGCCAAAGTATTGTTATGCCCCCGATGTTATATTTGGTCCAGGTAAACAGCTGCTGGGGGGTCATGATTTGGTTCTCGAAGAGACTTCGAAGACTGGCCCTTGCTGCCAGACGCTTCACTGTACCCCCGGCTCCGTCACAAGCACTCTTCCCGTGGGACGTTGCGAAAAAATTCCATTCAGTGGAAATGCCGAAGTCATTTTCCTGTTGACAGAGGTTTGCAAAGTTTTCTTGTTTTTTTATTCTTGTACTGAGAGCTTCATCCATCGTTACACCCCCGTACAACGCACTTGACGAAAAATGAATTCCTTTCTTTGACAGATTTCCGATCTCAAATGGTCATTCAAAAGCCAACTTCTCGCTTGTCAGCCCTTTCCTAGCTTACTAGCGCAGAAGCGGATTACTCAAAATGCAAGAAATGAGTCTCGATACCCAGTGTCAATAGTGCGGACACGTGCCTTTGTTTATTCATTATTTCCAATGGTTCATGTAAAGATTCCCGCACTGACAATATGGACCGAAAATAATGCTAGAAGCGCAATCTCGGCTTGTGACGATGCTTTAAGCGTCCGAGTTAACATACTGAATCAGCGCGTTTCAGAGCTTTGATAGCCTTCACTGCGCTCCAACTAAACGCGAACCGGATCATAGTTCCGCTTTTCACCACAGCATGCGTGACGGCTCGATTTTGTGGCGATATTATCGTGTTTCAGACGTCCACGTCAGCTGCTGCCACCCGTCGATTAGGCATCGCGTTTCGGAGTGTGAGGAGCCGCCCTCCGGTGCAAAGGGCACAACGGGCCTGCTATGGCGACGCACTGGCGGCACCTCCGATTAGTACACGATACCCGCCGTTTCTTCCCTTACAGCCAGAAAAGAGGGACGAGGGGAAGCGGGCAGCAAACTCCATTGTTTCTTTGGACCTAATCGCTTCGGCTATCGTCGCAGGTGGCATGCTGTGCGGCGAAGAGGCGTTAAGAAGCGACGCCGGGTAGTGGTGCAAGAGTTCAACTTCAAAAATTGTTTTCTCGCTTTAAACAAAAATTACTCTAATTAAACTTTCAGAATCAAAAGACAATCAATCGTTCTTCCAAACCCACCATATTTTGTATTTTTACTTGGACCACCTCAGGGTGAAATAAACGGCTGTTTATGCGTCAAAACGCACTTTTTGGCAAATTCAGGATTTTTTTTTTACTGCAAGATATTTAATAGAACGGTTTTAAATATTTTTATAGGTTATATACCTAGAGGGCAACCAGTAAAAAGTTATATTAGGTCCCGGGAGCAATTATATATTTTTTAATAAAATGACAAATATATTGATTTTTGAATAACATTATGTATTTTTTCATAAATATTTAAATTAAACAAAACAGCGCAAACTCAACCACATTGTAAGCCGACAACCGTGCGAATTTAAGAAAAAAATATTGTTTTGTGTTTCATAAAAAAGCTGATTTTTCATAAATTATTGAGTGATGCCTAGTGTCACGCTGTTTTCAAAAATTAAAATCGCGCTCACGTCATCATAACTTTTTTTTCGTCAAAACTATTTTAGGGTATGGCTACGGACATTGTGGCCGAAGCCCATGAATTTTTTTTTTAGAAATCGAAGGTGGTCGAGCGCAACGTCTGGGACGTTTCACATGGAATGACCCAACTGCGAGGTTACGTGACCCCCCTGAGGTCATGTGACCACCCTGAGACCACGTGACCCCCCTAAGGTCACGTGACCTCCTGAAGTCACGTGACCCCCCCCCCTGACGCGACCCCACTGAGGTCACGTGACCTCCCCTGAGGTAGTGTGACCCCCCTGAGATCACGTGACCGCCCCTCCCCTGAGGTCACATGACCCCGACATCACACGTTCCCCCCCCCCCTCCTGAGGTCATGTGACTTCAAGGAGTCACCTATCCCTCAGTACGCTTCCATCCTCCTCCTCAAGAGCTGCACTCTAACCGGCGTTACAGAAAATTGTAAACGGCTTTTATTTTTTTCTTTCACATTCTAATTTGCTAGCGTAAGACATTACTTTTCTAGTTTTAGTTTCTTTCTTTTGCGTTCTGATTTGTTTTGTAACCGACGAGCAAAATGGAAGGTAGAAAGAAAGCTCAATGCTCAGATTTGCTCAGAAGGGAACTGCTTTCTGCTCGTGTTCAGTTTCATATAAATTTCTTGCTTAATGATTCTTGGAATTTAGTACAAAACAAAACAAATGCACATAGAAAGCATCAAATGATAGACGAACAGTAAATTTAAAACTATTTTTGGATATATTTTTTTGCGGGAAAGATGATCTGAATTTCTATTCTCCACTCTGGACTCAAGACTACCAATATGATGCAATGTGAGAGCTAAAAGATTCACTAATTGCAAACTCAGGCTTGCTCAGCCTAAAACACTGGAATAAGCCCTAATTTAGCCATCCACCAGCTATATAACTGCTCCCAAGAAGTGGTGCACAAGGATCAGCATACTGGCACTAGGAAGCACTGCTAGTTTCAAGTGGATGGCACCACAGGAGTCCTTTACAGTACGATGCTGAATGCTCGACCAAACACATGGTGGACCAGTCATACATATTAGACAACGTGTGAGTTCTCATACTAAAATACCTAACCACTAAGCAAAATTGTGGCAGGACATCAACGAGTCAATATACCATTTGACAGAGATTGCAAGTGATGCCTGCACGCCAGTGCACAGTCTCCCATTTACTCACCTGCTGTACATCCCCTTCGGTGTAGGGGAGCAAGGTGGAAACATGGAACATGATCTCACAGCCCTTGAAAGTCGTGTAAAATGATTCTTGCCCCGTCTGTCCATGCTGCGTGTCGAGGCCGCCCCTGAAACTGGAAGCAAATTGTTCTGGTTGATAGCCTTTACAGCCTAATTAAATAATAAGTGGCCAGCACGAGGCTAGACTTTAAAGCAACATTTGAAGGAACTGATCTTGCAAACTATGGGGCCTTCATGGCACGTATTAGCACAATATGCAACCTTAAAAATTCATCGAACACAGCTGCTGCTCATCTTAATTTTCCAGCTCCTTCAAACTCATACCAAATATATTGCTAGCATTGTGCACTTTTGAATTTCTCTTGCTTGAGTAGGTGCAATGCTGCACTGAAGAGCACACTGCAATCATACTTTCTAGTTGAGAAATCAGTTGTGATCGAAACTTGTTTCCGCCAGAAAATTTGTGACAATGAGCATCTATATATAGTACAGGGGCTTCCAGAGTACCATTTGGTCGTAAAAAAAGCCATATAAATAAACCAATGAATGCAGTGCAGTAAAACTTTGCGCAGAGGTGTTTCTAGGTGGAGCATTAATTCTACTTGAATTTCGTGAGTCTAACTTTGCGGAAAATATTTCAAGAAAAGAAAAGCTTGTTGTTTCCTAGCATATGCAGAAGAAAAACAGAAGCAAACCGTCTGGTTGACGCGGCTAACTTATGGTGCCAGACATGCTCCGATCAGCTGGATTTTTGCTTTAGGGTATTCCATCTCTAACAGGCTTTCGAGTGCTTGTACCACATGTCACATGTGGTGCCTTATGGCAGGAGCAGCGTCAACCCGACGGTTTACTTCTGTTTTCTTCCAACACATAGGAAATGACAAGTTTTCCTTTTTCTTGCCTTTTTTCCCAGAAACCTACAGCGCTCACAAAACTTGAGCACAATACATCCACCATATAAGAGACCTTTGTGCAAATATTCAATGCACTGCATTCATTGGCTTATTTATAAAGCTTTCTTTGCGACCGAATAGCATTCTGGAACTAAATAAAAAATAAGAGTGGCCAGAAAAATGCCTTCTTTTATGATACTAAATGCTAAAACATAAACAAAGTTTAGTGAAGATAACAGCCATACGAGAATAAAGTATTTCCAGAGTTGGATGCCCATAAGTTAAATATAGTCGTTATTGAAATTACAGCTTCCATAAAAGTCGAAACAACCGAATCTGCTTACCCCAAGAAGTCTTTCAGGGTGACTTTCTCAGCGAGCATGTGAAGGAACTCTTCCATGGCTTGGCTGTGATAGCGGTTTCCAAACAGTTCTTCCTCTTTCGTCTGCAAAATAAAGATGGGATTTGCAACGATTTTGTTCTCTTGGACTAATTTCTGACCTGTTTTTGTGTTACTCCTATTACCAAATGTGTGGTATTCTTATCACCAATTCAGTAACAAAAATGTCTTACTCAACCCAACGAGACAGCGGGACCTTTCAGACAGCTTCATCAATCTCACCAGTTCCAATTACAATTTTACACTCGCGCGTAAAGAGTAGACACACAATGAGACCACTCTCAAACAAAGTTTTCTGCACACTGCCAAAAATTTTTTTTTTTTACTCCAACCTAATGCAAGCATTTTACAAACACAAACTGCATGTCTCTAGTCCCTGTCTTCTTTTATTTTTTGTTTAACATATTAATTATTTTTATGCAGAAAAGGGGTCAGCCCCCACAATACTTTTCTGCAGGGCCTACGAAGATCATTAATTGAGGCTTACAAAAAGGACCCTAGCGATCGACGAGAAAGAGATAACGTTTATCTTTAAAAATGTGAACTGCACGGAGACGCCACAACAATCACACGCTTGGAATCTTAGTGCTTGTCCCATTTCCGAGCCCCATTGCTAACAGGGCCTCATTGTTGTAATAATCATAAAACTAATAATTCTTTATTTCTTTACTGACTCAACACCAGCATGAGGTTTTGATGTTGCCGCACATACAAAGGGGATAAAAAGAAGTTGAAAGAATCCGAACTCATCAAGGTTGCCTCACATGCCGCACAGCACAGGAGTAAGGTCACGCTTGAGATAAGCAAATTCTCCAACGAACAAGTTTACGGGCACATTACAAGAGGTATACTCACTGGCTATGTTCATAGAAAGGTCGACCTATCTTCGAATAAATACACCGCATTGGCCAGACAAATCGAACCCACCTTAAACGAATGGCAAAAATCGCTTTCTCAGTGTGTCGCGCTGCAATCGAGTATGAGGGTGTCCGAAGGCGGTGAATTTTGTGAGGGAAAATTTCAAAGACTCTAGTAAGAAGGTAAAAAAATAAGAATGCTTTTTCTCTACCTATGGCAGTCATATCTACAAGCGACACCCACCAGATTAGCATACAACACCCAACAGACGGAGGAAGTTGCACTGCTCAACCGCAGTGTTCTTAGATTTGAAAGTGTCTTCAACCGCTTGATTGGAGCTGTGTGGTTCACGGACCACGTTTTCAATACAAGGTGTGAGGAGCCGCATACTTGTACGCAGTTCAACTACTCCACTCAAGTTACTGTAGTTTAACTACTTTTCTCAGTAGTTCAGTAACTTTCAATTACATATTTATTTTGGTAATGAGCAGTTAAAATTAATCACTTTTTCAGAGTAACCTCTACTTGAATTACAAATCACTTCTGAATTTTAGCGGTAAGTTTGCTTATCAACAAATGCTCCGGCACAAAAAAACATAAGATATTGGAAGATCGGCGCTGATATTTTGAAAGAGGGCGAAGCACGTCGCGTAGGCAAGAAGGGGGGGGGGGGGGGGGGTTTGGAAGGTTCGAAACGCCCTAAAATTTTGACGAGCCCCCCCCCCACTGGGACGACCCTGCTATACGAGGTTCGAGGAGCTGACAGACACGTTGCAGGTGAGGCAGATTAGCTGCGTGGATAGCACCGAAGACTGGCGTTTCTTTGTGTCCCGAAACTCAAGGATACTCGATGCATTTGAAGAAAGGGCTTGTCCCTGCTTTTCCCCAGGGTAGGAACTCTCACCCACTACAGGAGGTGCACACACTGCATATCCCCACACAAAGAAGGCAACCAAATGGAGCACCCACTCTACAGCTCATCTGGTGCTCCTGTAGTTTGTGCTGTGCTTGAAGAATCGCATACTAAAAGGCAACGCAGAATATGGAGGTCTTCCAAGACTCGAAGATCGTTCGAGAAACCTTAGTAATTCCCCCAAAGTTATTACATAAAAAAACAAAAATAAAGCAGCAGTGTTGGGAAGCACTTTAATTACAACTACAAATTGGTTTAGAAAACTTGTACTTTACTTGAAGTAAATTTTCTGAGCATGCACTTGTAAGTATTTTTTCTGGTACTTTCAAAGGAAAGTACAACTCCCGATTTCAAAGTAGATTCCCCAAATTTGAAAACAAAAAATGGTGTATCGTCTTGTGAAAATGCACTATCGTCTTCCGAGACGTCATGTGGTCATTTCTCCGAGTGAAGTAATGGTGGCTATAAGACCGATACAAATAAGTGCCTCAAAAGTTGATTGTGTTAAATAGTTTGTCAGCGAGAGCAGAAACAACTACTCTGTGTGGCTAGTTGACTTTCTCCAATATTTGCCTACATTAAAAAAAAAAAAACTGATGCATCTCCGATTACCCCTGGAGCAATTAATCCATACCAGTTAAAAGAAAAAAAAACACTGTATAGGGAACGTAAGGGCATCGTGAAAGATTGTGTTAAAAAGTACTTGTACTTTATGGTAAATTGTATTTATAGTACTCTGCTTCAAGCACATTGCACCCGGTGTACTATAATACTTTACTTGAAGTCCATAACCTCTTCACTTTGTACTTTACTTCAAGTACTTTTTTAAGTGTAGATTACGCAACACTGTAAACAAGTAAACAATGTCTGCAAAATCAAGCTCAGGCAGCGCTAATCCTCAAAGTAGATATAATATATCTGCAGTACATCAGTGACCAAAAACAAACAAAAAAGTACAAAACAATTAGGCACACAGAAGCAGAACCAGCTATTAATTGAAGCATTTCTGTGAAAAGCACAAGCAGATTTATATTTGGCTAGCAGATGTTCGCTAATAGATCAAAACCTGTGTACTTTCTTATTACCACAAAACAAAATATAAAAGCAACTTCAAAAGTAATTCTAATTCATTACCATTTTACGGTAGTTAATATTTTGCTCGATTCCTTTCCATTTGAGTAATTTCTACTCTACTCAAATTACTTTTGTGGCCTATACTCAGTAACTTAATTCCTTTTTTTAGTAACTTGCACATGTCTGCAAGGAGGAGGCAAAAACATAGATTGTCTTCAAAAGTCTCAACCTCGTTTGGTCTCTCCACTAACTATCCTCACCACCACGCAACAATGCATGCATGCGCACGTGCAACCAACTAACACAAAATGCGACCGCCATTGAATTTCAAACACTTTCACGGTTTGAGTTCCTCTCTCTCTATCTCTCAAATCGAGGCTTTCTCATCAACTGGTGCTGAATCTCCGCAAAAGTTGTGTGCTAGGAGCTGATATTCCTTACCTGCCCTGCTCGCTGATAGATGACTCCAAATTTGTACTCGTGGACTAGAACTTGTTCGTCAAAGGCAAGCAGAAGATCAGATGCCTGGAACAGATTTGAGGTGAAGTGCAGTCAAGTCAAAAACACGAGATCCTATGTTTGCAAACAACAAGTTTCTTTCCTCCCAATTAACAGGCAAAAGACTGCAGGAAAATGGTAGACCATAATGGAAGTGGTGTACATGTCATGGGAAGTGCCGTAATTACCTTTGGAAATGAGACTGGTTGCAAAAATAAGCTGGAGACGCTATCACGAAGAGACTGTGAACGAAGCAAAACATGATATTGTACTATCATGTACAAAAGACTACTGCAGTAAATGTGTGCTAAAATGGCAAAAGCATTAATTTTTTTTATAACTACCTTGACCAACCGAGCAGCAGTCCAGACGTCTGCTTTAGGGTCGTTTGGTATTACGTCACTCACAACCCCGTCATTTGTTCTGCAAAAGGAAACAAACAATGCAAAGGGACTTTCAAAGACACCTTACCTTTCTGCACTTAGACTGTGATGTTTTCTTGAAAGGGGCCAAAGAGAATGATGCTGCTAATTACGCTTTTAACAATAGTGCTGGAATTAGGTTCTACCATAGCTCATTATGGGTCCTCTCACTTGCATTATCTGTGCAATGCATGTGCAAGACTAAACTAGGCACATCTAAAATGTTGCACTTAAGTACATGTCATTTGTATGCATGATTTAAGGCCCTATATGGTACATAATAAAGTGGAAAATACTGCTGGACTATTCTTGCCTTTCAATAAGCATTCATTTTGGGATCTGTGACTCGGTTTCACTAAATTCGTCATGCACCTTACACTCGAGGACATGGTGGAGTGTGTGCCGTGAAATACCAAGCATGCAGCCATGTCGCAAAAAGCGCCCACTTCCTACTTTTGCAACATTTGAAATTGAGGCAAAGGACATACCAAGTGCCTACCCTAACAAAATTCTGAACCCACCCAAGGTAATCAAGGGGCTCTTCCATGCCACCTGCTTCTCCCAGAACTTGCTACAAAGCAGCGAGGCTCAATGCAAAAGCGCTGCCGCAAAGCGGGCTTGACAAGAGCGGTGCGGCTACTTCAGAAATTAGGGGTTCTTCCAGACCCCTATACAGCTCCTAAACCTTTTGCCAGATCAAACAACCTTTTGTACCTTTCTTTTGTCCTACCTTTCGTCCCTTCTGCTTTTCTGCTCTCAAACCTAACAAGCGACCAACCCCATTTTCTGTTTATTATCTCCAACGTTTGCGTGAGTGCTTGCTCGGTATTTTAGGGTAGTACCTACTTACATATACATTTATGCTAGCTTCTACATCTTCCAGCATCATATTGTCATATAGAGAATTTGAACCTCGTGCACTGCATTACGAAATTCATTCTCATCGCCGAAGCAGATTTTATTAACTGGAGTATGAGAGTTGCTCACCTAAGGATGACCCTGTAGTGATCGTCCTTCTCAGCCAGGGACTCCAGTTTGAGCGAAAGGACGAACGGATTTGATGCATCGTCCCGACCGAGGAAGTTGAGGTGTTCCTGAAAGGGGATGCATCATGCAACTTAAAGGGACACTGACAGGGTATTTATGCACACCAAGGCTTTTATTTGTACATGACATTGAGAGCCCAACTACACAGAACACAATTTGCGGCTCAAAATTCATTTTCTTTCCGCCTGAAAATCGCTGATCGAGTACTGGCCCGTTTGGATCACGCTCCCTCTCTTCTCTATGGTCACGTGCCTTTCTCCATGGTTTAGACACAAGCACCAAGTATAATCAAAGTTGTGAGTCATCAGAAGCACACATTAAATATTAAAAAAAAATATATATATATATGATACCCATTTTTTGTGGCTTTTAAAAAGCTGCAAACACATTGATTGAAAAAAAAGTTGCATAGCCACGTGACTTAGGCAACTCTCTCCTCCTCTATATTTCTTCTTCCTCTCCAGTCCAGTTTCAGTTTCCAGCAGTTGCGCTTTTTTTACTTTATTTACAATACATGTGACGCTGTAGCAAAATACTGATTGGGTAGTCTTTTTACACCATACTAAATCGCCTGAAAAAGAAACAAAAAATGCATTTGGGGGAGGGGGGGGCGCGTTCAGTACTGTCCCTTTCAATATGCCTACCTATGTCAAATGCCAATAACAGGAAATATGTTGCCGAAAGCTTTGAAGTAGAAACAGCTGTGAGCCTCCAATAATAGATGCCACACTAAGTGAATATAAATTTTAAAATAATCCAACCAGAAAAAATACTGGTCACAAACAATGACTAAAATTGCAAGCTAGAAACACTTACAGAGGGTCTTAGTTTAAAACTATCTGAAGTTAGTTAGGTATTTTGCTATTTGTTGGTACATACAAATATACAGATCATAATCTAAAATGATACATTACTGAAAGAATAGACACAAGGCTGTACAAAATATTGTTTTGTCTTTCCTTGTGTTCATCCTTTCAGTAATGTCCAACTGCAACCAGCGCGCTCACCCTCTACTAATGTAGTTTTATTTCAACAAAAAATATTATAAGATAATTTGTTAATATTTTTAAAATTATACCTGCCCTGCTTCAAGTTTGACTAAAATAATACATCCACTTTCTAAATTAAAAAACAAACAAACATTTTTTTATTATTTTTAAAAATGTCCACTAATCCTCAGGAGAAAGAAAAAAGTATAATATCTGTCTTTAGGCTGATCTTTGATTTATCCCAAAACAAAACTTCAATGGCACGATAGACAATAAAAAAATATGACGCAGGCACACAGTATTGGGAGTACTTACCTGTTCAGCATTTCAGAGTAAATAAATATTAAGAGTACAGATATGCAAGTACGTAGTTGACAGCATAAAAGTGCCCGCGGCAAATAAAATGCTAAGAATGTTAAGGGCAGATTTTTTTTACAGTCTTACAAACGAAAGAAATTGGCTCAAGCTAATGCATACAAGAAAACGTGAAACAGTATCCAAGAAAACGTGCGAGGAAAAATCCATCACTGTTCATCTTTTACAATCAAAAGTGTGGGTCAATACCCACCCTGCCCAAGAAATGCCTCCGGTAGGTGAGGGCGATCTCTTCGCTGTTGATCTTTGTAGGCGTGAAATGTCCCGGGACAAAGACGCTGTCGAAGACGTCCGACGGGGAAGAGCACTCGACGCCGTCCACCCAGTAGCCTCCCGCCACCGGGAGCACGACCATGGGGTATGCGGCCTGCTTCTTCAAGATCTGTTCCCGCCGAGAAAATCCGCACATAAGAGACGTGTAACAGAAAGTATTAACTGCCAATTGCATTTGATATGTAACGACGTTGCTTTGCATGGAGTGTTGTCAATGGTCCCGTTGCGGTCTTGTAATATTCGCATAGTCGGAGTCCCTACTGCACGAATACTAGGCGTGTGCGAATATTCGAAACTTTGAACAACGCGAATAGTGTTCGCTGTTCGATCCGATTTTCAACCCACTGTTAGTGTTCAAATTATTATAATTTTTTTTTTAATTCCCAAGTTTCTTAATTTTTTTGTCAAGCTTTACTGCATCGCGCCAGCATTCTCGCGTCATGTTTCACCACTATGCACCGCCGCGCGTGCGTCAAGCTTCACTGCTTTACACCGGCGCGCTCGGAGAAACGGCTGACACGGAGGAGCATCTCGGTTGGGTCGACGGGCTTGGATATTTTGCTCACTATCGTGGGCCAACTGTTGGAAAAATAATGTCAACCTATATCGAATATATAGGGTGTTTAATTTGGTCTCAAACATATTTTTATATAAAGAAGAAATGGGTGAGAGTTACGCGGGTGCCGTCTTCACCATGTATTATTTATCAGGCTCGGTGGACATGAGACGAGAGAATAAATGACGCAGTAAGTTGGCTAATTAACTGAAATCTGCTAGCTGACTTCTTAATTGGTTTTATGGATCACATTACAATTGCAGTATCTACGGCGATTACTACTAGAAGTTCGACTAATTAAAATAATTTGCAAAAAGGCAATTGTCTTTAAAACATTCATCATCAGTTTTCGCTTCCATTTTTTCTTTGTACGATTCAGAATTCGCGCACAAAAAGAGCGTCGCAAGTCACGATGTGGGTTGAACGATGTGTCACTCTTCCAAGCGTCGTTGTAGGCAGGGCTTGCGGGGGTACACGTTTTGAGGTTAATTTTCAAGTCAGGTTGAAAACAGACACACACAAAATTTCGCAGAAAAATGCCTTTTCGCAATTTTTTTAGATGGTCTAGCTTCTAATCGTACCTGCAGTCAGACACACAATAACGACAATTAAAATGTTAATGAACATATTTCAGTTGGTTATCCAACTTACCGTGAGGGTTATTCCCTTATCTAATGTACGTCGACCTTGGTAAATACATGGTGCTCACAACGCAAATACTTGGAGCAAACACGTAACCAGGATTTTTTTTTTTTTTTTTAGGGGGGGGGGGGGGGGGGGGGGGGGGGCGAGGGCCGGGCTGGCCCCATGGGTCCCCCCTGGCTACGTGCCTGACCTGGAGATTGAACCGATACAGGTAAGAGAAGGAAACGAGAAAGGGGGGGGGGGGGGGGGGGGAGAGTTGGTTTTGAACGAAGCAGGCCCGCAGATAGCACAAGGGTCTATGTTTCTGGTGAACGCAAAATAAAGCTGTACACAAAAATTTTCTTCCTGAGATGCTTTTCTTGTTTTTCTTATTTAAGGTCAGTTAGGAATTTTTCGTTTTCCCAATTGTTTGATAAAACCAGCTCAAGGGTTCATTTTGAGGGTTTATCGGTTTATCGGTATTTACCGAAAAGACGGAACGTTAATTAAGTTTTACCAGACTCTTCTTCTCACGGACTCTTTTCTTTTTTATTAAACGCAATCTTTTTTTTTATTTTATTATTAGGTATATGTTTGCTCGAAAATAATTCCATGCGGAACTATTTAAGTACCAATGTTCAGCTCACATTAAATGTAAAAGATTCGTGTTCAAAAACAATCTATTCAATTTGCAGTAAAAAAAAAAGAATATATATATATATATATATATATATATATATATATATATATATATATATATATATATATATATATATATATATATATATATATATATACACACAACACGGGCACTTAACGTCATCGTACGTGGTCTCCAAGGAGGATATAAACGAATATGTGCAGACGAATGAACCGTACTTAATCCAATGAATCAAAGAATTAAAGTATTCAGGAACCCGCCGAAAGCCAAAAAACGGCGGACCCAGGATTTGAACTTTGGGCCTCCCAATAAACCTATAAACGGGTGTGCTATAAAGTATGTCTTCATACACGTTTTAGATTACAGGTTCCTAAAAGTCAGAAATTATGATCATGCACGGCCTTTTCCTTTACTCAAAAGGTGATCAAAGATCGCAACATGCCCCTTCATCCGCGAAAAAGGAACGTGTCGCGATCTTGGCTCACATTTTTAAGAGAAAAAAAAAAGGGCGCGCAGGTTCGTAATTTTGGTTTCTTTTAGAATCTTTAAAGCATATAGATTGCATAATCGCAGTAAGAAGGCAGCTCAAAAACTGTTAGCGCTAAACACTGCCAGAGCAAACAAACAATCATAGTTTTGTTTTCGTTTGTTTCTTATAATCGAAGGGCTGTCACCATCAAAAATACTAGTGGTGTGTAAAGTGCTAACTTGGGGTGTTAACCTAAGCGATAATATTTAAAGCCTACCAATACCATCTCCAAGTAAAAAAAAATATATATAAATAGGAGTGCCAATGTGCCAAAGGGTCAAGAGTACCGTGTAATTTAGACAGATCCAAGAGCTGATAGGTTGACTCAACAGAGTCTCGATCGATCAAAACTAAGGTAACATCACATGATAAAGTTAAGGTGTCAGCGGAAATATTGCAAACGATGTACGCTCACCTCTTCCAATTTTTCCTGGTCCCGAGTCTGCCTCTGTTGGAATGAAAGACAAAAAGAAACTTAGCTGAGCCAAAGCTAACTCTAGCGGGCTAGTAAGATGCACAACCAAAACAAAAGATAAATTGAAAAATTATATGAGCCAGCAACACAAGACAGAATTACGAATATACATTCAAATTTTTGCGAGGCTCATCTCGAATAAATAATGATTTAAATATGCCTGCCCATAAACTGAACATCAGACCTAAGAAAGCAAATGTCTCAGTTTTTCTCGGAATTGTCTAATTCAACTCCAGTGCACACCAGCTTGGCAGCATGTTTTCCATCATCTAAAAAAAAAAAAAAAAAAATTAAATTCGAACTTACAAATAAAAAAAAACACAATAAAGCAAACTTTTGATAAGCCCTTCCACCTCCCACCAAAAAATGCAAATTTACAATGGAACACCATATGAATATGCAAATGCCAACACAGATAATGACATCTATGAGCAAAATGACAGGTTAAATTTGAGCGAGGGAAGCTATAAACATGGAACAGCAATATATTCATAACTGGATCTCCATGTGCCTCGCCCCCTCCCCACACACACACACACAATTTATAACAATATGAAACAAACATGAGATGATCTATATTCTAAACAGTGCGATGAAAAATAATGAAAGAAAGTCGCCCCTTTCCCCAACAATTGCGGCAAAGGCAATGGTAACAAAAAATGCGATACAGCGACGAGCTAGATGCGATCGCAGCGCCGCCATTTCTGGTGCCGCCAGGGGGGTAAAGGTGGGTGAGGAGGAGTGGCAAATCCCGTGCGCCGACACCCGGGGTCCCGAGTGAACGATCGCAAAAGAGAGCGACAGAACACGAGAGAAAGAAAGCAACGTTGCCATGGTAAACGCGAAGGGTGAAAACTCTCAGCAATATAAACAGTGATAATTTAACGTTGTAAACTAAATTATGAGCTATTCTAACGCTTATAAAAAGCAATAAAGTCATTACGCTGCATTAACTTCCCTTCTGTCGAAATCTCGGAAATCTGGTGGTTGCGCAGTTTCGTATTCCTCAACCGCGCCCACCCGCGCCGCACCGACGAAGCCGGGTATAGACCTTTTCATTTCAGTAGTTGCTTGACCGGCGGGTAGAGGGCGCTGGCGCACTCGCCGCCATTAGGTTGCTTCAATTTGGTCGGTTTCGGTTTCAATGTGCACGCGATTGTGATGCTGTTTCATGCCACTTTCGATTAATTTTGCGATATAAATTTCTTTCTTGTAGCACACAGCGAATGAAACAATACTACTGAGCCACTTGGCAAACCACGAAGTGGTTTTGAGCCTAAATTGCGATCTTTTTTTACGAACACTATATGCGTCCGATTCCGTCCATCGTTAATTTCGGCCAGGTTCGGCGGTGAAACAACTGCGCTGATGCACAGGGAAAAGTACCATTGTCCACGGCCGTACCCGCGGACACTAATTTCCAGAAGAAAAAAAATAAATAAAGAGCAGGACAAGCTCCGCCTGCAGCGTGCGCTCCTTGCCTGCCGCCGTGCTTTGGCTGTGCGTGCACCGAGCGGTACGGAAGGTAGATAGCTCGCGCTCAAGTCAGATATTGAACTGATCATCTTATATTGCAACAGACTATATTACATGCGTGCTTAATGAAAAAGCAGGTCGACAACATGATTAACAATCTGCTGAATCACCAAGAACAGATGAACTGACAAGTTTACTGTTCGATATTTGGTTTCCGTACACCAACCTTTCCCAACCGCGAGACTGGAAACGTATTTTATAATGACTAGAAAAGTTGCATATAATCACGTAGATAATATAAAAAGTGATATTGTCTCGACAGGTTTTATTTAAGGAAATTAAACGCTCGAGAAATATTTTGATACACCAGCGTAGGCTGACCAGAAAATTTCTTTAACTAAACTACTCATTAACAGCATTTCGAAATATTGGCCTTATGAAATAAACTTTTTTGTTATATGGAAATTTGCTTACGACGTTCTCAAGGTATGAAAATCGTGCGATAAGTGAATGCCAGACTTAAAATAAAGTCTAATATTCATCTTCCGTAAAATTTGCCGAATGAAATTGAAGATTGCAAAAGAAATGATCTCCGATAGGCTTGGCTGAAGTCGAACGTCAGGCGCCACCCAATGAACGAAAGCTGTTCACTGATTTGAAAAGATGCGCTTTGCACATTTTGACGTCGCCAGCTACTGAAAGTAACTCCCTTCGCCGTCGACAACCGGCAGCACTCGGGTGATTTTCATGCTGAAGGATTCTTTTCGGCGTCACATTTTGTGAATCATAGGCACTATCAAGCTGTCTGTGACAGTTTCTTACGCGGGGAGTCCAAATATTTGTGTTGAAATAAATTAATTAAATCTGCATGGTTATATTAAAAAATTATTTAAGCAATTTAAAGACTATGCACATGGGACCAAGCACGATATACAATTCCGAAGAATTCCTAAATAAACCGATAAAGCGAATGCTTATGTCGCCCACGCGATTAAGAACGTAAAACAGATATAAGTGTGATATTGCGAACAAACAAGTTGCCTAATGTTAAGGTACCGTTATTTCTAGCATAAAAAAATAATTCAAACTAAACGTTTGTTCCCGCGTCTTGTCCACGAGTTCTCTAGTGTAATCGAAAGAAACTGTTTTCGATTTGTTGTAACTACAAAACACCATGTTTTCGGGAAAAACACGTGGCTAATTACGCTGAGTGTTTTTGTTTCCTTCCTTGACACCAATGCGCACTCATATATATAATAACATTGGGCTTCCTATTGCGAATGTTCCGCCCTTATTAGTAACCAAACCTCAGTTCTCATAAGATATTGATTTTTGAACCCTCGAGGCTCTCTTCAAGTCATATATGCATTCAATGTGCGCGAGTGCTAACGCTGATTCCTGTATCCCGGACGCCGACGGTTAAAAAATATTCAAAACGTGTTACAAAATCAACTACAGAAGATGCGCGCATAATGATGTAATGGAATTGCACGGTAAGTATGAGTATCTGACGACACTTTACGGAGTAAGGCAAGAGACGCGGCAAAACGCGACGAAAAACACGAATTCAACGCATCCGCCAAGGCGCGGACGGGAGAGCGGAGCAACAAGTTGAAGCAACCTAATGGCGGCCGCATCACGTGATTCCAAGATGGCAGCGCCCATGCGGCAGAGGGTGAAAAGGTCTATATGGTTTAGTTTAGCGTTAACGCGAGGCCGTACATCTGCGCGCTGTGCAAAAAAAAAAAAAAAAAAAAAAAAAAAAAAAAAAAAGCTTTGAAAGGAACGCGAATATCTTTCCACCGGTAAGTTCGTGGATTGTTGAAGTTCACGAAACTGCTCTGATGATGTAACCGTGTTTGGGACCCCGAGGGTCTGCCTGCATGATCCGCCGCTTGCGGCAGCCAGAATGTATGGGAAAATGGCGGACCTTTTCCTCTAGAGTTAGTATGTATGATCTCTATGGGTGCCGCGGCAACCCCGGCACCAAGGAGGTTAGAAGTACTAGGAGGGGGCACGTTGCAATATTGGTGAAGCCTAGTCATAAAAAGTTTAAACGATTTTGTGCCCAGCGTGACCGCAGATCTGTCTGGCGATTGGTGCGCGTGACATGTCACGTGTGAGATGGATGGTTGCTTGTAGAAGGACTCTTTGCACGCTTGCGCGCGCTCCGTCCGGTAGGTTTTATCACATCGAAGGCTAGACTGTGGTATATTCTAGTACCCCATAGCAAGACGAAGGCTAGCTACGGTCATGTGATGTGGTCACGTTGGCGTGGTAAGTGAGGAGTGTAAGGAGGAAAATGAGAAAGAGGCGAGGCGTCAAGGGAGCATGGCTTGTGGAGGTTACACGGCTGACGTCATGCCCTCTCCTACCCTTCTATTCTCCATGCCCGGCACAGACTATCCAGGACGGATAGGATGAAAGATTCGCGCCGCACCCTTATCTAGGTGCGCCAAAATGAATAAAATAAAATAAAATAAAATAAAGGAGAGCGTGCTTGGCAAGAGGGTTGAAAACCCGGCGCTCACTCGTTTAGCGCATGTAGGAGTACGGCGCGTCGCTGTTGTCGCTCTATGTTTGATTAAGTCATGTGAATCGCGTAAGTAACTCGGACGTACTCGAACAATACGTTCGGTTGGCACTCGTGTCCAATCAGCGAGAAGATCAGTGTTCGGCTGGCGCTCACTTTTTTTTCTTTCACCAATGTGCATGTTTTCCCACACTACGCGTGACCACTGCATATATGCGTAGACCAACTCTACGAGAGATGAAAATTCCAGCGTCCCCCCTGAGCATCTCAAATACCTCTACCAGTATCGCAAACATAAAACAGTTCTGCGTCACCATATTCATATATTTAGTGCATCGATTTATAGAACTGTGCCTTGTACTTGCAGATGTATAAGTTGTTTTGCATCACTCCCCTACTGTCACTGGTAAGGTGAGAGCGGCAGGGAGGAGGTTCAGTGTTCCCGCCTCCAGCGAGAACTTCTTACCTTCGACAGCGCTTCGGTGACTCTCGTGCACCTCGAACGCACGCGCGCCGCCAAAGCACGGCGGAAGGCATGGAGTGTGTGCTGGAGGCCGGGTGTTTGAAAGACTCACCCTGTCGTTCTCATTCTGGCAGTGACTACAAAAGTTAGCGCACATACCTCAGCCTTACTGACGACCGCAGCAGTGGCCTTCTTCGCAGAGCCCAGGGGAAGTTCACAGCGCTGGTCATCCAAGCGGCTGTTTTGAAGCTTGTTGAGCAGCTCAAACAGATCACCGGGCTGTGATAGGGCGTGGTAAGGTGCAGCAGGACAGCCCGTGAGAAAGAGTTTCGCTGGACCCCTTCCGCTTTTCTGATACAATGCGAGCTACTTTATACAACCACTGATGAGCCTGCAACTACTATGCCAATAAGGTCACAAAGATATTCCAAACCAATGCCCTACAGACATCGGTTGTAAGAACACCTGTCTTGGCAAGTGCACACTGACAATGGTAAGAAATCCTAACATTGACAGCTCGTGGATTTGGATACTTATATATGTTCGGTGACAGGTTAAGAGTGAAGTGGAAGCTCTCCACACCTCCTGACACTTTAGCAGAGCGAAAGCGCATATATATCTTTGAGTCTTATTGATATAAACCTGACCCACCTGAACTAATTATATGTAAAAAAAAAAGAGGAAAAAAAGGAAGCAAAAACCGAAACGGGTAGATTGGGCTTCACTTTCCCAATATTTGTGACACAAGTAACACAGAGAGTTTGTCACGCGCAAATACTATATTGTAACTTTTTGAAAATATTTTTCACTTTTTCATTTTGTTTGTTGGCCGCTTTGGCGCTGCAATTGAGAAACGCAAGCATGTCAAGCTAAAGCCGGCAACGCGGGTAACGCTGCGCTCGTTCCCCTTATTTCTTGAGGACCGCGTAACGTTGCCCCCTACACTCCCTCCCTCCTTCCCTCCCTTCCTTCCCTCCCTCTCTCTCTCTCTCTCTCTCTCTCTCTCTCTCTCTCTCTCTCTCTCTCTCCCCCCCCCCCTCTTTAGACAACTCCCTAATGCCGCAAGCACGAGAGCACAATATCGTGACCTTTAAACGTTCTTCCGCAGAACGTCCGCGCGATAAAAAAGGCAGATCTCAAAGTCAGGAGCGCGGGCTTGCTTGCGCTTGTAGCTTTTGCAGTAATCTCAGCTAAAGGCAAACAGAAAGAAAAATGAAATTATGATGCTAATATATATATATATATATATATATATATATATATATATATATATATATATATATATATATATATATATATATATATATATGTTATATTGATTTATACTAATATATAACTGGACCGTTGGAAAGTAGTGCCAAGCTCCCCATAGGGCCGCCATTTCGGCTCAGGAAATGAGCAATTTCTCGTTGACTTTACCATTCTTGATAAGGCGATCTAAACTGGCTGATGACGGCTAGCGTAAAGGAGGGTTCTCACATGCAGCGAAGCACTGAGGCAGCGCTGTTCACGTGTCGTCAGCTACTTATCGTCTGCCATGAGCAACAGTTTTGACGGTGCGATACAAAACTGGTGAACGCTCCCGTCAGCACGCGCTTAGCGCAAAGTCAGCGGCGAGATGTTTTGATGGCGCCTCCTATGGTTCCCTCTCGTGACATCATTACCTTGCGAACAGCAAATTCAATGGTGTTTGTGATGAGCATGGTGGAAACTTGAAATCATTGCGCTCTTAAAGTAACACTGCCAACACCGCCAAAATTGAAGTTCTTCCATTCCTCTTATTTCAGTCAAAAAGAAATCCTTTACTGATGTCATAGTCAGCACTGGGACAATCGTGGAAGGCCGATCAGAGCGACGCTTTCGATCGCGCACCTCGCCAATAGGGAGTTTTCGTAGATCGTTTTCGCCGTCCCGCAAGGCCCTCCGCAACCCGCTGCGATAGCGGAAACTCCACAGTCAAGGCTATCGGCGCGCAGGCGCAGTAGCGACTTCTTCGTTGCGGAACGCTTAGCGGAGGGGGCAGCGCGGTCTACGAAAACTCCCTAATAGCGCCCCGCTGTATGTGTGCGCTAAGCCAACACCACCTGGCTAAGCCCCTCCGCTACCCGGAACTCTACAGCCAAGGCCATCGGCATGAAAGGGGCAGTAGCGATTTCTTTGTAGCGGAGGGCTAGCGGAGGGGAAAACACGGTCTACTAAAACTCCCTATAATAGAAACACGTTTGTTGTAGACCGAAATTTAGCTATCCGCATACCGGCGAAACAAGCGTACATCTTCGTGCCACTACCACATGCGTTGTCGGTGCTTGGAGGCATGGAAACATAATTTTCCTGTTTCGAAATACGCAAGAAGAACAATATAAGTGTAAGAGATCCGTGAAGTAGGGCATGATTGATAAGTTGATTGCCTACACCGTGCCAAAGACGCTTATATTGGCGAGGAACGCCTTCAATACGATGATCCTCCATGGTGATCTTGGTGCGACTGGAATAGAATGACCGACCCCCTCGAAGCTTCGAAGATTTGAAGGGCCCGAAATGGTGATTGCCATAGCAACGGGGGCCATATTAGTCAATCGCCTTGCGAGGTTTTGGTCGTCTCTATGTTAGTACTTCTTGTGCTCAGCTTGCAGGCAGAGAACGCAATGGCGCTACTTTCCCAGGATCCAGAGACCTTAATGGATACATGCCAAGGTGCATATTGTGCAGTAAGCTACATAAGTGATGAGTGATATACGGTGTGTTTTTAAACTCTACATATTAAAAAAAAAAAAAAAAAAGCCCTGAAAGGTACACAAATGCGGTCTGTGCATGTGAATTATACAAGGAGACATAATACGGCAGTGGCTAATCGGCATGATAGGTCGAACAACTAAACTTTGTCAATTAGTTTTAATGAGTGAAAATAAACATGCTGTTCAAATTAGAAACGCGTTGAGCGTCATCGAAAATCACTAAATCAGCAATTTTTAGAAGAACCCAATTGAGCGTACGAGAAGTAGTGCGCTAAAGTTACCACTCGTGTAGCAGGCACAAGGCTGGCGGGGAGAAGACGCGGATGATAAGAGACGGAAAAACCGCGCGGTCAGGTTATCGTAGCTTTGGCGGCTTTTTATCCCGGCTTTTTTTTTTTTTTTTTTTTTTAAACAAATCTGTAGGGACTAAAAAATGACACCGTGTGTAATTTAATACGGTAAAACCCTTAATGTTTGCGAGCCCCTCATTTTAGCGACTTTCGCGAACTTTAGTGGGCGTGGATATTTCTGTTGTCTGTAGAGGCGGATTCCAGCCTTTGGAAATCGCGAAATTTCATGGTCGCAAGTATGACGCCGCTGCCCAATTCGCGAAAACTCAGGGCCGCGAAAATAAAGTGTTTTCCAGTATACCTAAAACACAAAGAAGAAAAATATGGGTTAATTTCCTTAAGTAGTTGCTGAAGATGTCGGACACTAAAATCTTACCTTTCCAACATCCTCTTCGACAGACCTCTTCCGAGGGCTATCGTCTTCTAGCGACCGTGCCATTGTGTCTGAAAACATAAAAAAAGTGGAGGACCTGTACTCAGATCAAAGATTAACAAATACGATTATCATTCCCACGTGATTTGTTCATTCCGTCGCAGGCACCCGGGCAGCCTTACGATCTAGAGGACCACGAACCACAGTGAAATAAACAACGCAACTGGGTTCACGAAATGAAAGACATGCCTCCTTGCATACGTCCGGGGCGACTGTGGTGCAGCTGCCTCCCCACAACCTTGAACAAAGGCGTATCTAGCTCTCAAGACATTCGTCAAAGCCACCTGCCGCATGACATCATCGCCGATATCACTCATGAAGGGACAGCTTCTGGCAATTGTCTTTGCAACAATTGTTCCCTACCGAACCCAGACGTAGTAACGGACAAGTGCATTTTAATTCTCCTTTTGCCTGTCTGAAAAGTCGCAAAGGCAATGTTAGCATTCTGTGTAGCCGAGGAAACTGAATCCCGGAGAAAAGCTCACCGGAGAAAAGCTCACCGGTGATAAGCTCACCGGAGAAAAGCTCACCGGCCATTGAGAGCATGCGGAGAAAACCTCACCGATTTGTTTTTCTTTTCATATGGAGGCTGTTGGAACATGCGTAACATATATCCAATTTATTATCATTAAAGTTCGTCAGCATTGTAAAAGGAAAATGTCGTTTTTTATTGCGGGAGAGTGGTTTCTGTGGCTTACTCTCTAGGGCAACGAAAGGCTAACTGACAAACATTATGAACTTGAAGAACAGGAAAGAGTTCGAAAACTTAAAACTTAAAAGGCAAAACTGTCAATGCCGCCAATCCGAAAGTGAACGCGCAGCAACGCGGTGCCTGAAATCATCTTTGAAGCTAAAACAGTCCGAGGCTTCTTTCTTCACGGACATGCACGTTTTCTAGCCGTCCGTGCTGGTGCTTCCACACGTTGCCTTTGTGTGATAGTGCCCTTCTAGGGGGAGTTACCCATGACCTTCATAGCTGCACACTGGCACCGTTGTTACTCGCGACCTACATAAGAAGTAATCTTCTATAAGGTAGCGATTAGGGCGAGTTGATAAACCTTATACATGATGAAAATCGCTCGAACGACGACGACAGAGTGAATACAACAAACACGACAGGACGAGGCTGTACTCGCAACTAAAGATTCGTTAATGAAATTAACAGAAAGAGAACAGCGTAGCCGACGCTGATTACATCAACAAATACCTACTTATTCATTAGGCACTACACAATATTTGGAGCTGAAACGGTTCACACACCGCTATTTATATTAGCTCGCAAAAAACAAACCTCTTTATCTGACAGAGCCACCGACGGCGCACTGTCAGCTGTCAATAAATTGTAGTTTTTTTTACCGGCGTACAATGTTCTGATTGTATACTTGCGGCTTTATTAATATACAAAATGGGTGATTACTAATTTCTAAGGAATTAGTAAATATGCCCAATGAACTTCAAGAATATTACAAAGAAGAGGCCATATTTTTAATGAATTGACGAATCCGAATTGTGTTAAACTGCCACGTTTGACGCAGAATCCGCTAGGTTAAAAAGATTAGTGAGGTTTTCTCCGCATCCGCTCGAAGGACGGTGAGCTTTTCTCCGCATCTGCCGGTTTTGTGGTGAGCTTTTCTCCGGTAAGCTTTTGTCCGATGAGCTTTTCTCCGCCGCCCGAGGAAACTATACGAATGGTAGAAGGCCGACCTTATAGCTGAACAAAGACCTACGCATATTTTGAGGTTTTGTGCAACGTTTGAAAGGTTACGAGGCATTTCAAAGAACGCATTTGTGTGCATGCGTCTGACACCACCAAAAAGGTACATGGGGCTAAAACTGCCAAGACAAGGTTGGTGTTGATGACCTGCTATTGATGAGGTTGGCTTGAACGTTCGTCCAAAGAAGCTGCCTCAAAAATGTACGATAAAGACAAAGAAAGCAGACAAAATCCAAGATTTACAGGCATGCGAAAAGAAGTGGTCAGGAATCTTAAAGGGTACGCTTGAAGTTGGGAAATGAAAAAGTGTTAGTACTCATTAGGATGTCATGTGGCAAAAAAAAAAATATACTCAAACATACATAACTATAGTTTACAAAACTCGGTAGAAATTCCCCCATCCCATTTTACAACTTATGCTGCTGCAACGACAGTAAGTTTTGCCTCTTCAGCTGAATAAAAACACGACATCAGTGATGGAGGCTACATTACATTTGACCTTTTGTGGCACATAATATAGGAGGCAAAATGTTGGTTTGGACCAGCTACTGACAGCCTATAGCTAGAGCAAATCTCCCACATGTATATAGGTGACCTAATTTCAAATCGGGTAGGCTAAAAGGGTCTAATGTTTCTAAAAATTGTTAGGGTAAATTTTCTTGCAATTTTTTTTTTAAAATTTATTTTAGGCGAATCAATTTTAAATTGTCAATATTTTCGAAACAATCCCACATTCTCTCCCTCTGTTCCTCTTTTTAAAAATAAATGATTCAATTTATAGCTTTTTCACCAAATCTTCCCAAGCAACATCAAAAGAAAACATTTTGACATTTTTTTTCACATCTATTTACAAGTTTAATAAGCCTGCCCATACATAACACAAGAAGATAGTCTGCAAACACGGGTCACCGCAATAACCGTGGTTCGAATGCCGGGTGCCCAAGTTTCTCCTTGAAGTCATTGTAACGCGGCATTCGAAGCCCGCATCTCGCGGTAACTTGTGTTCGAATCTGTTTGCAGGCTGTCTTGTATAAGCAGTGTGACGCCAACTCTATAATTTCAGTAAAAAAAAAAAAAAAAAAGGAGGTCAGGCACGCGATTTCGGGGAAACATGAAATATACCCTTTTTCATCCTGGCTCGCCTCAATAGTCAATAACCTGAAAACAAATAATCAACCGAAGTTGTTGTTTGCACCCTTCACTTCAGGAGTGCCCGTAAAACATATATTTCGTTCGTCAAAATAATAAGTTGGACCATTTTAGCCTGCTCGATTGGAGATGAAATCACCCACATACAAGTCACTTGAAAATGAAATAATGATTATTGCGCTACATAGAGCTCCTAGAAGAATGTGATCTTGATTATTGAAACATGCCTTATTACCTTTTAATTATTAAAACTGGCAACGTTCAAATGGAACGTTGCCAGTTATTATCGGGCAACGTTCAATTTGAAGTGTCCACAACAAAATCGCCGCTACGTTTATTGACAAACAAATGCACGTATTCATCACGTGGCAGCTCCCGTATTTGTTTAAGTCGTACTTTATACCAACATGCAAATAAATCATTTACCAGCCACGCTATTAAAGTCTGCCAAAATAGAACCGACCGAAAAGTGGCAACAGACGGCAAACAAGCCTAACTGCTTTTGTCAACCGCTAATTTCCGATTTTTGGGAATTTGCTACAAATAATCATAATATATATATATATTCGTTTTAAAATTTTAAATTCGTAAGTCGAATTTTAAAATTAAAATTTTAAAATTCGTTAGTCGAGAACGAAAAATCCGACGAACTTGCGGTTTGTGGCTACTGCGTGTTTAGAGACGACGCCATAACATATTTTTTTTAAGCGAAATTAAAAACTCGACTTTTTTTGCCTGCACCCGATTTGAGATAAAATCAATATATATATATATTTTATCTCAAATCGGTGCAGGCAAAAAGGGTGGAATTTTTAATTTCGATTAAAAAAAAATATATGTTATGGCGTCGTCTCTAAACACGCAGTAGCCACAAACCGCAAGTTCGTCGGATTTTTTGTTCTCGATTTACGAATTTTAAAAGAGGCCGCGGCGGATAGCAGTGTTTTTCACATCCGTCTTGGGTGTGATGTTTCGCTCGATTTCCCGCCGTGGAATTTCAGTCCACATTATATTAACTTTTTTCAAGCACTCTGTGAGCATAGGTAAAAGGCTCTAATACCATTAAATAGTTTTAGGCGTTTTGCTTTTTTTTTGTAAAAATGTCAAAAACGCCCTCTCGGTTAATTGTTGACGAACTTTGACAATTAAATACTGGCGATCTACTTGGGTTACGTCGATACTTTTTATGTCTATGGAGAGCCCAAAAGACGCTATTTATATATATTATAAAATAACTTAATTGTATAAAATTCTATTTGCGGTACGTTTACGTTAACGTTATGCGAAAACCAAAAAGTACAAACTTCGAAATGGATTTTCTCAAAAAAACCGATTGTTTTATTTTTTTTTATTTTTTTGTTAAAATGTAGATATGATAGTTGTCTACTCGAAAAGTAAGTCGAGAAAGTGTGTATTTTGTTTGTATGTTCTGTATTTAAGCATCAATATCGTACAAGAACGTGTTTTTGCGGCTCGAAACCGACTTGCGAAGGCACTTGGAAATGTTTTTGCCTTTTTTCAACGTGCCCACATAAACCTGAAACATGCAGTAGTACCACCCTGTTATATTTATTGATAATTTAAGTTTTATTATGGGCGGCAAGCTACATTGGAGGAGTTCAAAAAAGAAAGCAACACTTCTTAACAGACCAGCAGGCGTCGTAAATTTTTAATGTGTAGAAATCGGCAGACGTCGTATTGATTCGGGGCTTTTATTAGCCTATATAAACGTCCCGCCCTTTCGGAACCAGCAGGTGACCACGGACTTTCGCGCTCGTTGTGTTAGATAGGACGGCCCGTGACAGTAAAGCGAGCAGCGCAGCCTAGCTGTGTCACGAGGAGTGAAATGGTACAAATGTGTCGTTGACACGGCGAACAGTGACGGCCACCAAGGAGGAGTCAGTCAGTGAGAGTATTTCAGAAGGGAAAGCAAAGGAACTGTTGCATGAGAGCATGAGGACACCACGGCCTTAGAATATCGAAGGTCAACAACAGTCCTGCCCGCCAAAATAACGCCGCGTGCGCGCTAAAACCGGCGAGGCGGGATAAAAATCCTGCAGACGCACACACAAAGATGGTCCGGTTTCGTTAGGGATGTGGGGAAATCTTGAAACCAGCCGTCCGCGCTCGCGTGAAACGATACCGCGTATTTGCCCAAGCTTCTTCGAGCGCCCTATCCTTGAAACGGCCGTGCTCTATCTCTCTCCTCAAAGATCCGATAGCACCGAAAGGTTATCTCTTTTGGAAAGAGCAAAGCCCGGAGACTGACATTAAAAACGAGCGTGTTGGGAAATATACTTGTGTTTATTCTGCCCGGAGACTAGTTGTGACAATCTCTCCGTGTGTTTCGGAGTATTCTGCTCTGTGTCTTCACTTTTGTGTATTACGGTAGTGAAAAGCCATTCCCTGGTGATCTGTGCGATGTGCGGTGAACAAACCCTGGCGTTTGGTTTCGGAAAGAATTGTATATAATATATCGATAGGTGTGGTGACTTTCTATGTCTTAGTAATATGACAGCTATACTTCGTCTCACTCTACGATGGGGATACGGCCCATTCGTCACATGTCGATTCGTCATAGGGCAACTGGTAACAGGCCCGTTCGTCACAGCGGAACATTGGTGATAGGGTGATTCGTCACGCTGGCAGTTCGTCACACAATGACTTCAAGACTGTTAAAGGAGCTATGCAACAATTTTTGTACTTTGCGCAAATACCGCTTAAAACGGATCCCTAACGTTAATGACCTATGAAACATGTGTTCGTTCTTCACCCCACGCAATAGAAGTCCCAGAAAAAAATTTAAGAAAAACGAGCAGCGTTCACCCCCTCAACTCACAGCCAGAACAAGCGGTCACGTGATCTGGAGCCGATTATATGCCGCCAGTGTTGATCATAGCCACGCGCTGGGGTTGGCGAAGCGCAGGACACGCGCTGAGTTCCAGACATTGTTATGGCTCGGCTGTTGTCGTCGTTGCAGCGATTGGGCACGGGTCACAACCCGAATGCTTCTCGAGCTAGCAATTGCCACGAGCCCAAGTCGAGGGCTCACGCAATGCTCGGGTCCAATCTATGAACCGCATTCAAATATCGTCACTTGGGTGTACTGCTATCCCCGAGTTACGTCATCAAATTTTGCAAGGGAGAGATTGAATGAAAATGATCGCTTTTGTCCTTGAAATTACAGCGCAACAAAGGAGTTGCTTGGCCAATGGCGTTGCGTGTGAGTATCCTTGAGTCCCAGGTGTGCCAGTAAGCTCGTGTAGAGAGAAAAACATTCCAACTGAATATCGTTGCACAGCTCCTTTAAACTTTTTTTTTCTTGTTTTCTTAGGAAAGTTACGAAAGGGGGCCACTTAATTAAATCCGTACAAGGCCAGTGAGGTTGACTACGGGAAACAAAAGCATGTCCCAATGACCCCAAGTTAAGGCAGCATGCAGCCTTTAGCCTGCATGTTGCCTTATCGGGGTCACCTTTCTTACAAAGGAACTTCGAGAACATAAAGTTCACAATAGAAAAAAGCCCACCGAACGCGATTCTTTTTTTCTTTTTCTTTGTGCCCCGTTTCAGGGCTTAATATGCCGATAGCCTTCCGATTATAAAAATATAATCACTATTTTTGATTATTTTCTTTGTGCCCCGTTTCAGGGCTTAATATGCCGATAGCCCTCCGATTATAAAAATATCACTCTCGGTTTCTAAATGGAGGTAGTTACTACTAAGAGAGGTGGCGATATGCTTCTTCACGAAGGACATTCCTACACTTGCATTAAAGGGGCAGTCAAGTGGTTTTTGAGTTCGTGTTTTGATAATGACAGCTGAATTTAGACGCCTTAAGTATCCCTAAAAACCAAAAAGTATAGTCATACGGTGATTATTTCTTTAATAAAAATGTAATTGAAGGCCGCCAAACCTCGGATCCACCCGAAAACGAAACCACTCTCATTGGTCGTCGCACGCTTATCAAAAGGATCTCGGGCCAATGGCGTTGGACGACGTTCCGTCGCGCAGTGATCCCGAGGTAGCCGCATCGGCCGAACCTCTTTGTCATTCGAGCTTCGATCATGGCGGAGTTCTCTACGCTCGAGGACCTGACGCCGTTAGAGGTTGAAGTTCTTCGGCGGACAGCCGACCTGGGAATGATTTCCTATGACGCCACTCCGACGTGCGATGTGGACGATAGCAGCGCTTCGGAGTCATGTTCGGGTTCCGAGGACGACGAAACGCAGACCTTTTCGGGCGTTCTTCGATTTGCGGTTGGGGCAAGTCGTAACCAAACCAACGTTTGACATCGCAGCGTTACCTCTGGTACGTGATGTCAAACGATTTCGCCACGTTGACTTTCGCCTCGGGAGAACGGGGGGAAGGCTGGTTCAGACATGTGCAACGAGCGCGTACCTACGACTGCGTCCGTTGCAACCGGAACGACCTCACTGCGCCGCACGTACACACACCTGTAACCACTACAACAAGCGCAGCGGGCCGTCAGCACGGCGACCGCTTCTGTACGCCGCCGTCAGCTGTGTCAGCGGCCCCTCTAAAAAAGGGGACGCACTGCTACTCAATGCCGTAACAGAATATAGACAGACAGTTTTCTAGTCTAAAGCTTTATTATTTTTTCTTGATAGGCTTGCAGGGTACAGCGAATGAAAAGAATAAAATAAAAAGATGCATCGCCGTCTTGGACGATTACGACTCTAATACACGACATTGCAATAGTACAAATATCGCCACACGCCTTTTCTACGATTATAAAAGACAATGTAATCTTAGCAGCGATATAGCAACGTAGAAATATGATTTCGTGATCAGATAGACGTTGCGAGCGTTCAGGATTGCTAACACTAATCACTTTTCTCCGGTGATGAAAACGCGTGAAAATTCGTATCCTTTATACGGTACGCGCCAGTAATACCTTGAACTTGAGCACACGCATGAAATGCGCCAAATCAGAAATCCGGCGATGTTCGAGGACACAAATGCTTAGAAAGCACCACTGTAGTCGAAGTAAACAAACACGACGGCACGGGCGTTTCTGCTGTCTTGAGAGTGCCGCCACGACATCGCCGCACGAGTAGGTGGATGTTCCCTTCTAGTACGTGCTGGGTTATCATAGTGAAACACGACGAAAATTCACAGTCAAGGATAGCGCTTTTACGCGGAACGATGAGCTTTCACCAGGCCGTCCATTCCGACGATCACCACCGACGCCACGTTTGCGGATAGAAGGAGCCGGCCGGCCCGCGACCGGCACGACCGGCCTGCAAGTTGCGCTGTTAAGTTTTTTTGGGCGAAGTCGCCAGGACGCGACCTAAAAGTCGCCAGTTTTAGCGAAAAGTCGCTGAGTGGTGATGATGATGATGACCTTTTTCGGATTTTTTTTTTTTTGATAAAACGTAATTTTTTTTTGTTTGTGTGACGAGACAAGTGGATAGTTGAAGTCGGCCGTCCCATTCCCAGGGGACTCGCCAACACCTTGAGTGACTCAAGGCGTTGGCGAGAAGATCCTGGTCCACGAACAAAACAGCGGAAGGCTGTTCTGCTTCATCCTTATCGAACAAAACCCTCGCTTTAATGCGCGTTTTTTTTTTTTTTTTTTTTTGTTCTTTCTACAGTTACTAGGATTTTTTTAAACACTTGATAATCTCTGAAAGATGGAGTGGTTCTAAATTGCTTCGGGGTCGGAGAACGTCACCTCACCCACAACCGGATGAATAAAAATTAATAAAAATGAGTGACATCCAGAGCTGTCCCCTGGAAGCCACCGGAGAGCTATCCGACCGACATATTTTCCCCCCGTTCACGTAGCTTTAGTAACAACAATTTATATAACTGGAAAAAAAAAAAAAAGTCCCCCAAAAAGTCGCTAAGACTCCAAGAACACAAAATTGCCGTTAGGACGACTGAAAACTCTCTAAATTTAGCGACTTTCTCGCTAAGTTCACACCACTGAGTTGCAACGCGCGGAGATACGTGCGCTTCCGCGCATCCCTGGGGAACGGGAAATTCACCCCCCGCGGAGGAAGGCAAATAGAAAACGTAGTCCCTTGTTTGTGAAACGATAATTGCGCTATCGCGTATTCTAAACTAGAAATATTTTACGTCTTGTGAAATTATCATGCACAACATATTTAAATGAACTGAAAATTGTTTTTTTAGCGAAACTTTAAAAAGACCGCCAAAATTTTCAAACATACGATAGTTTCATTGGTCCTTGCAAGTACAGAAAAGAGTCCGCACGTATTTTATTCCTGCGTGATTAATAGGCGTTTCTGCCTTCTAAAACTGAAGATACTCATTCACTGACACTTCCTTAACACCATCGCACCAAAAAGTAGCTTCTCCAAAAACCGCTTGAGTGTCCCTGGTTTACGAAACTACGTTGTATTGGGCCTGCCGGCGAAGAGGAGTTTGTAAAACTAAAATAGTCACCGATCACGCCAAGACTCGTGTAATCTCCTATTCAGGAAACCATACGCATGCATTTGGCAACACCAAGATAAACGTGCTTGGGTTCGTCATCAGATGAAGGAAAAAGCTGGTATCTACCAAAATTTGTTTCTGCTCTTATATTCCCAAAACAAGGTCACTAATGTCCTTCATTCCAGTGGAAGGCCGTCTAGCGCCGCACCAAATACTTCTGGCTGTGGTTGCCTGTGTCAGTGACGACACTGCTTTGCAGATTCCCGCACCGCCAACACTTCGGCGCACCATCCGCAAGCAAAGGCAGCGGGCGAATTTCGAGTACAGCGTATCATCTTGCAGAGCCGACATACGATCGAATGCCCACAGAGTTCAAAGTAAAGTGTATTGCAGCGCAAAATCACAGTGCGCGACGTATTATGATAATAATGACTGTTTTACCTGCATGCAGACCACAGCCAAAGGAGACTCCTTTCTCCTCTAGGATAGCGGAGAGGGCGACGGCGAAAGAATCCTGATCTTTGCTACCGAGCGCAACTTGAGCTGTCTGGCTCACGCGACTACGTGGTTCGCGGATGGGACCTTTAAAGTGACCCCGGCACAGTTCTACTAACTGTACACGGAGCATGCCACAGTCAACGGCGTGGTAAAGCCAATGGTTTACGGCTTGCCGCCCAACAAATCTGAAGCTACCTACAAAAGGTGAGCATTCAAGAGCTCTGATAAACGTAAAAAACGAAACGCTCGGTGGTCCTACTATTGGATATGTGTTCAAGCACTGTTCGCTCGTTTTAAGGTTTTACGACGTCGTTTTGAATCACATGGGGGGCCAACTGCCTTGAGGTGGCTTACACGGACTTCAAGATAGCGGCCATCAACAATACAGGGATGCTTTTTTCATTTATCCCAGTCGGTGTATAGGAAGGTGTGCTCCAGTGGTCACCAGAATCGCTACAATTCATATGACGAGTTTGCTGTTCTGGTATGCGGAATTCTATTTATATGTCTTATTGTTGCCTTCAGGTAAGCCAATTGGTTACTTTATTTCTTGTTGATTTTCAAATGTGAATGCATCCAGCATTGGCCTTCTTGTCAATCGCCGACATTCCTGAGGCCTTCAAGGAACTTCTCGAGGTTTTCCCCACCGATGCCTCACTCGTGGCGGACTACTTCGAGGACGTGTATATCGGGAGACTCCGTCGAAACGGCTTGTCGTCGGCCACCTCCCCTCCTCTGATTTGGTCAGTCAGAGAATCAACACTAGCAGAAAGGCCAACAAGGACGAACAACAGCATCGAAGCGTGGCTCCGGGTACTGCACGTAAGCACTGACCTAATCCTCTGAGAGCTCGGGCGTTTTCTGTAGTACATTTTTGCATTTGTGGCTCAAAATTTTAGTACGGTGCCCACTCTAAAAGCTTTCTCCACGAGTATGTGTGTTCTTTTTTTTCTTTTTATCCTTAACAGGGATGAAGCTGGCTCAAGCCAAGGGCGGTCGACATCTTCGAGGGTGTCCAAGAAGCACGACGACAGCAACCGGCGTCTTCAAATCATTGTGAGCCGCTACAATGGTCGCAATGGTCTAGAAACCCTGAGGGTGGCAGCTCGGAATATCGCTTTTTAATTTTTTTTTAATTTCACTCAATAAATTTGTTGTTTTCTAAGTACAACGATGACTTGTTTGGATGTTCCCTCGCTTTAGTAAAATTAAATATACCGTACTAATCTTTATTGCATGCACAGCCAGGTGAATATATGTTGGGCAAAATTCAGATATCCGGTTCGCACAGTGACAAACGTTCCTAGGGACTAATTCCCCTATGACGAATGTTCCGCTGTGACGAATGGGCCTATTACCAGTTGGCCTATGACGAATGCGCACATGACAAACGGGCCTACACCCTCTACGATGGACTAAAGGCAAAAGCTACGGACCGCGCCAGATTCAATCACGAGCCACTTAAAAATTGTGCGGCATTTCGCTTCGATGCACGCATCGGTGCACGCGTCTTGGGTCACTGATAAGGGGACGGATGGACAGTGGTTCGAATCGAGGAGCACTGAGTGACTCAACAATTTTACATGGCAAAGAAAGCCACGACATATGGGTTTTTTGCAGCGTCGCAGCTATAGAAATGATGCGGCGCTTTTGGATTTGGGGATGATTCGTCCACCCCTGATAAATGATAAGCGTGTCATAGTATAGCTTGGAACATGATTGGACCTGGCAGCCCGTGGCTTTGGCCTTTAGTCCATCGTAGGATGAGTATAATAGCTAGTCATGCTATACTTCGTTTCAGCTTCGGTCCGAGCGCGGCCGATGTTATGAGCCGAAGGGCCAATGAGCGAAAGAGGCACAACGTCATGGCCTGCTCCCTGCAGTTGATAGGAGCAGCCGGCATTCGCCGTCTCTCTGTGCACTGCTCCTCCGCCGGCTAGACCTATCAAGCGTAGAGAGCACGCCATGACGTTGTGCTTTTCGCGTTGTTTGATTGGCCCTTCGGCTCATAACATCGGCCGCGCTCGGACGGAAGGTGAAACGAAGTATAGTTTACAGTGAAAGTTTTATAAATCGAAACAACACAACGTCTGCGCCTCGTCGATATTGAAGGTCTACTCGGCCTGCTGATTTGATTAGATATGTTTCTCGTGGTTCCCCGCTCTCACCAAAACAAAAATCAAATAACTATTCAATACCACAAAATGCGTTTATAATCGATTACAAAACGCACAGAAAAATTCAAGAAAACTTTTTCACATTTCATAGAAACGCCCGGGTCGCTATATGTCTGACTTAGGTCTTGCAAAACGTAAACGTCTTTTTTCGATATTGAGGCTTAAATATAGAACATACAAACAAAATACGCACTTTCTCGACTTGATTTTCAAGTAGACAACTATAACATCTACATTTTAACAAAAAAAAAAAAATAAAAAAAAATAAAAAATGTTTTTTTTTGAGAAAATCGATCTTAAAGATGGTACTTTTTGGTTTTCGCATAACATTAACGTAAACGTACCGCAAATAGAACTTTATACAGCTGGGTGATTTTATAATATATAGAGAGAGCGTGTTTTGGGCTCTCCACAGACATAAAAAGTATTGACGTAACCAGACTTGTACGTAATCCGTTACAAGTAACGAAATTACTTGTAATCCCTTACATTTATCGTTAATTTAATAACGGAATAATTACATATTTTCTAGAGTAATTTTAAAGTAATTCCCTTACATTTTTGACGTAACGGATTCCTTGTAATCCGTTACATTTTTTTTTGTCAGAACCCCCCCCCCCCCCCCAAATTCTAAATAAAGCTTTTTTTTTTTTTTTTGGTTTTTCATTTTTGTAAAGTCGATCGCAGTGACACTGTCACGCGAATCGACCAGCGAAAAGGGAGGCTTGGCACTCTTCAGTTCCGCAAAGCCTTTTTTTGCAACACCAAGCCCCTGAATCTATCTTTTTTTTAGACCCTAACATCAATGTCAAAAAATCCCAATAAACAATTCTACAAAAAAAAAAAAAAAAAAAGGGGGGGGGGGCAAGTTATTTCCGCTTTTAGTTCCTTTGTTTTTTCTTTGCGATCGAAGGCGGGGTGAGGAGGACACCAAGTGATTGTGCGCCTCTTCGAGAAGCTCGAGGCGGTAAGTGCACTGAAAAGAATTAACAATGTCCTTCTCGGTTATAGTGACTAGGACCATATAATGTCACAACACGAGACAACGCTCCGTCTACCCTACCCTTTTTGTGAGTCAGCTTTCTGCCAGCCCTTATAAAATGGTAATAATCTTCCTTTCTTCTTCTTCCTGTTTTGCCCCAGCAGGACGCATCTTATCTCAAGCAGATATTTTTACAAATAAAACATAATAATGGCTGACGTAGACTCGATATTCTGGGCTTGAGGAGAGAGAGAAATTCGTGAGTGGGGCCATAGCGCGGCTTACTCAGTACTCTACCCTTTGCTGCCCGTGGCATCAGCGGACGTCTATCTGGAGAACACCGGAGTAAACTGCCGTCGGTCCGTGCTCCGTGTGTTTTTGAACGGCACCAAGAAAGGTACACACGGCAAACGTGCGTTTACATTTCCTTGTTTTAACCGACGTTCTAATTAATTGTTGTTATGACTGTCCTTCTTTTTCTTTTATTACTTTATTTATATACTGGAAACTTTTTTTTTTATTCATCAATGTCTCAAGTGAGGCTCGAACTGTTCAGAACCAAAGGAAGAATATCGAGCCAAACCTTATTTATTATTTGATTATCCCCTTACTGTTACAACTATGTTCTGCTGCTGATGACTTTTACAGCTTCGCGATTTAGACAACGGAGAATTTTAGTACATCGGTCCGATGACTCCGATAATGATATCCGATACTTCGCCGCCGTCTTTGCGTATGCATCATATCGTTATCGGGTACCGTTATCGCGGGTATCGGAAGGATCTACCAAATCTCTCGAATAGCAGGCCACGGCTGCAACGACGAAGCTTTGCTCTACATTCGAGGTAAATAGTACTTCCCTTGCTTCGTTGAAGAAGCTCAATGCAGAGCATGAAGCATTCGTGAGGAACAATATGGCACTCCCATCCAGTGCGTCAGCTCAAATGGCGTTCAGCGTAGCAGTCGACATATTGAGTAAGAAAAAACGCAAAATGTCTGACGAGACTTTCGAGAGCCAGCTGTTGCTCAAAATACTCAAGGTCATTAAATGGAACAGGTGGCAACAATAAGAACTTGAATAACCCTCTTCCCTTTGTTTCTTACTTGAGGAAAATAATGTTAAAAGTAACGCCACCAAAGTAACGGATTACTTTTTGGGGTAACGGTCAGTTACTTTTATGGGAGGGTAATTGTAATTGTAATAAATTACAATTTAGCCTCTAGTAATTGTAAATGTAATTCCTTACTATTTTCCAGTAACGTGTACAAGTCTGGACGTAACCCAAGTAGATCGCCAGTATTTAATTGTCAAAGTTCGTCAACAATTAACCGAGGCGGCGTTTTTGACATTTTCACAGAAAGAAAGCAAAACGCCTAAAATTATTTTATGGTACCTGTGCTCACAGAATGCTTGAAAAAAAGTTAATATAATGTGGCCTGAAAATCCACGGAGCGAAACATCGGACCCACGACGGATGTGAAAAACACTGTTTTCCGCCGCGGCCTCTTTCAAAATTCGTAAGTCAAGAACGAAAGATCCGACGAACTTGCGGTTTGTGGCCACTGCGTTTTTAGAGACGACGCCATAACATATATTTTTTTCAGCGAAATTAAAAATTCGATTCTTTTTGCCTGCACGATTTGCGATGAAAACACCCATATAAATAAATGAATATATACATGTATGGGTTAGGTAAGGCAAATAAAAAAACAAAAAAAAAAAACAAAAAAAAAAAAACAATGGACCGGGAAAGTTAACAGTCAAAGATGCGTACTGTCGGAGTTACTGCTTCGAAGTTTATTACGACGTTTCGAGCAATGAAGAGCGGTCGCCGCTCGAAACGTCGTAATAAACTTCGAAGTAGTAACTCCGACAATACGCATCTTTGACTTATATATATATATATAAGGTAATGAAGTCGCACATCGAAACTTTGCTGGAGTTTTAAAGAATTTAGTGAGTCGACGTTTCGGCCTGAGACAGGCCTTCTTCAAGACTGGTTGCCAAAATCGGTTACAGAGTTGTTTTCGGTTTCCAACCCCGGCTCGGCATCACGTGTCAGATCACATGTAAAAATGCCCAAGTAAGAAACACTGCGTCCCACCCCACGCCCGGCCGCAGCAGACGCCGTCAGCCATCGGAGCCAACCAAAGGCCGGGTCAGTTTTCGTGACCCCAGGAAGCCGTCACGTGCGGAAGGCGCAGTCATATATTGTATTTTTTTATTTTAACATATGCGGGCATACTAAAGTGCGATGCCGGACATCTAAACCCCAGGACTATACAAAATATCTGCGCAGGAAAAGCGGACATCTAAACCCCAGGACTGTACAAAATATCTGCGCAGGAAAAGCGGCAAAACGACATTTCTGTTTTATTTTTAAATTCATTGCATGAGAGTGCAACTTTATGTTTACCTTCCCTTCGGATTTCCTCATTTTCCCAGAACTCCGGATTGTCTGCCCGTACGTATCCGTCGTCATTCTTTCTGTGGGTTGTGCCTTCATTTTCGTGACACTCGATACTATAGTTTCCTGGAAGCTGACTTTCGATAGACACTATCGAAAATCAACGAGTCAACCGAGAACCAACTACCGATAGTCGACGATTGATAGCACTACCAATAGTCAACTATCGATACTACTATCGATGGTACTATCGACAGGCCACGTTCAATAAATAGCCTTCGAGATCATCGATAGTTTGGGGGAAAAAAAAACCATCGATAGTATTGATAGTAAATTTTATCGATAGTTTTGCATCACTAGTGTGAAGTCGTGGAGTAGCGTGACGTCACGTCGCGTGACGTACTGTCACTTGATATCCTGATGTCACGTGACGCCACGACTTAACACCATCGCGTCACGTGACGTGTAATGTCACGTAAGCAAATTACACGATTGCTGTTAAATCGATTTTTTTTTTTTTAGGGAAAAGTGCTACAGTGGGCTATTTACTTCCCTCAGATATTCCCAGTTCTGTGTCGACATCGCCATGACTATAAGAAAAAGGAAGTGTGGTAAAGAAACTTCTCAAATTCCCCAGCGAACGGTTCTCAAGCGGAATTTTCTTGAGGGAAAAGAAAAAGCCGAATTTCAAGTCACAAGACTTCTCACAATTGATGGACTCTTACGCATCCTGTTTGCGTAAACAATTTAGGCGCGCATTGTTGCCTCGTCAGAGTTCCCTCTAAATCCCTGAGGATTATGGATTATTTAACTAGATGCTTCTCGATCCAATATGGACGGTGCTTCTTGGACTCGAAGCATGCTGCAAAGAGGTGGTGGGAGCGAGTTCACACGAACTGCTTATTGACTTTCGTCCATTTCTCGCGCCGCTGCATTGCGCGAACTTCGTGAGGTTCCACGCCTTCGACCGCAAAAACCTGATTTGACAGCTCGCCTCGCTGTCGCTCAGGGGTGCAAACTACTAAGGAAGCCCCCATTTTGTATAGACGCTTTACACACGCGCCAGAATACAGCCGCCATTGCTGACCTTCTCTTGTTTTACCGAGATACCGAGCCACTGAAATTGGTGTGGACGAGCCTCCACAAAAGCCAATGTTGGGGAGAAAGACTGAATAAAATCTAAGATGGCAATAACCTGGCCTGCTATGGTAATAATAAAGTGAAGTAAACGTAATAAGGGGAAACAAAAACTGAAGGTCAGTTATGGCGGTGCCCATGCACAGCTGCTGCAAAACGTCTATATGTTGTCTTTGCAATTTAGAGCAACTGTAGTTACTCTATTTCAATTAGCAGTAACTGGACACGCTCCGCCACGCATATAGTCACCCTGTCAGACCCATTAAAAGGGCTTTTTTTTTAGCTACCCAAACTAAACGCGTTTTCGAAGTACACAAGCTTCACTCTTTCCGGCACGTTATTTAAACCGTATAGACACGTCCAGGCAGCTGTGCATGCGCGCCGCCATAAACAACCTGCAGTTTTGGTTTCCTCTTATTCCGTTCGCTTCCCTTCACCATTGCCACAGCAGGACAGGTTATTGTCACTTTACGCGCGACTGTGTCCTTCTCCCCAGCATAGGCCTTTCTGGAGGCTCGTCAACGCCCGCTTCAGTGGCAAGGCATCTCGGTAGGACAAGAGAAGGTCGGCAATGGCGGCTCAATCTGGCGCGTGTTTGAAGCGTCTATACATTTAAAATAGCCATTGAGAAAACGGCAAACGAAGGTTCTGCCAACAACCACCATCCAAAATTTTCTCGCGCTCTCTCTGGGGGTGACGACTTTGCCGAATAAAATCGTTCACTCTCAGAAGTACTATACGTACCCCTCATCCCATATCCCAAAAACTAAAATTCGGCCTTCAGTCCACTGACGTCGAACCGACGATGCCGACTTTTACGGGCGGCTTCTGCAGAAAACGAACAAGAGAACACCGAGGTTTTGCAGCAAGGCCAAGAAAATCTTTAGTGTTTTCCTGTAGTTTTTTTAACGCGTCCATTAGTAATTTTAATAAACTGTATAAGTCGACTATCAAGCCTCTCGTGAAAGTCGGTATCGTCGGTTCGACACCAGTGAACTTAACGCACAATTTTAGTTTTTTGGGTTATTACAGTATATGGGACAAATGGTGTACGTACTACACCCTTACTTCTAAAAGTGAATTGTTCCCGTCCTGCTTCGGCAATGCGCACTCACAAGATGCCAATGTGTTACCAAACGTATAGAAAGTTCGTACTGGAGGCGAAGCTTCTACCGCAGACCATTTGACCTGGCGACGAGATGTTTTCGGTGGCGTCCCCGTACATTTAGGGGTTTACGTTCCAAACCAACGAAAGGCATGTGGCACGCCTCAGCGGAGCCACTGAGCATTCATTTAGACCACCCGGGGACCTTTTGACGTACAACCGAAAGCTCGGCTACACAGCGTCTTTTGGCGCAATAAGCCTCCGTCAGATTGCGGGCACCTCGGGCGGGGTCCGAACACGCCAACTGGAGACCCGTAGGCCAGCACTTTTTCTCGGAGACAAGAGGCGGCCCCCAGTGGAGTCCGCGTATGGCTCCTATACCCGTGACGTCAAGGACGGAATTATGAGTTGCGATCAAGTTGGATGGTGCGTAGAAAGCAAGTTGGAAGCTCGGAGTTACGGTATTTCTTAAAACGGAATCGTCGAAGAATTGACAGTCTGAGGCTCCCATTATCTCTGATCGTATAGGGAGTGTTTTGCAAATCGTGAAAGGCCGACCACAGCGATGCTTTCGGGCGTGCTGCAACCCACTGCGCGAGCGCGTTTCGCGCCTCATTCGCGCGCGCTTTCGTGCGAAGGAGTCGACCAGCGAACATGCGCGCTTGCGCAAGTATTTTTGAAGGTGTCGGAGCACTGTGGAAACCACGCTAGCCATGACAATTCACTCTAAGAAATGTGGAGCGCCCACTTTCCCGCAAAGTAGTTGGCAGAGTCAATCGCTGCAATCCACGATGTGATATCAGCGAGTGACAAAGCTAATGTTATGTTTAAACCTAAAAAAAGAAAAGGAAACGAAAACAGTCTGCGTTGGGGCATGACGTTCACCATGCTAAGTGACACAGCGCACTCTTTTTCTTTTTTTTTTATGTCTAAACATATTTTGAGTTTCGTCATTCGCAAGTATTCCACCGTAGATTGCAACAATTGGCTCTTCCAACTGTCTTGCGGGAAAGTCGGCGCTCCAGATATTTTAGAGTGCACAGAGAAGTTGACACCGAGCATAACGTAAATACCTAAGGTGGCAAATTAGCATTCGGATATCTATAACGCTAACCTCAGAGGAGCAAAACTCGTCATATATACTATTGCACTACTGGGTCACCCAAAGAAGACTAGCTATATGCGACACGCATTCGGTATGGGCCATTTGCAAGTTGCATGACTCCTGAATACGTCTACCATAATGTGATTTTATTTGACTTCCTTCATATAAGAGAGTAAACACACTTCAACGTTTTTATTGTAGTTCTATGACACATTGGTCGACGTTGAGTGCATAAAGTTCTTGGATTATACCAAAGCTTTACTTTTTTTTTTTTATGAAGTCAAATATTATCTGAAAACAAAGGATTCAACTTCAATCAAACTTAACTCAACTCATTCTCGTTTAAATGAAACGCAATTAACGAAAACCATATGCCCAGCGGCCTTCATCAATCGCCTTCTTTTTAAAAAAAGTTGTTCTGCTTATGAAACCGGTCATGGTCAAACTGTTCACTCGATATAGTCCCCCGTACCAAAGATAAACTTTTATTAAAATCAGAAGATGCCGAAAGCCACATACTGACAAGCTACAAGCCCCCGTCCCTCGCCATCAATCGCACACGCGCGCATCCCAAACTCGTACCAAACAAAAAGTCGACGGGACGTCCTCCGACCAACCTCATCAAGCTCCAGCTGCGAAACACGGCCGCCAGATGGCCGCACACACCCTCTCTACTCCGCGTCACATAACGATGGAGTGCAGCGGACGCTACAAGCCATCCCAGCCAATCCAACGTTGTGAACGTGTCACGTGACTACGCGCCCCTCCTCTTAAAGTCCAGGTGACTCTCGCGTGGCATTGCATTGACTCCGAAGGCTCGTGGCGTCCTCTGTGGGTCCATCGCAAGGTATAGCTCTAAGGTGCCTCGATGAGATAACCGGCTCAGTGGCCGCACAGACATGTACGGGGCACCCTATCGAGTCCCTCACAAATACTCACGAGGAGCCCGTACACCCAGCCAAACGCCCCGCAACAACAAACGACCAAATCGGGGCAACATAATCAACAGCACCAACAGAGAACCAACACCAAAAAGCGATCCAAGCGCTGCAGCTGCGAGGCAGCCCGTAATCGGCCCTCTCCCAGGCCGCGCCCTCTCGGGGGCCACACCGAAGTTAGCGCCGCGTGCAAGAGGAACTCACCTGCCATAGATCAGGCATCGAAGAAAAGGCGCAGGCTGCCTGCGGCTGGGGATCTCTCGCTGCGTGCTTTAGCAGCAGTGGCTTGCTCGACTCGACTGCATCATGAAGGTAGTCTCACGCCGTCAGCACATCCGGTATATCGAGGAGGCTATCTCGGGGTACAGGTTGGCGCCTGACAGCGGGCCAGGACTTTTGCGGCAACGAGCCCACGAGTCCGTCGCTGCTCGAACACGCGGGGCTGCGATGTTGCTCCTGCGAAGGAAAGAAAACAGAAAAGCGGCGATGATTCGATGCTGGCGTTTCGTGGCGTTCGTGCAACGCGGCTCCTTACTGCTGCGAGGAGCTGTTGGACAGTCCCGTAAGCTGCATGCGCACTATACAAAAGGACGTCGTCCTGGGAACGTTATATAAATACTACCGTGTTGGCGCTCGCCGTATTTCTCAGGTCGCATAATCTTTCGGCCATAAACGAAATTCGTCCGAAAGTCGTGCCACGTTTGAGACGTGGCACTGTTTCGGAGTGATTTGTCACCTGCGGCGAATTTGTTCTGGAGAAAAGAAAACGGTAATTCGACATTGACATATATATGCTAGTAGTTATACTCTCCTAACCTATCGGGGCAAGTTATTTTTTGCTTCTCTACGGTGTTAGCCATCGAACACGCCATATACTTTATGTTCACCGTAATGTAAGCCTGCATGGCGTTACAGCCCGTCATTCCCGCGCGTCGGGTTGTTCTGGACATCTGATCGTGGACCCTGCAGTAACGCCAGATATGTACCGCAGTAATGTTTTTTCAGCTCAATCTTATGCTGCAAAGATTACCCAGAATTTTACATCTAACTATGCTTAAACATGGTGACGGAAATTCAGTAGCCCACGAGAGAAAGAGTGCTTTACTACTATCTCACAGCGACGACGTCGGAAGGACCCCCAGATAAAAACCCCTTTCTTCGAGCTTTTTAAAGGCAACCAGATTCTTAGACATGGCTACGGTAATGGCCTATATGTACCCGTTCCTAAGAGCTACCAAAACATTCGCGAGAGCCTAACCTTTTAAACTCCTTTCTGTATAAGCACCAGCTACTCGCGCGAAGGAAATCGTTTTCTAAAGCCACGCGTTCGTATCCGTGCTTCACAACAATGAAAACAAAAAAAAAAAAAAGTTGAGTGAACACCGGAGCAGCACCCACTTGCAAATTACGGTTTAACTCCTGGGCCTTTTAACAGACCGAAACGAGTAAAAAATACAAACCAAAAAACAAACAAACAGCGAAAGGAGGTTTATATCGGTAAAAGAGAAGAACACTCCATATACAACTCCAGAAACGCGGCTAAAAGACAGCCCTGTTCCCGCGCGTGCGATCTTCCACGCGCGAACACTTATCCACTCGCAAGAAACTACATTTACGAGTAAAAAAATCGAGAAAAAAAGAAAACACAAAGCGATGCAAGATGACAGACGCGGAGGACGAAGACAGTGGCGAACTTCAAAGTCACTGAAGTCTCGAGGCGAGCTGGCATCGATCTTAGTTTCTCGCTCGCCTCTTCTCCGACCGCACTCAGGCTGGGCGCCTGCCTGGGCGTCCTGCACAAACGAAGCTTCTCTCGACGTGTGTGACGGCGGCGACGCCAGCCAGCCAGCCGACCGGCCGGAGCTGTCTCGGGGACAAAGTACCACCCGACGACGACGAGCTCTTCCTACGCCTGTTCGCCCTTCCCTCCCGTACGCGCTGTCTCGGAAAATGATCTGTCAACGGAGCGGGGCTCAGAGCCGTCAGGGCCCGGACCCCCGTTCAGGGCTCCGTTGTTTTTCCAGACTTCCGTCCCGCATGACGACTCCAAAAGGAAGGCAGAGAAGATGCGAATGATACCGGAGATTTGCCGGAGATTGCTTGACGCGTGGACGTGCGTGTATGCCGCGGCGTCACGCTTTTCGGGTCGCCACCGCTAGGGGGTCGGAGGCTTTGCGTTGCTCGAGAAAGAACGTGCCCTCTACGGAGCTGCTCCTTGGAGGCGTTGGAAGGGAACGGAAATGACGGGATAAATCTTGGCGTTGAGTCGGCGGCGCACGTCGACGGGAAATGGGGAATGTGGAATGGAGGTGGAGGACGAGTTTCTGGGGTCGCTGCTCTGTACCGCTGATGCGTGAGGAGCACCTTGAACGTTTTCTTTTGTTCTTCGAAGAAGCACCCTTCGGCGAACAACATCCATCCAGCCAACAGTCTCGTAAAAAGAAGGAAATCGTTTTGTATCGCTTGATACTATGTCTAGGGCCGCTGTCTGCGATAGACAGAAAGGCGTTACGTGATTAAACTCGATTATATGAGTTATTAGCAACTTTCAACGATGGTGGTACCACGATGTGACAGCGATGCTCTCTAGTTGCTGGCTGATAGAGTTCACAATAGAGCACTGCACAAACTCCGAAAGCCCGGGCCCACGGGCCGGGTCGGGTAAGGCGTTTTTTTTTTTTGGTGCTCATGGGCCGCGCCCGGGCTGGGCTCGGGCTTTAGACCGCGGGCTCGGGCCGGGTTCGGACCAGCATCTTAGGGGACCTGGATGATAATCGGGGGTGCGGCCCCAGCCCGAGCCAGGCCCGCCAACGAGTCTAGAAAGTAGGTCTGGCTTCAATGTGGAACCTCAGTCTGTAACTGGCTCATCTCACCTCTGTTAAATTTGTTCAACTTGTCTTGGCGAAAAGGAAAACACGAAATACACGAGCATAGCTTTATTATGCTGCATTTATTAACGTAGAACTTCGTCTGGGTGGGGAGAGAAATGAAACGCGATTACGTACACAGTCGTAATTTATTTTTGGAGAAACCGCAGCAGTCCCCAGATCGATGGATTAATACACGGCAAGCATAGCACGATGATATGATAAGCACAATATATGTTTCGGCTGCGTCGCAAGCCGACACAGATCGGAGGTTTCGCCTTGCTCCCCAAGTACAGCGTGTCGGCCTCTACAATATTTTTCCTGGCAATTCTGCAGAATAAGTAAAAACAATAATTTTAAGTATGTGGCCCCGGAAGAAATACTGTTTATTTGTAGAAAGCTGCACGTGAACAAATTCAGTGTAGAAATAGTTAATCTGACTCCAGTGAATAACGTTCAACTCGTCTTGAAGATAAAAGAAATCGAGGTCGGAGTTTTCGTTTGTTTCTTAGGTATAAATGTCGAAGAATTCATCTACACCCTAAAAAAAGCCCGTGCGTCTACTGTTTCGCACAACACTCGGAGAGCCAATCACCGCAACTTACGGAGGCAGCTCAGAAAATGACGATGCCCTAACATATGTTTAGACCAAAAAACGCACTCTGAGTTGTGACATTAAGCAGTGCAAAACGTCACGCTTGCATTGCTAATGTCACAACTCACTCTCAGACTGCGCTTTTCGGTCTAAATATATGTTTCAGCATCGTCATTCGCTGAGCTGCCTCCGTAAGTTGCGGTGGTTGGCACTCCGAATGGTTCGCGGGAAAATAGTCGCACGGGTTTTATTTATTTATTTTTTTTTTAAAGTGCTATATACCTTCTCTTTTATTTTAGTTTTCTGTTATTTGTTAAGCTAATATCACTTCTTGTGTTGCAATCGACTACTTCTAAAAATCCCTGCATACAACAGTGCCCGTGTTGCATTATGGGACCTCTTTGGCCAGTGGCGTACCAACTTGAACTTGTTTTTGAGTGGGGGAGCAAACCAGACCGCCCAAACCGCCGCCGCCGCCCCGCCCCCCCCCCCCCCCCCCCCCAGCCGGCGGGCGGTGCCCTTGGTATCCTTCGGCGCCTCCGGCCAGTGTTCGCCCTGCCCAGTGGCGGCTGTTTCACGGGGGGGGGGGGGGGGGGGGCAAAACACATGCCTTCTCCCCCCCCCCCCCCCCCCCCCTTGCCCCCCCCGGTTGGTACGCCAATGTCTTTGGTCATGGAGAGGAATGACATCCATGGTCTCGATTTCGATTGCCCCATTGACAAAATAGTGCATCACAGCACTGCACAAAAATAAAGTCAGCGTTCCCTTGCATTGCACCCCTTCATCATCGTGAAAGCCTCCGTTGAAACACGGACCCCCAGCAGCTGTAAGGAGGACCTGCCGAGATTAAACGAAAAGGAGTAAGGCCGGTCGCGTCCCATAGCTTTCTGGCAGCTTGGCTACAACCCCAGAGTGCAGTATGGCCCTGCCGGGTCACAAATCAATGAATCCTAGGACATTGAGACGATGGAATAGGATGATCGACCCAGTACACTTCTTTTTCACGTGTTTACCTGCGCACAAACTATGCTACGCCAACAGCAGCCCCCCTCGGGCAAGACGTAATCCAGCATCCTGTTCGTATTTGTAAGCAAAACCTACAGTATTTTAAATTTAAGGAAAGTCGCATATTCGAAAATGCACGTACTGTATTTGGTCGTGACGGGATGCCGTGAATTGAGGGTGGCAAATCAAAACCGAAACCGTGACCATTGGGCTCCCGAGGTGCACTGCGCGGCACTACGTCGCTAGGATCACTTCGATTTTGCAAGATGCATCTACTCGACTTACACGTGTAATTCGTAAATCCGTCGGTTACTGACATTCATGGAAACATGTCCCGTACAAGCAATTCACCTCCAACGGTTGCATTAGGTGCATAAAATTACGTTGCCCAATACTTTCGTACTCCACGCGGCGAAGTTTTGACAACATGAGATCGAATTCGGGCCAGGGCCGGGCCCGGGCCTGTTCTAAAAGGTGGCGGGCCGGGGCGGGCCGGGTAACACAGAAAATTCTTGGGCTCGGGTCGGGCCTGGTTTTAGACACCTGGGCCCAGCTCTGGGCGGGCAACTCACCATGACGCCGGGCCCGGCTCGGGCCTGGGCTTAAAAAGGCGGCCCGTGCAGTGCTTTAGTTCAGAATAATAATGATGCATCCTTACATCCTTACACAAAAATTCGGAAAAGCAGGAGCACGTCCTGCTTTTCCGAATTTGCATCTCAGACATCCTTCCGGCGACGGGCTATCTTGATCAACATTGCCATAGAACTCACAAACGACAAACAAGAAAAAGAAAGAAAAAAAGAACATGGTTTTGTAGGGCTGATTAGAATACGCCCACCGTATTAATTATCTTGAGAACAAAGGTGAACTGAATATGCAATGAGAACTACAGAAATAAGCGGTGGCAGAGGCGGCTTTTGCATAATCTCTGCTCGCTTCGTGCTTATTATCCCAGTTTATAAACACTGCTGTAGATACCTCGCAAAATATTTTTAAAAAATCTGAAGAAAGTGAAATGATTTTTAGTGCCTGGGACAGTACAATAGAGCCACACGCGTAAACATGTGGACACATAGTTTAGGCTCGCCGGGATGATAAACACCGAATTAGTTTCGAATGTATATTTTAGTGCAGCTAGACCTTTTTGGAGTTCGAGAGCGGCATGCGGTGTACTTAAAAGTATGTGTCTGATTTATTTACAATTTTAATTGACCGAGAGGCGGTCCACCGTTGCCATATAATTTAGATAAACCAAATATAGAAACTACCGAGAACAGACGTTAAAAAATATAAACGAAGGTCTTAAAAAAAAAAAAAAAATATAGGTGGACAACGAGGGGCTGTGTACGACGTCAAAGCGAATTTTCTTTCTCCCTTTTGAACAGCGGCAGTGATTCCCCATCGACCGGTGCAAACATCCCATTTTTCTCCCCGCGCAGAGGGTCAGACGCTACAAGTGTGCAAAATATAAGTAATCATAAAAGAAAAACAGCAACGTTGTTAACGGAACAACTACGTCGCCAAGGTTTTGCCGATCTGCACATTTTCCGATACCCCTCCCCAAATGTTTACTTTCTACTCTTCCTTTTTTTTGTTTCTTGTTGTTATGAATGTTTTTTTTTTTTGTTTTTGTGTGTGTTCTCGAGACAAGTTTGGATTTGGGATTTGCTGCTTTCTGCCGGTTGCTCGCTACTGCCACTTTTAAGCCTGTCCAGTCGAAAAAAAAAAAAAAGAATTCACAGTTGCACATCCCAAAGCGCCATCCCATGTGGGACGTAGACGCTTGCCCTTTTTTCTCTTCCGTTCTCCCCTTTGCCGTCTTCCAGAACTGCACAGCGCAGCGATTCACCGCGAAGCCCCGCCCGTGTTGTGGATCGGTGCGCAGTCGTTCAGCTCGAAGATGACAGTGCGCTGGAAGTGGTCGTTGGACCAGTCGTGCGCCTGTTTTTCGTCACGTGATCACGTTCCCGCCCTCACGCACGTGCAGAGAGCGGGAGTCGGGGAAAAAAATTGGGAGCGGTTGATTGGTCCAGGGAACACGTAGTTTCCACCGCACTGTCAGCTTAGCAGTGGACGATGTACGGCCAGGGTTTTAAGGCTGCGGTTCCACAGCGACCGCATGCGGCATTATTATCCACTTTGTGGGCGTTTCAAAACGAAGCCTCATAGTCACAAAAGAATTATATAAAAAAAATATAAAAACACGCGAAAACAAATGTACAAAGTGCGACTCCTCTCACCAAAACTAGGAAAAGATGGGACACAAATTTCAAATTCATGGTTAAAAAAAAAAGAAGAAAAAACATCTAAACGCGCTAAACACGATGACAAAAACGAAAAAAAAGAAGCTTTCATTGACGTCACATTAGCCGTCATTGTTGTTGTGAGGCTGCTGAGCGAGTTCCTTGCTTCTGCAGCATCCATTTTGTACCACCGAATATGTTCTTGTCGGCAAGAGCAAACACGGTGAGAAACTAAGAAACTAAAGGCCAGCTTCCGGGACAAAATACCCCACGTTAACTTTTCCGTCTTCCTTTCTGCCCTTTCTTCATTCCTTCCCTTGCCTTCACCTCGATCTCTACCATAGCCTCCTCTATGCTGACAAAGCCTGGCAGATCGCCGCGAGACGCGGCCGCCAAAATTGAAAAGGTAGAGCGGCAGACAACGGATGAGACGAGAGCCACGTGACGGGCGCCTCGCTGCGGCGAGACGCCGAAACACTCTTTTCCCGAGCGATAGAGTGTCCACTCGTGCTCCTCGCGTTCCTCGCGCGACCGCTTTTTTTTTGTCGGGTTTGAAAACCATGTTTCGGGTCCTCGCCGCTGCAAAAGCTGTGCGCTGACGTCCAGGTTTCCCGAGAAATGCTCTGTGCTACCAGGTCCTCGCGCTCCAAATCTGCGACCAGGCACTCTATCGCTCCGTCGTCGAACTGGCCCTGTCTCCCTCGTATCGGAGCGAACAAGGTCGTCGTCTGCTCCTTGCGCGGTGTCTCGCCTTTGAAAGTAGCCGGACGCCGGCGTTCGGACAGTGAGTAGAGAGAAGGACAGCTGGCTGGGTGCGTCTTCCTCCTAATCATTCGAACCGGAGCTTGGCGCTCTGACGTCCCCGTGCGCTCTCGTCTCCTTTTCTCCCCCAGTTACTCGCGACTCTCACGTCATGTGCCCCTCTCTGCGGTGGTCCTGATCAGACTTGTACGTAATCCGTTACAAGTAACGAAATTACTTGTAATCCCTTACATTTATCAGTAATTTAGTAACGAAATAATTACATATTTTCTAGAGTAATTTTAATGTAATTCCCTTACATTTTTGACGTAACGGATTCCTTGTAATCCGTTACTTTTTTTTTGACACAACCAACCCCCCCCCCCCCTTCCGCCCCTTCTAAATAAAGTTTTTTTTTTTTTTTCGTTTTGGTAAAGTTGAGCACAGTGACAATGTCACGCGAATTGACCAGCGCAAAGGGAGGCTTGGCGCTCTTTAGTTCCGCAAAGCCTTTTTTTTTTGCATCACCAAGCCCCTGAATATATTTTTTTTTTTAGAGCCTAACAACAATGTCAAAAAATCCAAATGAAGATTTCTACAAAAAAAAAGGGGGGGGGGGAGGGGGGTTCCAGGTATTTCCGCTTTTTTTTTGTCCCTTGGTTTGTTTGTGTTTTTTTTTTTTGCGATCGAAGACGGGAGAGGACGACACCAAGTTATTGTGTGCCTCTTCGGGAAGCTCGTGGTGATAAGTGCACTGAAAAGGATTAACAATGTCCTTCCCGGTTATAGTGACTACGACCGTTTTCATAATGTCACCACACGAGACAACGCTCCGTCTACCCTAGCCTTTTTTGAGTCAGCTTTTTGCGAGCACTTACAAAATGGTAATAGTCTTCCTTTCTTCTTCTTCCGGTTTTGCCCCAGCAGAACGCATCTTATCTCAAGCAGATATTTTTACAGATAAAACATAATGGTGGCTGACGTAGACTTGATATTCTGGACTTGAGGAGAGAGTGAAACTCGTGATTGGGACCACAGCGCAGCTTACTTCTCTGCCCTTCGCTGCTCGTGGCATCAGCGGACGTCTATCTGGAGAACACCGGAGTAAACTGCAGTCGGTTCGTGCTCCGTGCATTTTTGAACTGCACCAAGAAAGGTGCACACGGCAAGCGTGCGTTTACATTTCCTTGTTTTAACCGACGTTCTAATTAATTGTTGTTATGAGTGTCCTTCTTTTTCTTCTATTACTTATATTTATATACTGGAAACTTTTTTTATTCACCAACGTCTCAAGTGGGGCTCGAACTGTTCAGAACCAAAGGAAGAAGAATATCGAGCCAAACCATATTTATTATTTAATTATCACCTCACTGTTACAAACTCTGTTTTGCTATTCATGACTTTCCCAGCTTCGCGATTTAAACAATGGAGAATTTTAGTAGCTCGGTCCGATGACTCCGATAACGATATCCGATACTTCGCCGCCGTCTTTGCACATCCATCATATCGTTATCGCGGGTATCGGAGGTATCGGAAGGATCTACTAAATCTCTCGAATATCAGGCAACGGCTGCAACGACGAAGCTTTGTTCTATCTTCGAGGTAACTAGTACTTCCCTTGCTTCACTGAAAAAGCTCAACGCAGAGCATAAAACATTCGTGAGGAACAATTTGGCACTCCCATCCAGTGCCTCAGCTCAAATGGTGTTCAGCGTAGCAGTCGACATATTGAGTAAGAAATACCGCAAGATGTTTGACGAGACTTTCGAGAGCCAGCTGTTGCTCAAAACACTCAAGGTCTTAAATGGAACAGGTTGCAACAATAAGAACTTGAATAATTCCTCTTCCCTCTGTTTCTTACTTGAATACAACAATGTTGAAAGTAACGCCACGAAAGTAACGGATTACTTTTTGGGGTAACGGTCAGTTACTTTTATAGGAGGGTAATTGTAATTGTAATAAATTACAATTTAGCCTTGAGTAATTGTAAATGTAATTCCTTACTATTTTTCAGTAACGTGTACAAGTCTGGTCCTGACGACGACACGGAGCATGCGCAGATGCTTCGAATCTCGCAAATCCGGTTCCTGCGCGCGCGCACACCTAGGTGGTCAAACGTGGACTTGTTTGTAAGCAGCGCGCTACGACCGCTAGCATGGTAAACACGAACCCCCTATAGCCCTTTTTCACAAGGGCGCCGCCATCTTGAAATATCGCTACTTCCAGTTTGGGTATGGTGCCTCGACTGCGTCTTCGACTGGTGTGTTTACCGCCCTATCCCGCCCATACATCAAAAGTGGTCCCGACGTGGCAACAAATGACGCGAATGTCATGCTGTTGCCTGTCGCGATCCTGGCGGTTGGCCGTAGAAATGCTGCCGAAAAGCACGAGCGAACGCGAGTGTCGCTGTCGTCACGGAGTCCCTTTAGGCGTCCCAACTCCGGCTGCTCTAGTTTCCGTGAACTGTCACAGTGGAAAGCGACCTGCAGCAGAACAGGCATCTGCCACATACACCACAACTGTTGGGACGCCGCCAGGGTCGCGACCGGCGACAGCATGACACTTTTATGACGTCATCAGGCGGAAATCGAGGGACCACTTTTTTGGCCGCGGTAAACACACCAGTCGGAGACGCGTTCCAGGCACCATAGTTTGGGCCCAAACACTGTTTTGCCTTCGTCACGCCAATTTATAATATGAGCGTCAACGTTACCCATTTTCATTTTTGTATCGCCTCTATTTCTCTCTTTTTTTTTTTTTTTTTACTGTTTGCAGGTTAAAATGTTTTACTATTTCTTTTGTCGCCCATACCAGAAATGCTTACCAGGTGATTGGGAACGCGAGTAAGCGTCCCCAGCCAACTTGACATCATGTGACCCTTCCGCCGTGGCCGACCTCTACTTTCCCGCACTGCGCTTTGCCAGCCACTGCCGGAGTGTTATATAAGATGGAATCGCACTGTGAATAGGTCAACGACAACAAGGCCTAGATTTCAGAGCTAGACCATAGAAGCTTATCCCATTTGTTACTTTTTTGCCGGAAATAAAGGTAGTTGAAACACAGTGCGACTTGTGCAAATGTTGAGTTGACATAGCAATTGAGGCTATCGCAGTCTTAAAGCCCGTTCACACACTCGCAACCGAGTAGGACCGGCTGAGACAAGACCGGTTTTTAAGCCTTTTACGAGGGATTGGGTCCTGCTCCGCAGCAGCGCATCCGGTCTTACGCCGTCGAAAAAGGCTTAGAAACCGGTCTTGTCTCAGTCGGTCCTACTCGGTTGCAAGTGTGTAAACGGGCCTTTTTTACCGCTGCATGTGCGTACTTTCTTCGTCGCGGTCCTGTTACTCGCTGCATTTTGGGCACTTTAATCAGCCATGTGACGCCACTGCAACTCAGACTGCGTTTTTTTTTGTTGTTTTTTCTAAACAAATTTTTTGGGCATGGTCATTCGCTGAGCTGCCTCCGTAAGTTGCGGTGATTGGCTCTCAGAGTGTTGCGCGGGAAGGTAGACGCACGAACTTTTTTTAGAGTGTGATGGAGATTCCTGAACACGCAAAAGACGCATTCTTATACGTTTGACCCCAACCCATTTTCCAACAGATACCGACTTACCGCGCGACATTTGAACAGATCAATTCATAGATCCGCGCCTAAACGTTTCATTTACCAAAAAGGTTGCTCTCAAAGATATCCCGCGCGTCATCCGCTGATTGCTCCCGTGGGCAAGGAGAAGAGGACACAAAACACTTAATCATTCGTCGTGAAGTATTTTCAAGAGAACGCAATAGACTCAAGCAGCGATTACAAATCATCCACAAGGGACCATTTCTTTTCTCCAAGGTATTAGGACCATGGCCTACTCCGGCAATTCATTACCGATTCTTTTTATTACTTTCCTCATTCATTACTGTACTGATTATGAGTGACTCGCGTGATCTGTTTGTGTATATGGTGCGGAGACTCGTGTGCCTCTGGGCGCGGGTGCAACGCGCGTTCATTTCTCTCTACGTATATATGTGCATCTATAGGAACTTGTGCAGAACACTACACGTTATTGAACCTATGTAGTTTTCTTTGTGTGTATGTTTATATACCAAATGAACTGCAATGGAGTAGCCGGCACTGCGCAGAAAGTACCAACGTCTCAAAGAAAATATAAATATATTAAAGAAGAAGATTTAGGGGTGGTTGATGCAGTTCTTTCTTTTCTTTCTATATATATATTTGAAACTCTGCAGAGATTTTTCTCGGCCGCTCACGAAATAACAGCCACACGTCCCGAAGAAGCCAAAAAACGTCAGAGTTTGGGCAGACTCCGGTGAGTAGCAGGCCATAGCCTAATTTTCGGTTGCGAACTATGGCTGCTTTGTGGTTTAATTACACCCTCTTTGCGCGCCCTACATTTTTTTTTTACGATAAACACTTTTCAGCTAAAAAAAAGCGAAAACAAAATATTTTATTATCCTATCACCAACGTCACCAGATTGCCCCCACCCCCTTCCCTCGCTGGCTAGGGCCAGTCGACGTTGATTCCGATTCACAGCACAAACGTCGCTTATAGTTCAATAAAACGTCGTTTGACTTACCCACATCACCAGTGATGATAAAACGCAAGGGGCATGGTTCATAAAGTTACATCGTTCAACAGGTTCAAGAGTGCTCCAATAGCAACGGGCCTTCCTCCCCTCAACAGACGCCATTCGTTCACCTTTAAGTTGCCGGTCGACTGGGTTAGCACAATTAAAACTAAAAAAATACATAAAAAAAAATCAGAGAAAAAAGTTGGTTTTAGGAGTATTCGTTGATTTCACTAAAGTTTTTGATTTTATTAATCACAAGATTTTCTTCAAAAACTAGGATTTAGTGGTATCCGTGGGTTACCTTTAGAGCTTCTAAAATCCTACTTGCGAAATCGTAGCCGATATGTTTGCATCGGCCAATATTCTGCTAACGCCAAATCTATTCGCTCAGGTGCTTCCCAAGGGAGTTCCCCAGTGGACTGCAAAATTCGTTATACATGCTGATGACAGTAGCTTATTTTATTTCGTGTAAAAATAGCGACGATCTTGTCACAATTGCCGATGCTACCCTGACCAAACTAGGAACATGGGCAAGAGACAATTGCTTCAAAATTAACACTGAAAAAACTAAAGCTACTATTTTTCGGCAAAAAAAGTGTGTTACTTTAAACAAAAGTATTGTGCTTGATTCTACCCCAGTTGAAATCGTTAGTAATTTTAAAAGCCTTGGAGTAATTTTTTCCCGAAAAAATATCGTGGGACCAGCCAGATTAGTCACCTACTTATAAAATTGTCAAGCGTTGCAGGACATACACTTCGTAGCGGTAAAACACTCCCAGTCAATGTGAAGCTATTAAATTACAATTCTTTATTTTTTTTTTTTTCACCTCAGCAACTGCAATTTCGTCTGGGGTAAAGCAACGTTTACGAACTTGCAAAAATTATTTTTGTTGGAGAAAAAAATGATAAGAATATTATGTGTCTTATGATTTTCATACAGATAGTCTGAAAAATTTAAAGTGCTAAAAATACATAACCTCTACAAATAAGATTATGGCCGAGTTTAAAACTAGAAATAAGAAAACACTATAAATCCTTTTCAAAACTTGCAGTATTGACACTAAATAAACCGGTCTACTTTACTAGACACATAAAATAATGGTGATCGTACCTTGTCGTACTGAATATGGTACTCAAATGCTACGTTATATTATACCTAAACTGTTAAACTTTATTATACTAAAATAACTTTGCTTAGACACTATCTCTTACAAGGCCCTGCGTTCGTTTTTTCTTTACTAGCAACTTCGGCAAAGCATTTCAACTTTTTGTGTATGCTAGTGCTGTCTGTTAGATAAGGTGTATTCGTCTCGTGTTTTCCCTTTTCCGATTTCTTGATTGAAATAACAGTGTACGTGTTTTGATATTTTTACTGCGTAACCATTTTTTTTCACTACTAGGCCAATGTATACGGTACAAAGGGCCAGTCCCACTAAGGTTTTTACCCTCTGCTCCGCCATTAAACATGAAAATAACCGTATTGTTATTATTATTACGTTATTATTATTATTATTATTATTATTATTATTATAATTATTATTATTATTATAGTATTTGCGGGCTCCCGCAATAAAAGTTTTGAAAAGTTTCATTTTATTTAGGTACCTCTTTAGGTAACGACCACGGATTTGGATAATGCGAAGGTAATTAACCACGCCCTCCATTATCTAGGCTGCTTCAAAATTCAAGCAGCGCGCTGGTGCTCTCGTATGTTTCAGTATATGCCAGCAGTATTTCTGCGCGTGGCATATAACCCAGCAATCGAATGTATACACGGTCCGTGGGATTCGAAGGGCCTTCATTTCCTTTCCAGTCTCTCCCGAGTCCAAAAGACAAACACAAGTGCGGCTTTCACTCTCCCAGCTTCCGCCGTTAGCGGCCCGAGCAAACACTGCCGCTTCGAGCCTCCCCGAAAGCTCCGTGGCTTTCAGTCACAGAGACACTTCTCCGCTGATAGCGCTGCGGGGCTATATAACCGACCTTTCAAATGACGGTCTCACATTGGAAAGTCCTCTCATCCGCTCATTGTGCCCGATAAGAAGCGCAGAGAGGCGCCATAACAATTATGCCTCACCAGCTGTGAGGCACTGACAACTGGTGAAGACGACAGGAAGGAGCTGTCCCGCCTCCAGCGCGAGCTTCCTATGCGGAGCGCACGTTCGTCTGCTACTTTTTGTAGGGGGTTGTGGTGACCGTCAGAACGCCGAGCTCTGATTGGTTCTGATTGCAAGGATAGTGGGTAGACCTCAAAGCAAGCTGCCCTGAGGTGTACCCACTATCCTACAATCAGAGCCAATCAGAGGTCGGCGTTCTGACGTCACTGCAACCCTTCCGCAAGAAGCAGACGACTTGCTCTCCGCATAGCTTTGACAATGCTTCAGCGCCACGTGCACCTAAAGTGTGCGGTATCAGACAAAGTAGAGCGGAAGGTGCGGAACGCGTGCCGGAGGCCGGGCGTTCGAGAGACGCGTCCTGCCGTTCTCATTCTGTCAGTCACTATAGATAGAAAGCCGTAGTGCTGAATTTTGTACGTCCCCTACTGAGAACTAACGCGGGCCACACGTTGGACGCGCTGTGTCAAAAGCGTTCGGCGCGTTTCCCACTGATTGAACGTGAATTCCAACAGAATGCTGACGCGCCACTTGTGGTGCCCAATCGTTGGTCTTCAGTGCACTCTAAAAAAATCCCGTGCGTCTACTTTCCCCCACAATACTCGCAGAGCCAATCACCGCAACTTACTGGGGCAGCTCAGCAAATGACCATGTGAGAACATCTGTTTAGAGAAAAAAATCCAGTCCGAGTTGTGACATTAAGCAATGCAAAACCTCACGCTTGCCCCCTAAGTTGCGGCGATTGGCTCTCCGAGTGTTGTGCGGGAAAATAGACGCACGGGCTTTGTTTAGAGTGATATAGCGGGTGCTGCGAAAGACGAAAGGCTCTCGTTCGAGGCGGAACATCTATATAATGAATTCTTGGAGGAAGCACACAAGCGCAAGGACAAAAGTGAATGAGAACAGTGACGACATTATGACGGTCAATGGAAAAACGCAACAAAGAAACTCCACGATCTCACAAACTTACTTAAACTTCACAAAAATTTTTTTTTTCGCGAAGTCACATCACATGACAGGAAATGGAAACCAATCAGCGCTCCATTGAGTTATCCCCATCTCTGTGTTCGCGTTCAGGTTTCAGCACAGAGAGATATGATAAGACGCGTGTACGCGCGCAGGTACACGCACCCGCATGAAGGGACAGATCTCAAAGTTTAAAGCGCAGAACACAAAATATAAATCTTGCACCACACGCAAAGTAGTACTCTGATTTTAAATGTATAAAGCTGAAAGTGTGAATTGAAAATGTTATTAACGACGTCAACCAACTAGTTCAAGTACCGTGCCCAGCTGTGCGCCTCCGTTGCGCAGTAGCCAAGTCTGACGCTGCACCGGAGCCGCTTGATAGTACTACGGCACTACGGCACGCTAAATGAATCTTCCTCAATAGGGAGTTTTCGTAGACCGCGCTGCCCCCTCCGCTAAGCGTTCCGCAACGAAGCAGTTGCTACTGCGCCTGCGCGCCGATAGCCTTGACTGTGGAGTTCCCGCTATCGTAGCGGGTTGCGGAGGGCCTTGCGGGACGGCGAAAACGATCTACGAAAACTCCCTAATAAGTGCGTATCGTATGATATGGAGCGGGGCTATATTCCCAAAAATAAGGAATGACAGAAACGTAGCGGTATCCGCACATCTCCCGTCCCGATTTGGCGCCAAATCACGCACAAACACTGCCCTTCCTTTTCACAAAGCGTGACACATCGTCGAGAGGCCTGCAGGGGCGCATTGTTTTGTCTGCGTTCTCGGCGTGCTCGAACTCTGTAGCTTGTAACAGAGACACCCCCCGTGAAACGGGGAGCGTCCAACAAAACGAAGGAGATGAGGGAGGGAAAGTCGCAGGATATTGGCCCTTGATTGGCCCACAGAGCGGAAGGAAGCGAAGCCGCGCATGGCGACCGGCCAGCACGGCCCTTGTTCCTCGACCGGCCGATGCCGCGATCCGTTCCCAGGCCAACAAATGAGCGCCGACGCTGAGCAGCGGCGGCAGGGACGACGAGACGAGAAAGAGCGCGCCGGCGGAACACCTACGCCAGAACGCGGCTCGGGACAATTCCGAAAGATAAAAGCAGCAGCGAGGGAAGGGAAGCAGGATGTTGCTCATCGCCGAGCCGTTACAAAACGCGAGCAACGCAGGGCAGGGCATCGCGCTGTCCTCCCGTTGTGGCTGCTGATCTGGACGAGCACAGGCACGGCGTGCACGCGAGACCTTTGCAGGAGACAACGCAGGCACACGCGGGACGAGGGAGGGTGCGACGGCACACGGGCTCGAAGTCCACGGGCAGTGTTGTGCAGCTGAAGTCACTGACTGTCCCTCGTCTCCAGATTATTAACCGAGAATGTGTTTTTTTTTTTTCAGCCGAATTGTACGAGAAAGCTGTCATGAAGAATCGTCACGAGGGACCGCGACGTCACAGTCATATGATTTCATGACGTCACGTGATGTCATACTCACACGTAGCAGATGCCCAGCTCGTGCGCAACACACGTGCTCACCGGTCTTTGTCGGCATCATCGAGATAGTGTAATGATTATTATTTGTTTCCTTCGCATGATTACGTGTCGCAGCAGATCAATGCGTCCAGGCTCGTCGACCACAGGCAGCACGCAGGTCCAGAGAAAAAGCTAAGATAGTATTAGGCTGTATCCATGCCGTCCGTCAGAGCGGTCACTACGATTGCAAATCGGACATTTAAGGCTACACACGAAAACACACACACACACGCACGCACGCGCGCGCGCACACACACGCACACACACAAGAAAAAACGGGAGTTTTGGGGGTTGTTTTTAAGGGTATTCGCGACTCCAGCGACCTATAGGGGGCGCCCCCACCAAACAAACATGGCGGCTGAGTCCAGGTCGCGGCGGCTCGGCCGGGCCGCCTGAACAGGTGGCGCGTTCAATTTAACAGATTTTCTTTTGTTTAATGCCCAATTTTATAGGTATTTGAACTGAGACGGTTAAGTGTAGCCGGTGCAGATAAACTTGCAAAGCATAGTTTTGTTTTGCCGGTGTTGTTTTGCTCTTTTCGTGTCAAACTTTCGTTTCGGAGATTTCGTTCAAAACCGAAACTATGGGCTCCGGAGAGACGGTAATATACTAATCAGTTTTGATCATCTAAGGAAAGCGGCGATGACTATAGAATTCTTCCACAGAGAGTAACTTTTCAGCTAACTCGCATGCCTCGACCATGCGACTTATCTGTCCGCGAAATCGAGCTTTTGTGCGTATCCGCGTTTACGAAACAGCTCCAGTCGTCTGCTCGGCCAACAACACAGGCTGCAGGAAAATTACGAAAATTAAGCAACCGCTTCTTGAGCCAAGGACCCTGTTGACCCGCCGGCGCCCCACTAAGCAGCTGATACTCGTATTTCAATTTAGGTTTTATTAGCAATCGAGAAGTCATTTTGACGAGCGGGTTATGTATTATATTACGTACAATGGGGGGGGGGGGGGGGGGGGGGGGGTCCCACTAAAGCGATATTAGTATATTCTTCGGGTTGAAAGATGAGCTTAGTTGACTAGCTATTAGGTGAGCTGCTGAATAAAACTATATTTGACAGACGGAGACATACTACTTAAACTTAGTCAAATGGTTCTATAGCCGGCAGCACGGGGACAAACTGAAGAGAGTCTTCATTGAAGATCCGCGCAGAACCTCTCTGCATTGAACGGAGAAAATTAGTATTTTTTTTGTGGCCGGTCAACCTGACCAATGTAGACGTATATTGCTGCTGGCTTCGACGTCCTCGTAATATAAATATTGGAGGCGCGATAGGTCAAAATGCCGTGACAGCATCTAACGTTGCGAGACTTGTCTCCCACCTTTTGAAAACAGATAATTTCCCTCATTCATCATTTGCAGTGAGTAAGTTTTCCTGAATCAAGTAATTGCGAAATCAACCCAACTCCTTCAGTGTGGTCCAGAGGCTTTTTCGGCGAAAAGCAGCCAAGATGAATAGCCAACGCACCGACCGGCGTGGGTGGCTCAAACTTGAAGCTAACCGAACACAACCAAACTCAAGAAAAGCAGCTATCGAACCTTCCCATTCACTTGACTGCAACATTGATGCTCCCTCCAGTATCAGTTACCAAGCAGTCGTCACTTTGAATGTGATTCGAGACAGACAAGAAATCAAAAAGTTTTCCGTGATTCCTCCCCATCCAAGAAACCGAAAGCACGGGACCGTGTGCTGTGGAGTAAACGGGCTTTCAAACACGTAATAGAAGAAAACAATCTACTGAGGCTTCACCACACTAATGATCACTCAGGCAAACTTAAGAAATATTCGGACCTTGGTCAAATTACATCGTTCGCCACCGCGCCGACAACACGTCTCCGCGAAAGCCACCAGAGACGCGGAGGGGCGCGGAGCGACCTGGACCGGCTGGTTCCCGGTTTCCCCGCTTGGCGGCGTCCGTTTTGCTGGAGTCGCGAATATATGTGTTGTTGCATTACAGGAACAACGTTGTGTGGCAGGACGCAGGAGTAGGGTAGTAGGAAGCTCTTCAGATCGCAAACAAAAGGAAGCGTATAATATACGAGACGAAGTGAGAAGGATCTCAAGGTCCTCTTCAATGGCTTCCCAGTGCTCAGGGGCGAAACGTCAAGTTATAAGCAGGGTGTTTCAGTACCAGGCGTCGCAACACATGGTTTAGTCCAAACTCCAACACAACCGTTTTTTTTTAGTGGCATACGAATGGTCGAAACGGGGTTCTGCAGGCACTTTACTTCGTTAATGTCCAGACGCAGCCGACGCTACGAGTTCACGGGACCAATGAGACAGCCTCAGAAGCGTACCATCGTGATGATCGCCGTGTTTCTGTACGTGTTCTGTCACCGCTGAACGAACCATAAACAGAAAAGGCCCAGTCACTAGCGCTTTTGACGCTGCTTGTATGGTCCCATTAGCCCGTAGAGTCGGCTGCGTCTGGACTTAAACGGTAACGAAGTAATAGGAAGGTTTAGGAAATCGTTCCGATAACGATGCCCGATGCTCCACCGGCACCTTTGCGCAAGCGTCGTTTCGTCATTAGGTTTCGTTATCAGAGTTATCGGAACGATCTACTAAAACCCACAGCTCCGCGAAACAGCCATGGCTTCTTCTCGACTCCGATCACAAGCCGTAGAAATTCACGCCTCTGGCTAGCATCTTCACGAATGACGTAAATGATATAATTAGGAAATATATTAATAGTACATATACAGTTACCCGTGATTTGGCGTTCTTGTCAGCAGGTGCCGCAACGTGATTGGCTGTGAAACGCTAAGATGGCCGCGACTCACCACGCGGTCGAAGCTGATCTCACAGTTGGTTTCGTTACGAAGCCGCGCTGCCGGCATGGATCATGGAAACTGTATGAAGTTCCCATGATACTATACTATACTATACTATACTATACAATAGAGATAAGTGGTGCAGAAAGGCTATATAAAGCCTTTCTGCACCACTGATCTCTATTGTATAGTGCTGGATCGCGGATCGGGAGCCCGTCGGTAGCACTGCCGGCGGCCATTGCTTGACACACAGGCAATACACGCGAGTCTATGGGGAAAAAGAACCCACAAGTATAGGAATATTGAAGCTTGTATCCGGTGCTCGAAGGCGAGTATCTTTGTTGATGTGCTGCGATCATTATCTCGGGTGTTTGGATATCGAATAGTTATTTGTCGAGCATTCGAACGACCCACGATTTAAAACAAGATCGAACGTGCCGAATCACCACCGACTGTGCCGGCGTCGCTTGCTTCAAATGCTAAATAAATGACGCGGTCAACCAGTGAACGAGTTTTAGTTCGTCACAGAAGCCCTCACTGCAGTTCGAAGCATAAACTCTCACCAGAAGTGCTCCGTACAAGCGCTTGAAACGATGTGGAGGCCTTCTAACTTATCGTCTGCTAAGCTCCGGTGAGTTCGAGATCACGAACGAATTCACATCGACTCTCGGCAACCCTCGTCTCATTGAACCGCATCACAGTTTACGCCCAACAAAGTCACAACCCTCGACTCTTAACCACAACACATTTATTTAAAAAAAAAGTATGGTATTCTAATTTTTGGAATTACCCGAGACTGCGGTGATGACGGAAAAACGACAGGAGAAGGGGAAAAAAGTCTCAACCGCACGTCAGAGAAGCACTCACTGCAGTTCAAAGTAAAAGCTCGCACCAGAAGTGCTCGGTACAAGCGCTTGCGCCCTCACGTTACGTTTCTGATATTTTCGCCCAAACATTAACTGTCGTTCCAAAAAAAAAAAAAAAAATAGACAGTTTTTTTAGCCGGGAGCAACCTACTAAGGTAAAAAATTACAGTTTTTCTCGTTTCTCCCGTAGAGTCCCGTGCATTGGCTGGTGTCAAGCAATAGCTGCCGGTGGTGCCGCCCGACCCCAGCAAGGCAAGCATCGATCCGCGATCCATCCTATACAATAGAGATCAGTGTTCTGCACGTGCGACAAACCCGCTGGAGCTCTGCGCGAGCCATTTTGTGCACTGGCGCCTGTCTAGGCTGTACTTTATTAGCCTGTCCCCTGTGGACTACAGTTATGGCGGCGTTGCGCATCCGTGGCTTAGTGAGATCGGTCTATTACAGGGGAACTTTTATAGCAAAGGGGCCGAATCGGGGGTCGGTCGCAGTCCCGAGGGCCGGATTATGAATATAAAAAAAAAGTAAACAAAAAATGTTTTTGTTTATTCTGCTTTCTTCATGAGCGCGTATGGTGCGCGTCGCGGCGCCGTTTTTTATTTTTATTTTTTAATTTTTTATGCACGCTTATTTTTACGTTGGTAACAGGGGGATGGCTGGAAGCGGGCCGCAGGCAGGGCGACACTGAAAAGATCGCGGCCAGCTGCGGGCCGGTTCATAGCCTCCTATATACCGACAAAGCCTGGCAGATAGCCACGAGAAGTGGCCACCGAAATGGAAGAAAATGGAGCGGCAGACAACGGATGAGAGGAGAGCCACGTGACTGGCGCCCCGCTTCGGCAAGACACCGAAACACACTTCTCCCGAGCGAACAAGTGTGCTTCGGGTCCTCGCCGCTGCAAAAGCTGTGCGCTGACGCCCAGGTTTCCTGAGAAATGACTCTTTGATGCCCTGTGCTGCCAGATCGATCTTCGCGCTCCAAATCTGTGACCAGGCACTCTTTGTCTCCATCGTCGAACTGCCAGGCTTTGTGAGTATAAAGGAGGCTATGGCCGGTCGGAAGACCTCCGCGGGCCGGATGCGGCTATTCTGTAAGTTGTATAGACCCCTCTAAATACTGAAAAACCTGGTTCTTCGTTGACTACGTTTCCGCTCAACATTTGATCAAACCTCGAGGCAAACGAAATACGATGCAACAACGTCAACTGTGTTTTCCTTAAAAAACAACAACAAACAAACAAACAAGAACACACACACACACATATATATATATATATATTTTTTTTTTTTTCAGCACTGTACTACGTTACTTGACGGGCAGGTTATGACAAGCGAGAAAGAAAAAGAAAAAGAGAGAAAGAGAGAACAAAAAAGTCATTCTAAGAATGTTATTTCTGCATTTCATGATACCGAAAAGTCTATAAAAGGGAACGTAGGTAATCTAAATAACAGAAAAAGAGACATAAGAGAGACGAGCGAACTTGCAGTAAGAGTTGTAAATCTCAATCGAAAAGAGCATTGTGCGTAGCGTAGCTCGCTTGGGACTGTTCGTTCTCGTTAAAAAAAAAAAAATATATATATATATATAGAAAAAAAAAAGAACAACGCAAACGAATAAAAGAAGCAAAACAGCCGCACAGTAAACGAACATGTACAGGCCATGCGCAGCTGCGTTACACGTGCCTGTTTTGATTCGGTTTTCACAGATGACCCTGTTTTGCTGACACGGGAGAAGGGAAGGAGGACCCATAAAAGATGGCGTGCTCCATCTGCTGTCCCGCTTTTGGACCATTCAGACACAGGCGTTTTTTTTTTCTTTCTTTTTTGTAGGGGGAGGGGGGAGGGGGGACGATGATGATGTGGAGTTTCTAGTGGATCGCTTTTGCATTCCGATAACAATATCCCATATACTCCGCCGAATCCCTTGCGCACTGTTTGGTTTGAACACACGAAATGAACAAACAATACGTTCTACACTCCCCGAATCGACTGTTTAATGTCTTCCAAAGAAACCTAAACTACCGCCCTTTAAGTACTGTATTCCATGCATTATATGACTTTAAAGATAGAGGTCACCGATAATGTTTATTTTTATACTTGTGTTTGCACAAAGTGCTCTGGCGTCACGAAGGCTTAACAAATGCTTTGATAACATGTTTTTTTTTTTTTTTTTATCGCCCGAACTTTACACGCATATTTGCAGACGACACTCGAAGCACTAATAAACACCTCCGTCCTGAGAAAGAAGCACGGCTATGGTGTTGATATAACTGGCGTCGCACTCCGCTCGAAAATGAAGAGGAATGAAGGGGACAGAAACAGTATAGAAGGAGAAAGAAAAAAAAAAAAATGGAAAGGAAAGGCAACCTCTAATTTGGACAACGATGGAGCAAACGCCCGTTCTTTACGCGATAGAGAGAGAGCGAGGGAGTAAGAGAACGAGAGAAAGTGGTTTGGACACATTTTGCTTGTTTTCTTTCGGTACGCGCGGCAGAAAGCGGTATCGATTGTTATAAGAGGGGTGCTCGAAGTATCAAACGAAAGGATCTAGCCGGCTGCTTGCTTCGGTAAAACCAAGAACGGCCAACGCAAAATGGCAATTGCAGAGGAAAAGGTCCATAAAAAGACCAACAAAAATAGTGGGATGCAGCCTAAAAAGAGCCACGCTACAAATACAACAAAAAACACAAAAACAGCGCGGAATCAATCGTTGGTCGTGCATGATGATCAAACGCGAACGAACAGAAGCTTATGATAAAAGCAGTCGAACAAAGCAGGCCCAAGTACATTAATCAATTCACGTAAGAGGTAAAATAGAGGGCCTTATGACGCGCGTGCAAACACAAAGCAACCTGGGTAATGGCCGTTTGAAAACAAACTCAATGGCTGCCATCATGCCTGAAAACCATTATATTTGTTTTGTTCTTAAGCATATACCTCTGCAGGTACCTGGCGCGTAAGTGCGCGTGTTGTACGTTCGTGGAAACTCGGTTAGGCTGCTGCGGGCCAGTAGTTATAGAGATAACCATTCCGTGGAATCCTGCCGCGTTACAACTTTTCCTCGTAGGAAAAGCAGGTGTATTTATACGCGCGCCATTATTAGACCACGCGCATCGAACGTAAATATAGCGTGCGGCCCAGCTCGCAGAAAAAGAACAACATCCGACTCCGTTATGCCTGGTTCGAGATACTCTCCAGCACAGCAAGTGGAGAGCCAATCATGGCGACTTAATTACAGGAGACCAGCCGCCATTGACGAGCATATCACGCGTTGTAATCCGCACTGGGATTTTGTGAACGAGTGTCCGCTTACTTCATATCAAGACACTTCCTCCTGGACACTTTATACCAAATATACCTATTGTCCTAGATGTTTTATCCCAAGACGCTTCACCCTAGGGAAATTACATATTTGGTACCTTTTGGTACCTTCTACAAACTCTACAGACCACCCAGCAATGCTGTCATAAATTGTTTCTAGAAAAAAGGTATTGAAAAAAATAAATAAAACGTCTCGGAATAAATACATTGGGTGTGAAGTGTGCTGGATAAACAGTCTCGGGATAAAGTGACCGGGGACGGTCTGTGGTAGAGCCTTGTTGTTGCCCTTGACATCATGCACGTCCCACCGCATGGTCCATATTTTCTTAGTGGGGCGTACCATAATGATCTACACTTTATTTTAATTTTATTACTGCAGGTATTGCTCCAGACTTGGAGGTCGGTAGATATGCCCACTTCCTAGAGTTACTTCCCCTGGAGCCGAACGCTGCCCTTATACCACATTTGTGGCGGCCTCTCTATGCTCTAACGAAATCACACTTCGGAAGCGCATCGCACCCTCGCCTGGATAGCTTCTTCCAGTTTTCAGTGACCGTGAAATGGCGTCTTCGCGGGTATTCTATTTTTTCCCGAACAGGTGGTAACCACTGAGGGCCAAATCGCTTCGTAAACAAGCACGACCAAACGCCCGACAAGTCATACGACGCGTAAGAAAGATGCGGTTATGTGATTGCTTTAAGCCATTTTGGAGCACATTTTGGAGCAGCCAAAAGTTATTTTGGAGCAGTAAAAAGTACTCTAGGAGCATAAACACAATGTCATTTTCACTCATACTAGTTCGAGTGTCATATTTAAGATTCATGTGTTTCTGTCGACTTTGCCTTCCTGCTTCTGTGCAACAGAATGGCAGGTTTAATTCCCTAGCTAGCAGTTTAATTGCATTCAGAAGCACAAGACACGGTAACAAGACGTTGATAGATGAAGGGCAGTGCGAACTACATTTCATAAATAAATTAGGTACGAAATCAAACTTAGACCTCGATACTATATTCCAAGGAGCAAGGTTTGGAGGCGAGCTAGTTAGGAAACATAATTTAAACCCTGAGACCAGTGTTTGAAGGCCTTTTTTTTTTTCTTTTTTTTTTATATCTCCTTGTCTCGGGGTTTAAATTATGATAGCATATACCACTGAAATAATGTTAGAATATATTACTTTTCAGGACACACAAAAAAAAAATTTTTTCTTCAAGTTTTGAAGGTTGTAATTTAACTAAAGTTCTTAATTTAGATATAAAACAAAGCTTTTGTCGTTTGATTAAGAACATCAATTAAGTTTTATGAGCAGAACTTCAAAATAACTAAAATAAGAATGTAAGAAAAAAAAACGCTTTTCTAAAAAAAAAAAAAAATCCCGCCCGAGCTTGTTTAGGTTACTCCCGAGCATGCATTCACTGCTGGACCTAATTTCGTTTTAATGCACTGTACTTACTGTTCCATCGCACGGATATAACCTATAAAATGGTAATAACCAAACTGGCAAAAAAAATTAAGTAGTCTATAAAAGTATTATAGCAATAGTCACGTATCCTCCATGAATCTTCAATGTGAAAAATATATCGTCAGAATATCGCAGTCTGTCATATTTACTAGCTGCAGATTCATTCAGAAACCGTGTGTAACGTCCCGCTCTGGAGGGGTGCTCTCCCTTTAGCACGCGGGTGCGCTGCAACGAAACAAAACACATTTAAAATAGCGACGTTCACTACGTGACTGTCGCTTCACTGCACTACAACACTGCGCAGTGACAAGCGCACTCAACGATGCTAACTGCCCAACCAGAACAGACAACGAGCACGAGAAATATTGGAAAACTTCCAAGTACTGTCAATAAAATAAAATCGAATATATTGTTATTTGAGGCGATAATCGAGTTTTGGAAATGGACCTTTTTTCAGTAAGGAGCGCCTCATGACGGTTTCGCCGCCTACTACAAATGGAGGGCAACCGGACTCGCCTTCTCCCATGGAAACAGATTAGTGTCGCAAGAAAACAGTGCCCCCAAGAATGGCGAAAGGGCGGTCAAGGTCAAGGGAAAAGGGTGTGCGCGTGCGCAGACGCTTACTGGAAAAAGGTCCATTCGCACAAGCCTACCGAAACGAACCGGCCGTGCAGCGAGGCTTGATTTGTTAAGTTTTCAGTATTATTAAAGAGAAACTCAGTTTTAGCGCAACGTTGACGCAAATTCATCATATTTTGGTCAAATGTAGCAGCAGGCACGCGTTCTGACGCAGTTTGGCGCAAATTGCGTAGCAATCACATCACTGGTGATGGCCGAACCAGACCAGGCGTGGTCCAATTACACGGCCTCATGTGAACGCTCGCGACGTCGTGATTGACCAGCAGCCGGTCGGCCTCGGTCGTCTTTCCGATGCGGCTTGTCGGGCGTTTAGTCGTGCAGGTGTACTTCCTGATTTGGCCATCAGTGGTTATCAACTAACCAAACTCACAAAAGAAACCTGCAAGGACGCCATTCTGCGCTTACTGAAATGCTGGAAGCAGCTGCCCAGGCGTGGGTGCGATTCGCTTCTAAGAAGTGATTTCAGTAAAGCATGGAAAGGCTGCCACACAGGTGGCGCAACTGCGTTCGGCTCCAAGGGAAGTATCTCGAAAAAGTGGACATACCTAGCGACCCCTACGCGACCACTAGGCGGTCAAGACGTGACTCTAACGGCCCAACGACATGGGACGTTTTTCACGCGCTTCGTTCGCGTCAGCGCGCGGCGCTCCGTGCCGATATCTGCCCCGGTCGGATATCGGCACATAGCGCCGCTCGCTGACGCGAGGTGACGCTGACGAGGACGAAGCGCGTGGAAAACGTCCTATACACGTTTGCAAGAAAGGCTCCTGTGCGCTGCCATTTTGAGCGATGCTGGCGCCCCGTACCGCTTCCGCCATGCTGGGGTGCGCCAGGGGCCCGTCAGTGGGGTGCGCGATGACAAGATGGTGAAGTTTGCTGCATCGCCGATGGCTAGCGTTAGCGGCACACTTACTGTCTCGGAACGCAGGAGGAGGTATCCACACAGAATCGTAGCGTCACATATTGTAGGGCGGGGCATTTTTAAGGGTTGGAGCTGACTCTATAACGATCGCAGCCTCTGTTCCTGCATGTTGTGGAAGCCAGAACTGCCGCGAGCGCAGCCATCGTTGATGCAAAGGCCACGCGATTTGTGGCGCATTCTGAAGAGCGCCTTGAGGCTTTAGATATTTTTGAAATTTTTCGATTTGTTACCGGTTTAGGCATTTTATTTAATTATCCGTGCTCTTTCGCGGTCGAAGACGACACGTGTACGTTTTGTAGTTATTTTTCAATTTCTTTCTGCGCTCAGTGGTGTATGCTTCGGCGAGAGACGCTTGGCAACATTGTACGACAACCAGCGAACGTCCTGACTGGAGAGTAGGTCCGCCTCACCTTGGCGCGCAGTTCGAGGTTAAGCCGGGATCCCACTTGCAAAGGTGTATATGGTTGGGCCTTTAGAAAGGGAGGGGGGGGGGGGGGGGAGCTCGCGATAGTGAAATGTGCAGCGAAAATTGCCACCGCCCGGCGGCAGAAAACTAGCAACAGAGGAAACGAGTATTAAACACACACGTTTGGAAACGCGAATGTGCAAGCGAGCTCTGTTAAAAAAAATAGGTCACCACCATTTTCGTGAAAGTGTCGCGCAAAAATGAAACAGGTGCTCAGCATCCTGCGACGCGATCACCCTCCGGCGGCCAATCAAAGCGGACTACTGACGTTATCACAAGTGACATGAGCTGAGCAGAGGGATTGGGAGGTGACTATTGGCAGCCATCACGAGCTTGTCCTGAGCAAAACGAAGTGCATGCGCATAACACAACCTTAAAAAAAAAAAAAGCGAGCAGTCGGCGAACAGTCAACAAATCACGTGACCTCCCTCGCCACGTGCAGTTGCGAAACATCGTGCAGCTGTTTTTGTTTCACTCGTTTCCCTCCGCACTGCCGTGTCATGTGTTCAGCGCGACAGATGTCGCGAAGCGGGCTACAATGGGATCGGCTCTTTACATCTTTCCCTTCTGTATCTAGAGCAGAGGTTTCCTACACTGACATTTCAGTTTCACCTACACAATGAAACACAAACAAGAACAAGCTAAATTTTATGCTACGGCATATATCCCGCACGTGTGGATTCAACCATACCCAACGAATGTTTCGTAGATTCAATGCACCAGAGACGCGAATGAACTCCCCCGCAAAAATAAAATAAAATAAAAGTGGGGCATATGTCGCAATTCCACAGGAAATGACTTGGCATTCACGATTTGCTTCAATTATGTTGCGCAGTCTCGCGGATCAGAGCCGTTTATATACACATTTCCAATGCTTACCACCTTGTAAAAAAAGAAAAAAAAAATGCTAAGTCACCATGGGCTATGGACGCATGCACGGCGTCTGCAATTTTGCGGAAGAATGCTTCTGCGCACTCTCAGAACGCGTCTCACAGCCCAGTAGAGAGAAACGGTAGACCGAAAAAGGCGATCATTAAAGTGGTCTCGGAAAGTTCAGCAGTCTTTTGAAGATGCCGAAAAAACTAGCCACTACGACCGGGAGTATAGGGCAAGGACACGCGCTGAGTTTCAGACATTGTTAGGGTTCGAGTATTGTCGTCATCGCAACGATTTGGCAAGTGCCACTACCCGAATGCTTGTCAAGCTATTGATTATCGCGAGCCGAAATCGAGTGCTCACGCAATGTTTGCTGGTCAAATCTATGAGCCGCATTCAAATATTGTCACTCGGAGACTATGCCAAAACTGCGAACTCCGAACTTTGTGTTCAAATTTTGCAAAAAAAAAAAAAAGAAGATTGAAAAAAAAAGAAAAAAAGAGAAAGACATTTACAAGTCTTTGTAATGCGAAATTAGAGCACAGCTCTTGAGGAGGAGCAGGGGAGGGTACGAAGGGGAGGGTATGCCCCTCCTTCTCCTCCGTACCCTCCCTCCTCCTCCTGCACAGAACTACAGACCAATTCAGTTTCCTCGCTAAATTTACAGAGGAATCGAATCGGTGTACACGTCTGTGACGTCCCATAATGCAACACGCGCGGTTACGCCGACGGCGACAGCGGCGGCGATGCCGCTATGGCCCCATACTGTTCATTGCCTCAGTGCAAGACCTACTGCATTGAGGTGGGGGTCAGTTTTCACCGATATCTAGCGGCCGGCGCGCTGAGGAAAGAGTGGCTCTCGAAGTTGAGCGCTGATTCACGCGATGGTTCTCTCGAAACATTTCACCGCCGAAGACTTCAAACCAACGGTGCATGACAACCAAGGCAAGTGGAAAAATGAGTGTCACGAGTGGCCCAAGGGTCAAAGTATATATAGTACGCGTAAAGCGTGCGCGTTGATACTCACTCGTTGCTGTGCAGTGTGATCGTCCTTAGTGTCGGTCCTCCCGCTGCGGTGTTTTTGGAGAGGATACGAATTCCGCAAAATTATAACTGCGTGAGACTCCGATCTTTGAAACATTGTAGAATTGTTACTCCTACGAGCCCCCCTACACAATGCCTCACTAAAGGAGGCATCGACTGCAGCGGAAGTGACTCGCTCAGTGCCTGCGTGTGTGTCGGACGCACCTGATCAATTTTCTTGAAGTTCGGTCGGAGGTACACGTTAAATAGAGCTAATGGCAACTGGACCAATGTACCGAAGGAGCAACACGGATTATCCAGCCTAATGAATTACTTGTTTATACACCATGGATTTTGCTTACCCTCCGCGTGACGAAAGTTTCGTGCCACTTCGCTTGAAAAACAGTTTTTCAGCGGCAAATCACGCTACATGAAAACGACATGATTACATCTAGGTTAATAGCTCACTAAAGGACGTGGGTGCCACGTACGAAGCTCTAGTCATTCTTTTTCTGAAGTGACTGCACCGCCTGCTGCAAAACCCTTCGCGAGCCCCATATTTTCGAGAGTTACAAAATTAGCGGAAAATAAAGGCACGCGAATAGCTCTCTTGTTTTGAGGCCAGAATTCAAGTCTTTAGAATTCGCGAAAGTTAGCGGCTGCGAATAGGTTCCTATGCCTAATTTGCGAATAATTGGGATCGCAAAAAATAAAGGCTTTTACGTATGCAGCGTTTAAAACAATCGGGAGGACGAATCATGCGATTCTCTCAAAGACGTATCCGGCCGTTGGAATTGCACACGATAGTCATTCGGAAGGGGGAATGTACGAAAGTTAATCAATCGTGGCACCGTTTGTGAGTTTCAGATCCACAGTTTGGGGATACTTGTTGAGAGCCAACGACTACAGTAAGGAACTCTCCACGTGTACGTACGCTCGTCGACGTGGTCGTTGGGGCCACAACGCCGCACTCAATAATGTGCCCGGCATTCACAAGTTCGCCTTCCACAAGGCACCGCCTTCCGTCGGCAATGCGCTCCATAATAGTAAGCGACGGCACTGAAGCTGAAACAAATAAACGCATCACAACAACCACAGTAGCAACATTTTGTAAGCATCCGGCTTGGCATTCCTTGTTTTCGCGTGTTTCCACTCTCGTGGAACGATACAACCTTTTCGAAGAAACAAGCATTCACAACGTAAATAGCGCAGTTTACCCGAAAAAAAGCCTTCATTGTCGCGAGGATCCACGTTTCAACGTGCACAGAGAGCAGACGACGTGCAGCAGTATCCCCACTAGCAGTGTTTCCAACATCGGCCTCATGGTGGCGACTCTGTTCGATCTCGAGGCGAATATGCGAAAACAAACGCAAAAAGCTGCGAAAAAAAAGGTTAGTTTTTGTTTTTTGAAATTACACCGCAACAAAAGAGTTTATTGGTCCGTGGGGTTGCCTGTGAGTATGATTAGGTCCCATAGTGCCAGTAAGGTTGTGTGAGCATTATAACTGAATATCGTTGTAGCGCTCCATGTAAGAGATAATACAAGAAAATTTCGGCGATTATGTTTTGGTCTATTCGTGTTCAATGGAGCATTATCACATCATACACACCAATCTCTTCTTGAAAAAGACACGAAAAGAAATTTTAAAACGAATTAAACGATTAGCAAAGAGCACCTGGTGGATGTTGCTAAAGCCTTGTTTGTAATGCCCGTCTAGGAACTTTGACAGGTAGTGACGGTAACTGTCTCGCCTCCGGCCACGACGAGAGAAGAGGGGAAGGAGGAACTCCACCCTCCCCAAGACTCTCTTTTTTGTGTGTCCCAGAAGTTGCTACTGTTCCTCTACAAGATTAAGGAAGATCAACCCGTCACTCAAAATCGGTACGAAGACAGCTTTGGGGTTACTATAGTCAGTTACAGGTTAAGAAGGTAGCGGCAAATGCCCCTCAAAGGGAATCGGATATCCCTCCGCCACCTCCGCATCCAATAGCGTCCCACCGTTTCCGTGACGTCGCGGCCAACGCGCGAGGAGGGTCTTGCCTTTCTGTACATATTTGCTTTATCTCTCGACTTTGACTTAGCATTGTGGAAGCCACGAGAGGGAGATTAGAGTTCCCCCCACCGACGAAAACAAATACGACCTTCGGGGATTAGCTTCCCCCCCCAATGGATACAAAGGCAGCTTTCAGGGGCTCGGTTCCCTCTCCGATGAATACAAAGGTCGCTTTCTTAAAAAGTGGGATCGGAGACAAGTGGGAATCCATTGAAGCGGAACAAGGAGCGTTTCCAGTGAACTCTTCTTTCGACTGCGGAGAGATTTGAAACGGGCGCATCACACTTATGGGAGGAGCTTCTCCTACCTTCTTGACTTGTAACCGACTATAGACATTTTCCACAGGGGCGCCGCCATCTTGAATTGTCGTCACTTCCAGTATGGGCGACGACAAAATAATAAAACGTTTCAACCTGTAACTAGCAAAAAAATAGAGGGGAGCCAAAACGAAAATGGGTGACGGTTACGCTGTTCTCCTAAATGCATTCTATTGGCGTGGCGACGGCGAAACAATGTTTTCGCCCATACTGGAAGTGACGACAATTCAAGATGGCGGCGCCCCTGTGGAAAAGGTCTATAGCAGTGGCCAGAGACCTTTTCTGTGTACTCTCGTCCCCAGCCACCTTATAGGTGTATCCGGTATGGGTGACGAAAAAATAATAAAAAGGGGAGGCGAAACGAGAAAGGCAAAACAATGTTTTCGCCCATACTGGAAGTGACGTCAATTCAAGATGGCGGCGCACTTGCAGAACAGGTCTATAAAAGGCTCCGGCAGTGGCCCGATCGCTGGTGTGCTTCGGCTGCTTTCAGCGGATGCTACGAGCGATCTGGCCTATCCAAGGCCGTGTAAATGCCACGTGACCTTGAAGAGGGGACAGAGCGACGGGCGGAAAGCGTATAACGGGCTACGTCCCTAGAGCGGGATTGGCTGGGATAGCTCGCAGGGCGTTCGCTGCGTCCGGACGTAAGGTCCCGCAACAAACTACGTCACGATTGCGGTGGACGTGGCGTGCTCTCCGCTGGCTGCTCTCCGAGCGTTTGCCAGAGTGGGCCGTTTATAATAAAAAATACAGCCATCAGGCTCAAAGTAGAAACATGCGATTGTCATTTACGGATATTGTGGGTCATACTCATATTCAACCTATTTCTGAACACGACGGGTATATTTCAAATTTCGTTGAAGTATCCCTTTAAAAACGGCAGGGCATAGCGAGTTCCAAGCAGCTTATTATTGACTTGCAATCAACGAAATTGCGGCAATTGCAGACAAGAACGGCATATATCGACTCACGAAACAAGGAGCCGCGAACCACGGAGGTAGGAAGCTTCTGGGGGCGACATGACACCACCAGAGGTGAAGCCGTGGAAGGCTTCCGGTTTGCAGCGACACGCCTCCATCGATGACCAGAATGAAAATACGCATTTGAACGGAAAGGACAGCAGATTCGGACCCCGACAGCTGTTTTGGTCGCTCTTGGGGGCGCTCCCACCGACCGCGACCTCTACTTTCGGCTTCACTTGGGACTTTCTCGTTTGGCTGGCTTGAGCCGGTCAGACGAGCCTCCATGGCGCGGACCTTGCGGCAGCTCTCCCTGTCGGCTACGGATGCTACATCTGCATGACTGTTGTGCTTTCAGATGACGTTGTCAGAGTTAGAATATTGCAAAAAAAATAATATAAACAATAGACATAGATATTGTCGCTGCCCAATTGATCACCAGAGAAAGCAGAACCTCGATCGTTCATAGATTTGCGTTTGAATGCGAGCGATACGCGTTGCAACTGCTTGCCAGCACTTGCGACGAGAATTCAGACTGAGAGAGTGACAGCATCTTTCCGGTAGACCGAGAATGCTACTTTTGACGTTGACTTGTACAGAAGTTGAGCCCCGATCCTTTTTCTTCCAACGTTCGTCTCCAGTCGATCAAAGCACCACCGGTAACGCACGTTGCGGCTGCTCCAAATTGGTTGCTTGCGAAGGCACGACGCAACGTGCCAAAGGGCTGGTGCCTCGATCAACTGGCGACGGACGTTGGGGGCAAACTGGGGGTGTCCCACTCACGTTGGAGCCTGCCCAAACCGAGCTGTACCAAAGTACACAGCAACACGCTGTTTACGAACAAGCCCGTGTTTGATTACACCGGGCCGTGCGCAGAAGCGAGATTCGCTTGGGGTAAAGCGTCGCGCCTATACGCACTGCCGACAGCATGCAGCGCCACCACAGGCATTACGGCAAAGAGTTGAGTCGGTGAATACCGGTAGAACTTCTACGCGCTGATATAAATCGACGATGGATGTTAATTTCGATTCACTGGGCCGGTCGATGGAGACAAGAAGGCACGTAGGAGCACTTCCGGTGCTCTAGTTCCGCCCACGGTGTAATCCAATTGTCGCCCCATTCATGCCCCGGGTACGCACTCGTTTTCTTTCGTGCTCAAGAAAAAAAAAACAAAAAAAAAACACGTCATAAGGGAGTTGTTGCGCACGGGGGCTGACAGCTTTGAGACTGCATAATAAATGACGGGAGAAGAACTCGCACTCCCACGCAGTCTGGCCTTGTGCTTCGCCATGGCCTGACCTGGGCAGGTCTAATCTAATAAACTAATCTCTAATCTAATATGCCGTAGCTCTAACAAATCTTAGACCGGGAAAAGAAAAAAAAAAGGAAGTTTGCCGACCGCATATTTTGCTCGGTGGTATGAAAGAGTGCGCTCTAACCTCATTCTTTATATTTCTCGATGGCTTGCCGGAGGTGTAAACAATCCAACCAACAAAATTTCAAGTTCGTGTTTATGCAGCGTAAGGTCGGTCTGCCTTTGAGGTGCGGCGACACTGGTTTACGCTGCAGGCGAGAAATTCAGCCATTGCAGTAAACGACTGCATGCCTCCGGAGTCTTTAACGTGCATTAGGCAGTGGTGCATGATGCACGAGCGCATGCCGGTACGATGCTCGTTCCAGATTGAAACGAGCAAGGTTGGGGATCGAACTGTATACAATAAAGAGCCAAAGCGAAAATAGCCAATAGTAAGTGCATGGTGGACGAAGGTTTGCACGCGCGAGGAGGGTACGAAATAATGGGTATACGTCACGATGAATAAAGATAAATTTGAACATTATCGTGCCCATAGAGCACTAAATACAAGTGCAACGTAACACATATCTGGGAGCAGTATATCGCAGCTATTGTCAGTGGCATCTCAAGAAACGCGAAGCGTGACGAGTCCCGATCATGCACTCGATGAGATGGATTCACGAAGAATGACGTCCACCTAAATCTAATACTAATTAAATCGGAGTTCGAGATCGTGGGCGTCTGTATAGCATCTACTTTGTGGGGATCCCTGTGGTTCCCCTTCCCCGATGGCTGTAATAACGGCCGCGGGTCGGAACGCTCGGCCTCGTTCGCCGTGAGCACCGACCTGTTCGTGAAGCAAAGGGTCCCCTGTCTTGGAAGGCCGTCCCCTTACTCCATCTCCCCGGGAGACCTCTTTCCGTTCCCCCACTCGAATGCGCATCACTGCTGACAGGCGATGAGGTTTTTCCTCTTGTTTTCCCACTTTCGGGAAGGGGACTTGTCCGGTGACCGCGGAAGAGATAGCACGAGTATCGGCGACTTCTCCAATGCTTCTCCGATCTTGGCTCTCCGGAACCCCGTGTCTGGCAGGTAAGGACCTTTCCTTACCTTGCCGGCGCGGGGCCATTTTTTACTTATTGATTTTTATTTATTTTTTTTTTGGGGGGGGGGGATATAGGTGTGTCTTAATAAATGCTTTTGGACTATGTCCTTACTCCGGCACGTGTGTCCTCTTCCGCTATATTCGAGAGAGTGAGACAAGGTAGAAGATCACTGGCACCGACGGAGGTATCTATCGAACCGACCCGCGGTAATGTGGTCCTAAACGGCGTCGTCTATATTGCCGCGAAGATGTGGGGACCGCGCTACTAGGTTTGACGTCTCCTTTGAGATCGCCGCCGCTGCTGAGATAACCCTTTGGTTACTCTATCGATACCACTGTTGGTAGCTAATAGCAAATCCCACAACCTCCAGGCAATAAACCCAATTGTCAGTAAGAAAGCAAACAATGTCGTCATTCTTATACTGACAAGTTTCTTCACTCAAATAAATGCTAGAGGCGCCCACAATCTCAAATTTAAGATGTGGTAAACATTAGGCTTAGGTGGACATCGACTCAAAGAAATTTAGTTTTTCTTTTAGTATCTTTTTGATCCAGCCAACGCCACGCGTTCAAACTGTCGCATTTGATCATCACCGATAGCGGCACATTCTCAGGAAGTTTTAGCTTTCTGCGACGCGTAGTTTATTTATGCAATACAAAAAAAAAAAATAAAACATGTTTTATTTTCTTAATCGAACCCTCGGTTATTAGATGGTCAGCAGTTGAAAAAAAAAAAAAAAGTGACGCTAACTTAAACGATTCCAGGTATATCTCCGACAGTTTACAAATCGGTGGTGCGTAACGGCGTTCATCAGTTAACGATAGGTTATTGGTTGCTTTTTTGTTTGTTTTTTTCTCTTAAGTGATGATGAATGCTCAATACGAAGATATTATTTAGATTTGTTCCGGTACAAAAGGATGCCTGCGCTCGTAATATATAAAACAACACAAAAATAACACGAGGAAAAGCGCAACACACACACAAGCACAGCGCTACGTTTCTGCGTGTCTGCCACTTGTCCCTGAGTTCTTTTTGCGCTAATTCATTTATTCTCATCATGCACCGACTCGCCGAATCGCACACGCCTTCATAGAGGATGCTTGTTTCGGTTCGGTAGTGATTGCGGATATATCTTGGTATTTCTCCCGGCGGTTAAAAGAGCAGCAAGTGTATTTTGAGATCACATGGTCGGCTCCTTGGGGGGAGGGGGGGGGGGGTGGAATGTACTTAGCGCTTTAACCTATTCCGCTCAGCAGACGTAAGCGTTGCCTGAAATAAGGGTAATGGCGCAGGCTAGACGGTGAACAGTCATACATCTAAAATTCCGCGACAAGGCTAGCTGGTGAACGGTCATACTTACAAAACCCCGAGCCAAGGGAATAAAAAATAAATAAAAATAAAAAGGGACAACACAATTCGACGTCTCAAAACAGACAGGCAGCTGCGTTTCGAGACGCTGTTGTGTTCTCTCTTTTCATTTTTCTTCGTGCTTTTTCTTCCCTCTTGTCTAGGGGTTTTATAAGTTTAGCCTTGGGTCATTTTCTTTTATTCTCGCTTTAGAGGGCCGCCCCCCAAAATGACTTCACATCTTCAAGTACAGAAATGCTATCCATTTCACTTATCCTTTCTGTATGTGCAAAATCGGAGTGGAATGCATGAAGCGAGGACAAACTTACGGAAGTAATTTTCTCGGAACGTTAGGTACAGTGGTGGCTTTCTCATTTCTACCACAACACGCAAGCCGGACTCCCGACCCGAAGAGTCTCTGCCGCGCGCCGGAGATATCCGACACGATCCGACAGCCTCGGCTGCGCGGAAGCATAAACGTCGCAGCTCTCCCCGGGTGGCCCCGCTGAAGAGCGAGAAAGACGGCCTGGGACCAGCGGCTGGAACGGACGAGAAATACGGACGAGAAATTCCTTAGCAGCTAAATTCACGACGCATTAATCAGTTCATTAAATTATATATTTCCGCGTCCGTGGCCGAGAGGGAACGCTACTCCATACTTCTAGAAGATTTTTGCGTTTGCTCTTACCCCAAATGTTGGACGCTCGAACATTCTAGGCCGAATGTTCGAGATATCGAGTGTAGTAGATAAGGAGCCCAGCGTGGCCTTGCCGACTTACTCTCGCGCTAGCCAGCTGTCACACCGACACTTCGACGCTCGCGGCTGCTTTCTCGACGCTTATTCTTTTACTCTTTTTTTTTCTTTTTTGCACAAGTTCGCCGATTAAAACTTTAATTTAGGTTTTCCGTTTGTCGATTCTTTGCCATCCGCGACAATATATGTAGAAACACCCAATTTTTAGAGTACATTTCCCTTTTTGTCCGGAACCAGTCACGTGACTTCAAAATCCCTCTTGGAGCTATTGAACCGTCGGTAGGGAGACCCGCACTCACCAGCAAACGGGCTGCAGGTGTAGGGCCGCTTTATATATCCTTCGCAGGCGGATTAGTCTAAGCAACCGCAACCGGTGCAGTAAATCTAGCCAGCATGGCAACACGGACCGTCGTTTCATAACTCGTGCGAATGTTTGGAGGAAACGAACGAGCGACGAGTCCCTATTGAGCTTCATCATTCCACGTCAATGATGACGATAATAATACATGTGTCTTAACCGCTATTTTTGTTTTTTCGCGGACCACGTGAAACGACACGACCCTCTTTTATTATTAAATACCCCGGCTACGTTCATCTGGTCAGGAATGCATCAATCTATACCGTCCCCGTTGTTAGGGAGCGAGTTTCGTAACCCTAACCGACTGACTCTATAACCGGAAGGGCGACTAGCCTGCCCAAGCTCCGAAGCACTCAAATAGCATCATCGCAGTATACGATTCCTTCGATGCTTCATCATGCCCCGCTGCGGCTTATTCAGGCTCCAGACGCGCATTGCTTATATCTCGCGGGAGCACAACAAGACGCGCTCATCACGCCAGTCAATAAATTATGGCGCCAAATGATACTCCTTTCCTCTCTATGCTAACAGTGATGTGGAAACTACAAGCTGGTTGGAACAGTCATACGCTTGTCTTTCGCCACGTGATATCGCTCTCTTTCCCCCTATCCCGCAGAGAGAGATCGACATCGGGTGATTAAATGAATAAAGTTAATTGGTCGGGCGAGCGCGTATAGTTCTCCCTCCCTCTCCCCCCCCCCCATCCTCCCCTCCCCTCTCCTCTCTCTCTCTCTCCCCCTCTCCGTCTCCTCTCCTTCCTCCTCCCCCCCCCCCCCCCCCGGCCAGCTTAGGGCCGAACGGATGGTACAGTCATGTTTCGTTAACGATTATTCGGTTAATATGGATATACCTCATATACAATATTTTCTGGGACCAACTTGGTAAATACCACGTGCATTTTTGTCTCGATATTATGGACAACTCACATTATAAACGCTTTTGCGAAGAGAACGGAGGAACATGTCCATATCACCGAGACAGCCCTGCGTAACCACACGACCCCACACCCAAAGTATGCAAGAGACCGCGTCATACCGCCCCCCGAGATGATTATATCGGCCGTGTTGTACCAACATGATCGACGGCCTGCGCAACGCGAGCGCGCGAGCCGATCATAGCGCACTGGCCGAAGGTTGCCCCAGTGCACGATTAATCAGCTCGGCCGATGGTCGGTCGGCTCAGTTGCTTGGGACGTGTGTCTCGAGATCGCTATACTCGGGAGGATGAACTCCCGTACCATTTATCACCGGCGAGCAGATGAACTCGTACGAGGATAAGGTGAAAAAACGATACGTGTATCTGTGGGAGGGAGCAACGGCGGCAAGCACAGATGGCGTGTTCGACACCGTGGGTTGCGCGAGGGAACCGACGACGCTTTACACGCCGAGCGCCGCTCATTTGTCGCGAGTTTATTTAGTGCGGCGTGGTTGGACATGACGGAAGGGAAGAGAGATCGAGTGAGGATGTTGTTTTCTCACTCTGATTGGAGGGAGACACTGGGAAGAGACAAAAACGGCTAGCCTGTCTCCGGATGAGAGTGAGGAAGATAGTCGTCTGGGTCTCTCGCGCAGAGGGAGCAGCGGCGTCGGGCTCAGGCGTTCGGACGCCGAGCGTTGGCGTCGTCTGCTACTTTTATCCATAAGGCTCTCTTACCTTTTCTTCTGCTTTCAGGAATTCACCCGTTTTTTACGAGCAAGAACTTAGCCTTCGAGAAAAGAGTTGTTTTTCCCCACTAAAGCCGCAAGCCACATTGCTCGTACTTTATACAAAAGACACGGAGTTTCTCTGCGGACAGGATGACAGAAGTATCTGCGGGCACGCCTCACGCCCGTTCCGCAGCGTGCTCCATACACATGCATGCTTCGAACATCTCTACTGTTGGGTCGAGCGGTTGTCCGGGAATCGGAGTACGGCAGGGAGCAGAGCCAGGGCGTGACCTCATTAGGAAGCAGGAATCGGGAAGGGAGCAGGAGGGGTGTCTTGAAAAACTCTGTTTATTTACATATCTAAAGGTTCAACTTGAGAGCACACTCTGGCAGCCGCTCCCTGCTCATTTTAAAGACTTCACATCGTCTTTCCTCGCTTTCGGACCCCAACTTTCAGCCAATGCCGGCTCAATACAAGTTAATCGTTCACAGGCCAATCCTTTGTCTTCCCCCACCACGTAAAAGACGTTCGGAAAAAAAAGGGGGGGGGGGGGGGGGGGGCTGCAGACAACTCTTTGTTCCGTTGGCGCCAACGTCCCAAACTTGGGACGTTGACGGTCATCTTCGAACCGAAGAATAGCGTCGTCTGGAGCCACGAGGTAACCCCTCGTTGTATGACTCATCATTCCCTTGTACGACGGCACGTTGGCGACATCACGGCGACCCCACGCTTTGCTTTCGGGCAAGACTCACCGAAACCACCCGGCGACGACGCTCAAAGCCTGGAACTGTGGCGGTCAGACTGGGTGGGCGAAAATTGTCTCCTGAGGCCTTTCACAACACTATACAAATAGTCTTCGGATGACCAATGTGACATAATGCAAGAAAGAAACACGCCCCAGATAGTGTCTTCAGACTGTTTTCTGTGTGGTATATTAGCGGCGTGACAACGGCTGGACAAGACGTGTTCCAACGAACGAAAAACTCTTTTACTTTCCGGTAAGCCACGTTCGGCCATGTTGACGAACACTGTCCGGCATTCTAAACATTTGTTTACACGCAGACGCTTAGTTACTGGCGTCGTTTTTATTTTTTGTTTTTTGGTGCTGGTGAAACGTTGAACTATGGCGACTGGCTCCGTTGACGACAAAGCTCTGTAAGTACACAATCGGGGCCGTATTTGGGGTGAATAAATCAAAGTTTATTTCGATTTGCCTCCTTTCGGAGTCGCACCGGCGGCATCTACATGCTGGAACTTTTATGGCCGCCAACAGGTCGACTTGTCGATCGCCTGCTCGTCTCAAGTCAAAAGAAAGAGTGGCATGTATAAAATCAAGTACCAGATTATGGTCCCTTGCGTCGTCCACGCGAGCGCCCGAGCGCTCGCGTCGGCGACATAATCAACTACAAACGCAATTGATCATAAAAAAAAAAAAAAGTCCGAGATGGAAATAACTTTTTCCGCTCATCGAGCGATTGCGGCGAAAGTTCATCAACATGACGCCCAGCGATATTTCGAGCTAGAATGTCAGGTGGAACTGTCCTACACTATAAGAAAAGCCCGTGTGTATACTTTCCCACGCAACACTCGGAAAGCCAATCACCGCAATTTACGGAGGCAGCTCAACGAACAAACATGCCGAAACACATGCTTAGACGAAAAAAAAAAAAAAAACGCAATCTGAGCTGTGACATTAAGCAATGCAAGCGTGACGTTTTTCATTGCTTAATGTCACATCTCAGACTCCGTTTTGTGGTCGAAACATATGTTTCGGCATCGTCATTCGCTGAGCTGCTTCCCTAAGTTGCGGTGATTGGCTCTCCGAGTGTTGTGCGGAAAAGTAAACGCACAGGCTTTTTTAAGAGTGCATATGATAAAAGGAAACGCAACTTAATCTGATAACCGGCCCGTCATCGATAATTGGCTAAAGATGAGCCGCAACGCGAGTTGGGTCAATTGTCCGCATCTAGAGCGTCGCGTGACCGACTATCGAAGTGCCCGCGGCAACGGCAAAACAAACGAAGAGAACAGGAACTGCTCCGACGACCGGGCCTACCGATTAGCAGATCTCCATCGATCCGTCAACGAAGCACACTGGAGGGGATCAAGCGTCGTTCGAAGGGGTCGAACGCGCCCCAAGCAACTGATGCGGGAAAAGCATCGTCACCGCGCACTCGGTTGGGCCGTTACGGCAACTGTAACAATTACCACTTGCAGGAAGTTGTTTGTTTTCCCACTCACGGAAGTCCGCAACGCTCTTGCGAGTAATCGACAGGCATTCGTTCCTCGCTGGTATTCGAAAGAATCAACAAGCGTAAGTATGGTGCCTGGAACGCGTCTCCTAGTGGTGTGTTTACCCGCCATGTCCTAAAGGTGGTCCCTTGATGTTCGCCTGGTGACGTCATAGAAATGTAACTCTCCGGCTTTTCTGACGTCATTGGTTGCCACTCCGGGACAAAGTTTGATGTATGGGCGGGATAGGACGCTAAATACACCAGTCGGAGATTCGATCCATGGCACCATTCTAGTGTAAGGTACTGCAGCGTCAGGAACCGTGCGGGGTCCGGTGTCGCACGCTGCGACGCGAGTGCTGCGTTAAGAGGAAGTTTTAGTAGACCGTTCTTTCCTCTTCACTATTCGCTGTAGCCTGTCCGCAGGACTGGTTCACACTTGTGTTTGGTCGCGACCGAGTGCGTTACGCAGCCTTGTGCTTGCTTACGACGAGAGAAGACACTGGCGCCACCTATTAGGTAGCTCTAGATTACTCGTTAGTTTCGTATAATTTCTCTCTTTTGTGCCTCATTGTTTAACCCATGTGCCTCAGTGTTTAACTCATTGTTTAACTCGTCTTTGGATTTAGATGCCTTCTAACCAGGTTTCCTCTATACGTTTTCTTATTTTCTAGCAGATCTCTATATTCTAAAGAGAGGGATCTAATGTGTGGGTGTGTGTGATTGATATAACCTTTAAGGATCTCGAGTCATCTCGCTTTTTTTTTTTTTTTTTTTATTATATCAGCACCGTAGTCCGACTTAGCTACGGTTTGCTTCTTAATTTCAATATCACCTTCTAATGTTGGTGCATTTCGGATGCCTCTGCTATGCGCGTGACCTTAAAAGAAAAGAATACAATGTACACGAATCCTACGGCAGTCGGAACTCCTTCCTACTCTTTCTAAAGGTCGAAGTTTCGCCTCAAGTCTCCGAGAACTGGGACGTGCACGGACAGAGCTGAATCGGACCTAGTTTGAACACGAAGTAGCATCACTTATTTATAGGCCGTGGTTACGGGAACACGACGCTATACCAGGGATTGAATCGAACATCCCAGCATAGAAGGAAGGAGAAAGGGGAAGTGGGACCACGTGACCCGGTCGCGCCGCTGCCGTCGCCTACGCACACGCAAGCAAACGGTCATCGAGAAAGAAGAGAGTGGTTTATTGAGAGTGCGAAGGGAAATGCAGGTCTGGCACTTCATGCCAGAGGAGAGAGAGAGAGAGAGAAAAAAAAGGGGGAAATAGAGGCGGAAGAAAACTTACGTGGGATTCCTACGGTGGATTTGGAGCGATCCAAAAGCGCTCCATGCATGCTCGCACCTTTAGTGGAGATGCGAGCGCGTGATTGTAATATACCAAAAAAAAAAAAAAAAACGCTCTAAAGCCGCTTTTAAGCGGCTTTAGAACGCTTTAGAGCACCGAGAGAATTCCCAATTAGGGATGCAAAAACAAATAAACAATGGTCAAAGCAACACACGAAAGCCAAATATAAAGTAATAATAATATAAAACGAGAATCCATGAAATAAAGTGTGACCATAGAAGACGAGAAAAAGCATTCAGGCAACATTGACTCGTCTTTTCTCGTTTGTCTTAGAGATCTGAGGCCAGATTCAGGAAACGGTCTTACGCCAAAAATGTGCGTACGGCAAAATTTAAGTATTCACGAAACGAGCTTATCGCAAGTTTTGCGCCGGTTACGATGGAATCCTACGACAGCTCCGGAGGTGTCTTACGCACTTTTTTACGATCAAATAATTATGGGCGACAGCGACACTCATTTACATCGTCGCGATGACCAACGCAGATTAATTTTTCTACACGCTCGTCACGCGCTCCCGACTTCAAGCAGCAAGAAAAAGGAAGTATTTGAAACTAGCACCATGATGGAGATTAACGCTGGATCCACACTTATCCGGAAGAAGGTACGGCACCGATTTAACCGATCAAGCGACCGCCAAGTAGCTCGGCAGAATATATGCCTAGCAATGCACCTCGACCTGCTCCGACGCAGCGTTGCTCCGACGGTCCTTGGCCAAGACCGTCTACCGCGATCGGCTGGCTGGCTGAATGGAATATACCCGGAGACCCTTGTGGACCCTTCCTGTATTAATAGTTTGATTGCTGACTTCAATTTTCGACTAAGAGGTCAGTATCTTGTTGTCCCCCTGTTTTCCGGGGCAGCGGTGGCAAATGCTCAGCTCGTCGAAAAGGGACTGCCTCCGATTCTGTCTCCTAGTTTTGTGGGATTACAGCTCAATTACACGCCGTATGGATTACCTTCGCAACACAAGGAATGTACACTTTGTTATTAGTATGTTTCTTTTTATTCAGACATGACGTAGGTCAGCTAGAACTGTCGAGCTAGAACAGTTCAACCTTCCTCTGCTGAAAGTCACGTCAGCATCGAGTGGCAATCGTAAAAGATCGGACCCGAGGCGCTAATCAAAACGCGGTCCAACAGCGCGAATCCAGCGCTTCGATCCAACGCGCGCGTCCGCTCTGAGTGTGAACAAGTATTTACGCGGCTCTTGCTGATACTCTCTCAAGGAGCACGGAACTTAGCCAAGCATTGGCCAATGGCTGGCGATGGTCGTTTGGCCAATGGCCAAAGAGTGGCCATTCATCGGCCAATGCTTGACCGATGGCTGATGGCCAGAGAAGGGCCAGTCATCAGCCAAAGGCTGGCTACTGTCTAGCCACTGGCCAAAGGACCATTTCCAGGCATTGGCCAATGATTGGCCAAATCTGTGCTGCTTCGAGCTCGTATATTCAAACGTATCTTCTTGGACGTCGGCGCGCTCCTGCATTTCCGAAGCCGCGAAAAACGTGTTTCCACGTACGCCGCTTTGCAAACGAGCGGCGCGAGCCGTCTCCTTTATCTCCTTCTAGCAAGAATGACAGTTGTGTTGACTCCGTAGCGATCGAGTTCGTAGCAGTCGATGAAGGCGGTTATCCCGGCTTCGGCATTCGGGCCCGTTTAAATCGTTGTATCGTCGACACAACGACAGACGGCACGGCGTCTGGCCACCGGACAACATGGCTAAGCCGCTGCTGCTGCTTTTGCAGATTTTGCCGCGGATGCTGTTTTTCACGCCGACAACACGCGGGGCCGACGAGATGCCTTTTCTGCACCATCATCTTTGCAACGTCACCACTGGCTCACCATTGGTCAACTTCAAGTCAACGAGCATTACGTCATCGGCGGCGAGGCTACAAAAGGAAGAGCGGCACGTCGACTGCTACAGAGGGCACGGCATCTGGCCACCAGACAACATGGCTAAGCCGCTGCTGCTGTTTTTGCAGATTTTGCCGCGGATGCTGTTTTTCACGCCGACAACACGCGGGGCCGACGAGATGCCTTTTCTGCACCATCATCTTTGCAACGTCACCACTGGCTCACCATTGGTCAACTTCAAGTCACCGAGCATTACGTCATCGGCGGCGAGGCTACAAAAGGAAGAGCGGCACGTCGACTGCTACAGAGGGCACGGCATCTGGCCACCGGACAACATGGCTAAGCCGCTGCTGCTGCTTTTGCAGGTTGGTTCTTGGCATAGCACGGCCTCTTACCGAAGCGATAATAGATTTTTATTAGTCCTGCCGTGCCCTCGCAGGTGTTGTGCTACAGTGCGTGATTGCTGGTCGATGATTTTGTTATTGGTTATGTCGGGTGACGTTGAGCAGAACCCAGGGCCTAAGACGACTGAACTGTTAGAGTTGATTATAGAGAATCAGGCGACGTCTGACTGTAAATTGGGCGCTATAAATGAAGAAATTGCAAAACTGCACACAAAGACTGATAAATTGACTGATTATGTTGAAGTAATTAAGGACTTGAACAGGAGAATAGACAGGTGGTACACAGTCATCTTCAGCTTTAGATAGTCGTCTTAGTTCCCAAGGCACTCCCACAGGAGCATAGCTACGCCTTCTAGTACTTAACGCGCGCAGTATCGCCAATAAAACTTCAGACTTAGAATATCTTTTATTAGCACGAAGTCCTCACGTTGTGTTATTAACAGAGACATGGTTGAACAAGGATGTGCCTAATAACTGCATTATTCCTCCTGGTTACCAAATGTTCAGATGGGATAGAGACTCTCGTGGCGGCGGTGTAGCTATTATAGTTAAAAACTCTGTCTCGGCTGTGTTGGTTCATTGCAATCTTAACGAAACAGTGTGGTGTAGAATTACTTTTGCGAACAATGTGTATCTTGTTGGTGTAGTGTACAGGCCACCTGTTACTCAGCCAGAGTTTTTGGATAAGTTGAATTTGTTCTTGTGCGCTCATGTGAAAAGTACTACAAGATTAATACTGACCGGTGACTTTAATTTACCTCACATAGATTGGGAAGCTTTGTCCCCTGGGCACGTGGAGACTTCCAGTGCTGAAATATTGTTGGAAATATTGATTTCTCACAATCTAAAGCAAATTGTGAACGAGGAAACGAGAGTAACTCCTGAGTCCCGGTCACTGTTGGACTTGTTGTTTATACCCCAGAGAGTGGGTGATTACACAATCTCCGTTGAAGAAGGAATATCAGATCACAAGATGATTGCTATGGACATATTGCATAGTATAGGAAATCGTAAGCGGCCCTTTGTTTCTATTCCAATCAAAGATTATGTTCAAGCGGATGACACTTCTGTAATCGATTTTTTGGAATGTTCATTTAGCCAGTTCCAGCTTGCCTGCGATTGTGAGTCCGTGGAGGAACTGTGGCAGCGTTTTAAAGGAGTTATAAATCATTGTATAAACATATTTATTCCGACTCGCTTTAAAAAAACAAAACAACAAAACCCGTGGATCAATCGTAAGATTATTCACATGAAGCGTAAAATAAATAGATTACGCAAAAGAAAAGATAGTAAAGACCAGATATCTCAGGTCCGTCGTAATTTGAAAACCGCATTAAATGAATCTAGGCAACAGTTCTTTAATCGGAGACTTGGCAACTTCCTGAAAACATCGCCAGAAAAATTTTGGCGTTTTTTTAGTGAGAAGAAAGAAAGCATCGATCATGTTCAAACCGCAACCAAGATGGTTAAAGAACGGAAGGAAATAGCAGACTGCCTCAATGAATTTTTACAGTCTGTTTTTTGAAAAGACAATGGTAATAGCTATGACGGTAAACATTTTAATTCATTCCCGTGCTGCATGGAAGATTTTTCAATAACTCGGGTGGGCGTATTTCAGCAGTTGCTAGAGTTGGATGTAAAGAAGGCTAGTGGGCCTGATGAAATACCGACTGCATTTTTGCAACGATATGCCGAGTGGGTGTCATTTTATCTAGAAGCTATCTTTCAGAAATCTTTGCAAACTCACTCACTACCACAAGATTGGCGTAGTGCAATCGTAATACCTATTTTTAAAGGCGGAGTCCGAGCAATCGTGAATAATTATCGCCCCGTGTCTCTTACCTCTGTGTCATGTAAGCTTCTGGAGCACAATATAGCAAAACATATTATTATTTTTCTTGAAGAGAACCAGTTGCTTTACCCGCATCAACACGGGTTTCGAAGCAATCTTTCCACTGTTACGCAGCTAATCGAAACTATTCACGATTTTTCGTTAGCAATGAACGACCAGAGGCAGCTAGATGTTATTTGTATAGACTTCGCAAAAGCTTTTGATAAGGTTTCTCATAATAAACTACTCTTCAAACTTCGACAAATCGGTATTAGCTCTACAATATTAGAATGGATTGAGGCTTATTTGATCAATCGCAGGCAGGTGGTGCGTGTTGACGATTGTACGTCTTGTTCGTTGGAGGTGTTTTCTGGTGTCCCACAAGGACCTGTGTTGGGACCCTTATTATTTTTGTTGTACATCAACGATATTGCTAGCATTGTAGAGCCAGGCGTAGAAATGAAGCTTTTTGCCGACGATTGTTTACTTTATTCGGTAGTCACAAATGTGAATGAGCAAATTAAAATCAATCGTAGCCTTCAGGCTTTGAACATGTGGTGTGAAAAGTGGGACATGGAAATTAACTATACTAAATCCACATTTGCTCATATAACTAAAAAAAGAGTGCACTTTGTTTTAGGTATAACATTGGAAATAACTTCTTGAACAATGTAAATAGTTTTAAATATTTAGGAGTGAACATAACCCATGATCTAAACTGGCGAAAACATGTGGAAAACGTGTGCTCTAAGGCTTCAAAGAAATTGTACTTCTTAAGGAAAAAATTGCACAACGCAACAAAGAACGTTAAGTTAATTGCCTACAAAACATTCGTGAGGTCAGTTCTAGAATATGCATCGGCTGTCTGGAGTCCACATCAGAAAGTCTTGAAGTCCAAATTAGAAAGAATTCAAAGATTAGCTGTCCGCTTTGTTTGTGCTAAATATAAATGGACAGATTCGGTTACATCAATGTTAGACTCATGCGACTTAGAGCTACTGGAGACAAGGAGACAAAAACATCGACTGATATTGTTTTTTCAACTCATCCATGGACAAATTAAGATTAATAAGGACAGCTATGTAAAACTACCATGTAAACGAAGTGACCGATTAAATCACAACCTAGCCATTGAGCCGTTCAATGCCCGTGTTGATGTTTTTCGATACTCATTTTTTCCTGATGTGATTGAATCATGGAATACATTGCCTAGTTATATTGTTGACAGGGAAAATGTTCGTGAATTTGAGAGCCTACTTGACGTGTACTATTGTTGTGAAAGATGTTAGGTAATGTGTTTTGTTGTTTTTCCCTCTCTGTAATGACCCTGGCAAAGGGTCAACAGTATTTATAAATAAATAAATAAATAAATTTCACTGCACGGGCGCGATCCCCAGACAAGAGCTGGTGGAAAGCTCGCCTGCGTTTGTTATTCAAAATCCACGTGCTCCGAACCATGCCGAGCTCTCCGATTGGTTGCTCGTATTTCCGAAGACGCCGTCGCCATAGCAACAGCCCGCTCTCGCGGGAATCGGGAGCTTGTGGGACGCAGTAAGTCCTGGTTTTCCCGTACGAGAATGTCGCTTCCCTTCTCTCACTTTAGAAAGCGTCTGTGAATACCAATTTCTCCTCTTCTTACGGTGTTCGTAAGTTCCGAACGTCTCAGCTAAGTTGTCGTAGTCTAAGAAGATCTCGTGAATCTGGCCTCTGGTTTGTGCAGTGATGGTAATTTTGGCTTCTTGATAAGCTCCCCATATACAGAGGAGCCCCTGCATGGGCAGTGGTTGTCTGGAGAGATTTACTGCCCGGAAGAGTGGTTTCTTGTCAATCACACGAAGGCCCTCCTTGAAGACATACGGTAAGGCTGTCAACTCGTCAAACACGTCACCGCCTCTTGTGACAAACACCCGGACCGCGGTAATACTCGTCAGTAGTCAAAATAAAGAATTTTGACTTTGAGCATCCGGTGAAGCGCGCTCTAAGTATTTCGGTTCAATCCTCGCAGTACAGTGGACTGGAGCTGGGAATCGATGCCATAAAGTCGTTTTGTATAGTGAAATGGTGGACTAGAACTAAAGGAGGACACAGGAGCAAATGGTGTTTCGGAGGCAATTTGCCAAGCGCCTAACTCTGGTGACTGGTCTTCAGTATTGAACGTCAATGATGCATTTTTAAATTCTGCTTTTGTGCAACGTCCGCTGTCTCATTACCGGCGTCTTCGAGATTTCTCGGCTTGTCCGGAGCATATGGTCTCATTTTGAGGATGACACATGCGGATAGTCGGCGAGTTAAAGCTGCATCTAAAAAATGTAAGAGGACTTTTCGTTCTTTTATACAGCATACACAGGGTGTTTACCGAAACGCGGGCCCGATCGCTGCTGCAAATAGTACGCCTCGTGCAAAAAAAAAAAAAAAGTTGAGGTAATTTAGGTTTTTGCCAAAGTGTCAATTTAGGAAAATACGTAATGTCCGGTATACATTAAGTTCTTCATTACTTTTGAGCAATTAACTTTTTTAGATTAGTAAGCTGAGGTATGGTTTCAATCAGAGACTTTCTGGGCATCATCGAAAACCACCAAATACGCGCACTTCACAAAAATATAAGGCAGTATTTTACGGCGGTTCAAAAAACGCTCGATTTTGACGCGTTCTCAGGCTTCGGTTTTCTATCAGAGACGATGCGCAAAACCGCGCCATGCAGCGGTCCTGCTTCCCGTGGCCAATACCCGCAACCACCGCGACGCGACGCCTACTGTAGGAGAGAAGGCAGTGTGGCTCGGATCGATGAAATGAAACGCTATGCTGATTTGAATGACACTACAAGAATAAGATTTGATTCTTGAATTCAATTCCGTCATTGCGCGGCAGCGCACAGTAGTTACGAGGTTGGGCCACGGGAAAGCCTGCAGTACTACTGGACCGCAGCCGCGATTTTCCAGAGACAGTGATTATAGCCAACGAGTAACTTATAATCTAATTATACGATCAAACACTAAGAAATGACGGTACTACAAAAGCGAAAGAAAATGTTCAGCCCCTGCATCAGTAATTGTGTTCGAACCCGAAAAGCTGGAGTCGTTAATGATTTTTGGAAAGACGTGTTCATCTAACGGAGCCAGCTATCCATCGCAAATGTCTTTATAGTGGCTTCGAAATTTATTCTGGGTTGAGGCACTCTAGTATACCGAAGGGGACTGTAATACAAAACATAGAAGATACCGGAAAACCAAACATTACAAATTCCGAGGACAAGACAATCCATCGAAAGGTCACAGGTCGATCCGAAGAGGGACAGGAGCCTACAACTCTCTCGCAAGCCACATCGATCGATCCAAGCAATGTTGCCAGATTAGAGCATTTGTTTACATGCCGCAAGCTGGACCACGGCAGTCCCTAATTGGACGACAACAAAAGCCACGCGGGGGATTCTGTTTCCGATTCGGTACTAGATTCCTTTTGTAGTCTAACGCCGAGGCTCCTTCGACGATCAAAGGCTTTTCTGTTGTTCTGGTCACCGATAGTCCGACGACGAGGCCCGCTCGCGACACCGTCCCTTTGTTGGCACACCCGACGCGTTTCCCGGTAGCCGATATTACGGGCGCAAGCTGCGTACACCCGCGCACAGAAGCCGCTGAGCCAACCAAAGCCAATCCAATCCATTCGCGGCGACAGGCAGCAGACGACAAAAACAGGCAAGTATATGTATAGGAGCTTCGTTGCACACACGGAAGTGGGTCTTCGGAGCACCACTTCCGGATATCCTGTTTCCGGGATTCAGGCGACGGACACACACGCGCGCACGCGAGAAGTCGCACGTTGGATAAAAAGAAAATTATCATGCAAAGGAGAAAAAAAGACGGACGACCAAAAGAGAAAAAGAGAGGGAGAGAAATGAGCGATAGCCTTGTGAAGCAGACTCGGAGTTCCGGGAAGTGACACTCGGGTTTCCCTCAGTGCTTCTCCCGGACACCCTTCGAGCTACAGTCAATTTCTTGCAAATCCTCGGAGAGAGCAGTGTTGTGTCCGTTATCGGAAAATAAGTAACGAAATAGCGTTACTCGTTAACTTGCCAAAAGCTAAAGCCACGGTCACGCTGCCAATACACCGTACACAGAAGACAGCAGACACTGTTTGAGGCATATTTCTTCCTTGCATGACAGTCTCACCTTGTTCATACAAAACTTTCTGCAGACATGTGTTCGAAGCATACGTATGTACGGGGCAAACATACGTCGAACCAGACATGTACGTAACGCGCTAATCACTTCTACCTAGTTACTTTTTTCGGCAACGAGTAAGCTCTTTAGTTACTTTTCTAGAAAAAGGGACCGGTAACGCACTTAGGTCTTTTTAAGGACAAGAAACGAATAACGGTATTTCGTTAGTTTTGAAAAATAACGTGTAGACTACCTTAACGGGCGATTTGTCTCCCAGCCGTAGATGAGCAATTTAGCCAGTGCAGTACAACCGCTAGCCTGGGGTCTTTATAACGTGCGCCACGCAGTAGTGATGCACGACCGCACGCCGGTACGATGCTCATTCAGATTGAAACGGGCATTGGAGCGGATTGAAAACAGGATCCCTGGGTTCTCAGCAGCGCCAGCTTTCGCTCCACGTGCTCCGAGAGTGCGCTAGCCAACGCGACCGCCGATACCCCCCTCGTTTTCATTCCAACCTGAGTATGCGTCTATTCCGGCAAAGGCAGATGGGCAACTCGAAAAAACAACTAAATAGTATGAGTATAGCAACGTTTTCCGCGGAACTCGTCGGTCGAACTCTACAGCTGGGAATGTCCTTCACCCAGCGAACACAATAAGGTTTGTTGGTTGAAGCTTCTAGGAATCGTGTACAGACCGAATGCAAACCCGGAGGTGGCCGACACGGGAAGGCACAGAACCCATTGTTAACTTTGAACTTCAGAAGCAGGGAGAACAAAAGAGAGAGAGAGAGAGAGAGAGGGGAATCCCAGATTCGCCAGCTTTTTCTGAAGCACAATCCTGCCGTTCCTTCGAGAACGTCCGTAGAAAACTCTTCAGCGTTGCCGGAGCTGTATTCTCAAGGAAGCGGGAAAACATGACCGATGGAAACTTGGAAAGGCAGCTACTGCTTTAATGTGCAACGACTACTGAAAGCAAAACAATAAATCCTGAAACAAAGGCAGTTGTGTATTTGGCCGTCAATTTAACCAGTAAAGTGACTCTTTCCTTGAGGTAAAGTAGCGCGTTCCTTTTTGAGAATCGGTAGCGAGTAACATATTTAGTTACACTTTGAGATAGTAACGACGAACGGTATTTAGTTACGTTTTTTGGGATAACCTGTACATGTCTGCTTCGAACATGCATAAGGCGAGTTCGCCGCCAATTTTGTCATCAAGTCTGCAGAGAGCACCATGTATTTCCTACGATGTATGGCCAGAGCGTGACTGGAGCTTAACGCGTTACTAAGATTTGTTACCGTCGTAAAAATGTAACGAAGTACCGTTACCGCTGCTTCCTAAAACTAACGAAAGCTGTTTTTGGGTTAGTTGTGCGTTAATTTCAGTTTTAATATTATTATTAGTTGGCATCGAAAAGAAGCGGAAACAAACTTTGACAACAACTGAACTGGAACAGAGCGTTTTCACAATATATTAATTATTCATCAATCTTGTAGAGTACACGCGAGGTGCCGACGGCGCCTTAGCCATTCAAAGAGACCGAAAGCGTAACCAAACGTAACAGGTAACGTAGTTTGATTGATAATCCTGTAACATACTAACGACATTACTTGCTAGTAAATTTCGCGGAACTTAACGACTACGTCGGTACGTCACTGAAACGCCCAAGTCACATCGCTCATACATCAGTAAAAGGACACAGTGTTCGCTGGAGACATGGTCGCAGGATATTCTGGTAACACACTTCAGTCATGTACGAAAAATGTTTGCTACATTCAATTCAATTTTTTACTTTCTTTCAATACGAAAGATGGTTGCTGGGGTATAAGGGTGTTGGAAAGTACAACTTGACGAGGCACCAGCTTCAAGATGGCAGCAGTTCAAGGTCAGCGGCAGGAATAACTTTTTGTAATGCACGGTATTTAACACGCAGATACATAGGTGTACTTTCACACACACACTCACACACAAAATCTTATCACTTACACGTTGGTTAACAAAGCACACAATTGAAACTATTAAATAAATAAATGATGCTCCTAATGCAGAGGGCGGAGTAAACAGCTCATCAAATGACAAATCATGACTGAAAGTTTGCCATTAATACAATGAGTTTAATAGAGATGGAAGAATATATCTGACAAATGCACTGCCATAGTCGGTGCGAGGGGTAGGTATACAGACCATTTTTCACCTTAACGCTCGCGTCAGAAGGCGGTAGTTATGAACGTTTGGTAAGCTTACAACCTTAAATCGTGTAGATAGAGGGCCGTCTGGGAACAGTATGGCACATTAGCGACCACACGTAACGCTTTTTTAATGCAGAATCAGAAGTTTATTTATATTTTGTACGGTGGTGGGACCCCATACTATAGTATGGGGTACCACCACCGTACAAAATATAAATAAACTCTAAGAAAAGCCTGCGCGTCCATAGATGACCGTATACAAAGTGTGATTGAACGAGGCCATGAAAAATTATGAGCATGACAAATGTTGGTAATATTGGGCGGATAATGCGCCTACCTTCTGGCTTTTTGATGGATGCAATCTATGTGTTAATTCCACGATAAAGTGTCTGCAAAGATGACACCCAATATTTTGAAGTTTTTAACTACTTCGATTACGTCGTCAACCAAAGTACGTATATTAAACTGTCATCTTTTTTTGGCGCGGAATAACATGCATTTGGTTTTGTTTGTGTTAACATTTAACCTATTTACATCAGTCCAGAGACAGAGTTGGGAAAGCATACGGTTTGCTAAAGGTTAAATTGCATTACATGTGTAACTCGTAAAATATAATGTAGTGTCATCAGCGTAATATATTACGTTGCAATCAGAAACACAGTACTTGATATCGTTAATAAATTTAGGAAATAGTAGTGGACCTAATACGCTTCCTTGAGGTACTATTGTTTTTATCGGTTTCAGGCACGATAATGAATTATTGATTTTAGTAAACAGTTTGCGCTCAGTCAGGTACAACTTAAATAAGTTAAGCCGCAGTGCCTCGAATGCCTTAGCATTGTAATTTTCGCAAAATAATATTGTGATTAACTAAGTCAAACGCTTTAAAAAAATCAACATATGTCGCTAAAGTAAATAGTTTATTTTCGATATTATTAATTTTAACTCCCTTCTGAGATAAAAGAGCCGATTCTATAGACTCTTACTTTCTGAAATCGCGCTGGCAGTGTGTTACTAGAGAAAAACGGCCCAGATGTCTAGACAGTTGAATTAATATGAAGAACTTTCTCAAAACCCTTAGAAAAATTAGATTATATAGAAATCGGTCAATGGTTCCCCAAAATATTTTGATCGCCACTTTTAAAACTTAATACAACGTGCATAAGTTTCGGAAATATTCCAGAAAACTTTGAAAGATTAAATATATACGTTATCGGTACAGGTACTAAATTAAAATCAAAGTTGATTGGTTGGATGTTCAACGTAAACACTGACGTAACTTCTTGCTCATCTGTTGGGCTAAAAAAAATGAATGATTCTGTTTATTAATATTCTCACAAGGGTCTTGTTGATTTGTCACATCTGGAGTACTGCCAACTAGGTTTACTAAGTAGCCATTAAAAGTGTCCGCGAGAGCCATACCAAACAATTCTTGGCCAAGATGCACAATTTTTGTTAGACGAGGTTTCAGACCGTAAGGTTTTAAGACACGGCTAATATTTTTCCATAGTTTCTCTGGTTCGTTTTTTGTATATCACCGAACATGTTGCAATTGTGCTATATTTTAGTGTTTTTTTTTAATCAGAGAGTTCAGTTTCTATATACCCTAAACTTTTCTAAGTCATCAGCGTCTTTAGATTGAACAAATGTATCGCATAGATATAGGAGGTTATGGTATAGAGGATTATTTATTCATTTTTTAAAGAAATCGCATAGGGCGTTGGTTTTTTCGTTTTCTTTTTCAGGCCCATTTGATTCAATAACTGTAAAGAATTCATTGCGCGCGGTGGACGTTTTTAACGAGTCAATATTAAAAAGGAGATAAAGATATAGTCACTGATATAACGAACTAAGTTATCAAGAGCAGAAAGAAAGTTGATTAGATTGCCAGACAGAGGACGATAAAGCGCACTAAAAACATTGTTTCCGCTGAGTAGCGACGATAATTCGTAAGACTCGTATTGAGTTCGGTAAACTCCGCAATACATGCAAGTCAGGGATTGACTAACGCGCGTCGAAATACCGCCACCAAATTTCCTCTCGTCTCGTCATAAAAAAAAGCTGGTTATTAGGTGAAAGAAAAGTCATGCGAGTCAGAAGTTTATACCACGTTTCAGAAAACATTATAGTACACACAAAAAAAAAAACAAAAAAACTGCATAGTATGCAAGAAAATATAAATTGATCATCAACCTTTGATTGCCAAAAAAAAAAAAAAGGGTACCGCAGTTTGTTTTTTGTTAAATCTACTGCCGAAGGAAAAAAAAAAAAAAAACTCTTCTGGTGTTAGGCATAAATCACGCGGCCGAAAATTTTGTCGCATACGTATGTACATACATAGGTATGCCTCGAGCATGAGTAGGCAGATTTTGTATGGCCGATGTGGAAGGACCGTCATGCGAGGGAGAAACAATAGGGAGTTTTAGGGAACCATTGTTGCACACACGATACGGTATGCGATGGGGCCCTCTGGTGCAAACTGCGGATAAGCGGGTCTTCTGTGACAGCGCATGCGCAGTGCGTACCGGACGGCCCATCATACGAGTAGCGGATGTCCAAAAACGTTTTCCTAAAACTCCTTTGTGTCTGCAGACTGTCTTTTGCACGATTTATATTAGCAGCGTGTGCCAGCTGCTTAGCGCTTTAGCAGTAACGTACGTTACTCGTAACATCTTCATTCCACACTGGAAGGAAGTAACCGCATCTAAATGACCAACACATAAAAAAAAAATTGTAGAATGCCAGCGCTTGGTTTTAACTAAAGCTAAGCGTCCGCGGTGCCCTTTTCGGTGAGAAATTTAAGCCAACGCGCAGACCACGAGTGCGTCAACGTGGCGATATAAATACGTGTTTGCGGCGCAGGTGTTGTAAGACGAATACCCTGTTTGACCTTCCGTTCTTCATATACGGAAGGAGGCGAACACGGATGTATTTCTGCATGTTTGACACTATGACATATTATCCCGGAAGGTCGGAACAAAAACTCATAACGGCATTTATAGGTCTCTAAATCCCGTTCAGCATACACTATACACTCTGTTGAGCACGCAATACCCCCCCCCCCCCCCCCCCCGCCCCTTTATTCTCTCTTTTCAAAACCTTAAAAATCTTTAAATTAAAAAAAAAAAAAATGAAGAGGTTCTAAGGCCTTTTTTAGTGACCGTGAGAAAGGGGTATATCAGTGCCCATAAAACAGCACCGTGGTTTACGTACCACCCCACTAGCATTTACACTTAAAGGGCAACTCCACTCAAAAAGTCGACCCTATCGAAATGACTGATATCGCTTTAGGAGGTCAAAATACGGTCATACCCAAAATATTACGTCAAACCGACGCCGCGTTATCGATTAAAACCAATATTAAAAATGTTCTCCCGGCTCGGTTAGCGGCCCGAAAGCGGGTGAGCAACGCTGGCACCGGGTGAGCTAGTGAAGCAACACTGGGCAATGACGTAGTTCTAGTCCTACGCTCTCGTACGGACGCCGCGAGCGCTTCGTTTCCCGTGGCATTCTGCGATTCCGCTGACGGCACGAGGTGTTTACCACATTATTTTGTGTTTCCCTATTTTTATTAGCCTCCAGGCAGTTCCTTTAACTCCAGCATTGCTTCCGCGACAGCGCGGAAGAGAGCGAAGCGGTGCCGCTCGCTCACGCGCGCGTCGTGGAGCCGGAGAGACTCGCCGTACTCGCGTTGAGCAATGTCGAGCAGGATTTGTAGTGGCCTGGGTTGCACCAAAAACCCTGTGCGCAACCCAGAGATGCGGTTCCACCAGTTCCCAAGAGACCGTAAGAAACACAAGGTGTGGGTCGGTGCCGTTCGCCAGATAGACTTCGGAAGACCGTTGACTCTGAGCTCCAACGCGAAGCTCTGCTCCCAGCACTTTACGTCAGACACCTACACACGGGATCTGAAGCTGCTGACTGTTGCGGATTTCTTCACGAAACACGCGTCTTTGAAGAACGATGCGGTGCCGTCGCTGTTCGCGTACCGTCCGCCGGCTGCTCCAGCACGATCGGCCGGACGCAGCAGGTCGCGGCTGATCTAACTAGCGTGCACATAAAGGCACCTTAGCTTAGCAACTTAGACCACTTGTGGATAGATCTGTCCATATATCTCCCGTTATTTCGTTTTCTCTCGGTCCGCGAGCAAAAAACAAATACAGTCACGCTGCGCCGGCACCGACCGCGTCATATTTATAGCAGTCGGATTCGCTTTTCGGCCGGCAAATTTATAAATACACACTAAAACTTACTACATTTGGTGCATATTAACAAAGTGAAGCGGTAAAAAAAGAAAATGTGCATCTAACCTTCTGTTTTGAAACTCCACGTGCGACTGAGCCGACCTTGTCGGCGCGTCGGCTGAGAAGCGCGGGACCAGAACTAGGTCATGCCGACGACGCGCCACTAGTATCAGTGTTGCCAAGCTGCTTCAACCGGTAGTTTCGGTTTCGCCGTGCCGCGGGAACGATACTTGGATTCGTGATATCTACAAAACTATACACACTACCGAAAAACAAATTATATCTCGTGATTCAGGGCCGCCGGCTTCGACTAAACAGATCATAACCCAAAAATTGTAAAAATGAAGTGGAGTTGCCCTTTAATGTTCAGCAAAATGTTCAGACCTACAAAACGTTTTTCCGCAAGGTAGGAAAATCCTCCTCGCCACCCCTCCCATTTTCCCCTGTCCCACTCTTATGTTGACGGCGGGGGGACTCCTTTGGTTGCTGCATCTTGGGGCCGGATAAGCCGGGAGCTTATCCTGGCTCAGCCGGCCCCAACAAATGGAGTCCCCTCCGCCAAGATAGCAGTGGGAGAGGGGAAAAGGGCAGGGGTGGCGAGGAGGATTTTCCTACCTGGCGGAAAAACGTTTTGTAGGTCGGGCTTTAAGCAACTCAAGGGTGTGGAGAGTCCCGTGCATCTCTTTATCGCTCCGGAGCCAATCAGATGACGGCATTAACCGACGAGAACGCCGAAGAACCAATCATGAACCAGGATACGTAAATAGGCCGTGCCCCCCTCTGTTTCTCAAGCTGTCAGCGGCTATGTAGTCTTTCACAACTTAAGAAATGCCGAGGAAGTATCGTGGTCACGCATAAGGCTTCGTTTTACGGCGCTCTTATCACCCGAAGCAGCAATCTTCATTTGGGTTGCGGAGTGGTGCCAAGATAACGCCTTGCGTCTCTCGGGTTGTCTGTGTAAGTACAGGACTCTGTGATTGGTGCACCGCCGCGTGCAGTGCGGGAAAGTGGACGAGTAGAGTAAGTGAATTTTAGAGTGAATGAAGCTGTACCTCGCTCTTCGCTTCACTCTTAAAAGGAACGTCAGCCCATCTACAAAGTGTCCTTAAAAAAAAAAAAAATATTGCAGAAATAAGCTACGCATGACTGAACGATTTTCCGCCCAAACGTAGCCCTATAGAGGTACACTCTAAAACCGGTCTCTCATAAAAAACGCTGTCCCTCTGATTTTAGAGGGGACAACAATGCTTTCAGGGGGACAGCCCTTTTTAAGAGGGAAATTGAAAAATAAAATAGCAACATCTAGAGGGACACCAACATATTAAGAGAGACCAAGGAAACCGTTTTGTTAGTCCCTCTGAACAGGAAAGACAGACAAAAAGATTCACGCGTGTCCCTTCATATTAAGAGGGGACTGGTCCCTCTTAACTCGACCAATGTAGTTCGGTCAGGAGGAGAGGGGCAGGCGCACTAATCCACGGCAAAGAGTTCGGACGGTGCTAAGGCTTCGCGCCAATTCACGGAGAGCTGGAAACGGTCGTTGCCGGAGAGTCGCAAGCGTCATGCTGCTCGTTTGACTTTTTTCGGGTAAGTAATCCTGTCATATTGGCGCTTTTGTTTTGGGTGCATTGCGGGTGGGAATAACGAGCCATCAATATTTTCACGCTGGCTGTGAGATGCACGAGCTTTGCATGTAGAGTGAGAGTGTTCAGCTGTAGTCCGCGGACGCGGTCGCTTCCTGGATCTGCTCGTTCAGCTAGGACAAAGCGTCGCTAATCGTTTGCCCTGCCGTGAGCCGCAGGGCTGTCTTTCGCACAAAACACTTTTAGCGGGTTAGGGTGTCCTAATGTGTACGCGTCTGTCATAAGCTGGTGATATCAGACCATTTTCTGTCCGACGCTTTTGTCTACTCTTTAATTTCGAACGCGCGATCGTTCTTCTCCCAGCTCGAGCTGCTACCTTTGGCAGTGCTACGCCGGCATTTTATTACCGGCAATTTCCTGGTATTTTATCAGTGAGCGTACACTGTCGGCATCGGGTACTACAAAGGATGGCATCACCCTCCCTAGGGCAAAGCCAACATAAAGGCACCCTAGCTGGGGAAGTCAGTGTTTGTAAGCTTGGCTCGCCGATGTCTTTCTCGGTGTGCACACTAAATGCTTGAGGTTGACCGCCCGAGAGCGTTGATTGACAGAAACAATGTTGGCGATTTTGCGTTTGTTGGCCTTCACAATTCATTACAGCCATTTACACTGCAACGTTATGTTGTAGACATGAAAATTATGAAAATTTTTTTCTCAAGTGGGCGGCGAGCAAAAACCCATAATGTGTGCATGTTTGTGAAAGGGGCAGGGGGATTGGACGGGCACAAAACAAAAAGAAGAAATAAAGGTGTTTTTTTTTCTTCGCGTGTTCGCGTTGCGTCGGCGTCGCGGCGTCTGCGGAAAGGGGGGAAGAGAGTAGCGGTGGCCAGGGAGTACGTTTTTTTTTTTTTTTTTTTTTTTTTGTATTTTGGCGTACTGTTTTGTTCGTTATATTTGACGGTCGTGCCGGCACAGCTACCGGCTTTTATTATTTTTTTTGGGCGCCGACCATGTTTTTGTTTTTGGAGATTTTATTTATGATGTTTATTATGCTCTTTGTTTTCTGTAGCTGGCTGAGTATTTTTTTTTCTGTGTGGTACATCCGCGAAAAATATATAAACAGAAGTTTGCTTTTTTTTTTTCTTTCTTATGCGCTTTAGGGCTAGGTTGACTATGGACGTTAAATGACTGACCGTTATTAACAATCTTGTTTTCAGAGTGAGGCAATGGCAACGAACGTTGACATGAAGGGAATCAGGCGGGGGTTCCGCTCGGATTGCTCGTTTAAAGAGCTCTACCGGGACCCTCTGCACGGTGGAACGCACCACCCTGAATGGTGAGCCTACTGCGGCCACCCGCACACGGTTCACAACGAACTCGGTAATTATTAACTTTCTGTATTCTGGTATGTAGGTAGGCTCTATTAACGTTCTGTTGGCATATGCTCTGCTTCTGAAAAAAAAAAAAAAAAATGAATGGTTTGCGGCGAAATATTTACAGAAATGTAATTTTTTATTTGATTATGTTGCTTTCTAAAACATGCACTAGATCACTTCTGCAGCTTCGAGCCGCAAATACAATCCATGCTTTCCAAAGCACATGGGGCTTCTAAAGTTCATCTACTACTAAATACGTTCTCGTTTTGTCTTGGTAATACAGAAACGATTGATTCTCGTAAATTAATTAAAGCTGCAGTCTATTCTCGTACCAAAAATTAATAGTAGCAGAAGTTACGTCATAAGCTAATGTCACTCGCTATTTCATCGTATACAGATTGGGTTCCGAATCTTTGAACTGTTTGCACTTTATTTTCGCATTTGTTTCCTAGCGCCTGCTTGATAACAGGTGAAAGCGCTTCATTACCTTCATTCTAATTCCCACTCTCTGTATCTAAAGGAAAACAATATGGTCTTTCATTCAGCTAAAGGTGGATGCACAACTTCGGTTCCATAACACGATCGTCACCATGCTGGGAAACCTGTAGGAGGTAAAAGGGGCCTTCTGCGGAGACAACCCAACAACATTCTTGAACATTAAGACCATCCTCCGGTCTCGATTGGCCAGAAGTTCTTTCATCACCTATGGTATGTGAAAAAGCGAATGCAAAAATAGAAATCTAAGTTTGACGCTGACGCAATTTTTTTTTTTTTTAACAATTGCTGCTTGCAGGACGATTTTACCCCTGACGAAAAAGTTCCAAGACCCAAGACTTTCTTCGGTTCGGAGAAAGGGATCGTTTCTGGGAACTGGTCAGTGAAACTCACCGCTAGCACGACTACGGAGGGGGCACTAGTCATGTGCTTATGGGTGTATTACATAACGGGACTCTCCTACCCTATGGCATGTGGACAAACTCTTGGACTCCTCTAGGGGCTGCTCGTTGAAAATAAAGTGTTTCGATTCAGTTTATGTCGGAGCTGGCTTATGGCCGTTCAAAAACAACAGAAATTCTGAGCCTATGCTGATGGCAAGAGACGCCGAATAATTATTTTTTAATGCTATGAAGTAGGTAACTACGCTCTAAAAAAAGCACAGGAATCTACTTTCCCGAGCCAGCACATGGAAAGTCAATCACCGTAGCTCACGGAAGCAGCTCAGCGAATCACGATGCCGAAACATAAGATTAGACCAAAAAAGCCAGTCCGAGTTGTGACATTAACCAATGCAAAACATCACGTTTGTTGTGCTTAATGTCGCAACTCATTTTTTTTTGTATAAACATATGTTTCGGCATCTACATTCGCTGAGCTGCCTCCGAGAGTTATGGTGATTGTCTTTCCAAGTGTTGTGCGGGAAAGTAGACGCACGGGCTTTTTTTTAGAATGTACTTTTCTTTTTGTGTTATCCGCTAAAAAAACTTTTTTTTTCCAGCACGATTGTATTGTTATTGTTTATGATAGGCAAAATGAGTCACTCTGCAGCACGAAATTTTTTGTGTGATAGTTTCCAAGAAACGCCGATTTCTGGCGTCGTTCTAAGTCTTTTTTATTCGTAAAAGCTACCAGAACATAGTTATAGAATTATTATTTTGATAAAGACATATTAAAATATTTTCTTGTGTCATGGCAAATAAAACAGTGTTTACTCTTAAAGATTGTTACTGTTTTCTTTAACACATTGATTCCGTTTATCAAACGAGATATACAGATCAAATTTCAATTATGCTACGCAGCACAGAATAACTTTGGTTAAACAATATCAGCGAAAGTGCGAGAAGTGCAGTGCAGCATGTCAGCTTACACACAAAACACGAAGGAGCAGAAATTGTACGATACAATAACAGAGGTAACTTAAAGCCGGGGTCACGCTGCTTATACATCATACAAAATACATTCTGCAGACATGTTCCCATGCGAGTCACCGCGACATCCGTGCTTTATATGTCACGTGACAAAGTAACCTCTTGATTTGGTTACCTCGTGGCGTACGGAGTGCGGATGTCGAGGCGACTCGTTTCGGAACATGTCTGCAGAATGTATTTTGTTTGAAGTATAAGCAGCGTGACCCCGACTTAAGGGGGACTATACCCCTGCATTTTAAGCGGGCCACCGTCCCTCCAAATTTAAGGAAGAAAATATCTAAAAACTGTCCCTCTTACTAAGGGACTCTGACCTCAAATTTAAGGGAGACGCCGCCTCGCTTACTTTAAGAGGGGTGGTGTCTCACTTAATTAAGAGGGAGCATCTCCATGTAATATTAAGAGGTCTGTCGCCCCCCTTAAAGTTAAGTGGGAAAAAATCGAAGAAATGTCCCTCTTACTAAGTGGGACCGGGCTTAGAGTGTACGAATCAGATGCCAAAGTTTAAACACTAATCGTTATTTTAACCGAAAATTATAACTGATTCCCTGAAATTTTCAATGGGAAAATGGCGGCCGACAAAGCTCTCGAATATATGGAGCTTTATGGCGCCAGCTACCAAAAATGGGCAGAAGTGAGCCCGACCTTCCCATTGAAACTTTTAGAAAATCACCTATACTTTTGAACAAGAAATATGGTTAATGCTGAAACTTTGGCAACTGATTCTGACCTCTACACTTTCAGAAGGTAGAGGTGGTGTAGGGAGGTAAACCCCTTGTCTCATGTGTTATACCCCAAAACTACATTTCGACGTTCAGTCTACTGACTTCGAGCTGGCGATACCAATTTTTACGAGCGGCTTGATAGCTGTTGGATATAACGCACTAAATAGCTAATGTGCGCATCAAAAACTTAATTAAAAAAAAAAGAAAGAAAACACTGCGGTTTTGCAGCAGGGCCAAAATTACCTTGTCTTGCCTTGTAGCCTTTAATGAGTGCATTAGCTATTTTAATAAGTTGTATCACTCGACTATCAAGCCGTTCGTGAAAGTTGGTACTGTCGGTTCGATGTCGGTGGACTGAACGTCGAATTGTTGTTTTGGGGTGTTACATATGGGACAAAGGGGTGTACCCCCTACACTCCCTATTTCTCAGAGTGTATAGCGCTACATTTGGGCTTAGAATTAACCTTTCGGCGATGCATACATTATTTTGGCTGTAAAAAACAAAAAAAGAAAAAAGAAAAATGAAAATTTTTTGAGGGGATGTTTTGTACTTTACCCCCTTACAGCATGGAAAGACAATCACAGCAATCTCTACTCGGGGAATGACAGTGCCTAAAATACTAACAAAATAACGTATTCGGTGAGACACACAGAGGTGATCAAGCATCTAATTTTTGGACGCATGCGTCACTTTCAGTGTCACTTACGCTCTAAAAAATGCCCGTCCGTCTACCTTCCCGCACAACACTCGGAGAGCTAATCACCGCAACCTACGCAGGCAGCTCAGCGAATAACGATGCCGAAACATGTGTTTAGACCAAAAAAACGCAGTTGGAGTTCTGACATCAGGCAATGCAAGCGTGACGTTTTGCATCGCTTAGTGTCACAACTCACACTGCGTTTTTCGGTCTAAACATATGTTTCGGCATCGTCATTCGCTGAGCTGCCTCCGTAAGTTAAGGTGATTGGCTCTCCGAGTGTTGTGCGGGAAAGTAGACGCATAGGCTTTTTTTAGAATGTATTGTAGACTTCATTTTTAGGTCTACTCACGTTTACTTGCTGATTTCCCTCCGTGAAGGCATGCAGAGGTTCGCTCTCCGGATGCGCTGCGTGAAAATAGAGGCACGAATGCTTTCAGTGTTCTTTAGTTGTCTTTTTAGCTCACTTTAGTTTGAAGCCATGGCAGACATGTACAAGTTACTAAAACAAAGTAATTAGGTTAAGTTACTGAGTAGTGGCCCCAAAAGTAATTTGATTGCAGCACAAATTACTGAAATGGAAAGTAATTGAGCAAATTACTAACAACCGTAATAAAGTAGCGAGTTACTTCTGAAGTTACTATTATATTATTTTATAGCGACAACAAAGTACATAGGTTTTGATCCGTTAGCGAAATTACGCTAGCCAAATATAAAGCGGCTTATGTTTTCACACAAATGCTTTAATTGCTGGTTCCGCTTGTGCGTGCCCAATTGTTTTGTACTTTTTTTTTTTTTTGGTCAGTGATTTATTGCGGATGTATCATTTCTACTTTGAGGTTTATAGCACTGCCTGAGCTTGATTTTGTAGACAGTGTTTGCTTGTTTACGGTGTTGTGTAAAGTACATCTAACAAATACTTGAAGTAAAGTAAAAGTGAATTAGAGGTTATGTGCTTCAAGTAAAGTAGTAAGTACACCGGACGCAATGTACTTGATATAAAGTACTATAAACACAATGCAGATGTAAAGTACTATAAACACTATGTATTTGATGTAAGATACTATAAATACAATGTATTTTCAAAGTAAAGTACAAGTAGTTTTTAACACTATATTTCATGATGCCCTGTTTCATGATACGGTGTTCTTTAATTTTTAACTGGTATTGCGCCATTATCGGAGGTGCACCAGCTTTTTTTTTTTTCGGATATGGCGGAAAATATTGAATAAAGTCAAGTCGCCATAGTAGTTGTTTTGCTCTTGCTGACGAACCATTCAGCACAATCAGCTCATAAGGCACTCATTTGTATCGGTGTTATAGCCGCCATTACTTCACTCAGAGAAAAGACCGAATGACGTCTCGAAAGGCGATGGCGTTTTTTCACAAAAGGACACTCCATTTTTTTTTTTTTTTAAAGTTTAGGGAATGTATTTTGAAGTCAGGAATTGCACTTTCCGCAGAAAGTTCCAGAAAAAAAATACATTATAAAGTGAAAGCGCATGCTCGGAGAATGTACTTCAAGTAAAGTACAAGTTTTCTAAACCTACTTGAAGTACTTCAAGTACCATGTACTTAAAGTACTTCCCAACACTCCTTTTTTTTTTTTATCTAAAAACGTTAGGGGAATTACTAAGGTTTCTCGAACGATCTTCAAATCTTGGAAGACTTGCATATTCTGAGTTTTCGGAGGAAAGGCAACGCAAAGAGGTCACATTTGCGTTGCCCTTTAGCACGCGATTCTTCGAGTACAGCACAAACGACGGGAGCACCAGATGAGCTCCAGAGCGGGTGCTTTTTTTGTTGCCTCCTTTGAGTGAGGATGCAGCGCGTACATCTGTAGTGGGCGACAATTCTTACGTGGGGAAAAAGCTGAGACAAGCCCTTTCTTAAAAAAAAAAAAAATACGTCAAGCGCTCGCCTCTTTGAGCTTCGGGACACAAAGAAACGTCAGTCTTCGGCGCTAATCCCGCAGTTAAGGCCCGTTCACACTCTTGCAACCGACTACGACCGAGAGAGACCAGACCGGTTTTTAAGCCTCTTGCGATCTCTTAGGACCAGCTCCGCTGCCGCGCATCCGGTCCTAAGAAGTCGCAAAAGGCTTAAAAACCGGTCTGGTCTCACTCGGTCGTACTGGGTTGCAAGAGTGTGAACGGGCCTTTACTCGGCTTCACTTGCGACGTGTATGACCGTTCCCCGCGCCTCGCAGCAGGGATTGTACGGTTGGGAGCTCGTGAAAATATTAGGGGGTTTCGGACCCTCCAAACCACTCTCCCTCCCGGCCTACGTCACATCCTTCCCTCTCTTTGCAAATATCAGCTGATCTTCCAACATATCATCTTTTTTTTTTTTTGCAGGAATGTTAGTTGATAAGCAAAACAACCACTAAAATTCGAAAGTAATCTGTAATTTCAGTAGGATTAAGTTACTCGGAAAAAGTAATTAAAGTAAACTACTGATTACCGAAATAAAAATTTAATTGAAACTTACTAACGTACTCGGAAAAGTAGTTAAACTACAGTACCTTGAGTACAGCAGTTGAGCTACGTTCAAGTCTGAGCCACGGTCAAGCGGCTCATATATACGTATCACACAAAAGACACGGCGTTCGCCGAGGACATGACGACATGATAATCTGCGGACACACCTAACGCGTGGTCGGAACACGTTTGCGTAATACATATATGCATGCGCATGTGCGAGTCTTCTGCGGTAGCGCATGCGCAGTTCGTACCGGAGGGACAATCGTACCGTATCGGACGAGCAAGAACGGTTCCCTAAAACTCTCTACTGTCTGCAGACTGTTTTTTGCACGATGAATTAGCGGTGTGACGGCGGCTGGCCACCACTTCGCACGCTCGTATGACTCGCGGTTCGCGTAGGTCGCCCGGTCGAGACGACAAGATATGCAACGTCACGATAGTCCAGGGGTTCGCGGAGACGAACTATAATACATTGCATTCTGAATTCCGGGCGTCTGCGCGTGCGACGCGTTGCCCAGCCTTGGGTGTCGGGTCGAGTTGCCCGTTGTGCAAGCGCGACGAAATGCGGGCGGCGAAGCGGTGTAGAAATATGAAACGGTCGCCATATTCTATATTTAAAGTTCAAGCGAGACACCGTATATGCCGCATTCCGGTTTAAAGGAGAGTCGAGTCGTCGGGAAATGAAAGCGTGGAATATACAACGACAAAGATGGACAAACACGTATAGTATGTCTTCGTCTGGGGATGTTTCCAGGTTTCACAAGCTAGCGCTGACGAATTGTGAGAGGCGGTTAGTTGTCAAGGGACGTTGGTAAATAGGAAAATTGCAAGATTTGTCCGATAAGCAGAGTGGCTAAATAATATTATTAATAAAAAAATTATCATTAATTGTAAAAAAAACATGTTACGATTAAACCCGCGGTCTACGGTGAAGTTAAAAATGTTTTATCATTGCAAACATTTTCGCGGGACACAGGTCTAATAATGTATAATGCAGCATCCACGACCGGGTAGGCTAAGTTAAATCGGCCATGAAAGGATCTCGGGTTGGAATGTTCATGGCTTTGCAGAGGCGTACTGGTCCTAGTCTGGCCCAAGTATACTCGCACAGACCTCCACTGATTCAGAAGGTTCTCTGTCGCGGTGAGATTGCGAAGACAAAAGGGGACTATTTCTTGGCAGTCTTTCCTTTGCAAAGCTTGATGGCGTAATTGTGGCAGACTTGTACGTAATCCGTTACAAGTAACGAAATTACTTGTAATCCCTTACATTTATCAGTAATTTAGTAACGGAACAATTACATAGTTTCTAGAGCAATTTTACAGTAATTCCCTTACATTTTTGACGTAACGGATTCCTTGTAATCCGTTACATTTTTTGTCAAAACCGACCCCCCCCCCCCCCCCTCCCTTTTATTTTAAATAAAGCTCTTTTCTTTTCATTTTTGTAAAGTCGAGCGCAGTGACACTGTCACGCGAACCGACCAGCGCGAAGGGAGGCTTGGCACTCTTCAGTTCCGCAAAGCCTTTTTTTTTTTTTTGCAACACCAAGCCCCTGAGTCTATCTTTTTTTTAGACCCTAACATCAGTGTCAGAAAATCTAAATAAACAATTCTACAAAAAAAAAAAAAAGGGCCCCCCCCCCCCCCCCCCCTCCCTCTTCCCGCTTTTTTTAGTCCCTTTGTTTTTCTTTGCGATCGAAGACGGTGAGAGGAGGACACCAAGTGATTGTGCGACTCTTCGAGAAGCTCGAGGCGGTAAGTGCACTGAAAAGAATTAACAGTGTCCTTCATAATTATAGTGACTGCAACCATTTTCATGGTGTCAAAACACGAGACAACGCTCCGTCTACCCTACCCTTTTTGTGAGTCAGTTTTTTTGCGAGCACTTAGAAAATGGTAATAGTCTTCCTTTCTTCTTCCTGTTTTGCCCCAGCAGGACGCATCTTATCTCAGGCAGATATTTTTACAAATAAAACATAATGGTGGCTGACGTAGACTTGATATTCTGGGCTTGAGGAGAGAGTGAAACTCGTGAGTGGGGCCATAGCGCCCTTTGCTGCCCGTGGCATCAGCGGACGTCTATCTGGAGAACACCGGAGTAAACTGCAGTCTGTTCGTGCTCCGTGCGTTTTTGAACGGCACCAAGAAAGGTACACACGGCAAACGGGCGTTTACATTTCCTTGTTTTAACCGACGTTCTAATTAATTGTTGTTACGAGTGTCCTTCGTTTTCCTTTATTACTTATATTTATATACTGGAAACTTTTTTTTTTTTATTCACCAACGTCTCAAGTGAGGCTCGAACTGTTCAGAGCCAAAGGAAGAAGAATATCGAGCCAAACCTTATTTATAATTTAATTATCACCTTGCTGTTACAACTATGTTTTGCTATTGATGACTTCTATAGCTTCGCGATTTAGACAATGGAGAATTTTAGTAGATCGGTCCGATGACTCCGATAACGATATCCGATACTTCGCCGCCGTTTTTGCGTATGCATCATATCGATCGGGTACCGTTATCGCGGGTATCGGAGGTATCGGAAGGATTTACCAAATCTCTCGAATAGCAGGCAACGGCTGCAACGACGAAGCTTTGTTCTACATTCGAGGTAAATAGCACTTCCCTTGCTTCGCTGAAAAAGCTCAATGCAGAGCATGAAGCATTCGTGAGGAATAATATGGCACTCCCATCCAGTGCCCCAGCTCAAATGGTGTTCAGCGTAGCAGTCGACATATTGAGTAAGAAGTAACGCAAAATGTCTGACGAGACTTTCGAGAGCCAGCTTTTGCTCAAAATCAAGGTCATTAAATGGAACAGGTGGCAGCAATAAGAGCTTGAATAACCTTCTTCCCTTTGTTTCTTAGTTGAGGACAATAATGTTAAAAGTAACGCCACGAAAGTAACGGATTACTTTTTGGGGTAACGGTCAGTTACTTTCATGGGAGGGTAATTGTAATTGTAATAAATTACAAATTAGCCTCGAGTAAATGTAAATGTAATTCCTTACTATTTTCAGTAACGTGTACAAGTCTGATTGTGGGATCGAAACCACCCGCCTGACGACAGTCAAGCGCGGCTCATGGATTGGACACGAGAACTGCGTGAGCACTCGACTTGAGCTCGTGACAATCAATGCCTCGGCGGACACTCGGATAGCCCCTATAAAAATGTTTTTTTTTTTAAACATTCTATTGAAAAGTTTTGACTTCGTGTTGTTTCTGATTACTTTTTTTTTACTTTGACTTACTGTTGATATGGTCAACAGAAAGATTGCTGATTCTGTTTTTAAACTTTTCTGATGATTTTCTTCAGCCTGAGTCAAAAGAAAAGCTGTTGACTTTCTATTACCTTTCCGTCCTGCTTACTTCGTGTTGAAAATGTTTAATTTACTCTCTGTAGCCAGTGCCAATAGAAACGCGACAGACTTTCTGATGACTTTTTATTGAAGATGGTACATCTTAACTAGATGTCAAAAGTCACTAAGTTTCTCACTAGTCTTTGACGAGGTGAGAACGGTAGGGAGGAGCTTCAGTTGTCCCGCCTCCACGGGAGCCTTCGACCTTTGACAACGCTTCGGCATCTCGCGCACCTCGAGTGCGTGCACGCATTCAAAGCACGACGGAAGTCATGGGGCGTGTGCTGGAGGCCAGGCGTTCGAAAGACACGCCCTGCCGTTCTCACTTTGTAAGTGAATATAGTGGCTTTACTGACCCTATTAAACTAGTCAACTAGTAAAGAAAAGTTAAAAATAGCATTTTTGAATTGGAGTAATTACCTTGACCTGCGCCAAATTAATATTAGCTGTACCAATGCTTTTTAGTAAGAGATAGAGTCCACAATCTTCGAAACACTGTTTTTCCTTTGACAGACTCCCGAGAAGGTGAGCATACTCGGGACTTTAATAAGTGCTGAGGTGGTCATCGGCCAAATGATTATCTACACAATGTAGGCTATATAAATCTCTGGACTATTCAACGGGACTGTGATTTAGGTGTATGTTGAGTACTTCATGGTGTTTGCGTTTGTGTTCGTTTTAATGCCTATTTGTGGGATGTTTGTAGTGCGTTCAAATACCACAGGAACACAGTTTCCCAACTAAATCCAAAATATAAAAAAGTCGCGTGTCTTTTTTTTTTACGTTATTTTGCGGCAGCCAATTTGGAGCAGAGTGAAAAGTCGTAGTAAGCTTACAAAGCTTTGTTGAATGAATAGCTAAGGTTTTTTGTTTTTAAACGGCTGTAGTTTTTCAATTGAAAAGTTTTAACTTTCATATGAAAAGCTACAGAAAAAGCATTTTAGAGGCAACAGAAAGTCTGTTGACTTTTTAAAATTAAAACCTGGGTCAATATTTAAATAAAAGTCAACATAAAGCTAGAGAAAGTCAGATGAAAAGCTGTTGACATTTTATATCTTCTGATGACTTTTTTTTTAGACTTCCAACAGAAAAGCACCAGTTTCTTTTTTTTGTAAGGGCCAAAGTGGCTCGCGTCCAACCACTGCGATAAAGAGAATAACCGAGCTCTAACAATACCTGGAACTCAGCAGGCGTTTTTTACTTTGCCAACCCCAGCGCGTGGCTATGATTAAAGTTGGCGGCATAGGATTGGCACCGGGGCCACGTGGCCGCTTGTTCTAGCTCCGAAATGAGGGAATAAATTATGCTCATATTTCTCGAATTGTTTTGGCGACTGCCATTGCCTAGAAAGAAAAACAAAGGCCAGTTTATTCTGTTATTAACGTTAAGGAGTGATTCTAAGTAGTATTTCGCGAACGTAAAAAAAAAAAAAAATCGTTTTATGATTGCTTTAAAGAGGAAAGTGAACAGGACGGAAATGGTCTGCTGTTTTTCTCAAAATTTCGCATAAAAATTGTGAGCACGATATAGACTATATACATACGTTTATATCATTGTGTCATTGGTGATTTACATCGTATTACTCGGGGTGTCTAAAGAGGAAATAGTCGAAATATGCAGAGCCGTACCCATCCAACGGAATAAAGCCTACAAAGACGGCGAAAGCGCTCGCGGTTCCCGTTAAAATAACGTCTTGCGGCGGCTTTATAATCTTTATTTGATTGGAACAAAACGGTTAATACCTCTGTAGATATACTACTCTCATGCTTGCGTAAATGTATGAGTCATGCGTGCTGCATGGTAAAAAATGCGATATACAGCAAACCCGCGACAGCCGGTTTTCTTCCCGCGGTTTTAACGTACCGCTGAAAGGTTGTCATGAACATGACAAATAAAGCAGAATCGGCGTAGAGCTCGCGCTGCAGAACCCAGAAATCTTGGGTTCAATCAACGTTCAATCCCCACCCCTGCCCGTTTTGATCAGAATGAGCATCGTACCAGCGAGCACTCGTGTATCACTACTGCGTGGTGCAGGTTCAAGAGCTCAGGATAGCGGTTTGTACTGCACTGGCAAAATTGCTCATCTATAGCCCAGACACCTACCACCCAGTGGGGTTGACCAACTTCCGGCTGTATAAACGTACACACAACAGATTTAGTTTTGTACGCTGTGCAAATGGTGAGTTTCAGGCTCAACGATTACGCATATACTTTGTCGACCAATCGGGAAGCAGTGTCCAAACTACGAGAAACAGTGCCGAAACAGACACGGGAGAAAGTTTTCAAAGCAGACTATACAGAGAAAGCCCCAAATGAAGTTTTGACCGCGGGCAAACTAGCCGGTGTCTAATCAAACATCTGGGAGGACGTTAAAATGCACATCTGGCCGTGTGTGTTTTAGTTCACTCATCTCTCATTAATTAAAGCTAAGAAATCTGAGTCCCCGCCCCCCCCCCCTCCCTCCCTCCCTCCCTCCCTCCCTCCCTCCCTCCCAAGAGAACGGTATGCCATGGAAAGCCTTATTTATATTCACACTAATAATGACCTCTGTGATCCTTTTTGTTTTCTTTTCAGCAGTAAAAGACGCCTTTGCACGCAAAAAAAGACAGACAAAAAAGAGAGAAAAACTATTTTGACAACGCCAACCCGAGCAATTATAACAGCGAGGCTCACTCGCGCATACCCGACACAGACGCGTGAACGCTCACTTACAAATACGCACAGAGGTAAATTGGAACTACGTGCTCCTCACCCAATTTTGCAGTAAGCACGAACACACGCACCTTCACGAAAGCGAAGGAACGTGTGCGCTCCTCCGCCAACGAGCGGACACGCAGAACCATGCGAAGATACAGAAGTGGGTTTAGAAAACACAGCATATGCACAGTAACAAAGTTATATATAAAAACAGATGGATACCAAACCAAACTCATTTCCGAAAGTGTCTGCGTGCGTCTGTCTCACGAAACACAATACAGCTCGCCCTACTAATTGGATAAGCTGATCGATGGAAGATCAATTAATGGTGCTACGAATGCATCGCGAGCTACTTTGTATATGTAGGCATTTCTGAGACTAGTGACGTCAGCCAGAGCAGAGTGTTGACGTCAGTGGAGCTTGTCCCGAAAGAGTTGCGTGAATGTCCTCTGCCTTCCCTTCCACCAACACATGCAATGTCTAACTTTCGTATATAATTTAGCGAAGCACATATATGTTTCTGAAGATAACCCCACAGAAGATAACTCTAGTGCCATCATTTGTAACCAGATCGTCGAGTGTCCAGAGCTCCTGATTTCAGCTGACATTGCATGATCTAGTGGGGAATACCCGCGGTGAATTTGGAATCTTGGAGCGGTTTTGGTGTGCTTTCTCGTTGGTATCAACTTGAGCATTTGGGTAGCTCTAAATCCACCGAGGGAGTTCCATAGAAAGGTAATCCGAATTCGAACACACGCCCTGTGAATTCGCTGTCCTCAGTTACTACAGCCGGGGTCACACTACTTATACATCGTACAAAAGACAGTCTGCATACAAATTCGAAAGCGACCATTACAAAAAAATTAATTGACTTTCAATTGAAAGTGTAAAGGACTCACTCAATACACCGCATTCAGTCTCAATTGAAACTCAATTGACTTTTTCTATTGAGTCGCTATTGATCCCTCCCAGGGTATTGGCCACTGAGTCTTAATTGAATTTTTAGCAATTGCATTTCAATGGAATTCTAGCAATAGTGTTTCAATAGAACTTTTGCTATTGTGTTTTAATAAAAATATTGCAATTGACTTTCAATTGAATTTTCGCAACGTGCTTCAATAGAATTTATTGCAACTGCATTTAAAAAAAATTGCTGTGGTTGAGCATTTTTTTGTATAATTCTTTAAAGCATGCAACATCAAGGAAACAAAGCACGTGCACATAGAGGAAACGAACACAAACATCGTAACTAAGCACTCACAACCCACTAATCGTACTGCCCTCGACTACCCCACCGCCTTATATACCCTACATGAGAAAGGTATTCATTTGGTCGGTGACCACCTCAGCATCTACTAAGGTTCCCAGTTTGCTATTTCCTCCTTGGAAGTCTCATAAATAATAAACAGTGTTTCGACGTCATTGGACTCTATCCCTTAATAGAAAAACATTGGTACAAGCAATAATCGTTCGGTGCACACGGGTGCAGTAATCCACAAACGACCAAACTCAATAGCATTCCTAATGAGTAAATTCAATAGAATCGATATTGACTTTCTTATGACCAAACTCAATTGCATTCCTAATGAGTAAATTCAATAGGATCGATATTGAGTTTATTATGACCAAACTCACTTGCATTCCTAATGAGTAAATTCAAAATATTACATATTGCATTTCTAATGAGCAAAATCAATTTCATTCTCAATGAGCAATTTCAAAAGAATATATATTCAGATCTTAATGACCAAACTCAATTGCATTCATAATGAGTAAATTCGATAGAATCAATATTGAGTTTCTTATTACCAAACTCAATTGCATTCCTAATGAGTAAATCCAATAGAATCGATATTGAGTTTCTTATGACCAAACTCAATTGCATTCCTAATGAGTAAATTTTATAGAATCGATATTGAGTTTCTTATGACGAAACTCAATTGCCTTCCTAATGAGTAAACTCAATTGAATCGATATTGAGTTCTTAATGACCAAACTCAATTGCATTCCTAATGAGTAAATTCAATAGAATCGATATTAACTTTCTTATGATAAAACTCTATGGCATTCCTAATGAGTAAAATCATTAGAATTGATATTGAGTTTTTAATGATCAAACTCAATTGCATTCCTAGTGAGTAAAGTCAATAGAATCGATATTGAGTTTCTTATGATCAGTTTCAATTGCATTCCTAAGGAGTAAATTCAATAGAATCAAAATTGAGTTTCTAATAATCAAACTCATTAGACATTGAGTTTATATTCAGTTTCAATTGACTCTATAGGAACACAGTAGAAAGTCAATTGAAACTCATTGATCATTTTTGTAAGGGGAGTCAGCACGAGATTCGTGTTTCGAATGCCGCATGGAAATGAGTTCACGGAGAAATTGGCACGGGGCCTTCGAACCACGAATAATGCGGCGACTAGTGTTTGCAGACTTGTAGGATGTATGAGCAGTGTGAACCGGGCTTAAGTCCTCTAAAAAGTTTTCACACGATTAGCGATGGCCTTTATTTGAATGCTTTATTTCAGGTCCGGTAACCATGCAAATAAAAAAAAGAAACTCAGCACTTCCTGCCATCTTCAAAAAAACGCAGAATCACGAGGCAAGAAGCGTGGACATAAGAGCCACGCCCCGCTTTTTTTTTTTTTTTCTGAAAATTTTCGGTAACTATAGCACTTCCTTTTTTTTTTTTTTCTAGAACGCCAATTGACAGCAATATTCCGCGGACTCTGTCACGCATATCCTATCCAAGACGACTTAAACTGGCATACGTCTCGTCGATGTTGGACTCTCGACGAGAATAATTAAATCGAAACCTGTTACGGGTTTTCATTAAGCAACCGCTACACATCCGTAACTGACCTCCTCATCCTTTCCGCGAATACCTTCCACCGCGTTGTTCTTTGCATGCGAGGGGAAGGCCGACAATCAAACACGCCAGAAAGGCGGCGGCGGTAAAAGCGGCAGCAGCCCGCGAGTCCAAGGACGCCGCGCTGTTCGATAAACGAGAGCGAGGCAGGAAAGGCGAACGAAACTTTACACGACGGGCCGACGCTCTCTATTAATAATGACTTCGAGACTCGCGCGGATGCAATTAACCCGTAGCCATCTTTTCCCCTACGGGGACGTTGCTAATTGCATGTAGCGATGGTCAAACACTTGGCACGCAAATATCCGCATCGCAGGAATTTTCGCGAAGCACACTTTCGACTCCGATGTTTCGTTTTTGGTTGGGGGTATTGGGCTATGAAGCATCCCGTCATCTACAGGCTAGCCTTATAGCTGCCAACTAGTACAAAATGACTATATATATATAAAAAAGCGTGTTCTTCTATGCGGCACTCTGGCCTACATTTGTGTCTGATTCTTTCTCCACCGACTGAACATGGTGACAGAAGTGCGATCACGGCCGGAATCGAATAACCGCTACAAGCCCTGATTTCTGAGGAACCCGGAGGAGCGATTCTGCGCTGGAGGGAATGGCTACCGCTGCGGCAGGCTTATTGTTCCTGATACAGCCACTGGAGCTATTTTCGTTTTCGTCTCCGAACGAAAAGCCAAAATGGAAGAAGCGTTTTCGACTCTTTCACACTGCTTCTGGACTCAGCAGGAAGAAAGGAACAGCAGATCGACGCTCTCCTCTATATGATGGGGAACAAAGCTGAGGACATCCTCTTTACTTTCTAACTGACCGAAGCAGAGGCCAAGAAGTTCGGCGTCGTCATGAGCCTCTTCGATGTGTATTTTATACCACGAAGAAACGTCATTTTTAAGCGAGCTCGATTCAACTCTCGGGTCCAACAAGAAGCCGAGACCATAAAAGAGTTCGCCACGCCGCTGCATACTTTATCCAAGTACTGTGACTACGGCTTAATGCATGACCAATTCGTACTAGATCGGCTTATCGTCGCCATCCGCGACGAAAAGTTCTCCACGGAACTCCAGCTCGACGCCCATTTAACTCTTCAGAAGGCTCTGGAGCCAGCGAGGCAAGTTGAAAACGTCCCTCAGCAGCAAGCCGAGTGGAACCAAGACGTCAAAGCCGGCAGCAGCCTCAGCAATTGACACAAGAATTTCAACTAGCCACTCCTCTTGCTCTAGCGCCTGATCACCAGGCAGTTAAGAACATAAAGTGCCTGCTTCGTCCAAGGCGAACAGGCAACGCGACAAGAACGAATGTCCATGGTGTGGACGAACCCGTCATCCGAGAAAGTCCTGTCCAGCTCCGCAGTCTGCCTTCCCAAGCGAGTCCGCTTCGTTGGACCATCTGACGACGACGACGGCGAACTTGGATTTATCGGCGGCGTAACACGACCAGTGATGTGATTGGCCTAAGCCATTTTGGAGCACCTTTTGGAGCAGCCAAAACAGTGCTTTGGAGCAGCAAAAGCGGCTTTTGGAGCAGCCAAAAAAGTGTTTCGGTGCAGAAAAAGTGGCTCTTGGAGCAGATATTCTTAGAAAAATAAATATTTGTTTTAAGTGCTTGACAAACGAACGGCACTTTGTGTTGTACTGTGACGTGTTGTGACGGAACTCGCTGCTTGTGTTTTTACTGCTGAGACATCCCGTAAGTATACAGTGCTGTAAGCGTTGCCGAGCAATTCCGAAAAAAACACTTGCCACCGTTTTTTTTTAATAAAAAGTAAGCAAACGTAAAACAATGGATTGCAAACATCCTGGATGGTGCCTCTGTCGTGCAATCATGTTCACATGCATGTGAGGGCAACTTCGGCAGGCTTGCGGTTGTACGTGCTTCGTCGCGCGCGCGGAGAAACGGCTGCTCAATTGAAACCGAAGTCATGCCCCTCCACTCCGTCGCCAACTGGTTCCCAAAATAGTATGCAAAATGTAATTGTCCAGCACATGGCTATAAACAGTCCAGCGGCGCGTGTTTGCCAGACCGACAGGCGAGGTACAGGCTAAACACACAGAAAAAAAAAAAAGAACCTGGGCGCATCGGTGTATGACATCGCGAGCCAGGGTCAAAAAGTTCTTGGAACGCTTTGTGCAACGACTGAACTCGTAACAAATAAGCGCGCTGTGCGGGTTCAGCGTGCAGACATTAGAGTGTTTTAGTAGATCGTTCAGTCACTCCCGCTGTGCTATCCGCTAGCCGCTACGACCTCCGCTATATGTAGCGTAGCGGAACTACCATTTTAAGTTTTAGTAGAACGTTCGCAACCCGCTACGGATTACAACGTTACGAGAGCTAACGCAACGCCACTAGCGGCTCTTTCGGACACTAGGGCTCGCGTAAAACAGATTTGTAAAGCAATCCTTCGCAATTTTTATTAACGTCGTTATTTTAATAAAATATTGTTTTTTTTTGTATTGAATAACGTGCTAATCGTTGCTTCTTTTGTAAGTAGGTGACTATATGTTTAACTGTCGGCCAAGCTGTCCAAGCCAATCCGATATGAGTCAAGTGCCAAAGCCACCGAGAAAAATCTTCAAAAATAAAGGACAACCACTGTAGCTCATCTGTTGCGTCGTTGTTCACCGAAAATGAAGCGCCACAGAAATCCCTCATATCCGCCTGCTCGCTCCGCTTCCTTAGTCGGTTTTGTCTTCACGACAAAGCGGCCGAGCAGGGGGCTGCACCTTTCGCTCACAGCACCAAAAACTGCGAAGCTTTCTCTTTTTTTTTTTTTTTTTCTCCTTTCCGTGGCAGCGTTTAGTATATCCGCCATGAATCGCTACCTGTTGCAGTCGTGGAACGGCTTTGTCGCGGGTACTTCTCGCAGCAGCAAGGTATAATCCACCCCTTAAGCGCGAAACACATGTACGACGAAACCGTCCGATCCGACGTCCGACCGCGCAATACGACGGTCGGAGGCGAGGGTTTTCGTAGCATCGGAGAGCGTTGAAAACCCTCGCCTCCGACCGTCGTATTGCGCGGTCGGACGTCGGATCGGACGGTTTCGTCGTACATGTGTTTCGCGCTTTAGAACCACGATCGCGAAACGCACAGACCGAGCTCAGACGCGGCGTAACGGCCATCTTGAACAGCGTCCCTCGCTGGGTCTCCCTTATCTCGCCAAGACTCGTTCTCGCGAGAGCCACGCTAGCACGCCGCGCTACGCCCCTCGCTATTTTGGCCCGCTAGCGCGCCTCCGCTAGCCGCCGCAGCTCCGCAATGTTTCCGCTAGCAGCGCGCATGCGCAGTAGCGTCGTCGCTCTAGCGTATAGCGTAGCGGGAGAGCCAAAACGATCTACTAAAACTCTCTAATGTCTTCTTTGCTTTAGCTCACTTCACCAACTTTCTGTCACGGCAGATTTTTCACGTACCGGGGTCCCTATCGAAAGAATGCCCACCGAGAGAAACCTAAATAATCAATACTGAGGCCAAGCAGTTTTTGAGTTAAAGAGGGATTTTTGTAGCAGCGTACGATTTAAACAACAACAGGAATGTCGATGCGTTTCAGTTTAGAAAGCGCCATATCTGCAGCGATATGGGGACGGCAACATATGACGTCGCGCGACCAAGGCAACTGTGGCCGCGCGAGCGCTTCAGCTCACAAAGTAACTCTCACCGCGCAAAAACGTGGTTTTGTTTCACAGCATGACGGCATGTCCGGCACCCGGCACACTAACGTCGGAGCGTCCGCACACGCCCACGTCTATCGTTGAAATTTTTTTAAAAAGACGTGAAACGAGATTCCTGAGACGACGAGAGCGTGAAACGCGAGACGGCGGGAAAAGTCATGCAAGACCGGATAGACGATTGATGCAGTATACGTTGTGTCGGGCGGCCGCTTGCGCTACCTAGCTCACGCATGCTCAATTACGGTTCTTAGTTTAGTTTCAGTTTTGAAAGGCGACCAAAATGGTCCTTTGGCGCAAGCTTGCGCAGATATTACCCATATTTTGGCAAAATGTAGCAGGATGTAGCAGGGTTAGCTCCTTGGCGCAGTTTGGCGCAGTTGGCGCAGCAATCACATCACTGCGTCACGTCCTCAAGACGACAAGTGGGAAATAGCGGTGACGCTTCAAGGGAACCCGTGAAGTCCAAACTGGACACAGGCGCCGGCGATACGATCATCTCACCCTCCATCTTCCGGAACCTCTTCCCACGGCCGGTACTGATCGCACCACCCCGGCAGCTTCACGGACCGGGCGGAAACCTTTTGGCAATGCAAGGGACAGCTCGCCTTGAAATCACGAACTAAGACCGCACTTCGGTACAAAACGTCCACATCTTGGAAGACCTCCGTACACCATTGCTTGGTAAGCCTGCAATACAAGCTTTGCAGTTGATATCGGTGTTCAAAAAGATTAGTCCAAGCCCACACATTCCTGACAGCTCTTCAAAAGTCGACCCAAAATCAGTTTCATATGCTTTTCAAAGGGCTCGGCAAGCTCCCCGAGGCATATCACGTGCAGCTACAGAAGGACGCAAAAACATTTGCACTGAGTTCTCCACGTCGAGTGCCGATCCGGCTCTACTAAAATACGAAAGAATAGCTGCGGAGAATGGAAAAAAAAGTGGGAGTAATATCACTCGTTCAGGAACCAACTGCCATGGTGTGCACCGATGGTGGTCGTTCCAAAGCCAAGCAGTGCAGTGAGAATATGCTTAGATTTCACCGAACTCAATCGCTACATACTCTGAGGGCTCATTCACACTGGAAGCGGATCCGCGTTCGCAAAGCGGTTGCGAACGCGGTTGTATAAGGATTCAGTACAATTGCACGCGCAGACGATGACATCAAATGCGCGTGCAATTGCACTGGATCTTTATACAACCGCGTTCGCAACCGCTTCGCGAACGCGGATCCGCTTCCAGTGTGAATGGGGGGTGAGAGTGGCACCTATATTCGCGACTCGAACTCAATCGCTACATACTCCGAGAGTGGCACCTATATTCGCGACTCCAACTAACTATAGGTGGCGCCTCATTTTCCAAAATGGCGGGTTTAGTGAGGGCCAGAGATGCGTGCCGCTGTTGAGCCTGTCTAGTGTGCTGGCTTCACTGAGCGACATAAATTATTTCTGGTAATACGAGGAAGCTAATGTTTTATGAGCGCAGGTCACCTCTTTAACCTGAAAACAAGAACGGTGTTTAGCGTATTAATTACGGAAGGATGCGCGTTTTAATTCAGGAGCGAAACCAAAACTTACCTCTATTTTGGATTTAATTTCTCGACAGATGTCTTAATTTCGGATTCTTTCATGACTCAAGATGTGTCTCACATCGTAATTATTTACTTAGGAAAGTTGTTCGCGGAAACTTTATTTTGTGACATACTGTTCGATCCAGGCTGATATTCGTAGTTGTTGAAAAAATCAGTGCTGATATTTGTGCTTTCTCGCTGCCCTTTTCTCGCTCAGATAATTCTAATGGGAAATAATGACAATTATCCCAGCACAAGAATAAGTGAATAATTCCAATTTTTACAATATATCCACGAAACGCATAAACTAATAAGCGCTGCTCTCACTGCAAAAACCCAAGACGGAATCCGAGTCAGACAGCTGAAGTGTGTGTGTGTGTGTTTTTATAGCACCGCGTGACGCGTAGGACTTCATATTACATCCAGCATTTAACTGTTTGTCTATCTTGATAACTATGTTAGAGTTTTTTATATGCTAAAAAAAAATTATACCTTTCTGGAAAGACTATTATGGTTAAAAAGAGTGTTCTCGTAATTTTGGCGTTAATTAGAGGCATACATTGCCGCGATTTGTATTAATAATAATAATATTAAAATTCACATATTTGAATAAGTAATTCTTCAAGCTCTAATATAATTTGTTGCTTATGATCTAATTTTAAACGCGCGAAGAAATATGACAATGAAAACTGTGCTAATTATCATCACTGGTTCCAATTGCTGCATTTTAATTACAAATAAAATAAAAAGTCTAAAATCAATAAAAGCATTCTAGCTAATGGGAGAAATCCATGTAAAATTACATTAATGGTGGGTAAAGTATATTGTGCTATCAAAGTCGCGACTTTTGACAATCGGCGAAACGTCCAAAGTCGCCGCCAATATACTTCCAAACCAAATGCCCAAAAGTAAAAAAAAAAAAAGCCTTTTTTTAATTAGTAGTTTTTTCATAACACTTATTTACTTTTGCATTTGCTCACCGTCGTTTTGCCGATCTCGGCCTTTCCAGTTCGATGGAACGCCTACCTGCTTGCACGTCTGCTCACTGCAGCACGTTTCGTTGGCGTTGGAAGCCGGTGAAACAGTAGTGAGTTTTAATATTGCGTATACGAGCGAACTCAAGCCCTGTGTGTTTGCGTTAGCTTTGCGCGTTCCACACTGCGCGTGCGCGGAGCCCGAAATTGCGGTCTTGATTGGCGCATGGCGATGAGGCGCACGCACAACGTGGGGCACGCAACTCTAACGCAAACGCACACCGCTTACGTTTGCTTCTATGCGCAATACTAAAACTCTCCAGTAAGGTAGAATCCCATACCGGCTGCAGCACTACGTTGGGACAGTGAAGAGTGTTGTTTGCATTCGGAAACGACATTTCGCGAGCCATGATCGCGAGCAGTTCCGCCATGCCCGCTGAGCAGGAGAATCGAGGGACCCTCACTAGAGCGCTTCCCGTTTCCGCCGCGGGAGGGCGAGCGTCGAGCTGGAGACGCGAATACCGTTGGTTGAGCAAACCTTGGGACATCTTCAGGGTGCAAAATACGTTTCGAAGCTCGATGCAAACTCCGGCTTTTGGCAGGTACCACTAAGCGGAGGCAGCGAGCAGCTCAAAACTTTAATATCGCCGTTTGGGCGTTTCTGCTTCAACCGGCTCCTGAGCATTTCCAGAAAGAGCTCTCGAACATCTTACAAGGAGCAAGTGGTGTCGTCTGCCACATGAACGACGTTCTCCTTTGATGCTCCTCTCCCGAAAAGCACAACACCAGACTCCGCGCCGTCTTGCAACGACTCACGAAGGCCGGTTTGACACTCAATGAGGACAAGTGCCCCTTCGACGTCCAAGAACTCACGCTCCTGAGCCACGGGACAAACGAGCACGGCATCAGTCCGGACGATACCAAGGTTGAAGCTGCCAAGGCCATGTCCCCACCTACCACAGCTGCAAAGGGCCCTGGAAATGCCAACGTACCTGGCTAGATTTTTTCCTGACCTAGCAACTATTCTTCATCCACTCGGCTCTATTAGTACAAAGCAATGGTTCGTTTGGGGTCCAGCTCAACAAGATACGTTTGACAAGTGGAAGGCGATTTTGTCGTCACAACTGGTCTTTGGAGTCTACGACCCTGAAAAAGAGACTGTAGCGACGGCGGATGCATCTTCTTGCGGAGTCGGCGCCGTTCTGAGACAAAACAAGATGGGAGCAAATATGAAGTCATCGCGTACCCTTCAAAGCAGCCGAGCCTGAGCGGCACCAAAGAACAGTACGCGCAAATTGAGAAAGAGGGTCTTGCACTCGTCTGGGCTTGTGAGAAGTTTAGTGATTACCTAGTCGGCAAGAGTTCTTCAACCTCGAGACCGACCACGAGTCCCTGGTGCCTCTTTTCTCAAGCAAGGCTCTAGACGACCTCATCCCGAGACTGAAACGGTTGCGCATGCGTACGAGGAGGTACACTCACAGCATCACATACGTGCCAGGGAAAGAACTTCTCGCCGCATACACGCTATCAAGGGTACCTCCCAAGCAGACTTTTCCTCTAGACCTGCTCTGAAGAGAGACGTTGAAGCTTTCGTCCAATACATCAGGTCTACATTATCATTCAAAGATACATGTCTCCAGTGAATTATTGACCACCAACAAACAGACACCGTCTGCCAACCCTTGAGGAAGTATTCGCAACGAGCATAGCCCAGAAGACGAGATTTCGACAACGACGTGAAGCCCTCTTATCAGCTCCGGCATCAATTAATTGTTGAGGAAGATCTGCTTCTCTACGCTGCAAGGATAGTGGTGCCAGTTAAGTACCGACCCGAAGTCCTGCAACTTCTACACAATAGTCACCTCGGAATTGTAAAGACTCAAGCCAGAGCCAACGGCTCAATATGGAGGCCGGGACTACAAAACGATGTGGAAGAGACAGTAAAAAGATGTCATCCCTACACTGCGAAGTAAAAAAAAAACGGAAAATGTCTCTGCTTCAGACGGAATTTCCTGACAGACCATGGCAGAGGGCGGCAACGGATCTATTTTACCATGAAAGCCACTAGTGGTTAATTGTGACCAATCATTTTTCTCGGTATCCAAATATCACACGACCAAAAAGCCTGACTACGCAAGCAGTTGTCACCCACTGCAAGTCAATTTTTGCCCGCCACGGCGTACCAGAAATCGTTGTTTCCGACAACGGACCTCAGTTTTCTCGCGTGGTGACGTCCGCGTTTGCTACATTTGATAAGGAGCACGGATTTACAGATGTCACATCCAGCCCTCGGTATCCGCAGAGCAAGAGGTTTTCGGAGACCGCCGTAAAAGTCATCAAAACGTCGATGTCAAACACGCGCGACACTTCTCTCGTACTTTACGACAGCTTTAAAAAACGGGCACAGGGCACAGCCTTGCGGAACTCCTCATGGGAAGACGCCTCCGGTCAAATCTACCTACAGCAAGCAAGATGCCGCTTCCAATGACCCCCGACCTAGACCGACTGAAGAGCTTCGAGAAACGAAGTCGGCAACAACAACAAAAGGCTTACAATCGCCGCCACGGAGCGAGTGAATTGGCGGACATCGTGGATGGTACAGATGTCTGGGTTGTAGACGTCAAAAGGAGAGGTACTGTACACCAGCCACCACATGAAGCGAGGTACTACGTCGTGGATACCAATGAAGGCACCGTTCGGAGAAACACAATCTAAGAAATGCCTGCGCGTCTTCTTTCCCGCAAAACACTCGAAGAGCCAACCTCGGCGATCTACGAAATCAGCTCAGCGAATGATGAGGCAGAACATCTGTCTAGGCCCCAAAATCAAGTTTGCGCTGTGGCATTACGCAATGCAAGCATGACGCTTTGCATTGCGTAATGCCACAGCGCAAACTTAATTTTTAGGTCTAAACGGATACACCGCCTCATCATTCGCTGAACTGATTTCGTAGTCACAGAGACTGGCTCTTTGAGTGTTTTGAGGGTAAGTAGACGCGCAGTCATTCCTTAAAGTGGAAGACTCATCTCGATCCATACACCAATAAAATCTCGGCCACTGACTCGTCATCACAAGGATGCCAGGATACCTCTCATGCCCAGAGTAAGAGTGGCCGCTGCTATACCACATCTCCCCCTTTTAGGGACTGTATCGCTGAGGTGGTTGTAATTACAACAACCTCAGCGGTACACTCCCTAAAAGGGGTAGATGTGGTATCAGGGATAGGCCAAATACATGCAAATATATATCGAAATACAAATACAAAATACTTCGCCAAAAGCGCATTTAATTAGAAATCTAATTACATTTCCAAAAAAAAGCATTTAAGTACAAGATACAAATACAACCAAATGTATTTGGTCTCCTTCAAATACTTTTCCAAATACATTCCTCAAAATTTGCGTCAGCGACTTCAGGGCACCTGCGACAGGTTTCTTGGTATCTCATTTTAATTTTGCATCGCACACTCGGGAGTTAGTGTGCGAAGCTCTAGTAACGTAATAGAAATATAATCACAAAAAATGTAATCAGCTTGGACGTAATAGGTGAAAAAAGTACAGAGTTTCAAGCAGCTTTTTTGTCGATTACATTTTGGTATAGACCAACAAAGAACTGAGACGACCAAAACGCGCAGCACTAGCTAGAGAATTTTTCATTGTTGCAACTCGCACCAGTTACGAAACTCTGGACGACCCGCGCATTTAGTATGTTCCAGGCAAAAATATGGATGGAAATCAGGCCGGAAAGCATCACAAGTTGTCACAGCTACTTGTGAGCCAGGCTGCCTGTGAACGTCGATTTCGTCACTATTCTTGCCTTGGACTAGCACCGTAATCAAAAAGTCACTAAACGCTTGTGCTTGATTGGGAGACACTGCAATCGGTGCAAAACGCAGTTTTCTTCCTGCTCTGGACAGTGACAGTAAATTTGAGGGATGTATTTTCGACCACAAAATTGTATTTAATTACAATTGTATCTGAAATATCCACGTTTTAGTATTTAAATACACACGTCAAATACATAACCCAATTTGTAATTAAATACAAATGCAAAATACACAAAGTATTTGAAATACGTATTTTAAATACTTGTATTTGAAATACTGCCCATCCCTGTGTGGTATGAAGCATCCCGTCACCTACCGGCTAGCCTTACCCCTTAGCTGCCGGCTGGTATAAAATGACGAGATAAAAAAGCGTGTTCTGTGGCGCCCTGGCCTATAGTCATGTCTGGTTCTTTCTCCGCCAACCTAAAAAGTATCGGTAACAAATAAAACAACTCTGTGTTGTTGTTGTTTTGTTGTTCTTTTTAACAGCGTTATGTGATTAAGACGTTAACATTGCGATCGTGAAGGAACCTATCGTAATGTATTATTTTAAATGTTTGCTTTTTAAAAAAAAAAAAACGTGAGCTGTATATTTTTGTTGGAAGGGTTCAATCTTTGCGAACTTCCGCGAGGTTATTGCTCGTTCGAGTAAGCATGCTCAAGTGTTGCAAACTGCCATTACCGTTGCTCAGATTCATCGTAGTCGCCGACACGTACAGGAACGCAGGGCGATGCATGTCGGTCCCGATCATCTCATTATATGACTCCGTAGCCAATGTTATAGCTGCATTCGTCGATAAGAAAAGCCTAAAAACGAATCCGAAGACGTGGTGCGTAAACGTAAACGTATGAAGCCGTGCCTCGCCTTCCTTAAGTTTTCACTACAGGCTCTAACGTTGAGAAGAATGACTCATACATGGTTATCGCTCTGCGGTTGCTAAGCCATGCATTCGGCTACTATAACACAACCCGAAGTTTAAGAACTGTTTGTAGAGGTTCGTATCTGCATCCTTAAACTATTCCAAGACTTCAACCACAGTCCAAGTTATATAGATTTACATGTGGAAAAAAACGTTCCGAAGAGCTGGAATTTTACAGACACTGCAAACAAAGATGGCAAACTTTCCCGTAAATGTGACTTCGATTCCAACTGGAACCTTAAATATTCTTAAAAATATAAATTACATTTACATGTTTGCAATATCTTTGAAAAGCCAAGGCCACGAGAAAAAAAAAACTGGGAGGAGACTAGGACGATACTTTTCTAACCCAGCTGCAACGTTTACACAATAAAAAAAAAAAAAAAAAAGCCGGTGCGTCTATTTTTTCGCACAACACTCGGAGAGCAAATCACCGCAGCTTACGGAGGAAGCTTAGCAATTTATGATGCCGAAAGATATGTTTGGACCAAAAAACACAGTCTGAGTTGTGACATTAAGCAATGCAAGCGTGACGTATTGCATAGCTCAATGTTACTAATCAGACCGCGTTTTTTGGTCTAAACATACGTTTCGGCTCGTCATTCGCTGAGCTGCCTCCGTAAGTTAAGGTGATTGGCTCTCTGGGTTTTGTGCGGGAAAGTAGACGCACGTGCTTTTCTTAGAGTGTATAGTTTCAAGATGCTGACAGTTTACCAGTTCGCCTGCACATACTCTATGTAATTTCTATTATTCCCACGCGTTTGATTCGTGGCTAAGCTCTCTACATTTGTCGTTGTTTTACACATAACTTTTCGGGAGTTTTAATAAAATCGTATCTTATCGGTCAATGTCTCACTCTCATTTGCTGCGGAGCCTTAAGGCCACGGCCCCACTGAATGTGGCAGTTTAGGTACTTTTTGGCAGGTCATTACTCATCTCCATTTAAATACTGTTTTGTGGGATTGATGTCATTCGAAAGGCAATGCAATCCTCTTTCATTTGATATTATGTATGTGTTGGTTTTTACTGTTCATGCGCGTTTGTAGCGTTGCGAATATCATGGCACGGACCCTCACTTGCTCCGCTAGTTCACGTTTTATGAACGATCCATTAAAGATAGCACGGTTCCAATATAGCAGTTTTGTTAAGATGATGTCGGAGCAGAATGTAGCGATACACTTTTTTGGTATTTGCACTACTTTGTTTTTTTCATCCCTCCAAATATTGCCCTAAAATTGACATTTTTCAGCACAAATATGTTTTTAACGACAAGCGCTAGTGCAATGAAATTAGCTACAGATGTAGTGCTTATAATTGGTAATATGCAGAAAAAATTTTAATGTTGTGTAAAATTTTTTCGTTTACATATTTTATATCAAACGTAGCACTTTTTTGTGCTTCGAGTCATCGTACTTCAAATGCCGCTGAGGAAATAATTAAACTATGATAAAATCTTTTATAACATTTAGAGCTACAATGGTTGCCCAAGAGGTGGACGATGGCTTTTTTTCATTTTCAAAGTCATAACGCTCCAGGAGCCCTTCAAACTTACCTGTTTTTGACGCATATCTTTTGTGGACATCAAACAGATTTATTGGCCTCTAATAACATTTACTGTTTGGAATAGATATACATTGCGATGTATTAAATTTCCACAATGATCTTGCTTTGGTTTCTTAATAGGTGCAGAGCTCAGCTAATTTTAAAAACAATTAAAAACTGTTTGGGTGTTTTGTTGCGCTACCTGGCGGATGGCAGACACACTGGTGATTTCTAGTGTTCAAAAAAATTCCGAGGGCGGCGTTGGCGTCTGTATCATCATCAATCTCCGTGTTTTTTTACCGTCACATTTAAGAAATATATTGGAGAATTTACTATCGATAAATGAATGGTCAGGTTACTGGGTCAAGTTAATAAATCTAAGACAAATAATTACACACGCGTGGCGTGATATAATGTGTTCATTATTCGATATGATTCAAATCAATAAACAATAAAGACGAAGAGGAAAATAATACACCCGAGTTCACTTCATGCCTAGAGTCACTAAATGAGCTTTAAAGTATCGGCACTCCGTTCCCCAAAATTGTTTTGGGCGCCGCCATTTTAGGTCTTGTCCAGAGCAAACGCAACTGCCGATCGTCATGATCCAAAACTACGACCTCCTCAGCATTAGATGCGGTGCTAGGAAGCTGATGGAATACTGCAATGCCCTGTCGCGGGTTGTTTAAACATTTGTGGGGGACGGAAAAGCGTTTCCTGTGATTCTAGATAAAGCTTCAGGCAACTGGCAACCATGATTTTAAGCCACAATATGGCCAAGTGTCGTTACTCTGAACCGTAGCTATTTACTGGCACAAGCGGGAACAACGAGGAAGAGGCAGGCGTCAAAAGGTAGTGGCTTGTGGAATCCACGGGGCTTACGTCCAGGTATTACAAGCCTCTTGAACAAGAGCATGAATAGTGTCATTAAATAAGCTACGCGTCAGAGTAGCTACACTTGGCCATATTGTGGCTTAAAATCATGGTTGCCAGTTATTTAAAGCTTTATCTGAAATTACAAGAAACGCTTTTCCGTCCTCCACTTTTAACAGTGTGCGACAAAGCAAAGCAACATTACATGAGCTTCCTAACACCGAATCTAATGCTGAGGATGTCGCACTTTTGAATCATGACGATCGGCAGTTGCGCCTGCTCTGCACAAGCACCAGAATGGCGGCTTTCACAACACTGCCGGGGAAGAGAGTGCCGATACTCTAAGCGCAGCTAATTTATTTGCTCTAGTTTCCGCGAAACTCCTTTTCCCTGACTGAAACTGAAAGTAAATATGAATAACACACCATTATTATAGCTTATTTAGTTATAACCAACTGCACATAATGAGAGGAGGAAGCGGCCGGGTAGGAGAAACGCGGGTTTTATGCGCGACTGTTCTAACCGTCTCAAAAGAGAGAACGCGCGAGCTTGCGCTGGTTTAAAAAAAGGCATCCAAAGAAAAGAGTCTGCACGCTGTGTTCTTTGTTGTTATGCGTCTAATTGCAAATTGTTCTGTGTATGTTTATACAGCCGGAAGTTAGTCCGCCTTGGTGGGCGTCTGACTCTCAGCTGTAGATGAGCAATTTAGCCAGTGCGGTACAACCGCAAACCTGGGGTCTTTAACGTGCACCACGCAGTAGTGATACACGACCGCACGCCGGTACGATGCTGTTCCAGATCGAACCGGGCAGGGGCGGGGTGGCTTCTGCAGCGCGAGCTTTCGCTCCAAGTGCTCCGAGCTGGTGTGCGCTAGACCATGCACTCGGCAACCGACCCCCCCCCCCCCCCCCCCTCCCCCCTGTGCGTCTAATTTATATACAGGTATAAGTATTTGAAGATCGACGATGGACGTCGATCGTCTCGAGGTAATGTAACGTAATAACATTATATAAATAATAAACTTGTTGAAGGACTGAACGGCTAAATGTTTCAATTCTTGGGTTGTAATATGGCGGTAGCCTATTGTACTTACTGTTGATGAAGAGCAATATGAGGTGACGAGGTAATGATTAAATGATGAGGCTTTATAAGGACGACGACATTAGTGGGTGTCGAACCACAACGTACAGTGCCAGACTTGTTTCGAGCATCGTCTACCCAAAGACTTTCTTCACCCGGAACAGTCTATGGTAGAATCAATGAGGATGCTGCTTTACAACTGTACGTGAAACAGGAAAGCTGCACCGTGCAGAAGTGCGGCTTATTCGTTAATAGGAGGGACGGATTTCTTGCAGCATTCCCTGATTGACTACTTGGAACAAATGGCCTTGTTGACGTAAAGTGTCCCCGTTCCAAAAGATTCTTGAAGCATACTTAAACCGCAAAAGAGTTTGAGGCGAAAAATAAGAAAAAGGAGCCTGGTGTGAAAGGTCCAAATCACCACCATAGCTTCTATACTACAAAATACAAGGGCAGTTACACAATACACAAAGAGAGTTTTGTGATTTAGTTATATTTACACTCAAGGGCATTGATATCCAACGTATTCAGAGAGATGACACCTTCTGGTCAACCAACATGGAGCCTTTTCTACTCAAGTTTTACATGGAAGGCCCGACTTCCGCTGAAATTCCTTACGTAGACGAGTTGTCCGACCGAATAAACTGCAATTACTCCCGATCTGAAAATCTCTCGGTCTTCGTTTGTAAGCCATAGTATCATGAGATCGAGGGGTGTGGCTCTTCGTCCGCCGAATATTGCTTCGGGGGGTGTTTTTACAGTGTAAGATGAGACCGTCGCGTGCTGCTGGAACAACAACCTGGCGATTCTTCACTGAACTGCTTCTTCCGTAAGCTTCAAAAGGGCTTTATTTTTGTTTCGCACACCATCTGTTCTGCATGCCCGTTAGTTGCAGGATGGTATGGTGCACTAATGTGATGCCTGATGCCGGTTTTTTTTCTTCACAAACTTGTTTATTTTGTTTGAAGCAATATTTGGCGCGTTATCAGAGAAAAGTATTTTCGGTAGGGCAAAAGTAGGTAAAAGAGACCGTAGAACGTCAATGACGTGTTCGGACGTCGTGGGAGGCATCGTGTAAACTTCCAGCCACTTAGAGTACGCATCGCCCATGACTCCGCAGATGAGAATACGTTTCGCCACCCACTGACTGAATAGTGGATCGTTTTCAGTTACTGTTCATGATGGCGTTGGACTCAAGGAAGACTTCGAGTCTTTCCACAAAGTTAGCCCAGGTGCCAGGACTTTTGTCGAAAGTGGTAAGTGTTCGAAACGTCGACAACGTCGGTAGCCACGTGTTGTGCTTGACACTGCACACTTACCATTCGCTGAGAAGAAACTTGCTTGTTTGTCTGCCATGAGTCGTTCGATATCAGGTCATCACCGCAACACCATCTCCCGACAAAACTGGTCTTCATTGTCCGCATGTCCATAGTTAGCAATCACGTCAACCTATAAATTCTTGAACGCTCATAACTTGCCGTCGCTAAACGCCGTTCATTCATAGCGTCATCATTGCAAATAAACGTCTTCCTATTTCTTCTGATGGTTTTCATCATATTCCTCCTAAGCTGTACTTACAACATTATGTGTGTCGGTACTTCCGAAAATATTGCATTGGCGTTTGTTTTCTGGGAACTATAATGAAACAACTTTTACAACATCTTCCGGACCCCGTGAAACACAATATTTTGTGACGTTATTTCAGGCGTCATTATAATGACGAGGTAAGTTTCGTAAATCGCGAAGCAGTTTACTTGACGTCCACTTCCACTGGTCTTGGAAGATTGGGTCTACTGAGCGTGCATTCCTGCAGAAGGAATTTTCATTGATAGAATATTAACACGTCAATCAACATTTGATTCCTTCTTGGTAAGATTTATTGCGAAAGCCCGTGACAACCGCCGAACCGCATCTCCCTATATCAGAGAACAATTTATACCCAGCCTGACATTCTCGCATACATCCGTTTGCTGGGCCACGCTACTTGAGCTAGCTGAGCACAGCTGGCAGCGGCGCGAGCAAGGCCACGAGGGGAGCGTGATGGTGCTCGAGCCATCCCACTGTGAACCAATGTTTCGGCCACCTTACGGGTGCGTGTCGCCATCTATTGGTTGAACTAACGCCTTGTTCAAGATGGCTGCCGTGGGACCGCAGCCTTAAAGGAGCTGTGCAACAATTTCAGTGCTTTGCTTAAATAATTTGGGAGTTAGTGCCTCGACCTTTCGAAGTAAAGAAAAAAAAAAACCGCCTTTGCCAGCATGTCCTAGTTTTTATTTTAAAAATTGACAAAGATCGAGGGTTTCGGCACCTCTCAACTTCTTCACCATCTTCTGAGTCACGTGCGCTGTGACCTCAATGGCAATTACGTAATGCAAGCGTGACGTATTGCATTGCTTAATGTCACAACTCAGACGGTGTTTTTTGATCTAAACATATGTTTCGGCGTCGTCATTCGCTGAGCTGCCTCCGTAAGTTTCGGTGACTGGCTCTCCGAGTGTTTTGCGGGAAAGTAGACGCAAGGGCTTTTTTTTTTCGGGTGGCAAATGAAATCGCTTGAAGAGAAATGTCCATCTCGAGTTAGACTTGTACTGCACTTTTGAACCGACGGATGTCCATTGCTTCTCTCGAGTCAGACTCTTCATACAGAAGGAAATTAATAAACGGGGACTTTTTTTTACAGATCTGATTGCTCGCGCAAGGTTTTCCCGCGGGGCGATACAAATCCATTAGCAACGGCTGAATCGTCGTCAGTTATATCATTTGGTCTGCCTTATCTCTCCAGCTTCAACGAGCGTCAAAAGTTACTGACTTTTTTGGACAAACGCAAAATCAATAGCGAGAAAGTAGCAAATGTGGGCTTTACGAAATCCATCCTCGATGCAGCAATATCGCAAAACTGAAAAAGGAAAAAGAAAAAAAAAAGCTCGCGTTATATAGGCTGGAAAGAGTGTTGTTAATCGATTATTTTCTAGATAGGTAGTCAAATTAAACTCAAGAAAAAATACAACTCCCCAAAAAACATTATTGAGCACAAAAAAAAAAAAAAAAGACGTCGTTAAAATAATACTAAGGGTGTATACGTACTTTGGGGTCATTTATCAAACAAGGAACTCGCGCGAGCCACGTCATCAGGAGGAGGGCGACGAAAGGCGTTCCGTCAGCGTGAGAGACCATTTGCCTTTCCTCGCGGGCGCAAACGCTGCCTAATCGACTTTCGAGGTCAGTCGGGTCTTTCAGGTGAGCTGCTGAATCGGCAGGTCCGCCATTTGTATCCTTCGCATATTTTTTTTCTTGAATCAGTGTTTTGCTCCGCTGGGTGAAACGGAGCAACGGAGCCTGAAGGTAACGCGGCGAGAGTTTTGTGCCACTCACCTTGGTTCTTTTTTTCTTTTTATGGTACTGATATTAGCGAACGATGTAATTACTAGTGTAATATACAGTTTTTCGTCCGGTCCAATGACGTTTTCACGACAAAAGGGGTTCATTTTCGTGAACGGTGTTGATAGGGAGTTCTCGTAGATCGTTTCTCTGCCGTCCTATATACAACGCTTTCCGCAACCCGCTAGGGCAGTGGTTCTGAACCATTGATGCTTCGCGGACCCCTTGTTGATCAGCGGAAATGATGGAGGAGCCTGTTCGTGGTGAGGAGAAGGGAGGGGTATAGGTTAATTATGATAATGATTTAATGAATGGCTATAACTAACGTGAAGTAGACTTCTCTCATTGACATACCACCCGGATTTTGTTCCCATGGTGTTCGCGCACAGAGCATCGGCCAAGCGCTCGTCGGAAGCTCGCTACGCCCGTGCTACCCAGCAGACGGGGATCGGCGACAAGATGGCAGTGTTGTAGGCGTTACCGAAAAAAAAGTAACGAAATACGTTACTCGTTACTTGCAAATAAAAGGTACGCGTTACCGAGCTACGTTCCCTAAAAATAAAAGGAACGCGTTACCGCTACCGATAAAATGTAATGCACGTTACTTCTGCGTTACTTTTTTTAAATTATGATTTAACATATTTTACGGTTTTGACGATACAGGTATGCATGAACTCATATATGAAGAAACATTATGTTCATGCAGAAACTGAACAAAATTACTTTATCGCCTTTTACGGTTTCACCTAAATACTCACGAAAAAAGAAAAACCACCCCCCACACCCCTTTAAGCTTTTTAAGGTCAACTTTTTAAAACTAAAATTGTTCATATACACCAGCCAAAAGTTTAGTTTTTGGTGACATAGCAAATATTGAGTCAACAAAATCCAGCTGGGCAACGTTTCGACCGTAACGTCATACATCCAACAAACTCTCTTTCCCTTCCTCCGTCCGTCCGTCCGTCCGTCCGTCCCTCCCCCCTCCTCGCCCCGCCCCGCCCCGCCCCCCCCCCCCCCCCCCCCCCCCCCCCCCCCCCCCTAGGCCTGACCCATAAATCCGCCCCTGCATTAAGCATGGTGCGATTGGCTCTCCCAAGTGCTGTTGCGAGAAAGAATGAGAAGCTTCAGATTCCACGGAGTGTGGAGCCAAAGCTCGGGCTGCGTAAACCTGAAGGATGTTGGGTTCGATTCCTACCCCTGTGGCCCTAAAGTCGTCAACCGCAAAGTTGGGGCCGAAGTTCTCGGAGCACGCCGATTGGACTCGCGCGACGATGACGCAGCGCCTTTGTTGCCAAAGTCCAATCGGCGCGCTCCACCAACTTTCGGCTCCAACTTTGTGTTTGACGAGGCCCCTGGTCGGGGGTTTCGATCTGCACGAGCGTCGCATATATAGCGGCGTGCGGTCGTGTATCACTACTGCCGAGTGGTGCACGCACGTTAAAAGACTTCTGGCTAGTAATCCTATACTGCACTGGCTGAACATCTCGTCTCCAGCAGAGACACCATGACGCCCATTGGGGGCTGACTAACTTCCCGTTGGCAGGCAACAGCACGATCACTTTAAAAACTGGAGACAAAACACAGCCACGCGACCGAAACAAACGTAAAGCATCATATTGTCCCAGTCTCAACAGTTGCCTCCACACACACTGCCACACCGGTGACCGCCCTCCCCCTGGCGCTTGCCGTTTCCCCCCATTCCCTAGTTCATTTGTCCCTAGAGTTTTCCCTACTCTTCCGCTGTGCTTTCGTACGTTCCCTAGACCCGCAAAAACCTTTCCATCGCTTAGAAGTTATAACCCAGGCGAAAAAAGCTGCGTCACTGGGTTGTGGGTGCAATGGCAGCGCGGCCTATGCTGCCCCAGAGCCGTATATGTAGAGAGTTCGGCCATTCGTTGGGAAGTATAGGAGACAATTGAGGAGGCGCCATTGGCCGAAAGCGGGCTGGGCGTGTTCCAGGGCGTCTTCAGAAATTCGAGCGTGACCAACCAGAAGCCGGAAATAAAACCCTGGCGGTAGTCGCGAGAAACAAACCTGATAAGTGCATCGGAGTAACTCTCGGTGACTGAAAATATGGTACGCGTGATGTTTCAATCACGCTCATCCAAAATGAATGTGGAAGAGTGCGACTAGCGGAACGATCGACATATCCTTGCGCCAAGCGCCGAGGGCAGGGAATCTGCCGTCCGAGCGGTCACACTCTGTCCGAGCAAAACAGAGTTGAGCGGCGCATTCGTTTCTTACATCGTTCTGCATGAGACATCACGTGCACCCTATTTTCAACCACGAAGAGTTACTACACTTCACTCTTACGCGTTTATTAAAACCATATACGAACATACCTTTGATCTGAACTGTTTCTCGCTACCACCGCTAGGGGATTTCTTTCTGCTTCTGGTTGGTCAAGAGAGCATGCCAAGCCCTTTTTCCGAGTCTGGTGTGCGCCCTGGCTTTGCCTGCGCCTCGCATTCACCAGGCTCTGTACTGCCCTAAAGCCCCTTCATACGGAAAAGTAGCGCCATACTTTGAAGAATGCCGCCTGCTATCTTGGCCCGATCCAGGCGGCACTATACAGTCGATGCGCAAGCGTAAGAAAGGAAAGCATGAAGATAAAAGGTGTACGCGTCAGAGGAGGAGGGAGAAGGAATACCTGTGCTGTCGGAGTGCAGTGCATGCTATGAGCTCATGCCGCCAATCAAATAATGCCAACTGTGCAACGTCACGGCTTTCATCGTCTTTCTTTGAGCCCATCCTTCGAGGCTGGTAGGTAGACCGTGACAGTGCGCTTTTTGCCTGTGCGTATGTATTTGCGCGTGTCTTTCAGCCTTTGACTGCGCTGTGACTCTAGTATAGGAAGGCCGTCTGCTATCTTAGGCTTCTTGGCCCAATGCAGGCGGCACTACAGTCGATGAGCAAGTGTAAAAAAGCAGAACATAAAGATAAAAGGTGTGCGCGTCAGAGGAGGAGGGAGAAGATAGCGCTACCTTTCTTATTCAGGGGCGTTAAGGCCCGTTCACACTCTTGCAACCGAAAATAACTGAGAGAGACCAGACCAGTTTTTAAGCCTTTTGCGACTTCTTAGGACCGGATGCGGTGCAGCGGAGCTGGTCCTAAGAGATCGCAAGAGGCTTAAAAACCGGTCTGGTCTCTCAATCGTACTCGGTTGCAAGAGTGTGAACGGCGCTCTATGCTGCCCCGGAGGCAGAGCACAAGAGGGACGAATCACCGTGATTAGCGCAGATAGGGCCTCGAGATTGAAGGGACGGAAACAAAAACGGCGTTTTAAAAGGTCGATCTGCTCTGGAACACATTGAACTCGGCGTCTCACACGTCCAGTAGATAAAAACATTTACTTTCGGCGACATCATTCGCTGAGCTCCCATGGTACATGGCAGTGATTAGATTTCCGAGTGCTCTGAGAAAAAAAAAATGCCCAGACTTTTTTTTTTTTTTTTTTTTTCATAGGTGCTTGTTTATTGTTGATGTCAAAGAGAAGAGTTTTTTATTTACGAACACTAAGAGGTCAACCTGGCATTACGTGTGAGTGCGCATTAGCATCGAAGCTCAACTTACGTGAGCCATCCCTTCGAGGTCGACCTCGATGTAGTGCTGCAGCCTGTTGGGTGTGTTTCTGATGAGTCATGATGCCCCTCGCGTCTTGATACCGGGAGAAAAAAAAAAACAGGGCCATTTATGCTGTGAGAATTTGGCCTTCTTAAAAAGATTTTGACAGAGCGGCAACAACAGCAGCGTAGTCTGCGAACCGTTCGATGACTGCTTCCGTCCGCCATTTTGTGGTTCTGAGTCATAGGAACCCTGCGATTTCTCAGGAAAAAAAAGAAGACAAAGAAGTAAAGCCATTCTGTGTTGCCGCGAATTCGCTGGTTCTAGTGGGCAACAAGCTCCGCCCATTGGCCTAACACTCTCACTATAAACGGCTCTGGAAAAAAACACTCACATACGAACCCTGGTGGTGTTTCAGTGCGAAGGTTCCCTGAGTTTAACGAGCGACAAAACGGTGGCACGATACCCCCGGTTAGTCACTAGGGAGTTTTAGTAGATCGTTTTCGTAGGCCCGCTACCGCTACGGACACACGTTTCAGAGTATGCATCGAAGTGACAGCGCGAGCTCCCGCTACAAATAGCGTGGCCTGAAAACACGATATACTGAAACGCTCTACTGACAGCTTAAACCGAATAAACATTTCAATCTCAAATTGAAAATTCATTTACTCTTTTCTTTTTCTTATTCAATTCCCAATCTGTACAGTGACAAGAATTGTGGAAGCAAAGAACACAGAGTGAGTACATATAACTCAGTCGGATAGGAAGGATGTGCATAAGAGGACCCCCCTTCCGTGTGTTCGATACACGGAAGGCCCGTGCGATTATACCGTACCACCTTCCGCTTTTCGTTCTACGCCTAGGGAACGTGGGGCTCAAAGCTTACACGAGCCAACGAGCGAAGACCAGTAGCGAGCGTATAGCTAAGAAGCGGGTGCAAAGAAAATGAACAAGCTCGAGACGCGCAAAAGGAATTTAAGGTCATTTACGATAGGCCCGTGTAACGCTTAAACATCCCAAACAAGTGATTCATTCAAAACGTTTCGCTTGGCTAGGCGAGCACATCGCCGTTCTATGGACTTTTGTTTTATTAAACGAAATAAAAATTCCGCGGAAATGATGTATGCTTGCCGACCAACGTTGTGGAGTAACGAACAAGTTTATCCTCTCAAGAAACACGTACATGCGTTCATAGACCGCTCTATGGTGTTGTTTACAAACAATAAAGTTAGACGCAAGTGATGACTGCGCTTGAGAGAGAGAGAGAGACAGGCTTAATGTAGACGATAGAGTTGCGTGTAATGCAGTTGGTTTACGTATTCTTGTCGCTGCTGAGTCGCTTAGAAACCAATAACTAAAACAAACGGAAAAGGCTTATAGGTGTGAACCAGGAAGTAGATAAAGGTATAATCACTTTTAAAGATGTTTACAAATCTCTGTAACGCGAAATTAGAGCGCAGCTCATGAGGAGGAGGAGGGGAGGGTGCGGAGAAGAGGGTATGCCCCTCCTCCTCCATAACCTCTCCTCCTCACGTGACGTCAATTTTCGCGCTAAATCTAGCACAGGAACTGAATTTGTTCATAGGTGACGTGACACCAAGTCATGGGACGTCATTTCCTCCGTTAAATTTAGCGGGGAAACTGAGTTTGCGTTGAGGTCACGTGACGTCCATTTTTCCGCTAAATTTAGCGGGGAATCGAATTGCTGTCGAGGTCGCGTCAAGTCAATTTTTCCGCTATATCTAGCGGAAAAAATGGAATTTGTTCATACGTGACGTGACACCAAGTCATGTGACGTTATTTTCCCCGCTAAATTTAGCGGGGAAACTGAATTGGTGTTGAGGTACGGGGACGTCAATTTTTCCGATAAATTTAGTGGGGAATTGAATTGCTGTTGAGGTCACGGGACGTCAGTTTTCCCGCTAAATCTAGCCGAGAAACTGAATTTGTTCATAGTTGACGTGACACCAAGTAATGTGACGTCATTTCCCCCGCTAAATTTAGCGGGGAAAGTGAGTTTGTGTATAGGTCACGTGACGTCAATTTTTCCGCTAAATTTAGCGGAGAATTGAATTGCTGCTGAGGTCACGTGACGTCCATTTTTCCGCTATATCTTGCAAAGAAATGGAATTTGTTTATAGGTTACGTGACACCAAGTCATGTGACGACATTTTCCCCGCTAAATTTAACGAGGAATTGAATTGCTGTTGAGGTCACGTGACGTCACTTTTTCCGCTATATCTAGCGGAGAAACTGAAAGTGTTCATAGGTGGCGTGACACCAAGTCATGTGACGTCATTTTCCCGCTAGATTTAGCGGGGAAACTGAATCAGTATTGAGGTACGGTGACGTCAATTTTTCCGATAAATTTAGTGGGGAATTGAATTGCTGTTGAGGTCACGTGACGTCCATTTTTCCGCTATATCTAGCGAAGAAATGGAATTCGTTTATAGGTTACGTGACGCCAAGTCATGTGACGACATTTTCTCCGCTAAATTTAACGAGGAATTGAATTGCTGTTGAGGTCACGAGACGTCACTTTTTCCGCTATATCTAGCGGAGAAACTGAATATGTTCATAGGTGACGTGACACCAAGTCATGTGACGTCATTTTCCCCACTAAATTCAGCGGGGAAACTGAATTGCTTTGCGGTCAGGCGCCGACAATTTTTCCGCTAAATTTAGCGGGGAACTGAATTGCTGTTGAGGTCACGTGACGTCAATTTTTCCGCTATATCTAGCGGAGAAACGGAATTTGTTCATGGGTTACGTGACACCAAGTCGTGTGACGTCATTTTCCTCGCTAAATTTAACGGGGAATTGAATTTTTGTTGAGGTCACGTGACGTCACTTTTCCCGCTAAATTTAGTATGGTTACGCCAACGCCGACGCCGCAAAACCCGAAAACAAGCGCCTAAAAACTGCGCTAAAAAAAAAAAGAAATTACAGTTTTTTTATTTATTTCTTTTTATTTTCTTCACTCTAAAAAAAAGCCCGTGCGTCTATAGTTTCCCCGCGCAACACCTGGAGAGCCAATCACCGCAACATACGGAGGCAGCTCAGCGAATGACGATGCCGAAACATGTATAGGCCAAGAAACGAAGTCTGAGTTGTGATATTAAGCAATGCAAAACGACAACCTTGCATTGCTTAATGTCACAACTCAGATTGCATTTTGTGGTCTAAACATATGTTTCTGAATCGTCATTCGCTGAGCTGCCTCCCTAATGGTGAATTCCACTCGTAGATCTGGAGCGCTTTCCAAAATCCGCGAGGGAAGCGAAATTCCGCTCCGTGGGACCCGCTCCGTATCGACGAGGGGAAGATAAACTTGCATTTTTGGAGCGACCTCCCCCACACCCCTCCCCGCCCCTTCTCCTTCCGCCGTTCAAAATGGCCGCTGCTCGAACTTGACCAGCCCACCAACGCCTCAGCCGGCTGATCTTTCCGACGACCAGAGACGACTGTCACTGCTTAGCTGCAGAAGTAACACGCGACACAGGCCGGGCGGAATTATACGTACCACGGCGCCCATGTCACAAATAGCGGAGACGTCCGCGTTCGGCACCGTCATACCTTTCGGCCGCCTCGAAGCGGCGGGGCACGGACAGCGATTGCCAGCGGTGGAGTTCAGATTGCTAGTACGACTTTAATAAACACAGAGGTAACAAACCATCACTTGCGCGGTCGTTGCCTAACCACTTCTTGCTTTATTTCACGGGAAAATGCCGATGGAATGCAGTGTAAAAAGGTAAACAATCACTGGCTGCAGAATGAATAGGCCTAACCTTGCGTCTGCATTCGGCTTTTCTGTCGTTCTTTTTCTCGTTCTTCCTCTCACGATCACAGACGTCAGCGCTTACGATTTGCCACGCTCCACATTCCCGGCTTTTTATCCCTGATCTACGCGAGGTAGAAGCGTTCGAGCCGTCACAGTCCAGAGTAAACAACCGACGCACCCGAACAGATCCAACTCCACGACCCGACCACCCGACCGTGGCCCGAGTCCCGACCGGCCCGCCGATCTCTCGAACCTCGCCGCGCATGCGCGCCGCCGGTTTAGACGGAAATCACGTGGGCCGCTCTGTCAATTTCCGGAGAGATCTGTGAAATCCCGCAGAGCAAGTTCGGCGGAGTTTGGGGCGCTCCGTGGAGCGGGCGCTGCCAGAGATCTACGAGCGGAAGATGACCAACTTGAGCCAGATCTGCGAGCGGAATATGCGCGCTCCAAATGGAGCGCTTTTGGAGCGCTCGAGATCTGCGAGCGGAATTCACCATAAGTTACGGTGATTGGCTCTCCGATTGCTGTGCGAGAACGTAGACGCACGGGCTTTGTTTTAGAGCGTTTCTGAAGTTTTCCTGTGATCACCGCAGTTTGAGCTAATTCTAGAATTACTATAGACGCTTTCAGCGAGTCAGTTACTCGAGCTGCCACCAGTCGGCGCGCCCTCCGCGCACTTTCCGGCCTTCAGTTTCTCGCCGTTGCTCCGCGTTGTGTGCTGCACAGGCCACTACCAGAACTTCGTTTTCGTCTTCTTTTGCGTTCCGCGTTGAAATCTTGCATTTTCTTTAGGTCTTTTCGATATTTAGGACTTTCAGTTAATCATTTGATATCTATATTTCGACATAGCTCTTGTATTTTCTTATTTATAGAAAGGAATCGGACAGCGAATGGATCAACCATACAAGATCATGAGGCTTCAATGTGCATGTAAGTTCATCCCATTCTTAGGTTTTTGTCGCTAATAAAGGGCAGTCAACACTATTGCTACATACGTAAATTTCAACTGATGCAGTAAGGCTATCGCAGTCGTGCTTTTCACTGCATGTGCGCGCTCGTTTCCATAAAGCCGACCCGCATGTAAGCGATTTAGCGTGGGATGAGACGAGCGACGGAGATTTCTCACTGTCGCCCGTCACATCGCTCGGTTTTGGGATTTCTAGAGAACGTTGCTCACCGTCTTGGTCGCTTGCTCCGTCGCTTCCATGCGGTTTGCCTCTTCAAGCGACCGACCGAGCGACAGCGAAGCGGGTCGCCGTCGCTTATCTCGTCGCTCGCCAAATCGCTCACATGCGGTTTATATTCAATTAATTTACAAGTACACAACATTGAATTATTGGAGCCTCGATATTAAGTATAAACTGCATGCGAGCGATTTGGCGAGCAACGAAACAAGCGACGGTGACCCGCTTCTCTGTTCCTCGGTCAGTCGCGCGACGAGGCGAACCGCATGGAAGCGACGGGAGCAAGCGACCAAGACGGTGAGCGACGTTTTCTAGAAACCCAAAAACCGAGCGACGTCACGGGCGACAGGAAAAAATCTCCGTCGCTCGACGCTGACTCTCGTCGTTGTCGCCACCGCTCGTCTCATCGCACGCTAAATTGCTTACATGCGGGTCGGCTTTTCGGAAACGAGCGCGCACATGCAGCGAGAAGCACGACTGAATAGCCTTACTGCGTCAGTTGAAATTTGCACATGTCGCAATGGTGCAGACTGCCCTTTATTAGCGAGAAAAACGTTAGAATGGGATGAACTTATATGGTCTCTGAAGCCATAATCTTGTATCGTCGATCCATTCGCTGTCCCATTCTATTTCATAAATACGAAAATACAAGAAGTGTGTTGAAATATAGATATCAAATGATCAAGTAAAAGCCCAAAATATCGAAAAGACCTAAAGAAAACACGCAATTTCAACGCGGAACGTAAAAGAACACAAAAACAAAGCTCCGGTAGCCGCCCGTGCAGCGCACAACGCGGAGGAACGGCGAGAAACTGAAGGGCGGCTATGGCGGCAGGGTCACGTGACGTCAAGATGGCGGCGCCCATGAAACGTTGCCTGATCTGTTAGAGCACGCGGAAAAGCCCCCGAGGAAGGAGGAGGAAAGAACGTTATGATCGAAAAGCTATATCAGCACTGCGGCACAGAGCATGACGTAAGAATGGGAAATGTCGTGACCAGTTTCACAACCCAAACCTAATTAACAAAAAAATGTTTAACGATTTCTTTTTTAATTTGTGTTGTGCTTTGGTTTTTTAGAGTAGGTCGAGAATCAAGGTCGTCTGTCGGTGTTTGTCTGTCTCAGTGAGATCTAAACCACTGCTTCCAAACGCACAAACCATCGGGCGATTGTTCGCCAGCATATGGAGACTTAGCGCCGGAAGTACAACCGCCCTATAGATTGTGTAAGCGCCGGGCAGAAAGTCAACCGCTTGTCACGCTATCGGTAAATGCCACACATGCGCGTGTGCGGAATCGACCTTCTTATGAACAGTAGTTACGAAACCGCATGCAGCGACTGCGTTCAAACAGAGAAGACCGAGACCAATCGTTTCGATATACGGGAAAAGCCAATATATAAATAAAAAAAAAGAAAAAAAAAACATTGGTGTTTGGGCATGCAGTGCTGAAGACAGTGCATTCAGTGTCGACCGTTGACACGTCACAATCTCGCCGCATATTCATTTTGTTTAGACCCAGTTTGTTCTCTGTGTTGTCATTGGACGGATTCCTTCTATTAGACCCAACGACGACTGTCTATCGCCTGCTCTGAAGAAACGCAGATCCCCAGGCTTTGTTGGTTTCGTCCGATCAAAAGGGATGCCAATTATTTCCCAAGAAAAAAAAAACAAAAAAACAAAACGAAAGAAAGGTGGTTATTGTATAGTTAGCAGCGATTATATTTCACCACGAGCGCAGGGTCCGACGAGATACGCGGGTGGAAGCGTAAATTTGGCAACCGACTGTGCTAGTATGCGTGAATCCCTTTTATTTAGAATACAAAAAAAGAGGAAAGACAACATCATGATGGCGAACGAATGCTCGCACGTGAGAAACGCGACCCAATCACGACCAATCGATTTTGGGACGCCGTGACAATTGCGTCACTTGTATAACGCGCATCGCCTTTTGCTTCCCCTCTCGGCAACGCAGATAAAAAGAAAACACGTTTACGTAGCGTCTGATGGTGAAGTCCGACAATAACAAGTACAGCACCACAACATCTTCTAAAATGACGGTAAACATTTAAACAAAGTAAGCTTTCTACGTGACGCTTTGTCGATAAATCCCTGCATGCATTCGATGGAGTATACGGACTGAGAAACGGCCGGGACGGAAGCTGTGTCAAGCCACGACTGCGACAAACAGTGCGTGGGTTCTGGAACAAAAGTGGCGACAAAAAAAAAAAAAAGTATACAAAGATGTCGGATTCGGTCGAAAAGCAGCAAATTTACCCCCGCTTCTATGCAGTGCTGTTCCCGTTACCGAAAATAAGGAACGAAATAGCGTAACTCGTCAGCTTGGAAAAAAGCTAAAGTGTTACAGAGCTCCGTTACCATTTTGCAAATGTAACGAAATACCGGTGTCGTTACTTGCCCTAACGGACGTTACTTTTACGTTAGTTTGTCGTTACTTTGTGCTTCACTGTTAGTATATGGCAGCTGTTTAGAATAAATCGCCTCCATAAACTTCGGCAACAATACACTTGTTCCGAGTGATTATTTGATTATTTATTTATTCGTACTCTGCCGCGCCGGAGCATTACAGCGGAGAAGTGGGGCACAGATCACATTTATACGTTGGAAACTCACACAAACGGCACAAGCCAGCAACCAACAATATAAGGAAACAATTCAAAACCAGCACACAATAATAAAATTTGAAAATTTCACTAACGCAAAAAATGCTGACAAAGAAAGCCAAACATGATTGTAAACCTGAGACTGGGGCCTCCTCTTTTACTACCTTCTGTTGTGTTCTCTTCCTGCCCCAGTCTCAGGTTTACAACCATGTTCAACTTACACCAGCTCGCCTGCACTCTGACTATTTTTTCGTTAAAGAAAGTCACATTGCACTGATCAGGTTAATTAAAGATTCACTATCGGCAGGATGTGTAATGCATATCCTCGAAAACGAGACGCTTCGCGAGCGCGATTCGGGGAACCGAACCTTGCCCATAGCACCAGCCTGGGAAGGAGAAACCGCTCTGCAGAGACTTCTTCATCTAATCAAAGTTAATCGGGTAAAATAAACGTTATTTTATTCCTTCACAAACCAGCGTCAGCACCCGGCCACCGCTGACACACTTGTTTTGGTTCAAAGCGTGGGAACGTCAACGCTTCCCAACTTGGAGTTTATCCTTTCTGTTGTTGACAGAACGATAATATATTTGTTTTGAAGAGAAGGATATGACCAGCTGGAGTAGCTAGGGACGCTGAGGAAAAATCCTTCGAGCGGCGGCAGGCTGTTGCCTTCAGAACGGATGTCTCCAGTGAGAGGGCTGCTTAGGGGTTCAGGCGTTCAGCGCAGCGACATTCTCGCGCTTTTTAGGCCCGGTCGTGGGAACGTTAAAAGTGCCTTTCGAAGAGGTTTGAAATGACGTCGCTTATATACAAAGCTTTGTTGGGGTTTCTTGGCCACTTTTACGCAGTGTACAGAATAAAAATTATTTTATTTTCAAATAATCCTGTGGCCAATTTTAAGCAAAAGTAACGAGTAACGGGTAACGTAATTTGATAGGAGATACCGTAAAATAATAACAAGATTACTTTACTCGTTACTCATTTCGGATTGTAGCGAGTGCGTTAGCACGTTAGTCAGAAAACTAACGCCTTACCAGTAACGTCGTTACTTGTAACGCGTTAGTTCCAATACTACGTTCTATGAAAGTGCACGCAGCATCATGACGTTTCCAAGTACGGCCTCTGGGGGCAGCCATTTTGCTGCTGGCGTGGCTATAAATGTACGCCTCAGCAATGCTTACCAGCAGCAAGATGGCGGCGCCCAGGGACCGCATTTGCAAACGTCTGTCTATATACGGTCAATAAAAATCGGAGACAAAACTTGTTCTTCGTTTTCTTTCCTCTCCCTTCTCGAACTTGTGTCAATTAAACGTTTTGCATGCACCTAGACACACAAACGTATCATAACGTCACCACTGTACAGACAGGACAGTCATTGAAAGTTTAAGAAAAGCAAGGCGTGGCTTATTAAATTGATGAATTCTTGCCTTGTGATTGCAATTTTGTGTCGTTCTTATCGGACAATGACGCAAACTGATTGTCCGCGGCAGGCACGTAGCCAGGATTTTGTTCAGGAAGGGGGGGGGGGGGGGGGGGGGGGGTCCGCCCATGGCAAAATGGTGCAGTAGGGGGGGGGGGGGGGGGGCGAAGAGGTCCCAGCAAAATGGAAGATTTCGGGGGGGGGGGGGCGGGGGGGGGGACCCGGGCCTTATGCCTGCCTCCCCCCCCCCCCCCCCCCCCCCCCCTGGCTACGTGCCTGGTCGGCGAAATGATAATGAAATGCTTAGGACTCGCCCAGCGATCCAAAAAAAAAACAAAAAAAAAAACACTACAATAAAAAAAAAATATAAATATATTTTTTTGTTTAAAAAGTTTAGATGGAACTTTCTTCTACTTTTTCCCCGAAATTTCTTTTTTCTGCGATATTTACGCCGTTGAACGCCATTTTAGTCGAGGTAGCCCTTGCTATGACCGAGGAATTCCCCAGGCAGGATCAGGCAGAGCCAGGAGAGGACAGGAAACGCAGGACGACTCCTCGGTACTCCAGTGGTTGGAAGCCAATGCTGGCCCAGCGGCAATGAACGTCACATGTCCTGGCTCCGTCCCTATTCATCCCTTTGAGCACGCACACACAATGTCGCGGATTTCACATTGTGGCGCCGAGTCACTTTCTCACTCGCGAAGCCGCGCCGAGGAGGCGACGACAATGGGTCCGCTGTCGGCCCGTCCCTCCGTTTAGGCGGCGTCGTGGCTCAGGAAAGGATTATAATGCAATTAAATGCAAAGGTGCAAGCGAGCTGGACAAGAATGACGAAAATGATCCCTGGAGAGGGGGAACAAGAGGGACAAAGGACAAACACAAATCTCCAAACACAGCTAGGTGACTGGTGCGCGACCGAAAAAATTCGCCTGGTGCGGGTATCGAACCCGGGATCTCTCCATTACAGGTGGAGCGCTCTACCAACTGAGCTAACCAGGGGTTAGACGTCAGTAGAGCAAACGGGTTTTATCAACCGCCACCAGTCTAAACCAACAAGGGTGAAGCTTCCAATTTAAGGCTCCACCTGTAATGGAGAGGTCCTGGGTTCGATACCCGGACCAGGCGGATTTTTTCGGTCGTGCACCGGTCACCTAGCTGTGTTTGGAGATTTGTGTTTGTCCCTCTTGTTCCCCCTCTCGAGGGATCATTTTCGTCACTCAGGAAAGGGTTTGGACGGATAATCCGCGGGTGGCGCGGACAATAATCCGAACAATCCGAACTGAACCCTGTTCGAGGAAAGGTCGACCTTCACGGAAGTTCACACCCGGAACTGGCCCCGCCCACTGTAACTGAGGTCGGCCTCAGGCAGTTGGCACCGTCGCTCGGAATCTTCTAATCTGCCGTCGTGGCCTCAGCAGGTCACCTTCCGGTAATTAGGCGGCACTCGGCGACCATACCGGGCAGGTCGGCTGGTGCATTGATTGACACTCGCCTCGGGCGATACGTCACCACAGCCAGAGGGAAGAGGCCGAGGCTTGACTTCTCGCCCAGGTGTCGCGACGTCAACAAGGCGCCGGGCAATGTTGGCAGTAATTACCGGCCCAGACGGCCGGTCGCCGACTGTCAATGGAAGGGCACACCCCCGCCAGAGGACACGAGGGGGACGAAAAGAGGAACGTGACCTCCACAAAGGCCCATCCGAACACCCAGCTCCAGTCCCGCGTCCGGTGATTAGATAACTAATACCATGTCAGACGAGCGTCTTGAGGCTCCATAAAAATAAACTGCAACTAAATTCTAAGAAAACCAGGTATATAATTTCTGCTTCAATAAACAAATATGATAGTACTCCAATAACTGTATATTTCGAAAACACAATTATAGAGGAAGCCCCCGAACAAAAACTTTTAGGCGCTTGGTTTAACCATTAGCTTAGCTGGAATGCACATGTAAATAAGTTGACTGCCGAGCTTTCTCAGGCAGTTGGATGTTTCTATAAAATAAGAAACCTGATCCCTACATGGTTAAAAAAAATATATATTACTCTCTTTTTACTCAAAGTTATGCTACTGTATTTTAGTATGGGGTACAACAACGCTCACAAACTACAAGAAGATTGTAATAAGGTGGCGAACTGGGCCAGTTGGTTGACGTTATACATGATGGGGAAAACAGCTCAGAAAACACGGGCTACGAAGAGGAACAAACATGACAGCATTGTCCTGTCGCGCTTGTTCCTCTTCGTAGTCCGTGTATTCTGAGCTGTTTTCCCCATCATGTACAAGAAGATTCTTAAATTACAGAAGAAAATTTTGCGGTTATTTGAAACTTAGACGGGAAATATGCAAGACCTCCCAACTGAGCCACTTTAAAAAAAGAACACACACAAAAAAACACGGTATACTCAAGGCTAACCAAATTCATGATTTCAAGTTAATGCTACTAATTAAAACTGAGAAACTTTATGATATAACTACAAGTGATGTAGTGCAAAGATACACCTTTTGGCACTCTTTAAGACGACCTCCACAGATTCGAACAAATTACGGAAAGCAAACTAAAGATTATCAGGTGACAAAATTATTAAGTTCAATTGGGACCTTCGTGGATTTTAATAACTCCTTTTCTAAATTAAAAAAAAAAAGGGCTGAGGACACTCTTGGTGGACAGTGACACTGTTTTATAGCCATTTTTATACATGAACAAATTGATGGTTTTTTGTCTCTGAACCTGTGAAAAAGTTTCTTTCATAATCTATATTACCAGTTGCGATCCCTCTTGATGATGTATTATAAAGCCATGAATGACATTATTTGAATCGCTGATGTTTTACGGCTGCACGAGTGCATAGAATACTGTGTACCCTATGTACAAACTGCAAAGGGGACAGAGACCTTTGTCAGACATTTTCTGCCTTCAGTCTGTGTTCCCCTTTCGGTTGATCCCAAAGAAATAAAGACTTTAATTCAATTTTACTTGTCGGTGACTATAATCTCTACTAAAGCCAGATAACGTAACCGTGGGGTGCGCAATCTCTTTCTTTCGAGGTCTGTTCACAGATACACCGCAGCGCCACCTCGGCACTATTAGTCAGCACTGAAATTAGCGTTGACCTTGATGATACAGCGTTGACGTACCGCTGTACATAGTGATATGAGGCTGATGTACAGCGCTGCATCAGCGCTCAGTCGCGTTCAAATGTCAGTGCTGCATCAGCGGTGTTCCTTGTGTTCATTTAGCGCCTCGATCTATGTGTGATGAACTGTCTTAAAAAAAGAAAAAAGAAACAGTATAATAGAAACGCTGTTATGTATACGCACCACGCTCTGGAAAGTCATCAATGTGAATCCGGGTCCTTACAACAAAAATACATTTTTAGCGAGTGTTTTTGTTTTTATTTTTGGCACGTCGACGTTACAAAACAAGGAAGAAAAAAAAACAAAAAAACGAAAGAATTAGGGCGGACGCTGATTGAGGATGAGGATCGTAGACGCATAGTTGTTACTTGGCGAAACGAGGTGCCCGTTGAGCGTGAAGGGTACACAATATCAGAACAAAACCGGGACCGACGTCGCCGTGGCCTGACGTGCGCGGAAAGGCCCTGCATCCTTCGGTGCCGATAAAGAGCGGCACCATTCGACGCCGTGTCGAAGGAAACGAAACAAAAACGAAAGGAGAAAAAGCAATACGACAAAACGAGGCAAACCCAGAAACGTCGACGCCTCAAGCTCCGGCGGCGATGCGGAAACTCTTCTGCCTACGCATGTAGTATCATCGCCGAAGCGAACGAGGTTCAAGGGTCGCCGCTTTTCGATGAGCACGACGGAGGGGGAAAAAGAGAAAAAGACTGCATAAGAAACAGTCGTCACTGATGCGTATTACTACGAAAAGCGCAACTATATTAAGCGAAGCTTTTATTTTACCTGAACTCGCATCTTTCGCAGAATGATGGGTCGACAAAAAGTGTCGGCGGTATATATCTTCCCAGTTTTACGCTATACGTCGGACCGCACCGGACGCTAGGAGCGATCCCAGTCGATCCGGCCAACACCACCTGGAATAGTCAAGACCTGCAAACAAACGCCTCTTCCTCCGTGCAACGTTATCACAGTCGGATGGAGCAGACTTGGCCATTGGACGCGAAGCCCAGCCGAAAGCTAACGCAGAACTCTGATCCAGTCAGTGTCTTCGCCCGATCTCGCCGTGATGACGTCAACATTATGCGGGGAGCAAGTCGTCTGCTTCTTTCGCAGGAGTTGCGGTGAGAAGTTCTGATTGGCTCTGATTGAAGGATGGTGGGAAGAGCTCAAAGCAAGCTGCCTTGAAGTCTACCCACTATTCTTCATTCAGAACCAATCAGAGCTCGGCATTCTGACGTCACCACAACCCCTGCAAACGAAGCAGACGAACTTGCGCTCCGCACAGGGCGCAGGCTTTGGTCATTCTACGCGGTGTTGATCCGGCACCGCGAATGCACTATTACGTCTCGTGCGTCGCTGCGCTCTTCCCGAAGGTCACGTGACACTAACACGGCACGTGATTGGCTTTGATGATTCGTATAGCGTCCTCTGCGGTCCATCGTGTTGGTGAAATGGAGTATATGTATATAGACGCGAGACCCCATGATATTGAACGAGCATGTTACTTTAACCAGTATATACACAATCTTCGCAGAATGGAACTTGTCGATCGGAATGAATTTACGATAAATAACCGTCCTTTCTTCTTTCATTTCTTTTTCTTTCTATTCTTAGAAATAACAAGACGCGGAGAATCGCATGTTGGTTTATCCGGAAAGAAACTGGAAGCGAAGAATTTCGGAGAATGTGTACGACGCGCGTCTGCACGATTGCTGAATATTTGACGAGACGATGTTTCCGTCTCGTCGCGCGCAGCGCGCGCACTGCTCCGTAAATAATGGAACGGGAGGGGAAGCAAGAAAAGGGAAGAAAAGAACACAGGCAGTGAATCAACAACCGCGAAGACGACACTGCAGTCAGAAAAAAATGTTAAAAATTTGCTTGCTTTTCTTTTTACATGTTACGTACACGGCTTTGAACACATTCCTCGAACGAACGTCACATTTGTCGTGGAAGAATTGCAAACAGTCCTTGTTGAAAGATGCGAGAAAGCGAGCGAAAAAGTTGTTATTATTGTGTTTTTTAGGATGTATAAGTCATGTATATAAGGGCACAGCGTGGGCGCAGCAGGAACCAGGTACGCGTAAGGTGAAGTGTCTTCGCATGCGCAGTGCCAACCGCAGCGCCGCCTAGTGGCGTGACGTGAGAGAGTTGAGTTGGTGTAAAGACTCCTAATGAAAGATCGAGAATATAAGCTGAGCGGTCGACCGCCAGACTCTTGTTTTACTTCCTGAGCCTGTTATTCATGTGTTTCCCAGCGTCGTCATGTAGACTATAAGCGTCATTCATGTTAAACACACGCACACACACACACACACGCACACACACAAATATATCTGTATATTGTTTACGAAAAATCAACAGTGTGCTCATCCATAGGCTATGGCTCGTTTCATATGGGAAGGGACGTAGTAGTCCTCTCGTGCCAACATCGGGGTTAGCCGACCAATGCTCGAAAGAAAGCCGAAGAAATGCGTATCGTGTCTTTTGTTGACCTCCGAATTTAGATATATCGTTTTTGTCCTCGCTAACAAATGCCGAATATCTCGCCTCCACGGAAGGGTATTTGGCTCCGACAATCTTTACGACGCATTCTTTTACCGTCGTATATAATAGAAGGCGTTTTGAGGCAGTTTTCTTTTTATCGCAACCCGTTCATGAATCATTAGTGTAGAGGCACTATGAGCATCTGAACTCAACACAGTAACCTCCAGTCAGATTCGAACCCTGAATCCCTCACGTGCGCGAAATCCCGGCGTAGATTTCCTTCGCGATTCTTAACGCTATTTACGCCGAGACATTTGATCGGTTTGTACCCTAAATCGTCGTACTTGACACTCCGCGTGCTTTGAGGGGAATAACAACACGCTTCACAGCGAAGACTATGCTAAAAGTTTGCAAGCAGCCACGCTTCAAAAGCTAGTCTGGCCACCGTGAATGAAAAAGAAAAGTTTTGCTTGGACGCCAATATGCCAACCATGGGCGCGCCTTAGCAAGGCTCAACTATCAGACGATCTGCGCACGCCTGCAGCGAGACGGCGGGACCCAGGGCCAGAGGCCGTACCTGTCAACGTCTCAGCGCGAACGCGGACACGTTGCTTGACGAGCACATCTTCGAAGGCGTTTCTCCGCGTTCATCTCAAGCGTGTAAAATTGTGCGTACGTTTAGACAGCCGGAAGTTCGTCAGCCTCGATGGGCACCTGGTGTGTTAGCAGCTGTAGATCGGAGATTTCGTTAGCGCGGTATACCCCTGCCTCGGGTCTTTAACGTGCACCGCGCAGTAGCGATACACGACAGCATGCCGCGGTGCGACGCCCATCCAGATCCAAACGGGCAGGAGCGGTGTCCGAACCCTGGACCTCTGGGAAATCTGCAGCGAGAGCTTTCGCTCCACGCGCTGAGCTGCTGCGTTAGAACACTCGGCCACCGATCTCCCTCGAGCGTGCGATCTATTCGGTAAATTTTAAGATGCCTCCGAGAGTCTTTTCCACGATCTACATCGGAAAGTTTTTAGCGGGTTAAGGCCGTGCACGTCGCGGTTCACTTCCCGGATATACGAGGCGATAAGTCCGTGCGCGCTACTTGCTTCATACGCTCGCGCAACTGGCATCTATAGCTTATCAAAGATATAAGCGGTCCGCAAATAAGAAAATAAGGGTTAGGTGTAGAGCGCATTATAGAGATGCGATCGCACGTGTGTTTGCTCGCGAGAACAACTGCGTAGCTACTAGATGCTTCCGGGGTTTAGTCAGACGTGTGCAGCAGATTCTCCACGGCAAGCTGTTCCGACCATGAAACGAGTGGAAAGGTGGCCTCCAACATAGAAAGCCACGGTCACACACCGACAGTGCGCCATACGAAAAACAGTCTGCAGACAAAAACTGAACAAAAACAATCCCAAGGATTGTTTTTGCTGTAGTTACTGCCAGCTTGAGAGACGCAGGGGGCGGGGACCTTCGTCAAGCCGCTACTGGGCAGTTTTTTGTCCGAGCCTCCCCGTTGTCATGCGAGACAATGTGGAAACAAATAAAAGAAAAAATGACTTCACTTGATTCGATTATTATGTTCACGCTTCTTGCTTCCCGACTTCTTCTTTGGCGCTCTTACATCGCCTAATGCAGCAATCTCATTGGCCGCTGAACGATAATAAGATCGCGGGGGCTAGCCGTCATTGGCTGTAACCGTGTGGCGCTCCAAACCAGTCGCTGTGTCAGAGGTGCTCGCCAGATATCCTTTCTTTTGGTATGGCATGCGAGCCGACGAACATTTCGTTTCTTTTTCATGAATTTTTTTTTTTCTAAAATGCTAAACCGATGTTTACATTTTGCGTGTTTTGTTTTTTATGCTGAATCGATGTTCACGTTTTGCGTGTTCTTTATATGTGCCTCGGGGAAAGTAAGACACGCTATTCTAATATGGAATCTTTTTTTTTTTTTTTTTTTTGTTGACGTTTACTATGAATGCTTTCTTTTTTTACTCAGTTAAGTTATTTGATAAGCAGTGTATCGGAATAATGTAAATATTATCTTGACGTCTCTTTGCCCATCTTATCTATAAAATTTTACGATAAATTATACGCAGAGTCCATTCACGCCCTCCTAGACTGGCATAAGCTAAATGACAGCGTGTCATTAATCATTTGTTAGTTTCGTCTCGCTTTTCGTACGATTCAGTCGCAGAAATGCCATTACATGTTATATTGGCTCGCATTCTTTTTTTCTTTCTTCTTGCCATTGTTACTTAGCACACTGGGGACCGATGAGCCATTAGAGCTGCGATAGAGAGGCTACAACCTGTCTCTACAGTCACTTGAAATGCCTTCGGAAGAAGTCCTTTAAAGATTAGACGAACTTGCGCACGCCCAGCGACACGCGCAGAGCCGAGATCGCGAGCTGATTTGCCGATTAGTATTAAAGGCGTTCGTTCTGAAGGAATTTTAGGGGCCCGTAACACAGTGTTCGACATCATAAAGCGCTGACCCGCAGAGTCGATTTCCCTACTCCAAATAATAAAGCCACATATTGCTTGTTTTTGCGGGCCCCGGTTCCCCCCACCCGCAAGTCACTTCAAACCATGCGTATTAAAAAACAAAAAGGGGGGGGGGGGGCTTTTAATACACATCGTTTAGACTGACGTGACGTTTTCGGTCATGACCCAAAATGACCAGCAGCACGGGTCGATGCCGTCACTTGCAAGTCGTGTATACGAACCACTATGCAACGCTGATTTGTATACATATTTCCCTCTCTGACAACCAATCGCTAATGGCCAGAGAGGGGAATATTTGTATATTTTTAACGTTTCTGTGTGTGCGTGAGAGAGAGAGAGAGAAAGGAAGAGAGAGAGAGAATGCAGGCGTTCTTGTTATCTGCTATAAAAATACCAGGTATACCAAGATCATTACTACTACAAGGACCCGCCGAACGCGACCCAGCATACCCTCTAGCCGTCCCTTTCACGCAGTCTGCAATGCATCAGCGGGAGGGGGGACACGCGGGGCGATCGATCGTCCGCGCGGTCCATCAAAGACACTGCAAGTGTATCGGACCGGGGCCTTCGTTTCCTGCGCTTTGGCAGAGTCCGTTCGAAGGGCCGTGACGTCCACGCGCAAGGGCTTCAAAAGAGAGCTCGCACAATCCGTTGGGCTGAAGGACCAAAACGACCAGGGCGAAGTAAACAGGGCGTAAGAGCACTGACCTTTCGTTCAATATGGCGGGCAGTCTGAAAGAAAGGAGCGAAGAGAAGAGGTGTGGGGAGCGGGGGGGGGGGGGGGGGGGGGGAGGAAGGGGCTTTGCAGGCACTCGTGCGGACACAATGGGGTGAACAGAGAACACAAGCGTGAGCGGGTGAATTAGGAAAGACCAAGCCGAGGGGCAAAATGGAAGAGCATCGAAAGTGCTAAAAAATAAAGAGTCGAGAAGGAGCTCTTTCGCAATATTCACCGCGCGCGCAACTAAGAAACCATCGCACCGGACTGGTGGAGGTAGTTCCTGTTTATACTTTAGAAAAAAACGAATTCCGTGGTGCTAACTATATGTTGCAGAAGGTATGAATGGTATGAATATGAAAGGTATGAAAGGCAGAAGGTATGAAAGTTATGAATATCAAAGACCCATTCGATGATGCAGTCTATGCTGCCGCGGTAAACACACTTTGACCTGAGGCACTTCGTTTGTCGTGAAAGACTAGGACAAATATAGACCAGTGTCCGAAATCTTTGCCCCCAGCGACAAAACTGGGGAAATAAAATAATATCAAACGCAGGCCATTTTGGGGAGAAAGGGGCTGTGCATAAAACAAGATTTTTGCTTTTTGCAGCACCCCTGACATAGGTGTTGTTCTTGGAGCTTCATGCCTACACATTTCCAACGTCCTCGCACTACAACATTTGCCAAAATAAAAAAAAAAAAAAAAAAGAGTTTTGCAAAAAGCGCAGTTTCCCTACTGTGTCATGGCGTCAGTATAAACAAACACGGCGGCACCCATGGAACAGAGCAGACACTTGTCTATACAGGGTGTTTGATTTTACTTAGAACATACTTTAACGCAAAACGTTCTTTCGCTATAGTGTTCGGCAATTCGCGAAGCCCAGACAAACCCGCGAGGCTCGACACTTATTGGTTGACGGGTGGGAGAGGAGGAGTGAGGTGCTCGACGCTGATTGGTTAACGGGGAGGTCATGTGACCACAGGGGTAGGCGTAAAGCAGTGAGGTAGGCGAGGAGTAACTCACACACCTGTGCGCGCTAAGGGAGAGGAGCTCGAGAGTATGCAAGGCTGTGGAAGATCGCCAGTTCTATAAGCCCGATCAGCGGTATTTGCAACTTTCAGCGATGGTGGTACCGCGGTGTGAGAATCGCGCTCCCTAGCTCCTGGATGATTGGCCTCATAATAAATGGGCTTGCCTACACGTTCCTGGCGTGAAACAATAACGTAAGGCTCTAATACTGCTCGTATGTAGCAAAACTAGAATTACTCACGCGTCGCAGACCCAGCCTCGGATCGTTGTTCTACGATGATCATCCAGCAGACAGCCATTTTGATAAGCACCAGAGCGCCCCCTATAGGCCGTGAAAGTTGCGAATAGTATCACTTCATTCTAGGAACGTCATAAAACAGTGGACATGTGAGTGAACATAGCTGCTGAGGGGGAAGCCGAGACGCGTTAGGGAGTATTAAAAAATACGAGGTGCGTGAGTTTTTTGCGAGGGCTGGGCGATCGGCTGTGAATGTCAGGATGTGGTGACGAGAGAACTTCAACCGGGCTGACTGCACGACGGCGATCTGAGCTACACCCACTAGTGAAGGAGACAGGGTGATAAGCGAACGACACTCTACAGTGTGATGAGATATTCTAAGCGAGTGCCATAGTGTTCTGGCCTTTTTTTTTTATTTTGCCGGGCGCATTCCTGAAGACGCCTACAAAGCTTGGAGGGCACGAAGGTTGCGTTTACACTGACTCCTCGGCATCAGGGGTCTCACAGCGTGGATTCCCGCGCCATGAAGGCGCGGCTGGCTTGCGTCAGACCGGATGTGGCACCTGGTTACAGCCAGGCGAGACTATGCGGCAGCGGCAGTCTACCTGCAGGACTCGGAGCGAGAGCGTAGTGCAATTAAACCCAGTGTTCCTTTAATTACCAAAAGCCCAGTGGTGAAGACCTCGTTTATTTTTCACGATGTATTTTACTTTAGACTAATTTTTAACAATATGGACCGAGTTATTCTACCCAAGCGTCGCAGTAGTCCCGTCAACTACTAAGAAAAGGACGTCTGAACATCAAATCAGCACAGCAATACCAGCAGCGTGCCAAGATATAAAGTATAGTAAACGACAATTTTACTAGGAACAACCATCAAGTGGTATCAGGCTCGGTGGACATTAGGTGAAGGGATAATTGTCACGATAAGTTGACCAATTAACTAAAATTTCTTAATTAACTTTTTAGTATTGGTTTTAGATGTTATGTTGGAATTTCAGTATTGACGGCAATTACTAATAAAGGCCAGACTAATTAAAAGAGCTTGTTGAAATGAAATGGCTTTTAATAATAATAATCGATATATTTTTTAATTTTCTCGCCCGATTTAGAAACTGCGCTCAAAAATAGCGTCGCAAAATAGCCCACAGTGAAACTGGGAAAAGTGAAGTCGTCCTTTCAATCATGTCGTCACCATCTAGGCGGCGTGTCCTTGGTGGGTGCGCCGACGGCACAATGATGACGTGATCTATAAAACTTTGGCTTGGGCTAGTTGGGTCAATGTGATCTAAAGGACTAAGAAGCGCAGAAAAAAAAAAAAAAAAACACGGACGAAGAAGAGACACATACACCGCGGACTGGCGCTAACTCTCAACTGATTGAATCAGTTGAAAGTTAGCGCTAGTCCGTGTTGTATGTGTCCTTTCTTCGTTCGTGTTTAGGGGGCTTTTCAATCCTCTAGGCGTAACATAAACCACTACGTCACCCTTGCAGCGCCATTGTTGACAAGGCTATTTGCGCTCAAAATTTCTAGGTGAGGCGAAAAAAACCCGAAAGATTGATTAAGGTCTGGAAATCCATTTCGAAAATTCTTTCATTTAGCCTGACCTCTAATAGCAATTGTTTTAAAAACGGTGATTCCACCGTTACCCGTAAAACCGATCATTAAAAAAGTGACTTAACGAATTCTAGTTAATTAGTCAAGGCAGCGTGACGACTATTCCCTCATTCCGCCGAGCGTGGTAAATACATGGTGAGGATGGCACTCGTCTAATCCCACCACCATAAAAAAAAAAAGGGGGGGGGGGGGGCGGTTATTATTTTCACCACGCTGACTCTCGAAGAAGTGCGTTAGCATCTCTCTCAGCGGTTATATATGCTGTATATAAGAAAGCATGGTGAATGCAGCCTCTAAGCACTTTTCCGTGGGGTGAACATTCTCGAAATCCCTCTTCTCCATGGTGCCAGCAGATCACGTCACTTAGCGTGTGCACGAAGAACCTGCGCGCGATGCGCGGAAAACTACAGAGCCCTTTCGTTGTTGTGCATACATGTTGTGCATACATGTTGTGCATACAGAGGCGACGGCGCTGCGCGCTTACATGCCCGGTGCCATGGTAAGACACTGGGCGTCACGGACGGCGTGCCAGGCCGAAGAACGGAACCGCAGCCCGTGTGCGTCCACAGGCATCATAAGCCGGCGGCAGGAGCTTCCGAGGGCGTCGAAAGCGGCGGCCCATCGCGAGGTGCCCAAGGTGGGTTAATATTTTGTAATGAGCCGACCGTAGAGTATCGCCGCCGTCTACCACTACGCGGTGTCGAAATCCACCGACCTCACCAGCCAGTTTGACTACGCCACCGCTGCCGCAATGCATCGAGGGAACTTTAGTCTTTCTGCACGTGAGACAACTTCGTTAGATCTCTGCGCGTGCAGAGCACGAAACGGCACCAGTCATCTCGTGTAATGTCGTGCGCTGCTGCCTGCCTTCTGTGAACTAACGTTACGGTGGCGTCACGCATGCGTGGAAGATCAGTCTACTGGCGAAGGGGTCGTCGCCGGCGATGTTCGGTTACCTATGGCTGTGGAGCCATCCCGCGGCGACGTGGCGAACTTTGATTACGTGCGCTCCAACCAGTTCAAGGTCAGCGCATGTATTACAGCATTCATGCTAACGCATTAAACCTATGTTCGAATTAAAACTTAAACACCCTGTATATTTATTTCCTCACCCAAGAATAATGGGCGGGGTCAAAGCGAATACAGCAGCACAACCGCCTCAAACTGCTTCGTCGAATGGGTCTTTCATATTGGTAGGGACCGTACGCGCACAGCAGCAAGGCCACCACAATGGCCGCCGATGTCACGTCAGTGCAAGCCATGTTACTGACGTCACACCAGCCGCCACTGTGATGAACCCCGCTGCTAAGTGCATAGATTCTGCAGCATATTCGCCCTTTCTTGTTTGGTAACAAACTCAGTGGCGCCAGCTATTGGGTAGCTGGCCGGCACACTTCTGGTTCACCTATGTTTCCTAATTTTTGACTCATCCTTCTTTTATCGTAAGAGTGCATTAGGTCGGACAGGTCTATATGTGGCCATTTCCAGAAGATAGCGAGTATATTTGATTTCGCAAATACTCCGAAACCCGGCGTCTAGTTCAGAACCGGAAGTTGCTGGGGGTTATTTGCGTACACTGGCGCCACCACGTTTCAACTTACACGGGAAAGAGCGAATAAATATATATATATATGTAGATAGATATCACACCATCGAATGCGTATCTTGTCGGCAAGAACAAGTAGGAGTGACCGCCAGCAAACTGCAGTGACGTCATGTGCACGCCACGTAATATACAATAACGGGCAGCTCTGACGTCACGCCGCTGCGGGGGCGCTGCTGTCGGCACGGCGCAGGCGCAGACGCTTCGCTTCGCGCGAATCGCGTTTCTGCGCACGCACAGTCGCCCATACCTGGGACGTGCACATTCTGATAGGTTTGTAAACCGCGTGTTTGTCTATACACCGGTCAATAATTTCTTCTCTTTTGGAACGAAACCTTAAAGGGGCGGTGCAACGATTTTATGATTAAAAGGATTTGCATCTCGTCATTTTTACGTTGTTTGTCGTGTCCCGGAGGACAAAGAAAACACCTCCTTCATTAATAATGTCGCGATCCCGCTGCATAATCGCAAAGCAAAAGTCGAGCTTTTTTCCCCACCTGCAGCCCCAAGTGGCAGCCGAAGGAACTACGGCGGAAAGATTACGTGACCTCGCTCGGCTCTAAGCTGCAGCCCAGCGCCCGCTAATTTACGCAGAGAGATGGAGGGGAAGCGTCCTCCGAGATAGCACACGGGAAGCTACACGGCACTCCGAATGACGTCACTGGGAGTGCGACCAGGTGTGACCCTGAAGACTGGGAGTGAGTTGAGGGGTGCCCGAAATGCCAATCTTTATCTTTTTTTTACGCAACAACTAGGACACGCAGGCGAAATCGGTGTTCTGTTCTTTACTTCAGAAGTGTCAGGGGGCAACTTCCAGAAATCTTTGACCGAAGTCCGAAAATCGTTGCACCGCCCCTAGTCGACCGACTTCCTTACGAGAGCTGAGGCTCTCGACCCGTCCAACAGAAAGTTGGAGCCGACAGTTCGAGCCGCATGGATTTCGGCGAGAAAAGTGCCACGTCATCGTCGCGATAGTCCATGGGCGAGCTCCGTAAACTTCGGCCCCAACTTTCTACTTACTGTTCTAATCGTGTCAGTGAGTACAGAGATGATGCGATGATGCCGCTCGCTGACCGGTTCTCGCCCTGTCTTTTCCTTTTGCACTGGTCGGCACTAAGCGACTTCCCACAGTTGCGCGCGCGCGGTCAAGGTTTCGTCGAAGGCGGCGAGCTTGCGGTGAAGGATGGACGCTCAAGAAATATCTCCTAATTGTCATCCTCAGTCACCGAGCAAACTGTCAATTGAAACATTTTTCGTCCAACGTGAAACAAAAACGAAGTAGGCAGAAATGATGTGAAAAGACGGTGAGTGTGCAGGCGAGCTGGTGGTAGCTAATCATGTCGTATTACACCTGAGACTGCGGTGGAAGAAATCGGAAGAACTTTCAGTAGAGACGTTCTCTGTGTCTATTCCTTCTACTGAAAGTTCTTCCGATTTCTTCCACCGCAGTCTCAGGTGTAATACGACAGGAAATGATGTGTAATTTTCGCTTTAGCGTTTCATGGGTGTAATGAATTGACATTTCGTTATGTAGAATTAATTACACCCGTATTATGTTCTGGTAGTGCGCGTTCGTTGACTACCTCGTAGCTTTCGTTCCGGTATTTTTTTTTTTTTTTGTCGATAAGATGCATTTTTTTAATCTATAGATGGAGAGTATACCCTTTGATAGCTTCAAAGTCCCTCTGGTGTGGCACAGAGAGCAGGCAGACCGCGAGGTTGTGAGATCGCCGCATTCTGTAATCGTTTCTCGATTGGACCATCGAGATGGCCCTCGAAGACGCCTTGTGCACTTCATTAATCGGACTCAACTTGAAACGCCCCTCGTTGGACCGAGTATTAATGACAAAAAATTGGAAGAAAAAAAAAAAAAGGAAAACGGCAAGTTTACGTTTGCCTGACCGTATACCTTTCGTCACTCCGTGCAAATAATAATAATATTATTATTATTAATAATGTTTCGCGCGCAGCTATTGAGCATAAGCGGCATGATGTACACTCTAAGCAATTGGAAGTGTATAGGGGTACGCCCTTGTCCCATATGTAACACCATAAAACACCAATTCGACGTTCAGTCCGCAAACGTTGAGCCCACGATGCCAACTTTCAAGAGCGGCTTTGTAGTCGACCGATAAAACTTATTCAAATAGCTAATGTACTCATAGAGGCTACATTTATTTATTTATTTATTTCAATACCCTCAGGGCCCAGAGGGCATTACAGAGGGGGTGGACAAGAACAACAACAATGCAAAAACATAAAAAAGCAAAGCAAAGGCCAACAATGCACTTCAGCTAGAGAGAAGAAAAGATCAGCCTAATATGTATTAGCAAAAATGATTAACTAATGCAGATCTAAATAAATCAACTGATGATATGTTTACAAAAGATGCGGGAAGGTGGTTCCATGCGGGAAGGTAAGACAACCAAGGTTTTCTTTTTGGCACTGCAGCAAAACCTCAGTGTTTTTTTTTCTCTTCTTCTAGTCTTTGATACTCACATTGGCTATTTAGTACGCTATGTCCAACCGCTATTAAGCCGCTCGTAAAAGGTGGTATCGCTAGCTCGACGTCAGTGGACTGAACTTCCTAATGTAGTTCTGGGGGGTTACACATGGGACAAGGGGCGTACCCCTACACACCCGGTATTTCTAAGAGTGCAGTCTTTAGAGGACGTGGGTGTCAGAAAAAAACAACGCTGCCTTCTGCGTAAAACGTGTATGTTTTGATATAATGTGAAATAACTTATCTTTAATGCACACACGAGTATAATCATTCACGACATAAAAGGGCAAAGAGGAACGCTTCCTGTGGAGCCGAAATTTTGTTTTACTGCGGCACATCACGCGAAAAACGAGTACTGGCGATTTTTGTCGCGTGATTTCGAACACATCTTCACGGCTTCGTCTTTAGACCGCCAGGCTACGTGAAGATCTGATTCGCTCGTGAAGGCTATCGAGCGAAACCTGCCGCCACAAATTTCTGCTCTAGTCGCTATAAGTGCCGTCGATTTCACTGAACCCGCAACGCCACCAGTAACTTCCAAAAAAAAAAAAAAAATTGCGGCCAACGGAACACGTTTACACCAACACTTTCCCACAGTAAAAGTTCCACATTCGCCGATATTTTTATCCTAACCATTACTACGATTACATTCGAGCAAAGTCTGAGCTTCCGGCTACCAGTGGATTATTTCCGAGGCACGCAAAACACAATCATAGCACACACCAGAGATTAACCAAGCAGAACGGAGACAATAAAAAGAGCAACACACATACAGACACACACCCTCTATACACGCAGCTATAGGCGGTGCGTGTCTGCACGTGTGTCCTTCTTCTTATGTACGTGTCTCCGCTTCCTCGGTCTCGGTTTATCTTAGCGTATCGCCGGCTTTCCTTCTCTTCTTTCAGTTGGCGAGCCGACGCCCTGTTGTTGCATTCAACCGTGGTCGAGGCAGACCAACAATGGGCGCCTCACTCGGGCAGTAATAAGGAACCCGCGACTGGATACGATGCAGCGACGCTGCACCCCGCAATGTCTTTTTTTTTTCTGTCTCCGGCGACACCTCCTCTTCCGTGCGCCGGAAAGCGCAGGGCAAGGAGGCCGCCGAGTAAAACCAGTCGAAACGGCGCCATACTCCATTTCGTAGCAGATGTCAAAAGAGCGAGCAAAAAAAAAAGCAAATTGGGTTGTGGGGATATTTATACAGCGTGTAGTTGGTCAGCCATTTAAGTTCCGACGAGTCACACGCTGTAGATGAGCAATTTAGCCAGTGCAGCACAACCGCTAGTCTGGGGTCTTTAACGTGCACCACGCAGTAGTGATACACGACCGCACGCCGGTACGATGCTCACACAAGAGCGAGCTCCGAGCTTGCAGTGTTCCTGCCAAGCACGCGCGCTAGTGCAGTGGGAGCATCGTTCGGGGGAACATGCTTTGGCTTGCGTAGCTACAGCTTCGCTATCGCGTAAAGTTAAACATACTTGTTCACGAAGGCATTGAAAGAAAGCAGTACAAATAATCAAGTTGAATCAAATGCTTTTTTTTTCTTTTTTAATAATCTAACTGAAACACGCGTGTCAAGAAAAAATTAAGCGAAAAAAAATTTAGAGCAATATTGACGGCGATAGATTTATTTGAAATTCTGCGCGCGAAGTCTATGACGTCCCGGGTCATTCCGGAATGACCATCTCGGTCGTGAAGGCGAGGCCGGTCCACATCTCCTCCACGCGCCCGAAATGCCAAAAGAAAAAAAGTGGAAAAGAGGTGACTGCCGACTAAATAGCGACTCGCGCCGTCATTATTGCTCTATTTTTTAGAGCGCAGCTCTTAGGCGCCCGTTTCCGGCTTGAGCGGCGTCGCCGTCGGCGTAACCGCGCGGTGCATTATGGGTAAATTTTTCCGAAGGGACCCGAGGTCCTCCCGAAGGAACCCCAGGTCGTCCCGAAGACACCCGAGGTCCTTCGGGAGGACCTCGGGTCCCTTCGGGAGGACCTCGGGTTTCTTCGGGAAGACCTCGGGTTCCTTCGGGAGGACCTCCGGAGGACCTCGGGTTCCTTCGGAAGTTGCATGCAACCTGTTGCATGCAACTGGCATACAACGAGTTGTATGCAACCTGTTGCATGCAGTCCAGGTTGCATGCAACCTGGTGACGTCATCGGCATCCGCATCGTCATCATTACTATGACGTCATCAGTGACATCACTGATGACGTCATTGGCATCCGCATCGTCATCATCACTGATGAAGTCATCGAATCGTCATCATCAAGGTCATGTGACCCCCAAGATCACGTGACCCCCCCTTTCAGTACCCTTCCCTCCTCCTCCTCCTCAAGAGCTGCGCTCTAATTCGGCGTTACAGGGAGTTGTAAACGGCTTTTTTTTGTGTAAAAATAATTTTCTGACACACGTGTCACAACCAAACTGTTAAAAATATTTTTTTGGGGCTGCGTCATATATTTTATTTTATTTTTTAAACGCTCTGTTAGCGCGCATAGACACACGTTAACATACGCTGGTACTCGAACGTAGCTCCTGCATGATGGAACGCTACAGCGCCGCTTTTATGGTCGTATCGCGTGGTTGGTGCGACGACGGAGCCGTAGAGTGCCCAGTCGCAGATTTGGAGCGCGAGGATCTGGTAGCACAGAGCATTTCTCGGGGAAGCTGGACGTCAGCGCACAGCCTTTCCAGCCGCGAGGACCCGAAACATGGTTTTCAAACCCGACGAGAAAAAAAGCGGTAGCGAGAGAAACGCGAGGAGCACGAGCGGACACTCCGTCCAAATACTTTTTTGTGCTCCGTCGCTCTGGAGAAGTGTGTTTCGGCGTCTCGCCGCACCGGGGCGCCCGTCACCTGGCTCCCCTAAGGCTCTCCTCTCATCCGTTGTCTGCCGCTCTACCTTTTCAAAGTCAGCGGCCGCGTCTCGTGCCAGCGTTGTAAACGTTCCTCAAAAAAAGGAACGAAAGCTCGTTCCTCGTTCCTTACGATTTTTGGCACGCGTTCCCGTTACAAGTTCCATCTATGAAAAAGGAACTCGTTCCCGTTACAGTTAAAAAATGGAACGTATCGTTACATATATGTTACGTTTGTATTGTGCTGATTACAATATTTAGTTAAATCAAGCAAAGTTTTTTTATCTATTTCATGAAATGGAAACATACTATAGTTTGAATGCCATGATGGAAGGGCATCAGGCGAAGAAAACAAGCGGAAGCAGGGTTTGATTTGTTGATATCTCAACTTTTAAACATATTCACGTTTGTGCTGGGCAATTCAGACAAGCCAAATGTACTGTTACCCCACATAGCGCGAGCCTGTTACAGCAACCTCGCATGTTTCAATCTAACAAAGTCTCTTGTTCGAACTCAACAACAGTTGCTTCTCAATGTTGCTGTTTGCAAGACGAGTGAGCAGTGAAGAGGGTAGTGTTTTTGGAAGGTCAGTCCTGAAAACTACAAGTCATTCTTCGTGAAGGCCGGATTCGTTGTTTAGTTTGAAGGCGGGGGACAAGGGGAGAATGAATAAAGATTAATTTATATGTATCTTTTAAGTGACATATCTTCGGGATACAAGGGTGTGTTCCATGTCTGGTAACCTGTTCTTTTGTTGTAACTGTAGATCTATTTGTGGTAGTTCAATGATGGCTATAGTCGGGGGGCCTTAGATGTATGGATATATGAGGATTCGTGAAAGCAAACAAAGTAGCTGAGTTTGAAACGTCCCTCTTTCTGTGTCTTTTCTTCGACTAAAAATATTGCCCTTCGTGCCCTTCGTCTCGGGCACTGTGAAAAGAATCAGTGTCCACTAGCTCTCCTGCACCCGACTGTTACCAAGAGAGCACCACACAAAATAAACGCTAAGATAAGTAACCAAAAAGTTAACAAAATCCTGCTCTTCATAAAGATATTGTTTTTCTACTTCTAAAATTTCCCTCTTGGTAATAAAATAAAAATGTTTCTTTTTTATTTATTTTTGACTGGACGAAAAAAAGGAATGCCGTTCCTTTCTCCGTTCCAGTAAAAATGTAACGCGTTCCCGTTCCAGTTCCACCGGTGCAAAATGAAACGGCGGCGTTGCTTCGTTCCTCCTAAAAGGAACGCGTTCCAGAAACGCCGTTCCTTGGAACGCCGTTCCGTACAACACTGGGTGTGGGTGGGGACGTGATCACGTGGTGAAAGAGAGACACACGACTGGTTATAACGATCAGTTCCGCCGCACTGTCAGCTTAAGGGTGAACGGAGTGTATTAGCGGCGAGATGTTTTGATGGCGCCCTCCCGTGGTTCCCTCTCGTGACGTCATTACCTCGCGAAGAAAAAGTTCGACGGTGTTTGTAATGAGCATGGTGGAAGCTCGAAATCATCGAGCTCTCAAAGCAACACTGTCAACATTAAAGTTTTTTTCCATTCCTCTTACTTCCGTCGAGGAGAAATCCTTCGCTGACGTCATAGTGAGCGTTCGGCCAATCGTGGCAGGCCGACCGCAGCGACGCCTTCGATGGCGCACGTCCCCAACAGACCGTTTCATCTTAGGATGGAAAGCGGGGGAAAGCCAATTCAAAGCCGCACGAGTGTCACGAGGCCTCTGAGAAAAGCGCAGCGATGCTGCGCGGGGCGTGCAGTCACGTGACGCGTTCACGGCGCGGGATGGGTCGGGATCGCTCGCAGCGTCCGCTGTGCCCCACGGTAAGGTGAGGCGGGGTAGAGCGCCCGGTGCAGCCGGGGCCAAGCCGCCGTTGTCGATCGCCTCCCGAGGAGCGTTGACCTCGTCCCCGCGTGCCGACGCCACCGCCGCTTCTGGTCGCATCAGGCGGCTTTGTCAAACAGCAAAGCTCGCTGTCTTCGGACTGGTCCCCGGACCTGCCGACGCACTGGCGACGACCGATTCCCGGCCAGAGCGGAGGACCCGCCGACGCTGCTAATTGGACGTCTGACTGATTGACTCGCTGATCGATCGCGCGGTCACGTCCCCATGATCACCGCTTTTTTTTTTCTTTTTTTTCCCCCATTCGTCGTTATAACGTAAGTCGCTCGTGTCGAAAGCTGCGCGAACGGAAGCGGAGTGTGCTTTCTGTCGTCGGATAAAATATTGCGAGCTGTCCGCATGAAAGTTCGAATCTATCATCGAGTCGACTCATTACTCATTATTTGCCGGTTGCATTTGTGTGCCTTCTTCGTGCCTACCGTCATTATTCTCCTAAATGTGTATAGTTCGTTTTACGAGACACGGAAGGGGACAACACGAGCCGTCGAAGCCAATACGATGCCCTGTGCTCGTGTCACGTGACCCTCGGGATGGGCACGGCGACGCGTGGGGCCTGTAGTCACGTGACAGGTGCACGGCGTTGTATTGGCTAGGGTGGTTCGTACTGCGGTCCATCCTATAGCGCGGAACGGAGTTTTGGGGACGAGATCGAACCGTCGCGCCCAAGCAGCGGCTATGTCGAGAACTAAACCCACTGGGACAATAGCAACGGGGATTATTTTGTTTCTGACGCGAGGCTCGGCTGACATCGCCGAACGCTGCGTCGGGGATCGGCTGGGGGATTGGCTAAAGCAGCGAAGCACCAATTGAGTACGAATCGCGGCCCACCACTGACGCGGCGTTCGTGTCAAATCTGTGCCATGCTCTCGATCCAGGAAAATGACGCGGTGTATCTATTTCACAGGCCTTGTGTTGGGTAAGCACCCAGCTCTGTGGGAAACAATCTGGGCAAAGCGTCCGCTTTCCCGGGTAACGTACTTATAGTTATTTATTTCGAGTAAGGGATGACGTGTTATTTACTCGTTACATATTCTCCCTATGGTCCCAAAAAAGTACACTTAATCCTTTTTCCTGTTTTTATATTTCATATCACCTTAGGAACCCCAGTCGTAGCCAACGCTACGAGCTGATTGAACCAATCGGACAGTGTCAAAAAGGACACCGTCATGATGTTCGCCATGTTTCTGTACGTGTTTTGTCATCAATAAACCAATCATAGATAAAAAAAAAGGTCCAGTGAAGTGCGCTTTTGATGCTCTTGATTGGTTCCCTTATCTCCTAGCATCGGTTGCGTACGGACCTACGCTGAAACGAAGTATAGGTGCCGAGTCATTCATTATTGCATTCATTCCACGTACCTTCAAAATGTTGCCCTGTCTTTTCCCCACGCAAAAAAAAAGTCCCACTTATAAAAACCCCAACGCCCACGCCCTCTGTACCAGTGTCAAAAAATGCCGTCACTAAAACCAAAAGCCGTTAACGTAAATTTATGAATAAAAAGTAACGCAAAAGTAACGTGCGTTACAATTTATCTGTAACGGTAAAGGTAACGCGTTCCTTATTGTGCAAGTAACGCACTTCATTACTTTTTTTTTTTTCTTTTCGGAAACGCCTACAACATTGGAACGTAGTACAATAGATGGTGTCTTCATGCACTGGCCGCTAATGCTGAATCGGTTGCGGTGAGATGCATGTCGCTATCATTTTTATATCTTACGTTTGAAGGCCCAAATTGCGCCAAATGCTTTGGGGCCTTCAATTGGATGCTTTGTACCTTTATGTTTTTATTTTGTCTCTTTTTGTTGCCACTTGGTTCAGTTGCACCAATCTTTGTATCACGCTCCCCTTATGTAATCCCCGAAAGGGCCTTTAGAGTTAAAATACACGACTAAATAAATAAATAAACAAATAAAGGGATGTTACTTCCACGAAGCACACTTTACACAATTAGTCATGTCATTAATGGCAGGCAGTTAGTAAGAGATTGCTTTGGGCATGTGCAGTACAATGAACGCCAAGCTATGACTTTTTTTTTTTTTTGTTCTTTTAGTAACTTAATGAGCGAAACAGGATCCAACTCTTTAAGTCTCTGACCTCTTTGGTGGCGTCCTGTTCAAATAATAAATATTAAGGCAGTAAAGGAACGTCAGACGTGTGCACTATGAGGGTGCGCAGAGGACCTCACAAAGTACACCAAAAATACTATGTAGGGCCCGCTTTCCCGCAAAGCATTCGAGAGAGCCAATCGTCGCAATCTACGCAAGGAGTTCCGCCAATGATTAGACTGGAAATATGTTTTGGCGTAAAAAGAAAAACGCATCCTGCGCTGTGACCTTGAGAGCGATTGTAATCACGTGTAAAGTCAAGCTCACTTTCGTAGCGCTTTTTTTTTTTTCGTTCTAGGTCTTAATATGTTTTAAGCCTCGTCATTCGCCGAGGCTGCAGCGAATGGCAGTCCCAAGTACTTTGCGATAAAGCAGATGCACCAAATTTATCACGCCCGAGTTCCCACTAGAGCGACAAAACAGAAACAACCGACGCCGACAAGCCTCATCGCGCAGCATGCATGCAGGCTTGCAGTCTCTCGGTGCGTGTGAAATAAGCACGAGTGACTGCAAGCGTGCCAAAGACACCTTCGAGTGCATGCTGCATTTTTTGGACAGTTGCCGGTGTCGGTTGTTTCTGTTTGTCGCTCCAGTCAGACTCGTCCATTAGGGACTTTTACCGCCTTTGGGGCATGCTTTTCAACATGCGCTTCGCAATCACGGCATCACTCGGGCGTGCGCTTAAAAAGAAGCTGAAACGGGTTAAAACAAAGAAAGGAGCGAATGCTTCTTTTTGGCGTGGTTTTTCCTAAAGAATCTCAATATCACCATCATTCGTTCTGAAAGCAACACTATCCCTCAACGATCGAATGTAAATCCTTACCTCGTTTCGTCTCCGCTTCGTGTAAGCTCCTCAGATTTGCTGAGGCGCCTGCAGCTTCTGTAGGAGGGTGACTGACTGAAGAAAAACTGAAGAAAAATCTCTTCTTCTTCCACACCCTTTCGTTGCGAGATGTGAAAGTAATGGGTGTGGAAGATCTAGTAAATGGTTGCTGGTTCAGCAGTGTGCTGCTCCTATTTTCTCTCTCTCTCTCTCTTCGTGTATCTTCGTTCAGCTGGCATCTTTCAGAAGCATGACTCGCCAAAGGGAGTATTCACTGGCGGCCATATCCGTGTGCGCTGCAGCTGAGCGCGTGCTGACGGGGAGCTTCCGCAGTCCTTTTGGAGCGTGCATTTAGCACCATCAAGGTTGCCGGTCTTAGCAGGTTATTAATGTGAGCTCGTTCTGAGCATGCGCTCGAAACATCGCCCTCAAATATGGCCGTCCAGTGAATACCTCCTATACTCCGTTTCACTTTAAGTGTGAGCGTAGCAGAAGGTATACAAGAGCGAACTCCGGGCTTTCAACGTCTCTGCCAAGCAGGCGCGCTCGTGCTGTGCAAGGACTGTTCAGGGTCACATGTTTGCGCTAGTAGCATCGGCTCCGTCTGGACTTCTGCTGAAACGAAGTATATCTCAGTATCGACGATGCACGACGCAGGCTCTGCGAGTCCAGGAGCACGTGCGACGAACCTTTCGTGACGTCATTTTTCTTTTCCTTCTCCTTTTACTGCCCTCTCGCGCTGCCGCGAAGGGGCCTGGTCCCGATACAACTTCACAGGCGTCTTTCCAGGTATGCGGGCACCAAATAGCCTAACTTCTGTGATAATCGCGATGCGTGGAGTCGGATTAAAACAAGTCGAGCGTTTCTAATCAAATTCAGAACCGCTTCAGCTTCCCTTCAAAAGTATGCTTGGAAGGTTCCAGCAGTGCGGCACGCGGAACACGGTAACGGTTTGCTAAAAGTCCCTACTAGAGATAGGCTTCCATCGGAAAGGTGAGCAAGGACCACACGTCCTAAGTGGTCCGAAGCAATCACGCTAATTAGTTCAGCCATTGAGGCTACTAGAAACCATATGTAATCAGCGACATCTAGCTCTGCTAGTTACCACTGACCCACGCCTGCCACTCATAAGGTACCCGCCTGACGCAGGGTAGACATTCGAGACAATTCTCCGGAAAATTTCCGAAGAGAGAAGAGCGTATCCCCAGTTTTAATTGCCGGATAAGCACTCGCTCCCGCGTATCTTTGACTGCATTGCTACAAAAAAAAAAAAAAAAATACCCCGGGTACAGGGAAAAAAAATCGTGGGAGAGGAGGACGCGAGGGCGTGCGGCGACATCAGAGTGCCCAACGCTGATTGGAAGAATAGGGGGTAGACGGAAAGGCTAGCAGCCTTTGTCTCTAGCCTCTGTTCGAACGCGAGACACTGCGGGTAGAGAAAAAGGCAGCTAGCCTTTGCGGCAACCCACTCATCCTTCCAATCAGAGCTCGGCACTATGACGTCACCGCGCTCTCTCATCTCCTGTGCCTTCTCCTTAGCGACTTCGCAGCTGCGGCGTCAAACGCCACAGCTTTCACCACGTTATTTATTGATTTATTTGCAACGAGAGTAATGTGGCAGCAACTTCAATATCGCAGGTTCAAATCGCACCATGGGAATCGGGCCAATCGGGCATAAAGACCAGGCCTTCAGTTGGAATCACGTGAAATTACCTCTACGCGTGCAGAGGGGGCACACTCTGGACCACTTGTTACACACGTTACTTTTCCCTCGTTTCCGAGCACGAAACAAAACACAAATACAAGACCCAAATGCGAGACAATAAAACGGGTACGGGCCCTCTATAGTGTGCTCGCATGCAGGCGCCGAAATCGCGTGACGCAATCAAATTATAGGAGCGAGCGAAAAAAGAAAAACAGGAAAACAATTCGGGCGCGCGACAATATGTCTGGCGACATTCCAGTTCGTCAAGCTCACTGCACGGGATGATCGAGCAATTCGGCCGCGACGGAAGGACGCGTAAAAAGCGGCGACGAGGTCGTTCGTAACAACTCGGCGCAGCTTTTGTGAATGCAATCAAACGGAATGCGCGACAATATCTATACTCTTTCCGGCTGTTTTATTTTTTTTGACCATTTTTTTTTTAATTTTGAGTACATATCAGGCATAGATAGCAGACTGATCGCTACACTATATAAAAGAGCACACGTAGGCGTTTCTGAAGTTGTCGGCGACTATAAAGTTGTTTGGGAGACGGAGACAGAGGCGGGGAGAGCGCAGAAACGTTTCGGGCCTAGCAGGTCCTTCGTCAGTCTGTGTACTAAATAACTTTATTTTACTTGACCTAAAAAAGTTCGCGAATAAAAAGTTATGAAATAGAAAATACTTACAAAAGGCAGCATACGTTGTTTCCACATGACGTCAATCCGTCATTTTGTCTAGTCAGAGTGAATGAGTATAGGAAAATGTAAGATAAAAAAGAAAAAGGCGCGAAGAGACTTGGAAGCTTTTGTGTACTCCTGATTTGAGGGTGTCCTGCGAATTTTCGGAATACTCGCTTTCAGCACGCGCCAGAGAGCTCATAAAAACGAAATGAAGGACGAAATTAGGCCAGCAAAAACAACCTATACGCAAAAAAATAAAATACAAAAATCATAAAGAGTTTGTGAGTGTTTTTTTCGCGAAACACGCAGATGGACAATTGCGGCGAACAATAGGAGGATTCCAGAGAATGACGAAGCTAATATCATAACTACAAATGTGCGTGCCGCCTTATATAGTTGCAGCGCCAATTTTTCCGATTCGTCATTGTTCGGGCACGCATTCTGTTAGGACTGCGTCAGCGATCGGCGTGGACCCAGAACAAGTGCTGCTACGTCAGCGTTCGGCGAGGACCCGGATCCAATCACACGCTTCGTGGTCACGGATGATTAGATGGATGCTAATGGCTGTACCATTTATAACAGGCGGTAGCTCGCGCCACCTAGACCCAGCGATATGCGGTCACCAATGTTGCTCGATGGAGTTTTAATTAAAAAAAAAGGGGGTTTCTAGAAACGCCATGCTAACTGTTCCTGCGCGCATCGGAATCTTTTGGTCCAAACGTGTTTCCAGCTTCGTCATTCGCTGGGATTTTTCTATCCCTCACCGTGATTGGCTGTTGTTGTGTTCTGCTAGAAAGTGAACGTACACTTTTTTTTAAAATTATTTATGTACCTTTTTTTGAAGGAGAGTAGGGAAAGGTAAGAAACAGCGCCATACGCAATACACGAGGAGGGACACCACCCTGTTTTACAACTTTGTAATATGGCAGAGTTGTAAAGCGAGTTTATAGCCGCCATTTGCACTGCGGGACATAAAGAAAAAAAAAAAAAAAAGAAAGAGAACCAGCTCAGATGATTAAATCCGGTAGCGCGGAAACAACAACAAAGGCAGTCTCGTCTGTTGTCTCTTTTGCGCCTTATTTATACCTAAAGGCCGCACCATTTCCCCCCTTTATGCGGGAAGGAACAGCCCCTTAACGGGGGGTCCCCAACTTCTCATACGTTATGTAGACTCGACGCTCCTCTATTAAAGGCCTTATTTAAAAACAGTCTTCGCACTATCCGTTACCGCCGCACCCATATTTTCTCCTCTAGTTAATGTGTTTTTTTTTTTCTTTTTTTTTTTTTGTTTCTCGTTTGCTTGCAGTTTATAAAGACTGCACTAGATAGAGAGGCACACCTGAGCGAAACAAGCAGCACCAAGACCTCCGCGGCAGCTGATAATCGAGCGGAGAGGTGTTAAATAGCTTTCCGATAAGGAATGCCGCGAAAGCACAACGCTCAAAGTGACACATCTGTACACTCCCAGCGCCGAGCAATCGGTCATGCAAAACGTGCGCGAAGCTCGGCGGCCTTCCTTCTAATTCACTTCCGGGGAGGGGGGGGGGGGGGGGGGGGGAGGGGTTAACGGTACGGAATTACTTTCCGTTCGGTACCATATATGGCCCTAGCTAAAAAGCAAAATAGAAATAGAAACGGGCATAAGACAATAAAGTGGCGCATATTTCCTTTTTACTTGGCGCGCTTCGCCCACCGCAAACAGCTCTAGCGTCCGCTCCCATTTTCAACCTACGTGTGGTCGCTAATAGCCAGACAAGCTACAGCTCGCGCTCGCTTTATTATTATTATTTTTTTTTTGTAATATGTGTGCACTGTATAGCGTGTAGCTACGCGCGGAAGCGGTGCGTGTTCCCCAACTCGCGGCGGCACACCGTCAATGCCGAAATGCTGCCGGCACACACACACGCACTCCACACGCACGCATCGACGACGCAACCATTTTCAAGACGCGTGCGTTGCGAACGTAATCAAGCACGCAACGCGTGATTGGCGTGCATGGGACGCAAATGAAGACCTGCTGATTGCTTGAATTCACTTCGAGAGACCGGCATTCGAGAGTTCGAAAATACCTTCTTTTTTTGTTTCTGTTTGTGTGTTTGTGTGTGTGCGTGTGTGTGTGTGTGTGTGTGTGTGTGTGTGTGTGTGTGTGTGTGTGTGTGTCTGTGTGTGTGTGTGTGCGTGTGTGCGTGTGTGCGTGCGTGCGTGTGTGTGTGTGTGTGTGCGCGGGCGTTCTTTTATTATTTTTCAGACATAGCTGGGAAGTAGGACTGACCTGACGTACGGTTTCGGAGAGAGAGATCGACTCCGAACACGCAACTCCTTCGCTTACATGGTGATTTTTTTTTTCTGCTTTCGTGCGAGTGATTACTTAGATTTCTGGTGCTTGCGTTGCGTGCCTCGGATTCCTTGCTTCTGTGCATGTGTGGGTAGTGGAGTACTACATATACGTGCGTCTGCTTCTGGTTCCTGTACGTCTGCCTTCCTGCTGCATTTGCGTATGCGACTTCCTCCTGTGTGTGTACGCGACATTATAGTCTGCCCGCATGCATATGTCTCTATGAGCAAAAGAAAGTCGGCGTAACCGAATTCGCGTGAAAGCGTATAAATAGATACACAGTGGCGATGACTCACTTCACTGTCCGCGGTACAAAAAAAAAAATAATAATTTTGGCGCTTCTTTTTTTTAAAATATCTTTTCGCATGCATTCAGAAAAAAAAAAAAAAAAAACACATGGGAGTTATTTGAAGCATATATGAGTTGTTTTTAATATCAGCGAATGCACGCTACGAGGCCTAAAACGTGCTGTCAAAGGGGTCGAGGCTTGGAACCCTGGGTGGCGCATTTGCTTCGCAAAAATGTTTTCCTTGACGAAGAGTGTATACGCTCGCGTTCGAACGCCGGCATCCGGCGTTCGAACGCCAGACGGAAACGACGCTTTTGATCGCTGCGACTAGAGGGAGCCAGATGGTAGAAAGAAAGGCAGCGAGGCTTTGCGTCTACCTATATACTAATCCTTCCAATCAGAGCTCAGCGCTCTGACGTCCCTGCGCGATCTCGTCTCCTCCTCTCCCAGGGTTTCTCTCCGTACAGTTTCCCATGGGCCACGCGATGCCACAGACAGCGCTCGCGCAGCTGGCCATAGCAAAACCGCTGCGGATGGTGCCACCAGCATCTATAAAAAAAAAAAAAAAAAATTGGGTTGTGTGTGTGTTTATACAGCCTAGCACTTGGTCTGCCTCACAGGGGCGACGAGTCTCCCAGCTGTAGATGAGAAATTTAGCCAGTGCGGTACAAACCGCTAGCCTGGGGTCTTTAACGTGCATCACGCAGTAGTGATACACGACCGCACGCCGGTACGATGCTCATCCAGATCGAAACGGGCAGGGGTGGGGCTCGAACCCAGGATCCCTGGGTTCTGCAGCGCGAGCTTTCGCTCCACGTGCTCCGAGCTGGTGTGCGCTAGACCACTCGGCCACCGATCCCCCCTACCAGCATCTATATATATATAGAGAGACCGTTTTACTGAAACAGGGCACGAGAGGAAAGGGGAAAAGGGCTGCCGGCGTCTTTACTCCTTGCGGAGTGGTTAGGAACGAGCGAAAACTTTTGGACGCGTGCGTTTCTCCAAGATCACTCGTTTACTTCGCGGTTTCCTCTATCTTATTTTACTTCCAGATGTAATTATAGACCTGGCGGAATTAATGGCGATAATCCCCCGGTCATCGGGACATCACTGTTCGGTTAGAGGATGCCCGAATAACGACCGAAAGCGCAGAATATCATACGAGGACATATGTATCGCGCAGGGGATCCGACAAGGCAACTGTGGCTGCAAAGGCTTCAAACTTGTCGCTTTCTAAACGATCAGAACCTCCGGCGGCAGGCAGTGGGTTGCGTCCGCAAAGAGAAAATACTTATCCCGGACGCCATCTTCGAGTGTGTGCTATGAGCAATTCGTGAATATAGCGCGCACCGAACATACCCACGTATCGTCGGCGAACATGGGGCATGCTCGCAAGGTGGGATACGCATGCAAGTTTTCTCGGGAGAATTGCTCTTTCAGCTGGTAACGTTTCGTACTTTAATCTATTTTAACGCTGATATCTTGCAGTGGTTATCTTCACTCGATTTTACCATCTACAACACACAGTTGGAGGCTCATTTCCGCCGCCGGGAGTGGCTGGAAATTGTCAAAAAGTTAGTTCTATAGGTTTTCCTTAATCGCGATCTCCTGCGCGATAGCAGTGAGCCGTGAACTCACGTTGACCATCACAACGCGACTGGGTTCTTATCTTGCACATTAGTACATAACGTAGCTGGAAAGAAAACTTCAATCGGTATTGCTGAAACATGCTCATTCATCGATTTCGAATCGTAAAATCAATAATCGACTCTCTCCAGCGATGGGCCAATCTTGACTTCGCTGTTTTCAGTTCTATGCGAAGGACACGTTCCTCGACACGGGATCCTCAATTAAAACTTTCATAAACATCTGCAATCCGGACGGAGCTGCCGTCGATCGTTCCCTGCAACGTTCTTATTTCACGCGTCCTTGATGACATTATATTTAATTGTTGTGGACGACACGAAACGCCATAAATAATCTCCGTGTACTGCATATAAAACGACAAAAAACCTGAAGGCAAGATCACTCGCTGTCAAGCTGATACAATATTTTGGGTACTTACCTCCAATTTCTATCAGTGGCACGTTTAGTTCCGCTCTTCTCAGCATAGCTGCAATGGCGGATGCCATAATGCAGGGCAAGAAATGCTCCCAATGGGTTGAAAAATACCATCCGCGGCGCACAAGAACACAAGACGTGCCCGTCGGATAAACAGCACTTTGCAGCACTCCGCTAGCCCACCCAACGCGAGAGCGACGCCCCGAAGAGCACTGTCGCCAACGGTTCTAACCGCTCAGCATGGCCGCGGAACCTGAGGCTCGCTAAATAGGGCCACGGTATTCAAACTGGCGCTACCCACGATAATATAGACCTTTGCAAGAAGAGCTCTCTGGCCGCCGCCATTTTGCGGCTCAAGCGACCCCTATCAGCCAGATATTTCTGCCACCTCGCTGTCAAGCTGCGGAAACTCGATCAGCGCGACTCCCCACCTGCATTGTGCATTAGGAGTTCGCCGGCTTTTTTTGAAAGTTCCTTTTTTAATCTATTGGCTTACTTTAATTTATTGGCCTTTGTGTGTTACCTTCCACTTTGAAAAGCAGGCAATACCAGGGCTCGTCGCCTACTCGGCCTTCGCAAGAAACAAACGAAGAGAGCGAACGTCAAGCAGCCCGCGACGCGGGCCATTCGACGTTCTTCGAGGATTATTTCCATTGAGATAATCTCTGAAAAGCTTTCTAAGGTACGTTTCCGATCCTCGCGAAATATAGCTGATAGGGTCAGGCATTTTCGTTCATTTGCTTTAAAGGTGTGAAAAAAAAAAAAGCTATTTTTCAAAACGGGCTTTAAAACAAGCCGGAATCCGTCCGGTCGTCGTGAAGTGACTGCCGTCGACACTGTATATTGGATATGCTGTGTTATTTGAGACCGTTCTCAAATTCTGTTCGGATAGCGCGGCACCGTGGGGTATGTTACGTATCTACAACAATAAACGTTGTTCGATTGATGAGACTCGTTGAATTTCTTGTTGTGATCGCGGAATACCCATGAATTTCGGCTCCCTGTGTGGTCCAACATTTTCGACACGGCTGAGTGTACGGTGTCGTAGAAAAATAAACATAAAATGAAACAAACATTCTTGTTGCATTCGCTCTGTCGCGCACGGTCTCACCAGAAATGGCTTTCATTTGTTTGTTTTTGTTCCCAAAAATTGCACACTGGTTTCTTAAAGATCTCGATCAATTCTATTTGCCACAGAACACAAAAGAAGAAAAAAAATCAAGAGCCAGTCCACTCCGCAAAAAGGTGGGTGACCAGCGAAGCTGTTTAGCAGACGACACAGACCCGCCCCGTGGAGCCGGAGGAAACCAGACACCCGCGACGGTACCGCCGCCCCGGGAGAGCGGAAGGAAAGAAAACCAGGCACGCAAGTGCTCAGAGCTATTACAAAGACACAGCGGCGAATCTTAGAGAAACCTTTATTATCTACCTGAGAGCCTACTGATCTTCAAAACGGTGCCTATTGATATCTAATCTACCGAAAATGCGTATCCAAGTGATGAGACGTATAAGCTTGTGCAAAAAAAAGTGAAGCGATTTAGCATCAAATTCGGGACCTGAGTTTTTGACCGCTTGGCGTCCTCCTTCAACTTACGAGGTCCCTCCTAAATGGCATGGCCGAGTAGCGGGAATGAATGAAATCGGATCCCTTCGGATGCGAGTCACGTAGGTCCTTTTCTTTTTATGTGGTCTTAAACCGAAGAAATCTCTCAGGGCGGGAATGGCTGCACGTGCTTGAACTTTCAACGGTGACAGACCGAGCAAAACATTCCCGAGTGTCGTATGCGACGGACGTGAGCGACAACACGAACTTTAATATATAACTCGAGTGTTCCACGCATGAGCGGCGGCACAAAAGAAGAGGCCTCGTGCTTTTGAAGGAGGTGAAGACCTCGTGCTTTTGAAGGAGGCGCGCGACCGAAGGTTTCAGATTGTAGTACTGCACACACTAAAATCCTTTACGCCCTTAATGGGATCATGAATGATGACGGTTGGGGAGTTAGGTTTAACGACTGAAATAGGGGTCACGTGTATTCCAGGTAATGTTGACGAAGTTTTAGCCCGAAGTTGTGCTTGCGCGCCCCAGAAATTAATTGAACAGACCAGCTAAAACTCCCACCGGGACCGACGACAGCGACGTCCAAGACTGCAGAAAAAATAAATCCAGCTTTTGAGCATGTAAACCGTAACATCAATGTAGACTCGTCCTGCGACTGGTCGAAGTGAGCTGAGTCCGCGAACATCTTCGTTTTCAATCTTGAATTGTTAAGAAAAAAAAGTGAGTTATAAAGCATAAAATGATTCTTAATGGCACCTCACCTCCCCCCCCCCCCCCCCCCCCCCCATATCCCAGAAACATGTCCGTCCGTTTGTCCCTGCCTTTCCCACTAAACTTAGGGGGGAACTCATACAGCGTGATTTACAGCAATTAAGTTTCCCCGCTAAATATAGCAGGAAAATTGATGAGTGACCTTGCGTTACATGAACTATACACCAATATAGTTTCCCCGCTGAGTGTAGCGCGAAAATTGACGTCACGGGACCTACACTACAATTCAAATTCCCCGCTAAATTTGGCGCGAAACTCGATGTTCGGGATCTGACGTCAAGTGGACTATACACCAACCTAGATTTCACGCTGAATTTAACGGGAAAATTGAGGTGGCGGGGAACTCACGTCACATGATCTATATTTTATGTATAAAATGATGCCACATGACCTATACTATGCTATGTATACAATCTAGGAAACAAATTAAAACGATCACTGCATTTCATGCAATATAAGACTTAAAAAAAAAAAGGATCGCGGCCTTTTTTTTTATAGATTTTTTTTAAGAAGGTTTATTACAACAGAAATTAAATTCTATTTCAGTCCGCTCACGCATGGACTGAAACAGCCAGCGCTTTTCACTCGTAAATATTGGGCGGGGACTGACTCGAAAAAACTTTAGGCCCGTTTCCGACCGGCGAACTTTCCCAGCAATTTCGGTATTGACGGAGAGTTGTTCCCTAGCCTTCCCTAGATCCTGGCGCTGCGATACGAATTGCTCGGATCGCGTCCAGCTCGAAACGGGTGACCGATTCGGACAACTCGGAGACGTTTGAGGCGGCAGGAGTTAATCGGGAACGCGATATTTTCACGCGACACCCCGTGTCGGTGGTGATAACAACTAAGGATTCGGTTCTGGTTTGAAATGGATCGTTTTCGGCAATAAACCGTTTCACAAGATGAGTTAATATTCTCAACGCCATTGAAAAGTATAAAAACACGTTTATAGTGCGTAACTGTGTGCCAGTGCAAAACAAAAAATCGAATTTAATGAGGACGATGGCAAAGCGTAGCAATTTGGTTGCTGCGTGGGAACGCGGGCGGCGCGTGTTGCTGGTGTTGCGACATCAATTTGCTGGGACATCAAGTTGCTCAAGCAGAAGACCATACTTCTCTTGATGTCTTGGGCTAATAAAGCTGACAGCGTCCGCGTTAAGCCTCTCACGCTGTCCCGCTTCACTTGATGCGTAACAGCGAAAGACAACAATTATTGTTTTTCGTAATGCGCCGCTCGAAACGCGATTGGCAATAAACAATGTTAACAAAAAAAAAGGAAAAAAAAAGTTTACACTTCATACAGACAGTTACGTCTGAATGCGTTTGACTGCCTTGCGTCGAAAGACGGTAACGAGTCGTCGGGTCATCCGCGCTTCCGTGTGAAAGGTGGCAAACAATTCAAGGAGTATAGCATGCATGCAAGCGGCATTCGAAGCTCGAATGTCCCCGTTAATCGCAGACGCAACGCGGTACGATGCTCTCAAACAACCAAGCGCCGCTATAGCTTACCGCGCCATCTAAGATCGTGCACTCTAAAAAAAGAAAAGAAAAAAAAAAGGTCCAGCTATTACACTTCTTGTCACATGGCTAAAGGCACTTCAAGGTGCCTCTAGCCATGTCGCCCGAGACATTCTGTAAGTTCTGTCTCAAATAAACTTATACAAACAAAAGCATACACGATACCCGAAAACTTCAGTTCGACGAACAGCGCACTGACGCCGACCTGACGGTCTCAACTTTTACGAGAGGCTTGATGCGGGTGAGACATATAACATACTAGCGAGTTTTAGTAGACCGTGTTTCCCGCCCCGCTAAGCCCCTCCGCTACCCGGAACTTTACAGCAAAGACCATCGTGGCGGTTTCTTCGTAGCGGAGGGGGAAACACGGTCTACTAAAACTCCCTAATAAACAGCCAAAGTACGTATCAAAGACTACACAAAAAAAGACACAAAAAACACTTAGGTTTTGCACTAGGGCCAAGAAAACCCCGATTACTTTTTTTGCACTCAGTCACACGTACGTAAGCTATTTTAATAAGTTGTACAACTCAGCTATCAAAGCCGCTCGTGAAAGTTGGTACCGTCGGTTCAACGCCAATGCGCTGAACGTTGAACTGAAGTTTTGGGGTTTATTATCATGAGGGGTGTAAGAATATATACATCTTCTTCTGCGTGTGACCACTAAATCCTACAGAAACCGACGGTTCACCATTGACGGCACCTCCGTTTAAAGGGCAGCTCCGCCGTCAATTTGAGCGTTTTTATCAAAACATATTTTCGGAAAGGGTACTAAAAATTTAGCCTATAGCAGTGGTTAAATCATGAAAAAACTGTTTACATAATTTATAATCGTTAAAATACGCTGAAACCGATACCGAAACTAACTTGCCACTCGACTGGTCCGCCATTTTGACGTGACGTCACATATGTATAAACACTCGCACGTGTGCAGCTTGAGCCTGGCCAGCCTGGCAGCAGGTCACTGTTTTGTGTTCGTGCCGCGGATAAAAATGGACTCATCAGGCTCGTCTGAATCGAGTAACGATGAGGATATGCTGCTAGATGTTGAGGACGATGACGATAACCCGTTCTCATACGATCCGCCGGCATCGCCTCCGAGAAAACCGCCAGCGGCGGCTGCATTCGTGATCCGCCACCATGTGGACAAGATGCCGCTTCCGAAGCGGAATGGTAAGGCAGCTTTTGTTGCTAGCACGCCAAGAAAAACTGATCGACGTTATGCCTTTTAATTGGAGGCACTTTTTGTTATATCTTGGGGTCTGACAATAGACGGTTTTAGTAGACCGTGTTTCCAAGCGACGCTTCCACACACAACACCAATTTCCTCCAGTCGCCATTACGTGCTCTTACATAACTGTATAAACCGATAACATAAGCAGAAAGCAATCAAGCACCCTGACCAACATATGACGTCACGGCAACGTCAGCGCCATCACGGCAGCCTCCGTGTGCCGCTCTTGCTCAGTGTTGCCAGTAGGGCTGCAGCAAGTGATTTGGGTGTGTACATGTAAATTTCAAAATTCATTTTCTTCTAAAAAAAATTAATATTTTTCCGAGATATTTTGTACACATGCTCAGGAAAGGCATCGAAATACATGGTGAAAATTTTATAGAAATCGGTGACCATAGGGGTACTCCGCCGATTTCTTCATGGTCCCCGATTTGCTTGAAATTTTGCTAAACTCGCCAAACAACATCGCCAAATAGTACCCCAAATATTAGGTTAAAATAATTTTTTTTCACGAAGTTATTGAATTTACAATTTTGGTCCTCACCGTGTTTTTCAAACTGAAAGTCTCTACTGGCAACAATGAAAAAGTGGCGTCATTGGAAGTGCAGGGGTTCACTCTTTGGACTGTAGAATTTGTTCCCAACTAATTCGAAGCAGTTTCATGGTGTCAGATGAATGCTTTGGAAGCTCGCTGCAGTACCCGCGCTCCAGCACGGAACAAATGATTGGCATATTCTATTTTTTAGACTGCTCGCCCGACTGGCAAGCTAACTTTCCACTGACGTCACGGTCCTGAAAAGGGCGGGTATATTTGAATGTTTGTTTTTGCATCATTTTGAGTTGCCGATTTCGCAATAACTATTATGAATTTCGCGATATTAAATAGCATACCAGAAAGGGCAAAGGCTGGGGAGTCAGAAAATATAGTTAGTTGAGGTAGCTCAAAAATCGGCGGAGTACCCCTTTAGAAGGGAGAAGGTGTATGGCGGGAAAGTCAAACGTCAGTCACGCACCGAATGCGCCAGAGGGTCACGCGCTGGAACATTCAGGGCAACAATGGATGTCTTCGCCCTCACACAGACAGACAGACATGTAGGCACCCTAGGAGAATCTTAGGAGAATCATGTAACGGGCGCCCAGCTGCGGCGGGACGCCGAAACACATTTCTTTCGAGCGATGGAATGTCATCTCGTGCTCCTCGCGTTCCTCGCGCGGTACCGCTTCTTTTCTCGCAGGGTTCGAAAATCATGTATCGGGTTCTCGCTGCTGCAAAAGCTGTGTGCTGAATACCAGAAATACTTAAAGTCCCTCTATCCTGGGAAAAGTGGCGCCATTCATTGTTGCGGAAATGCTCGATACACGTGCCGCGCGCCACTTCTGGGAAGAACATGGCGTCTGAAGTCTAGCTCAGTGCTGCGCTTTGCCGCCATGTTCTTCCCAAGGGCTGCGCGTTGCACATGCCTCGTGCACGGACGCACCTTGTGCTACTTTTAAAACATGAAGGGGCCTTAGAAATACTCTCTGCTACCAGAACCTCGCGCTCCAAGTCTGCGACCGGGCACTCTACGGCTTCGTCGATGAACTGCCAGGCTTTGTGAGTATGGAGGAGGCTATGCCTCCAAAGAATATTTTTACGCGAAACAATTTCACGAGCAGGTCTCACATGCACAGAAAAGACAAACACAGACGCAAAGAATTACGCACGAGCAAAGCCGTATATTAGGAAAGCGTGGCCAATGGGCGGAGCTAAGGCTGCCGCCAGCGCCGAATACGCCCCCCGCAGTTAGAGCGTAAACTTAAGGGGCGACACAGCGTCGACCAATCAGCAGACCGCGACGTCACAATATTGGAAACGGCATTTAAAGCGTGAAATAGAAGCGTTCAATCTCGCCGTCTCGGTGAGAGTCTGCTCTGGGCCGGCTTGCTAAAACAGCGTCTCAGCTGAGACTGGCTAAAAGAATAAAATTGCGGTGGCTTAGCTCGGCTATGCCAGGATAACCGCGTGAGCTTATGCGCACAAAATGAGAGGCGCTATCAAGCGGCTCCGGTGCAACGTCAGACTTGGCAACTACGCAACGGAGGCGCACAGCTGGGCACGCGGCGGCGCCAGTGCGTCTGCCGCGGCTATGACGTCACTACTCTGGAAAGCGCAGACCGGCGAGGCGGGCGCGGCGGCGGCGGCACCGGCGCGCAAGCTGTGTGCCGTGTGACGTCACAGCTCCTCGCGCATGCGCAGCACGGAGCACGGCTCATTATGCGAGCCACACGAAACTGCTCAACCTCGGCCACACCTCGGCCAGTGTAGCTCACGCTACAAAACAGTGCAAAGGCTGAGCACGCGAGCGTCTTAAGACGCGGAGTTCCGCCCGGCTCGTGCGCTGGCTTTGGCAGTACTTTCTTTCCCCGTGTAAGCTGAGACGCTGTTTCTAGCAAGTCGGCCCCGGTTTGGAGCGCACGATCATTTATTCTACCCTTGGGCGTGACGAAAACCTCACATGCGGCAAGTTTTCAGTCACCAACAGTTATACCCTTGTGCTCCAGCGACGCTAAAACGGCTTAAATTAGTCGAGTCGCGTTTTTAGAGCTCATCGTCACCGCTATACGGATATGCTCGCCTATTCAAACTAATGCATGGCCAAACTACATCATATACGGCTCTGCGCACGAGAGAAAAATGGCGATCCTGTTGAGTGCTTTACCGCCTTACGCATACCTGCCAAGTGCGGAGAAACCAAATCCGGATAATTTCTAAGCCGGGGGGAAGGGGGGGGGGGGGGGGGGGGGAGTTGGGAGGTTGCCTTTCATGAAGGCAACCTCATTACTTTTATATTGCACTGGTCATGCTAGCGAGATACAGCTGGGCTTCGTTATCATTGCAGCCGTTTGTTGCAACGGCAGAGACTCCTTGTTTAAGTAATTTGAGTTTTCCGGGAGATTTCGGCACAGACTCTTTGTTTATGTAATTTGAGTTTTCCGGGAGATTTTTGTGTCAATCGTACAACCGCACAAATTGATAAAAAATCGGGAGTCTCCCGGGTAATACGGGAGACTTGGCAGATATGCTTACGTATATACACGACGATTTAAATAAACTAATTTCCAGGTGACCGCCTCCGTAATTTACGAGGGTTACACGTCCGATAGTTTGTTCTCGTCAATATTTCTCGTTGTAAGGCGTAACATATCTAAGTTCAAGGAACGCACCTCCAAGTTAAAAAGCACTGGAGAGAATAATATTATTGGACATGGTCGCTAAAACAACTTCCGCTAAAGCTGTCTCAAGCGGGTGCCAATAAAGAGAATACCCTTGAAAAAAATAAGAAAAAAAGAAAGGTGTTGGCTTCACTTCTAACACAGCACCATTCTCTAAATATTTCTTACACCGTTCGAAATGGAAGGGAGACTAACGTTTTTTTACAAACTTCAGAAAGCAAGGGTGTCCCATGCAATAACAATTTGTGTTACGACTAAGAGGGGCATATTGCTTCAAATAAGGATGCCGAAAAGGAGTAACCATGATTGCAGGTGTCTGGAACAGTCACTTTTACACCCTAAAAGGTGTAATAACGCTTGATGTGCCTGTCTGCGTGCACGGACGGGCGGCACTCCGTTGAAAAGGGGAGAAAGAGGGAGGGGGGGAGTCAAATGTAATTCAAATCAGGACACAAAGCTGCCCCGGAAGCGAACCAACCGGAGCGGTTTGAAATCCCTCACTGCGCATTAGGGACGCTATCTCTATAGCTCGCCCGGCGGAGTCAGTCGTCCGGAACATTCACACAACAAACCCACTGATCACGCAGTTTGATGAGTCCAATTGTATTGCTAAGGGAAATAAACTGAAAATGATGTCGTCCGTACAGTGGAAGGTACAAATCGACATAGTAATTCCGTTAAAAAAAAGACAAAAAAAAAGAATTTATGAATGATTACAATTAAGGCCCTATAGACTTCCAGAACCGTTGCGGATTATTTTATGTTCGTTGCAACTTGCAGCGCTACACGAAAGTGTCCCCCGAATCTAGTCTATTGCGAAACACGTACAGACCCAATCACAACGATTCGTGCGGGGAGCCCAAAGAATGACATCATGACGTCATGATGTTATGCGATCACGGCGTCTTGGCCTACTCAGTATTTCTTGCTTCAGACACTAGGTAATAGCTCACGTTTGAATAATGCAGCCGCCACTCCCAGGCATACCCAACGTTTCTTGTTTCGGTAGGTAGTTAGCGCCAAACCAAGCAGCATTGCAGGTTGCCTATAGGGGGTATTCACTGGAAGTCATATTTGAGTGCGCTGTTTTAGAGCGCATGCTCAGAACAAACTCACAGTAATAGGCTGCCGGCAATATCGATGGTGCGGAATGAACATTGCAAAATAACTTTGGAAGCTAGCCGTCAGCACGAGCTCAGCATGCGCGCACACGAGTATATGGCCGTCAGTGTTCACTCCCTAATTGCCCCGATGCCCGAATTGAGTTTAGGGGACGCGTGCTCTTGGTTATTCGCGGTCCTCTATGAAGCACGTGGTGATTCCCTCTATCCACAATACGGGCGAAGACAAAACAAATACTTTACCAGAGGAATAGAGGACACACTTCTCATTTGCATTAGGCAGAACGAGGGCCGCGCCGAATCCTCCCCTGGTGGAGTGGTTTATTTGCCGACGTCTCTCCCCCTACCGCCCCCCCCCCCCTCTCTCTCTCTATCGCCGCCGGACTACCTGACCAGGCGACGCCTCGGAAGGCGGTGCGATTGACGGGGTCGCGGATGCGAAGACGGTACAGCTGCCGCCTTCACGCGTGTTTCCTCGGTTCTTCGCTATTGTCTTTTTCGATGGATTCTCGGGGAGTGTCCTGCATTCGTCATTGCGGATAAGCAAAAGATCGGGCTGCAGAACCCAGAGATCCTGGGTTCAATCCCCTCCCCTGCCCGTTTCGATCTGGGTGAGCATCGTACCGGCGTGCAATCGTGTATCACTACTGCGTGGTGCACGTCAGAGATGCAAGGCGGTTGTACCACACTGGAAAAATTCCTCATCTACAGCTGAGACACCAGACGCCCACTGAGGCAGACTAACTTCCGGCTGTGTGAAAACACACGCAACAATTTGCTTGCTTTTGTATCTGGATAAAGCATCCACACACTACCGGCACAGAACACGGCCAACGGTGCAGGGCACGAGCTGTTAGCAGTTGAGTCCAGTGCGCGAACGCTGTACTGGCGCTTCCCATTGCGTCGGCCTCTCGTACGTAGCATTCGCTTTGCTCCAAATAAGTGTAAAACAAAACGTAGTGTTACCTTTCACCCCATGAGCCATACCGATCGAATCTCGAGGCGAATGGACGATGCATCGAGAAACTGAGGGAGAGGAGGAAACGAGAGTGCGCGGGAGGCGTCTAAACGCTGAACTCTGGTTGGAATGATTAGCGGGTAGACCTAAAGCTACCTGCCTTTGTCTCCACTGCACTCGTCGAACGTATTCGAATGCCAAAGCCAAACGCAGGACGCCGGCGTTTTTCGACGAGCGCACTGGATACAAGGGCAGCTTTTTATAAGGGCTACTCACTATAGTCATTCGAACCAGAGCTCGGAGTTTTGACGCCCCCGTGCTTTCTTGTCTCCTCTACCTCAGTTTAGCTTAGTTGCAAAAATCGAATGTAGAGATTCGGCGACAGAACGTTGGGACAAATATGCATCGTCCTCAGCTATTACTGAGGACGATGCATATTTATGGATTTAATTGCCAGATCACCTTGTGGCGTGTGTCGGTCGTGACAGATATCTTAACGCTGAAGCATATTATTTACAAACCAATCAATGAGCCCATTCACGTTCTGGATTGTTTACAACCGGTTTCCTTACATTTATTTCCTTCTCCCGCGTAGTACACATTTCTTCGAATATATAACCATGTATATCCGAATGGGTCCTCATGCTTCACGATATTAATGGATAGCGACATCTCCGTTTTGCGAGAAGCGTTTCCCACGACGATAACTACTTCAACAAGATCCCAAAACGTCACAACTTGTCTTTCGCGACAAAAAAAAAAAAAGTGCAGAAAACGACCCGGATTACTTTTTGTACCCTCCACCCATCCACCGTAACGACAGTTGGACCCGTTCCAGGGGCTAAATAAGGAAATCCTAGGAGGAGAGAGCCGTTAGCTAGGCCCTCTTAAAAAACACGAAAGTCGGAACAAACCAGCCAGTTCAAAAGGAAGGAATATCGTCGTCTCGATCCGCAGAAGGATGTCAGTCGCGCCACCCACCCTTCCTTTGTGTGATGGATCAGAGAGACAGCCAGCGCGCTTTTTTTATTGTCTCGTTTATTTGTTAGTCCGCGACGCGTTATCTCGTTGTGCTCGCGCCCGACCTTATTTCCAAGGGCGGGGTCGGGAGCGAAGAAAGGCCATCGCCTCTCGACGTCAGCCTTTCCCGCCTCCATGGAGGGGAAAGAGTTGTTGCCAAAGAACGAGACCGCTGGCCTGCGAGTTTTCGCACAAAGCTCTAATTCAACGAGACGACAGAGCGCGAGCCTTCAATTTCACTCTCGCTCATACGCAACTCATTCCGCGTCAATAATAATAAAAAAAAAAAAAACATAAAAAAACAGTCGATCAGGTTTAAACACGCACACACACGCACAAACAAAAGATTACTGAAAGATATCCGCAGCCGGAGAGCACAACACTCCAAACGCGAACATTGACTCGTGGAAGCTATAGTTCGCGTGCACGCAAAACTTGTTTCAATGTATCGAGCAAATGAGTCAGTGTGAATACAGATATAGCGTGCCGCCTTTCAGGGTCTATCTTCTATAGTTTCTACAATGTAAGTGTCCAGCAGACATGAAAGGATCGCTGCGCTATGGGACAACAGCAAAAATGGAGGTCAAGCACGGTGTCCGCGATTTCACAATGAAAGGTCAGCAAATCAGTCCAAGCAGGTGGGTCCCACGACCAACAAACTATACCTCAACAATAGCCGGGAAACATTTCTTGTTTCTTTTCTCTTCGTTTTGTTTCTGACTGAGAGGATCGCCGAACGATAAGACGGTGGTGTGGTGAGTAATATACTCACTCCGCGGTCCTTTTCATCGACTAAATTAGAGGCTGTTAAGATAACGAGGGCCGATATATACGGGTGAGAATTATGAGCGACGTCAGCGATGTATATCATCATCCACAGCTTGTATGCATGGTACGCCAAAAAGCCGATAAAAATAACCTACTAATAGGGAATTGTAGTATACCGTTTTTCTCCTCCGTTACGGTATTCCTGAAGAAAACGCCGCAGCTGCGCATGCGAGCCGCCAGCTTTGTCTGCATAGTTAAAGGTCTTGTGGCGGATTACGGAGCGCTATCCGGGTGCTTAGCGGGCTGCGGAAACGGTCTACTACAATTCCCCAATAACGGAGCTTGAGAGATCAACGTAACAACGGACCCTTTTCATAACCCCACCAGACAACACTGGCGGTCGCCATTTCTTGGGCACGAAGAAGCCCGTGGTTAAATCCGAGTCTTCACCGAAAGGTCACGCAGCCTTCTTGTCCAATACACACTAAGAGCAGGGTACGTGCCCAAACAATGGCGGACCCAAATGATTGGCGGAGCAGCTAGCAGGTGGCGCGCGCGCTTTTGATAAGTGGGTATATATTTGCATGGCGAAGCGCAACGCACGTCACCTATCGCATCCATTTGTGCTCTTCTCATCGTGTCTTCGCCACCTCAAAGAAACTGCGCGGGGTCATTCTCATCGAGGTTTTGTTCGCGCCTTTTGGCATTTCTTGCTTGCTCGCCTTTGTGTGGTAGCCGCGGTTCTTCTGACATGACATTCCCGCGGGCCTGCCATCCTTATGACAGCGTCGCTGCGTGGAACGACGCGTGCTTGACATTTATAGGCCAGGACGAGACTCCGCAAAGGAAATGATGTGCGACTCCACACTCCAAGCCAGAGAGAGTGAGACCGCTTTTTGCGTGATAACATTGGACCGCGAGGCCCCCGCGGCGACCCTGACGCAGCTTACACTTGCCATTTAAATGTTCCATGACCCATCCATGAATGCTTGCACGACGCGGCGCTAACAACCCGCCCTCACGCATTTCTATATGACACCGGGGGAGGTCGCGAGAAATTCGCTGTTGACGCCTTCTTCGGGCACAAGGTTGCTTGCTGCTGCTGCTCCGCCGGCGAGTTTCGCCTCCGGGTTTGGAAACTCTCGTGCATCTCAGTATCGCTCCGGAACCAATCAGATTGCAGAATTATCCGATGCCGAAGAACCAATCACGAAGCACGAACATGATATACGTTTAAGTTGTCACATGACTATAGAAAGAAACACTTCTCTTTTAGAACATTTTAAGCACGGTGGAGTGTCTACTTTCCCGTAAAGCACTTAGTACCAATCACTGCACCCTGTGTAAAGGGCTGGGCAAAGGACGAGGCTGAAAATAAATTTAGACGTTAAAAGAAGGGGAGAAAAAAAATGAAGCAGTCCTGCGTTCATTTATAGCAGGGGTCTCGAACACGCAGCCCGCGGGCCGCACGCGGCCCGCAAGGATCTCGCGGGAGCGAACTGCGAGCCCCCGTTCCCACTTGTGCGCTACATGCGCCATAAATAAAAGTTTCGTATCGTCAATTTATTTCCGCTCGGAAAGGAGCTCTACTCATATAACGTGTTCACATATTAAACAATATTCTGTTTTCTTTTCTACTGGGTATTACTTCGTGTTAATATTCGCTTTTCACCCTTTATCATGTAAATCAACCGGAACGACAATACCACTACTTGGCTACAAGCGCTAGCTTTGCGCGAAGAGGCATCTCGGCAGCATGAACTCTCGCTCAGCAGGAACAACTGCCGTATATAATCTTATAATGATGCTATAAAATTGCAAGGAAAGTAAGAACTGCCGTATGAGGAGATATGTGCTTCCATGCCTGTTGTTGGGCCTAGTGAATTGTGCGACAGGGCAACGACAACAGTGGGACTGCTCTTGTTCTATTGAAAACTGCCAGATGTTGGCGTTTCAAATCTTATCACAACAGTTGCGGGACTAAAGTGAACGTATATACAAATCAAAGCAAAAGATGTCACTGGCAAAACGGCGAGCTTACAAAAAGCAGGAAGCACGAGGTTTCTTCTCTAGGAAATCTCCGGAGGTGTCGCTGGGAGAGCCAGCCGCGTTCCAACGTAAGACAGCATTGATGTTTTTCTTTTGCTTGTTTCTTTTGTTTTTTTTCAATGACACCAAAACATTGTTTGCCCCCCCCCCCCCCCCCCCCCTCCCCCCCCTCTCTCTTTCCGGTTGGCCCTCGACCTATCGGGGGTGGGCTATCTGGCCCCCGATAGGCTATCTGGCCCCCAATGACTTTGAGGCCCTTGGTCTATACTAGTACACAGTCACGGCGAAGTCGTTGGGGATCGGCGTCGCGTTCGGAACAAAACAGACATCTGACCATTTTGTCCCGAACGCTTTTGTTTCTTTTTCTTTTCTGTTTGTTCCGGATCGTGTGAAAGGGCGTCTCCCGGCACGCGAGATCTTGGCATTGACAGTGCTACAACGGCAGTTTGTTATAGGTTATTTTGTTTCTCTTTGTTTTTCCGAGAGGACGTGCAGTGGGCATATCGGGCACTCCAAAGACCTAGCTGTGTTTGGAGATTTATGTTTGTCCCTTGTCCCTCTTGTTCCCCTTCTCCAGGGATTATTTTCATCATTATTGTCCAGCTCGCTTGCCCCTTTGCATTTAATTGCATTATAATTATAACCTTATAAGTATTTTCGGCGAGAAGTTTGGAAATCGCCACCTGGTGGAATATTTCTTCACAACTTCAACTTTCACTGCTGGTGCAAGCACGTGCAATGCCGAGCATCTATGCACTATGAAAATGAAAACATAACCACGTGCACTGCTGGGCGCCGGCGCTCGCGTTCGAACAGGGAGTAGAGTCTACTCACTAATCATTCCAACCAGAGCTCTGAGGCCGCCGCGCCCTCTCGTCTCTTCCTCCCCGTTATTTCCTACACGCATATGCACTGACAGACACCAGTAACTGGAAGCATTAGCTGATCCTGGATCCAACGCAATAATGAGTAACTTCCACAAGGTCTCATGCGGTCCTTTCATATTAGAAAGGTGTTTACGTAAGACCTTGTTCTCCTGTATGTATTTTTTTTTTCCAGTATTGTTTAAAAAGCAAAAAAAAAAAAAAAAAAAAAATTGAGCCCGGGCGCTCTGGTTACTGGGAGGTCATCCCACTCACCTGGGCGTCCGGGCTCAATTTCTTTTTAATTTGTAACGCTTGAAACCACGTATTTATTATACCTCGTTTCGTCTAGGTATCGTCCACGAGTGGCAGTACTTCAACGAAGTTAATAGTGTATCGTGGTTCTTCTTTTTTTAAGCATCGAGTTTAATCTCGCATAAACGAGAAAACAGGTCGTACCAAGAGCTAGCACAGCAACACCTTAATCGTATTTGTCCGTTTCTCTCCGTGCAGTCGGCTGGCTGACGCGGAGCTGAATATCTGCGAACGCGCCGAGTTCAGCAGATTATCGGAGAGTGTCAGCAGCACTCCTCGCAGCGCAGCCAGCTCGCGCGACAATCGCCTCCGAAAGTGCGTGCGGAACTCCGCTCTTGCTCCGGTCGCATACCGGTTGAAAAAAACGACAAGTCCGACGACGCGTCTTGGAAGGCGTGAACTCCTAGAGAAATAAAGTGGGGAAAAAAAAGAGAACTTCGGCGGGGATCGGACGGCGGAGAGGACGCCGTGGAGGATACCCGAGAGGGCGAAAAACAAAATTGAACGGCGGGACACCACACGCACGCAAATCAGAGCACCGCCGTGGAGCGGGCGATCCCACGCTCGAAAGCGGAATACTCACGGAGTTAGGGAGCGGCGTTTGGTATCCACATGGCGGTCACACGACGCTGCTCGGTCGGCGGACGTTGACGACGGATCAAAACACGGGCAAAGTCAGCCGTTTCCAGCCTCAAAACGCGGACCCAAAACACACACAACCGGCGCACGGACGCACATAAACGCAGCCACGAGAGACGCCCGACAACTCTCGCCTCTCTCTCCTGCAGACGACCACTGTGCGAGGCGAATCAATATGGCCGCCGCTTCCCCGGTTTGGTACCTAGGTAGGGAGGCGTTGTCCCTATATGGTGCTCGGATGGTTCCCCAGGGGTTTTGCGGGGCTGCTTCCAGGCAGGTGTAGTGGCGGGCAACGTGTGTTCGCAGTGCGCTTTTGTTTATGGTGCGGAGAGGGGGAACAAAGTTGTCATGCCCCATTTCCGTTTCATGCGTCGGTGGCGCGCAGCTTGTGGAATAAAACCGTGCAGATGGAGCGGCAAAAATGTTGTCGTGTGATGAGCGTGGAGCTGAAATGGAAAATGATGAATCGCAGGATACATGCATGCGGTTCGTGATATAATCAGCGAGACAATCGAATCCCGTCTTTTAAAACTCAGTCTAGCATTTCTCTGTATAAGAGAACAGTCACAAATCCCTGAGTTCAGTTATTAATATGGGTTTATGTAAGCCACTAATTTTGTATTCTTGCAGTATACGCACGGAGCCACGAGTTTTTAAAGCGTTTTTTTTTTTACTAGCTTTATAACGCTCCGCATTTTTTTAAGTACCCAACTGCATAACTTTACAGTAGCGGGGTCCAACGCGATAATAACGAAGTCCTAGTTTATTAAATTTTTTTCATCAACTTATTTTGGATTGCATTTATAAATTGCTCGTTCAATTTTTAATTAGAGTCCTATCAAAGTAAAGCAGCCTGGTTTATAACACGCTATTATTCAACCCCAGGGCGGAGTATAACAACACTAATTAAAGGGTCCTTAAATTTAGAATCCCTCGAAAGCAGAAGGCGTATGGCCCGCTTTTCTATATTTCGTAAGATATGTTACTCTTCTACGCCCTTCCGACAATTGCACGTTGTGCCAGCGAACCACGCATCTTCTCGCGCTCAGACCGCCCGGACAAAGTATCCCCGATATATGCGCGCACTGAGCTATTCAAATGTCTCTGAATGGTAGGCCTTACCGTGCAATATCGCGGTGACGCAGAATCATTACTCTGCCCTTTTTTAAATCTCGTGATTTCCTTTCTCTCTTTAAAAGCATAGACATTTTTGTTCCTCGTCGTAGATAAGCCATAGTCATGCAGTATGTCATTGGATGTTTTTTCTTCTTCTTTTTATTGAATCTGTATATTATTACCACTGCGGTGCAGAAATTGAATTTAGTGATTATGTTTACGACTTTTTTGTGTGGTGCGGCTTCTTTTTTTTTTTGTGTGTGTTTTGCCTATCACTGCAGAAAACGTGTTTTTTCTTTGTATAAATTCCCCCCCCCCCCCACACCCCCTTATGTAATGCCCGAAAGGGCCCTTAGGGTAAATGAATAAATATATAAGCGGACATTGTCTTGTAGAAGATTTAGTTCAAAACCGATCAACAAAACAAAACCCAACAACGATGGAATGTTGACCCGTTGCATGGCACTCGAATCACCAGAAGCCCTCACTCTCACTCTGACTTTTCTTTTTATTCACACATACGTCTAAATATCAGCTAAGATAACTCTTGAAAGAATACAACATATCATTAAAATAAAAACAATACACCATTCGAATAAAAAAAGATACACAACTCGCAGAACCACTACCCTTCAGTGTTATATTGATCATGTTTCTGATTTATGTTCAGCAAATTCCTTGATGCTTAATACAGACAAAACAAAACGACACTGACAATGTCACGAAAACGCGAGATTTTATTTTACCTTATGTTCTTCAGTGACTACACGTGTCACCATGATTCGTGACCTCGGGACATATTTTGACCTTAGGTGTTCTTTCCCTGGTCACGTTACCCTGATTGTTGCCTCTTCTGTACGAATGCTTGGTTTACCTTCTGGCCTGTCATGTGACCTTAAGGACTATTTTTGCATTGTACGTCTATTTTTCTGCCTTATACGAACAAAACTTGAGTTCACTATTGTTTCATGAACTCGTTGCCGGCTTTTGATGTGTCTCGAATTGAAACTGTACAGAAACGTTTTATTTGTACCATCAACAGAAGATGCTACTATGACTATGATTACCTACTCAAATGTCTGCATTTAGAAAATCTACCCACTTGCCGGCCCACCTGTGACATTATCTTTCTACACAAAGTAACTCACGGTAACTTCGATGCTGACTTCCTCTTTACATTTTCATGCACCTGATCGCTTTTTAGACACCCGCTGTATTTATCCTTCTCTTCAAGGAAAATATTACAATTAATTAGCATGCAACTCTCATTTAAGGATTTAGAGCATCCATGTTTGAGCATTTTTGATTAAATGAACTCTTTCAAGCGTAAAATAGCTTGTGAGCTATGTTTAAGACTCTTTTGATGATATAGACCATTCCCTTTTTCTTTTTTGTGCGATTCTATGTGCGAGAATATTTCTTCATGAACTGTTTTGCTCTAACTTTCTAAGAAGCGTAAACTTTTTTTAGTGTGAACTAGCTTTGTGCAATTTATTTATGACTTCCTCGCGATGATTTTGACCTTTCGCATCTTCTATCGTCTGTGAAAGTATATAAATTGTATCTCTTAAATTTTCTATCTTGTGCTACCCCATCAAAACCGCGAGGTTGTTCTGGGGCACGAAGGAAATAAGGAATTCTTCTTCTTCTTCTTATGATTATTATCATTATCTCAGTTCAAGCGGTTTGTGTGTGTGTGTGTGTTTTGCACGTGCTGTATGTCTTCTAAACTTTTTCACTAATCCAATTCAGGTGTTTTTTGTTTGTTTTTTCACCGGGTAGTAAATCTTTTTCTCAAGTGTGATTAATTTTTTCTGTGTTAACGTTAATTAACTTATTTCTACTGCTGCTACTTCTGTATTTTCTGCGGCGCGTGAGCTGGTCATATCCAAGACCTGGAAACAATAATTTACAAACCTACCTCCCCAAAACCCCCAACAAGCCTCATGCTGAGTCCAGCACTACCTAGAATTTTCTACCTAAAGTGCACATGCATATGGTACACACCCACCGAGTCCCCCCATGGAAGTCTATTACGAACACTGGAGAGGAGGCGGTCTCCTCTCTAGCGTTCGCTCTGCTAAAGTGGAAGGAGGTGGGAGGAGCTTCCCCATAAACTCTCCAGCTGTCACTGACAATGTGCCATCCACCATCAGTCGCCTCGGAAACCGAACAGCAGTCACTTTCGGCTTATAATGAGAGACCCGATGTTGGGACGCTCTCTCTGTTATCTAATCGTCTGCTGCTCCAAATGTCAAACAGGTGGCTGACTGAATCCATGTGCAGCGCTTTTGTATTTTACGTCGGTGTTTTGAGGAAGCCGCGGTGCAGCGGAGAGGACGTCCATGGGGAAAATACAGCGGCAGGAGAGGGACGAGTTGGCCCTTTTATCCCCAGGATTTCCCCACCTAGGGATTTGTAGCTTTCCTTCTGCCGCCTCTCGCAGCATTCCTTAGGTGGGACCGTCCGCTCATTCAATCAAGGCATGCAAATTGAAGCGATCCGTTTAATGGCGCAGTGGCTTCTTTCGATTATACCTTTCTCTCTTTTAAAAGGCCATCGCCGTTCTTTCTTTTTTTTTTAGTGTGTGTGAGTGTGTGTGTGGAAATCCGTCGGTAAAGGCATTATGTTGCATTGGAAGGAGGAATGCCGATTGTCAGCAATTAGCGGACTTGTTTTATAAGTACGGTTCACTTTTTGTTTCGTTTTTGTTTTCCGGAAGTGCAAAAAGAATTAAAACGAGGGACGTTTCGAGAACGCCTTTTGTCTAAAGCCTTTAGAAGCTTATTTTATGAATGGACTTGGTATGTTCGCGTTTTTTGTGATTATGTTGCCCCCTAATTTTCTTTCTCTTTTTCTCTTCCGCACCCAGATATATTCTTGCGCGGCCGCACATGTTTTCATGTGCGTCACCGAAAATGATCTCGTGTAATGCAAGCTGTCTGGTCGTTTTTCGTCCCGCGCAGCTGTATAAAGAGATTTCCGCGAAACTATAGCCTCTGCACAACTGGGAGAACCACATGCTATCGAGGTGACCACGGCCGAGTGCGTCGCTTTGCCGCGACGATCAAGTACAGTTTCAGGCCATTTATTATTATTTATTTATTTACATTGTACCTACGTCACCTTCTGGTCATTATTGTAGAGTGTGTGGGGGGGGGGGGGAGGGGGGTTAGAAAACATTATGACAAGTAAAAAGAGATCACGTCATCATCATTAATGGACACAATATCTTCCGGGAGGTCGTTCCACTCTCTCGCGGTTTTGACAAAAAATGAATTAGGAAAATTGCCAGTCCTGTAAATGAGAACAACAACCTTTTTAGAATGATCACAACGGGAAGAGACGTAGGAGGGCTCCATAAGATAAGTGGCTTCATAAATTCCTGTTTCGTTGTGAAATAAACAGTGGAAGAATTTTAGTCTTAGTTTTTTCTTCTACATTCGAGGGTTTCCCATCCCAGAATGGCTTTCATATCTGCAACACTAGCGTAAGGGTCATAGTTGTTCATTACAAAACGCGTGGCCTGATTTTTATTTTTTTTTAGTCTATTGATAAGAAGTCGTAATAAGGGACCCACACAACGCACGCGTAATCAAGGATCGTTCTTACCAAAGAAAAATAAAGCGTTTTTTTAACGTTTTGCACGGACCTTAAATTTTGGCGGATAAAACAAAACATTTTATTAGCCTTTTCGATTGTGCTTTCTATACGGCTGTTTCATTGTAGGAAATGCACAAATAGCACTCCTAGGTAAACATACTCGAACACAATATATAAAGCGGTCCTGTTGATAATTCAGCTTTGAGAATCGTGCAGCGTACTCCTTGAGAAACGACATGTAAGCTGCACGATTACCTCCAACGAGACGGTCGACGTTTGGTCCGTTGGACCTTTCCAAAAAAAAATAAATAAATACACTGCAGCCTTACTCAAAGGAATCAACGAAATACAGCACCCGCTTAACGAAAAAAAAAAAAAAAAAAGGAAACGTTAAGCCTTTTTACTCTGGTGAAGAAGGAAGACCAGCGAAACTGTACTATGGTGGGAAGCCGGCCGCAAGTCGGCAAGCCAGAGTGGAACGGCTCGCAAGGTTGCCGCCATCTATGAGCGACGGCGGCAACCAGACAACCGGCGCTGGTTGCCGTCGTCGCTCGTAGATGGCGGTAGCTGTCCAGAGTTTTGTGTCATCAAGTCATTTGAGCTCCGCTGTAATAGAGCAAAGTTGCGCAGTATCGCGATAGTATCACGGACGGACGGACGGATAGACAGATAGATAGACAGATAATTTTATTAAATGCCTGCCCACAGCCAAGTGACCTGCGCGACAGTGCACTGTCCAATAAGTGAATACAGAAATAAATGCATGTTTCTCAAGTAATAAAATCAAACAAAAATGGCATCGTCTAAAAACAAGGCATTATAGGTTTGTTGCAATCGTGTCATCGAGCACATTGATCGCATGTTAGGATAAAAAGTGTCTCGGCAGCTGGATGACCGCCCAGAAGGCACGCGGAATCTCAATTGGTCATCAACAACTCTGAACAGTGAATAGCGCCATGAAAACCTGATATAAAAAAGTGCATATCTCTAGCAATTCTTCTATCATGCGCAGTATAAAGATTGAGGTCCACCAAAAGAGAGCTGTTGCCATAAAAGCGGCGGCACTGCATGCATGCATTGCTTCAGGTGTATTCGGAGGAGCATCAGTTTTTTTTTCGGAAATGGCGGCAAATGTTGAGTAAAGTCAAGTCGCCACCGAGCAGTTGTTTTACTCTTGCTGACGAACTATTTAACACAATACACTTATAAGGCACTTATTTGTATCGGTCTTTAGCCGCCATTACTTTACTCAGAGAAATGACCAGATGACGTCTCGAAAGACGATTGCGCATTTTCACATGACGATACGCAATTTTTGTTACCAAATTCGGGCAATGAATTTGAAGTCGGGAATTTTACTTTTTTTAGAAAGTACAAAAAAAAAATACTTTGGTAAAGTACAAGTACATGCAAAGAGAATGTACTTCAATTTAAGTAGAAGTTTTCTAATCCTACTTAAAATGGTACTCTATGTACCATGGTCTTCAAGTACTTCCCAATTCAGCATTTTTTTTTTTATAAAAACGTTGGGGGAATTTTATACTTTTCAACGATTTTCGAGTCATGGAACACCTGAGTATGCTGAGTTTTGGGAGGAAAGGTAACGCAGAGAGGTCCCCTTTGCGTTGCCCTTTAGCATGCGATCCTTGAAGTACAGCATAAACTACGGGAGCACGAGATGAGTTTCAGGCCGGGTGCTGTATTTCGTTGATTCCTTTGAGTAAGGCTGCAGTGTGTACACCTCCTGTAGAGGGCGAGAGTTCCTACGTTGGGGAGAAGCGGGGACAAACCCTTGCTTTAAATACTTCGTCTCCTTGAGCTTCAGGACACAAAGAAATCGCCAGTTTTCGGCACTAAATCCACATTCACTGGGCCTCACTTGCAGCGTGTCTGTCAGGTTCCCGCGCCTTGTAGTAGCAGAGTTCTTGAAGTGAGGGGATCGTAAAAAAGTTTAGAGGGTTTCGGACCCTCCAAACTACCCCCTCCCCCTTGTCTACGCTATGTGCTACCCCCTCTTTGCAAATATCAGCTGACCTTCCAACATCTTATATATTTTTGTGCAGAAATGTTGGTTGCCAAACAAACCTAGCAATAAAATTCAAAAGCAATTTGTAATTTGAGTATAAGTTACTCAGAAAAAGTAATTAAAGCAAACTACTAATTACCGAAATAAAAATGTAATTGAAAGTCGCTAAACTACTCAGAAAAGTAGTTAAACTACAGTAATTTGAGTAGAATAGTTGATCTAGGTACAAGTCTGGGTGATTCCGAAGCATATAAGACGACAATCTGAGATGCGCCCTCACGGCAAAACAGGGTTCATTTCGGGCTGAGGCCTTTCGTCAAGCGTGGTACGCAGTCTTTGCCGTTCTGTAACTATGTGGTTCAACAGGGCGGACACGTTTTTTTTTAGCGGTATTAATGATAAATAAAGAGTTCCAGGTAAGGAGTAGCGCATAAACTGGCACAAAAAAAAAAAAGGAGCACAGGCATTGATTACCATTCGCATTCGCCACGAACTACACCCTCCCCACGTAGCACCGTTCAAGAACAAATGCATTTCTCTAAGTATCTGTATCTGTATTCCGGAATACTTTTTCGTCGTTTCTGCAGAAGTATCTCGGGGATATCCCGTTACAAAAAAGACAAATGTATCTCGATATCGGTATTCGGGCCTTGAAATACGAGTATCTCAGTACTTGTATTCTTGAATATATTTGGAGTATCTCTGCCCAGCCCTGAAATAGAGTGGAAATTACGCAATGTTGACACCGCGGCGCAAAGTGAAAATTGAAACATGAGCAAGTGTTCGGCACGACGGTTTCGCGGGCGGTCTGGTCTACGCCGGGCTTCAAGTTACGGTGGACCTCAGTGCATTTCCAGCCCAGAGCTGTGAGCGTATTGCGTGACTTGGCGTCACGCAGGTCGTTGCTCCCTTTCGAATGTCACGTGACACTCGGACGGTGCTGGACTGGCTCCGATGACTCTTAAGCGTCGGCTGCGGTCATTCGGAATTGCTGAAATGGATCATAGTCCGGGCACCACGTATCTCACCCGCGCAGGAGTCCGCGTATTAAACGAACGACACCGCGTTCAGAACCGTCTTCGTTGTCCCTTAGTCTCTTTAGGCTCGTGTATTAGCTTGGTATTGCTAAACGCTTCTACCTGGCGTTCCTCGATTTCTCTATTTATTTCTTTGCGATCACATCACTGTAGTTCTCTTTGGGAGCCCTACTTCATTCTGGAATTCGAACGTATTACCGATACACATTAGGAGCAACAAAAAGAACACGCTGAACGGGGTTCGTGTTGCACGAGGGTTGCCGAGGGTACCTGTCAACTGACTTATACCCGCACGATGCAGAAGACGTCGGCATTTGAATTCCGCCGCTGCACCAGACACGGATCGAACGCGGAGCGTGTGTGGTATAGAGTATCAAAGTATCCGAGTAATTAAAATTATAATAAGACTGAACGCTTAACGGCGATAAAAATATGCTAGAAACATTTCTGGCAGATGAATGCAAAAAGAAAAAAAAAGACATATTTTTCATCCACAATGTGCAAAAAAAAAAACGATAGCTGTGGAACAGTCGCGGAATGCTGGTGGATGGGTGCCATCACGTACTTGAGGATGGAGGTACGACGTGCTTAATCATGATGTCCATCGTGGTTGGCGTCGTGGATGCCAGTGACGACCGCCAGCAGTGCTCGGCATCCAGCATTACGTGTAGCCACTGGATACGGCCAAAGTGCGATTTCGCATAACGCGAGAAATGTTTGGAAACAACTCTTTGATGCAGACGACACGAAGATTCTCACTTCGTCGCTCCATTTTTGGCGGGACGCCAGGGCTGCCCTCTTTGATTTTCTCGCACGGCATGGCCGACAGGATGCAACACCTCATAAGAAGCCAAAGCCGTAGCGCTCCGGGTCGTGACGTCACAATGGCCGGAGAAGGGTGGAAACGCCGAGGAAAGGCCACCTGTCTGGTTCTCTTTACCCCGGCCGCGTCGTCGGCTCACTCATGTCACGTCGTTAGTTCGTGCGCATTTATCCGACATTAATATACGTTTTAAATTCGCAGTATTCTATAACTTAATATATATATGTATATATGTGTGCGTGTGTGCGTGTGTGTAAAATAAACGTCATACACAACGCGTTAACAAGATTGAAAGTACCAAATTTATATTTACGATTATCGACGTAAACGTGGGACCACAGTGCAGTCCAGCAGCTCCCCACACTTTTCGAATGAACCGGATCCGGTGCGACATTTACTTACTCAGGTGGGCTCTGATTCCGGTAATTTACTTTGTGTGTGAGCTGCTGACTGTCTGAAAAGGAACGCCGAATCGTTTGAGATGAGAAGGGTACCGAAAAATATCTAATAATCGCCGCAGGGAGCGCACACGAGCAAGAGATTGGTCGACGTCGTAAACCCTTTCGTCCCAGTAGGGTGGTTTCATTTGAAATCGAACACGTCTGTCGGGGTTGGTCTTTCGATTTTTATTTAAAAAATGTATGCGATTGGCCGCCCCATTTCTGGAAAGAACAAAACCGCTTTTCAAATTAATTTTTTTTTTTTCATTTCACAAAAAAATATATTGAGTGGAGCAGTGTGAAAATCTGTTTTTCACTCCGTGATTTTTCTACCCACTTCTGTACGCTGGTATAAATACGGAAAGCATTCAAAACTCACAGTAATTTTTTTTTTGCTGTTGCATGTAATTTCGTCTGTTTTTTAGTTCAAAGAAGAGTACTTTGGCACTTTTTATTGAGGTAAAGAATGTCAAACATCGTCTCTTTGATGATCCGGTAACATCTTCAGAGCCTTCTAACTCATGAGTTATTATATCTGTCGCTTACCAAATACTAGGCGGGTGTCGTCCCAGTTGCGTCACAAGGGGGGTGCCGGGGGGGGGGGGGGGGGCGGACCGCCCCGGGTGCAGGGCTCAGGAGGGTGTCGCGGCGGGCGACGAGCCGGGGGGGGGGGGGGGGGGGAGGCATTTGTAAACTAAATACGCGCAGTAACATTTAAAGCTTCACTGGAATGTTAATGACCAGTTTATGTGTGATTATTAAGAGTGCGTTGTTTTTGCTTAGAGTATATTTATACTAATGTTATTTTGTTGCCTTTATTGCATTTGTACAGAATCCCTCTGTATTAAAGCGGTACTTCCCCGAAATTTGAAATATACCCCTCGTGTTCAAAAAGTAGGTTGAATATGATCCACAATATCCGTAAATGACAATCGCACGTTTGTATTTTGGGCCTGGTGGCTGTATTTTTTGTTATAAGCGGCCCACTCTGGCAAGCGCTCAGAGAACAGCCAGCGGAGAGCACGTGACACCCCACGCAATCGTGACGTAGTTCGTCTCGGGACGACTAAAGCTATGGCGAGGCTGACGTCGAGAGGATGGCTTAGTCGTTCCAGCCACCGAAGCGGCTGCTTTTGTACGAATTTTGAGTGACGGGTTAATCTTTTATAATCTTGTATACGGGGACACTAGCGACTTTTGGGACACAGAAGAGAGTTTCGGGAAAAGGGGAGTTCCTTCTTCCCCTCTTTTCTCGTCGTGGCCACAGGCGATACAGTTACCATCACTAGCTGTCAAGGTTCCTAGACGGGCATTACAAACGAGGCTTTAGCGACATCCACCAAGTGCTCTTTGCTAATCGTTTAATTCGTCTTAAAATTCATTCTCACGACTTTTTAAACAAAAATTTGGTGTGTTCGATGTGATACTGCTCCTTTGAACACATATAGACCAAAAAATGAGCGCCGAAATTTCGTTGTAGTATCCCTTTGGAGGGGCGATGCAACCATTTGCGTACGTCGCGCAAATACCGATTAGAACTAATCCCTGACGTTAATGACCAATAAAACACGCGATTGTTTTTCACCACACGCAATGGAAGTCCCAGAAAAGAAAAATTAAAGAAAAACGAGCAGAGTTTATTCTCCCAACTCGCAGCCAAAACAAGCGGCAACGTGATCTGGAGCCAATATATGCCGCTAATGTTGATCGTATAGACGTTTTACACACGCGCCAAATTACAGCCACCATTGCTGACCTTCTCTTGTATTACCGAGATGCCGAGCAACTGAAACGGTAGTTGACGATCCTCTACAAAGGCCGATGCTTTAGAAAAGGACACAGTTGAATCTAATATGGCAATAACCTGGCCTGCTATGGTAATGATGAAATGAAATAAACGGAATAAGAGGAAACAAAAACTGAAGGTCAGTTATGGCGGCGTCCATGCACAGCTGCTGCAAAGCGTCTATAGACCGACACGCGGAGCGGCTCTGTTTACCAACACGGCAGGAAGGCCGCGCATGCGCGGTAGCTATGTGGGCAAAAGCAACCCGGCTCTCCGTGTTTTCGCCATTGCGCTCTATGGCGTGCGCTCGTTGTTCACGTTGTAGGGACGCTTGTATCTTTATTTGTGCGTCGTATTTCCTCATAACGTATGTCGTACGCTATGCCCGACTATCTGAGCTCGTTGCCCGAGCCTGAACGGTAGCGGTATCGAAACAAACTATGCGTGGACGGCGTTGCCTACGAGGATCCCTACGCCGTAAACAAGACCTGCTGGACTTCCGACGTAAAGTTGCTGCCATGGAAGTCGACGGCTCAGGTCGTCGTTTATTTAGTTTTTTCGCCAAGCCAGTTCACGGCCGACACGGTGCAGGCGTACAAGTCTCTCGAGGCCTACGATTACATCGAGTCGGTTTCCGCACTGCCGGCGGAATCAGCAGACTGTGGGTCTGCGGAAGTGTGTATTCATTAACTGATTAAATACACAGAGCGTCTTCAAGTCAAGGTATGATATTTTTCATACCCTCATGACCACAAGGCATTACAACCACTAAAGGTTTGTCCGTGCAGTCTTGGCGGTAACAGGTTACAAGTTTCAGTCAGCCGTCAATCGCATTAGACGAAGCGACCCGAAAATTTTTGCTGTTGTAAATTTTTTTTTTTTTTTTTTTTTATGTTTTAATGCGGCGTGCTTGTGCGTGATACGAGATGCGAGTTAGGCCTTGCAGCTTGTGTGAAGGTGTGTGCGTTGGGTCTGACCTTCGGGGGTTGCGACAATGAAGGGAGTTCGGAGATTTGAATTGTTATCAGACTAGACGAAGCGACCCAAAAAGTTTTGTGTTGTTATCAATTTTTTTTTTTTTTTTTTGCCAGTTAGGTTACGTGGGGTGTGAAGGTGTGGTTCCTTGGGTCCGACTTTAGCGGGTGTGATGATGGTGCTTGTATTGCAATGCTTTGTACAAACTAAGTGAGGTGATAAAAGAGAGAAAAAGAAAAAAAAAAAAAGAAAAAAAAAAAAAAAAAAAAAAAAGGTCAAGACGAGATGTACCCTGGCTAAAAGTTGCTGTGACGTGGGAAGTTCCGGAAGACGTGTGGGAGAGATGCTATATAAACGACTGTTCAAATAAAATTTAGTAGCTGCGTTTGAGACGTTTTGTGTGTTGTCCCCTTCTTCGTCCGTCGTCTCCGGTTTTCAAAAATGAGGTTACAAGTAGCGGCGTTACCAGGAACGCGTTACTATTTTCAGTAACGTAGTTTTCGTTTTCGTTTTCGACACAGTTTACGTTTTCGACACAGTAACGTTTTCGACACAGTAACGGGTAACGTACTTGTGTTACTATTTCAAGTAACGTAGTTACGTTAGTCTTTACTACTTCCCAAGTCTTAAAGAAATTACACTTCAATTGTTTCCGTGTTTTAGGCGTCAAGCCATGTTTTTCTTTGCGCTTTTTCTCGTAAGTATTTAAGTGAAACCGTAAAAAAAGATAAAGTAATTATGTTTAGTTTCTGCTTCATATATGACCTGTATCGTCAAAACCGTAAAATGTGTTAAATCATAATTTAAAAAAGTAATGCAGAAGTAACGTGCCTTACTTTTTATCGGTAGCGGTAACGCGTTCCTTTTATATTTAGGTAACGTAGCTCAGTAACGCGTACCTTTTATTTGCAAGTAACGAGTAACGTGTTTTGTTACTTTTTTTTGGGGGTAACGCCTACAACACTGCCGTTCTGTCGCCGATCCCCTTCTGCTCGGTAGCACGGGAGTAGCGAGCCTCCGACGAGCGCTTGGCCGGTGCGTTGTGCGCGAACACCGTGGGAATAAAATCCGGGTGGTCTCGATCAGACAACGGTTTCCCTGCACATAAGCAAGCCTCGGGACGGAGATTGAAATGGAAGCCGCACTTGCCTCCAAGAAAGTGTTCGCCGCAGAAACGGTCGTTCGCGCGAGGCGACCATTCTTTTCGATCCACGGATATTATTCACCTTCTATGCCTTTCAGAGTCTGCCGGGAACTTGTGGAAACTCACTCCGCTATTTTTCTTGTACATTTCGGTGCAATTAACGGCAACACAGCTTCGCGGCATGCTGAAATGCTTTGACGCCCATGCGAAACGTGCGCGCTTTTGCCCACACCCCCCGGCTCCGGCGCGATCGCAGCGCCGCCGCAGCTCCGTGACGTCAAACCCGCGTGTCGGTGTATAGCCACGCGCTGGAGTTGGGAATACATAGGACACCCGCTGAGTCCCAGACATTGTTATGGTTCGGCGCTATTGTTGTGATTGCAGTGACTGGACGTGGGCAATGGCACGGGCGACTACGCGAATGTTTGTCAAGCTATTGATTATCACGAACCAAAATCGAGTGTTGAAATTAAAAAAAAAAAGTGCAAAGGACAGACACGGACATGTAGCAGACAGGGTAGCGCTATAGACGCTTTACACACGCGCCAGATTGAGCCGCCATAGCTGCCCTTCTCTTCTCTTACCGAGATGCCGAGCCACTGAAGCGGGCGTTGACGGGTCTTCACAAGGGCCTATGCTGGGCACAAGAACACAGTAGCATCTAAAATTGCAATAACCTGTCCTACTGTGGTAATGATGAAGTGAAGCGAACGAAATAAGAGTGAACAAAAACTGAAGGTCAGTTATGGCGGCGCCCATGTACAGCTGCTGTAAAGCGTCTATGCTCGCAGCTGGGGTTTTAATAGAAGACTAAGGGAGAGAAGAAAGAAGCGATAGCAGTTATACAGAAGACAAAAAAGACAAAAACAAAAGAAATAAATTAAAGAAGTAGAAAAATTACTGCAATTGTAATATAAATTATTATGTAAAAGTAAACAAAAATTTAAAAATAAAAAAAATGAAAATAATTAAAAAGTTATTATTAAAGACATTAAAAATATATCTTAACATGATTTCAACACGGCTTTGAAGGATGAAGTTTGAGAGGGTCGTTCACCTAAGTGGAAACCTTGTGACACCTCATGTAGGGTGGTCGAGGTATAATAGTTCTTTGTCTGACAAGGACACAGAAGGTCCTCTGACACAGACGTCACCACAAGCCTTGATTGTCTGCTCCTCGTAAAGTTCTCTCGGCCTCTTACCACGGTACTGTCCGAGGACTTCCGTCTTTCTGAAGATCGCCGTGCAGTGGCAGTCACCGACGCGTATTGCGAGATGTCAGGCTAGGGTGCCTTCATGTGCGCTTTGCTTAGGGTGGAGACATCTGGCCATTTTGTCTCACACTTTTATTTTTATTTTTTGTTCAGAAGCGCGTGAAAGAACGTGTCCCTGCACGCGCTCGTGGCGCTGACTGTGCTACGGCGACATTTTGTTTTCGTCGATTTCTTTGTATTTTACCCGTGAGCGCGTGCTGTCGGCATCGGGTACTACAAAGGGTGGCATCACCCTAAACAGAAGGACATTGAGGCACCCTATGTCAGGCCGGTGAGGAGTTGAGAGATGTTGTACGGCCTCTCGATCCCCCTTGTTGGTGCGGCCTGCCGATTTTTTCCGAAAACAAAAGAGCGCTCGTGAAAGGAGAACTTCTCCTATCTGCCGTGGAGGCGCTGCACATCGGCGAGTGGTCTCAAGTCCTTGGGAAAAGATGCAGTGGAGCAGCTGGCGGATATTTTTGGAGCAATCTTAAGGGGAGAGGAACCTGTGCCCCAAGACTGGAGGGTCGGCCGCGTGGTTCTGATCCCGAAGAGAGGGGGCGACAAACAGTTCCTCAAGGATTATCGGCCCCTGACCGTGACCTCTACGGTATACCGCACCTTCGCCCACATTATCAAGGAACATATGGCAGCATGGGCTGAAGAGAACGAACTGCTCACCGAACTTCAGGGCGGATTTCGGAGGGGTCGAAGGTTGGAAGACAACCTGTTCACCCTCACGCAGTGTATTGAAATTGCCCGAAAACAGGAAAGAAGACTGCTGTGCTGCTTTCTAGATGTGGCAACAGCATATGACAGTGTGCCGCACGCTCAACTCGTGCGACGTTTGGAGGAGCTCCACCTTCCTCATCGGTGGCTATCTGTCATACGGCACCTATACTCACGCAATACAGTAATGACGCAACCAGGGTGTCGAACCGGAACCGAACCGAACCGAAAACCGGAACAGAACCGTTATTTTTAGCCGAACCGGAACTGAACCGAACCGAAATCTTCGCCGCCATCTTGGAACCGAACCGGAACCGAACCGAAAAAAAATATAACGGTAACCGGTTCAAAACGGTTCAAGGTAATATTTTTTTTTCTTTTTTGTTAGTATCACAAAATGAGCATATGGGAATAAAAAATTGGCGGCTGTATTTCTATTGTGGGAACCATTGGGTTCCCTCTATCCCTATCCAGGCCTAGCTTCAAGCAGGCCGTGGGAGTCGTCGTCACCAATGGCGTCGGCCTCCCGGATACAAGGAACCACGAGGCCGAATTCCCCGAAGGGGCCGGCTCTCCCTTGCCCATTTAGGTGAACGCGCCTTCGGCACACCCTTGAGAGCTATGATGGACGCGACTGCTAGTGGCCTCCCCGGGCGCGTCCATTCTCCGAGGCTACATAAGCTGGTCCCGAAGGTGGGCCAGGGGCTCTCGTCGGCGGAGGCCCTGGCTCTACGGAGCTCGGTTTTTCTTTGTGGGCCTCCGACTTCCCGTGAATCTGTCTAATGCGGCTTCGCGGGAAACCGACCAGGTGATACTGGCAATTGAGCCAGCGCCCAGACTTTTCATTGTCTAAGAGCGAAGCGTGCTGACATTGCAGTCAATAAACACGTCTTTAACGGACCCAAGGAACCTCCTTTGTGTTTCTAAGTGGTAACCCTCAAAAGGGTGAATCCTACATCTGGCGCCCCAACGTGCGGCTTTCCGTGGACTGCAAAGACAGCAGCATCCATCTCCTTTCGCTAAGATAGCGAACCAGGTCAATTTCCGGCCAAGGATCAAACAGGTGGACAAAGGGAGAGGCGAACGCCCGACACCCAACGCCACTCAACGGCTTAGTGGCCACGCCAGCCACGCACGGACACAATGCAGTGTCTTTTCAGCCGAGCTCGCTTCCAAACGGAGGTGACTAAACGCCCGGAATACGTCCGAGGCATTCCCTTTCGGGACGACGCCAGCCTACTTCGCTGGGGAGGCGCACCTGCGCTTTTCGAGGTCAAGCCCGTTCTCGAACAAAGCACGGTGACGCAACACGAAGCAAGTGCAGCTTTTTGCCTTCGAGACGGCTCGCGGGGCCCACCCAGAGTGGACACCCCGTCAGCGCACAAACTAAAAGCGTATCTCGGAGCGAGAAAATGCGCTGTGCCTGCAACACCGGTCCCAGTCTAGCGAGGTTGCGGAGACCGCCGATGGTGCCCTTCGTCGCCGCGTCGACGGACCAGTAGCCATCAGGTTGACCAAGCGACCCCGGGACAAAGGCCCCCCGGGAAAACTGAGTGAGTCAAAATGATTTCCTTTTTACTCCGCCTTTCCTTCCCGCTATCAAGGGACAGAGGACTGGCGTGAGCATGGTTTTCGGCTACTAGAATTTAGTATGTTCCGTTTACCCGCGATCGACTCCGGCCAAAAGTCAGTGAGCGTCGCACGCAACAATAACGTTAGGAACCCTTGAGGGCCACCTATCGAGTTGCGACCCCGTAAAAGCGACGTTAATTGTGGAAACGCCGCGGGGTCCGGGAGCAGTTCAATCGTGCTACCGGGCAGTGCAACAGGTTGAACTGCGTCCCTAGATGATTGCGTGTCCGATTAAGGTAACCGCCATGCGGTCACTGGACGAGATCGTGAGCCGCGGAACTCGAAGTGTTCGTTGGGAATCGACGGTAGCACCGATGAGTTTTTGATGCCCAGCAGAACGATCCGGGGTGTAAATATGTGAATAGTTGTAAATACTTTCGCGGACTCTGCGGAGTCGGGCGGTGCGTCCGCCGGGCGGTACGCTCGCCACTAACGTCGCTAAGCAACTCGTATTGTTGCAGACGGGCTTTGGCAGCCGGGCAGCGTACTCGCCGGGTCGAGCAACTCGTGTTGTTGCCGATCGGTGCCGTAAATAGTCTTGTATTGCTATTGTCACGGGGTTTCTTTTTTTATTTGGGATCGGTTTCTGTTCTTGCTGATGCGGATAAACTCGTGCTACGTCGCTTGGCCTCTACGAACATTGCAGTTCAAGGTGGCTGTCCTGCGCGGCTGGGAGGTGCATTCGGTGCTCTCCTTTGTTCGCGTTGGCCAGGGCAGCACGCGGCTCCAAGACTTTTCGAAGTTAGGTCGCTGTGCTATACCTGGCCACGGGCATTTGTGTTTTAGCCTAAGGTAAAAGCTATCCTGTTTGAAAAATAACAATGTTGGCGAGCCTGCCCGATTGCAGCCCTGCATCGTTTCAATATCACAAGAAAGGACAGGGTGGCGCATTTGACATTTCATTGTGCCCGCAAATCGAAGCGATTAGGCATCGTTAGCAAAAGCAGCTACAAAGAACTTTGCCTAGTCGATCAGTCACCAACAAATCTATTGTCCGGGGTGACGCGGGTCATCTTGGTATGTGGACATCCGTGTTCACATTAAGCGGAGTCGTGGAACTATTTTCACAATAACTTCGCGAGCCGAGCCAGTGCGATGCACGTGACTCACGGCAGAAAAGACACTTTTGTCTCTGCCTCTTTTTATCTCTGGGACCTTTTGCACCCAGAGATTAGTCGAGTGTCCTCAGTTGGACGGCTCCACCTTGCTCGGAATTTCCGAAGCTTCCTTCTTGGGGAAAGAAACGGGAGAGGGCGGCAGAAGGCAGGCCGCATTCCAGTGGCCGGCGTTTCCTGACTCATGGGGCCACATCGAGGTGGCATCGACGCCAGGGAGCGTCATCGTCGCCGCAGCGTCGCCGGCCTGCGCGTCCAGATCCGGCTCGTCGGCTGCTGGCCAAGATGGCGGCAGCCATCCTCCCGCTGCCTGGACTCGTCCTCAGCCCAGCAACACGTGGCATCCAGTCGCGGACCCAGGCTGTGGACCCGTGCCGACAGCAAGCAGCTCGCATCCCGTCACGCACCCAGTGACAGTGCCCGTGCCACTTGGTGTGTCCCCCAGGAGAGACGCCCAGCCGCCGTACTTTCTGTGATCCTTCGAACATTTCGTCATGGAGTGTCCGGGCCGTCCTTCCTGCACAAGCCAGGCCACTACACGGACATTGCAACGCTACTCCCGGTAAGCCTGCCAAGAAGCGTGGGCTGCAGAGTTCGGCTGCACCCGGGGTCCACTGTCAAGCAGCGAGCTAGAGTTTTCAGCATGTACCGCGCTGATCGTTTTTTTATTTCTTTGTTTTTCTTCGCGGCATGCTCTTTCGCTCTAGCGTTTCGTTTTTTTTTATTTTGTTTTTGAGAGCCGGTAGGCCATTTTATTTTTAGGCCTACCTTAGCCTTGAGAAGGGGGGAGTGTGGGAACCATTGGGTTCCCTCTATCCCTATCCAGGCCTAGCTTCAAGCAGGCCGTGGGAGTCGTCGTCACCAATGGCGTCGGCCTCCCGGATACAAGGAACCACGAGGCCGAATTCCCCGAAGGGGCCGGCTCTCCCTTGCCCATTTGGGTGAACGCGCCTTCGGCACACCCTTGAGAGCTATGATGGACGCGACTGCTAGTGGCCTCCCCGGGCGCGTCCATTCTCCGAGGCTACATAAGCTGGTCCCGAAGGTGGGCCAGGGGCTCTCGTCGGCGGAGGCCCTGGCTCTACGGAGCTCGGTTTTTCTTTGTGGGCCTCCGACTTCCCGTGAATCTGTCTAATGCGGCTTCGCGGGAAACCGACCAGGTGATACTGGCAATTGAGCCAGCGCCCAGACTTTTCATTGTCTAAGAGCGAAGCGTGCTGACATTGCAGTCAATAAACACGTCTTTAACGGACCCAAGGAACCTCCTTTGTGTTTCTAAGTGGTAACCCTCAAAAGGGTGAATCCCACACTATCTACGGATCAAATCGTCATATACAGAATTGGAAAGTATGGTAAGTTGTGGGTTTTCATGGCACTATGATTAACCATGTGCCACGTTGTCACGTGACGCCATGGTGTCAATACATGTTGTCACGTGACCTCGTGACGTCACATGACTCACTGCGTCAACTCGATTTAATTTGAGGAAGTCACTAGATGTATTAACGTTGTTGACAGCATGACGTAACATGACATCACGATTTCGCACCGAGAGTCACGTGACACCGTGACGTAAGCGATTTTCAGAACCCCTAGTCGAGTGCTCGGGTTCATGACAATCAGCACCGCCAAACATTCGGGTAACGGCTCATGTCAATTACTAATGATAATAGCCCAACTCTAACAATATCTGAAGCTCAGCCCAAGCTTTTGCTTTCCAAACCCTAGCCGCCTAGAGCAGGACTGTGATGAACACTGGCGGTATCAGATCACGTGGCCGCTTGTTTAAATTGCGAGTTGAGGAGATATCGACAGCTGTCTCTTTCCTTTATTTTTTCTGCATCTGCTATTAGGGTAAAACTAATGGATATTTCCGAAAGCTACAAACGTTAGGGGTTATTTCTTAACACTATTTATTAAAAGTACAAGAAAAAATGTTGCAAGACCCATTTTACATTATTGAGGCACCCAAATATTTTTTCGTTGCTGCTGAACTGCATCCGAAAGATGCCCCTGAAAATAGAAGTACTGAAATTACTAAATGCGACTTATTAATATGACGTTACATAGAACTACACGTGTGTACGGAAGGAATACTAAAAAAAGAGGATATTTTAGTGACCTCAGAGAGACAGCCGAACGTTGGCAGTCGCTGTAAGTCTCACACGAGCGTCGTTCTCAAGTTATTGCCCAAGTTTCGACTCCCTCTGTACTTTGCTTAAAGGAGCTATAAAAATATTTCTATACATCACTAAATACTACTCAGGATCACTCCCTAACGTTAATAACTGCTTGAACTTGACTTTGTTTATTTGTCTAGGCAATGGCAGTCGCCAAAAAAATTGGAGAAATATGAGCATCGTTCATCCCCTCAACTCGGAGCCAGAAGCGTCCATGTGGCCTGGTGCCTATCCTATGCCGCCAACGTTAAGGCCTGTTCACACATGCAGCGGAGCGCTACAAGCATAGCGCTTACCTCGCGCTAAGCGCGTGCTGACGGGAGCGTTCACCAGCTTTGTATCGCACCGTCAAAACTGTTGCTCATGGCAGACGATAAGTAGCTGACGGCACGTGAGAAGCGCTACATCAGCGCTCCGCTGCATGTGAGAACCGGCCTTTAATCATACTCCCGCGCTGGGGTTTTAAAGGAAGAAAACGCGTGCTCAGCTCCAGGCATTGTTAGAGTTCGGCTATTCTCATCACCGCAGTGGTTGGACACGAGCCACTACCCAAGTGTCTGCCAAGACATTGATTGTTACGAGCCGATGTACGGTGCTCACGCAGTCCTCCTGTCCAATCCATGAGCCGCGCTCGACTGTCGTCAGACGGGTGGTTTTAATCCTACAATGGCGACATCAATCTTTGGGAAGGCAAGACTAAAAAAAATAGTCTCTTTTAGTCCTCGCAACTTCACGGCGACAAAGAAGCTTCCGAATTAGTGGCGGCCTGTGCGAGTGTACTTGGGCCAGAGGACCAGTACGCCTCGGAAAAGTCATGAACATTCCAACCCGATGTAGTTTTATGACCCACCTAAACTTCACGGGGTGCACAATAAAAGCAATGAAGGGTTGCGGTTAACAAGTGTCAAATAAAATTGTCGAATGAATACACACCAACGGAGGAGGCGATTCCTCAGGAATACTTTCAGCCTTTCCACTCTGGTGAAGAAGGAAGACCAGCCAAGCTGTACTACGGTGTAAATGTAGTAATGGCCGGCCGCAAGTCGGCAAGCCAGAGTGGAAAGGCTGGAGAGGTTGCCGCCATCTATACGCGACGGCGGCAACCAGACAACCGGCAAGCCGGTTGTCTGGTTGCTGTCGTTATTTATAGGTGGCGGTAGCTGTCCAGAGTTTAGTGTCATCATTTGTTTGCTGACGGACACGACACTGGGGAAACTAGCCCTTAAAGGGATACTACAACGAAATTTCGCCGCTCATTTGTCGGTCTATATGTGTTCAAAAAAGCAGCATCACATCGAACATACCAATATCTTGTTAAAAAAGTCACAAAAAGAAATTTTAAAACGAATTAAATTAGCAAAGAGCACCTGGTGGATGCCGCTAACGCCTCGCTTGTAATGCCCGTCTAGGAACCTTGAGAGCTAGTGACGGAGGTTGTCTCGCATCCGGCCACGACGAGAGAAGAGGGGCAGGAGGACCTCCCCTCTTCCCGAGAATGCCTTTTGTGTGTCGCAGAAGTCGCTATTGTCCCCCATACAAGATTACACAAGATTAACCCGTCACTCAAAATTCGTACAAAAGCAGCCGCTTCGGTGGCTGGAACGACTAGGCCATCCATCCTCTCGACGTCAACCTCGTCGTAGCTTTGCTCGTCTTGAGACGACCTACGTCACGATTTCGTTGGATGTCACGTGGTCTCCGCTGGGCCTTCTCTGAGCGCTTGCCAGAGTGGGCCGTTTATAACGAAAAATACAGCCCCCAGGCTCAAAATACAAACGTGCGATTGTCATTAACGGATATTGTGGATCATACTCAACCTATTTTTGAACACGACGGGAATATTTCAAGTTTCGTTGAAGTATCCCTTTAACAGCTCCGCTGTATAAAGAAGTGCGTGCGTGTGTGTGTGTGTGTGTGTGTGAGGGGGGGGGGGGAAGGGGGAGTTTTAAAAAAATACTGTGTTGTAAAGGTTCCTCTTCCCTGCATCTCTGGCGCAGACCAAAAAGCGTGACTCTGGAAGCTACTTTGCTTGCAAAAACGCTGTTACCAAAAAGCTCGTTTTTGTCGTGCCAGACGCTCGCGCCGTTCCTAGTGAAAAGCGTCTGACTCGCAACTAAAGGGTCGTGGGTTCGAATCCCGCCTAAAATTCTTAATTTTTTTTTTCTTTAAGGCAAAATAATTACTTTCAAAAGTCAAATCATTTGAGACATACGGCGACCTTTAATTCGCATTACATGTCATGTTTTAATCACTGTCATTCCACGTGTGATGTCAAGTTTCACGTGAGCATTGTGGGTTGCTTGAAATTCTTGCGCGAGGGTATGTAGCTCTGACGTCATGAACCTATCGACCAATCAGAATTTTCCAGTCACGCCACCGACATCGGCTTTTCTGCGACATGAGCTCCTTAACGCTATCGAGTTAAAATCATCAGTTAGCAAAGGTGATGCTCATTTACGAATTAAATTGACCGGCATCTTGTCAAGAACAAACCTCAACAGCCAGGCTATGCCAGCTTATTCTGCATAAGAAAATGTTCACTTGGGCAAGCGCTATTTTGGGCCAGATTCGATCTGAGTGCGAAGGTGCGTATATATTAGAGTGAACAATTGCGGTTACTTCTTGCTGCCTGATTAGTGGCATGCATGCGGTGCTAAGTGTAAACAATGTTTGGTTAGAACAGCAAGCATTTGGATTGCCGCTCGGTGTTTCTATAAAAAATAGACTGAAAAGAATTATCCCAAAACTTTTGTTACATTCTGAAAAATTCATTGCTTTTAGCTCAGTTGTGTCATCATCATATACATATATATTGTGAAGTGTATTTCGTAAACCTTACTTCATAATTAGTATGAGCACGAGGTGCTAATTTCATAATTTAATGTGATGTGGGTGATTCGACGTCAGTTCAGCAATGATGGTCCGGGTCATAATTTAGATATTTTTGTTAAAAATATATATGAAAGCCATGTTCTTGGGAGGAACATTCAGCTAGATAAGAACGCCGTAACAATTTTTTTCGCTGAGATATAAAATAGAGAAGCTTGAGGCGTGGAAATTGAGAAGATTTCACAATGCTACTTTGCACAGTCGTCATTTCCTTATCGAACCTTTCACGGCACCATAACTTTTTTAATACGTTTCACAAAAGTTAAACAACGCATACACAAACAATTAAAAATATCCATAAAATATTTCTATGCAAACAAAAATATCAAACATGGCACAAAAACGCGTTTTAGAGACATATTCACAATTTTTTTGCAAATAAACCATCTTTCATAATACTTCACAAAACATATCAAAATGCGCGTATTTAAATATTCTTTACGAATATATAAAGATAATATGCCCACCCTTAAATATCTTTTTGTTATCAACGCGGAAATGCGGCTGATTTCTCAAAATGTGGCAAGATTGGGCGTCGATATTTAAAAAAAAAACTCCATCTTTTATTTTCTTTAAACTCCCCTTGGCACTTTGCAGTGACGTGAACTAACCTGCGATGGCAAAAGATTGAGTAACATATGACCTCCAAGCGGGAAAGCTACGACAAACATTCACTCGGAGCGAGCCGATGTCTTCGTCATAGCGGCTTTGCCGCACAGCACCAAACGTTTTGAGCGTTAGTTATGGCATGTATTTTATATTATTAAAATTCTTTTTTTTTATAGGCGGTGAGTATTAGTGACGTGAAAAGGAACTTTGAGCTGGAATACCATTAATTAGCTTACAATTCACAGGAATAAAACGGCCCCACTCCGCAAATTCGCTACCTATGCATTATACAAAAGCTTAAAACACTCAGTTGCGCGAATGGTCATGTATACATCTGGCCTCTCGGCATATGATGACTTTCACAGATGAGTTGCCTGGATTCCTTTGACAGGTTTTACGGTGGTCCACTTTGCTTGCTTCACCGCACGAAACTCTCGAACTCGAAGACAGTTGTGAGCACTGCGCAGAGTGGTTTGACGCATTTTGCGAAGTGCTGAAGGCATGTAGTTCCCACCAGGAACGCAAGCGATTGTACGTGCTTCTGCCACCAATCATCCTGAAGAAAAAAATATTGCGTCTGGTGTCGGAAGCGACTGCCTACATGATTGATCAAACATGAAAACTGAAGCGCAAAGGTGGTGTTTGGGCAACCCCTGATCCCTACATGGGGAAAAAGGCGAATGCCGAAGACGTGAGGGTTGCAATTGAGTACTACACACGCGACGACCTCGCATGCTCTGTTCAAAGCCCCAACAAAAAGGACGTGGCCAAAGCCATGATCAACGACATGTCCAAAGCCGTAAAAAGGTTTATGACCCGCTCTATTAAGGAAGCTTACCAGCTGTTTAGGAAGGACCATCCCCATCCCGAACTAGGCACCTCCAAATTTTATTCCCTACGACCAAAATGGGTAAAAAAAAAGAAGTCCCGAGCACGAGGTGTGCGCATGCATATATTGCGTCAAATTTCAGTTGCTTTTAACGGCAATAACAAATGCCCCAAAGAAGACATTTACTGAAGACGACCTCAAGCGGATCTACCTCTGCTGCGCTCCACAGAACCATTGCTTTCTGCGCCGTTGCGAAAAGTGCCCAAAAACGCAGAGCATCTCGCTGCAGTCGCTTCATCTCGACGAAGACGAAGAGATCTGTTGCGCCTTATGGGACGCTGGCGAACTCGTCAAAAAGGTTGTGGACACTTCTGCCTTCCTGCGGCAATAGAAGAGCGAAAAGTATATGAGGCATTCTTACATCCTTGACCTTGAACGAAGCCTGATACATGACACAAAAACCGCCTTACCACCCAAGGCAGTGGTGTTCCACTTCAATTTTGCGGAAAAATGGACAGTACTTTTTCCAACCGAAGTGCAGAGTTTTCATTGAAAAAAATCTCAAGTGTCTCTCTCCACAAGTGTGGTTACGTCCACGCAAGGCACGCAAAGCTTTGCCGTTGTCACCGATGGTACACGGCACATGACACAGCTCAAGCTCCTCTAGCCACATAGGCCATAAAAGAGTATGTTAATGTTCATTTCCCAGTCTTTTCTGAAATAATTTTTGTATCAGACGGAGCGGCGGCGCATTTCAAGAATCGCTTCCAATTCCACGAATTGTCTCGGAAGCCGCACTCTTCGGCAAGATGGATCTTTTCAGCCACTGGACACGGAGAAAGCGCTTGTGATGAAGTAGGTGGAAGAACCAACGCTCACCAAGTTGAGATCTTCGCTCAACTCAACGATTGCCACCGCTAAAGACTTTGTGGAAGTGCTACGTAAAAAAGTAACAAATGTCTGCATGTTCCACCTGTCTGTGGAACGGGTTCGAGAGTTTCGTGCGGTAAAGCAAGCAGAGTGGACCACCATAAAACCTGTGAGAGGAATCCAGGCTTCTCATCTGTGGAAGTCATCATATGCCGAGGGGCCGGATGTATACATGGCCACTCGCATAACTGTTAAGCTTATCTATGCACATTTAGCGAATTCGCACAGTGGGGCCGTTTTGTTCCTGTGAATTGTAAGCTAATTAATGGTATTCCAGCTCAAAGTCCATTTTCGCGTCACTAATACTGAGCCCTTATGAAAAAAAGAATTTTAATAATATAAAATACATGCCATAACTAACGCTCAAAACGTTTGGTGCTGTGCGGCAAAGCCGCCTTAACGAAGACGTCGGCTCGCTCCGAGTGAAGGTTTGTCGTAGCTTTTCCCGCTTGGACATCATATGTTACTCAATCTTTTGCCATCACAGGTTAGTTCAAGTCACTGTAAAGTGCCACGGGGAGTTAAAAAAAATAAAAAATGGAGTTTTTTAAAAATCAACGCCCAATCTTGCCACATTTTGAGAAATCAGCCGCATTTACGCGTTAATAACAAGAAGACAATTAAGGGTGGGCATATAATTTTTACATATCCGTAAAGAATATTTAAATACCCGTATTTTGATATGTTTTGTGAAGTATTATGCAAGATGGTTTATTTGCAAAAAAATTGTGAATATGTCTCTGAAACGCGTTTTTATGTCATGTTTGATATTTTTGTTTGCATAGAAATATTTTATTGATATTTTTAATTTTTTGTGTATGTGTTCTATAACCTTTGTAAAACCTATTAAAAAAGTTATGGTGCCGTGAAAGGTTCGATAAGGAAATGACGACTGTGCAAAGTAGCATTGCGAAATCTTCTCAATTTCCACGCCTCAAGCTTTTCTATTTTATATCTCAGCGAAAAAAATTGTTACGGCGTTGATATCTAGCTGAATGTTCCTCCCAAAAACATGGCTTTCATATATATATTTTAACAAAAATATCTAAATTATGACCCGGACCATCATTGCATGAACCGACGTGGAATCACCCATGTAATTAATTCCTTAGGTCACGGACACAATCACGATTTCATTTTTAACACTGCGACACAAAGTTGTACCAATCACGGGTATTTTGGGCGACCTACCACACTTTGCGACAACATTTTATACCGTGTAAATAGATCAGCTTGAGCTTTAGAATTTTACTTGAACACAAAGAAAGCACAATAAAATGCAGTATAGTTCTAAATTTGAAGCTGATCTATTTACAGGTATGTACCAACCAGCTCAACTCTTTACTCTTGCACTTAAACATTTCGATTCAGGTAAAATATATGTTACTGGTAACCAAAGGGATGTGAAGTCGTATGAACACGACGTTATATATGTTAATGTGGATTTTTTTCTTCTCTTGCGTCGAAATTAAAGGGAAACAAGCGGTTCTGTATTTAAGAAAAAAAACTTCAATGACCTTCATTCTACCTCCAGGATCAGGAATATCGAGATTATTTTTCAATCTGGTGCACGGAGGCTTCAGAAATTAATTTTCAAAGTACCGCCGAAGCCCCTCCTTCCCGGGGCGTGACGTCACACTAGGTGTTTTCGGAATCTCTGCTCTCGCGCATATTCAGCGCCTGTCAAAGCTATGCACGCGCATTCTTGCTATTTTTAAAAAAAGGTCAGAAAGAGACGCTACGACTGCCGTCATTGCGGGGAATATACCGGGCAAGCTTGCAATTGCACGCACTGCCCGCACGAGTGACACGTGCTTGGCGGCCCAATGATCCTAGTATGACGTCAGGACTGGTCGGAGGTTTTTCGCGTTTTATCGCTTTTAGTTGCATCTTCAGGGAAAACGAATGTGATATTCAGATTCACGGGATAAAAATACGCCAGAATTCACCTCTAACTCGTTTTTTTCAAGAAGCGTTTCAGCTTCACTTTAAATAACTGAATTTAATATTTTTGGTACGTAAAAACAAAAGTGAATTGCACGGACGATCGAAGAAACTATATAGTTAAAGGAGCTGTGCAACGATATTCAATTGGAATGTTTTTCCCTCTACACGAGCTTACTGGCACACCTGCGACTCAAGGATACTCACACGCAACGCAATTGGCCAAGAAACTCCTTTGTTGCGGTGTAATTTCAAGGACAAAAGCGATCATTTTCATTCAATCTCTCCTTTGCAAAATTTGATGACGTAACTCGGGGATCGCAGTACACCCAAGTGACGATATTTAAATGCGGTTCATAGATTGGACCCGAGCATTGCGTGGGCACTCGACTTGGGCTCGTGACAATTGCTAGCTCGAGAAGCATTCGGGTTGTGACCGTGTCCAATCGCTGCAACGACGACAACAGCCGAGCCATAACAATGTCTGGAACTCAGCGCGTGTCTTGCGCTTTGCCAACCCCAGCGCGTGGCTATGATCAACACTGGCGGCATATAATCGGCTCCAGATCACGTGGCCGCTTGTTCTGGCTGCGAGTTGAGGGGGTTAACGCTGCTCGTTTTTCTTTAATTTTTTTCTGGGACTTTTATTGCGTGGGGTGAAAAACGAACGCGTGTTTCATAGGTCATTAACGTTAGGTATTCGTTTTAAGCGGTATTTGTGCACAGTACAAAAATTGTTGCACAGCTCCTTTAATCGTTTCACGGTGTAAATAGTGTATATTGCCAGAACAACGCGAAAAATATATTCTCAATTTAGCGGTTCAAACCGGTTTGAACCGGTTTGAACCGTTATTTTTGCTCCCCGGAACTGAACCGGAACCGAACCGAAAGCCTTGAACCCGAACCGGAACCGAACCGATAAAAATTTCGGTTCGACACTCTGGACGCAACTGAAGGGAGTCGACTCAGAGCAAGTCACAGTGACGAGGGGTCTCCGACAGGGGTGCCCACTCTCCCCGCTTCTTTATATCCTGAATGTGTCAGGGTTGGAGGAACGCCTGATCCAGTCGGAGGTGGGTTTTTCCCTGACACACATGGAAGGAGGCGCAGAGGTGAGGTGGATGCTGCCGGGCCTCACCTATGCGGACGATATTGTATTGACGGCGGAGACGGTGGAGGACCTGCAGCGTTTAATATGTATATGTGAGACGGAGGCGGCTACGTTGGGCCTTCGTTTCAACGCCAAAAAGTCGGCAGTCCTTCAATTAGCCGGGTCCGATGAGGCTAAATTAAACAGTCTGGTGCTGGACGGCGAGCAAGCACAGGTACAGGAGTCGTACAAATACCTGGGAGTTGTACTGGCCAACAAGCCGGAGTACTTGTCCGATCATTACACCCACCTCCGACAGGCAGCCGTGCGAGGTACGAATGTACTCCGAAAACGTAATCTTTGGAGTTGCAATCGTTTTCTGGTGACTCGCGAACTCTGGAAGGCGGTTGTGGTGCCTGGACTAACCTTCGCCAACGCTGTTCTTTGTGTCCCTGGCACAGTGCGGGAAGTAATGGAACGTCGTCAACGAGAGGTCGGGAGGCAGGCTCTGGGCTGTCACGGAATGGTGGCCACCGAAGCGGTCCAGGGAGATCTTGGGTGGTCGTCGTTTGAGGCTAGGGAGGCGACCAGCAAGATAACCTACGACAGTCGTCTCCGTCTCATGGACCGCGGCCGGTGGGCCAAGAGACTCTTCGTCTACACATATCTCACGGGAATACAGACTGGCTGGAGGAAGCGGCTGTATCAGTTAGAGAAGAAATACGGCTTCTTTTCAACCCCTGTAACTATTACATCAGACAGGAAGTGGGAAATGGAGATTCGAAACAGGGTGAGAGAGGAGGACGCAGCTCGGTGGGCAGAAACGGCGAAGTCCAAGTCGACGCTATATATGTACAATCGATATAAGCACAACATTTCGGAAGAGACTAGGCTATACGACAACAGCCTGGGCAGCCGGCTCCTCTTTGAGTCACGCGCAGGAGGGCTGCGAACGCAGATGTATCGCCGTCGCTTCGACCAGACGGTTGAATCTGCAGCATGCCGTGTGTGTGGTCGGGCGGATGAGACAATTGAACACATTGTGATGTCGTGCACCGGTCTGCAACCAGTTCAACCGGCGGAGTGTGGACAGGCAACCCGGGAGCTCGCACTGGTAAAGGCACTCGGCTTTAGGTCTGCTTCCAGCTCAGTGGCAGACTCTGCGGGTGGGACTAACGGCAACAACAACACCGACGCTACACCGAGAACCAACGGAGGGTGGCGTGAGCAGGTGGAAGCCACGAAGCGAAGATTAGAGAACTGATGGATGCTAGTTCACCAACGGGGATAACCGAATTCCCACTGGCTAGGTTCCAAACTCTACGGGACCGCCCGATTCAAAAGGGAACAGCCGCAAACCATCATCATCATCATCATCATGGTCTTGTGAGCTGAAAGTTAAAGAAGGCGCCCAACGCGCTCTTGTTCCGCGACCCAGAGAAAATACCGAGGCGCTGCCGCGGTTGCAAAAGGCAGCAAAAATCGCTTGCTCCCCACCTCTGCACCGCTTTGCGCGGAGAAAATATCGTAGTTCGCGTTCGTAGCTTGTGTTTTCGATCGTTTTTTTTTTTCGCTGGCTTCTATAGTATTGTGGCAATAACCACTGATAAATGAGAAAGAAGAGTCGTAGACAGCCACCTTTTGTCTGTCTCTCCGCAGTTTTAAAGTGTGCAGATGGGCTACGGAGCATGCGATGCCTAAAAACTGTTGCGTGCCGCGTTGTAAGTCAAATTCTGCGAGAAATCCGGAACTCTGCTATCAAGGGCTGCCGTCTAGAGAGAAATTCCGGAGTGCCTAGTTGAAGAACATTTCGCAACAAAGCAGCGAGAAGGGCAGCCAGTGGCAACCAAGCTCCAGGAGCGTCGTGTGCTCCCTTCATTTTAAGGAGGAGGACTACAAGGTAGGGATGAAGCGTAAGTTCCTGCGACCGACAGCGGTGCCGACTCAATTCCCACTCTATCCGTTGTACATGGGACCAGCAGGTTCAAAGAAGCGCAGAACGATTGTTCTTGTGCCAACTAACGAGTCCACGTCGCAAGCGAGCGGTAGAAGCCAACAACGCAAAATGCAGTCCCCTGCAGAAAAAAGACCAGCTGTTGATGAGTGCGTGGCTATTGAACCTTGCCTGCGAAAAGAGTTTAAAGTGGAAGAATGCCAGACGTCATTCAACTTGACAGGCTTCATGGAATATGCCAAGAGAAACACGCACCGCCTTCAAATGCAAGCCAAACGACTGAACGAGTGAATGAAAAAAACTGCGACAAACCTGCGACGAATTTGAAGAGAGATTGAAGCAAGGAAGGCTAATGTGTAGGACCCGCTCAACTTCGCAGGTGACGTGTCCTAAATGCAAGCTGCAACTTAAGGAAAATGAATCACCGGACGGAGCAAATCAGTTCGTGTTTAGCCTTCACTCTAAAAAAAATCCGTTCTTGAAAGGTTCTTCGCCGCCCCAAGAACTCTTTTTCCTCGTGAAGAACTGTTTTCGCTCAAACAGTGTCGCCGCCTGGCGCACTAGAAAGGCGACCGGGCGATGAAGAACGTTTGCCTGGAAAAAAGTTCTTCATAACGTTTCTTTTTTGTTTTCGAAGAAGCGGTTGCGCGCGAAGGAGTGCCGGTGGTGCCGCTGCGCCGCGCCGTTTGCCTGCGTGAGATTCTGTAAAGGCGAAAGTAACGCCGGCCAACAATTCGGGGTTCGCTGTTTACTGTTTCGACCTGGTTCTGTCGGCGGCATTCAATGGATGGGGTCACGGTGCGAGAACATACAGACGTGTCTAGATGGAAGCTCCAGGACGTGTCAGATTGGTTGACAAAGCAAAACCTTGGAGACTTCGCCCAGAGATTCGAAGGTAAGCAGAATGCTCCGTCCTCTTTGTTTGTGTTGGTTGGCGGCGTCGGTTTCGTCTCGCGTTTTCAGTTTCCAAGTTGAGTGCCGGTAACGGTGGCTGATTGGGGTCTCGATGGCGCTATCCTTCCATACTTCCATGTGCACGCGAATATTGTTTTTATGAAACTTGTAGTGCAGTGTGGATATTTGGACATGTTTTGTGAGCGAGGAAGTGCTTCCGGGTCTTTCGGCGATTGGTGAGATTTGTCGTCGTTTGTGCGATTTCAGCATGAGCGGATACGAGTGTTCAAAGTTTTCGCAGTGCTACCACACCGGGAGTCATCTGACAAATCATGTCCAGATAGCTCATGGTGACCCGGACTTTAATTCTGTTTGCAAGTTGGGTGAGTGCTCTCCGTCTGGACGATATTTTATTGCATTTGATAGCTTCAGGAAGCACATGGAACGTAAACATGTCGAGGGAGGATCTGGGGAACCAGAAAATGGAAGCAGTGTGGGGGTGATGCATGCCACTGCTTTATGGTTGTCCCCCCCCCCCCCCCCCCCCCCCCCCCCATCTTCACTCTCTTTAGACTATATTTGTGTACACCATCAGAATAAAAGGGCAGAAAAATGTGGTATAACTTCTGCCATTAACATATATAACATATATGTATGATATAAACTGCATGTGCAATATTTTATCCCCTTTTATGCAGAAGAGGTTGATGGGAAGACGTTACTAAACTTGTCTGTGTGGATGATTGAGCAGTTGCTCCCTGCTATGAAACTGCAAGTCAAACTGCTAAAACTGATTGAACAGCTAAAAGGAGACATAAAAGAAAGGTGGGGCACATTACTCAATTGAAAATTTGTGTTCCATTTGTGAAATTCGAGATGCACTAATTACATTGTTATCTTTCAGCTTGCCTGGACCCTCCAATGTGCCTCGTGCTAGTAACACAGCAGCCTCAGTTTGGTCTACAGAGGTTGTAAGGAATGTATTGCCACAGAGATATACTCTCGCATAATTTCCCTCGCTACTGTTACAGAGGCTGTGTGAAAAGAGTGAACTGTTCCTTCAACCACAGCAAAATGAAGCACGAACAAAGTTGGTCGCTGCGTTGGCAGGCGACATTCTGAGCAAAACTCCGAAAGCAGCAGCATTTGAAGTCCTCACTTATATATCTTAAAATAGAGGCTAACATTTGTTGTTTTTTCTTTCGAGAACGCCAAGTCGGTCTTAGCTAGATGATGTCATGCGTGCCCTCCAAGCCCATACCCCATCCTGGCCGACTCCACTGGACGCTGCGTAAGATTTACAAGAGCTTGTTTTCCTTCTGATAATTGAAATGCTTGTATCGAAGTTCATTATCTGCATTGTAACAGGCTTGCTACTCATCAGTCTCACTGTAGGATTCACTGCGACACAGCCTTATTAACAAAATGAAAAAAAGAAAGGTTGCTTCTTATGCATCTGCCAGAAGTTCAGCAAAACAAGGAAAACTATGGCAAAGGTGGTGGGCGAAAGCGAAAGGAAAAACGCCAACGCAGTGACTGTATTCAAAAATACAAAATGACCATGGTAAGTTTGTTATCATCTGGTTCTGATACAGTTAAAAGAAATAAAAATTACCTGGAAGCGGGAACTGTTCTTAAATAGTTATTCAGCTAAATGTAGTTATGTAATTGCTGCACCATATGCTTCAAAGTGCTTAGCCTGTTACATTTTGCCAAAATGAGAGGAATCTTTATACAGTTTTCATTTGCTTGTCCAGAGGAATGGTTAGAAGCTTGGGAATGACCTTACCAAATTCGGCTTGATTGTTTTTAAAGGGCATATTTATTGTTCGCAAGCAGATTCTTGTTATGAAGTCTTAAATATACGACACTGATATTCACAATCAAATGACGAAATCTTTGTTTTATTATAACCTTTAGAACTGTAACAAGACATCACTTCGAGTACTCAAAATGTTTCTATTTTTACATTATTTTGGTACGTACTGTTTGCTTTACTTTTGATTCCGTATCTAAAACCACCATTCACAGATGTTCATACTATCCGTCATCACTCAGACTTGTTGCCATGTCTGGTGCTTCTATGTGCAACTAAGCAGATAGTGCTTTGTTCGAGAGAATCAAACTTGTCAAGCAATTGATGATAACAAAAGGTTGCACAGGAGTGGGAGGGCAAAGTAGATAGTGTTTTAGTGGAGCATGCCAACACATTAACCGTGTAATAATATTCACAGTGGTAAGAATAAAGACAAAGTTTTTGCTTACATGCCAATACATCTTTTAGCAGCTCCTAAACGTACTTTTGGCTACTCCTAAATGGACTTCTGACTACTGCAACAGGTGCTCCAAAGTGACTTGAACGAATCACATTGCTGTAAATGTAATCTGTAAAAGTCACAGTTGCATGGCTTGTCAGATATATCAAATACTCTTTGGTTGTCTCTCGGTTAAATCTCTTTTGTTGCATTGAACTGTCTTATTTTAGCTAAAATATAGAGTGCATATAACTTGGATCTATTTAAACCCGTGCACCCACTGTTTAAATTACATTTTTTTACATAACATAAAATAAGGCTTGCTGGAGTTCGTCTGGTACACAACTTTGTTCTTCAAATCTCATACTCTGTGCATGGCACTGACGTTTTTTTTTCAGGTTCCACGTCATGACGTAGGAGGTACCGACAACTGTGCAGACCACGTAGAGATTATGGCTGCTGAATGCTCCAAGGCTGCAACAGATGTGAAGCTCTTACTTCAAATAATGGCACAGAATAACAGACAAGGAGGGTAGACATCGCTGGCAAGACCACCACTGATGTTATTTAGCTGTACCCGGCCCTCTGCATTCCCGAAGTGATAATTTTAACACCTTTTCCACTAAACTTTCAAAGCAATAGACAGCCTGAATGGTGGATCAGTTTTGTCTGGTTTTGAGTTGCTTCAAACCTAAAAAGGGTATACTAAGAGACTTAGGCACTGTCTAAATTCAGCTAACAGCCTGGTCTGCAGCTGCCTACTTGCGGTGCCGCGTTGTGCTCTTTGTCTGGGTTTAACACCTGTTTCTGCCATGCGCCCTCGCAGTGTGTGGTTGGAGAGGGGCATCATGAGAAGGAAGGGGCCAGAAGTCTTGTTTTGCCGCAATTCCCTTTTTCCTGCTTCCACACCTGAGTGGTTGCCTCGTCCATCGCGTCTCCAAGATAGCATTTTTATCCATAAAGTATACCTCAACAAGAAATGGTTTTGAAGCTTTTGCAAGTCAGTTTTTGTTTTCTTTTGTTAGTGGTCAAATAATAGATCTGAGCTCGCTAACGTGCCACATATGAAATCAGACATCTAGAACGTTGTCTCCATTTTCTCCAGGCCAAAATTTCAGTGTCTCATTTCAGTGTTCCACTAGGCCGTGTTATATTTGAACTATATTTTAGGCAGAGAAGCATTCTACTAATGTGCTAAGTTTCAATCTAGTCATGTTCAATAAACGTCAGTATGTTTTTTTTTTTTTGTGAACCGCGGTATCTTGTCTTCATTTCACCATTGACAGGTTGGACATTGCAGAGCATCTCTTTTGTTTCTCCTACCTTTATTCCCTATACCTCATACTTGGTCTTGACAAGAGTATCAACGATGAATGTGTACTTGAATACCCATCCAAGCCAGTGGTTCTGCAGTAGATGTAGTGCCCCAGAAAAGAAGCCTTGTCGTTCAAAGCCTGTTTTGCACGACTGTTGACGTTTGCAAAACGTCTAGGTGATGTATATTGCCTCTTTGAACAGTTCGAGACAGTCAATAAAGAGCGGTTTACAAAAGAGCTACTGTACACCTAAAATTGCTGCCCAAGTCGCTTTTTGCAAATAAGTTATTCAAGTTAACTCGAAAGTGGTCTTTGCAAAAAACCTTTCATTGAAAAGTTTCATAATAGAAAGCTCTCTCGGTGAAAAATAACTTAAAAGTTAGGGGTGAGCAAGAAGTGGTTGAAATGAAATCCTTTGTAGTTTTTTTTACTTCTCTCTCAGATGGAACGGTTTTTCATCAAACACCTTTGCAAGCTTCTTATAAGCTCTTTCAATTGACCAGTAAATCATGAAAAACCTTTATTGAGTTTTGTTAGGGTCTAAGGAAATAACAGTTCTAAATAACCTCTCAAGGGAACTTTACTTTCGGGGTGTGCGAATAACCCTCGGTTCAAATAGCGCAGCGATATTTCTAGATTCAAGCAGTCCACTGTACACAATGACTTTCATTGCAGTGTTGAACCTAGAAATATCACTCTTCTTTTTGAACCGAGGGGGTATTCGCACACCCAACATAAAAGTTCCCTTGAAAGGTTATTTAGAACTTATTTCCTTAGGCCCTAAAATAACTCAATAAAGGTTCTTCATATTATTAACTGGTTAACTAAAAAAGAGCTTATAAGAACCTTCCAGAGGTACTTGATGAAAAATAGCATTATCCGAGAGAGAACTAAAAAGAACTGTTTCAGCGACAGAAGGGCTGGAAAGAACTTTTTAAACGTTCCGCACGAAGAACTGTTCCATTGAAAAGAGAACTTAAAAGAACTGTTAAACGGTTCTTCACCAAGAACTGTTTTAGCGAGAGAAGGGCTGAAAAGAACTTTTTACAAGTTCCTCACGAAGAACTGTTTCATTGAAAAGAGAACTTAAAAGAACTCCTTAAAGGTTCTTCACGAAGAACTTTTTTATAAGGTGCTTAAAAGAACCTTTTAGGGTGCAAAATATGGACAAGCCGAAGAACTCCAAAAAGTTCTTTTTCGAACTGATTTTTTTTAGTGTGTTGACCAAGGAGGGCTCAGCTATCCAGGACCTGAAGCTGTCTGGCCGTGCACGCTCGTGTGCACCTTTGTCAAGAGGGCTCTACAGTCGGCAAAGATTCGTCGTTGTGGACAGGTTTACGAGGTTCTCTCGAGCGCTGTGCTTCCACACCTTTTGGAATGCCCGCTGATGTGGTGTACTAACTGCAGAGGCCCGTACCACAGCGAAGAGCTCTGCAAGTTCTTTCTTGGGAAGCTCCTCAAACCTCTTCTGGCAAACTCGGCCGGTGACCTAACCAGCTCTCTAGAGAATATATTGAGAGTTTCGCAGAAGCCTCTTTCACAAAAGGTATTCCGCTTGCGAACTATATGACTCCCTTGATCTGTTCGTGAACAATGAAGTTTATATTGCTGAAGTTATTTATGCACGAGGAATCCGTTTCTTATTGTCCCTCACAGATAAATAAAAGGCACAGGTCGAGCGTGCTAGAGCATTGTTTAAGACCGGAAATTATAGGCCTAGCTATATTCAACTATAATTCCTATATTACAGTGGTAATAGAAACGGGGCAACACTTACGGGAACAAGCAAACGACAATTAGCTCATACTGTCAGCTAAATGCGGCTCTAACGTGCAGCCTGCAGCTGAGTGAGCTCCGCGCAGAAAAACATCGTGTGCTTTTATTCTACACAAATTTGTCGCACCATTCATGCAATCTGGCACCCGTTTCAAATGAGACTTGCCTCTTCACGAAAAACAATCTAAATAACCACACCGGGCCGGGCCGGGCGGACTGATCCTCTCTCGCCGATAACGAGCGCCACGGCCGGGCTGCGGGGTAATGTAGAACTATCGCTCTCACCGGCGGAGTGGGGCATACGGCAGGCCCCTCCCAAGGGGAGTCCTAATGAAGCGGCCGTGGATGTTGCATGTTCCCGCAATCTTGTATTCACATACCGGCCAGATTGTCCCACGTAAGCTTTCCCGCCGGTGAATGGTATTTTGTATGCTATCCCGTTGCGGCATGGTAAATATTTATTATTGTGCCTCGCTTTGCACTCATCCTGGTGGTTTTGAGGTGAAATGATCTTGGGGCACAGTTTCTTCAGCCTGCCCGGTGCCGAAAATACCAGTGGAATGTCAAATCTGGATGCAACTTTGTTAATGTTATGTGACAGCCGGTGTATATACGGCACAACTGCTGGACGTCCGTTCCTCTTCTCGCTTTCTTCTTTTTGTTGTTTTAAAGTAAACTAATCATATTTTCGACAACCTCCGATAAGATGGTATAAGGATAACCAGACGCCTTGAGTCTTTTCACCTTTGTATCAAAGCTCCTTCTTGCCCTATGGTCACACGATTTTTTGAGGGCAGCGCAGAGACAGGTATTCATAATCGCCCTTTTTGTCCGTTTGGAATGCGCAGACTCATATTGGGGGGGAGTAGCTTTTTCTTTGTTCTAGGCATGCATATCCAGCATGTGTGGTCTTTCTGAAAGATCAGTTGTAAGTCTAGAAATTGCAGGATGCTTTTCTCGGTTGGCAGCTCGTGGGTGAATTTCAGCCCCTAAGAATTTTTCATAAAGGTGGCTCTTATGTCGTTGATTTGCTGGTCGTTGGTGATCTCGCATGCTTTGTTTAAAAGGATCAGATAGTCATCGACATATCTGTAGACTCTTGCTACTTCCGTGGTGGAAAGACTCTAAGCGATGGCCCGGTCGCATTGCGGCAAGAAGATATCGCACAATACCGGCGCGGCACATCACCCGATGCAAATGCCTTTCTTTTGCAAGTAAAATTTGTTGTTGAAAGAGACAAATGTTGATGTTATGTAGAATATCAACAGTTTAAAAAATGATAAATATAGCGCAGATTGATTTTGAAAAGAATGTGTACCTTTTTTTCTCGACGTATTCTTTTACAACTGCGAACATACTATTGTGAGGGATAGAATAAAATTAAACTTCCACGTCAAGTGAGAGGCCAAAATGTTCCTGTGGTGACATTATCTTTTAGGTACTGTACCACTGTATCAAAATTCGGTATTGAAAAAGAGTAATCTAGTTGAAGGTTAGATAAATGGCGAAAAAGGTACATTGACATTGCACGTCGCCATGATCCGTTCTCACTGTGACAACTACGCGAAAAGGTAATTTGTCTTTATGAGATTTAGCGGTGAAAAACATTTCCAAGCGATCTTTTTTATGTTTATATCCGTTTTTTCAGGTTTTCAAGGTCAAGTTTGAAGCACAATTGAAGAGCTTTTGCCTTGACCTTTTTTATCTTGATTTCTTGCATGTGGTTGAAGTTCTTATGTATTGCTACTCCAGCCTTATCTAAGTACACGGTCCCGGGAAATACCCCTGACCCGCCTTCCTAATAAGAAACGAACAGTTTGAATTTTCCCGTTTGAAATATTTGACTAATCCTGAAGGCTTTAGTTTGTTCCGACAACTAGGTCCAATTTTCAACAGAACATCAACAAGGTCGTCTACGCATAGTTTTCTGTCATCGTCTTGAGCTTTCGCTGCAATGACACGAATAGTTTCAATTCAATTCAATTTTTATTTTCAAATCAAGTCATACAAAATAAAGAGCTGGCCCACAAAAGCAGCATTCTGCTTGCATGTGGGGTTGCACTTCCCCTTTAAAGTAATGCACCACAAAAAAAAAATAAAATGCCGTGCGTCTATTTTTTTGCACAACACTCGGAGAGTCAATCACCGCAACTTACGGAGGCAACTCAGCGAGTGACGATGCCGAAACATATGTTTAGAGTTTAGACCAAAGAACGAAGTCTGAGTTGTGATATTAGGCAATGCAAAACGTCACACTTGCATTGATTAATGTCAAAACTCACGCTGTGTTTTTTGGTCTAAACACATGTTTCGGCATCGGAATTCGCAGAGCTGCCTCCGTAAGTTGCGGTGATTGACTCTCCGAGTGTTGTGCGGGAAAGTAGAGGCACGGGCTTTTTTTAGAGTGTAGTATCATTGCATAAAAAATAAAATATATTTTGTTCCAAGGCAGCTGAAGCCCATAACGAGAAGTAAATTAGTTGACTGTAGATAGTAAGTTTAGCACCACCACCACAGGGAAAATCTAATATATTTTAATCAAATGATATGAGACTGAATCATCTCGTGACCCTGAGTGCCTATACAAGCGTCGCGAGCTGCTTTGCCGACCCCATAATGTAATTCAATTGAAATTACAGTCATTTTGCTTGTGACCGGGTTATAATGAAAGAATTCAGTGACTGCATGCATTAGCATCGCTTGCATGATTTTAAGTGACACTTGTCAAGCCGTGTCCGCGTTGACGGCGTCTGCATGATTTTTACTGTTATCCGTTTTTATTTGTCCAATCAGTGTGCTTTCGCAATTTCGTGGAAGTAATTCCGTATAACATATGCATACCTACAGCAATAATTGTATGGATCAATGTTTTCGACATAAAACAATCAAATGTTTTTGTAGACGTGTTTTACACATGCTATTTCATACCGATTGTTTAGCGGTGTAATATCTTTCCCGTGAAATAAAATGTTTTCTAGCCCCGTTGCTATGTGCAGCTTTTATTTTAGCTAATAAGACATGCTTGTGCGACTAAAAATGCGTTGTTACGACGGTCGATCCACGCGCGTTTCCTTCCCTTCGGCGCTTCGACGCGCGCCCCCGATGGACTTTCTTTGCGACGTCACAAAAAGAGCGCAACGGCCTTAGCTTCTATACCCGTTTTCACCTCAAGAAAAAAAGCAAGTTTTGCCAATTGTTCATACGCGGTGCGAAGTAGTTCTTCCAAGATTTGGTTGTTAGAGGAAAAAGCGATACCTTTGGCGTTTGGAACGTATACGTCTCTTAAGGTGCACATATCTAATCTACAATACACCTACATATATCTTAATAGACCGATCTCACCAGCTAGTTTGAGTACGCCACCGCTGGCGACATGCACCGTGGGAGCTGTAGTCTTTCTGCATGCGCGACAACCCTGCTGCAGGACTGCGCGAGCAGAGCACGAGGCGGCATGAGCTGTCTCGCGAACTGACATCTGCCTCCTATGAACTACAGTTGTGGCGGCGTCACGCATGCGCCGAACGCTTGGTGGGATTGGTCTATTCTTTACATAAAGGGGGAAATCAGTAATGCTCCGCGAGAAGCCGTACATTTTTTACTATGGTTCTTAAGGTGAAAACGTTGCGGGAAGTTCCGACTTCCCTCTCCTCGCGCCAAAGGGAGAGAGAAGGATGGTTTTTTCCTTGTTCGCGCCCGCTGCGAGGACAACCCACGAGGACGAAATATCTGCAAAGTCGTTGACCGTAAAGTTTAAAAACGAAGGCATGATCATTTTGGCACAGTTTGGCTGTAATGCAGAAATGATTACTGGTGATCACTGAGTATTTCAAAGTTGAAACTGATTCTCATATCCTTTACTGTTATTGATGCTTATGTGATTACCTAATTACAAATACTTGATGAAGCAAATTTAGGCAGTATTTTCTTTTAAATTAACGATGTTATTTAGATGCTTGAAAAGGCCAAATGAAATAAGTACAAAATATAAAAAGCGATCCTTATAACGTTGCTACGCGACGAGGAAAACATTATTAATGCGAAAGCGTTAACTGTACCATGAAGCGAACCGGCGTCCAAAGCTTAGAAGCCACGCCAAATGGCACCAAACTTCCCTGTACCAATGGAGCGAAGTGATGCCGATTTCTGATGGATAGGCTCCTATTGGCTGGCGCGCGTCATCAAGGAACGAGGCTCCAATTGGCTCTCGTGCGGCGTAGTTAAAAAAAAAAAAAAAAAAAAAAAAAAAAAGTCACCGGAGAAGCCCTTTTTATGGCGGCGCAGCGCACGCAGCAACCCTGCCGCCGGTAAGAAGTGCGGCGGTGCGGGCCTGGCCTCACAGCCCGCCCGGGCAAACTCCGGAGTGGGTGGACGGCCGAGCTCACCGCGGCGCGGCCACTCCACAGGAGCGCGCACTCGGCCGTCGGCCGGCGAAACGTGGCCGTCCACGCCACTATGCCGTTGACGAACTAAGGGAGTGGAAGAACGACATTCATGCTTTCGCATTCACAACTCATAAGAACTGCTTGGGTGTCCTTAGACTTTTTTTTATTATTAACCATGTCTTTATTAAAAGTATTCTCTCTAATTCCTTGTCTACTGACATTGGAAAGAGGGTGGGAGAGGGGAGGGAGGGGGCGGGGGGACGGAGGACGGGAAATTGCGTTTGTTTAGATGTTTTTGAAAGTTTTAATAAAATTATTTAAAAATAAAAAAAAAACAATTTTTGCTGTAATGTAACGTGACTTCAAGTATTCTTTGTAAAGAAACATCGCAGTAAGAAAATATTTACTGAAAAAGGAAGTCCGCAAGCAAATTTGCAGGTCACACAGTGTCGCACGCTTGCACGGACACCGGAAAAACAAACTGGTAATGAAAAGAGAAGCCCAGCGCATCCCTAAAAAGTCTTGTGCTCGGAGATCCCCTTTTTTTACCTCGAGGCCATTCATGGGCCTTGTTGAATGCTCCATTGGCAAAATCTCGAAAACAACCGGGGAAAAAAAAAAGCGGAAGCCATGACATTGGCGAGCGTGGGTCCAAAGGAGAACTTATATATACATAATTGATCTTCCCACGCGTGGGAATATCGTTTTCATTCAAAGTGAGGAAGTCTAGTTGATCCGGCACACTGGCGTCCGAAGTTTCTGATTAATGTGAAGTGGAGGCGCCGTGTGTGTTGTATGATGTCTGTTGTTTGTTGTGATGTATAAACACAGTGTCTGTTGTGATGTATGAACACCGTGTCTGTCGTATGATGTATGAGCAGCCTGAATGTGGCTCAATGATGATGTCCCCGTCATTAGTCGAACATTAAAATTCAATTGAATATGGGATACAACGTTTTGCCATAAGGTTAGTGTAACGCTAGGTTGCTTACAGTCTTTCCCGCGCTAGAATCGGACCGGAAAAGTACAGCCGAGCCCTAGAAATGATCTTCAGACGATAACCACCCAAAATTACCTGCGCATTCGTGCGCTGCACCGCTAAAATTTGACGGAATTATTTACGCTATGATAAAGTCTCCGCTAAAGTTAGCGCGTATGAGTTTCGCCGCTAAATTTAGCGGAGCGACAGGACCTTCCATGGAACACACGTGGGAATCCTCTCCAAAACCTCGCCAAAGATAACGGTCGCCGTAAAAATAAAATGAGAATATAATATTTGATTACACTGTACTGTTAGCGTGTACACTTAGCTAAGCCACATTATATTTTGTACATTCCCGATCCGACAACGGGATGGCGGAACATGTAACAGTAGGGACTTTTAGCGAACCGTTCCAGTCTTCCGCGTACCGCACTATCGAAGCCTTAGAGGTATGCTTTTAAGCGCGCGACCAAGTGATACCGTGACTGCAGGGCGCCCTCATAAAAGCATGCTTCTAAGGCTCCGGTAGTGCGCTACGAGGAACACAGTAACAGTCTGCTAAAAGTTTCCAGTATTACGCCAAACGCCGGCGTCCGGCTTTTGGCGTTCGTGTTCGAACGCGTTTGACGGGGGCAGTGAAGACGAAGGCAGTTAGCAGAGGCAGTTAGCCTTTACGTTTACCCGATAATCATTCGAACCAGAGCGTTTCCGCGGGCGTCTCAGCTCCTCCTCTCCCTCCGTTTCTGTCTACAGAGAGCGGCGTGTCCAACTTTGACTAGCGTTGCCACGTTTACTTTGGGAGATTCGGAAGACGGAAGATGGCGTCTGCCGTTGCTGGCTTATAGACGCTGCGTTCGTTCGTTCGTACACAAAGACGACGCTTCGTGGCCACGGTGACGCTTACTGCACGGACATTATCGCGCGGAAAAAGGCGGCGGTTTGGCGTACTTGGGCGAATCGGGAACAAAAAGAGTTCAATATAGGGACTTGACGCCGATGACTGATTTTCTATAGCGCCTGATATATTAACGAGTCTTACATGGAAGTTACGTTTTAAGCTCGCAACTTGAACGAACCTTTTTTTTCAATATTGCAGCATGGGGTCTAAAATACCATAAGGTTAGTAAACAAATCTAGAGGGAGAGGTCTCATGCGTTGGGCCGCCGGTTCGCGACGGCAAGGCATAGACGCGGACATTGGTGGTCCTATATAGTTGGCGGTTTCGATGGGCCCATGTCGATGGCGACGCATTCATACACAGAAAGAAGCAGCAAAGCACCACACTTAAGGTCTGTACTTTGTTCCTTTCTAGCTTACTTTGCAGGGTAACACCGCGCATTGTATGTAAAGAAATAAAGTTAACAAGCGCTTTAGCAACTTCAGCTCGTCCTGGCAAAACGAGCACGCCTAACCCTTTCGTCTTAAGTGCTTTCTTTTTCCGCCCTTTCGTCGCATTGTTTCTCCTTTTTTTTTAGTAGGGTACGTTGTTGGGCTATTTGGCTCATCATAGTTGAACATATGAAATAGCGCAACAAACGACAAGCGCAAGAAGTAAACAGGACAAGCGCTAGCTTTGAACTAGTTTTACCTAAGAAAAGCAAAGCATGCATACCACACGCGAAGCAGCAACACATAAAAGCTATCAAGTCAGTATCCGATCATGGAAAAACTCAAAATCATTCCCAAGGAGCACAATTGACGTGTCGCTGACACATGCCGTCTCACTCTTTTGATAAAGAACGCCTCCAAAAGTTCACGAGCACATTCTCACGGCTTCTCCCCAGAATCCTTATCTGCTGAAGTTGAGGAACACAGCCACACGTGTCGCAACGTATAGGCCAACGCGAGCCATATTTATTTTTTACTGATGGCGCGTGCTCTCCGGCTTGGCCATTGATGCACCGCCCCGTCTGGCCGATGTAGGCCTTATCACACCTCAGTGGGTTTTCGCAGATTTCTCGGGACCATCGCTGTCACCATTCAGGATCTGCCGCGTTCTGTTCCCGTCTTTACTCCCCGTAACATTTACCGGCGTGCCCAACCTGCCATCTCGATGTCATGTGACGTCATGGTTTCATGTGGCACCACATCATGACTTCACGTCACGTGACCACGTCGCGTGACGTCAGGTCACGTGACGTCAATTTATAGACAACACGTTCACGTTCCTTGATCCAAACAAATTTAAACGATCGCCGCTGGAATACACCATTCCCCGCCTTATACTATATAATTTGTAGGACATGGCACGTAAAAGTCGCTGCCACTTAGTTTTATTACTCTCTCCAAGCTCTCGAAGCATTCACTGCATTTTACGACACAGCAATACTCGATCGCAATTAATGTTTTGCTTACATGTAATGCAGAGCCGACCTCCCCTCCAGTCGGCTAAAACACCTCTCTTAACTCAGGTGATTCAGGGCGTGACGAGTTCAGAATAATCTCATCTCTCTCTCTCACTCTCATCATCATCATCATCGGTCCGCAGCCAATCAGCTTGCAGCATCACCCTATAAGAACATCAAACAATGAATCACGAAGCAAGAAGATAAAAAAAGCCACGCCCATTGTTTCTGAAGCTGTCAGTGTAAGGGGGCCGATTTCCGGCGTTAGTTTCCCTCGAAACAGGATGTTAGAAAATGACCTTTCCCTGGAAACAAACTATGCCCCTCAAATTTTTTTTTTGGATTTCATTTCAAACAATTCAATGAATACTAATACTCTAGTCACCGCCAATTTAAGAAGCGCAGGATGCGGATTATTATTGTTTGTGCCTCGTGATGCGTCCTTCGCCGTTCTTACTGGCAAATTGTATATGGACGTAAACGTTAATAAATGCAAATATATGCCCGTATATAGAACAGCAAATAGTTTTCCCACATACTTTCTAAATCACCGCCCCTTGATGCAGTCACTTCTTACAAATGCCTTGGCATTCACATTACAGCCGATCTCTCCTGGACCGCTCACATCTCAGAATGCTTGGATGCAACCGACGTAACTTCTCAAAAGCCCCTTCGTCCTTAAAACGTTTCTTATATAAAACACTAATCCGATCAAAACTTAAATATGCTTCATCTGTGTGGGATCCTTACCCAAAAAACTTAATAGGTTAACCAGAAATGGTTCAAAATAATTCGGTTCGTTTTATCCTATTTATCTATATAACAGAACTGCCAACATAAGCTCAATGAAATCTAGCCTCAATCTACCAACTCTAGTTTCTCGCCGTAAATTATTTCGACTATGTCTCTTTCATAAGCTCTTTCATCACCCATATCTGCGCCACGATTTTATTTTACCTCCCCCGTATATCTCATCCAGGTTGGATCAGGCTTTTAAGGTTGGAATTCCACTGTGCAAAACTAACGCTTTTCTTCAGTCCTTTTTTCCACACACATCAGATACGGGAATCGCCTTCCCGCACCCACGGCAGCCATCGTAGACCACAATCTTTTCAAGAACGTATTAGCCATCCTTGTATGATTAGGAGCCTCTTATTTGTCTATACTAATAACTGCAAAATGCTGTATTATATCATGAAATGTAATCCACCCCTCTTTATAATGCCTCAGGGCTTGAAGGTAAATAAACAAATAAATTAACAAATTTCCGCGAACTGATCAATTTTTTTATCTCGTTAGAAATGTTTTCTCTTTCTCTGTTTCCATGTGTCGAACTGCGCGCATGCACTCTAGAAAAAACCCGTGCGTCTACATTCCTGCTCAACACTCGGAGAGCCAATCACCACGAAGGCAGTTCAGCGAATGACGATGCCGAAGCGTATGTTTAGACCTAAAAACGCAGTCTGAGTTGTGACATTAAGCAATGCAAGACGTCACGCTTGCATTGCTTAATGTCACAACTCAGACTGCCTTTTTTGGTCTAAACATGTTTCGGCCTTGTCATTCGCTGAGCTGCCTCCGTGGTGGCTCTCCGAGTGTTGAGCAGGAATGTAGACGAACGGGCTTTTCTTAGAGTATACGTCCAAAGGTTTTTGTGTGCCGTTCCGAGATAGACAACAGTACTCTAAAAGTATTCGCACCCACTGTCAAATTAAAAAAAGAAATGACCTGAAACGCTTGGAATTTTTACTGACATCGAGCATGACGTCTCATCACGACGTCAATGTGTAACGTAATCCTTTGGTGTCACATCGCAGTGTCGCTTCGGAGGTCGCGTTTCTGAGACTAAATATCACGAACGATGCATAATATTTGTGTTTATTTAAATTCTGAACCTACTTGTAAAAAAAAAAAATCATTTGCGTAAAGTCTAGCCACATTTCTTTCACAGAAAGCTAAAATATTGATACTGCCTAAGCTGCAATCCGGCACGGAAGTGTGTATATAAGGCGGCAGGGTAGCGGCCCCGCATCCTTCAAAACGTAATATATAGCTAGGCCGTATACTTTCCAGTGTTTATTTACGTAAAAAAAACGGCGGATGTTTTTTGGTGTTTGTTTATTTCCAAAATACCGGTACATGTCAGTGAATTGTCTCGTGCAGAGGCTAAAAACTGGCTTTTATCGACGGCGAAATCGCGAAAAGAAACGAATAATCAAGACAAGAAACGGTTCAACTTTTATTTACATCTGATACACAATCTTCTTCACACTTCACGAATGCAATATGTGCGTCCATACATTCCAAGGCTCGCATCTGTCCTCCCCGCCCGGTCCTTCCTGTTGGCGAGGCGCAATTTCCAGATCGCGCGCTCGACATTTGCGCTAGACATTGGCAGTCCCTAAATGTCCAAAGTGGCTTGGGGGAGTACTGACGGTCTCGTGAATGCGGCTTCAGTAGACGCTTGGACCCAAACAATATCAAAAACCCTTCAAATCAACCAACTAGGGTCCACACAGAAGGAGGGCAACCTACATCTTTGCTGTGCCCTTTTGTAGATTGCCCCAATCTACAAAAGGGCACAACGAGGACCACTTTTTAGGGACATAAACTGAAGGTCAAAGTAACCATACTAACAGCAAAACACATCTCGATTAAAAATAGACATTGAAAAACCTAAAACAATAAGCGTAAAAAAAAAAAAGGTCCGAGTTTCACGAACGTTTACGTAGGACTTCCTTGGTGAAAAAAATACAAACGAACAAACAAACAAAACTTCCGCTTGTACGAAAACATTTATAAAACAGGTATGTTTTGGTTTTAGCCAATTTTTTTTTATTTTCTACAATGGCGGATGTTTATCGGTGTTGTTCGGTTAAAATCGGAAAGTATACGGCCTACATACAGCTCAAAGCATGACATTTTATATAGCTAACATCTTGTAACGTACCCCTTGTTTGCTATCTTAAGTTTCTCTTTACGAAGAATCCCATGCCATTATACAAAATTTCCAGAGCTTCCAAATTCTAATACCACCAATACTTAAAATTCCGCAGCCCACACTTCAAGAAATCCGGTGCGTCTACTTTCCCGCAGAGGGCTGGGCAGAGCAAACGCGCCAATAAAGGGAGGGAGATGAGGAGACGGGAGCGCGTGGGGACGTGCAGAACGCCGAGCTCTGGTTATTATGATTAGTGGGTAGACGTAAAGCTAGCTGCCTTTGTGTCCACTTCACTCGTCAAACGCATTCGAATGCGAAAGCCAAACGCCGGACCCCTTCGTTGTGCATTTTAACGGGTTGGACGGGTGAAGTGGAGGCTCGTTCCAACCGGGATCCGGACAAAATGGTCCCGGACAAAATGGTCCCGGACCAAATGGTCTCAGACAGAATGGTCCCAACTGCCAACCTGAACAAAATGGTCCCAGCGTGACATTATTTATTTGCTCTGTGCAGGTTTTTATATTTTCTACTTTTGATGGACATTAAGGACAGAAAATAGTTTGGGAAATACTGGTGAAACACAACGCTAACCCTTTTTATTTTAACTAAATTGCAGTCAAGTGGTTGGGCCAATGTGCAATAAATCAATACTTATATCCAATGAAAAAACGGCACAAAAAACGTGGAACAAGCACGAGGGATACAGAGACATATGGTTGGCATAGTCCAATAATAAACAAGGCTCTGTATCCCCCTTGTAGGCCCTCGTTTTTAGCGCTTCTTTTTTTCCCCATACAAGAAACTACTGAACGCCGTGGTTGCAGCTGCGGAAGCTACCACCGGAACATCACCAAATCCAGGTCTTGTCATCACCGATTTCGAGACTCCTGCTATGAACTCTGCACATGCTGTGTTCGGAGAAAATGTCACCACAAGAGGATGCTATTTTCATTTTCGCCAAAGCACACGGAAAAGAATTCAAGAGCTGTCTCTAGTGTCCCTTTACAATGAGAGCGACGTATTTCGCCTGTTGGTTGGCATGATGAATGGACTGGCATTCCTCCCTTCGGACAACATCGCACGTGGCATTGAGTTTTTTTTTGGTGAATACAGCTCCTCCAGAAGCGGGAGATTTGCTTGATACGAACTTCGACAGTACCTATGTCAACGGTACGTTTCGCAGAGTTCTCACAAGGAATGGAGCGATGAGACTCCGAAGACGTGCATCTAAATGTACTCCGAGGATTGAGAACATGCACGTTGCAACGATGACCGGCGACCACAGGACTAACAACCTCACGGAACCCTGGAACAGGAACTATTATGGTTGGGCACTGCCGTCCCACCATTTGGAGGGCGATAGACCGCTCTGCAGTCTCAAAAATCCTCTGTCACTACGGTTATGACACAGGAAATGGTCAGACATCCACCAAAGAAGAGGACAAAAAGAACCTACAAAGAGATGCAGCAGCGGTTTGTAACTCTGTGCACACGGTACGTACAACGACTTTTGAACGACTTTTTGAGGAGTGTGGGTCATATCAATACATTTTTTATATTGGGCCTCCGCTTCGCCAGCGTGGACTTCTTGTCGTTTAAGTGGTCCATGTAATAAATACGCTCATACTTGCGAAATCGATTTTTTGATTTCTTTAATATACATTGTTCAGACAGAGCGATGTTGTTTCTGAAAAACGGAACACGGTGGTACGAAAGGTACATTTCAGAAAACCCCGTCAAGAACCTGTAGTACGTGTATGATAATAATTTTCATTCCGGATATCGTTTTGAAGCTCGACAGCGCTAATTTGAAAACAGGTTCTGGCGATAGAAAGATATTTATTACACTCGTGGATTGTATCGGTAGAAATCAAAAACCTTTGAGAAATGGAGCTACATGGTATAAATAGAAGGGATTAAAAATTTGTTTCGAACGATTATAATGAAAACGTTGATATTATCCTTGAACCTGTGTCAAAATAATTTCAAAGTACCAAACCATTTTGTCCAATTAAGAGGTCTCAAAGTATTGATAAATTCACCTGGGACCATTTTGTTACGGTTGGAACTTGGGACCATTTTGTCCGGGACCATTTTGTCCCGGACCATTTTGACCGGGACCATTCTGACCGGGACGATTCTGACTGCGATCTGCGGAGGGGCAGCGGAAAATTAGGAGATTGAAACTATGTGCCTATATCTACAACGACACCCTGCTCTGTGACGCTGATTACATTCATTGCCTAAAAATATAGTTTGCCCTCTGACAAGGAAAATATACTCAGGGTCTCTGCGCACACTGTCCTTTTAGGTCTAAACATAGTTTCAGTCTAATTACTCGCCAATCTCGATCCCTTCGTAGCGCACAGTGATTTGCTCTCCCAACGTGATCTGCGGGAAAGCGATCACGTTCCTTTGCTTCGCGATTCGTTCTCCGGCCTTCTTATTGGTCGATCCCGCAACCTCACTGATATGCGGGACGACCACATAAAACTCTTGGGACTGATCACGTCCTTCGTTTCTTAAGTTGTCAGCAATTATAAGAAGCTTTTAGCTCTTTCAGATTCCTTAAGAAACTAAGCAAACTGCAGCCGCTCTGATATTGTATCCAGGTTGGCCTTTCATGTTAATTCTATACCAGCTTCGACTATATTTTGCAATTTGTTTCGGTATCATCGAAGCCAGTGTTTGGAAGCACTTCAAGTAGGTTTAGGAAACTTGTACTTTACTTGAAGTACATTCTCGGAGTATGTACTTGTCCTTTACTTGAAGCAATTTTTTCGGGTACTTTCCGAGGAAAGTACCATTCCCGACTTCAAAGTACATTCCCGAAATTTGGTTTTGTTAAATTTGTATCACAAAAATGATGCTTTGTCAACTCCAAAGAAATACTGGGAGGGATATTTTACTCCCACCAGAGATGTGAGCAGATCGCTCCGCTTGCTCTGGGGGCGGTTATCCAGTAGCTCTTTGAACTCTCGCTACTTCTCGGCCGGTCAGCGCAAGCGAGGAGGTTTAAAATATTATGAGAGCAAAATTAATCATAATCAAGCACCTGATACTGTGGTGCGGAACAATTAAAATTTCAAGTCGAAGAAAAAGACAACAGAGGAGAACGTCACAATGTCTTGAGGCATTCTCTGTTGTCTTTTCCTTCGACTTGAAAGTTCCTTAATTCTTTCGCATCCCAATCTCAGGTGTCACATTATGATTAATTATCACCAGCTCGCTTTCACACTCACTGTTTTTTGCATTAAGGAGAGGACACTCCTCTATGAGAGGATTCCTTACGGAAGCTACGGGGCTGACGTCATGCTCTCTCCTAGTACATTTAACCTCCCTCGGTGCAACAATCCAGTGGAAGCGGCGTCAAATTCAGAAGAGGGACTTCTGAATTTGGCTCCGATCCTGAAGATTACTACTCTGTGGCCACTTGACTTTATCAAATATTCGCTGCTGTTCTTGAAAATAGGTCATGCACACCTGATCACTCCTGGGCAATGCATACCAGTTAAAGATCAATGTAAAGGGGAATTAAAGGACATCATGAAATATTGTGTTAAAATACTTGTACTTTAGTTTTAAAGTACATTGTAATTACATCACGTATCATTTACTTTGTACTTTACTTGAAGCACCTTTTAGATGTACTTTACCCAACACTGATCAAAGCACACCGGAGGTGTATATAGACCTTTCCAGCGACTAGCACTCTAGCGAAAAAATGCTGAGTCACTGGGCTGTGGATGCATGCGCGGCGTCTCATATTTCGTGGACGAGAGCTACTGCGAACGCTCAGAACGCCTTGCACAGTCCAGTAAGCGAGGATGGCAGCGCCCAGAAGATTATTGCAAAGGTCTATACACTCTATACACTCTCAGAAATCTGGAGCGTGCACTTTCCCGGAAAGCACTTGGGAGAGTAAATGCCGAGAGCAAGTCGTCTGCTTCTTGCGCGAGTTGCGGTGACGTCAGAACGACGCCGGGCGCTGATTGGCTTTGACGGAAGGGCTAGTGGGTAGACCTCAGTGCCTCAGTGCCTTGAGGTCTACCCACTATTTTTTTCAATCAGCCAATAAGAGTTCGTCGTTCTGACATTATAGCAACCCCTGTGCAAGAAGCAGACGAACTTGCGCGCCACATTGCTGCAATCTGGGGAGGGAACTTTACGAAGTACAAAACTAAAAATACGTTTAGATGTAAAAAAAAAAGAAGGAAGGAAGGTCTGGGTTGTGACACTGAACACGACGCTTCGCCATATCAATGTCACCTAGCACACTGACTTTTTTAGGTATACAAACATATTTTCAGCACCGTCATTCGCCGAATTTCCTCTGTAGATTGCGGCGATGGTCTCGCCCATGTGTTTTGCGGGAAAAAAAACACTCTAGATTTCTTAGATTGTAGAGCTCCCGTTTTAATACTCATTATAAAAAAAAAACAAAAAAAAACCGCACGCAATCACTTGTATCTTAAGAGGTGATCAAAATATAAGAAAAAATAAACTTTTTTAACGAAGAGAAACGAGGACAAACATACAGGCGGGTGTCTGTCCTCGTCCCTCTTATGAAAAAAAGAAAGAGAAAAAAAGGCTTTCGTATGTTTGAAAGTTACATCAGAGTCAGTACATTTGAGACAGGAGGACCATGTATCTACAAACATTAAAAAGAAACTGAATTGACAGGTTTTTCTTTTTCGCCGTGACCCGGTTGAAGGATCAACCAGGTCACGCCTTTACTTTGAAATAAAAATAATCCGCACGCAGTCGACTGAGCAGTGAGCACAGCCATCTCGGGATTGCGCGTAGCTGGGGTAGGCTTCTCCGGAAGTTGATAAGACCGGGAGGCGGGGCGGCGTTTCCGGGCGCTCCCTTCTTCCACTTCCAGCTTCCAAGGCTGGCCGCCGGGACAGCGGGGACGGCGAGCGCGGTTGTCGACGTCGTCGGACGGTCTTCTCCTACGGCGATCACGAAGCCGGCGCTTGGTGTGCCAGGCGCGATCCGAGGCGTGACAGGGCCGCAACCCAACCCCGCAGCCCCGTTCATTCTTGACCTCAAACTGTGGGAAAGGACACGCGAAGGTGTTTCTGACATGTGCATTCTAAACTCGGGTACCGTTTGCATTCGTTCCCGCCGTCCTTCTTTTTTTATCTGGATTTTATATTCTTTAGGTAGGCCAAGGTTCCGGTTGGATGGATAGTGAACAGAACGAAAGGCAGCGAAGCTGACTGGGGTGACCCATACGTGGCTACATAAGCTACGCTTCGAAGTAGCGACGCTATTACCATCTTGGTGATTAAACTCATTGTTGGCAGTTATTTGAAGCTTCGTGTGATTTCGCACGAATTGATGTTATGAATATGGCCATATGCTCTGTATTTAAAGCAAAGACTCAACACACAAAAAAGATTTATAGCGGTCGGAATACCAGCAAAAAGCAGTGGTCATCGGAGCAACTCGATGCGCTGAGCTTTATTTCTACCTGCGACTTCGTTCGTCACTTACGTCACATTTTATTTTTTGCAATCACATTAGAAAGCAAAAGATAGAAACAAGAATTGGGAAAGTAATGTGATGCAAGAAAATCAAACCGGGAAAAAAAATACAGATTTTTTGCTAACAAAAAACTAAGCTGTTTATGTTCTAGTATGGCGGGGTTTTCATGAACAAAAGGCTATTAAAATTGCAGTTATTTTGTTTGTTCGCATTGTTTTCAATGACTGAAAAAGTTTATCAAACAATCTGCCGTGTTTAAAAATGCATATAGTGATAAATAATCAATGCTTTCCAGCTAGTGATATTAGTCTGATAGAAATACAATAAGACCGACTTCAGTAATAAAAAATATTCTTTTGTTTTGAAATTATTATTTTTTCCCGTTTCGCCCACAGCAGAGTGACTTGATGTGAAGTGTGTACACTCCGTGACACTGTAAATATAAACGAGCGATCTGTTTTTTTTTCTAGTATTTTAGTTGTTTCTATTCAAGCTATTAGTGCGGTGGAAATTGCTCATTAGGGGTACAAACAAATGTCATACAAGTTTGACGCTGATCGACCCCTTCTCTAAGTAAAATTCGAAAAATCTCTTCGCGCCAACCCTGTTGCATGGTGTACCGCTTGCGCCAGAGGCGCCTTAAAAGGAGCAATGCAACAATTTTTGTACTCTGCGCAAATACCGCTTAAAACGGATCCCTAACGTTAATGACCTACGAAACACGCGTTCGTTTTTCACCCCACGCAATAGAAGTCCCAGAAAAAAATTAAAGAAAAACGAGCAGCGTTCACCCCCTCAACTCGCAGCCAGAACAAGCGGCCACGTGATCTGGAGCCGATTATATGCCGCCAGTGTTGATCATAGCCACGCGCTGGGGTTGGCAAAGCGCAGGACACGTGCTGAGTTCCAGACATTGTTATGGCTCGGCTGTTGTTGTCGTTGCAGCGATTGGACACGGGTCACTACCCGAATGCTTCTCGAGCTAGCAATTATCACGAGCCCAAGTCGAGTGCCCACGCAATGCTCGGGTCCAATCTATGAACCGCATTCAAATATCGTCACTTGGGTGTACTGCGATCCCCGAGTTACGTCATCAAATTTTGCAAAGGAGAGATTGAATGAAAATGATCGCTTTTGTCCTTGAAATTACACCGCAACAAAGGAGTTTCTTGGCCAGTGGCGTTGCGTGTGAGTATCCTTGAGTCCCAGGTGTGCCAGTAAGCTCGTGTAGAGAGAAAAACATTCCAATTGAATATCGTTGCACAGCTCCTTTAAATCTTTGGTAGCCCTACAGCTATTAAATAAAAACGACCACTTAAACAATAATTTAAATCGAGGTGTGCTTTTCTCTGAGCCTATCAAAAGACTGGTGAGCTTTTCTCCGGATCCACAGAAAATAGGGTGAGCTTTTCTCCGGGATTCGGTAGTTTAATAGATTCAGCTTTGCCCACAGACAGGAACTGTTTACGGTTGGTAAGGTAAGAATATGACCACTTCAGGAGACCTTTATTATCTAGTACCTGCTCCAGCTTATGCAATAACTTGCGATGCGAAATCCTGTCGAACGCCTATGCGAAATCTAAGTAAACGGCATTGACTCGACCGACGCTTGTTTCGTAAAGGCTGCTTGACAGTTAGTTGTACTCTCCACATGGTTCATAATTTTGCTAGAAAAATCGCCAATTACTGTAGAAAAATTATGAACCATATGGAGAAAGTTGTGTCACTGTCGAGCCCCAGGCCTCTACGGAACCCGTGTTGTTCATGTATTATAAAATCCGTCGATTCTAGAAATGTTATGACGTGCTTGAAAATGAAATCTTCAAAACCCTTACTCTATGTACTCAACAACGACACTAGTCTATTATTGCACTTTCTTCAGTCTTATATATAGGCACTACTTTGGCTACTTTCCAATCTTGTGGCACCTTGCAGATTAAAAACGGGTCGTTTTTAATCTGCAAGAGTAAATCACGTAAAGGAACTTGGAACGCCATTCGGCATACATTTTTAGGAAAGAGTTAGGAATTCAAGCCTGGCCACACGGCTTTCTAATGTCTAGTAGTAGAATGCTGTCAAGGAACCTTTCTGCAGGAAGTTACGGATCCTGCGATTTTCATGAGGGAATGATGGCAAGACAAAGTTATTTGTACACATACAGAAATAAATAATTAAACTCTAGCGATGCACTGGTCATCGACAAGTGCATGCCCGTTATGAGTAAGCTCCGTATTTGTTGCTCTTTTTGTTTCGTGAAATGTTCCCAAAAACTTTTTGAATTTTCTTTGAGGAAGTTGTGCATTTTGATATTAAAGTAACTATATTTGGATATGCGCACTAGGGCGCGTTATTGATGTCGGAGAGAAGGAAGCAAAATATAACTTGGTTGAAATCTTTCTATTTCATTTATATTTTGTTTTAGATGTAAAAGTTCGCGCCTCACCCATGGACTGTGTTTCTTTCGTTTGACTAATTTCTCAGGCACAAACTTGTCGACACATAAAAAAAAAATGTTAAAAAAATTGTTTTTGTATTGTCTACTATTTCAGGGTCAACAAGATGTCGATTCATTATCAGCTTATCTACCGACGCCCCGTTCATCTCGGAAAACGCAAGAAATCTACCGAGGTACACTTCCAAGAAATCAAGAATATCGACATCGTTTGCGATAATGCTTTTCATTGTTTTTTATGTACACATATCGCGGAGCGGAGGGCCACAGACAACTAGTTTATGGCCAGATATGCCTTCTGCGATTGATACATCAACTACAGATTTGGTTACGACCTGAGATAAGAATACGAGATCAAGTAGCGACTCGCTACCATTTGTCATGCGCGTGGGACTTCGGACTAATTGACTTGAGTTGTTGCTAAAACCAATATCAACAAGAAGGAGTGAATGTCTGCAGTTCCCTTTGGGTATCACGCTTTTCCAGTCTACATCTGGCAAATTGAAATTACCAGCCAGTAATATACGGAAAAATTGCGTAGTTTTGGTTTGAAGAAACTCGAATAGACCCTGAATGAACGTCAATATTAGCGGAGGATGACGGCGAAGATCGTCCATAGAAGACGTGTTTCCTCAGCGCTTTGATAAGCCTAACGATTCGTTTTTACAGGTCAGTTTCACCGCCACTCCTTGCCCCACAGGGCCCTTCCCGGACTCGACACCCCGGAGAAGACACCTGAAAACCAACCCGCACTACCCGCGGGCTCGAACGCCAAACCATCGGTTCTTTCGGAGAATGTTTTGATGACACTGGCCGGCAAAAGACGCTCTGGCACGAAGGCCCTCTCCATGCAGCGGGCGAACGCGAGCTCCTCCGGCCCCAAGCAACATCACTGGACACCCTACCCAACAAGGTCAGACGGATTTTGTAAGCAACACTCTTACCACAGGACGGCCAATGTTTATTTGCATGTATCGAAGAACGCCAAGCGATAGAATAATTAATGCAGAATGAAGTATCTATCGAGTTCTGCACGAAGAACAAGGAACTTATTAAGTCGCTTCGCTACGACGGTGTGGCCTAGGAAGAAGTTATCACGAATGGGGTTAGTTTTCAAGAATAATTCACGCACACGAGCAAATTTGAGTCCTTCCGAGCTCAGCTAAATTCCTAGCCACCACCAAGGCGAAACGGATTAGAAAGAAACACTGACCCGATTCACCATGACGGCGAGGCATAGCATGCCTTCCACATCAACCACGTCGAATGAAAATTCAATGACCAAATTCGAGAATATGAAAGATGATAGATATCAATTTTTAAAGGAGCGGTTCAACGATATTCAATTGGAATGTTTTTCACTTGACCCGAGCTTACTGGCACACCTGGTACTCAAGGATAGTCACACGCAACGCCACTGGCCAAGAAACTCCTTTGTTGCGATGTAATTTCAAGGACAAAAGCGATCATTTTCATTCAATCTATCCCTTGCAAAATTTGATGAATAATAATTGGGTTGTGTGGTATGTTTATACAGCCTAGAACTTGGTCTGCCTCACAGGGGCGACGAGTCTTCCAGCTGTAGATGAGCAATTTGGCCAGTGCAGTACAACCGCTAGCCTGGGGTCTTTAACTTGCACCACGCAGTAGTGATACACGACCGCACGCCGGTATGATGCTCATCCAGATCGAAACGGGCAGGGGTGGGGATTGAGCCCAGGATCCTTGGGTTCTGCAGCGCGAGCTTTCGCTCCACGTGCTCCGGGCTGGTGTGCGCTAGCCCACTCGGCCACTGATCCCCCGCAAAATTTGATGACGTAACGTGGGGATCGCAGTACAACCAAGTGACGATATTTGAATGCGGTTCATAGATTGGACTCGAGCATTGCGTGGGCACTCGACTTGGGCTCGTGATAATTGCTAGCTCGAGAAGCATTCGGGTAGTGGCCCGTGTCCAATCGCTGCAACGACGACAACAGCCGAGCCATAACAATGTCTGGAACTCAGCGCGTGTCCTGCGCTTTGCCAACCCCAGCGCGTGGCTATGATCAACACTGGCGGCATATAATCGGCTCCAGATCACGTGGCCGCTTGTTCTGGCTGCGAGTTGAGGGGGTGAACGCTGCTCGTTTTTCTTTAATTTTTTTTTCTGGGACTTCTATTGCGTGGGGTGAAAAACGAACGCGTGTTTCATAGGTCATTAACGTTAGGGATCCGTATTAAGCGGTATTTGCGCAAAGTACAAAAATTGTTGCATCGCTCCTTTAAAGCTCACAAAAAGACAAGAAAGACAGTGTGCCAACCCGACTCTCCACTTACCATCAACAGAAAGCCATGCAAGCAACACTTGAACACAGTCGTACTGAAACCGACGTCAAGGAGCGCGTTGACAGCTTCACCGGCAGGGACATTGTTGAGGCGATGAAAGAGGTAGGAATTCAAAACAAAGATAACTTCCCCGTGCACCGCAACGAGAAATCTAACAGCATTGCGATCGCAACAAAGAACCGTATCGAATAAACTATTCAACATCAACCAAACTGTCAAGGGCGAACAAATCTACGAGGTGAAACCCTTCATGGCGGTTTCAAGTGAACAGATCCGGGGAGTTACATACCTCTCCGGACACGACGTTAAAGGAATTCCAGAAACTTTCATGGAAAGTCTCGACTGCAGAACACACAGAATTGTCGCAGCTCATTCCATTGGACGGTCGGACAGGATCAGCTCGATCACCTTCGATGGGAAATCTATTCCACGTTTGTTTACCCTGCTAAATATTCAGAGCAACCGACCATCGACCAAAACCTCTCGTCTGTTTACTCCATAAAATAGGCCACCAATCAGACGTCTGCCTTAGTGGCATCAAGCGCTGTGACCGATGCGCTCGCACTCAAGATAGCGAGTCCGGATGCGAACTATTACAGCCGAAATGCATAAACTGCGGTGGTCCCCATATCGCCATAAGTAACGACTGCACCAAGCGCAAAAATTCCCCCGAAAAGACTCACGTCTCAGAAGCCCCAGGGAAAAAGAACTCCTATCAACATGACAGAAATGAACTTACAACCCCCTGCACCGAACTCCTCACAGTCATGGACGAACCCCCCCCCCCCCCCCTTCCCCACGAGAAGCATGGGCAACACCTTACAACGTCAACCCATTCCACTCATGGTATTCAGAAAGGTTCCAGAGAGCACCAGATTAGCCGCACATGAACTGCAAATTTTCCGTACAACAAATCGCGTAAACTCAGACTGGCAATAACAATATAATCCCACCAACGGCGAGCAAACGTCTATCGGTAATGGAACAAGACATTAGGGAGTTTTAGCAGGTCGTTTCCACACGAACGGTTCGCCCTCGAACGCATCGGCGACGCCACTGCGCACGCGTGCGCAAGTCGTTCGGGACTTTGGGAAGCTCTTTTCGTTCGTTTCTCCCATTCCGGCCGCTGGAGTCGTCACCGCAACGCAGCCAGCACCGTTCACGACTCGGGTAAAAAAAGAGATGGCAGTCGCTTCGGAAACTGACTTCGCCGGCCCAGCCGAGCGTTAGGCTTAGGACAGCAGGAGGCGATTTGCCATCATGTTACTCTGCTTCATTCGAGAGTCCGAACCAAATCAATTCCAGGACTGCTCACAAAGGTAAGCGATCGTGAATGCTGTAAACTGCGCATGCTTGAAAATTTTTGCGATCTGCGGGCAGACTAGCTGCCGTGGCGTCCGCGAGCAGACGAAATAGTTTGGTTCGACGGCAAACAACGTGAACGATCCTTCAAGTTCAAGATGACGGAGACACACCACATACCTTTACAGTCGTTCAGATACTTTTTACTCTATCTAGCTTCGCAGTTCTTGAAATTCCTACCGGCAAATGTTACGTCGGCCGTCTTGTTTACATCAGTCGCACGCCGTAAACACGAGCCGCCACGGATTTACACGTTGCAGAATGTTTCACATGTTTACTAGAAGATGGCGCCACCGTCAAACACAATCATCATCATCGTTCACACGGTTGTGCCAGTTTGACGATTCGCTAAAATATGTCAAATTTCACGTACGATTTCACAGAACGGAAAAGCTGAACCGTTCGCGATTTCGGAACCGAATCAAAATTTGTGAATTTTGTTTTTGCGTTGCCACTACTGTGCTTTGTAGGCGGTCAAGGACTTGTCAAGCTGTGCCATACAGCTTTTTTCCTTGATCGCCACCATCAACGTTCGATGGAAATAAAGTCATTATTAATATTATTATTATAATTAAGTACAACGAGATATGGAAATTCGGTCGACTCCCCAATTTCTGGAAGATATTTACCGTAATATCCATTCCGAAATCAGGCAAACCCAACAATGACATCCAAAACCTCAGGCCCATCTTCCTCACCTCCAACATATGTAAAGTAATAAAACGCATGGTTCTTGCTAGGATCCAGAATAACCTAGATCCTAGAGTCACACATTAGACTACACTCTGTGCAAATTTAATTCCGTCCACACCTGTCCACACAAGGCAGTCTAGCCATGATTCACAATGATATCACCAAATTGTAACCTATACCGTACAGCCTCGTACAATAGTGGCAATCGACATAAACAAAAGCGTTCGACTCCATCCTACACGAAAAAGTCATTCGAGGAGAAAAAAATCGAGACCTACGTGAACAGTACTAAACTTTTTTCAAAATCCTTCCTTCACTAACGCCAATTCCAAGTTGACATTGAAGGCACCACGAGTCCCTTTACAAGAAACACGGTAGGAGTTCCTAAGGAACGGTCATCCCCCCAGCATTATTTAACGTGGCCATGGCTGACCTACAATCCAAAGAAAGCTCGTGCAGGCTTGCATTGCTCAATGCCACAAGTCAGAGTGCGTTTTCTGGTCTAAACATATGTTTGGGCATCGTCAATAGCTGAGCTGCCTCCGCAAGTTGCGGTGATTGGCTCTCCAAGTGTTGTGCGAGAAAGTAGACGCACGGGCTTTTTTTATAGAGTGATAGCATTCCGCCTGGTGGGCAATATGAGACGTACGTTACACTATATACGCTGACGACGTCACCTTATGGATCAACAAAGGCGCACCTAACATTTAAGAAAGTCGACTTCAAAAAGTCCTGAATGTCATCATGAACTTTATGCAGGAAACAAACATGATGATCTCAGCCGAAAAGACCACCTACACAGTCGTCGCCTTAAAGAGGGCTAGCAAGAAAAAAATCCAAGGACACCTAAGCACTTCTTATGAGTTGTGAATGCGAAAGCATGCCGCCTGCGACGTATTGCTTCTGCCTTGCGTTGTCGAAGAGTCTCGTCCTCTTTACACCTGAGACGCTTTGTATCGCGGTCTGCTGGCGCCTCACGTTTTCGAAAGGCTTTGTTCTGTCTCCAAGCGCGTTGCGCCGCTGCTCGTTCCTCCCGCCGTGTATCCGGAGACTTGGCAACGATGGTGGATTTTGCTGCCTGCCTCCTCGCTCGTTGTGCTGCGTTCTTCCGGGCCCTTAGTTCGTCTGCGGTGTCTTGCTTGGACGGGCAGGTTTCGCCATTGCCGAGGTTGTGGCCGCCGAGGATGTAGATGCTTGAGGCGCCGTCATGTTCGGCGAGCGCTCGCCACCGTGTTCCTTTTATGGCTGCGTCCCACTAGAACGACAGACAACGACAAACGACAGCGACACACGACACCGAGCGACAAAAGACATCGACAGACAGCCTGTTTGTCGTAGTCCACCGGAGTCCGCCGTCCCACCTGGCGGACACGACGAAGAACACGGGGACAAGGAAATTTAATTCCTAGTGGGACTGGAGTTGTCAACAAAACACTTCAAAATACACAGACAAACGGAGTCGGACGACACGGTTTTCGTGTTTCGCTCTTTGGGCGAAAACGCTTCGACAAACATGGTTGAAGTGGAGACGGCTATTTTTCTCTTCGAATAATTTATTAAATAATCGATCACGGGCGCGACGGAATGACCATCGACACTGATACCACTGATCAGTGGGATTTCAAGTTTTCAACGGCCAGAATCGTTTTTTGTGCGAAAAGCCTACTCGCACACCGCACGAACGATGGCCGCGAATGGTGTCGAATTCGATTCTGAATTAGAAGGTATCTTAATACAAATGATCGAGGATCGCCGGTTCCTGTGGGATATCCGACATCCAGATTACCATAAAAAAAACTTAAAGGAGTGGGCCTTCGCCGACATCACGGGCGCCTTGGGGTTCGGCGACAGGAGTGAGTACTCGTTTATCATTTTGCTCCCGATGTCAGAAATCATCAAAAAGATCCAGAGCCGCAATAGACCTATTGCTAAATTACCCAAGCATCGAGCAGAACGCAGGGATTGGTGTTCCACGCGCCGCATGTGCTGGACTCGGCGGTAGTAACTTTTCTAATGCAAATGCCTAAAACAAATTGCATCTTGCACGCGCGTTCGTCAACTCTTTATTTTGGTTATTACTTCAAATGCTTTATACGGGGAAGGCGTGCGCGTGGAACACTAATTTCTGTATTCTCCTTGATGCTTGGGTAATTTAGCAATAGATCTATCCTTACCGCACGACGGCCGCATTTTTGGTGCTCGCGGAAGCAGTGGCGAAGGCAGGGAGATGGTTTAGGGAATCCCCCCCCCCCCCCTTCTTTTTCTGAAAATATTTCTTTAAAATCTTGTTTAGTAAAGGAACACAAATATTGGATGACTACCGAATTGCTCTACCTAGCCGGGGGGTTGGGGACGGCCGTGTTCGTACCGGTGAATTGTACAGTACATCGACTACTACAAGCAAAGATGAAACAAAGCCCCCCCCCCCCACCTCCCTCCCTCCCTTCCCTTCCCTTCCCCTCCCCCCCCCCCCCCCGCCCCCTTAGTCATAACAATCCCAACCCGTCCCCGAAAATAATTCTCGACTACGCCACTGCACAGAAGTAAGCATCTCTTTAGATCAGCAGACACACCAGTTTTATTCAAGAATGACTGAGTAAACACATTAGCATAAATTTCGGAGATTTGACATCAACACACTTTGGAGCATTCAACACCTCAAAATTGTGCTGCTGTTTGTGAAGGTGTCATAATTTTGTTTCAATACATTGCAGTTGACAAAGTAAAGAACAAGTGGACGAACCTCCGGTCCCAGTACCAGAGAGAGAACCGGAAGGTAAAAGACACGCAACGCTCTGGTGCTGGGGCCGACGATGTCCATGTCCCAAAATGGGTGCACTTTAAGAAGATGAAGTTTTTGTCCGGTGGTGCACCGGAAGCTCCAAGTGAGTCGACTGCCGAGGCGCCTGAAGCAGTACATGTTTCCCAAGAGGATATGGTGAGTGCCTTAACCGAGGGGACTTTTCCCCCTTGACCGAGAAAAGTAGGTGCTTGCAGCATATATTTCGGGGGCCCAGGATCGCTAAAAAATCGAGTTCATGACCAAACGGTATGACGCCTACGGTGCCCAAATATTTAGCCCCACGACGGAGAGGAGTACTCATTACATATGGCCATATATTTGCCAAAAGGTGCTGCAGATCTGCATGCTATAGCCCTCACACAAAAATTGAGAAAATTATATTTAAAAAAGCACTTAAAAGATTATTATAATACCCATCACTGTTGATGTCAGCACCTCCAAATATGGGAGGATTGCAGCAGTGTTCCACAACAACTGCAGAGATATCTTTGTCTCACTGAGTGTATGAGCCCCTCCCTATGCCTTAGGTTTTACTTCGGCAATTAGTACCTTGTGGAATCATGATGGCCTTGTTAACTACACATGTTAAACTGTTTTTGTGAAAAACTGCATGTTACATACACTAAAAGTCCAATATTTTGTTTAACACTTGTGTGAAAATCTGCACATAACATCCACTGAAAGTTCTCTTTAGTTCAACACTTGCAAATGAAAGAAAAAGATAAGATGCAACACAAATTGTCTGCAGGATTCCTGCCATGTGCCCGATGACTACAGGTCCGAAGACGAAAGCCCACCACCTGAGGCACCGGCCAAAAGGAGCCGCCGTCACAGCACGGAGGAACTGGCGACAAACAAGGCGGCACTGCTGCAGGCAGCTGTAAACAGCCTCAAGTCTGCCAGGGAGGTGGAGCCTGATGAGTGTCGGGGCTTTGGCCTGGTGATGGAGGGGCTTGCTCGGACGATACCAAGGGGTACCAGCAGGCAGCTGGGCATGCTTGCCGCGCATAAGGCCCTCGTGGAAGCAGCCATATCTTCACAGGTCGTTGTGGTGGCTGCGCCAGAATAAAGGAAGTCTCCATATGAGCTCTCTTCATGTTTACTTGTTGAGTAGTACAAGACACCCGTGATTTCCCTACCGACCCCCTAGAAGGGTGGGGGGGGGGGGGGTGTACACCCCACCTTATGGCCCATTCGTCTGGACCCGTATCGCACGATGCAGTGCGGTTCGTCGTACACGGAGGGCTATAGGCGAGAGGGATGCGTCCTTCTCTCCCCGCCAGCCTTTCGTGTATAAAGTGGAAAGAGTTTAGTGCACTGGACGGGTGCGGTGCGGAATCCCGGGCAAAAGCTCACCCATTTCTTAAAAGACCCGGACAAAAGCTCACCAGGAAAAAATTTCGTGTTGGTTTTATAGAGAAACCAAGTTTAGAGAAAAAGGCGATAAACCTCCTTTTAGCGAATTCGGCCACCGCGAAGCGGCGTGTATGGATAAGTCAGGTGATTTAACATTTTTGTAATGAGCCGCCGCAGACTGCCGCCGGCGAAGCGGCAGAAGCACAGCAGGGGGTTTGGATTAATACACCAGTAATACACGCGCGAAGTAGAAAAGCCTTTTTTAAATAGCGTCCCCATTTCGATAAACGGCATATCTCTAAACTGAGGCTCTGCTTTCTCTAAACCCTGCTTCAATAAAACGTGCCCGTTTTCTAAAACATGTTTCGACGGAATGGCATTCGATCAACCGTAGTAAACCCTTGCGTGGGATGGGGCACAAGTTCACCTAAATATGGTGCAATGTCCATTGCGTCCACATTTTATTTCAGTCCGTGTTTTGCCCGGGTAGCGAAAAAAAAAGAGGTGAGCTTTTGTCCGGGTCTGTGAAAAAAACGGGTGAGCTTTTGTCCGGTGAGCTTTTGTCCGGTTACCGCGGTGCGGGCCCAGACGAATTGGATATTAGTTTGTCTGATGGCACCCATGAAAACAGAAAAATAATTGCCTCCGTGTGCTGAACTCCCTCCTCCCCCCCTTTCTCTCCCTCTCTCTCCCCCCAGACACACACCCTAATTTTAATTCCTGGGGAAACCACTGCCAGACACTTTTTCGTAAGTTACATTCAGTGCAGGGAAAAGGTACAGATCAGTGGATGTAGATTTCCAGCAGAACATCACCTATTTATTAATCTACACCACAACATACTTATCCAAAATTTGTTTGGATAAGTATGGATAAAAACAAAGGACAGATCTCAGCTCAGAATCCATAACCACCCAAGCTCTGTTAATTTACTGTTACTGTATTATATTAGCTATCAAAAAAATGCTCGGTATTACTTGTAATATGTGTCAGATTCCTATACATTGGAAAATAAGGAAATCTTATGGCATTAGAGAAATGTGGGGGCCATCCTTTTCGTGGATTGTGAAGTAGCAAAGCTTGGAAGAGACTGTCTTAACAAATGACACATACCATTACTTCAGTAACTTCCACTGCCAAGAGACTTGGCCTTCATCCCAGAAGTACTCCTTGAAGACCGTCCGAACGGCTTTGGCGTCGGTTGATGGCTTGCCGCCAATGCGTTGCACAGGGAAGACTACCTTGTCGTTCACGTCTTTCCTCCATGTGCCACCGCGTACTGTTCCTGAAGTAGAGCAAGAATAAAAAGCATTTTGTAAAATGGAATAGGCATATGCTAACAGTATATGAAATTAAATCCTCATTGGGCGCGCTAAGTTTGCACTCGTTTACTCCTACTCCGACACTCCAATTTTCAAACTCCAAACGCAGCAGCTAAATGGAGCATACGGGAGTGCAACACAGATACGGGAGTGCAACACACCGAAACTATAGACGAGCCGCATGAGCCACTTCCAAAAGCACGGTTCTGATGAACCCATCATCTCATGGATACGAGTGGCAGAAGCCAAAATTATTTTGAACATAAATTAATGAAGGCCTCTGTAACGCAGAAGTTAAAAAAAAAGGACTGACGTTAGGAAGTTTATATATGATTGTTTTAATATTTGTGAAAAGTCTGAAGACTTCTTTCGAGCATGTATGCGGAAAGTTTTTCGACTGAGCTATTCATTGACCATGCATATTGTTCAGATTTAAATTAAAGAACATTCCTGAACCCGCTTGTCGACGCAAAAACTGTCAAACTTGTCAGATGTCCCGTGGTTCCATCTTGCTACACAAGACTGAATCCATCGATCTACTATGTCGATACCGGCACACAGCCGTTCAATAGATGCCATGCCAATTCGTTTTCAGGCGAGATGTATGAACAAACCTTTTCCGCAACGTTAACTGGTTCCGGCTCTTTAATTGAAGTATCTTTATTCGCTGGGCTAAGCATTCTAAAAAGGGCCACGGTTCGACTGTCTTTTTCTCTCCACAACTTTTCTGTCGTTGTTCTATTGGCAAGCTACCGTTTGATAGATGTATTCGTTTTCAGGCGAGATGCACAAACAAACCTTTTCTGGAACGCTAGTTGCTGTCTTGGCTTTCAAATCAAATTGTTTTTACCTACTGGATTAAGCACTATTCAAATAAAAAGGGCCAGCAGTTCGGGGGGCACCCTACGTCTCGGCGTTTCGGTCAGTGCAGCCATTTTATTTGTGGATGTGACATCATGGAGCGTGAAGAAGTCACTCACGCTTTGAGAAATGCTGGGTGCATAAAGAGTGCAATCGAGTGTCAGTCTCCGACGGCGCTCCTTTCCGTTTACTGAACGGAGTGCCAAACTCTCAAGCTCCAGAGCACGGACCTCACATGTCCATTATCAACCGCAAAAAGAACTATCAAACTCTAAAGGGGCTATGTTATTTGAGGTGTGTCCCCTTTTTCTGTCTTTTTCGCTCCATTTCTTTTCCCACCTCAATGTCATGTTAGCCATCATATTAAACTTACACCAGGTTGCCTATACTCTGATTATTTTCTCATTTATCTTATGCTACATTTCTACAAGCTAGAACTGCTGCTAGGGAAAGGGGTACATAATATAGGAAGGCGAGACGTAAGTGGCACAAGGGTGACATAGCATTGAATGGGACGACTCAAGCGGACAACTATTGCAAGGCAACAGGAGGATCACAATAGCAAAAATGGCTTGCTTTCGTTGCGGTAGCTCCAGAAGAGGTGTTTGGCTATGTAGTATTGTGATCAATGTGAAAGGTAATACGACCAAGCTTCTTGCAAGGACTACAGCTGCCGATTATGTACCAGTGGCGAGATGTGCGTCCCAGTAGCGTTACATATGTGTACTTGGGTCGCTCTTCTGTTAGTTTTCTTGTGCACAGTCTGTAAAAATCAAACCCAAAACCGTTTAAGCGACCCTTTAAAGGGAAACTGCACTAAATTCTTTTGATTTCCGTGTTACGACTATTTTTTACTAAGTCAGCAACCCCGAGTTACGTTTTTGCGCTTGTGGCGAAACAAATATCGGCTCCTCCACTGCAGCAACATCAGTGGCAGAAACTTTCGTACCCCTGTAGCAACTGGGCTCTGTACGAGTGCCGGCACTCTCTGCGTCTGCCAAGGAAACCGCCGCACTGCTGAGCTACTGTTCGAATTGGTGATATCCTGCCGATGCCTTTGCAATTAGGGTAAACATTTAAAGGGATACTTCAACGAAATTTGAAATATTCCCGTCGTGTTCAAAAATAGGTTGAATATGATCTACAATATCCGTAAATGACAATCGCACGTTTGTATTTTGAGCCTGGTGGCTGCATTTTTCGTTATAAACGGCCCACTCTGGCAAGCGCTCGGAGAAGGCCCAGCGGAGACCACGTGAGATCCAACGCAATCGTGACGTAGGTCGTCTCAAGACGAGCAAAGCTACGGCGAGGCTGACGTGGAGAGGATGGCCTAGTCGTTCCAGCCACCGAAACGGCTGCTTTTGTACAAATTTTGAGTGACGGGTTAATCTTCTATAATCTTGTAAGGGGACAATAGCGACTTCTGCGACACACAAAAGGCATTCTCCTGAAGAGGGGAGTTCCTCCTGCCCCTCTTCTCTCGTCGTGGCCGGAGACGAGACAACCTCCGTCACTAGCTGCCAAGGTTGCTAGACGGGCATTACAAGCGAGGCGTTAGCGACATCCACCAGGTGCTCTTTGCTATTCGTTTAATTCGTTTTAAAATTCCTTTTCGTGACTTTTAACAAGATATTGGTATGTTCGATTTGATGGTGCTTTTTTGAACACATATAGACCAAAAAATGAGCGCCGAAATTTCGTTGTAGTATCCCTTTAAAGGATAATCAAATAAAATGTAAAGCCTACGGACAGTTACCCGAGAAACTGAACTGAAAGGTGAATGATGCAAATTGTGGTTCACAGTTGGTTATTTATGTTTTAAGAAAAGGCCTATAAAAGAGGATTGTGATCGTCGACCCAGAAACAAGCTCTACAATGCTGTGTAAGGACAGGAGGCAACAGTTTGGTGAAACCCGTATATGCTGCGACAGCCAGCAAAGGACGAAACTGAAGTGCTTGTCACTGTTGCCTGACAAAGGCTGACCTGCTTATGTCGGGCAAGACTGGAAGGCACATGCTTAAATGTGCCTTCTAGTCTTAAGCAGTTCCACTTGGTGTTGCCTGGTTTAGTTTCGTTTTCAAAAATATGTGCCCACCCATGCCCACCCACCTCAGAAAACACAGTAATTGCTGTTATAACAAATCAAATACATCAATTACCTGAAAAACCAATGGTGGGCGCAGGAGTTCATTTGAATTGCACATCACCATTCTTATGCCCAACGTTAGCACTAGGACAGAGTGTCTGGGCATTTACCTGTGAGGACGTCCTCAACGTCGAGACTTTCTGGAGGCGTGTACCTCCCCCTTGAACTGTTCTTCGTCCGGAGGAAGTTGTGCAATGCAATTGTTGCCTTCACAACTTTGACAGCCCTGTGAGGCTTTTGCCGAAGAGGGTGCCCGTAGACTTGGAACCGGTTGCGGAGGATTCCGGAGCTGTTTTCCACAATGCGGCGTCCCCGGGAGAGTCTGGAAAAAGAAACAATAATCTTGCATCACTAATGACCCTTCATACTGTACTTTTAAAAGTGCAGGCATGCTCTTTTAAAAACCTTCAATAAGTACTGATTTCCTATTGCCATGGCAGAACTGCTAGCTGTCTTCAACTTGATTCCTAGTGTAGCATATAGACCGACACGTGGGCTTGACATTATAGAGCTGCGGTGCGGCTGCGATCGCGCCGGAGCCGGTGGCGTGGGTAGAAGGGCGCACATTTTCCATGGGCGTCATAGCATTTCAGCATGCCGCAAAGCTGTGCAGCCGTTAATTTCACCGAAAGGTACAGCAAAAGTAGTGAACTGAGTTGCCACAAGTTCCAGGCAGGCTTTAAAAAGCGCAAAATTTGAAGAATATCCGTTGATCGAAAAGAATGGTCGCCTCATGAGGACGACCGTTTGTGCGGCAAGCACTTTCTTGAAGGCAAGCGTGGCTTCCATTTTAATCTCTGTCCCGAGGTTCTTATGTGCATGGAAGCCATCGTCTGATCGAGGCCACCCAGATTTTGCTCCCACGGTTTTCACGCACAAAGCACCGGCCAAGTGCTCGTTAAGTCGCTCTGTTGCCGTACAAACGCTGAAATTTACCAGTGTGTTAGAATCTCTCAGAACAAACGTATCAGTGGCCCCCGAGATGTTTATCACCTTCCGTGTGGGGGTGAAAAATTTAACATTTGTCGACAAAACTCCCCCAGCAGAAACCTCTGACTGCTCAATAAGCATCAGAGAATGCTAAACACAGTGACTTTACCCGAGACTTGGGCAGCATCATCATGTTTAACATTTACCTATGTCAGCTAACTTGCCCTGTCGTATTTTGTTCGAGAAAGCTCTCGTTCTCGACGCCCTCACCAGGGCTAATTAATATCTGATTCACCTGTAATGACCATCGAAATCGAAGGTCCCACGAAAAGTTTTGCTGGATAATCCAACGGACTAGTTTTAAGCCTTACCCTTTCAGTGGCTCACGCATAATATCATGGTCAAACAAATCAAGCTTCTTCTTGGACAGCATCATCAGTTTTCTTCAGTGTAAACGGTTATAAGAATTGAAAGATTGCAACCAGCTGCTTTGTAAACAGCTGGTTGCAGAAATTTACGACGCCTGTAACTATCTCTACAACAGCCGAGTTGCTTGAACTCATTGCAACTATAAACTATACAGGTTGCAGCGACCAACGTTTGTAGATAAACGTTGGTAGCGACTGCACTCTCTCATTCCCACCCATCACTCCGAACAAAAAGGCGCTAGTTTCGGTTTGAGGTCGGTACCCTTTCTACAACATAGATGGCGGCAGCCTCAGTCTTCTGCACTCGGTGCATTTGGAAGGATCGATTGAGTCCAGTTCTCCGTGCAACACTCTGCGAGTGCGATGCATTTTGGGGGAGAACTCGAACGGTGCCAGTGCGTGTCAAACGAACTCGCTAGTGCTTTCCCTTTCTCCCCTCGTCTGGTGTTGCCTTCGCCTGTCTTGCACGCAACTAGTGACACGGAGTACAGGTTCAAAAGCTCATGTCAACATCAGAACTTCAGACAAGTGGATGACAAAGCAGGCATCTCTAGATCTGGATCCCCGGCAAGTCCAATCTCCAAGGGACAAGAATATGTAGGGCAGGACAAGAATATGTAGGGCATTGTATTATTCCCAGGCATTGCCTATGACAGCTATGTGAGACAACGGTGGTGGACACCACCATAGGCAGTCATAATATGTGCAATGCCAAAAACTCTTGGTTGGTAGATAGTTGTGCTATAGGTAGCTTTATAGGGGGATGTGCGATTCAATTTGATTGAGAAATCAATATTCGCACGTCAGTTTTCATGATGGAGCACGGTACCCAGAAATGGGGCCTTTGCACATGCGGCGAATCTTCAAGAGCATTAGTAGCACGAGGTGAAATGCTCGGGGATGCGCGTGACAACATACCTTCCACTGTATTAATGGCACATCTAGTACCTGGGCATAGCAACCAATGTGATGCGACATGAAAGCTATGTATTGTCATTCTCACTACAGGGCAAATGCAAGGCAAGGCTTACTGATAGTGGCACAGCGACGGTAGAACAGTCTGTACTCACCGATAGTTGAACATCGTCTCTGGATCCTTTAGCTCAGCTGCTGGAAAGGGCCTCAGCAGGTACGGCTTGAGTCCAAACCCTTCGTCACCAATAATAACGAACGGTGCCACCTTCGATGAGTTTGGCAGCTGTGCTGGCTCCGGGAAACCAGCAGAGCCACGGTCGATATGTGCCCGTAAGCTTTGGCAGCCCAGACACCGCTATCGTTCATCCGTCCATTCCTGCCCACATCTGCGTACAGGAACTTGAGGTCGGCATCTACAAGAGCCATCAGCACAATGCTGAATGTGCCCTTGTAGTTCCGGTACATGGCTCCTGTACCCAGAGGTGGGCAGATGGTCACATGTTTGCCATCTAAGGCGCCCAGGCAATGCGGGAACTGCCAGAGCTCTTCAAACCCCCGGGACACTTGTCTCCACTCGCCCGGCGTTGATGGTAGCTTGGAAGAAAGAGGAAGACATGTCAGCCAACTGTGAAACCCTCATAGAAAGGAAACACCTGATCTACTAAACGGAACTTTGTCTACTTACTGAATTGAACACTAAAAAGTCATGTGCGCCCAGTAAGTGGACTCGCCAAATTTACAGGCAGTGCACTGTGCAGCCTGGGTAGACATTCTGGTGACCCTTACACATTAATGGGATGCACAAAATTGCAAGTACAACATAACAGAAAAATCAATGCTGCAGCGTCACTCCCGTGATGGTGCTAGTATCAGTGATAGTGATAGCAATCTTTATTTGACCAGGAGATCCACGGTTTCGCAAAAAAAAAAAAAGCAACAGCCCACACCATACAGGCCCAAAGTGCCGCATCTAATGACAGTCATTATGTCATGAATACTATATACAAGAGCCATGAGATGGTCTATGGGTTATTATAGAATGGTCGTTCAAGCCCCGGAGGTGGCACTTGAGGCAAGTCAACAGTAAACCGAGGTCACCAACAACTCGAGAGGCAATGGAATGCTGTGCGAGGTGCGAATTGGAGTGTTCAGGGCATGCAAAACACGAGTGTAGACACGGTTTCTTCAGGACACTTGGCCTGCAGGACGAGACAGCTGAACATGTCGTTATGGAGTGACTGAGAGCTTAGGCCGCCAATGCCACTAGATGTGGAGGGCTATGGTGTTGCACTGGGGCTGAGCGGGTTGAGACCAACACCACTGACCAGATAGGAGCAGATGACGTGCATTAGTCAAGATGTAGGTCGAGACCATGGTGGCCAGCAGGACGATGCCTGTGCCCTTGAACGGTTGAGATTACAAAGTGAAGATGGTAAGACGGGTGGGGGAAAACTGTGAGGAGGGGGGTCCAGGGCAGTCAAACTTATGTTTTTGACACTTCTCTTACCTTTTTTGATACTTCTCTTTCCTTTTGGCTAGATCACAGTTTTGTTAAAACTGTGATTGCCCGACACAAGGGGTTAGGTCACCATATCTGTGTGTCAAAAGCTTGTCCCTCTGCTTCTGTTCTGACACCACTGTGTGGCTTTAATTGTGATGGTATGTTTACGAGATAAACCTACCTTGATGAAGTCAGGTGCCAAAACTTCATATATAGCTATGCACACTTCGTGCACTATCTTGGAGACCGTGTTGTGGGCCCTCCTGAACTGAAAACCAGTAGAGGCGAAGGTCTCCCCTGGAATGAAGGTTCATTGCATTGAAATTAGTGAAAGCACTCTATATGCATTCTAAACAATCAAGTATGCCACCATGGTATACAAAATGCAGGGTTTTCAGGGAGCAATTTCAAAGATGACTTTCACTTGATCATATTTACGCACCGATAATGGTGATTATTGATGCGACTCCTGTCAAAACTGGGAAACTGACCGAAACTCGGGTGGGTAGACCGCTGAAATTTTAGGAATACAGCGGACGATAGCCAGCAACATCAGTATGATAAGGATTGTTATATCAATATACTGAACCCAGCCAGTGGTGTGAGGTTGCAGGGCTATTCTTTATTTACAATTTATGACAACTTCCAGATTTACCATAATTGATGGTCTACCGGCGGTCCAGATGGCAGCAACCTACTCTAAAATAATTGCAAACATCAGTTTCGCAAGCTATAGCGCTATAATTTACACATATGAGTGGGTAGGCTGTGTATTTAATATAAGAAATTATCAAAGAAGGTGAAAAGTTACAAAAACTAACATTGCATTGGAGAGACGCCTATTAAATATATATATAAAAAAAAGACAACACCGTCGTAAAGCGCTAAAATGTATGATTAAAAAAAAAATAGGCAAGGAAAAGCATTTTGCCACTTTTCTCAGGGTCAGTTTTGTTGCTTAATCGAACTTCCCAATGGGTCACTCATACAACTTTTCTTGACTGTATTTGTTTGACTAGGGCAAACCTTTTCTTTGATAGTTTGAGAAATAAAATGCGCTACTTAGACGTACTTTAGAGATAAATCACACTGTTATAGCCTGCGAAAGCGAAACTGAATTTTGCAAGTTATGTAATACCCCTGTCAGACTGGCAATTAAATGTCAGTTCTATCGAATGACAATTGAGCGATTGGCCAATCAGTGCGCGCGACGCTCCGGCGTGTGTAGGCGTTGTATGAGACATTAGGGGGGAAAGTGAGAGTCAACTGTGTTCGTGCACAGGACGCATTTGTCACATTGCACGCGCACAGCTGATTCGCCCATCACACAAATGCCATTCAATGGAACTGACCTTTAATTGCCAGTCTGGCAGGGGTATGAAGTTGGTTGCTGCCACCTGGACCGGGGATGTGCGAGTGCGAGCAAACATACCGTTTCCGAGATAAGCTGTCTAGTATGTTAGTACACCGATTTCTGCGACTTCTCACAGCGACATAACTCACCTGTAGCGAGGTAGCGGAGCGTGATGGCGAGTCTTTCTCCTGCCGGAATGGCTTGTCGAAACGGGGTGTCTTGCTTTACTATTAGTGGCCTCACTTTCCCCAGCAGCTCCTCAAAAGTGGTCGTATCCATTCTTATCCAGGAGCGGTACGACTCTGCGTCTTCTAGTGCCAGCTCGCGCATCAAATTCTCGTAGCACCCCTGCTCCCTGTGCTTCCTCAGGTGGGGTCGCATCCACATCCTCCGCTTTTTTGGAGGCTGGATGAGGTCGTCGTCTTCACTCGAGCTTAGGGCTTCTAGCAGAACTAGCCCAGCGAGAGCGAGCTGCCTCTCGCGACACGCCATGACAAAATCAACCCGCGACTTCGCGAACCAAAACCGCCAAAGCAGCGAGCGCGCGATCGTCCAAACGAGGCAAGACCGGAAGGACGCGCGTCGACGCGCGAGGAGAACGCTTGTCGTCGAGTGTAGTCTTTTAGTGGGACTGCCACACGGCGTCCGCGGCGCTACAAGTCAGACGACAAACAAGGTCTTGTCCGTCGTCGGACATTTGTCGATGGTGTCCGTCGCCACAGTGGGACGGGATGAGCGACAAGACACTTTGCCGTGTCGTCGTACAAAAGCTTGTCTTTGTCGCTCTAGTGGGACGCCGCTATTACCGGCGCACTGCCGGCGCGGGTTCGCAGCGCCATGGGGTGGCGTTCCTTAAAACTATGAGGCGCGGCGGCCAATGGTAGCCGCGTTCCTTGAAACTATGACGCGCGCCAGCCAATGGAAGCCTATACATCAAATCACTGCCACAGACTACAGGCTTCGCTCCATTGGGACAGGGGATTTAGGTGCCGTTCGGCGCGTGGCATCAAAAGCTGATAATGCCGGTTCGCTCTGCGGGACCGTTAAGGCCTGTTCACACATGCAGCGGAGCGCTACAAGCATAGCGATGACCTCGCGCTAAGCGCGTGCTGACGGGTGCGTTCACCAGCTTTGTATCGCACAGTCAAAACTGTTGCTCATGGCAGACGATAAGTAGCTGACGGCACGTGAGGAGCGCTACATCAGCGCTTCGCTGCATGTGAGAACCGGCCTTAATGCTTTCGGATTAAAACTTCAAAGACACCATTAATTTGTACGTTGACGCACTAAAATTCAGACAACACAATTAAATTAATGCACTTGCAAGACAAGAGCGAAAGGCGAGGCTGGCTTCACTACTGCCGACGGAGGAGCACGCGCTCCCAACAAAATACTCACAATGGGAGAGGGTGTGCTTCCGGCGCCTCGCTGCCAACCCGGCCCTTACATCAGTTCTAGGAAAGCGTTTTTACACTCCAACATTGGAAGACAACCCGGGCCCGGACACTAACTGCATAGTCCACCATGTACCGGCACGGCCGGACTGGAAGCGCGCGCTCTCTTTCTCTTCTTACGGCCTTTGCAATGGTGGCAATCGCCACCTTCCGCCGCAATTCGCGGGGGCGCTGTCACCTCACCCCTGGGCTACCCTTTGCTGTTTGCACAGAGCGCGTCTGACAGTGTATCTCAGCGCTGTCGCAACCTGCGGCCGAGAAGTTTATAGCCTTTGACACCTGATCCTTACGTTTAGACCCTCAGCCACTATCTAATGCGCTTCTGATGAGCCCAAAACAGTGAATATTTGACGCACATCTCCGAGAGATTCGAAAGTAAAAAGTAGTAAGTAGAGACAGCGAATGCAATTGCGAAAAAACAATATCGTCTTTACCTCTAGGACTTCTGTTGCAACTCAACAACAGGAGGAGACGGACCTCTTCTACGTGGAGGAACTTTAAATGATTAATTCGTACACTCTCGTGCAATATAAGCAGGCCCAATCTATCTATTGCTGTGGTCTGCAGCTTCATTTCATAGGCCGCACATGAAGTCGGTCAGCTGCTCTAGACGAGGGTGTCGTAGTCTGTACAATTTTCGCACAGTGCATATTACAGCCTAAAGTGCTTCCTCGAGGGCTTGTGCACATATCAAGCTGATTTTTTTGTTTCTGTCCGTGACCGTCTTTGTATGGTTGATCAGAAGTATTCTGAGGAACGTGTTGCAAATTAAACCAGCCAAGCGCTTTGAGTGACTGTTGTCAATGCCCTCTGGGCAACTGATTGGCGCGTCTTCAAGATAGGGTGCAATGAGTAGTTGCAGAACTTCGTGCACATTTGTACGCGGAAGGTGCTTAGCAGCCTTTAAAAAAAAACAAAAATGTTGTCCAGAACTGCGAGGAACCTAGGATTTGGATAATGGAGCCCGCTTTTATCCTGGCCTTACAATAAGACGAACAGGGGATCGCCTCTGTTACTTGTAGTCAACAGCATAAACAGGTGTCGCACCCAAACTCACTAATGAGTTTCACCAGATAGCCACCGACGTACACCAGACCAAAGTTGCTAAAACAACAACCTACGAAGCTCTAACACCAGCGCAAAGCAGCTCGAAGGGACTCTCCAAGTAGGGTAAATTGGGGTGAGGTGGTGGCGCCCCTGACGCCAAGCAAGTGAACTACATACGGAGAAAAAATGCCATTGACTCCCGGGCGATTGCAAAGGCCGTAAGAAGAGAAAGAGAGCGCGCGCTTCCAGTCCGGCCGCGGTACCGGCTACCTGCAGACACCTTATCTGGCACTGTCAAGCGACGACAGGAAAACGACAGGAAGCGATCTCGAGAATTGCCGCGGAACTCGCACCACAGAACTACGAAGATTGGGTTGCGCCCAACAAAGATCATCCGGAAAGGAAGTTAATCCTTGACATCCTTCTTGACTGCATCAAGAAGGCGGGCATAGCCCAAAATTATAAGGTGCCCCAAGTCACCAGCCTCGATCTAAAATGGACCGCAAAAATCGGCGCCTGCACAAAGCAATCGAAACTTTTCGTCAAAGATGTATTTGACAGGCCGTTTTTTTCGTGTAAAATTACAAAGCGTAGCTCCCTTTCTGTAAAAAATAGGACTAAGAAACTTGTCCTCGTCAACGGAGGACAGCGACGCAGACGACCGAGTCGAGTGGTGGGGCTCGTTTTGTGTGCGTACTGATATATGGCGTCGGAAGCAGCGTCCGAAGGTGTAGCCGACCAGCGAAAGAAAGCAGACGACACGCAGACGAAATCCGTTGGCACCAAAAGCGCCGCCCTTATGCAAATGCGTTTTTTTTTTTAAATTTAAGTTGTGCTTTTATTGTTCGCATTAACTTTTCACCAAAGGTACTTTAAGAAAAGATGACGTGAATTTTAATAAACCACGGTGGTTGCGAGCAGTCTCGATAAGGAGGTAGAGCCATCTATCAATACGAGCGCCAAATGCCAGTCGACTTCGTCGTCTGCGTCGCAGCCCGCAGTTGACCCTGGTAAGTTTCTTGGCCCTATTTTTTACAGAGAGGAAGCAAGGCTTTCTAATTTTACAAGAAAAACTGACTTGTGAACACATCTTTGACGAAAAGTTCAGATTGCTATGTAGGCGTCGATTTTTTCGATCCATTTTAGATCGAGCCTGGTGACTTGGGACACCCTATATATGTAACCCCTTCCCCTTTCTTGAAGCATCCCAAACCCTACCTCCTGAACCCCCCACCGGATAAGATGACTTTCATAAAGGCATGCGGTGTCCATTTACTGTAAACGTATTCTCATTCACTCGTCGATATTAGCCCTCTTGGGTATATCTGTATATTCCTCCAACAAACATTGACTAGCTACCAAAATCGATGGAAGCCTCAACCGTGTCGCAATCATGGTCATGTTCATTAGACGTACATGAAAGGGTGTCCGAAGTAGCCAATTCACACGATGGACCGAATCGCGATTTTCGTCCGCGGACCGTGTACCACGTGACCGTAACGTCACCGATTTATGCGATCCGCGCCTCGAGGACTCTGCGGACGGATAAAGTCAAGCGCCTTTTCACTCCCAGATTTTTAATGGGAGACTGACTTGAAAAGCATTTAGTCATGCAACGGTACTATGTATTCTTTTTGTTTGTTTTGCTTTTGGATGATTAAAACAAAAATGGCGCATTGTTGTTGTTTGAGCATTCTCTGGTTCATTTCGTCGCGCGATTCTCTTTCGGCTGCATATACACCGATGCGACGTATATGCAGCCGAAAGAGTACAGTTTCATTAACACTATCTAACTTGTAATATTAACGCGGCGCTTTTTCCTTTCCTCGTTCGGATTGTGCGGTGGGGTGATGTAGCTGTTTTGCTGGCTTTTTGAACAGGCGGTGGGCGCGCTGTATCTGCTGCTTTGGCGGTACGCCGTGTTTTTGTTGAGACGAGACTAAGCGCGTGCACGGCGATAGCAAAGTTGGAAGCATTCAATAAATTTTAGTTGCGAGTTGGCGCTTGTCTTGTGTGCTTTTTCGTCTTTTTGTCCCGTCTTTTTTGCACTATGTTTAATATGAATGTCCAGTATGAACTTGCCCAGCAGACCAAGCTTTTCCAGAAGTCCACGCGTGTACAAAAGGGGCCCCGCGTGGTGAGCCGGAGTCAGTCTCCCCAGCGTTCGACTCTGCTCTACGCCGACTGTTATCTACGCTCTACTGTTATCTTCTGATTCCTTCTTGTTTTTGGGCACAAGTTCGGCCCCATTAAACGTTCAGTTTACTCAGTCTTTCGCTGCCTCATCACTTGTCATTCGTGACAATACATCGTTATTTTTCGCAATGACTAACATTATAGATTTTGCTTCCATATTTTTTATATGCAAACAGTTCTTACATACGGCTGTCCATTGCGCCGTGTTCTGTGTCTTCTATAAATCTGTAACGGTCAGCGACCAAAGAGCTCACCCGCACATGTCAAGCTTATATACACCGCGGGGAGAAAAGCATGTTGAGTCGGAAGTAGGAAGGGTCGGGCGCAGTGTCGTTGTTGTGTTTGTCTATATGTCGGTGTTGTGTAATGCGTGGTACTCGTGTGGTCTGCGATGTATGCAGGGTTGCTGTCTACTCATGATCGGTCAAAGCGATACAGACTCGTTTTTTTTTTTTATAGGCTGCTAGAACTCTCGCTTACGTGGCGCAAGTTACCGTCTGATTCCAAATAGTTTTTTCGAGTTATTTGTCCACATAAGTTCGGCATTTGTTTTATTGTCTAGCGGCTCCGTCGTAGCTATCGACGCCGCCGACCGCCGACGTCGCGCGTATACGTACCTTTGCACGTATAGCTACGTCCGCCGTTTGGAGGTTATTTACTCTGTATAAAAGGCATCGAACGAAAACAAAAGCGTCCTGTGTGCTCTCAATTCGGCTGAAAGGCGCGCGGCTCGCTGGGCTCGTCTCCGCCTGTTCTCGACTGCTGGCCGCCATGTTTCTTGAGTAACACGCTCATCCGTGTTTTGCGGAAGGCAGGCACGGTGTATCGTGTTAAAGTTTACTCGGCGCCTCATGTGTTGACGAATAACACACATCGCTGCGTGTAAAACGAACACATTTTGACGTGTCCGCTATGAGACAGCGGTTTACTTTACACGTCTGGGCGTGTTATTTTTGCTAACAGTGTGCACGAGCGCGGGGTAATTGAAGGCATCTCCAAACGCCCCTACGCGAGCCAAGAACTTCGTCGCTTTTACGTCGAAGCCTTCTCGAGCAGGACCATGCCTGTGTCACTGTCATGCCTTGAGTTAGTAGAGCTATCTGAGACTAGAAGCTCCGCCTTCAGCGCAAGCTTTCAGCCTTTGCTAACACAAGTATGAACGCGCAGGCACGCGCAACCAAAGCACTGTGGAAGCCAGCGAGCTCGCGTTGAAGGCGGAGCTTTTACTCTGAGTGTGACGCTTAGCGCGAAGTCACGGTGTTCTGTCCCGATCTGTACGTAAGAGTGGCGTACAATTCTTTCTTGCGGTAGCAAACGTCAATTTCTCTCTTGGACAACGGTGTCACGGTGGGTGCGATGTTCGAGTTTTGCGGCACTGTGGGGTGGCGAACAGGTTCGGTTCGTCCTTGCTGGCCTCTGCTCGTCGTATCCCCCATGTGGATGCGCTTGGGAGACGGACGAACCACGGACATGTTGTCACGTGATGAATCTGGCCGCGGATCAGTCCGTCGTGTGAATCGGCCATAACCAGAAGAGCAAACCCACCTCCATTCGAAACTCAATCGCATCGATATAGGTGAAAACCATCAGTGCAAAGATATCTATAAGATATTTTGCTATGCAAATAAGTTTCAGGTCTAATAGCAATATCAGGTCGAACATCAATAGGACACTTTCTAGCTCTACCGGTTTGTTGGCTCTACTTCGCGCATCAAGGTTTAGCAATCTGAAGGTACGATATAATCGTGTCCTAAGCCTACATTCCGCTGTAAAACGAGCCGGAAAAATCGGCGCCTTCACATAAGTTCAAACTTTCACTGACTGTGCACTGAGCAGGTAAGTTTTACCATCTGAAATTTTAAGGCGCAGTTCTCTTTCTGTAAAAAAAAAAAATGAAAGCAAAAGATTGCCAAAGCCAAGGTTAGGCGCGTTCGCAGACGACCGAGTAAGCGACGCTATTTACTTTTGGCGCCATCTCCCGAGAGGCGCACAAAGCAGACGACATCCTCTTTCAGCGCCGAGGTAAGGGATTGTGGAGACCTACACTCTAAGAAAAAGTGAGCACCCCCCTAGTCATCGTGCGTTTTGACGGCTGTAACTACCCCACAGGCTTACCTAACTACCCGCTGGGCTCGAGCCATTGAGAGTTAGCACCCTGTTGGCAAGTGACAAGCATGGGGTAGTCACGTTTTATAAACTCTTGAATTGAACATTCAAGTGCATGCAGTCGTTTAATAGTAAAAGTCACTTCAAAAATCTCAAAAAGTACTTAAAACTTGTTTTCTTTGTGCGTTGGTTATTATTTATTCAAATTTAAACCGCTCGAAACAAGCGTGCGGCTCATTTCGCCTAAACTGGCAGAAAACAAACAAGTACAGGCAACAGTGGTACGCACCTACTAAAACCCGAGGCAGATAAAAAGTATCGCGGTTGTCCTTTTTGGTTCCGTCGCGGGTTTTACGATGTACAACAGTAAACAACAGCTGGCAGCTGGCAGCTGGCGTCGTGCTCGAGGAATTTAACCAAATCTCTAGAAAAGCACAGAAAGCTACGCACATTCGTGAGTTGACTTGAATGTTCGTCGGACGAGATACTCTTGTCGTCTTTTATTGTGCGGTTCAGTAAAGAGCGTGCTCTCAATAAAGGTGTGATCGGTCAGTTCTGCGTGCAGTTCAGTTGCAAGTGGCCTCCTCGGTTCCGCCCGTTCCGCCGAACTTGCGCTCCTGTCGCACCCAATTTTTTTGCTTGCAAGTGCAGTGAAGTATGAAGCATTGCACACCACGACTCAGGCCGGACGGGACGAACCTACACAGATATCTGCGGTCATGTTCGTGTATTTCACTATTTCTCTGTCTCGGGATACATGATTCGCCTTCACTGGCTCATTTGGCACATTTCATCGAGCATACTCGATAAAAAAAAAAAAAAAAAGCTCAAACAAGTATGTGTCATCCAAGGCGGAGTACTTCGAAAGGGACTAGGATTTCAGGCCTTCCAGCACGCGTTCCTTTTATCTATATAAAAGATTCCAAGTAAATTTCCAAAAATAATGCATTGGCAAACATATACGTGCTATTTGTTCTAGATTTTTTTTTTTTTTTTTTTTAGAAAAAGTACTGCTGGAGACGACAGCAGGTGCAGCGCAGAGAACTATGTTCTCGGCGTTCTTTGATGCTCAACAGCTCATTCACACTGGAAGCGGATCCGCATTCGCAAAGCGGTTGTGAGCGCGGTTGTATAAAGATCCAGTCCAATTGCACGCGCACTTGATGTCATGGAGTGCGCGTGCAATCGTACTGGATATTTATACAACCGCGTTCGCAACCGCTTTGCAAACGCGGATCCGCTTCCAGTGTGAATGAGCGGTAAGGCCGGTTCAGACACTTGCGTTTGAGTTTGACAGCTTTGCGTCGAGAACCGAAAGCGACTCACCGGCACGACTGTGCTTCGTATGAAGCGTGGAATCCAATTCAAGGAATCATCTTCGCACGCGATGTAAGCAGCAGGGATGCCCTGGTTTCTCGCTGCCGCAACGCAGACAGACGCAGTCAAACGCCACTGTCTGAACCAGGCTTTACATAATTTAGCATACGTATTTCGCGTTCGTTGCAGGTGAAGGCACGGGCCCGAAAGCGGCACTTCTGCACTGACCTCTTGGCGCGAGCGCGAGCGCATAGAACGCATATTTGAAAGACACACGCTTGAGCAGAAACAATTGTAGCGAAAAGAAGAAACTGAAACAACGCTTCGGGGAGGACCGGCGGACGGGCTTTGCTAGAATCACCTGCGCGCGCTCAGTGTACTCAACATTTACTCAACTGCCGCTGAAGTCATTCGGATATGTAAAAAGAGAAAAGAAAATGCATCAGCGTGTTCAGAAAGTTGTGATTGCAGAAATTGTTTTCGATAATTAATACAATTAATTAAACAGGCTTCTGTATACTTAAAGTGTAGGCTAGCGAGAAAACGAAACTGATCAAAACGTGACGTGTAGCAACTATTCAAATTTATTCATAACCTGCAGTTCACTTTTGCAATGGATTACATTAGAGATACGAGCGCTTTCCTAAGGGCAGTAGAGGAAAATAATATATACGCGTAAACCTTGCACAGTCTTCTCGTATTTATGCAAAATATAACAGTGGTCACCATCCTAATCGGTCACAGAAAATACAGCAGTATATAAGGTGGCGGTGTCGACTAGTCGTGTGTATAGCATTGTAGAGTGTCAATATCGAATATAGTACCTTGTGCTGTGTCTGAACGCGTTCCTGTGTTAAATGCTATGGTGTCTGTGTGTCGGGTATGTGTGAAGTGTGTAGTAGAATATGTACATACGTGAATGTCTAGCGAAGCGCTGAACACAACGACTGTTGGTTTCGTTTTTTTCTAGTTTGAGCCCTGTCCGTTAGGTGGCGCGTGGCGCCGCCCAATTCAAGGAGTCGCGCGTTTATGTGTCTACTTATTTGAGTGAAAAACATGGAGGCGTTCCATGGCTCTACGGAGCTGACGGAGCAGCCCCGAAGGGTTCGGTTCTCAGCCTCTCGTCCCAGTGGGATCAGTCTCATAGCCAGTTGAATGGGTGTTCCGTGCGGTGAATAGCGCGAATTGCGTGCACAAACGCGGTGAGGATTACCAGGGACTTGGAAGTGGATAACGAATGCTAACAGGTGAGCAGGAGCATTGAACGATCGGAACCGACGCCGCTTAAATCGGTGATGCTTCGCCTCGCCGCTGTCAACCGAAACCGCCGGATCACTTGCGGCAAGCACAGCAAGGAGACGCTCTGTTCAATAAAGATATCATTCCATTTGTCGCTATACGATTCCTTTCTTGAATGTTTTCTGGTCGCGAAGTAAATGCAGCCGGCCGCGCGAAAGCAGTCGCGGACAACCCCCTCAAATGCCCCCCCCCCCCCCTCCTTCCCTTCACATCGTCGCCTCTGCTCGTAATACGTGCGGTGTCCGTGGTTCGAGGCGCGTTTTGGAGTGCTTCAGTGCGCACGGAAGGCCGCGAACGGGCGTACGCACTTGAGAATCGTATTTTAGCAAAAAGCAGTCCAGCTCGCTAGGCCTTACTCGTACTGCTCCACTGTCGCTTGCCAGCCGCCATGTTGCTTTTGGGGGTGCTCACTTTGGCAACCTGTTGATTGCGTGCCGTGTGATTACCCGTGGGGGGGTCCATATCACAAGAGCGAATGACATTTTAGCGAACGGCGACATTTGAGCGAATGGTCTTTTTAGCGAATAACGGGGGCGCGCGTTAACCCATCCGTCGCGCTGCGCTTTACGCCGCTTCGCGGCGACAGTCTGCGGCAACTCATTACAAAAATATGAGCTCACTTGGCCCACCCGAAAACGCCGCTTCGCGGCGTCCGACTATTCGCTAAAGTGTCGTTCGATGAAACGTGGGCGTTCGCTAAAACGTCATTCGATCAAGTGAGTGCCTCCCACCCGTGGGGTTGTCAGTATAACGAAGGGGGGGTAGCGATATCTGTGACGGCTTCTGACTACCCCAAAGCTAGTACCCCACGACAACCCTTTTGTTGAGAGTGTACGATGGGGGCTGTTGACGAGATTTTTAATGTTTCTGATAATGATTCTCATGATGACGATGGTGGTGAAGATGGTGATGGTGGCGGTGGTAACGGCGACGACGGCGATGTGTACATTGCACAACTTTTGAGATCGTTGTGGTATATTTGCAAGCTTTTTCTTCTCTGGTAGGTTCGGTGGCAAAGGAATTTATTTTCCGTGCTGGCAATGATGCCGGGTTGATTGCTGATTAGAGACTGTACTGGTAACAATCGACAGTACTCATAAATTAATTTCAATGTACACTGCGCGACACTGTTAACGAAAAAAAGAAGAAATACAGTTTTTTGTTTTCATTTCAATTTTAAGGGCTGTTTTAAGATCGATAGTGTCATGCAAAGCGCTTGGTCGGGGAGCTAACCTAATAGTTCAGTGCTCGCCAATACCCTTTCAAAGTAAAGCGCCAACAAGCGCCGATGTCGTGTTTTCGCTCTTACACTAGTACATGCTCAAAAAAAAAAAAAAACTGGAAAAAAATTTTAGAAGTATCATACTCATACAGTATACGTATACATCTTTTGGATGATTTTATCTTAAGAAAAGTCTGTCTGGAAGTATCCGTGACGAAAACTAAACAGTATATGCTAGAATCATTCACTGAAGGAAATGCTAACGCGCCTTTGTTCCTATACCTACTTGTTTGTTCGAACAATAACCTGGTTTAAAGAGTACACGCGTGTGAGCCATCGCTTACTCAAGTTAGTCCTAACGTTGATTTAGAGTCGAACTCAAGGATACACGTATAAATTACACTTTGTAAGTAAAGCACTTGACCGTTCCCAGATGACAAGGCTCGATGCAATATAAATGACACGAAGCAATCAAGAGTTTATTTTTAGTCATTCAGGCGCTCGTATCCATTGGTGGAAGGCCACTGGCTTCTCATACACTGAGTCTGGCGGAGTTTATTGCACTCCGTGTTCCAGTCACGTCAAAGACATTTAAGCGATGCCTGAAGCGTGTCAATTAAGACAGCTGTCTGAAATGCCCGTTTATGCTTCGTTGCAAAGGTAAGTTCCATAAGACTATACGTCATTTTCTTTTAGATAATTTTGAAACTTGTCGTTTTGGTCAAAAAAAAAAAAAAAGAAAAAGAAAGTTGTCTGCGAACCTTTTTTCAAAGGTAAGAAATATACGAAAACAATGATAGTGGTGCGTGTAGGTCAGTTTGCCGAGCAGACTTCGGCAACCTTTGTCGTCAGACCTACCATTGTTCGTAAAATCTTCGGGGAGGGACCAAGTGAGAAAAAAGAAAAGAGAACTCCGTGACCGTTCTATCGCATTGTTTCAATTAGAAGACAGTTCAAAGGGGCAGCCAGAGACGACAGCTAGCTTCCCTGTTCTGACAAAAAGATCGAGAGACTGCTTCTACATTTTTTTTTCTTTTATTTTTCCTTTTGCACAACACGTTCACAATTGCCGGCTCGCCCTTACAAAAGAATGAACCTAATAACGCTTCCAACCAATTTGCTGCTGCTAAAAAAAGAAAAAAGAATTTAACGGTTTTAGAAGGCCAGTGACCTTTCAAGCTCTCCTTCTCTTAATCTTAACTATCTCCATTTTATTTTACGATGACCCGCAGCGTTCGCTATGCGCCACACCAGCAAATCCAGAGCTGTTAACGCATCATATGAGAAGGCGCCGTGTGCGGTGTTGCGACACTTTACGAGTCCCATGTGACACTCAGGTGGCGTCGGAATGGGCTCGATGGCTCCAAGCTTTCTTAGCAATCCATTGTACGGTAAAACGGAGTATAGCGAGGCATTCCATATCCGGGAGATATCCAGGGTCCAGTCGGCTTTCGACAGGGAGCTCCCAGCATGACAGCCTTGTGGTCTGGGGCTGTGTAACCCCCTTCTGGCGTCTTAAACCGGGCAAGGACACAGTTTTGAAGTTTCAATCCGTGAGCCGCGCTGTTCCTTTACGTTTAGTAGGGTACGTTGTTGGGCTAGTTGGTTTATCTTAGTTAAACATAAAATAGCGCGAAAAAACAAGGACACGAAGTATACAGGACAAGTACTATGTCTTTACGTTCCCGACTGCCCGGCACTGTTCAAAAACGGGCGGATCAGAACAAAGTTGTCACCAGTGTGTTGTATACATGTTCACCCAAAACAGGAACTAATTCTCATTCCTCGTTCCTTCTCGATTCTGGAACAAGTTCCAGTTATAAGTTTCAGGGCATCGGTAGAAGCGCGTTACCGTTGCGTTTTTAGGATTGGAACATATCTCTATATTAGCCTTCTCCTTTGCATATCTCAATGCATTTTTGCGCGGCATAGTCCATAGCTAAAATAAAGCGAGCCAGTAAAATATCCACATGAAACACGTGTCGTGTGGCCACGATCACTTTTTTTTCCAACTCTTTATATTAAAGCGCGTACACGTAGCAATCTAAGCTTTTCGTCAAATACTTATTTCACAGGTTGGTTTTATCCTGTAAAATTACAAAGCGTAGCTCACTTCCTGTAAAAAATGGGGCCAAACAACTTGCCAGGGTCAACGGCGGTGGGCGACACAGATGACCGTGTCGAGTTTTGGGTCGCTTTCGGGGCACATGTTGAGAAATGGCGTCGGTAATAACGTCAGAAGGTGTAGCCGACCAGTGAAATAAAGCAGACTACACTCAGACGAACTCGGTCGGCAGCAAAAGCGCCGTCATTATGCCACCGCGTTTTTATTTAATTTTGGTTTACTTTGTGGGGAGGATTACATTCTTTTGCGTCCGGGGACCAGTGCTCAAAGGGGAACCCGATGCTCGTCCCACGCGTGGCCGACGGCTACCAGCGAGGGCGGTCGTCACGCCAGGTTCACCAACGCCATGCCAACAACGATAATCCCGGTATCCAACAGCGTTTATTGGTAAACAAAGGTTCGCCAACGCCATGCCAACAGCGATAATCCCCGTATCCAACAGGGTTTATTGGGAAACAAAAGTCCCGAACAAGGTACGGTGGTCATGCGAGCCGTGGACGCAGAGTGCCCGCAGCACCCGCCGACCTAAGAGCCAAAGGTGCATTGCGAGCTGAGTCATCGCCGGTGGGCCGAGCTCACGCCGCTCCCCGTCGTAGCAGGAGTTTCGGCCAGAGCTCTTGGCAGACGGACGTCCACTCGTAGGAGGGAACGCCGACTGTCAGAGCCAGGGGAAACGCTAGCGCTGAGTCATCGCCGGTCGGACGAGCTGACGCCGCAACTCGACCCGTCGCCCGGAGTCCAGTCCAGGACTCCTCAACCAGACAGCCGTCCGCTCGGGAAAGGGAAGACCCGACTGTCCCCCGTGATCTCACTGGTCCCCCGAAAACGGGAGACGCGCGGAGGAGTGCGAGGGGGTAGGCCAACATGGGGCGTACTCTTCCCGACTCGATACGGAGCGAGCAGGCTCAAAGCCAGACGACTCCGGCCGGAACGTCCGCTGCTTACGCCTTCTCGGGGGAGGAAAACCAATGGCTCCCACAACTTTCGAGTTTTGTTCTCATTGTCCGCATTTATGTTTAGACCAAAAGTAGATAACAAAATTATCTATCATTACTTGCGCCAGACGCGTCCTGCCACTCGACTCGGTCATCTGAGTCGCCGTACGCCGTTGACCCTGGCAAGTTTTTTGACCCTATCTTTCAGAGAAAGGGAGCTGCGCTTTGTAATTTTACGAGATAAAACCGACCTGTGAAATACACATTTGGCGAAAACTTTAAATTTCTATGAACAGGCGCCGAGCTTTACGGCCTATATCTACATCGAGCGTGATTATTCCCACGGCAGCCACCTTGAACAAGGCGTTAGTTCAACCAATAGATGGCGACACGCACCCGTGGGGTGTAGAGTGCCTTCATACACACGCGCGCTTTTTTTTGCTTGAGTGGTGACATCTCAGCCATTTTTCCGCCCAATCGTTTTTTTATGCATTTTGAAGTGGCGCGCAATCCGGTGTCACTCAGCTCGAGCGCGTAGCTTTGGCTTATGCATAGACGCCATCTTACCGCCCAAGTCACGCACCGAGTACGCGAGAGCGTCACGCGCTGGCACATTCCGGACAACAATGGATGTCTTCACCTTGAGACAGACAGACATCTAGGCACCCTAGTGGGGTGGCCGAAATATTGGTTCGCAGTGGGGTGGCTTGAGCACCATCACCTTCCCATCGTGGCCTTGCTCGCGCCGCTGCCAGCTGTGCTCAGCTGGCTCAATGGCGTGGCCCAGCAAACTCTTGTATACGAGAATGTCCAGGCTGGGCAATAATTGCTCTGAGATATAGGGACATGCGGTTCGGCGGTTGCCACGGGTTTTCGCAATAAATCTTACCTAGGAGGAATCAATTGTTGATTGACGTTTCAATATTCTGTCAATGAAAAATTATTGTGCAGGAATGCACGCTCAGTATAGACTCAATCTTCTAAGACAACCCAGGGATCCTGGGTTCGGGCCCCACCCCTGCCCGTTTCGATCTGGATGAGCATCGTACCGGCGTGCGGTCGTGTATCACTACTGCGTGATGCACGTTAAAGACCCCAGGCTAGCGTTTGTACCGCACTGGCTAAATTGCTCATCTATAGGTGAGAGACTCGTCGCCCCTGTGAGGCAGACCAAGTTCTAGGTTGTATAAACACACACACAACCCAATTTTTTTCTTCTAAGACACCAGTGGAAGCGGACGTCTTGTAAACTGCTTCGCGATTTACGGTACTTACCTCACAGTTATAATGACGGCTGAAAAGTAAAGTCACGAAATATTGTGTTTCACGGGATCCGGAAGATGTTGTAAAGGTTGTTACATTATATTTTCCCAGAAAACAAATGCCTTTAGACGTTTTTCGGAAGTACCGACAGACATTATGTTGTAAGTATAGTTTAGGAGGAATATGATGATAAGCATCAGTATAAATAGGAAGACGTTTATTTGCAATCAAGATGCTGTGAATGAGCGGCGTTTAGCGACGGCAAGCGATGAGCGTTCGGGAATTTATAAGTTCATATGATTGCTAACTATGGACAGGCGGACAATGAAGTCCTGTTTTGTCGGGAGATGGAGTTGCGCTGATGACCTTGATATCGGACGACTCGTGGCAGACGAACAAGAAAGTTTCTTCTCAGCGAATGGCAAGCGTCCAGTGTCAAGCACTGCACGTCGCTACCGACGTTGTCGACGTTTTGAACACTTACCGCTTTCGACAAAAGTGTTGGCACCTGGGCTAACTTTGCGGAAGGACTCGAGTCCAGCGCCCATCATGAACAGTCTCTGAAAACGATCCACTATTCAGTCGGTTGGTGGCAATACGTATCCGCATATGCGGAGTCATGGTCGATGCGTCCTCTAAGTGGTTGGAAGTTTACACGACGCATGCCACGACGTCCAAACGCGTCATTGACGTTCTACGCTCTCTTTGCGCTATATTTGACCTACCGAAAATACTTTTCTCTGATAACGGGCTGAATCTTGTTTCAAACTAAATAAAAAACTTTTGAAAAAAACAAACAAACGTTTAGCTTTTTCACTCTCGTGAAGAAGGAAAATCAGCGAAGCTGTACTACGGTGAAATTAAGTATTTATAAAAATAAGGATTAAGGTGTGATTGGGTAATTGCCTAATTAGTAATGTGAGAACCGGATTGCTCCCCGTTGTCTTTGCTATACCACGTCAACCGCCGAAGGCTCATGAACGGGAGTCGAGGTGCTACTGGTCGTTCCTCCACCACGTTCAACCTCGGTAGGTGCTCCGGTACGGGTGGAAACTTGTTGCCGTTCAGGGTCGCGAGCCGGGACACCGCGACATAGAGCAGGGAATCTCGGGACGTTCTGCACGCCGGTTCCTTGTAGACATCCCCCGACTCGATACACCACCGCAGCGCGCACGCGCCCGTTTTCCGATTCTTTTCCTCCGACACGCCGCCGTTCGTGGATAAGTCTCCGCCGAACCAGAGTCGGTCGCACACGGCGCACGTGACGCCAAACGGGTTCTCCACGAACCCCCTCCGGAACCTCGCCGTCGTACCCAGCTGTTCAGCCGGCGTGGAGTGCCGTCGTCGCCTGGCCTCGCGCTTGCACTTGGCCCCCGTAGCCCGCCGGCGCCGTTTACATCGCTGGTTCTGTTATCGGCGGCGGCTTTCCAGGCGAGCGATGTGCTCTTCTTTCGCAAGAGAGTCTGAAGCGATGGACACAGTGGAAGTCGAGGCGATAGCGGCTTCAAGTCGGTTGCGGACCCATTCGCGCTGCTGCGTACGTCGCCGCTCTTTCCGCACCCAGTCTTCTTTCCCCGAAAGGGCATGCGCATGATCCATCCTGAGTCTAAACCGAAAGTGATAAAAGCTTAGGAAACAGCACGTAAAACTAACGAGGACGAAGAAACACACGTGGCGAGCGCTGCGCTCGTCATGTATGTTTCTTCTTCGTGCTCTTCTGTTTTTCGCACTGTTTCCTACGATGGATTCCCACTAAGGCGCCCAGCTATGCATTCTTCTATGATAACTGGAAAGGTTGCCGCCATCTACGAGCGACGGCGGCAACCAGACTGGTTGTGTGCTTGCCGCCGTCGCTTGTAGATGGCGGTAGCCGATCGGTTTGTTTAGGTTTGTGTCGACAAGATTTTGGTACCGGACACGATCCTGGGGAACCTAGCCCTTAACAGCTCCACTGTAAAAGAAAAATACGGCATCAGGCATCACCTTAGTGCACCATACCATCCTGCAACTAACGGGCAAGCAGAACAGATGGTGTGCGAAACGAAGAAAGCCCTCTTGAAGCTTACGGAAGAAGCAGTTCAGTGAAGAATCAGCAGGTTCTTGTTCCGGCAGCACGCGACGGTCTCATCTTCCACGGGGAAAACACCCGCCGAAGCTATGTTCGGCGGATGAAGAGCCACACCCCTCGATCTCATGGCACTATGGCCTACGAAAGAGGATCGAAAGATTCCCAGATAGGGGAGTAATGGCAGTTCATTCGATCGGACAACTCGTCTACATTAGGAATTTCAGCGGAAGCCCGGCCTGCCATGTAAAACTTGAGTAGAAAAGGCTCCATGTTGGTTGACCAGAAAGTGTCATGCCTCTGAATACTTTGAATATCAACGCCCTTTGAGAGTAAATATAACCAAGTCACAACTTTCTTTGTGTATTGTGTAACTGCCCTTGTATTTGTTAGTAAAGCTACGGTGGTCACTTATACCTTTCGCACCAGGCTCCCTTTTCTTATTTTTTGCCTCATACTCTTTTGCGGTTTCAGTAGGCTTCAGAAATCTTTTGAAACGGGGACACTTTACCTCAACGAGGCCATTTGTTCCAAGCAGTGCATGAGGGGATGCTGCTAGAAATCGTGCTTCACATTAACGAATAAGCCGCACTTTTGCACAGCGCAGTTTTCCTGTTCCACGTACCGTTGTACAGCTGCATCGTCATTGATTCTACTATACTTTGTTACGGCGGGTGAAGAAAAGTCTTTGGGTACACGATACTTGAAACAAGTCTGGCACCCACTAATGTCGTCGTCCTTATAGAACCTCATCATTTAATTATTACCTGTCACCTTGCTCTTCATCAATAGTCAGTACAATAGGCTACCGCCACATTACAATCCAAGAATTGAAAAATCGGGTCGTTCAGTCCTTCATCATGTTTATTATTAATATAATGTTATTACGGTTAGATTACCTCGAGACGATCGACATCCATCGTCGATCTTCAAATACACCTGTATATAAATTGACTAACAATCACAAAGAACACAGCGCGCCACCTTGTTCTTTGGATCGTCTTTTTGAAACCACTGCAGCGCAAGCTCGCGCGTCCTCTCTTCTGAACCGGTTAGAACGGCCGCACATAAAACCCGCGTTTCTCCTACCCTGCCGCTTCCTCCTCTCATTAGGTGTGGTTGGTCATATCTAAATAAGCTAAAATAATGGTGTAATATTTATATTTAGTTTCAGCTTCAGTCAGGGGAAAGGAGGTTCGCGGAAACTAGAGCCACTAAATGAGCCTTCTGTTTTTTTGTTGTTTCTTTTTTAATTTAGTGGCACTAGCGGGAGCAATGAGGAAGAGGCAGGCGTCAAAAGGTAGTGGCTTGGTGAACCTACGGGGCTTACGTCATGACCCCTCCAGGTATTACAAACTCCTTGAACAAGGGCGTGAATTAAATGAGCTACGCTTCAGAGTAACGACACTTAGCCAAATTTTGGCTTAAAATCATGGTTGCCAGTTATCTGAAGCTTTGTCTGAAATCACAGGAAACGCTTTTCCGTCCTCCACAAATTTTTAAACAGTCTGCGACAGAGCAAAGCAATATTGCATCAGCGTTTTAACACCGGATCTAATGCTGAAGAAGTCGCACTTTTGAATCATGACGATCGGCAGTTGCGTTCGCTCTGCACAAGACCCAAAATGGTGGCGCCCACAACAACGTCGGGGAACGGAGTGCCGATACTCTAAGCGCAGCTCATATAGTGGCTCTAGGCATGAAGTGAACTCGGGTGTATTTTTTCCTTTATCGTCTTTATTGTTTATTGATTTCAATCATATCGAATAATGAACACATTATGTCACACTACGCTTGTGTAATTATTTATCTTAGATTTATTAACCTGACCCAGTGTCGATAGTAAATCTTCCAATATATTTTCTAATTGTGAAGCTAAAAAGAAAGGAGGTAAAGGGGCTTAGAGTGATAAACCAGAAGTTCGGAACTGCCCCCCCCCCCCCCCCCCCCCCGGGTTGCTGCCATTTCGTACGCAAAAGTGGGCACTCGTCACGTGACCTCACAAGAGCCGTGACGTCGCCGGTAAGATGGCAGCGCCCTGAGCTGGCGGATGCGAGTCTGTTTGGTGCGCGGTAGCCGCGATGTGTAGCTGCTTTCTGACGACCTCGGTCTTCCTCGTGCTCGCTGACGCAGGTATAATGTGAAAATATGAAGGAATGAGACTTTATACCTTTTTTTCGCAAGATCTCCCTGGATCATCTGGATATGATCCTGTGAGACAGCATCAGCCGTATCGCCGTACCGGTGCACGGATCCCCGGACGTGTTCGAGGATCGATAGAACTTTGAGTGCTTTTAGCATAAAATTTTCGCGTTCTCTTAGCTTTGTTTGAACATTGGAATGTCTGAGCATCAACGTGAAATGTATGCGTCGGACGTAGGGCCTAGGAAAATTCGTTTCAGCCCTAGGTGACTGCATATTCACAGCAAGTTTTAGCGAGGAAGCTCCTGCGTTCTTTACGTTTTGTACTAATCAACAATTTTACGATATAACTTCTAGCATAAAATATACGCATTTTCTAGCTTCCTTTGAACGTTTGAATGTCTGAGAATTGAAGCGAAAGGTATAGTCGCGTTAGGGCCTAGGGAAAGTTGTTTCAGCCCTGCGTCACCGAATAACCATAGCCACTTTTAGCGAGGAAGCTCCTGCGATCTTTAACCTTTTGTGCTAATTGACGACTCTACATTCAATGGCAATACTTTTTTGAAGTGAAAAGCTGGTTTTTGCTTAATTGACGTGCATGCGAACTCTTACAAAGCATTTGAACTAATCATTCGGAAAAGAAGTTAATTAGTTATGTTCATAAAACAGTTTATTTGTCCCCCTAGAACTCAGAACACAGCAAGTCTTGACATGTCCCTTAGAAATTAGTATTAGTAGGCTCTTTACCATGCCGAGCGGTATCAATAGTTCACAGTAACCTCCATGTATATGATCATACTCCTCTTAGATGGTTGTCTAATTCATTATTCTAACATCTAGAATCTTAAAAAAAAATGCAGCCTCACTCTTTAGAGGTCTAGAAATAGAACCACACATATCAACAATTCGTTAATTAATAGTGATGCAACTCGGAAATAGAAGATTAACGGCACATTTCTCTCTTTCCTAGGATTTATTGCAGCACTAATTTTTTTCATCAAGAGTGCATTGTATGAGTCGATCATTTATTTACTTGTTCGGATCGCCTGATCAAGAGGTCTCATATTTGTGTTCATCCCTTGCCCAGAGAGCAGTCTTGTTAAAAAATGTTGAGCACCACTCCTGTCTGTCTCTTCAATAGACTTTTTTCAAAAGTGTGGGCCGCCTCTTCGTCGTTTCACCCTAACTTGGTAATGGGAAACCGCCACAGCCCCCTTGAGCAAATCAGAGACGGAGCGAATGTGTGTGACAAATCTGGGCAGATGAGCACTCATGATATGTTGTCATGTGCCTCTCTACAACGTGTATATTGACTCACCGAGACTGTAGCCTTCGCCGTTTGCCAAATTATGATGAAACGAATTACAGTAGCTACTACTCTAATTACCCAAGGCCTTCATACTTTGGGCATTTGTTCGACAAGAATGTCATGTCAGCCATCACTGTGAGCTCGGCTCAGCGCCTATTGGACTCGAATGCTGCATTAGCGTTTGACGTGAACTGGAACCCATTCGTTTGCTTTACGCCGACAACAAAGAGTGACAGTCATGTCGCTTGACGGGGTTTTGCAAAGGGTGTATTGTGTCATACGTACGGGAAGTGTGTTGCTATATAAAAATGCATCATCACATACCACTAAACTAGATGCTCAGAGGTGCGTTTGTTTTTGCAATTAACAAGTTACAGCAATAATTATTTCTTACGAGTGTAATATTTATTTTCGGTAGCTTTGTGCTCATTAACCCTTTGCCTACCGCAAAATTTTAAAAAAATTTATCTGAAAATACCGATTTTTTTATGTGCCCCATAAATTTAATATGCAATACAAAGGCCAAAAACAAATGCCAAAAAATTGTTATGAGAGATCTTTGAAAACAGTGCAAAAAAAAAAAGGGGCACTAAGTTCGGCTTTACTGCATTACCGCGGACAGTTCACATCACCTTGCACATGGACGTTCAGGCTGGGCGTAGCAGTACTGCAGGCAATTCACATCACCTTGCACGCAAAGTGAACGCAAAATATGGAGGGGCTGGAGGGGGATTTTTAACGTTGATTGTAGTCCAACGCCGACATGCCGACAAGATGTCCTCATCGAAATCGGAGTCATCTGAGCTAAAATCCAATAACTCAGTTGCATCGCTCTTGCTGTCCGATGAAAGATTTATTTCCTCGTCTTCCGAATCTGAAGAGACACCAGATTATCTTCAATTTTGCACCGATTTTGGGGCATGATCGTCACTACAAACGCAGCGACCAGAAGTTGACGCCGCCATTTTAAGATCCCCTGTTACCTGCGTTGGAACACTTTTCCGCCAAATTCAGAAATTTACAATGTTTTAATTTTCCGTGAAGCGCCATCTATCCACGGCAAAGCTGACTAGAAACACGCGGACTAGCCCAGTTCGTCCATGGTAGCGTAATGGAGCCCGAATCAACATGGACGAGCCCAGCTCGTCTTCAGGGGGAGCGGTGCAAACAGTGAGGACGAACCCTGGTCGTCCATGGTACGGAAAGGGTTAATGTCAGTGTGCTTTGATGTTATGATCATGCGTGTAGTTTTAAGTATCCTCTCTGCAATGCCTACAGAGGCCCTTCTAGGGAATAAATTGATGAACAACATTTTCACATCACTGGCCACGCACATATTGCCGCGCGCGCAGCTGGCCAAGTAGGCCGCGTGCGCGTGGCCTAACGGTTATCGTACCTGGCTCCCACGCGAAAAGCTAGGGTTCGATTCGTGGGAGCGGCGCATCTTTTTGTTTATTCCTGCAGGCTAGTATTCTGGTAGATTCGAGAATCCTGTTGGGCGTGTTCGAGGTTCGAATGTTCTACGCGTCGAACATTCTACGCCGATTATTCCAGAAGCTCACGCATGTACATAAGGGGCTCCGCGTGGCGAACCGGACTCAGTCTCGTCCTAGCGCTCGAACCTGCTGTTACGCCGACTTCGACGCCCGCGACGCTCTGATCTTCTTCTTTGTGTAACCTTTTATTTTTGGCACAAGTTCGCCACATTAAACGTTTATTTCTTCTTGTCTATTTATTGTCTTTTTGGCCACCACCCGTGACATTTTGGTGGAGGTGCTGGGTAACCGCATGCCCGTGCAGCGCTCCACTCCGAGTTCCCGCAGTGCAAGTCCGAGCACAAGCCCCCAAGAACCCAACGAAGACCAGACCGAGATCCGACTAAGTCGCCGGAACCTTGGCCTACCCCCGGACTTAGGACCCTTGCCACCCAAGACCAGGCAAAAAAGGAGGACGACGATGGCCAACCAGTCGGAGACACCGGCCGCTCCAGCCGTCGTTTACCTGCCCGTCGTACCGCGGACGGCTGCTCCATTCCACGGCGAGCAATACGAAGACGTCGAAGGCTGGATTGACCAGTATGAACGCGTTGCCCGCCACAATTGCTAGACCGACGAGCAGCGCCTGCACAACGTCTATTTTTGCTTGAGGGTACCGCCAAGCACTGGTACGAGAATCATGAGTCCTGTTTGACGTCGCGGGACATTTTCAAGACCGATCTCAAGGCTACGTTCAGCAACCACCACCGCCGAGAGAGAGCCGAGGACCTGCTGCGAACCAGAACCCAGGGCCCCAACGAGAGCGTCACCGGCTTCATAGAGGACGTTCCGCGCCTGAGTGCCCGCGCCCACCCTCGGGCTACCGAAGAGAAGAAGCTACGAATTCTCATGCGCGGGGTGAGAGACGACATATTCGGAGGCCTCGTCCGCAACCCGCCGGCAACCGTCGACGCCTTCGTCACCGAGGCAACGAACATCCAGCGCGCCCTGCAAGCCCGATCCAGCCACTTTCAGTGACTACCCGGCCTCGCTGCCCTCCGGCCGTCTAGCGGAGACCTTGGCTCCAGCATGCCAGGCATTCGCGAGATCATTCGCGACGTCGTCCGGGAGGAGCTGCGAAAGCTGCTACCCGCCGCTGGCCGACCAGCTTCGCTCTCCATCGCTGAGATCGTGCGGGAAGAGGTGCAGAGAGCCATTCAACCAGAGGCTCCCATCAGCGCAGCAGTCCCCGAAGAACCCGGGCTTACTTACGCCGCAGTGGCCCGACGGCCACCGCCTCCTCCTCGCGCCTATGTCGCGCCGCCCCGACATCAGTCTCCTGCGCCACAGCACGACCGACGCCGCGACGACCAGCTCCAGTACGCCAGCCAGGAGCCCGTGCACCCCGGAAGACCGATGTGTGGCGAACGCCCGACCGACGCCCTCTGTGCTTCCACTGCGGGGAAGCAGACCACACCTACCGCCGATGCCCATACCGTGGACTCGGGCTGCGCGGGTTCCACCCGAACGACCCGCGACCCCGTTATGGTGAACGCCCTCGGGAAATCGACGAGTACCTGCGACGACCTCAGTCCCCCGAGCCTGCGTCCCGCCGAGAGTTCCGGTCACCTTCGCCACGACGTCCAGCTTCGCCGATGCACCGACCCCGACGAGAAAGCCTGTCGCCCCTCGCTCCTCGCCGGGGAAACTAGGCGCGGCAACCCCTGGAGGTGGAGTTGCCGAAGACGACCGACGCCAAGATCCTCCACGAATGTCGGAGGGCCCCCACTCGAACGCTACCAGAGACCGAAACGACGCCCCTGCAGCGGTGTCCAATAACCTAAACGTCGTCATTGACGGCCACGACGCATCAGCACTCGTGGACACCAAAGCAGACTACTCGGTCTTGAGTGGGAGGCTCTCCCGCCGCCTTCGAAAAGTCACCACGCCGTGGGATGGGCCACAAATACGAACCGCCGGAGGGCACCCCATCACACCAGTCGGGAGATGCACTGCTCGCGTCGAGATCCACGGTGAGACGTGCCCAGTGAAGTTCGTCGTTCTGCAAGGCTGTTCGAGGGCCGTCATCGACCTCGGGGGCAAACCAGCTGACGCTGCGAAAGCCTGTTTTACCGCCGGCAGAGACCACGACGTCAACCGCGATCCGAGTTATCGCCGACCATGTGAACTTACCGCCACGGTCGAGTGTTTTCGTCACCGTCATAACCGACGCAGCAATGCACGGTGAAGCTCTTCTGGAAGGCAGCGTCCAACTGCTCCTTGAGAAAGGAATTGGCGTTGCACGAGGCGTAACGGATCTCCAAGAAGGACGTACAACTGTTCTTGTGACAAACTTCCGAGAGGAGCCGCAGCACCTAACGAAGGGTACTACCATGGGCCACATTGAGGAGCTTCAGGCGCCAGCCGTGGTCACCGCAATCTCCGAAGAAACCTCGTCGTCACAGCAGAACAGCACGCCTCTGCCGCCGATCGACATCGACCCTGAGCTCTTAGCTCCTAAGCGCCGGAAACTGGTTGATCTCCTAGCCGAATACAGTGACTGTTTTGCCACGTCATCGAAAGTTCGCCAAACACCAATGGCGAAACATCGCATTATTACCGACGACGACGCGTTCCCTGTCCACCAGTTGCCGTATCGAGCCTCCTTAAAGGAAAGGAAGGTGATTCGGGACCAAGTCCAAGAAATGCTCGACGACGACATCATTCAAACCTCAAGAAGTCCATGGGCGCCACAGTCGTCCTTGTAAAGAAGAAGAACAGAACCCTGCGGTTCTGCGTGGACTATCATCGACTGAACGCTGTGACGAAGAAGGACGTCTATCCGCTCCCCCGCATCGACGATACGTTAGACCGACTGCGCCACTCTCGATATTTTTCGTCAATGGACCTGAAAAGTGGCTACTGGCAGATTGAAGTCGACGAACGCGACCGAGAGAAAACTGCCTTCGTCACTCCGGACGGACTGTACGAATTCAAGGTGAGGCCGTTCGGGCTTTGTACAGCGCCAGCCACCTTCCAGCGTGTCATGGACACCGTGCTGGCAGGTTTGAAATGGCAGAGCTGCCTTGTCTACCTCGACGACGTCGTGGTATTTTCATGAGATTTCGACGAGCACCTGAAACGACTTCGAGCCGTGCTTCAAGCCATCAAGACCGCCGGCCTGTCACTGAAGCCAACAAAGTGTCGATTCGCCTATGGTGAACTTAAGTTCCTTGGCCACGTCGCTTACCAACAAAGGTGTTCTCCCTGACCCCGAGAATACCCGCGCCGTAGCTGCATTTACGCCGCCGTCTGACAAGAAGGCCGTGAGAAGATTCCTCGGACTTTGTTCCTACTACAGACGATTTGTTCGGGACTTCGCCAAGCTGTCCGCACCGCTGACGCACCTCACGTAGGACGCCATAAAGTTCGAATGGACAAACGAACACCAGCGGTCATTCGATGAGCTGAAACGAAGACTCCAGACGCCCCCGATTCTTGGCCTTTTCGACCAGTTCGCTGATACAGAGATCCACACGGACGCCAGTAACACCGGACTTGGCGCGGTGCTAGTTCAAAGGCAGGACGGGGCAGAGCGAGTCATTGCATACGCGAGTCGGACGCTGGATAAGGCGGAGAGGAACTACTCAAGGAGTGCCTTGCTGTCGTCTGGGCAATAACAAAGTTCCGCCCATATCTGTATGGAAGTCCTTTTTGCGTGGTCACGGACCACCACTCGCTCTGCTGGCTCGCGAATCTGAAAGACCCCTCCGGACGCCTCGCTTGGTGGAGCCTACGACTGCAGGAGTTCGACATGACCGTTGTGTACAAGTCCGGCCGGAAGCACAATGACGCCAACTGCATGTCAAGAGCTCCTGTCGAGGCCGGTCCTGCGTGTATCGAAGACGACGACGATGAGTGTTTCCTCGGCGCTTTGGACATCAGCGACATGGCAGCACTCCAACGAGACGACCCTGAACTGCGAGCGCTCATCGAGCACTTAGAGGGTCAAGCGAGTTCGGTTCCCCGTGCTTTCTTAAGAATCCTGCATACATTCTTCATGCGGCAAAGGGTGCTGTACAAAGAGAACTTCGTCAACAACAACACAGCATGGCTATTGGTTGTTCCTGCCAGCCTTCGAGACGAAATATTCCAAGGATGCCATGACGACCCAACGGCTGGATACCTTGGCTACAGCAGGACGCTCGCCAGGATTCGAGAAAAGGACTACTGGCCGAGGCTACCGAAGACCGTTCACCTATACGTTCGATCATGCCACGAGTGTCAGCGACGCAAGAAACCGCCGACGAAGCCGTCGGGACTTTTGCGTCCGATTTCTCCCCCGTCTATGCCGTTCCAGCAGATCGGAATGGATTTACTTGGCGCTTTGCCGCCATTAACGTCGGGAAACTGCTGGATTTTCGTCGCCACCGATTATCTCACACGGTACGCCGAGACGAAAGCCCTTCCAGCAGGCACGGCTGTTGAAGTAGCCAAGTTTTTCATCGAGTCCATTGTCCTCCGGCATGGCGCCCCTGAAGTCCTCATCACAGACCGTGGATCTTCGTTCATGGCCCAGCTGATCCAAGAGATCCTTCGTCTCAGTGGCACCGGCCATCGTCGAACCACTGCATACCACCCGCAGACCAACGGGCTGACCGAGCGACTCAACAAGACAATCGCCGATATGATCTCTAAGTACGTCGACGTAGAGCACAAGACGTGGAACGAGGTGTTGCCCTACGCCACGTTCGCCTACAATACGGCGGTTCAGGAGACCACTGGATTCACCCCTTTCCAGCTGGTACATGGTCGGAAGGTAACGACCATGCTGGACGCAATGCTGCCCCATGAGCCATCTGACAATGAGAGCGACGACGCCCAGGCGGTTGCTCAACGCGCCGAAGAAGCCCGCCAGCTCGCCCGACTCATGATTGAAGACCAGCAACGCGTCGACGCGGGCCGCTACAACCTTCGTCGTAGGGACGTTCACTTCCAGCCCGGAGACAGGGTGTGGGTGTGGACGCCCATCCGTCGCCGCGGCCTCAGTGAGAAACTGCTGAAACGGTACTTTGGATCATACAAGGTACTTCGTCGCCTCGGCGAGCTGAACTACGAAGTGATGCCCGACGGAACACGAACATCGTCACGCCGCCCACCACGACCTGAGGTCGTCCACGCCGTGCGCCTGAAGCCGTACTGCTCGATAGGACTGTGGACCTTATGTGCTCCAAAAGACTCTTTTGTTTATCGTTGTTTTTTATTTTGTTTTGTCTTGCGTTGCATCGGGGCGATGCACTTTTTGAAGGGGGGAGTACTGCCGCGCGCGCAGCTGGCCAAGTAGGCAGAGCGCGCGTGGCCTAACGGTTATCGTACCTGGCTCCCACGCGAAAAGCAACGGTTCGATTCCTGGGAGCGGCGCATCTTTTTGTTTATTCCTGCAGGCTAGTATTCTGGTAGATTCGAGAATCCTGTTGGGGACGTGTTCGAGGTTAGAATGTTCTACGCGTCGAACATTCTACGCCGATTATTCCAGAAGCTCACGCATGTACATAAGCGGCTCCGCGTGGCGAACCGGACTCAGTCTCGCCCCAGCCCTCGAACCTGCTGTTACGCTGACTTCGACGCCCGCGACGCTCTGATCTTCTTCTTTGTGTACCCTTTTATTTTTGGCACAAGTTCGCCACATTAAACGTTTATTTCTTCTTCTGTATTTATTGTTTTTTCGACCACCACCCGTGACAATATAGCTTGCAACGCTGGCGCGGCTGCGGACCCGAGGATGTGGATGTATCCAAAAGTATTTGATTTCTCTATAGACCGCTCCACTAGGAAGAGCGGAGAGAGAAAAAATGCCCTCCTCCCTTCACCCAGGGTGTCGTCTGCTCCGCCGAGTGAGCTGTACCTAACATCCGGCTGGCGCTGAAACTTGGTTTAAAATCGCGTCATTTTAGAAATTTCAAGCGCAGATGCGCGGATTTTGATATGCAAGTTATCGTGTAATGCTATACTCGATAGAAAGACTAACCGAGTCTAATAGCCCTTTTGCGAAATCCCCCAAGCGTCCCGGCCCGCACGCGAGGAATTGTGGGAGAGACTGTCCCTCGCCTGGCCGCTCTGCCTTGAGATCGCACTGCCTTGTCGTTTGCCTCCTCTTAATACTATGTTTTTTGATTCCATTACCTATTTTTATCTGTTGAAGTGTATTTTTACTAGTTTATACCGACGCTCAAAAATAAAAACGCAAAAAACGACGAAATAAGTGCAAAGATGGCTACTGACATTGTTGGTCATGCCCATCCAAAAATGGCGGCAGCGGGAAGCAAGGAAAGGGGAGCGAGTGTATGCATGCGCAAAGACGCTTACTGGAACAAGTCAATTCTTGTGGAGTCAAAACGTGCGGCAGAGCTAATCTCAGGGCGCGCCTCTGTGTCCGATATCACACTCGCTGTTCGACCGAACTACGGTTGTCGCTGAAACAGAGTTACGCCCTGAATCTCCGCAAGGCACAATTCACCGTTAAACTACACCTTTGCTGAATGAAATAATGACTTTGCTTCGCGCAGACGCCGATGTGTGCGGCTTACTTTGCATGCAGCCAGCCTCGGGGTTCGTGCCTCCTTGTAGACCACCATGCTATTAACAAAAAAAAAATAAATGCTTTTGCTTACACCGGGTGTGGGCACTTCGCATGAGCAGAAATCAGCTTTGCGTGAGATAAAGTCTCTGCGGATGCGCTGCACAGAACAGCAGCGTCAGAGCAGCGACACTACGTCAGAGCTGCTTGTTGGTGTATACATTGCATGCCCATCTTGCCAATCACCTTCGCTCTCAAATATCCTGTAAATATCCGACTGCTGAACATACGAACACACGGTACATTTCAGTAAGGCCTCGCTTGAGACTGGCAGAGAAAAAAAAATAACATGGCGGCGCGTTGTTGCGCATACCGGACCTCCTTAGCCGATAGTTGTTCACTGTCGAGAGGTGAGAGGGACACTGGAAGCAAGCGTATACTCTTTGTTAATGTACCACCTATGTATACCCAAAAAGGGGTTCGACGAAAAATCAAGCATGCCTTAAAAATTAAAGAAGTTTATAAATCTCTGTAACGCGAAATTAGAGCGCAGCTCTTGAGGAGGAGGAGGGGAGGGTATGCCCCTCCTCCTCCTCCGTGCAATTCAGAATGGTGTTGAAGTCACGCGACGTCAGTTTTTCCGCTAAATCTAGTGGAGAAATTGAATCTGTTTATGGGTGACGTGACACGAAGTCATGTGACGCCGTTTTCGCCGCTACATTTAGGGGGCAAGTGAATTGATGTTGAGGTCACGTGGCGTTAATTTTTCCTGTAAATCTAGAGGAAGACTGAATTAGTTCTTGTGTGACGTGACACAAAGTCACCTGACATCCTTTTCCCCGCTTAATTTAGCGAAAAAAATTAACGTCCCGTGGCCTCAGCACCAATTCAATATCCCGCTAAATATAGCGGGGCAGTTACGCCGACGCCGAAGACGATGGCGACGTCGCGGAACCCGGAAACGGGAGCTGCGCTCTAAAAGCATCATTAAATTTATATTAATTTCACTGAGCAAATTCAGCGGCTCTCTCTCTTCTTTCGCGCGTCACCTAACTGTCTCCTCCTGCGAGCAAAAAAAATTCATATCCTCTTTCCCGGGAAAACCCCTGACAGCCACCGCCCCCGGTAATCGCTGGGGGCGGTGGGCGCGCATCAACGAAAACTTTTGTCTCCACACTGTTTGAGCATTAACGAGACCTTCTGGCACACTCGCGCGGAGAAAAAAAGAGACAGCAACAACAACAACAAACAAACAAACAAAAAACGCACACGCATAAATTCGAGGGCCTGTATTCCTCCATCCCTGTCTCGTATAACGAAGGCGCCTCGGGGCCTCCAACCGAGTTCTGCGGAGAGCCGAGGCGCCGGCCCTCTGATTACGAGGGAAAAAGAGGATGGCTCCTATGGCAATTTGGTAGGAACGCCGCGTCGAGGGACGGGACCTCTCGCCAAAAGCGATATCGAAACTGGCAGCGGGTAACGGCGCCGAACGGCGAGCTCGCGCGCGCGCGCGCTGAAAACAATGCAAGTTGACTGGCGCTTGTCAGCGCTGTGCGTGCCGCCGCCGCTGCCGTCACGCTTCGCAGCTGCCTCTGGGCTCCCGTTCACCCACGAGCTGACAGTGCTTTACAAGCTGCGCGCTCGTTGGATCAGAGTCGTGCGTCTATCTTTCAGCGCGTGATCGCGACGCTCCTGTCCGTACCCACGCTGCCCAGAGAGCAGGGTCGGTCAGGTGACGACAGAGAGGCGGTTGATAGGACCGGCGATTGCGTAGCTGCCGCCCTGCTCTCAGCTTACGGGGGGCGAACGCGGGCGCGTCTGTTGGGACGCGGAATTTTCACCCTAATAACGGCGCCCTAACGGCTTCGTGGACGATCAGTGGAGAGCCTCAACGATGTTTTCTACGTAATCAACGTCGGTGAGGTTGAAGGATAAAACAAGTAAGGAAGGAGAACCCAACAAGGCGTTCATTAAATTTATTGGATAGCAAAAAAAAAAAAAAAAAACAATTATGGCCGCACTTTTTCCGACGCCCGTCGGACGAGTCAGATCTGTGTGTAAATCCCTTCTCCGACGCCGGAAGTGACGTCACCTTATTAATTATAAATAGATAATATAAATCATTATTACATACATATTATAATGTGCCCTTTCAAATAAATAAAATTAAAAATAAGCGCGTCTGATTTTAAAGCAGTTGTACAGTAAAAGGTGACATGACTAAACATTTTTGTCACAAAATCTGTTTATTTACAACCTATTTAAACGCAGCCTAGCAAAAGTCATGGGCTATAAAAATATTACAAATACATATAAATACATATTTATAGTATTTGTGTCACGTGACTATTATTGTGGGCGTGGCTGGCATGGCCCCTAGCGCGTGCGTACGCGTGCTCAGACTCGGCTCTTTCTGGCATTTCTCATTGCACGCTTCTCCAGCCCGCGTGCTCGTCCTGTGAGAAAAACGTCTCGTAGCTGATCTCGGGCCTGTAGCCTAAGTTACGCTGCCAGCGAGCGGAACCATAGCACGACGCTCTACGCTCCCTTCACAAGCGTGACCGACGGTAGTGACGGCCGAGTGCGCCCGCGCGCTTAGATGGGTGTTCGATTGATTACCGCACCTAATAAGGAGTTTTCAACGGGCCAACAGCTGATTTACGCTAAGGTTCTCATTTACAGCAGACCCCCGGGAACCCGGGGGGTCTGCTGTAAATGCAGATACGGCAGTTAAATTTCTGTGTCCACTTGGAGTCTAGAACTACAACTGGGATATGCCGGTTCCAGTTGGGAACCAATGGGGACCTAACTGGGAATCAACTTGAAGCAAAGAATTGTAACTGGGATTTATTTAACTCAATTTGTAATCATGCATATTCTTTCACATATAATGCATTTGTTTTTTGAGTTCGTTTTTATGTGTGGACTACACTTGCATACACGAGGCTTCTAAGAGCCAGATTTAGTATTTTCTTCCCAGGCTGATTTTCTGTAGGTGTTGTCACTTGTGCCTTCCATCTAACCGAGCAGTTCGAGAAAGGTGTGCCCACCATATGACACACTCACGGTTAAACTCACCGGGCCACTCGGTCACGTATGCTGTCTGGCCAACACCACCTAGACAGAAGGCCTCCGCATGGTTTCCTCTTCTATGAAACGTAATCACAGTCGGATCGCGCTCGGTCGGCTATTGGACCCGAGCCCGACCTTCGAACACTGACGCAGCACTCGTGCCCAATCTCTCGCCTCGATCGATCTGACTATGATGACGCGTGTGGAGGCCTTCTGTCTAGGTGGTGTTGGTCTGGCCCTAGTCTCTGCAGTAGAATGCATAGAGTGTAATCACAGCTGGTGATGGTCGACTCATTCAGTGAGCACGTTGCCCTTGCCGTCCTGCACTCTAAGAAAAAAGGGAGGAGAAAGGTAGCAACAGCGACTGTTCCTCCCTGTTGCGGACAAGTTGCCCCGAGCAGGGAGGAACGGCAGTTCAGATGAAGGGAGGAGGGCGAGTTCAATCTTGTTTAGTTGGTGCAGGGGTAAAACATCGCGCTTCTGACTAACTGGTCAAAGGTTCGATCCCCAGAGAAGCGAGCTTTTTTTTTTTTTTTTTTTCGCAATTTTTTATTTTTTTTTACTTACCAAAACACGCATAAACAAACCCGGACCGATGAAAGAAAATTAAAGTCCTTATTATTCACCGAGACGTTTTCCTCCTCCGGGCAGACCGGAGAAAGCTTTCGCCCTCCCGACTCATCTTCTTTCGGTTTCGTTTTTCGAGCACATCGCGCACGTTGTTTAATAAATTAATGTTGAGTTCATTGAGCTTCAGCGGCAGCGAAGGCTGCCTGTAATTCCGTCTTCTAGTCCAAACGTGCAGAACATTTCGGTTGCATTGACGTTTTTACCACTAATTTTATCAAACGAGCTAACGAAGCCGCTAGAAACAGCGAAGTTCCGGAGCAGTGCCAGCAGCGCTACATACACTGGGTAAGACGGCCGTCTCCAATTTGCGGGACACACGCGGAACTACAGTAGCGAAACCACGAGGAACTGTGTCGACGTTTTCGACGTTATGCAAATCGCAGGAACTGCATCCAACGGCAGGCAGGTTTTCCTGCCGGCTGCCTGGGTGCCTTCCGTGCTGTGTTCGGTTCTGTTGTCCCGTGCCGAGTGCCAACCGGCGGTCAACGTGATTCTGTATTTCTGCGTGTCAGCAACATCGTCAACGTAGTACTGCATTTCTGCGTCGACGGATTTATTGTTGACGAGCGCATACGTCCGAGTGACGCAGTTCTCGTGTCCAATACGTGAGCTGGGCTCTGCTGACGTCAGTTTAGCGCCGGTGACGCGCTTTCGGAACCGCGGATGTATCATAGTGAAAAGGCGGAGAGCTTTCGAAGGCAAGAAGGTACAAAATAGTCCGCTATATTTTCAAATGTTCGTACCGAAAGCTGGTTTTGACTTTCTAGCCTATTTCTTTTGGCCAACTAAACGAAATGCGATTAGTAAAGTCACAATTTAAAATCATCCATCCCAACCCAAAATTCGTTTCATTGCCCCTTTAATGATATAGTTCTTTAATGCGAAACAATAATGCAGTATATCGAAGAAATATTCAAGCTTTTTTTTCTCTCCGCCGGGTGGCGTCAACTCGTTTTCAAATTTTCGCGCATGCGCACAAAAGTTTAACTTCAATCAAACGTTTGCCAAACCTCGCAATAGAAAAAAAAATAAATAAAAAGTTGTGTTGATTCTTGGCAGTTTCGCGACGTCCCTAGTTTTCATTGTCTTAAACATTAAAGCGACACGCTTTTTGTTTCAATTTGCACTTTCTCGCGTGAATTGAAACGTGGTGGTGCCAGTGTGCAAAATAGCCCCCAACAACTTTCGGCTCTGAACTAGAGTGCGGATTTCCAAGTGTTTGCAACACTGATCTCTATTTTAGTAGGCTGGATCGCGGATCGGGAGCCCGTCGGTGTCGCCACCGGCGGCCATTGCTTGACACCAGGCAATACACGCAAGTCTATGGGAAAAACGCACAAAAGTAAGAATATTGAACCGAGTACGCTGTGCTCGGAGGCGAGTATTTTATGGTGTGCTGCGATCCTTATGTCGGGTGTTTGGAGATCGAATCGGTATTTGTCAAATGTCCGGTCGCCGAATAAAAAAAATCAAACGTACCGGAGCACCCACAACTGAGCTGGCAAGCTTGCTTTCGTAGTGGGGTAAACAAAGCAACTTGCCGTCAATGAGACCGTTTTCGGGGAAGCCCAGAAGTTTATGAATGACAAAGAAGTTCCATCTCGACAGCGGCTTTCCGGGAGTGAGCGAATTCCGCGTAGCAAAGCCTTCGAGCTTGTCGTCTGCTAAACCCAACTCAACGTAACCGCGACCGACTCCGAGGTAACTCTAGGTAACTCTCGCCTCATTGAGCTGCACTACAGCGGAGTCACTCTCGACCACAAAATATTTATAAGAATTGCGAGGGCTGTCGGTTTTAATGTTTGTACGCAAGCTATCTGACGGGCTTATCAAAAAGCACCCAAAACGTTTCAGTGCCGAGAACAGCTTAGAAACGGGGGAAAGCGGCTCTTTTTCTCGTTCTTCCCATAGAGTCCCATGCACTGGCTGGTGTCAATCAATGGCCGCCGGTGGCGACACTCGGCCCCAGCTGCCGAGGCCTCGGTCCGCGATCCAGCCTACTACAATAGAGATCAGTGGATTGCAATACCAAATACACACGCCATCTTTTGGAAATGGCCGCTTTAGCACTGTGACATTTAATTCACACTTATGCTAAAAGATTTATGATTAAAAAATTAGAAAACATACGTGAACCGGAAGTATTTTACCCAATCAAAGGCGCCACAAAGTTTGTTGCCAAAAAAAAAGCAAAAAAAAAACGGCAAATATACTAGAGAGTTGCACCTAATGTGAGCGTAGTGCGCTGTCTTCTGACATTTTAATAGATCACCTGGCGAAATATAAAGAAATTCTTTTGGGGATACTACTGTCCGTCTAAAGGGACACTGACAGGGTATTTATTCTCGCCGAGGTTTTTAGTTGTACCTGATATATGAGAGCCGAACTATCCAGAACCGAATTTGAGGCCCTAAATTCGGTTTCTTTCCGCCCGAAAGCTTCTGATCGAGAACTGGCCGGTTTGAGTCGCGCTCACTCTCTTCACGTGGTCACGGGTCGTTCTGTAAGGCTTGGACACAACCACCAAATTTAATCGAAGTCCTGAGTCATTGAAGGCCAACACTCAGTAATAATAAAAAAAACAAAAACATGAAACCGATTTTTTTTGGTGCTTCTAAAATGCTGCAAATATGTTCATTGAAAAAAAAAAGAAACTGCACAGAGAACTGGAAGCATCCTGTCCGTCCACTCAATTGGTTCACTGTGTAAAGGCCGGTTCTCACATACAGCGAAGCGCTGATGTAGCGCTACTCACGTGTCGTGGGCTACTTATCGTCTGCCATGAGCAACAGTTTTGACGGTGCGATGCAAAGCAGGTGAAAGGTGCCGTGAGCACGCGCTTAGCACGAGATCAGCGCTATGCTTGTAGCGCTCCGCTGCATGTGTGAACTAACCTTAACTCTCCACATGGCGACGTATCGCGTATCGTGGGACTCGCGGGGACAATGATGGCAGCGGACGACGGGCGTGGGACCTCTACTTCAGAACTGAGGTTCGCGGTACCGGCGAATCTGTCTTCCTTCGAAAGATATATTTTGGACCAATCGGAAGAATTGGGACTCATTTCGTACGATACGCCCGACCACCGAGCCGATTTGCACAAAGACGTCTCCGAGTCGTCGCCAATGCTCATGGCTGTAGACATCACTCACCTTACGGACACGAATTGGCAAGAGCTTGAAAAACGCGCAAGTGTCAAGCACAAAGTGCGTATCTCGCTTTGAATATGCATGCGTACGATTGAATCTGGCCAAAACGTGGCTCAGCCCAACTTCGAGCCTGGGGAGTGCCTTTGCTGCAGGGAAATTGGCAGCAAAGTTTCCGACATACAGTCAACCGGCTGCATTACTACGAACAAAAAGTTCCCCCTCGTCTGCCTGAACATTACGATGTTAAAACTATCGTACTTCGAGCTCCACGATAAGAAGCTGCCCATGCCCAAGGACATCCACAAGTCTATGTTGTTAGGAAGTGGATACTCTGCCGGGAGCCGGCACAACACGAGAAAAAAAGTGCCGGAGGTTGTCCCCTATTGAACCTCGTATAAAAAGAGTTGTAAAAGCGACTACACTTAAGGCTGCAGATTATAACTGTGGAAACGTGTCCGCTTCACACACGACGGACCCAGGTTCGAACTAAAGTATGGGCATACCGTTTTTTTTTGCCAAACATTGTGTGATATTGGTACTTTGAGTTTTTTACGGTTAACACTAAAAAATGTTTCGCTTCAGTTATCACTAAAACAAATTCGGTTGAGGGATGCTGAACCAAAATTCGGATTTCGCAAAATAAGGCCGCAGAAACATGCAACGGGAGGCCACAAACTTCAAAACGTCACTCATACATCGATATCTCAAACGGTGGCCGTATGTTCGGAAAAGGGCGTGATCAAGCGAGAGCTATGACGTCACGATCCTCCTGGAACAGTTGAGAATAAGCGGAAGCGGCCTCGCTTCGATTCACCAGCTAAACGGGACGATGCGAAGAACAGGGGGATTAAGAATCGTGATGTCACCTGTCTCGACGGCCTCGTCGGCCGTGTTCAATGGCGCACATCTTTCCCGAAAATACAGCCATCCGTTAGAGATATCGTTGTACGAGTGATGTTTTCGGGTTTTGCAGCGCCAGCCTATCGCTGGCGCTGCAAAAAAACAGCCTTGTTTTTGTGAGCTCCAAATTTCGGTTCAGTATTTCTTTAAAGCATAACTAAAATACTTCTTGAAAAAAAAAAAAGAGTTAGCGGGGTTTTTTGGCGTATATTTACCCGTGGATCTGAATATCACGTTCGTTTTACCTGAAGATGTAACTAAACGCGAGAAAACACGAGAAACCTCCGACCAGTCGTGACGTCATATTAGGATCTTTGTGCTGCCATGTGCGTGTCGCTCGTGTGGGCAGCGCGTGCAATTGGAAGCTTGCCAGGTATATTTTTCCGCACTGACGCCAGTCGTGACTTCTATTTCGGACTTCTTTGAAAATACGAAGAGTGTGCGTGCATAGCTTCGACAGGCGTTGAAGATGTGAGAGAGCAGGGAATCCGAAAACTTCAAATATGACGTCACGCCCCGGGAAGGAGGGGCTTCAGTCTTGCCTTTGCAAAGCTTGGTGACGTATTTGTGGGTTCAAAACCCCCAACCTGGCTACAGTTGAGCGCGGCTCATGGGTCGGACACGAGAACTGCGTGAGCACTCGACTTCTGCTCGTAACAATCAATGCCTCGGCGGACACTCGGATAGTGGCTCGAGTCGTGTCCAACCACTACGGTGATGAGAATAGCCAAACTCTAACAATGCTTGAAGCCCAGCACGCGTTTTCCACTTTGCCAACCCCAGCGCGGGGGTATGATTAATTTTGGCGGCATAAGATAAACACCAGGCCACGTGACCGCTTGTTCTGGCTTCGAGTTGAGGGGATGAACGATGCTTCTACTTCTCGAATTTGTTGGGCGACTGCCATGGCCTAGATAGAAAAAATTAAGGGAAGTTTATTCGGTAAATAACGTTAGAAAGTGATTTTGAGTGGTATTTAGCGAAAGTAGAAAAATCGTTTCATGGTTCCTTTAAGTTGCGGTAGGAGTAATCTGCTGCCTTACAACGAGACAAGCAGATAACACCCGCTTTTGCAAACCGAGGCATAAAAAGACCCGGGATCCCCTTTTGAAGATAACGTTATAAGGCAGGCGAGCTGGTTAAAATTAAACGGTTCTAAAACCCAAGACGGAGGCTACAAAGAGCGGACAAACAAAAGACGTCTCAAACACAGCTACTACATTTTATTCAGGGCACTCCTTTTATGCCCAACATCTCCACACCGGTCTCCACTTGCACACGACCCAATGGTTCGCTACAGTTTGCACACGACTGCAAACGATGGTCATAGAGTTCACAGGAAACAGAGCACCACACCCTCTGTATACATACGCCCACCTTTTCTCTAGTTCGGAACTACACAATGGCTAAGGTCACTTCCATCCACCGACAAAAACCTCCCAAACGCTTGCAACCGCAAAAAAGAAAAACAAACAAACAAACAATTGTGGTTAAGCGTTGCAAGGCGCCTGCTTTGGAGGGCCTTGCTCTTCACTATCTCGAGGGAGTTGCTTTTTCCGTTACCCGCTCGAGCACCGCAGCGAGCGTCAGGCGAGGCAGTTTCACCTCTTCTTTTCCCACTTTTGAACAAAATGACCGCATCCCCACGTGGTGAATGATGCTGATTGGGGCGAAGCTCTGGTGGTGCTTGTCTGCGTAGACGCTGAGCCGCAGCATGCCGAGCCTTTCGTTCGTTTTCATCCATGTCAGAAAGAGAATGTGTGCTATGGAACGTGGTTATATACGCATTTGAGCATTTGACCGCAGCACCCTCTCGTCTATAAACGTTGAGCCAATGCATGCAAAGTTTAACGCGATTATATACGCATTTGACCGCAGCGCCCTCTCCTGCATAGACGTTGAGCGGCTACATGCAACATTTCATCCATGACATCCCCAGCTCTTGAGTTACTACCACATCTCAGAGCCCCCTACTCGTCCCGCAGTCGTGGCAGAGTGGTTAAGGCGATGAACTGGAAATCCATTGGGGTCTTCCCGCACAGGTTCAAATCCTGACGACTGCGCAAACATTTTTTTTCTATTTTTAAAAAGACAGATGGAATGGCAATTGATGTGAGCACGGACGCCGGACAAGGTTAGACCCTCAGCAGCTTTGCCCCTAAAAGGGGACTTGTCATAGGGGCCGTGACAGTTTTCGGATGTGTTATCGGCGACCTCCCCGATGCTTTTCTGATAATAGGAATTTTTAGAATAAAGTACGCAATTTTAGCGCACGCTAGTGCTACATTTAGCGCTTGTATTAGCGCACGCTACGTAAGAGAGTTTTAGAATAGCGTTTCTCCGCCGCGACGCAAAAGCCCTAGCAGCTCGCGCTTGCGACGCCACCAAGATACAGTCACAATTTTTATTTCACGCTCGAAATGCTTTAACTTAAGAAACAAGCAAGTTTTTTTGGTTCAGAGTACTCTTTTAGATTTGTTTAAACATGAGAATGCGACGCGAGCGGTTGACAGGTCGTGTCCGGTGGCGTCGTCTCGGCAAGAGAGGCATTGTGTACTGACCTTCGCACATCGTACCTTCGCCGAGAAATGTTCGCGCGTCGCAAGCATCAAGTTGCCGGGGGTCGTCGCCAAACCGAGAACAAAGTCGTCCCGTATTGAAAATCGCAGTCACGAGGATGCCGCCGACGTCGCACTCACGACGCTGCCAAAGCAGCCGCGGACATAATCCTGGAAGCCGCCATTTTTTAACTCTGCTCGTTTTGGCTTTAGCCAACTTCTCATCACGAATCCTCCTTGGAGTAGCGCAAAGACTCTTTGCGTACGCACGCTATTTCTGAGAAATAGCGCACGCAAAGCGCAAAACCTGCTTTACGTTCGGAGCATGCGCAGTGTCGACGACGCTATTCTTTCCGTACGCAAAGCTTTAGCGTGCGCTATTCTAAAACTCCCTTATAACTCTCCGAAACCCCGCGTCTGGCAAGTGAGAACCTTTTCGTACTTTCCAGCGCGAGGGCATTTTGGATGGGGAAATAACAGTTCACTTTAGGGGTGGTCAATAAACGCTCTTGGACTCTGCCTGTCCTTACTCTGGTACGTGTCTCTTTTCTAATACATTTGAGAGAGAAGAGAGACAAAGCAGCGACCATTGGCACGACGGAGGTATTTATCGAACCGACCCGCGGTAATGTAGACTGAACGTCGTGTACTTTGCCACGGAGATGCGGGACCGTGCTACTATAGGTTTGACATCTTCTTAGAGATCGCCCCTGCTGTTGAAATTAACCTTTAGTTACTCTGTCAGTAGCTCTGTTGGTAGCGAACCCCCCGCATAAACATACATGCGGTGGTCACCCGTGGTACTAACCGAACGGTTCAGCGGCAGCCCCCGATCAGGGGACACCAAGACTACCCCGCAGCTTTCTCTCGAGATCGTCGCTACGGCAAGATTCGAACGTCAGCCGCACGGATGATCGATCCTTTAAGAAGAAAGAGCACGCACCACAATAGGACTGGGTCTAACAGTGTTCAGTGGAACACCCAGACACAGTCCCAAGCCCCCGTGCCGACAAGGTAAGATGGAAAGGCTCATATTGTCGACACTTTCCCAAAGCGCTGTTCAGTGGATGCAAAGAAGGATCATTGCGACACTCGTTCTCTATCCGATACCCGGGGGAGTCCCACCCGTTCCCGAAGTGCGAAAACCTTCCCTCGCCGGTGTCGTCATAACCCAAAACACAGGTTCCCAGAACGGCCATCGGGGAAGGACGACCAACGGTCCCTACAACCTTTTCCTTTGACTCCCCACAACCTATAACCTCTCGCTTTCCATAACCCTTGACTCACGAGCTTGCATGACGTGTGACTCCTCATGACCTACGGCTCATGGCCATTGACCCCTGGTTCCCCATGGGCCATAGCCTCCTGCTATTCATGAGCGTTGCTCCTGAGCTTGACCTTTAACTCCTTATGACCTCTGGGTAATGACCTTGACTTTTGGCTCTCTATGACACCATGAACTCTGGCTTATGACATCTGATATTATTTTCGCAGAGAAAAAATTATGGAGATTTTCATTGAAAAGCGGAGAAGGCTAGCGGTACGGGGGCGGAGGGGGGGGGGGGGGGGGGCACAAAGCGCACCAAAGAGGACGTAAGGCTCTGAGGAGCCATCTCGACAGTCCATCAATCCTTCCCCATTTTATGCCTCAGCCAGACGACCCGGTGATGACCATCGAGGCCTTGTCTGCCATCCCCTCCCCACGAATATTGATCGCATGGGTCGATAACGCTCCACCTTGCTAAAAAAGGCAGTGAGAAAATAATCGAGTGAAAGACGATATCCCCGTTGTTAACGCGGAAATAAAATACCACGAACTTACACCGGCGCGAGAACCATTTTAGCGATGTCCTTACGACGCTTTCCTGTGTCGTAGAGCCCTCACCTCATTACTGCGACAGTAGCGCACGTAATGAGGACGAATGATACGCCCTTGTCCCGAGACTCCGGAGAAGATATGAGACACTCCTGATACCTCTTCGTATAAGGACGTTCGCAGACATGAACTCGGACAATGTTACTGGATGCGGAGCTCTGCTTAGAGTACCTTCCGGAAATAGAGATTTGTACAACAATAGAAACACGGATTTCTGTATGGATATAAACCGGCGGAATCGGATAAGGTTTCAGAGAAGTCCAAATCTACATGTGGTCTGCCTGCGCTGCTTCGATGTTCGTTTTCTCTGGAAATAAAAGTAATTCGCTTCAGAAAGCCTTCGATTCATTACGTTGGCCGGGAAACAGCTTCTTTTAGGTGCTACCTTTTCACTGATCCACGGCCTTCAAAAAGCCTGTCTGAGATTAAATAATGGCTCACAGTATTTGTTTTTCCCCCGTAGAGCAACGCGAAAGGTGTGCTTTTAGTGAAGTCAACAAACGGAAAAGAATAAAAAAGAGAGAAAAGCCGATGAGCAATTGAATATGTTGGAAATCAGATGGCCTTGTAAAACGAATGAAAGGAACTAAAGATAAGATGAAAAGTAATTTTTCTGATAAGTTTTTCGTTAGTGGTAGCGGCATGTTATATATATAAACATCTACTGTATTTAAAAAATAGAAAAAAAAAGAGAACAACGTCTGCAGTGAAGACAAAGTCATGGGCCCGAGCACGTATCCTTAAAAAGTGACTGTACAAACAAAAGCGTGCACATGCTGAGTATAGGCTTGTGGACATCGCATGTCTAGTTTCGGTTTCGCCTCCGGCGTCTGGCAACAAGAGCCTGCTGAGGTATGCCGCCGGAGGGCGCGGGCGTTTGAGTAAACAGTTTCGGGTTACACTTTCCGAATCAGAGAGACACGCTCGTACCGGGGGCCAACGCGCTCATGTATTGCTGTTTTTTGTGCAGTCAAGTATAATAAATAGTTTTATGTACCGGACATCTCCACTACAGGCTCACTCGCCCATGCTTTTGCTTTTACGGTAGACTTTTGTGCGAGATTAAGTATAGTAAGATGTATTGTAAGAACGAATAATTACATCAGCAAACACGTGCTACTTTGTTCAGTACCTTGTTTTCCATTAGGGTGTTGTTAAGGATAAAGGTTTCTTAAAAAGAGATTGCTGAAGCTTTTTCGTCTGTAGAAAAGTATGTCAATGGTTGAAATATAGTGGCGCAGTTAGCGGACATTTTTTTTAAAGATTCTATCAGTGTTTTAAATACACCTTTTTTCTTAATGCAGCTCCCTTGAACTTGAATTGGTAGAGATAGTATTTAGCCTTATAATTTCAAGATATGAAGAAATGAACGAGGTCTGTACACGATTACTGTTGCGAAATGTGCCTAAATTTCAGTGACCGAGTCGCGCTTTCAGTACTATGTTTAGCACGTCATTACATAAAAGGATGCGCTCATATTTTTATATAACAAGATTTGTACCATTCGTGTCTGTCACATTCATTTGTTACGCCAATAGAAACGAATTCCGAACGAACAACTGTTTTGGCTCCATGAAGTTATGGAAGCGGATTAAAGCAATTTGAATTTCTTTACCTTTTTAGACATTTCTTCATTACGTTTTATCCATTTTCGTCTTGCGTCTTTAATTTTTTTTTTCTGTCGAGATGTTTGTTACACGAAATTGCCTTATCTCACATTATAGTAAAATCCACGTTTACGATTTGTCAAAGCGACGGCCTAGAATGACGACCGAACAACTTCTGATAGAAACGCTGAAAGTAGGATTTCATGCTTCCTCGAACCGGACAGGAAAAAAAAAAATATATATATATAGAGGGAAAAAAGTAAAAGATGTCAAACAACGGCGCGCGAGGTGGAGGGTTTCTCCGCGTCACAGGCGTGCACGACTGCACTGCTGCAAAGCGGAACTCCAACAAAAGGGAGCGATGCATCGTCGATTGGGCGCGACGTCTGTACTTGGTTTTTCTTATATCAGATACGCAGGTCTCTCTGGGCGACTTTCTTAGTGCGCGTGCACTCGTGCGTGCGTGTTTATGAGCGAGAGATTGTCTTTGCTCGTCAGCGAGCGGGAGAGAAAAAAAAGGAAAAGCAAAAGCAAAGCTGAGACTGAATGTTTTGGTCCGTGCGTGTGTGAGGAGTGCGTGTTTGCGCGCGTGTACGAACTCGTGGATTCAACGAGCCACACTTTGCGTGGGGGGCGCCCAAGTGTCTCGCGCACGGCGGCCGGGCGGCCCAATCCGAAATGTTGGAGACGCTCCAAGAGTTGCCCAGCGGCGCAAACTCTTCTTCCCAAAAGCGGCGTCGGAGAAGGGACGGTCTACAAAGGATGATGCTCCGTCGGATTGAGGCAGATAATGATTTATGGCCTCTTCTTCCGGGCGCCGCACGGGAGGGGAAGGCGAACACTCTTTTGTCGGTCAGGAGTGAGCCGATAGGCGTTCGTCAACGGCGTCCGTGGCTCACGCTAAAAAAATCGCTTGTTAAAGAAAAAAAATAAAAAAAATAACGCCCGGCATTGGGGTTCAAAGGCGGCCCTTCGAGCGACGCCTTTCGACGGAATACTTAGCTATTTGGGCAGCGGTCACTTAAGTTGCTGTCAACTGGGCCTTTCTCGGGGTACAGGGTGAGCTAATTTGTTGCTATAGATCCGTTTGCGTTGACGGCGGATGGAACTGAGGACGATCTGAATTTTTTTTGGACTATAAAATGGGCGTTTGGAGAGCTAGGTGGTTCGAGCACTGGCGTGTTTCCATGCCAATTTCTGTAAGATTTTTTTTGTTTTTTGTTTAATGGGATAACGCGGAGTTGTTTGTCCGCGTCTGATTTCCTTTATATACTTCCTCTCCTCTGCTCCGCCGCGCGAATGCGCGGGTCGTGGGTCGCTGCTCGTGCGCGTCATCGGACTACGGACGGATAGAAGTCGGACTCTAGCTGGAAGTGCCCCAGTCGTCTTTACAAAGCCTCGCGAGGAAAGGACATGCGACTGAAGAGGGCATCGCCGAAGAGAAGTGGCAGCGCACTGAGGCTTGGCGTGTTCGTCATGTCAACTGACAACGGTACACCGGAAAGGAGAAAGGGCGACCTTCGGCTAGGGGCAAAGTCAAATTTGGGGGTTTTACGTGCCAAACCAACGACGGGCATCTGGCACGCCCCAGCGGAGGACTGAGGATTAATTTCGACCACCTGGGGATCTTTTGACGTGCAACCGAAAGCTCGGTTACACGGCGCCTTCTCCGCAATAAGCCTCCGTCAGATTGTAGGCACCTCGGCCGGGATTCGAACCCGCCACATGGGGATCCGGAGGCCGACGCTCTCGCCTCGGAGCCACCGAGGCGGCTTCGGCTAGGGACAACGAAGCAAGGCGGGATCGTTCTGCTACCACCGAGGGCCGGATGTGGAACCGTGGTTCGTCTCAGTTTAATCAACGAAATATGCCAATTCACGCAAAAGACGTCGTTGTATGTTGATGTAGTCTGCAGCATATAAACCTAAAAACTCAGGGCGTTCTTTTTTTTTTTTTTATGAAAGCGCCAGTTTTTAGAATTAGAAAAGCAACAGGAATCTTTGCGTCTTTTTTTTCGTCACCAGGTGCAAATATCACATTGATCATACGAATGCTTAAAATACTTTTTTTTCCTTCAAATTGAGAGGTTATTTATGTGATCTCGCTGCATCATTCAATTACTTTTTTTCGACTGTAGGTGACAGTCACTATAATTCCGGCATTTTTGATTTTCTAAGTGATAGGTTAACAGAATCAATATTTTTTGAACCGACTGACGAGCTTGAGGTTTTTTCAATTTTCAAAAGTCTGAAAGATACGAATAGCCTCGACTCTCATAATATACAAAGTCGCCCAGTAAAATATGTTTTACAAATAATTACACCATGTCTAACACATATTTATAATGTAGCGCTTATGACGGGACACTTTCCAACAGCTATGCAGCTAGCCAGAGTAGCCGTAATTTATAAAAAAGGAAATAAGAACGACTTCGGTAACTATAGACCAATATCTATACTTCCGTTTTTTTCTAAAGGGTTAGAACGAATAATTCATCGCCGCCTCAATCATTTCTTCTTAAAGCATTCTGTAATATCCGATTGCCAATATGGGTTTACTAAAAATAGATCAACGGAACACGCCTTGCTTGCCCAAAAAGAATATATTTTGAACAATTTTGAATCACAACGTCTTACTCTTGGCATTTTTATTGACTTTAGTAAGGCATTCGATACTGTAAATCATAAAATACTTATCGCTAAGCTCGAGCATTACGGCGTACGAGGACACGCCCTCAACCTTATAAAATCATATTTAAGCTCACGATTACAATATGTTGTAATAAACCACTCTCGCTCCGATTCCCTTCAAATTTTTAATGGTGTCCCTCAGGGTAGCATCCTTGGACCACTCTTGTTTAATATATATATAAATGACATTTCCAATATTAGTACCCTTGCAAAGTACGTTATTTACGCTGATGATACGAGCCTTTTCTTTTCCTCCTCTGACGTTGAACAACTAACTGGCACTGCTAACCGAGTATTGGCATTATTATCACGGTGGTCATTAGTCAACTCATTGAAAATCAACAAAGAAAAAACTAAAGCTGTAATATTTCGTCCTAAAGGAAAGCTTGTAATGCACCCACCGCCTTTAGTTTTGAGTGACACCATTATCGAGTATGTAGAAACGTTTAGATCCCTCGGTGTAAGTTTTACCGCAACGATGAAATGGGACGCCCACATAAACGAGGTTTGTCTTGCCCTTTCTAAGGTTGTAGGAATAACCTCGCGTAATAAGTACGTTCTACCTGAAAAAACTAAACTTACTTTGTATTACGCTTTCTTTTATTCATATTTAAGCTATTGTTTTCTTGTCTGGGGTAATACCACAACATCCAATATTCAGAAGCTTCTGATCTTGCAAAAGAAAATGCTACGTGCTATTACAAAAGCTCCATATAATTCCCCAACCGGGCAGGCTTACTCGCAGTTTAAAATTGTGCCTGTATATAATTTATTTGAATATAGATTCGCGTGTTTTTACAAAAATAGTATAGCTAAAAACGATAATTTTCTTTCACGTATTGTTTCTACTGTGCCCCACAATACGCCTTATGCAACCAGGGAAAAAGACAGCTTTGTTTTACCTAGATGTAGAACGAACTATGGCTTTACAATGTTGCGATATATCTTGCCTAAATTTTTGAATACTCCTCTATGTGATCACTTGAATGGTATGTCTTCTTCTGTCCTTAGGAACGCTTTTCTATAATTTGTCTGTACTTCTCATTTTTGTCTGTATTGTTCATTTTGTATATATATATTATTTTTTACCGCGTTTACACTGCTGACTTGTAAGGGTGGCGAGGCCCGTCAAGCAGTGGACGACACTGCTTTTTTCTTGCCACCCTCAGTTTGTATTTCAAGCTGAAATAAACGCTGATTGATTGATTGATTGGCATATCCACTCATCTAAAACTGTGAACGATTGCGAGCTTGTTAAAAGTCCACTTTCGTAATGTTTGACTTCGGTGCGAGTGGCACGTATCTTCGATGTCTTCTTTTTGATGACCCTAAAGGGCCGCCCACACTAGCGAGAAAACGCGCGTGGCACGCCGATCGCGGCAAGTAACAAAATGTCGCCGAAGCACAGTCAGCGCCACGAGCGCGTGCAGAGACACGCCCTTTATCTTCCCGCTTAACCGATTTATCGGCGCGCCGGGCGCGTTTTCTCGCTAGTGTGGGTGGCCCTTAACTCGCCTGCTCAGGCTTTTTCTTCCGCAGCACTCGGTGAGAGCTGTGGTATAGAGTCCGAGATAATTCGGAGACACCTAGTTTAGCCCGATAGCTTGGTTCTCCAAGACTGTACGTAAAGCTGTACGGCCCCAAGTTCGCCTCCCATGACCGGCGTGACGAACGCAAACGCCTCGGTTAGGGCCACGCCCAGCTTCGGGATCTGCATTGCTGCGGAACAAGACGTTGCCGGGAGCGACTGGAAGTCCGCGTCCAGGTAGATAGCTGGTGAGCGACTTGCTTGGGTCGTCCCACCTCGGCACGAGTTGGCTGTGCTCAGGCCCTAACCTGGAAACTTGGCCAAAAAGCAGGCGAGAAATCGCCTGCTTTTGTCAGGTTGGCCAATCGTAATTGGCCAACCTGACACTGGCGCCGGTAAATCATAGCTGCCGGATTTCTCGCCGACGTTTTCTCCAAGGGTTCAGATTAGGGCCCCGTTGTGTGCGTGATGTTGTTGTCGGCCGCGTCGTTGCGGCCGCGGGCAACCCGTGGCGCGCATCAAAGGTGCGATAGTTTCGCATGAGATGGCGCTACCCGTCAAGCGTCACCCAGTTGTTATGGCAACTGCTTTTGACGCCCCACCGCCCCATGTGATAAGCGCCGCGAATGCGTCGTGCGACAAACTTGGTATACGGTCCCAACTGATAACACTCAGTACGCCGTGCTTGCCAGTCTTGGGTTATCTGAGCTTTCCGGAACGCGAATGCGAAATACCTACGCCTAAGCCTCATAAGCGTCGTCTAGATGAAATAACGGCGCACGTGAACGACTGAAATGTAGATTGTATGCTCCGTGACAGTGGGTGTGAATGGACACCTAGAAGCTACATAAAGGTAAGCAGGTTTTGCTCTTGCCTGACATTATTCCCCTCAAGTAGATAGGTGCCTGCCAACGTTGCGCCGAAGCTCGCAATGCGTCGCATAAATGTGTTCGTTAGGATATAGTAAGCTTGAGTTTGCGGAGTTTTTTGTCAATGGCAATTAATAAATCAATGATAAAACGTCTAAGCGTTACGTTAACATAAAAAAAAGCTGCCTCAGGAACCTAACGGTTTTGATTTTCTTTCATTAACACGCAGGGGGTAATATAAACGTTGAGTTATAACAAAGCGTTTTGAATCTGTAACACTTTTAGACCGCAGACTTCCCAGTTTTATGGGTTGCAGATATACGTCCTATTCATTTTATGCGTTTACTGTTCTCTACTTAGCAGAACTTTCCCTGCATGTCCAAGCAGGAAGTAAACGAGTATCGACAGCCTCGTCGGTTTACCGTGACTTGGTGATGTTCGTTTAGGAACGCAGTCCGACGCGAGCTGACTGTGGATAACATTTCTTCTAAACTGTCGTTCTTGTCAGTGGCAGAATGAGAAGGGCACGACGCCTCTTTTGGATGCCCAACCTCCGGTACGCGCTTGCTGGCTCTCCGCCGTGCTTTGCCTGCGCGTGCACGCTTGAGGCTCACGAGACGCCGAAGGATTATCGAAGGTTGGCAGCTCGCGCTGGAACAACTGAAGAACCTCACTGCCGTTCTCATCCTGCCGGTGACTGTAGGTGCAACGCATGGCTGAAGCGAAAATTCCGCACCCAACCTGCCATCATGACCAGGTTGCTCGATCGCCAGTAGATTACTGCATGCCGAATGTTTTCATTTGGCATGCTTAGCGTAACCATGCATGCCGAATGTTTTCATTCGGCATGCATGGTTACGCTAAGCGGTAAGGCAAACCGCTCGATAGTGCCGTAGGGCTTAACAATTGCGACCACTTTTTGCTAGAACACTACAGCTGTGGCCGTTCAGTATCCCCAGCGCCAAGCAGGGGCCAGTCACGTAGCCAGGGGAGGGGGGGCATGAGGCCCCCCCCCCTTGCCGAAACCTTCCATTGTGCTGGGGCCTCCCTTCCCCCTCATAAAGCATTTTGTCGATAACTGCGACCCCCCCCCCCCCCCCCCCCCCCCCCCCGAATCAAAACCCCTCCCGAATCTAGAAAAACAGTTTTGTACACCAGTTTTCAGTAAACAGTCAGGCAGCATTCGAATAAATATAAGGAACTAGTAAATTAACCTTAACGCTCCTTTCGGCGGAAAATACTGATTTGTTTGGCACAGTTACAAAGTTTCGGATTCTGATTACGGCATCGCCAGAAGAGCCTAGAGAGATGTCAGATAATACGATCACGACGGTTGCCACGCCGATGATTTATCAATGTAGATGTTTTTGCTCTATTAAAGGATACACGACTACTCAGCTTGCGAGTCAGCTTTCACTGGAAGAATCTTTTCCTGTTGACATTAATGACATTGAACATTTATCAATTGTCATAGAAATTGCGTTAGTATAGATGTTTTTCAGACCAGCGCTTAAAAGCGAAATAAAATTTGTTTTGTGGGTGTTTTCTACTGCTGGAAGAAGGCGTGGCTACAAATGGCAGCCACTGTTTCCGTTGTATTGATGGGCAATTTTGTCAGTGCTGTCGGAGTCATCGTAGAAGTCGATAACAACAATGGCATTTCTGTAATTTAGTTACATTGCGAAACAGTTGTAGATGTCATTCTTTTACACGACTAAAAGTAATCCCAGCTGAAATTTAGTTACTTTTAATCCTCAGTAATTGAAAGGTTTAGGTCATAATGCGTCCTGTGGAGTCATTGACCGACAAAACTACACTGAGTCTCTGCCTCGACTCCCGTCTGCCAGCTCGCGGGGCCTTGAAAGCGCCAAGACTGCTTCAGGGTGTTAACCGTGGACGCATAGTTGAGCAACTGTCAAGGCCACAGCACCCGCGGAGGGGTTCAAACAATGCCCTACTTAAAAGCGAGGCTGTCTTTCGTTGTCAGGGAGAGAGAGAAAAAAAAAATTGATATTGATGTGTACATTGACTATGCTATCGGGACTGCTGTTGGTCATTTCAAGAACTGAAGTTTCTAGCTTTTATGGAACTGTTTTATTTTAAACAGCTATGATAAACAGAACATCGACAACCATGATGGTGCTTCAGATAAAAAAAGAAAAAAGCCTTGTATTATGCTCTGAACTCGCCTGTCTTCTGATACCATAGATGAAGGTGAAAAAATACCCGTAGTGACGAATGTAAAACGCTGTGAAGCGAATTCTCAACGGTAGGACAAGATTAACATCACTGTGCAGAAAAAATACTAATCGCGTAGGAATTGTTTTAGTCAAAAAGCCCTCAAAGAGAAGTACCGTATTTTTCGGGTTATAGCCCAGAAAAAACAATTTAGGCAAAAATAAAAAAATAAAAAAGAAAGAAAAGGTTTTTGCTAGATAGTTTGCACCCGATGCAGTCGGCACATCGTGCGTAGTCCGCCCCTTATGCTTAGCCGACACAAAACATCTTCTCATACATGCACATCTTGACAAATGGTGGCTTTCTTAGCTCACAAAGAAGCTCGTATTACATAAATCGTTAATAACATATTCTTTCATTCAAAACATTCGTCACGTCTCATCATAATGAACGATCTTGAAAAATAAAATTTCTGTATATTCCGCACGCGATAGTCCGCACAGCCTAAATTTTCAACTTTTAAACATGTATAGTCTGCGAACTATAGCCCGGAAAATAAGGTAATGCTCATATTGTAATAAATATCTTTTTGCGTTATGTTATATTATAAATAACTACTTTTGAAGGAAAGTAATTCAACTGTTATGAAACTACAAGCAATCTACCCATGAGTGGCGACTGTTAGCCTACGATCTTTAATATGGATGGTGGAGCGTGTTGGTGTCTAAATGAGAACAACGGAAGAGTCGATGTCCCTCTTTCGTTATCGTAATTGGTATTTAATAGTAATTGTGCAGTACTGATTTACAAAGGCAATGATAACGTTGGTTTTTCAAGGTGGCAGTATACAGATATAGGTAAGATTGCGGGATATTAAATTTTTCTTGAGGTTCTTTAGGATTTATGTCGACCATAAAGTTCCAGTTTAGATAGGTGCTAAAAGTACAACCCTATTGCAGTTTTTGGCAATATTGCGGTTCTTAATTCTGGTGGACCAAATTTCAGGATAATGCAAAGGTGGTCTATAAGACCCAACGCAAAAGCTATGTTGGGCATGGAAATAAGCAAGACGATACGCTTCCTATAGGTTCGACTCGGTATTGAATATTGTACCTTCGTTAATATAACGGATAATATAATAAAACTGGTCACAGTTAGCAACTCCTTGCCGGTTAGATGAACCAATGTCCGCCTTCGTATGAGACGACGGCTTCATGTCAGATAAATGTTTTTTGTCACATGAGCATTCTCTGGCATTAAAAAGAAAATCCATGCAGAGCGAGACTTAGATCGTCCGACGCTTTTGTTCGGGATGCTGCCTTCATAGAGTTTATAGCACCGGCCTTTTCGTTTTCCGGGATCTTTTTCTAATCGGCCACTGTTGCACGGAGCCTCTATATAGGGTGGCCGCGGTTTTTTTATACGCTGTAAAATAAACCGGATAAATCAACGATTGAACTTTGCAAACTCAAACTTCCCCCGATTCTGTATTTGGGTGGTGGATTTTACCTTGTAATATTTTAAGGCATTCTTTCCTGTAAAAGAATGAGACCAACAAATTTGACAAAGTCAACGATGGACCTGTTCGCAGACGACCGAGTTAGCGACTATTGAAACTTGTGGCGCCATCTCCCGATAGGTGCAGCGAGCAGGCGACGTACCCTGTTTTCTGCTAGCTGCGCCTATGCGGAGATGGCGCCACAAGTAACATTCATCGTTAAAGCAGGGGCCACATTAGTGTTTTAGTATTTCGTTCCGCTACCCCCATAAGGATGCTCAATAACGATACGATGCATGCGCAAAGGCGGCGGCGGATTATGGGATATCTTTATCGGTGTCATCGGCACGATCTATTAAAACTCTATTTGGGTGTTTTCGTAGATTGTTTCTCCGTCCCGCGACGTTCTCCGGAACTCGTTACCAGATTTGGTACCGTTCAGTCAAAGCCAGCAGCGCGCACGCGCACTAGCAGCGTCTTCGTTGCAGAGTAGGAAAAACGGTCTATGAAAACTCCCTATCAGCGATGGAAACAAACCGGCAGCGCGCGGCAGTTTTCATAGCAACTTGCAAGAACGCTGTGACGTGGCGGCATGGCATAGGTCCACTTCTCAGCGTTCGCGCAAGTTGCCATGGAAACTGTCGCTCTGCGCCCTTTTTAATCGCTCATGTGGCCACTGCTTAACTCCGTCTTCTATGAATACGTCTACCGTTGGCTTTGGCAGATGTGCTGGTCTCATCCTTTTTACAGGAAGACTACTGCGCTTTGAGATTTCACAAGTTAAACTTGACCACCTAAATGCACATTCGTCGAAAGGAGTTTTCTATGTACAGGCGCCAATTTTCCCGGTCTGTGTTACAGTGTAGCAAATACTGGCCCCCCTATTCTCAATTAAGTTTGTCCCAAAACTTTGTATATTTCGCTGGAGACGATAGGCTCTTTCATGCAGCTCAACGCTTAGTGAGCTTCCCATGATGTTTCATACGCAGAATTTGTTCTCTGAATGCGAAGCATTAAATAATTACGCGAAAATATTTGAAAGAACAAGTAGCAAATACAGATTTTTTATAGTTTCTCGCCCAACCACGGACATGATTTGTAGTAAATCCTTAAAACAATCGGATAAACGAAAATGACCGATTCTATGACGCGTAGGTGTTTGCTTAATTTGTATCAGTCAAGAAAAGGTCAGCACGTACTGCGTGTTGAAATACAATTCCAGCCTGTCTTTTTGTATTTCAGCCCTCTTCCAAAGGATTTATTATTACGTTCGAGAATAATGGCGTGTTGACGCACCTCAGCTCGGAGCACGTGGAGCGAAGGGCTGCAGAACACGGGAATCCTGGTGACAATACTCAACCGTGCTCATTTCAATTCGGATGATCATCGTATCGGCGTGCGGTCGTGTATCGCTAGTGCCTGACGCGCGTTCAAGACACTATGCCAGCAGTGGTACTGCACTGGCAAAACTTCTCATCTTCAGAGGTAGTACCCCACGCCAATAGATCGATCTCACCAACCAGTTTCGCTACGCCGCCGATGCCGGCATGCATCGTGGGAACTGTAATCTTTCTGCACGCGTGACAACCCCGCTGTGGGTCGGCACGAGCAGAGCACGAGATGGCACGAGCTGACGCGTTCGTTGTCGCCTGCCTTTTGTGAGCCATACAATTATGGCGGCACGCACGCTTGAAACGCGTGGTGAGATCGGTCCATTAGTGCTGATTAGCTTCTCTCTGTCTAAACATGCCTATAATTAAGGGCTACATTTGGAACAGATTGGGATCGTATTTCCGCACCCAGCACGTGCTGACTTCTTTCGTAGTATATTCTTTAAAATGCCGTATAAAATTAATTTGTTTCTGTACAACTCGTATAGACTTGCGTAATTGTGCCGCGTGTGGAATTACGACCCAGCCAGATTTTTTGTGTTCCAAGCATCTTGAACACGCATATTCTCGCTTTATGGCTAAAGAGTGTTTCGTGACCCTTCCAGGTATGTCTTCGTTCATCGAGCGAACGTGTCTCTGGACGGGTTGCGGGAAGTTTGTGAAGACCAAGCTGGGGTCCAAGTATGGAGTCTGCCCCGAATGCCGTCACGTGACCTGCTTCACATGTAAAGCGGTTCACGAGGGGATCAGCTGCCGCACTTTCAAGAGTTTCGAAGAGCACCCTCCGGTGGCCCAAAACGAACTTTCGGCACCAGTTCCAGGGGACACTGTAACACGCCAGGTAAAAGGAATGTTTTTTTTTTCGCACATGTACTCATGAATTGCACGGGACGTCATTGCATCATGCGTTTAGTAATTACTACTTACCTGTTTTTTTTCTTCCAAAATACACAAGAAAGACAAGAGGAAAAAAAAAGAAGCGAAAGTGCGACGTAAGTTGGGCAGACAGTCGAACAAATTTTTGATAATACGCGTGACTCTTCATGACTGCCTAGCACGATATTATTAACAGTAAATAAACTCGATGGAACTCAAATGTAAAACAAAACCCTATTAGTAATAAATGTTGGTAATTGGGGTAAACGAAGAGGAATAACATGAAGAGTTCTTGGAGCAAAAGTAGTCTCCTCGTTTGCCTGTGTGCAGTAGCATTTTTAAGGTTTAGCTTGCAATTAAGGGTTCAGATTATACTTCATGATAAAGACAGTCGCGACTCTTTTCGTGTCATTGTCGGGTCTGAAAGATTTTTCACTTCTATACGCGCAGTCTACCCTAGAACTGCAGACAAACAAAATACATGAAATGCCTTTCGAACAGAAGTGGTCAAAATAATTCGATCCTTTCACTTAAAATTGATCTTTAGTTTTACGCCATTACAGTAACCTTTCAACAATTCTGGCTCACAACCCACTTCAATACGCGCCTCATCCTAGCTATACGAGAAATGTAGTGTATATTGCCAACCCCAATGAAAGTTTTCCCGTCTTCCCTTCACCATTTTAAATAGCCGCAGCTGCTGTAAACTTTCGGTACGGTATGCAGGGACTTTTTATTTCGTTTTGAGGTGCCTACATTTTTTACTAGACTTGTTGACTCACTGAATATTTATGTAATGATGTTAGACAAATTTAATTGTGCGACTCTGCCCTCGAGTGTCGATATAGAGAAAATATGAATCAATCGGTGAACAGGTTGCGATTTACCATAGACGTCCGTTTTAATGTGGGCAATTTAATTCCAGGATCTCTCACTCACAGTTCTCGGCGAGGCCTTTATGAGATTTCTACGGTTGGTTGGTGACGTCCCGTTCGGCTGACTCTTGATGCCTTGGAAGATACCACTATTTGTTGACTGGGTCGCGTCCTTGTCTTTTTTGCGCTATTTGATATGTTTAACTAAGATGAACCTACTAGCCCAACAACGTATCCTACAGTCCTCTCTCCACTGGCTCAACACCGGAGCCGGTTGTTGAGCCCACCAAGTTTGCGCAACTTGGTTGGGGTTGGTTCAACTAAGGCCCAGAAAGGAAAATAGAAGATCTCAATAAAGAGGCTTTCAGGTTCATCACGGCACTACTCAGGAAGACCATACTTGAAAATCTATCCACCATTGCTCGGATGAGCCGATTGAATGAGTTTCAAATGAAGTCCAAGTATGCCAGCGACTCAAGGTCTATTCACACGATGCATCTTGTTGGTGAATCTTGTATCGCGAAACTAGGTTTAGGGAAACAGATGCCCCGCGTGAACGCGACCGAAGAACTGGCGCGCCTCCGAAAATGGTTGCGCGAGCTCATTCCTTCTGGAGCAATCTTTTGCTGAAACCTCACCGAGGCCTGTCATTCACCCGAAGAAGAAACGCGGATGATGCTAATGTCCGCTAGACAACGCTATGACATCTGACCTTCAAGGCAGAGCAAGATTTTTGAGGAGACCGATTTTTGGCCGATTCCGTATCCGAGCGAAACTGGCCAAAGCCGAACGAAGAAACCAAACTTGGCTGCGAGCATCAAGCGGAGAAGCGGTGCGTACGGGCGATACTGGTTAGTGCTGTTGGTGGCGCAGTGCAGATTCCTGAGCAATCGCGACGAGTGCAATAACTACATGCAAACATTATGACTGGGTATGACTGATCTTTTACCGCTGCAAAAATACATCGAGATCATCCACCTGTTCTTTGACGTTCCCGATAATTGCGATAAGAAGTAAGCGCAGGCCTCAAAAGACTCGAGTTTGAAGTTTCGCTGGGATAAGCAGGCTGGTTGTATACAGTAGATACAAGGATATGTTGATCATTGCTACCATTGATCATCATCTACTTGTTATGCCTGATTCACTTGGTCCGATTCTGCTTGCGATTTTCAGTATCGACGTCGACCATCTCAGTTACGTTTCACGCTTTTGCAGCCCGAGTGACTTTGCGACTGAAAATTGCGAGCGGAATCTCACCATGCGAATCGGGCTTTAGCGTTCATTCTACGGCGTCCACGCACAATAGCCGCATGCCACATTATTCACGCAAAGTTTTGCGGTGTACCGAGCTTATGTAATTTCGCCGAGACCGCTCAAGTAGTCAGACTTTGCCAGGAAGATGAAGAATCAATCAACAATTCGAACGCGTAAAAGAGCATGGGGACTCACACCGCTACCGAGAGCATCGGATTCCAATGGTTTATGGTCGACGGCGAGCTTCTTGCCCACACTCCATCGCGCATGCGCGGCGCCGGTGGAGTCTGTTAGGGGCGCTCCGGTTTGTAAACATGAGTTGTCTATACCAGCTAAAGCCAGGAGCACCTGACTGCATCATTCTTCCTCCACAGGAGAGGTGATCACAATCAGTGAACCAATACCGAGAAATCTGGGGCCCAAACGCCCAGTGAGAACAACCGCTGCAGCATGAAAACACAACAAAGAAGTTGAAACTATACTGGCGGACGACGAAAGTGTCATATATTACACGGACGCATCCAAGGGAGCACGCCAAGCCGCCAGTCCTTTTTACGAGTCGAAAGGCAACTGCAACGAGTGCAGACTGGCCCCCAAGGATGCAGCGTGAAAGAAATTGAACTCATGGCTATCGAAGCTGGCACCAAGGACGCACGTGAACACCCTAAATATAAAAACGACGGGGGTTTTACAGACTCCACAGAACACGCGTAGATGAGTGCAGAAAGAGCAGTAGCTTAAGCAAGACTGTCATCCGCATCCACCAAATGGCAAGGGCACAAGCATCCCAAGAAGTCGCAATACAATGGATCCCGAGACGCTCAGAAATATCTGGTAATGTAGTTGCGCACCAAACGGCTATCGAGCGCATTCACTTATACTCGCTAGCCCCGTCCTGGGTTCCACCACCCTTCAATTGAACGAGATAGGCCCAATCGACACAAAGGCTCAAGAGAAGTTGAGGAAGCAAATGCTAAAGAGCCTCATCCCCAGAGATCAATATCTCGCAGCCGCCAATTTACGGCCGGTGGAGCAGAGTCTGGGTGCATACTCCGCATCGCCACGGCCACGACTCCTGCGGCAAGAAAAAGAATACTTACAGAGTAAAAACCGGAGCCTCCACCAGACGATCAATGTCATGAATGTCAAGCCACGACTGGCGTGCATATACCCCATATTCAGGGAACACCGGTACATTGGTACGGGCAAGAGCATTTAAACAAAATTCCCAGTGCTCGGAAGACCAAGGTCGAAATGAATCACTCCACCTGGGGAAGTGGAGCACCGCAAGGAAATCCTTGACTCCGTCCTGGACTCCCATCAAGTCGGCAGGACTCGACCCCTTTATCTAAACCACTTTCACTGCCCTAACCCATCACACCATCTTCCGACCCAGATGACTTAAATAAAAAGGGCTCGGTGTAAATTTGTGCATTAAACACTTATTAATTCCGTCACAGTCGTCCTTCAATGGCTTTCTTTTTCTTTCCCCCCTTCTCCGTTCCTTCTTATTTGTCTTTTCTACTCTCGTATTTTTGTTTCTCCTCCATATTCTTCACTTTTCTAACGTGACATTCACATTAACATTTTGTACCACAATAATCATCGTCCCATTATTTCTTCAACAGATCGAAGCCAGTCTGAAGAATTTATCAGTGAGCGTGGCCGAAAGTCCAGAGCGTGAAGAAAACCAAACTCAAAAGTCATCAGATGAACAAGATCTAGCGGACGAGCGGCTAGCTACCTGCCAGTCCGGCAGCTGCAAATTTCAAGCCTTCGTGGACGGCAACGCCAAGCAGCTCTGCTGTCCGAAGTGCCACAAGATCACCTGTCTCGACTGCATGGTGGTGCACGAGTTCATTACTTGCGTGGAATACCAAACCAAGAAAAACCCCTTAATCCTGGTGCCAGAACTACAACGGGAAGGGGCAGCAGCCACACCAACAGTCGCGGCACCAGTGGTAAGACTAATTTAACTTCATTTCATTTATTATTCCCTCAGGGTCCGAGGGCATTACAGAGGGGAGTGGGTGGTTACTCAAAGCACATAAAAATATCATCGTTAAATAAGGCAAAGAAAAAAAGAAAAAAAAAACACGCACTACACAACATTTGTTAAAATGTTAGTAACAACAATTTTAAAATCAGAAGTGTTAGTTATTGAGACTATATGTACGGAAAGGCGATTCCAATCGATGGAGGTCTGGGGTAGAAAAGAGGAATTAAATGTGGAGGTGCGCTGCAATGGAGAATCCCTACCTTGACGTCATGGTCTACACGGGATAATATGTACGATGGCTCAGAAAACAATGCTTGGTGGAAAGCTGAGTTGAAGTGACAATTCTTGTGAAATAAACAATATTTTTCTTCGGAAAGAGAGGTGAAGCCAGGAGAGGGACGATTTCATTGAAGTTAAGGCGCGACCACATTGGCGTTTCGGAGGCCTGCGGCGCGACGGTCGTCGCTGCCGGTTGCCGGCGGAAACCAGTTTTCGGCTTCAACGTCACGACGTGCGGCGCCGCACACCCAACCGCTCCTTGCGCGGTTCAGAGCTAGACGCCGCACGCCGCAGAAGAGAGGAGCCAATGGGAGATGGCGTAGATAGTGACGTCGCGATGCCATGGCAACGCTCAAGCCGGTCCTCGGCGCCTCTCGAAGCGAAGGACGTGTTTTGTGTCGTCTGCTCCCCCTGTCCCCCTATTTCCCCCCGATGCCTTCCCCAACGGAGCGGTTCCTTGAAACTAACCACTGGGAAACTATACTATAGGAGAGGAATTCGGAATTACAAGTGAGTTTCTCCGTGGCACTTGTTGCACGTCGTCTCTGTTGTGACGGATGTCGTGTTGATTTGGTGACACTTTCGAAAGTAGCCTTCGTCTCTGGCGCGCCGCCGGGGCAGCAAAGCCCCGGCGGCGCGCCAGACCTCTCCTGTCCTTCGGTGTTTCGGTAGAACCAACCCGGCCGGACCCAAAACCTGCGCCTCCTTCCCTTCAGAGCGCGGCGACGTCGCAAGATCAACGAGCAGGTTAGGATAATCACATTCACGCTGATCACCAGGTCATTATGAACTCTTACCGTCTAGACAGCGAGTGCGGAACGGAAGAATCTAACGAAGAGCAGACGACGAAAGAGCGGGAAATCCGACGGGAGGCGCGATCGCGGGAACCAGTGCTGTCACGTGACGCCTGCAAAACGGAGGCCAATGTGGACTCCTCGCGTTGGGACGCCGGACGGCGGTACCGCCCGGCGGCGCCGCCCGGCGGCGCCGTTCACGCTAGTGTGGTCGGGCCTTTACACTGGCTATGCGATAGTTTGAAAGCGTCATCTGTGGTAAAAACATCATCGGTAATAAAAAAAAAAAAAAAAAAAAGCTGTCTTCATTGAGTGTTGAGAGTTGTTTATAGGGCGCATAAAAATATTCGGTATTTTCAAGTCGTTTTTTTTTTCCAAACTTTTTGCGGTAGGCAAAGGGTTAATTACCTCGCGCACGCCAAAGCGTAAGAGGCCAAGGGAGCTAAACAGCAAGACTGGTAGAAACTGGAGGAGACACAGTCAGCTAGCTGCCTTTACCTCTACCATAGTTCCTATATACTGACAGTCTGGCTGATCACAAGAAGCGGCCGCTGAAATGGAAAAGGTGGAGCGGCAGGCAGCGGATGAGAGGAAAACCACGTGACTGGAGCCCCGTTTGGGCGAGACGCCGATACACACTCCAAGCGAACAAGTATGTTTCGGGTACTCGTCACTGCAAAAGCTGTGCGCTGACGTCCAGGTTCCCCGATGAATGGCTTTTTGATGTTCTGTGTTATCAGATCCACGTGCTCCAAATCTGCGACTGGGCACTCTATGGCTCCGTCGTCGAACTGCCAGGCTTTTTGAGTATAGAGGAGGCTATGTTTCTACTCACTGTTCGAACGCGAACGAAGGACGCGGGCGTTCGGCGTTTGAACGCGTTCGAAGAGCGAGCAGCAAACAAAGGCAGCTATAGCTTTGCTTCTACCAACTGATCATTCCATTCAGAGTTTGGTGTTCTGACGTCTCCAGCGTGCGCCCGTCTCGTCCTCTTTGTTCATAGCCGTATAGAGCGGCATCCGAAATCCTAGGCCCCAGCGATAAAAGAGGGAAGAAATAATCTCAGACGCAGACTCTTGCGAAGAGAGGCTGCGCATAAAAACAAGATTTGTGCTTTTGACAGCCTTCTTCGCATCGGTGTTGTTCTTGGAGCTTCGTGACTTTCCATTTCTCACGTTCTTGCTCCGCAATATTTGCGAAAACATACAAAAAAAAAACGGTGTCTTGCAAAGAGCGCCACTCCCCCCCCCCCCTCCCCCTTTTTTTACTGTGTCATTATGTCGGCATGAAAAAAACATGGCGGCCCATGGAACAGAGCAGACACTAGTCTATAGCCAGGCAGTGGCACCCGGTCTCCAGCACGCGTTTCTTGCCTTTCGTCGTGCTTCGCCTGTGCGTGCATGCTTGAAGCCCACTATAGACGCCGACGCGTATATGAAGCTGAGGCTGAAGCCGGTCCAATAGACTGATCTCACTAAGCGTTCCACGCATGCATGACGCCACCCTAACATTAGTTCACAGGAGGCACTTGGGCAGTGCTCGAGACTTCCTCGCGCTACCTCTAGCTCTGGATTTTTCAGAGCTTTAGCGAAGTTGCCGCACGTGCAGAAAGACTGAAGTTCTCGATGCATCCCGGCAGCGGTGGCATAGCGAAACTTGCGGGTGAGACCGGTCTATTAAAATGCCTCTCTGCCGTTCTTATTCTGTCAGTGACTATAGTGTGTTTGTATTAATAAACAGCCGTGAAAGCTAATGGGGTTTGTGCATGTGAGTTATACGAAGACTGGTGCTCGTCACTTGAAAAATGAAATGGATTACAATTACAAATTACCGATCCTCAAGTGTAATGGATTGCCGTTACAAATTACTTTCGCTGAAAAGTAACGGATTACTCGTTACGTTACAAATTCTTTTCACGTTACTTTTTCCGTGCACTTATCCAGAAAACAATAGAAACAATTTTGATATTTTTTAAAAATGTTCCGCGACACTGCTTTTCGTCTTTCATACGCCAGTATTACAGTAGCCCTTGTAAATATAAAATATCGTATTTAGGCGAAAGATTGTAGGTGCACTCCGATCACCGGTAAGCTAACAAGGCACCGAAAGCTGCAACCACACCCGCCATCCCGCTAGCTTGCGGCCTCCGGAAATGATTCCTGGAATTGTGCAGACACAGCTAGCGGTGCGCATGCCCCGTAGGAGCGTCTACCTCCGTACGAGATTCGGCGCTAAAGAAGGGAAATAAGGAATCTCCCTTTTCACTCCGATGTTTCGCTTGTTATTCCCAACAAAAGAAAAACTTGGTTCTAACGTTAGTGTATAGCCAATGCAGAATGCAGGTGTCCCAGCTTACGTTCATGTGTTTCCGTAGATTGGAGTTTGCTGTTTTTGCTGATGACAATGTGTGCTTTTTGGCAAGCAAAGTATGCACTGACACTCTAGGTTTCCGTTCTCCTTAATGCCTTGAATTTCGAGCATCTCATTAAGATGGCCATGGAGACGACGGACACTCCATGACCGAAAACTCGACCAGTCGGAGAGGAAGTGGTGGTTACGGGTTATCGATCGTTCATCGGTTCTCACTTTCATACCAATATTCGTGTAGGCCAGGGGAGGGGAGGGCAGGAAGAGCGAGAGAAACGGTTTCCATCGGTCTCAGAAGACAATAGAGGATCACACCACTTTTATGCGTTCTTTCTCTCTCTCTGTCAGCACTTCTTCGATGGCCTAACCCCTCCCCCCTTTTAAGTTGACAGTTGACTGTAAAGGGAGGAGTGGACTCGACCACCATGCCCAGACAAGTAAACCAAAAGAAGTATCGTCTGCACCCTCGAATACGATGCCCATAGCCTGGCGGCGGGAGATTTTCAGCCGTGCCTCAAGAGCGTGCCAGAATAAAGTAGGGCACATCAAAGACAAAGAGGATTCGACCCCCTCGCGCGAGGCTACATCATTTGTTACGCGAGTTGTCGACCCACGAATCGAGGGGGTACGCATCCGCGTTTAATGTCTGTGCGAGTGGCGGGAGACTTCGATGAAGTTGGAAAGGGTGAAACGGTGTAAAAGACGAAAACAAATAAACACGAAGAGCCTCCTCCTGCCCAGGATAAGAAAAACGCTATAAAAGGCAGCGGAGAACCTACTTGCGGTTGTCTTACTTGATCTTTGTTTTTGTTATATTTGTACATGCCTTGCCCGTTTTTCTAGTGCTTCTAGTGATAGGTCATAAAAAAATCGTGCTTTCTTTTTGGCTATTCTCCCTTTCCTGATGTTTTCTATTTCCTTGAACTTGCTCTCTTCATGCTGCTAAATGTTCTGCTCGTACTGCTCAGTTACTGTATTATGCTCATATTTTTTAAAAAGTAGCGAGTAATTAATGTAATCCGTTACCAATATTTTGTAACGAAATTACAATACAAATTACTTTAAAAAAAAGTAAAGTGGCAATTACAAAATTACTCGAAAACGTAACGGATTACAAGTAATCTGTTCGTTGTAACTAATTACTTTCCAAGTCTGGCTATACGGCCAGTGGGACGTTATATAGGGGCGTCACAAAATAGTTCCTATAAAACTTGCTGAGCGTCATCTAAAACCACTAAATAAGTAAATTAAAATGGATCTGGTGCGTATGGGATGTGCGGTTCCTAGTGAAAGATATTGTAAGGAATTTCTTGGTTCAGCCACACAGTAACCATACAACTGTATATAAAAAGTTATAAGGAACTGATAAGAAGTTTCTTATAACTTTCTTTATAATCTTATATTGTTCTTATATAAGGTTCTTATTTGCCCTTACATGATCTTATCGTATCATATGCGCTCATTGGACTGAGCAAAATTTGTACACACGATTTTACACTGGGGGTGGCTCACTAAAGTTACCGCTCGATCAACGGGTGCAATGCCGGTGGTGCGTAAAACGCGAATACGGAAAAGCCGTGCGGTCGCGTTTTCGCAACACTAGACTTGCCTGTTTTACACGAAGTGCAGAAGTCTTAAAGCGCATCACCGCGTTTCCTATTCATCCCAAACCTTTCCTAAATTTGCTTATATAGTGCTTTTCGACGACAATCGACAATTTTCTGACTGTAATTACCCACAATATTTAAGGTTAACCCATTTTGATTAATTAACCGACTTGTTGCGAGGATTATTCCCCTATATTATGTCCCCCTGACCAAATAACTCCCGTGCACAAACCGCATTAGTGTAGATTTCGCGGCTTTTTTAAAACATCAGTAAAGCCTTAAAACAGCTTATAGATCGGACACGCGTGCTCTGGTAGCATTGTCATTGACAACTGAAACTCCTGTTCACGCACACCACAGCGCTACCACAGTGCCATTAGTCAGGGGGCTGTAATTGAAATTGATCATGCTGATGCTGCACTGACCTTGTGGATGCAGCCCTGCATCAGTGCTAAGTTACCCTCAAGTCAGCGCTGCATTAGCGCTGTTCCTGCTTTGCAGTGCGTGTGTCAACGGGCCTTTAAAAAGACACTCGTTGGTGGTCCGGGGGTTTGTGATTGCTTGACGGCTACAGTGAGATCGCTAAAAGCTAGAGGGAAATTAGAAAGTGCTTTAGAAATTGACGAGCTTCTACACCGTTTTATTTGCACTGTTGACTGGATTACACCTGCCAGGAGACCTACCCATGGAGTAAAGATGACGTTGAATGTTCTTGCTTCCAGGAGTGTTTCACGGAAATGCATAACCCGGCGGCAGCTACGCTTCCCTGCTGCGTATGCGAAACTTCGAAATTGCAGGTTCAGATTGCTGAAGTGCGGCCATGCTTGCATCAAGTTTGCCTGTGAGTCGAAGTCTTAAATTTGAAAAATGTTTGCCATGTTCACCCTTCACTAACAAAGTTCACATGCTATAGGTTTTTGGTAAAGTCTTAAATTCAAGCGTTGTTGCAAGAAATGACGTTAGAACAAACACATAGATTGCAACGGGATATTTGACAAGCTGCTTCCTGTAATTAATTCATAAATTAAGTATACAACTGTGAATGGGAGAATTACAAATGTCGTCGACTTCTAGGAGTACTTCGGTCGTGCAATCGGAGACTCGGTGTTTTAAATGTGGCTACCCTGTGTGCAATCTGAAACTAATAAAGCGTCAAGTGTTTTAACGCGATAGCGGTAAGGAGCTCGTATCGCAGAAAAGCCGGCCTCGGCAGCGTGGCAGAAAAGCCGGCGTCGGTGGCGTGGCAGGAAAGCCGGCGTCGGCGGCGTGACGCGAAACTCCTGATTCGTCGATATGGTCATGACGTCAGAGCCACATGACCTCGCGCGTCAATTTCAAACAGCCCACAACCCTCGCGTGAAACGCTACATATACGCGTGGAATGATAGCGATTAAAAACATAACATGTAACGCGAATTGAAGGTCGCCGCATGTCTCAAATGATTGCACTTTATATATACAGTAATTCATTTGCTTTACAAAAAATTTGAAGAATTTTTAGCGGAAATCAGACCCACGACCCTGTGGTGGCCAGCCATACATGGCACTGAGTAGGCCATGCAAAACAAGCTTGGACGGCGAATGACAATGCGATGCGAACGGGGCCCGATAACGCTATCGCGTTCCACTCTTAAAGGCGAAGCTTACGAGTCCTCCAAATTTTAAAATCATTATCTGCAAGAAAATTTGTAGCACCGATAGGGACGTAATCGTAGCTTGTGTCGCCCGTGCAAGACAAAGAAACGAGGACGACAACGAGCAATGTTGTCCCCACGATCTTTGATTGGTTGTTTGGCGTGTGTGCGTTCATTCTTTTCGTAAATCTTCATAAATAGCTGGTTAGAAGTCCCAGACTCCAGCGGCCCTTATAGGATGATTCGCAGATTTGCCTGGAATACTTCCGATCCGCCTAAAGCTAGACTGAAGGTTTTGCAAACTGCAAAGACAAACCTACGCGCTATTTTTTTTTTTAATTGTCATTTGTAACATTTTCAAACTGATTTCAAGCCCACGATGAAAAAAACGTGTACGAATGGGATTATACACGCCGGTCGGAGGGGCTCCAGGGCTACCTGTAAGATGGCGCCAATGTGTCAGTGCGTTCTATAGTCGCAAGAAGGTTCATCGCTTCCACTTAAACTCCAACTTAAACTTGCGAACCAGTCTTAGCACTGGGATTACTATAGCATCGCCAGAAGTATTGGCTTCCTGAAGTTGTGTGATGTAACCTCTTTCAGAACTTGCGTCGAGGGAGGTGCTCGCCAATCCCCCACGTACCTCGTGCGATGTCCAGCCAAGGATCCCGACGGGAGGCGGTGTCGGAGCTACGTCAATGATTCGCTGCTCAAAAGGGTAATCGTACGTTTGAAGATGCCGCATGTCTTGCTGCATAAACGTGCATGCATGCAGGACTCGCGCGGAGCAACTATATGCTGCATTTCCTGAGATTGGGTTTATTGGTAGTTGTACCGATCTCCAAAACATTTTAATGAGAGCACGAGACTGACAACAACAAAGATCACAGGAATGTTAATATCTTGAAGTAAAACACACACTCTTCGAGTGGTTTCACTCGTATACAAACACAACTCGATTTTAATAAAAAAAAAATTTACATATATGCCATACTCGTCAAATAATCCTGACCAGCAGATATCAAATGAAACAATTGCATTGCACATTCAAAGTAGGCAATTTTAAAGAGACGACATAGATATTCACGGTGCTAAATAAGTTTATTTCTAGGTTTAACAGTTGTTATTTTAGAGTTTGCCATTTTTTTACAGCTGTTCTCCTCTGCGGTTCAGGCGCACGCCAAGTGAATGAAACAGTTGTTCTCGGAAAATGTATTCTTCCTACACTCTTTATTTTGCACCACATTGCTGCACCAAATATACAATGTTCCGCGGAATGAAACGCTTTGCAGGTCCTTTCCGAGGAGATTTACCTCAGCCACAAGTCGCTAATGGGACTGCCCCTCCAGTCTTGTGCCACGGAGGACTGTACGGGAAAATTCAGCGTCTTGCGCGACATGAAAACCGCGACATGCCTAGATTGTCAAAAGGTCAACTGCATCCCTTGCAAAGCAATTCACGAGAACAAGACGTGCGAGGAATTTTTACAGGAGCTTGTGGCTCGACTAGACGGCGTTCCTCTTCAGGTGAGCCTCCTTCTTTCGGAAAGTTTAGTTTTTGCAACTGGGGGGCTATTGAAAGTGGTTTGTTAAAAGTTTGGGTCATGGTAAATGAAAAAGCGATTCTGTCCTCTGAACGTTAGACATTGGGAAGTTGGCTCTGTCCCAATGGACGTTCGGTATTTCCGCTGTAGGTAAGAAATTTAGCCAGCGCAGTACCACGTCTTGCCTGGGTGCTTTAACGTGAATCACGCTGTAGTCATCAGTGTTGCGGAGTTGCCACTCCGGAGTTGGAATGATTCCGGAATCATTCCGCATTTTCGCGACCCCGGAATGGAATGGGAATGGAATTGCGGCAACGTTCAGGGGACTGGAATGGGAATGGATTTGGATGCCTTTTGTCCGGAATGGAATCGGAATGGAATGGGCCAGGTTCTTTATATTTTATTTATTTATTTATTTATTTTTTACGTTCAGCTATACCGAGCCAATCAGGGAGTTGGTTGTTCAGAAATAAAATGAGCGGGAAACTGCGAACCCGCGTAAGGCCCTAGCAGGCTTATGCGCTAAAGAAAAAAATGCAATGCAAAAAACAAGCGTCAAAGCAACGAACAGAGGGGGGAGGGGGGGGGGGGGGGGGCGGTGGCGCCTTTCATGCGTCTGCGCCTGTAATATTGCACGGCTGGTACGTCATCAGCCGACGTGAACGTGACCTGCTGCTCTGGTGATCCGATACCCAGGAAGGAGGCCAGACGTGGCCTCGCTGTGCGGACCCAGACTTCGTACACTTTCGACTCGTCTCGAGCGCGCTGCTTCCCGAAGAGCTCGCACCTGTGCCGGCCATCTCAGGTCGCAATCCACGAGGTCCCTGTTTGAATGATGCTAGGCGAAACTTGAAGACTGCCATTCATGCGTTTGAGGCGGAGAGTCAGGAGGAAGGACAGTCACAACAGGGATGTCACCGTATCGATTTTTCAACCGTAACAGAAGATAATACATGCGCTTCAGGATGCTTCAGGTGGTCCAGTTTTCTCGAAAATTCCAAATGCCACTGCCTGCATGGTCTTCAACGAGGTCAGCTACAACGATACGTATTGTCCTTTCATACAGCAGCGTGGGTAAAGTTTCATGTTCAAGGCAACACCTACAAATTCAAGAATACTGGTTCATCCCACCGTGACGTCATGCAGTGCTGACAGGGGCGCCCTTATTGGACAGGGAAGTGGTGATTTTTTGATGGAATTTATTTTAGAGGTCGGTCTTTTCGTATCACTGGTCAGTCAGACAGGATGCCAGGGAAGGGACCGCGGTCAATCCTTGATGAAACGTTTTCTAAACCCATTTAGGACTCTTCGTCCGGAACCACTACCTTCAAGGCGAAGTGCCAAGCCTGCGGAAAAGTAATTTCCGGACCAAAAAAAAAAAAAAGAAGAAGAAACTTCCACTTCAAACTTAAAGCCTCATCTCAGTTGGCGTCTCAAAGAAATGTGAAAAAATGTATTGTATTATCAGTATTTATATTTCTGCCCTTCTTAAAATGTATTCTTGTATTTGTATTTCCAAAGACTTTTTCCCTCTTTTTAAAATGTATTTCCGACACGTATCACGATACATTTTTATGGATATATTTGAGACTTGATTATCAGTATCTCAGCAACTATTTTCATCTATCCCAGTATTTGTATTTCCAAATACATTTCTGAATATTTCTGCCCAACCCTGCAACGTAATGCAGCTGTCATGTGACACTTCTAACGTTTAGGAATTGGAGGAATGGAATGGAGCGACTTAGCCATTCCAGGAGTGGGAATGGACCCAGTGTCCCCATTCCTAGGAGTTGAAAGGAATGGAATTATCGAAAACTTTAATTCCCCGGAATGGAATTGGAATGGAATGGGGGTGCCCATTCCGCAACACTGATGCCGAGCTCTGGTTGGAACGATTCGTGTACGCGCTCGATTGCCAAACGCCGGCGTCCAACGTTCCGCGTTTGCATTCGAACGCATTCGAGCAGTGAGTGAAGAGACAGTAATCTGGGTAGTTTTGTTTGAACTCAAACACGCGTGTCGGGGTGGGTATTTTGATTCGACATTTCGAGTTGTACCGGGCGTCTGCGAGGAAACCGAACTCTGTTTTTCGCACCGCAAAAGTAAACTATACATCGCGGAGAGCCTTCTGAACGTAACCCCAGCCGTTAGAGCAAGCTGCCAAATTTTCAATACCGACCTTTATTTTATTCAAAAATTACAAGCGATTTTCTGAAAATTTCAATGGAAAAACGGCAGCCGACGGAGCTCTCCAATACATGGAGCTCTACGGCGCCACAAACCAAAAACGGGCAAAAATGGGCTCAATTTTTCCATCGAAAATTTCAGAAAATCGTTTATAACTTTTGGAGAAGATAACGGTTGGTGCTGAAACTTTGGCAACTTGCTCGAACGGCTGAGGCTACGTTCTGATAGAGTTAAAACTCTCAGCAATGTCTATATTTTTATGTGCGCAAAAAGCGGTACTTGCTCTTTCTTTTTTTTTTTTTGCCGACGCACGGTATATCATACTCCTACTTTTGCAATGAAAAAATGTCCCTACTTCTGCATTAAACAAAACCACTTATTACTTTTTAGAACATTATTTTTCTCCACATGAATTCTGAGGAGGAGCAAGGTGAAAGGCTACGTTTAGGCCGCTTGATTTTTGTACCCAGTTTCGTCGGTTTATATCGCTAAAAATTTTAACACTCGCAGTAATTCTTAAATGTGCCACAGATGGCCTATTCGTTCCTTGAAACTGATTTGATATATTTTATGCCAGAAATAAAAAGTCTAAACATCGCATCTTTGACGTTTTGGGGAGATAATTGGAGCCTTATTGTACCTTAGGATTCGTTATGAATTTTGCTTATTAAATACCATATGCCTGTAGTCCTATCCGGCACGTAGCAAGGATTTTGGTCCCCCCCCACCCGCGGCCTTTTCCATAGAAAAAAAAGAAAAGAAACGTGCTCGCCAACAGCGATGGAAAATCTGAAAACTAGGGGCAGTCTTTTTTTTTTTTTTTTTTTTTGCGTAAGGGGGGTACGTTTACACAACTCTCTACCCTCTTCCCTAACCACCGCCACTTTCTGTCGCCCCTTAACCTCCCAAACACTTCCTTTCCCTTAGCACACCTTCTCCCCTTGGCATGCGAAGGCTAAAAAACCCTGCATTCTAGCCAATTGCGACACAACGCTCTTGCCGATTCGGGAGCATGCACGCTTGTTTAAGCACTTCTAGAGACAAAAAATTAACATAATTGAAAACAATATGAATAAAAATATAAGAAATAAAAAATGGTATTTTTAATAACGCTGGTAAAATTTAGTTGAATATATTTTCACAAAATGATTTATATAAACGTTTACATTTCATCATAAAGGAAATTTAATGATAAGTGATACCAGGTGGATAGCAAAATGTAAAATGAATCCTAATATACAATGCTCAAAATGGGTCACTAAAACGTCAAAGGGGCGATGCTTGGCACTTCTTATTTTTGACATAAAATATGCCAGAGTAGTTTAAAAGAAAAAAAAAAAAATTGGCGATACATCATATAGTTACAAAACTTCGTGCGAGTGTTTTCAATTTTTTACATATTTATAACAAGCGACAGAACTGGGTATACAAATCAAGCAGCCTAAGCATAACATTTCGCCTCAATCATATTCAAAATTTCTGCAAAAAAAAAAAGTGGTTTTGTTTATGGCAGAATTGGGGCTATAATACTTTTAAGGCAAATCAAAATACCCACCGCGACACCCATGTACGATTTCAAATGCAGCCAACCACCCAGCTGGCTTTACTCGTTCACCCAGTACCCACTAATCGTTCCAAGTGAGAGGTGAGCGTCGTGACGTGTCCGCGCGCTCTCGTCACCTCCTCCCCCTCAGTTTTTCGGTGCAATGCTTAGATGCCTACGAGTGCAATGCGTCCAGCTGCAAAAGCAGTATGCTTCTTGGGGCTTCCACCTTTTTGCAAGAAATGTATCCATCAAATACGTTGAGTTTCTTAGTGGAGATTGTTTTTTCTCGCCTTCCCGACGCATGCCGCGTTCCTTTGTCTAAAATGTGTGGTGCTCATCTGTAGAACCTGAACGACGACGACGATGATGATTCCCGGAATGAAAAGATTGCCTGCGCCACAGCGGGATGTGATGGCATCGGTCACCCTCTCCCCGGGAACGAACGCGCTGTCTGGTGCTCTCGGTGCAAGCAAGTTACCTGCCTGTTTTGCAAGAGGATCCACACGGCTGACATCTGTCCGCATGCGGGTGGCGTGAGTACCACATCATCCAGCTAGACCTCCAAACTCGACCTTAATTTCAAGCCCGCTTCGTTCAAAAACCTGTTGTTCATTTTTGTTTCGTTGAAGAGAAAATTGATAACAATATTATTAAAATTACAAAATTAAAACTCTGGTACTTTGTTCAGCCGTAGTCTCACGTATAATGGAAATGCCTGCCCAATCGCCGGTAGCCAGCTATCACCACAAGGATAGCTGGCTATCCTTGTGGCCTTCCCATACAAGACAGAAAACGTGCTCGACGTGCTCAGGCCTCTCGTGAGTTCTTGTATTCGTGTGGTTTTGGGCATTTGGTGTAGTGGCTATAGGTCGCACTTAGGTATTCATTTTAACACCTTTTACCGCGTTTTAGGCAGTCGCGAAACAAGGGGATGGGGTTCTCCTTTTGCGAGACATCAAGCAACATCAGGAACCATAACGTGTCTGAGGCTTATTTTGAGGAAAGCCTGCGTAGCAAATTCTACCTCCTGTTATTCAAGAGTATGCAGTAGGTACTTTTTGCGACGGACATTAAGTAAGACCTAACTAGACATACCTGTTTTAATGTTTATTTGAGCGAATCCTCAGCATCCTGCTGAGGCTTCCCTTGAAGCCCGGCTTGTTTTGGTCCTCCGTCCTCAAAGCTGGATCATCTCATATACCCTTATACGTCCTCTTTCGGGGCTGCTTGACTGGCTGGCCTGCCGAATTCTCTCTCTGGTTCCTCGAGGTAGTAACGGGTGCCTGACGACCGGCACAGTACGTCCTCACAAAACGTGAGCCACGGCAGAGCTAACACCTTACACACTGCTTAGAAGACTTCGTAGCGCTTGCAACTCCAGAGGATCCCGGCCGTTTCGGTTCCTCTTCACCTTCCGTTTTTTCGCCTGGGCCTTGGCATCAACAATAAAACATTTTCAGTGTTCGCAATTTCGACATTTTGAAAGTTTAGCAGCTCGGCCATCTGGCTATAATTTCTGTTGGGTCATATCTATCGTTCACTACATGTATTGGCAATCGGAAACTATACATGTTGCTCCCCACCCACTACGAAAATGCGCTCTGAAAGTATCGGAATCACGTACGTTGCGGTAGCAACAGTGCGCAGCGGTCAAGCATCGTCTTCATTGTATGGAAAGGTGGCGCCCCTGGCGGTGATTATGGGAAGCAGGCTCAAAGACGCTAACACATGAGGAAGGCAGAATTTGGGCAGGCATTGCCAGCATAAAGGGGGCTATGGTCCAGCTTGTTTTTCGCCTGCGAAATCTAATTATTTGAAGGGATCGGTCGTGGGATCAGTGGCCGAGTCTGCTGGTGCGCACCATCTCTGAGCATATGACGCGAAAGTACGCGCTGCAAATCCCAAAGATCCTGGGTTCAATCCCCACCTTTTCCCGTTTCGATCAGGATGAGCATCGTACCGGCATGCGGTCGTATATCACTACTGCCTGGTGCACGTTAAATACGGCAGGCTAGTGGTCATAATGCACTGGCTAAATTGATCATATACACACTCAAGAAAAAAGGGTGTCGAAAGGTGTATTCTTACACCCTTTGTCCCATATAATACACCCTAGAATTTTAATTCGACGTACAGTGCCCTACAGTCGAACAGAAGCCCGGAATTTTACGAGGGGCTTGGTAGCCGTGTGGTACAACATTTTAAATAGCTAAAGTACGTATCAAAGACCACATAAAGAAAACCCCGAGTTTTTACGGTAGGGCCAAGAAAACCCGGATTATTTTTTTCGTGTTCAGTAAAACGTACATTAGCTATTTTAATAAGTTGAACCACACGGCTATCAAGCCCCTCGTAAAATTTCGGGCCGTCTGTTCGACTATAGGGCGCTGTATGTCGAATTGAAATTTGGGGGTGTATTATATGGGACAAAGGGTGAAAGAATACACCTTTTGACACCCTTTTTTCTTGAGAGTGCCGCTGAGACTCCAGACGCCCACTGAAGCAGACTAACTTCCGGCTGTATAAACATGCACACAACACTTCGATGGCTTCTTCACGTTGTCTGCCCTGATCAAGCGCGGAACACATTTTGGACACGACTCGTGCTGCGTCAGCCTGTTCAATGGGTGCTCTACCGATTGAACACGAGCCTCACCCAAACGCTGACTCAGCGTTCGAATACTACAGCCGCATTAAATCAAAGACAAACAAAAATGATTTTTTTTTTTTGTGATGTGCACGGACCACAATACAAAATAAACAAAGCCTGTCGCTCTTATCGAATAAGTTTGCAACTTATGCAAGAGGGGCCCCTCCTGAATACTCGGCGTTGTTAGATAGTTTTAGAATAGGGGGACCCCAAAGGCTTTGGGTCCCTCGAGCGGCTTGGGGCGTCGTATTGCGCAAGCGTAGAGATTCTGCGCACGCGGAGTGCAATACTCCCTGCTGTTTAGGGTATCCAAGAGTGCCTCCATGTCGGTCTGTCTGGTCCTTATGAAGGCATCCTTTGTTGCACCGAGTGTGCCAGCACGTGACGCACTGGCGCACTTAGTGAATGACTCCTGCAGTAAAATGGCGTCAAAGCATTAGCCAAGGCTTCGTGCTCGAGCTGAGTCGCCTGTTTGCGGTTGAAGAAAATCGATTGGGCGGAAAAATGTCTGAGATGTCACCACTCACTCAAAAGCGCGTGTTTGCATGGAGGCGTTCTAGTGTTGCCAAAATGTTAGAACCCCATATTAAAATTAAAAAAAAAAGTTTTTGTGCTATGTTCGGAAGGCTAAAGGCTCGTTCACACAGTTGCGTTTGTCTGCGTTTGAATGCATTCAGACTGCTTCCGTCGAGGTGTTGCTATGGCGACCCTTATGAAGAGCCAATGGGAAGGCGCTGTACTGCACGACGCAGCGCAGCGCAACGCAGTCGACGCGACTGTGGGATCAAGCCTTAATGTAGCTTCCACGGCGCCGTAAACCCCGCACTGTTGCTAAGGCACGTTGCCTTAGTCTTTCATTTCATTCATTCGCAATCTCGCGGGAAGAAGCGAAACGAAACCACGCGCTCGCGGAAGTAGCATTGACTTCGTTGAAGCGTTGCAGAAAGTACCCTAACCTTGGCAACGTGGCACAATGGAAGTTTTTTGTTGATATGTTTGTTCGTCTGTAAATTTATTTGTGTATTGTGTGTGAGGATGAGTGGATTGGTGCCGGTTTAACTTGGCTCCTGTGACACATCTATGCCACATTCTCATTAGAGATATAAAATGATAATGTGATTAATAGGTTTCAGCTAAGGGAGCTATATTTCTCGAGAGAATATTTCTCACTTTTCGTCACAAAAGATTCGGGAATCGTTGAAATTCGGCAATTTGCGACGATGTCGAAATTGCACCATTTTTTTTTCAGCTCATACTGGCCTTTTAAGGTGCACGTTCAATTTTCTAACTTTTTTTAAAGAATTATTACCGATAGCAGCAATGAATTGGTAATTAACACCTATGCTTCATTTTTAATAAAGAAAAAAAAAACTGAGATTGTAAAAAAGACAAAACACGACGCACTAAACTTTGACTTACTAGCGTCTATTGTTCGGAATGCGACATATCAGTATCTTACACGGGTAACATAAACATATCAGTATTTGGAGGTAGTTACTTAATCAATGCCATCTGCTAATTCGGAAATCGCATCTCTAAGTGGAGCCACAAATACACACCGAAAAATAGTACTATGTTCGTAACACACCCTTTTTGGCAGCAAATGTTTCTGCGTTTTTTCCGCTAGCTTCGGAGTTGTGACATGCTTGAATCACACTGAATGCCTCCAGGCTTCGAAGACTAACTAATGTAAAAGAGTAACTCTGCGACGATTTGATAAAGCATACCTTCTTTTTCTTTTTTTTTTGTATGACAAATGATGCAGTTCTTTTTTTTTTTGTCTTGCTGCCTTTTCAGGACAACTCAGATGGCGATGAGAACGATGCAGAGCTTCAAGAGGTATGCAACATAGTTTTTTTAGTCTTTCAGAAAAATACGTTTTTAAACGCTTAAAAGGTTGGCACAGCAATAGTCCCTTTTAATTGTCCGCCTATTTCCATTGCATATTTCTTTTTGACCGGGGAGTTTTGGTCGTCCTCTTATGTCAAGTAAAATACATCACTTCTAAGCTTTTACCAATAAAATAAATAAAAAGCCTAACTTCATGATCTGTCGATCCGATATGAGAGCGTTTTATTTCTAATGTTCTGCTTTGTGTTCAAAGATAGGAATGTCTTACACTGCAATTCATCTAGTTAGTTACAAAAATAGTAACATACTTTCCATGATCACTGAGGACATTTTTTCTAGATCAAGGCATGTGTTATAATATAAAAACGCAATAAAAAATAGCAAGCGGTATCTCTTTTTGGTACTGTCAGTCTAACATATCCACATATTGTGCAAGACAAAATAAAATTTTTTTATTTTTTTTTGGTGTGTGAAAAAGCTATTTCTAAGGAGAAGCAAATATTATTGGCTCAATCAATTTCAAGTACTGCAGTATTCATGATCAACAGTACAGATGCTCGGCTCTGATGCATCTGCATATAGTCTATGATGAATAAACTTGCAGCATTTAATAAAGAGACTAGCAAATCACAGCATCGCCGATTAATGCTGACTCGTCATCTTCATCGAGTTTTCAATTAGTGTCATATATGTTATTGTAAGGAATATATAGTTATATTTGAGCACTGTAGCTAAATATTTTACTAATGAACTACACAAATAAACTTGGGTCAACTCTTCTGAATTTCAGCAGCACGTCCTGAATTTCTTTTATGAATTTTTTAAGGCAAACATAAGGTACGCCGACGCTGCAGCCGTAGGATGATAAAAAAACACCCAATTTAATGGCGAATTGAGAAAAAAGTTACAAGAAAAAGACTAAATTGCCGAAATGTTGTATTAGTTTACAAGAATAATGAAAGCTAGATATCCGGAGAATACACTTAGAAATGACAGAATAAATGTCAAAGTTGAACACAAGAAGTTACAAAAATGAATTGTGAGATGGAAGTAGAATAAAAAATTATATATGCAGATGAAAAGAAAAATGAGAGAGGGGCCTGACGTCCGTTGACGTTTCGACAATGGCACTGTCTTTTTCTGGACGTAAGCAACAATGCGTGGTTGATTGGTCGGTTATACATACAAGTATTAGATAATGAATCTTCATGTTTGTTCCCTAATACGTATAACCTATATACTGTGCTATGTCCGACGCCGAAATTGGGAGTTGACGAATTAGCGTTGCAATGTTTGGCATACCCCGGGCTAAAAGTCTTTTGCATTTGTTGTAAAGGTTAGATGCGAAAAAATGGACGTTTACAATTTTCTGTAATGCCGAGTTAGAACGCAGCTCTTGAGGAGGAGGAGGCGAGGGTGCGGTCACGAGGGTATATATTTCTCGCTAAATTGGTCGGGAAAATTTTCGGCTAAATATAGCGGGAAAATTTCTCCGCTACGTTTAGCGGTAAAATTTTCCCGGTTTCAGTGGTTTCACGTGTTACGTCACTATGGAAAATGTTCTATAATGCAACGCGTCGTTACGCCGCCGACGGCGTCGCCGCTCGAGCCAGAAACGGGCGCCTAAGAGCTGCGCTCTAAATGAACAATGCCTGCGCGTAAATATTGTCCATCCATAACAGGGAAAAGGGTTGCACGGGCAGGAGGGGTGAAGAAGTAGTGAATGGGTTGTGGGAAACAATTTTTATCGTTGCGGCAAACCAAGAGATTTGAGTAGTTGGTAATAGTTAAAAACTACAGACGTTCGGGGTAAGGTGTGTTACCTAGAACTGCGTTTGCGTGAAGGAGAGGATCAGATTGTGCAAAATTGTTGAGCTATACGTTGCCATAACAATATTAAGACAGTGTCGCACCAAGCGGTGCAAAGGCCGAATGGTATTTTTTCATTTATTGTACCCTTATATCGCCCTCAGGGGGCTTTACATAAGGGGGGACAAGCAGCAACATATATTAAAACTCACAAAGAAAACACACACAAAAAAAAAAAAAAAACGTTTAGGTTAATTACGTGTGAAGAGCGGCAAGTGCGGCTGGAAACGCGCTGGGCTGTTTTATTGTTGCAATGTTATTGGGGAGTGAATTCCAGTCGGTAATAGACAGCTGTAAAGGTGAAAACTTCTAGATGTTAGTCCTAGGAGTAGTGACGTGAAGTTTCTATGTGTTGTCTGTGCGTGAGGAGATGTGGATGGCGGCTCTGCAATACTTATCTTTTTTGGATGGCGAATGGTAGTACAGCTGGTGCAGGGCAATCAGCCGTGACAGTTTCCGACGGTCTGCAAGAAGTGTAAGCTGAAGTTGCTGTTTTAATTCTGTAATGCTTGTGCGGGTGAAGTTACAAAGTATGAAGCGAGTAGCTCGGTTTTGTACGTTTTGTATCGCTTCTAACTTATCTATTAAATATGACTGACGCGGATTCCAGATGAGAGATGCATATTCAAGCTTGGGTCGAATGAGAGATAAATAAGCGATCAGTTTAGTGTCCCGTGTTGCAAGGTAGAGGTGTCGGTTCAGGAAACAAAGGGTTTTGATAGCCTTTGCAGTAATGTAATTTATGTGAGGCTCCTATAAAAGGTTGCAGGTGAAGTAAACCCCAATATATTTGTATGTTGGAGCATTTTCAACAGACGAATTGAAAATAGTGTAGTTGAACTGGGTTGATGTACGTTTGGTATTAAAGTTGAGAAATTTTGCTTTGGAAACATTAATTTTCACTTGCCACTCTTCACACCATGTTTCAAAATATGTCAAGTCGCCCTGCAAAAATGCACAGTCATCTAGACTTTCTATGTTTTGATAAATCACGCAATCGTCGGCATATAACCTAATTGTGGACCGAATACAAGTTGCCAAGTCATTTACATATATTAGAAAAATCAAAGGACCGAGCACGGTCCCTTGGCACACCTGATTTGACATTCTGTTGTGAAGAATTTTTATCGATATAATGAACGCTTTGTGTGCGCTTATAAATAAAAGTTTAGATGCATTTGAGATAAAAAAGGTCTATTTTCAATGAACGTATCTTTAACATGAGGCGGTAATGAGGAACTTTGTCGAACACTTTTTGGAAATCAATAAGGATGGCATGTGTTTCAGTGCGAGAGTGCAGGTTTTCATGGACATCATTAATGAACTCAAAAAGCTGTGTTTCGCAAGAGTGGGACCTTCGGAAACCGTGCTGGTTTACAAAGAACTAGTTGTGCGAGCATAAGTGGTTCATTATGTTTGAAAAACTGTGTTCCATGAGTTTACTGGGTACACTTGTTAGAGATATTGGCCTGTAGTTAGAGAATTCATTCTTTGAACCACTTTTATAAATTGGAATCACTTGAGCATGCTTCCAGTCGTCGGGTATTTCACTTTAGTCTAGCGACTGTTGAAAAAGCGAGGAAAGTAGAGATGAACACTCATATTTACAAAGTTTGAGTAGCTTTGATGTTATTTTGTCAGGGCCTGGTGCCGAGTTCGATGGTTGGTCGTCAGTTTTATAACGCCAGATGCATAGATAGTTAAAGGGGCCATTTCTTTGTAACTATTATGGTCTCAATCGAAGTCTGGTTGAGGAAACTGGTCCTCGAAAAAAAAAAAACGTCCTTGAAATACCGACTGAACTGTTCGCATGTCTCAACAGTGCTCATCTCATTTCCAGATGCATCAGTGAAAGGGAAACATTATTTATCTTGTTTTGGGTTAACAGCGGTCTAGAACTTTTTGGGGTTGGATCTCAAAAGCTTATAAGACCCTGATTGTAAATTTTTTTTTTTCGTTTTTTATTTCGAATTTAGACGTTTGTTGACACCAGTTGTATCTTTCCCATGCATCTACAGACTGAGAAAGCTTGACATTCCTGTAGAGCCGCTGTTTTTTATTCAGCAGTCTCTTCAACCGTGCTGAAAACCAAGGCTTTTCAACGCACGATTGAATGGTTTTTTTTTGGAATGTATAAATTTGCTAGTTCATGTACTTTATATTTAAGTAACGACCAATTTTCGTTAACCAATCTACAACTGAAGTCAGCCAGGTACAGATCCGAAAATGATGTTAAATTCATGCAGATTTCATCACCGTTTGCTTTTGAATAATTCGAGATGGTTTTTATCAAAGGAATTTGTTTCTGCGTAGGAATAGCCGTTTCAGAATAAATAGAAACGTCATCACTAAATGGTTCCATAAAACGAACACTCACTACACGCTCAGGTTTTGATGTAAAGAACAAATCTAAAACAGCAGAGCCGCGAGTTGGCTGACTAATAAATTGACAAAGTGAGAACGCGCGCGTTACATCCACACAATATTTGCTTTGTTTAGGAAGAGTAAACCAGCTTTCAAAGGGCATAGAGGAGGGGAAGGTCGGCCAAACAATGTTCGGAAGGTCAGTCTCCTGTGAACACAAACATGTCATTCGGGTAAGTTCTAACAAGAAGTTCCATAAACTCGTGAATTAAAGGAGACAAATCCAGAAGCCCGGGAGGCTTGTAACAAGCAATCACTATGACATAAACACCATCAGTTTTATTCTGACCCACAGGCCTTCAAAACTTGGAATGATATCAAAGTTTTCAGCACGTAAGAACTTTTTTATCGTGATCAAAATCCCTCCCCCTCTCCGCTCAGTGCGGTCTTGCCGAACAATGGAAAAATCGTCGTTTAAAATTAATTCAAAGTTATCGTTCCACTGGCGATGTCAAATCCAGACGGTCATGCGTATTCAAATTGCCGCTTTCACTCAGGTCTCGCTGTCCAAGACTGCAGTGTCAAATTGAAGCTGTCCGTGATGGACGACGGTATCACAGAATACGGTATTTGGTATCACGGTCGCGATGCGGGGCCGCTTGCTTGAGCGAAAGCATTCGATGAGATCTTTGCAGAAAACGAATTGAATCTGTCTCTTGCTTCGCAGTTCCTCTTTTTTCTTCAGAGAGCGATGCGTACGCAGGCTGGAACACCAGGGACTCCTGAAGCTGGTGCTTCTCAGGTTATTTTTCTCATCCTTTCGCTGAAGCTTCCGCCATCACGCAGTGCATTTTCCATTAATGTTGAGACAAAACATGCACCGATTTTCCATCTCTGAATTCACAGAGGTGGCAAATGCCTAACGAAAACGCCCGTATTTCCCTGCCATATTTCTCCTAAAGATGGCTTTATATGCATGCTGCTTGTGCCTGCAGGCATGGGGCGCCAGCCAAGACGCTGTGCTTCCCGTTTCCCACCTAGTGCACAACGCTGTCAGAGCTACTGGCGCGAGTATGGTCTTGACTATCACCCTATTTGTAGGCACTCTCGTGCAAATGAATAGACAAGTTGCCTGATTATACAATAACAAAGGAGAATTCTGGGAAAGTAGGTAAAGTCGCTTCAGGCGCTCGCCTTTCCTGTACGAAAGATTTCAGGTAAATAACTAATATAAGGCGCTGACAAACGCACGTGAAAAAATCCATTAGTGTATACGTTACTGTAGATCAAGTGATCTCAAATTTGGTAATAGCTCGTATGTTTAACCACGTCTGTTAAGTTTTCAACAAGCCGCTTATCTTTTGTATGTCGAACGATTTTATGTCGCTGTAGCTGAAAAGGTGGCATGGCCCCGGCTGGCGTTAAATCCCACTTTAGCCATGTCACCAAATACAATACTTTACTTGCAATTGTCTCGAATAAAATAAACAAAAAAACTCTGTTATGAAACTGCCCCATAGACGCTGCTTCCACGAGCAGTACGCCCCTCTCCCCCGGGGTCTATTTTCCGCCGTTCGACGCGCCACCGTTTTGGGACGGCAGCTATGCTAACTAGTGAGCTCTATGGCATACACAAGTTTTGAAGCACAGGATTTAGTTGGCGCTCCACTGTACTCTATGGAACGCAGTTTTGAAACGCAGCCTGTAGATTAGGGTTTAAACGACAGTTGTCGGATTTAAGGGGGAGACAAGGGTACCCCCCCTCCCCCCCCCGCCCCCCCCCCCCCCCCCCCCCCCCCCCCACTGGAGTTCTTTAGCTGAGTTGATCTACGCACCAGCACGCTGTTTACCAACAAGCTTGAGTTTTCCCGCGCTAGGTGTGGGAAAACTCGGCTGTATGATTTTGAAACGAAAATGCGAAGTGTTCTTTGTTATCGGCCATTTTACGTCACAAAATGTAAGGGAGACAGAACGGTTTTCGTTCTCAGTTTCAAACTACGCACTGGTAAAACAATCGTCTTTTTTTAAGGCTAGTTAATAAAATAAGCCGGAGTTAATGTACAATGAACGCGGTCGTGTTCCCGTACTTCTTTTTAGCGAAGTAATTACATTAGAACCAGTAGAGGAAAAAGCAAACGCTTATGTTGTGAAGCTTTTTAAATGGGTGCAGTTTAACAAATTGCAATTAAACACAAACAAAACAAATTTTGTTTTTTAAACAAACTATACAAAACTTTTGACAAAAAACGCTCAATATTATATTTGAAAACAAAATATGAAAACCGCTATAGTGAAGACGTATCTGGGCGGATGGTTTAATGAGTTATAATGAACTTTTATTAGTCCATAAATCGAAATCTGAGTTCTTACAACTTGGCTGTATTTAGCAGGCCTAATTGGTTTATCGGTGGCTCACTGAAATTCCATTACTTCACACATTTTTTTTCTCAAATGTGGTAGTCGTATTTAAATACAACAGTCTAACAACTAACTAGCTCTACAAAAATGTTCTAGAAATATTTAAAAATTATGTACAACTACGAGGATTGAGTACTTTTTAATAGGTATATAATCTTAAAAGCAAATCAAGCACATATTTTAATGAGTTCAAATAATTTTTATAGAAGGTTTTGTTTCTGCAGTCGAAATAAGAACATCGTCGTACCCGTTGCGTCATACCACGTAAAGAACACCCAAATACCCGGACTAATTACGGAAAGCGGCAGAACTAAACACATTCTATAAGCAGGATAACTAATAACATAACACAAACTGTACAATCATTCCCGATATTGAACAAAATGCCCGATAAAAAAAGAACGCGGAAGTATATTGGTAGGAAGGGATAACATTTTTAATAACGATTTCAAGAGCATTGCATTATGAAAGAAAAACGACTTGTGTGATTGATGTTGTTAGCTGTTTGTGTTTGGTTTCAACCATGTAACAATTAATTCCTGTGTTTTATGCATTTTATTTTTTTATTCAATTCTTTATGCATCAACGTCTACAGTACAGTGACAATTCTGAGCATCATATTTATGCTTGGAACTTGCTGTTTGCATTATTTACGTGAACTGTAAGGGACCTGCCTCTCATCAGTTTTTTTCCTCCTCTGTAACGGCCCTTTGTCAAACGAAAAAAAATTTTGTTTGGAAGATTTGATTTGTTTTTGGATGAACACTTTTCGAGAGGACTGGAAGCTTTACAGTGAAAAACGGGTTTATCACAGCGGCGCTTATGGTTGGTCAATTTACCGCGAATTGCGTGGTCGTTTATTGGAGCTCGGGACACTTTCGTGTTCGCCGACAGGAAGAGCCACTCGGCAGAGGGTGAAGCAGAATCGAGGGACCATGATTCGAGTCTACATATAAAGATAGACAATTTTATACAAGTTTGGAAGGAAAAATGGACAGCAGTCACGGTCGCCCGGTTTTGGTGGAGAAATCCGGTATATCCTCAATTATAGATGACGCATCCGTGATGCCGTGATGGCGTAAAGTCGGGTTTTACCCCAAAAATGATGGAGCCTCTAGACGTACGTCCCAACCGTCGTTATCGTGTATCTACGCTTTATTCCTGCCTCCGGCAGCACCAGTTGTTTAACGTCTACTTGACTGTTTGGGCTACCCTGTCTTTATACCGAGAACCAGCTCTTGCGCGGCCTGTTGCTCGAAAACTTTCCTGGTTCTTGAGTCTTGCGGTCATGTAGCCGAGTGCACAACTCCGAGATGGGTCCTTTTAGGATCTGAGGTTGACTTTTTTGTTTTATTTTTGTTTGTTTTATTTTTGTTTGTTTTTTAACCGAAAAGCTTCTTGTCGTGCGGTTATGGTGCCTGGAACGCGTCTCCGACTGGTGTGGTCGCTCGCCAGCTTGATAGTCTACGAGAGCTTTGGCTGATGGGTTTCTTCAATTATCCTTTTCCCGGGAGGGCTATGCTTCACTGTGGAATGGTAGCTAGGCTGCCAGAAAGGTGCACGCGGCCGGCCGTACTCCTACCCGTAGCTTAGCCTAGGCAGGTCCTTACGGCCAAAAGAGGTCCGTGTTTCAACGGTGGCTCTCACGAAGATGAATGGGTGAAACCCAAGTGAACTCTTACTTTAAATTCACGCTGTTCTGAGTTGTACTACACGTAAACGGGGCAATCGAAATCGATACATGGCACTCCTCTCCACGGCCAAAGATGTTCCATAGATTGATGGATGTTAACGGTGGTACCCTTTATATCCGGCGGTATCTCGCGCAACCTAGCTTATAGAAACTAAAAACAAAAAGTGTTACTCTCCCTTCCAAGCCAATTGGCTTCCTTCGGTGCAGTTTTCGAACTATTACCAGATGGTGTAAGATGTCACCAAGAGAACCTTTGAGGGATCGGACAAAAAACAAAAAAAAAAAAAAAACTAAAAACATCACACCCCGCCTCTTCCACCGGGCGAAGGAATCGTCAATTTTCCTCTGGTCAAATCTAGTCGGTGTTACCCCAGCACCGGACCCACTGGGAGACGGGGTTGAAACTTTGAACCGAAGCCACGTGGGAGGGATTCCTAATTTTCCTCTTTCCCGCCTGTCCCCAGCTAGGTTAATTAGTTGTACGCCATTCAATTTTCCCTCGGTAATTTCCACCAGTCTTCTAATCTTCCCTTCTGTATTAAAATACACCTATCATCCATTCTTCCATTCTCGTCAGCAAACCCCAGCGCTCTGGCTAAATCCATCACCTCCTCGGGGAGAGCGGGAGCAAGCGCAGTGCACCTCAACACCGCATGTTCTATTGTCTCGCTTTCCCCTTGGAATACGGCCACACCGATAATCCATTTCCTCACACTTAGTTCTATATGTCCTAATCCTCAATAATCCTATTCTAGTCTGAAATAACGAACTCCCCCGTGAATTATCATACAAATGTTCCTTATTTCCTGCGTCCGTCACCTAACATAGTTAAAGCTGATTTTTCCTGCATTCTTTCCTCCCACATTTTCCTCTCGGCTTCTTTTGATTCCTATTTAACAGAGGTAGTTTGCTCTGCCCCAGCACTTGACTGCTGGTATTTGAATTTCCATTTTCCGGTTTGGTATACCCATTTAGTATTCACTTTTCATATATAGATGCTTATATACCTTTCCTGCCCATCGTGTATCCTCCATTGTGTCCAGCTTTAGTTCGAATTTCAACTTGCTGGTCGCCTCTCAAACCTCGAACAGTGCCCAGCTCATGTCTCCCTGCACGCCTTCATTTGGGGTACTCCCATAGGCCCTAGTGCCAGTCTGCCCACGCTCCTCTGCCGGATCTCTAAGTTTGACTGGACCTCAGATTTCATACATAATACCGCATTGCCAAAAGACCACCCTGTCACCATGACTCCTCCACATATTCCCCTAAAACACATATGTTGTTATTCCATAGTGCCCTATACTTCATAATTGCTGCATTCCCTTTTTCTTCCTTTAGCACATTTTATATTCTTGTTCTAAGTATTGTTTTCTCTCATCCATTAATACTCCGAGATATTTATACTTCTCCACGTGTTCCATTAAAACGTCTTGAATCTTCAGTGCGTCCCCCTTTTCATCGTTATAAACAATTATTCGTGACTTGTTGCTACTGAATTTCAGGCCCAGAGTCTCCATCCCTTCCGCAGATCTTATTCAGGTCCTGTAACCTATCCCGGCTATCTGCCTACAGTGCAATGTCTTCTGAGTACAGCATTCCTGGAATAACTTGCTTTACTTTTCACCTGCTCTCCATCTCCGTATATGACACATCAAAGCCTAAATTACACTTGTAATTTCTTTTTCATTCTACTCAGGTATACTATAGAAATCAGAGGCGATGGGGGACAACCCTGCCCGAGTCCTTTTATTTCTGCCGGTTCTGTCATTTTTGTTTCCCTTGTTATAACAACCTTATTATTTGTGTATGCTTGTTGTAAAAACCTAATCAAATGTGCATCGAAATCATATTGTCTCAGCTGTACAGAGTTTTTCCTGACTGACATTATCGTACGACCCTTTAATGTCTAGAAATGTGCCCATAACGTTTTTTTTCCTCATCTGTGCCACCTCTATACATTGAGCGATGATGAATACGTTATCATCCAATCTTCACTCTCTCCGGAACCCGTTGTGTAGCTCACCTAAACTATTTTCTGCCCATTCTTCTATTGTTCGTTTTATTCCCTCCATTGCTAGCCTGTACAGGACAGAAGTTATGGTTATTGGTCGGTACGATGTTATATCCTTATTTCCACTGCCTTCATATATTACTTTCATGTTTCGATAAAAACGCTCAAATCGACGGTGGAGGTGCCTTTTAAGTAATCAAGTAATCTAATTTGAAGACTTTTTAAACAATAGTAATTGTAATTGTAATCGATTACTTGTTTCGAGTAACCTGGACGAGACGGGATGCCATTGACACTCGCGTTCACTCGTACTTTTTGTCAAGAACTTTTAGCATCAACCTCCAGGTTCACGACATCCGACACTTCGACTTCTGCTCGAAGTGTTAAACACCACATTGCACTTTTATTGCCAACTTGGCTCATAGACCTCGTGACCGAGCAGTTGGAGTCCCACTCAAATGTAGGCGCACTCTGGGGCCATCAAGACAACTTGCTATTAGCTCCGAGAACATGTAGTTGCGCCACCTGGCGGCTTCTTGTCGTGACGTAGTAACAAGGACCTCGTGCCTACTTCTGCACTTCGTTGGTAGCATGTAAGTTGAGGTGTATCGTTCAGAATTCATGTTTAATTTCTTAATTTGAACGCAAGTTTAGAGTTGTTTTTTACCTAAATATTTTGTTGTACTTCTCGTCAAAATTAAACTCAAGTGGCGCGACAACAGTGGCGTCGCGGCTTACGGAACATGACCCGGAGACTGTTTCGTTTTATCGTGGCTTTGGAGGCTTGACTAAATGGGTAGACTTCTGGGACAGCATAGTTTCCGGGAGAGATTTTTATTTTGTTTTCTTCCCAGCCGGTCAGAAACAGACGGAGCAAATAGAAACCAATCGCGAGGATGGCCGAGCATGCGTTGAACTTGGCATTTCAATCGCGTTTATTTCTAAGTTTGCTTACGCGGTTTTAGGGGCACAGACAAAAACAAAGGTACGTACTACATGATGCGAGGGTAATCAACAGCGTGTTAATTTGAGCTTTACGTCGAACAAAGAAGCTAATTGAGTTCACGAGTTTGTCACTGCGATGAGAGCGTCTGCCACCGCCGCACAACGCTCTGAAAATGACAAAGGGTCGACGAAGAAATAAAGCGCACCTTCTAACCTGGAGATATAGGTCAAGGTTAAACTATTCATAGGAAATGGGTTCCCTTTATTCTTTTTTTATTGTTTTGTTTTTTTGCCATACTGTGTCCGAATGAACGGTCAGTGCAAGAGGCTGTCAAGCCTCTCGAGGCACTGGTCCCTTACAATTCAATATATTAAGTGTTCCGCCGAGCGCCACGACAAAAACAAGAACAACAAAAAAAAAAAGATGGCAAAATTTCTCAGAAACTAGACGGTATTACGAAGTAAAAAACGGGGTGTTACTAAGCAACATACGCCTATAAAATACAAGAGAAGAACTAAGGTTTCGGAACAATTAATTTCTAGTCCCTGTAAAACGGTGCAACTGCTATATAATGACCCTGCTTTGATACTATTTTAATAAATTTATAAATAAATATCCATCGCACTTATATATTTCTGTTTTTCTTTCCAGGGTAACACCGACGATGAATGAAAACCAGCAAGCTCGTGGTAAGGCTCTCCATGTTCAGAAGAAAGGTTGACGTTGTACAAGTTTTGCAACGTGTTACATCCCCAGCAATGTGACTGACTGAGACAAGAATGATTGCTACCCTGTTGCACAAAGACTGTGGATATTAATAGAAAAAAAAAAATAATTTGTAACGCGAGTTTTGGTTTCGCATGTAGGAGTGCATGAAAGTCCTAATGAGAAAAAGAAATAAAAAAGCATCGACAGAAATTAAACGTATTTTTGGTATCACTACCTTCTCAGTTCAAACATGGTACCACTTGACGGTTGCCGCTATTGGCTCTACCATCCAGCAGAGCCTCATGAAAAATTTTAAGATATAAATCTGAGCTTGCACTACCTTGTTCTTCTTAATCTGCATTCCAATGTTTTCGTCAATACACCAAAGTTTTCCTTCTAAACACCGTTCCTTATATTTACTCGCATCCTGATTGGCTACACATGTGCTGTCATACAGTGTGACATAGAATCCGAGGCTGTCCGCATGTGAGAATTTGGACAAAGGGTTTACCTTTGTTCAAATCTGCAAATTGATTGCCCGTCATAACTCGGTGACCACGTACTGAGGGTCACATCGGCGCATGTGTTTCGCTTTATAAAGATTGTTCTTTCTGTTTATCCTTAGCGTCGACGGTCAGTGCATCATTTTTACGGTTATCCTTGTACAGCAAGAACTAATAAATATGGCACCAACGAAACGGCTATAATATGTACATTAACAATTAAAGTGCGCTTCGAGCTCGATCCAACAATCTGGGGTTCAATTTAGTGCAAATAATTGTCACGAACGTGGTTTTGCTTCAAAAAAGGGGATGAACAGCGTGACGTAGTTCAAAACATGTTGCAGGGTCGGGATCGGTCCGAGTACGAAAATCGAGAATGATAGGCTAGAACGGTAGCAGACAGGTGTTGTGGGCTCGGCTACAAGTGGACGTGCGACTAAACTATCCGGCTACAACAAAGCAAATTTACCTAGCACCACGTTGCTTGTTCTGATTTCCTTACACGCTAATATCCCAAGCTAAATAAACGCACGTGCTTTCTTTGAGCTTTTTTTTTTCAAGAATGCTCATCCCTTCCACGAAAGCCCAACCACTCTCGTGAAGGGGACAGCAGGAAATTGCAGACAACTGCATTGGTAACTATACGATAGGAGCTACTTTTCAAATCAGCGTTCCAACATGACTATCCGCAGGTCGATCGATTGCACCATAGTCGCTCAAGGGGTCTCATTAAACCCTTTAATGGAAAGCAGAATGTCAATCTGCGGCCGTGCACATAATCTCGTCTCGCTGTTCTACCACTGGTACGCAAAACACACGGAGACACCGACGACGATTCCAGGCTTTGCTAACAACGCACGATTAACACTGCCATGGCGATGCTGGTGACTCACGGAAGCACAAAACCACGTCTATCGTCCGATGGCACTCGGTAAAAGGAAACGCAGCCAAACGTAGCGCAGGAGCCGCGCAGGCACCTGGCAGGAAAACCGGTTCGACTTGGACGTAAAGTTGCGGAGACGGCCATTTTAGCCCAGTGTACGTAGCATTGCTGGCATTGCTCTGGAACTTCGCTGTTTCTATAGGCTTCGTTTGCTCGTTTGGCAAAATTAGCGGTAAAAGTGTCGACGCAACCGAAGTTCTTTGCGTGTTTTGAACTGGGAACATCTAAAATTCCGTACCATGTTCAATCATTAGCAACTCGCCCAACTAACCACCTTACTTTGAACTGGGAGACTGCATTACAGGCAGCCTTCGTGGTCGGTGGCGCTCAATCGGCTCAATAATGTAAAAAAAAAAAAAAGTGAACGACGTGTTCGAAAAACGAAACCAAAAGATGAGGTGAGAGGGAGTAACTTTCCTCCCGTCTGCCTGGAGAAGGAGAACAACTTCGTTCCTCCCTTCTCGTATCTGCTTGGGGCGCGGCAGTAGAAGAGGCAAACGCGCCGTTGCTATATCTTTCCTCTACTTTTTTTTTTTTAGTGCAGTTTTTTATTAATCATGAAAAGCCGACAAACGCAGAGACACTGGTCTCGTATATTTATAACTTGCAGCATCCAGCTCGTTCCTGAAACTGGTTAGCCTGTTCCTTCTGAATATGCCCCACAATTTCGCATCATCTAAATCAAAAGAAACGGTCGTAAGTTGACGAAAATAAAAGAAACAAGAGATGGATAAAACAGAAAAAGGTTCAGATAGCTCTCGGGGAAAACTCGCGCTTTTTTCTTGAATTCCTAGTCCACCCTGGTCCTCCCAAAGTAAACAGGGGTTCCCCCGACATCCACGGAAAAGTTGAATGAGTGGCTGGACAAACTGGGGGAGACTGAACGTACGTCGCAAGAAAAGGCTCGCCCTGACTTTTTGAGAAAAGGAGGCTTGCAGGTGCACCGACATTCCTGAGGAACTTCGCATCCACCTGCGAGGTGTGAAGAAGGCATTGTGATGGCCACCGGTGCCGCGTCGGTTTTCACGCTTTTAGTTTCGAGAATAGGATTTGCCGTCGGTCCTGGACGGTGGGACAACCTGGGCGGGCTCAGCGGACTTGGCAGCACTCTCGTTCAACACCACCAAGATAAATTATTTATGGCCTTTATAAAATTAACCCGGTACTTGTATATAACGTTGTCTGAGGGCTATTCTACAAGACAGACATATTTTTCATAGTCCCATATAAATATAGTAATAACCGTTTCAAATATCTTGCAAACGATGGAGGAGCGGTACGGGCTTCCTCATGACAGTTGAACAACCATGTCTAGACATGTTTATTGCGTGTCTCGTTCACATATTTTTGCAAACTTTTTGTTTGATTGCGTTCTTTGTAGATTTATGCTATATTTATTTTGTATATCTATCTCCTAGAATCATCTTGTGAGGTTGCAGTATTACTTAACAAGTAAATAAATAACAATACATCTAACTCTCTTCACTTTTTTTTTTTTTTTAGTGAAATGTGGTTTACTAGAACAGCACAGCAACTGCACCCACAAATTCGGTGCCAACACATTCATGAAACACCGAGTCCAAGTAAAAAAATGAGCAAGAGTGCTCATTGTTCAGACTATAACCATCGTGATTGAACACCTGAAGCATTACCTTATCGGCACAGAAGGCGCACCGCAGTGGAGTACCTGCAGCCAGTACCCCAGTAATGCCCATAAGTTCTGGGACTGCCTTAAGATGGCTGCCAGAACTCGAGCAACTCTACAAACACTTCCAGGCAATCAAGCACGGGAGCTCGGAGCAAAGACTCTTACACTTTTAGGGGCGAAGCTCCTTAGGGTCTAGCCTTGTCCGTCCGTCCGTCCTGCGTCCGTGCTCACATAAAAATTAAAAAAAGAATGCGTATTCGACAGGATTCGAACCTGTACGGGGAGACCCCAATGGATTTCTAGTCCATCGCCTTAACCACTCGGCCACGACTGCGGGACGAGTAGGGGGCTCTGATATGTGATCGTAACTCAAGAGCTGGGGTTTCTGTCATGGATGAAACGTTGCATGTAGCCGCTCAACGTCTATACAGGAGAGGGCGCTGCGGTCAAATGCGTATATAATCGCGTTAAACTTTGCAGGCATTGGCGCAACGTTTATAAACTAGAGGGCGCTGCTGTCAAATGCTCAAATGCGTATATAACCACGTTCCATACAACACATTCTCTTTCTGACATGGACCGTTGACTTAAGCGGTGGAGATACGTTCCCACGGCTTCGAGCGGATCCAAGCTGATCCGCTAGAAGAACCACTGGCTCTGCATTTCACCGACCATAAAGAAGTGATAATGAAATCGAAACGGCAACCCGGAACTCAGCATTACCTATGAGCAATAAAAAATCAGCACCATCAGCACTAACTATGAACAATAAAATCAGTATCATCAGCACCACCAGAGCTTCGCCCCAATCAACATCATTCACCACGTGGAGATGCGATAATCTTTTTTTGTATTTAACTGGATCACCAACGCGCTCAACAAAAGTACACTTAAAGAATTTGGCCTTCTTAAAATGATTTTGACAGTCTGGCAACCACAGCAGCTAGTCTGACAACCGGGGAATGACTACTTCGGTCCATCATTTTAGGGCTCAGACTCAAAAATTTTATGTAATTTCTGGAAGATAAAGAAAAAGATGTGACGCCATTTTTGTTATCGCGAAATCGGATGGTTTTAGCGTGGAACAAACCCCGCCAATTGGCCGAACGCTATCAGTATAAACCGGTCTCACTGGGAAGAGTGGGCCGCTCCCTCTGCCGGGATCAAAGTAATCCTCTGGCCGCTGCTGGTTGGGCATGTCAAAAACGTGCTGGGTGAGGATTGGCGAGACATTAAATGCCAGGACAACCTCTTGGAGCAAACAAATTGATTTTTACTTTCTCTCTCTCTCTCTGTCACTCGTGACCAATTTGTGCCTGCGTTCGGGCGCAGTGTGGTGGGGTTCAGATCGAAGCCAAGGGATCTACCCAGACTAATACTTTGCTCAGATCAATAACTTTGTGGCTGGCCAACATGTTGAATGGCGACATCTGGTGCTGACTGATGTTGATTTTTACAGCATGCATATCGCAGCGCTGGTCATTCGCGGCGGTCGTTGATCACGCAGAATTTCTTGACGAGTGTCCTACTTAGACCCCCTGGTCAGGTTTCTTTCCTCAACTCGACGCTTATTCAGAACATTCCGTATGCATGGAAAGTAAGAATTAATATCAGTGTTAAAGTGGCAGAGAAGTTACTTTAACCCCGTAGTTTCGTAGTTTTATAATAAAAAGCAAAGGGTGCCAAGTAGAAAAGAAATCAAAATATTTTTTTGACAAAAAGGTAAATAAATTTGGATGTATTGGCTTACATCAGATCTATTTGATTAAAATCAAATTTACATAATGAAACTGAAATTTATTTGATTTAGAACACATTTTTTTCAATTAAACAAAATTAATATGATTTAGATCCCTATAGCACTACATATATTTTTAAACATTGTAGATTTTTGATCAATTCGTCAGATTACTGACAATGCAGAAGAAAGATTTACCGTAAGCCTAAAGTACAATTTAATCCATAACTTTTTATTGACGTAAATACCGCCATACAAGAACAAAAGCGGCTTTTTTTTTCTCGTTAGCTAAAGGGCTTGATTTGGCTTTTTGACGCGCACTGATTTGCTTGCAATAGGTAATTACTTTTCAAGTTTTCGTTTCTTCTTTTCGATTTCTGATTTACATTCCATCCGACGTTACTTAACCGACGAACCAAGTGGAACCTAGGAAGAACGAAAGCGAAATGCTCTGATTTGCTTCGTAGGGCACTGCTTTTTGCTCTTGTTCAACCTGATCTAAATCTTCCTTTCTTGATGAATTATTTCATTTCACTTGAAACAAATGCACACAAAGTATGAAATAATAGTAAACAGTAAAAAAAAAATTAAACACGTTTACAACTTCGTGTAACGCCGATTTAGAGCGCAGCTCTTGAGGGAGAGGGAAGGGTACTGAGGGGAGGGCATGCCCCTCCTCATCCGTACCCTCTGCTCCTTCTTTCACGCGCGTCGTCACGCGATGTTTCGGCATGGTGAGGTTTCGGCACCGTGGCGAAATGTCCGCGCGGTGCATTATGGGAAACGCCCCATAATGCACCGCGGTGACGCTTCGGTACGGTGACGTATCGGCATCATGCCGAAACGTCACCGTGGTGCATCTTGGGACTTCCCATATTGCACCGCGCGGTTATGCCGACGCCGCTCATGCCGGAAACGGGCGCCTAAGAGCTGCGCTCTAAAACTATTTCTGGGATTATTTTATGGTGCAAGGTTTGATTTAAATCATTGTTGTAAAAATGGCCTGATTTAAATGACGATTTTAATAATGATTTAAGTCAGGATTTAAATAATCTGAATTTTATTCTCCACCCTGTGCGCGAGACCAGGGCTGGTCTCGCTCACATGGTATTCGGGAATACAAGTACCGAGATGCATCTATTTTAAGGGCCAAAATGCAGATACTGACATACATTTGTCTTTCATGCAACGGGATATCCCTAAGATGCTCCTAAGAAAAAAAAAAAAAAAGAAAAGAAGTATTTTGGAATACAGAATTACAGATACAGATACCTATAGAAATTCATATTGGTTTCCAAACTCTGCTACGTGGTGAGGGTGTAGTTCATGGCGAATGCAAATATAAATTTATGCTTGTGCTCCTTTTTCTGGGTCATTTCTTGCACTTCCTCCTAACTCAAAAGGCCGCTAAAAAAAAAGCGTCACGCCCGTTGAACCAAATAGTTTCTGAACGGTAAAGACTACGTGCAATGCTTGACAAAAGCGTTTGCACGAAATGAACCCTTTTTTGAAATGAGGGCGCATCTCAAATTGTCGTCTTGTATGCTTCTGATGCTGAATTCGGGTGGTCGCGTCTCCCCTCTGACCTCGATTGAGCAGAGCGACCCCTCCTCGCCACCAGAGCTACTCGGGATCCTTTTGAGCCGATCACAACTGCTGGCTTCAGAGCGCTCTTACATTCTCAGACCAGTCACGGAATTAAAATTTCTTGACATTGGTAATGCATTAAAAACAACACGATCTTACAGCTTACGGTGGACGATTGAGCAAAATTTACGCTCGCAACGTGATGAAATAACGGTTGTGACGTAAATTGTTTACGCATCGGCATGTAAAAAAAAAAAAAAGAAAACAGCAGTTATGTGAATTGATTTTTGCAGAACGGAACGAACGCCAGTGCTTGAAAACAGTTGTCAACTCATTGCGTTTTCAACAGTGAACGCGCTGCGATAGCGGTCATGGGTACGACCGAGCAGGGAAATATAAGATGGTTAATAAACCGGATTTTTATCACGGAGAAATATCGTGCGAGCATCGCCATGTTACACAAATCACAGTGAAGTATATTCGGCTCTCCCTTTATTTTGCAACACAAACCTTTGAACGCACTTGTACAAACCTGAAAATTTCTTGAAGCGACCATAAAAACCGGTAAAACAGCGGCGAGCTCTGCGAGCTGTTTCTTCGTCGGTTAGGCTTGGCATATTCACCGCCGTGAGATGAACGATCTCGTGAAAGCACTAAGAATTACTTCACACGTCGACATTTCCTGTTACGGTCGCAAACGAATGTCGTCCCGTCCACTGTAATTCTCGCACCGTCGAATGCATTATCACTTTGTAGAACCACATAAAAATCGCCGTCATGCCGGACCCCACACACCACCACAGACCACTGCCGGCCATCGTCAACAAAACCACGTGATCCCCGTCCAAGTAGCACGTGGCACCTGCGCCGCTCCGCACACCGATAGTTACAGACGGAGTGCCAGGGTGCGCTCTGCGAGGGAGAGGCGCCCTCAGAATGAACCAGTCGATCAGGCCACGGCACTCTCTTTCAACCAACCGATTTTGCGCGCTCTGGAAAGAGCGCTCGAGAGCGCGCAGAAAGAACCACGCGAATTCGCCATGAGTCACCGATGGTGTGAGGAGATTGAAACAACAGAGCCTTACAATAAATTTTCTCCACTGACCTCCTTTGCAGCGTTCGCTATGCTCAACTGGAAAGAGTGAACGGCTTTGTGGGAGGAGTTTATTTTGTTATTCTTGCAGCCTGTCTGCACAGTTCGACGATGGGATAAAAAGGAACAAATGTTTACGCAAGTAGAACAACCAGGAGTTGTCGCAACCTACAACTCGTTCATGGGAGGAGTAGACATGCTGAACTACCTGACTGAACTTTATAAGTTTCCTATAAAATCCCGAAGATGGTATATCAACTTGTTTTACCACACACTCATGGTCGCCACTGTCAACGCATGGCTTTTGCACAGACGGCACTGCGCCAAACTGGATGAGAGACACATCAACCTGATGCGATTCCAAGCTGACGTCGCGGGGTGCCTGTTTGCAGTAGCAAAAAGACCTGTTGGGAGGCCACCATCGTCCATCATCCCAGCTGCTAAAAAACGCAAGCTCTCTGCCAGCGCGCCTCAAGATGATGTGCGGTGTGATGGAGTTGGCCAGTTGCCGATGTGGAGTGACAGCAGGCTCCGATGCAAATCCTACCTACCAGGACTGAACAATTTTTTATATACATACTGCTATAAGTGCAATGTTCCCCTCTATTACAACAACGATCGAAATTATTTTATCGCATACCACAGCTGAAATGTTTGGCAGTAATGCCCAGTGTATCAAATATGCTACGATCTGCATTATATGCAAATAATGTTTGAAAAAAATAAAACTTTGTTTTGTTCGACTTTTGGAAGTGGCTTAAGCATTAAGCCATCTTCCAGTAATTTTTGGCATATTTAGTCACGTTGTGGGCATTACAGGGTTGAACTATAGATTTTTCTTTATGTGGTGGTTGTAATGGACTCTGATATAGGGCGGGTTCATGTTATAAACTCCGAAGAAACTCGCACTCAACACATATTTCTCTCTTTTAAATTTATCATAAAAACGGCAACAAATCTATCGAGATACCCAATTCTTTCAAAGTATCACGACACAAGCGATACATTGTAAATGTATTTCACTACTGAGATACAAGTGCATTTCAATCGATTCTTAATACAGAGATACAGATACTCGAGAATAACTCTAAGATACTATCGCGATACTATGCAGCCCTGCATAAGACATGCTCAGAAACTCTGAAAATGACACTGATCAAAGGCCCCTGAACAAAACGCCACTTCAAGCGGTGAGTTTTGCCTTTGCATCGGTCATGAGTGCTACGGGTTGAAGCTGATCAAGTTAGTTGATAACTTGTGACACTAGCAGCTGAACATGAAAAAATAAAAACAAATAAATATATTTGTGTATATTAACACCCTATATATATATATATATATATATATATATATATATATATATATATAAATATAAATAGCTATCACACATAAATAATTATCCGTCCAGCGGTGTGGATGTGTAATTATTTACGTGTTGTTATTCTTTTATGTTCAAATGCTAATGTCACAAGCCATAACTCGCGCCGGGTCGTCTTTTTTTATTTCAAATTTCGATTGTGTCAGTAGGGCAGTTCTCATTGGCTTTCCATTGTTAGCGCGTGTCGCTATCTACACAATACTTGTTGTGCTGCTTTATTAATTTCTAAAACGGTGAGTGCGGCCTTGGTTTCATCGGCACTGGGTAAATGCCTTCAAGAAACATTCATAGCCAACTGGGAACGAGAAAAGTTGTTGGGCAATCAGACAAGGAGTTAATTACACCCTTACAATGTCTTAAATATGCCTCTTGCACAAAATGGGTGTTCAGGTTCTGAAACTTACACGAGCTATGATAAAGCACCTGAAACAATGAGAGGTCACATTCGTTGAGTAGTCATTACTCTTTCCACGAGTGTGTATCAGCTTCCATTTGAGACCAAACGAAGGAAAAATTATTACTAAATAAGTGCAACGTTGCCTTAAAGGGGTCCGTGCAACGATAATGGGTGGATATGCTTCTAATTTCACACACGCTTACCGACACTAGTACGGCCCAAGCATACTCGCACGCAACGCTACCGATCAAGAAGCTTCTTTGTCGTCGCGTAGTTTCTAGGTGAAAAGCTAGCGTTTTCTTTGAGTTTCTCCTTCGCAAAGTTTGATGACGAAGTTCTTAGGATCGCATTGTTGGCGTTGTCAACAATGTGCTTTCCAGGATTTTGCCATCAAGCTTAGCAATCTCCGCGGTGGCGATACTTAAATGCGGCATATAGGGTGGACACGAGCACCGCGTAAGCACTCGATCTGGGCTTCTGACAATTAATGCCTCAAAAGGCATTCGGGTATTAGCTCGTGGCAAATCCTTGACAGGAATAGCCGAACCTTAACAATGCGGGGAAATGAAAGCGTGCCCTGTGCTTTCGCAACTCCAGCGCGTTGCCGTGATAAACCTTGGTGGCATTTAATCGGCTCCGGGTTAGGCGGCCGCTAAACTTGGCTGTGAGTTGAAGCGGTGATTGCTGCTCGTTTTTTTTTTTTTTATTTGCTATTTCCATTGCTTGGGGGAAAACAACCCTAATGCGTGTTTATAAGTCACGTATGTCAAGGAATAATCCTAAGCAGAACTTACTGAATGTACAAAAAGTGTTGCATCACGCCTTTAAGTGTATTTCCACCATCGTTATCGGCTCACGTGTTAAATTACGTTAAACATTATGAAGAAATTAAATTTGGTGATGTATATGTATCATTCTTTAAGAAGTAAACGTGGAAATGAGTATCCGAGATAACTGCTGTGAAAACACGTAGTACGTGCAGATATATATATATATAAAAAGAACAGGTGGGGAGGGATGTAGCGTCTGCGACTGAAGGTATGAAACCACTTGACACTGGCATACTGAATAAGCCGCAAAGACGCAAGAATTACGAGTCCCCAGACGCAGAAAAAGAAGCATTGTGAAAGGAAGCTATATATTCTACGGGGGCGAAAAAGCTTCCCGGCGGGTGGATTTCACAAAATTGAATGTATCCAAAATCGAATATTTATAAATTTTGTGCGACATTCATGCCTGGGCCGACAGATTACTGAACAACATAACTATTATTTCTTTCATCACGATTCTGTTGTTTTTTAGACTATACTTCGTTTCAGCTTCGGTACGAGCGCGGCCCCGATGTTATGAGCCGAAGGGCCAATCAAACAGCGAAAGAGGCACAACGTCATGGCGTGCTCGCTGCAGTTGACAGGACCTGCCGGTATTCGCCGTCTCTCTGTGCGTGCTCCTCCGCCGGCTAGTCTTATCAAGCGCAGAGATCACGCCATGACGCTGCGCTTTTTGCGGTGTTTGATTGGCCCTTCGGCTCATGACATCAGCCGCACTCGGACCGAAGTTGAAACCAAGTATAGTACGACACATATTTTTTTACGCCAACTAGCAGCTTAGTTTAGTTCTTCATTATACGAATTGGGAAAGGCGTTGTACTGGCGAACTTTTGTGTAGTCTCTAATTCGTGATGTAAGTGAAGACCCCAGGTTAGCAGTCGACGAGCGCTTCTCAAGTTTTTGTTCTTTTCGGTGAAAATAGTAAACGCATTTTGAAGCAGAGTAGCTCCCTGCAGTCTATCTAAAGCTCTAATAGGAAAGGCTCCATCCCAGGAAAGCGAAACAACAACCATGCTACAGCTACACAAAATAAGGCTGATATGTCAATGACCAACTTCCTCTAACGCTCAGTGTCACAAGCTGAGGGCCGTTGATCTGGAATTTACATAATGTAAACGTATACGTTTTGCAGTCTCTTACCCTGTGCCACCAGGGGCGTTTTCGTTGAGTTGAGCATATTACGCATATTATGTCTGCACATTCTGCATATTATGTCGTGCAACATACTAAATAGTGCCGAGTTTGCGATTGGAAGAATAGTCCTAAAAGTGATGCGTCCAGGAATTAAACTCGAAATGGACCTTTCCCGAGAAGCGTTCTGCGCACGCGCGAGCGCCCGATGCCAAGCGGCGGAAGTCGGAACGAAAAATCGAGGAAATTCGGAATGAGCCTGTGGATAAGCGAGTAGAACAGGTAATTGCAGCATATATATAATTGTGTTACACAGAAAAAGAACGTCGACGGAAAGGAAGACACGACGTTTGGGTGGACGCCACGGATGCTCCTCTTTACAGTCGCGTTGGGCAGGCGCCGCTGCTCAGAGAGCGAAGAAACTGGAAGCGTAGCTCCCATTATCGATTGGTAGCGCAGGTAGGTCACTTCCTCGATTTTTAGTTCGTGCAGCCACCGCCTGGTGCCGTCAGTATGTGGAAAAGGTCCATTGTTTCGATCTCTTGGAGTGCTCTGTGACGGTCATCGAATTATTTTAGAACGGTAGACGGACCGTGACATATTTAGCACGAGCAAGCCAGCGCAGATTTTTGGTTATTTTCCCCGAGAATGAAAACTTCTTTTATCAAAATTAAAGGCGACGTAAAACAAGTTCATGGCGGGTAGCAGCCTGGACAGTATAATTTGAGGCTCCGCTGCCATGACGGACAAAAACCAAAGTAAAAAAGCGCCGATCTTTTGTTTGCGCTTACGCACCCAATGAAAGCAAAACATCAAAGGAACACGCCGCGTCTCGTTTTATAACGAACGTAGTTTAAGGAGTCGAGTCACGAGATGTGTCGTAAAAGACCGAGTCGAAGCCAAATGAAAACATAAAGAAATGTCTCCGTGCGCCTCCGAGTCTTAAACAGGCTATAAACGTGAGTAGGTTCACACGCAGGAAGCGGTGAAGGGCACCAAGGCAGCAGCAGAAGCCTGCTCCGAGAGAGCCGTCGTCGATTCTCCCCTTCTTCCACGCGGCGTAAAAGAGGGGCTTCAGGTAAACGCGAGGAAAGCACAGGTGCGCCACGGCTCGTCACGGGACATCGAGACAACAGAACGACTGTGGCCGATCCGGCGACGCACGTGCGGCGGACGAGCGCTCCTTCCCCAACGCCCGCAGCGAACACAATGCATCACCGGGGGACATTACTCCAGTCCTCCCTCCCCCCAAAACAACAATCCTGCAACCGGACAGCAGTGGCAGACAAACGAAAGAGGAGGTCCCCAGTCCTCCCGAGGCGTTTGCAGGTGTCGCTGTTCGGTGGTGACGTACCCACCAACCGACGTGCCGAACCAGAAACGAGCCGTCGAACAAATAGTGTACTTTCACTTTCCTCGTCCGCTAGTACCCTCTGATCCCTGAGAAAATAGTCCCACACGCCGTATTTTTTAAAACTTTTTTTCTTCCTAAGAAACGCCATGGCAGAAAACGTAGTAGAGACTCAGACGAGGTCGGATGCGGGTCTTTCGGCGGGCGGGTTGTCGTCATCGGTTCTGATCGTTAAACAGTTCTTGAGAGAAAGGCACCTACAGTCGCGTGTGAGTCGTTAGGCCCAACCACGGCAAACCGCCGATCATCGGATACGAAGCGGACGCTGCAGGTGATGGTGTCATGCGGTGTCGCGGCGGTGGTCTGCGCTGTTTTGGTGGCAGTCGTCGTCCTGGTCGTGATTCCGGCGGCGACCACGGCAACGACCACGTCCGTGTCGCCTGACCCCGAGGACGCGGACCGACGAGTTCGGGAAGCTCCGCGTCGAGTCGCCGCCAAGACCGGTGCAGCCACCATGCGTGTTTCCGTAAGTATATGCCTTCGTAGCGTTATTCCAGCTTCTGTGGTGCACGTGCGACTTAATTATTTTTGAATGAATGGGCACATGGAAGCACGCGGGAAGTATAGACTGGAGCGTAATTTCGTGGAAATGCTGTAATAACCACAGTCGCTCAAGAGTCTCGGCAAACTGTTAACTATTTTTTAATCTATGATGGAAAGTTGTCCTTCTCGTTCTATAAACCATTTTTATGTGAATGCCGATGTTGTTGTTTGAGACGTAGTTGGCGTGGCCATTTAACACTCACTTTGTCGGGTGGCTTTGAACAGTGAAAAAAAGCTCGAGACACCTATTCCGCTCCACCCGGATTACGCATTTCGTAATTATATAGTTCTCGTCCGCCTATTTGATGATTTTTTTCGTAAAACCATTTCCTGCCAGTGAACCTGACGATACCCACGAGCTTCAAAATCTGTTTTAGCTGCTCGAGCGCCAGCGCACTATGCTAATATACTTACACTTTAACGCCCATGTGCATACGTTCCGGACCACGGTCGCATCCCGAAGATTGTTTTGCAGTATATGGGGGGGGGGGGGGGGGGGGAGGGGGGGGGGGAAAGGGGGGGGGGGAAGGGGGGAGGGGAGATAGGGAAAGGTCGAAGCGTATACGACCATAACGGCTGAATTAAAAACTGAACCCAGGGGGATACCAACAACATAATCATTTGTTTCTGTTTCTGCGTTTAGATCGCTTAATCAGTGAAGCACCGACCGAACACGAGCGCCAGCCGTACGCCGACGCAGAACTTGTTTTCCATTTGGGCTCCATGCTCGATCGGAAAAAGTGACGTGACGAATCCAGTCCACATGCCCTTGGTTAAGGAAACATCGAGCCCTGTGGAAAACAAGCGGCGCAAAGCGCCTCCTGTAGTTCGATCTCGCCAATAAAGCCAGACGAGACGCGTGAAAAAATCAGTGTCAAAATTTCTGTGCTTTGCATTGTTTGAGGAACAGAAGCGAACCCGCGGTTTTAGTAAGTCGAATGCCTGCAGGAGTGCTCGGGCCAACGAATCATTTAGCAAAACTAGGTCCTCCCGTCTTTGTCCTGTTGATAGTGTCGCGAGTTACTTTCGAGCAATGAATAACAAGTTGACGAAGTTCCTCTCGAGGTTCTTTTGAGACAGTAACATACAGGGGTGGTAATATGAGCTGGTACAATGGCGCTGCAGGACCCAGGGAGCCTGGGTTCAATGCCCCTTCCTGCCCGTTTCGATATGAATGGTCTTCTTATCGGCGTGCGCTCGTGCATCACTACTGCATGATGCACGTCAAATGCCACAGGCTATAGCAGTGGTACTGCACAGGCTAAATTTTTTTTCTACAGCCTAAATCAGTGTCGTTGCACCTCGAAAGTGGGCCGATCTCACGCTGTATAAACACAAACGTCAACTGTGCTTGTTTGTTTTAGGCCGGAGTCGTAAAAATGCCGTGATGGGAGCCCCAAGTTAAAAAGGGGGGTGGTCATAGACTGCGTTTCTTATCTTACAAGTGAGGCAGTAAATCCATGTGGCATTTCCTCCTTTTCAGCTGGCACTCGTCTGTCAAGGCCCATCTTGCTGCAGACTATATACACGTGGGAAGCCTGTTACTGAACTAGTTGGAATTTTCATTAAAGAATGCGAGCGTGGCTACCTCTAAATTGGTGCCAGTGCCATGGGCTGAAAAATTATCCAAAGAAAAACAATCCTGCTATGAAAACTTTTCACAGAACTTTGATCGTGACGAGTGATTATATAAAAATATAATCACGATATTTTAAAAATTTAGGAAGGTACCGAACGAATTGCTTTAATAGGTTTTAAATTCAAGTGTATCCAAGCCAGCTCTTCTACTTGTTCCTGAACTTTATTTGACACAACCATAAGATGCGTAGGTTCCTTGCATGATTTTAGACAACTCACATTAAATCCCGCCCCCTCCAAAATCAACCTTTCGTTTACATCTCGAAGTAAGCGAACGGCATTCACAGTGGCAAACATGTGCGCATTAAATATATACAGCTAGTGTATTGCACGTACATTGAGTCAAGCTTTAAAGATATTTTGGTGCATTTGATGAAGACGAAACCAAGCGAATAAGTTTGTTCACTGTTTTTATCAGGCCAGGCTATTTTTTGTATTTTTCCCAATTAACTAATTAATTCAAACAATGAACTTTTAGAAATTCAATTTAGAGCAAAAGTTTCAGTGACAAAGTTGTAGAGCGCTTTTAGAAACCTCCAATCCAGTAGTGTTTATCAAAGAACCTCTTACACGGTTCGTTTTTCCGGGCTTCAAAGAAAGTGTCCGAATTATGAAACACACACACACACACACACATACACGCACATACACACAAAACGCAAATTTGTCAACAGCGCCCAGTAAACAGTGTTTTATTCAGCATGCAAGCCTAGTTTATTTAACCTATGGCTGAGAGCGCTGCAATAGAAGGTGCACATGCGCAGACACACGTTTTTTTTCATAATTAGCAAAATTTTGTCGAAGCCGATAAAAACAAAAAGGTGGTTTCTTGATAAAAATGATTGAATTGGATGTTTCTGAGGACGATCTACAACTTTGTCATTAAAAATTTTGCTCTTAATTGAACATTTTAAAAGTTTACTAATTAATCTGAATTAGTTACTTAATTGGGCAAAATATCAAAAATAGCCTGACTTGCTCACAACAATGAACAAACTTATTCATTTGGTTTCGTGTTTTTAAAATGCACCAAAACGTTTTTAAGCATTGACTGAAGTTACGTGCAGTACCCTGTATATGAATTTTGATAATATTCGAAGGGTTAGGAAATGTAGTGGACGGCTGAGTTCTGTGTTAGCTATTATCTGTATTTGTTGAAGAAAGTATTCATTCTTTTGTAAATGCATGTTTCTAGCCGATGTGTTAAGGCAGGGGGGGTTGGTGACTCGGTGACCGGGTGTGTTAGCGCACCGCAGCTCTCAGAGCACATAGAGCGAAAGCTCGCGCTGCAGAACCCAAGGATCCTGTGTTTAATCCCTGCCCTTGCCCGTTTCGATCTGGATGAGCATCGTACTGGCGTGCGGTCGTGTATCACTAGTGCGTGGTCCACGTTGAGGCTGAACTTCATGGGACGAATATGCTGCGAATAACTGACGAATTTCGTCCGGTGGCTTTTGCTCTGCGCGTGGAATCAACACAGTGGCTGCTACGTCGTGCGCAGAGCGAGCGTGCGGTCGGGAGGCGTTCGCCAGTTATTCGTCACATAATTCGTTCCATGAAGTTCAGCCTTTAAAGACCCCACGCTAGCGGTTCTACTGCACTGGCTAAGTTGCTCATCTACAGCTGAGAGGCAAGTCGCCTGTTGGGGCTGACTAACCTTCAGCTGTATACACATACACAAAACACAATTACTTCTATGTGTTCGCTTGTACAAATTGCGAGGATAACGGTGTGCATAGAGATTTTTATAATAATAAAGAAGGAGTTCTAATCCTAAATAGCGCGACTTCAGCCATATCAAAATCAACAAAGGTTTTCTAAAGCACTAAAACATTCCTGAACACGTGTCCCCCTCCAAAAAAAGAAATAAAATAAATGAAAGCTTGTAGTTAAAAGTTATGCATTATTACCATTAATTTCCGTGATGTTCCATGTTGTAGCATGACAAATTTTCAAACACTACTAAAATTGAAAAAAAAAGCTGTCACCAAAACGTTATTTTTTTTTTTTTTACAATGGCTTTTAAGAAAATCCGCTTTCAGCCTCGAAAACCGGGAACATTGAATCCTTTAATGACTGCCGCCCACTTTGTTAATCCTTGTAAACCTACCGGCAATGACCGCGCCTAAGCCCTGCTGTGCTGAAAACAATTTTCCGCTGAGGGATCTCCACTATAAAAAATTTCGCTCGGGGGATACACCGCTGAAGTGGGACTCGGTGTGCGGCACATTGTATGGGAGCCTGGGCGGCAATAGAGTTATGTGTCCCTTGTCTCCCTTGCGCATCTGCGTATGAAACAGAAGTGTTTTTGTTTGTTCTCGTGGCTGCTTGGGGCACAGCCTTTTCGGTTTTGAGTCACATGCGTGGAATCCGAAGCGGTGTCAACGCGTCTTTTTTTTTTGTTTTGCATAAAGGGCACAGCAATATTTAATTGATATTTTTGAGTCTTAGATGAGCAATTTGTGTAGATGCCGTCTTGTTTTGTAATACAGAAAACAGAACAGTGGGCTGCAAGATATCAACGTTGGTGGTTATTGAGGTGAAGTTTGAGAGAACCGAACATTTTATTAGTCTGTTTTAGGTTGCGAAATCGTAAAGCGTTCTTTATCAACTTTAACGAAACAAATGGAACTTACTAAAAAATTTTGCGGTCGGATGACACCGCACGCCGGAACGAATGCCGGCTGCTCGATGGCGAAATCTGTCATATGGCTGTTTTTGCTAGGGCTTAGTCACAAATTTTGCGTTTGGAAGACGCTGCGAGGACGGTCGACGAGATTAAAGGTATTTTGGTGGAATCTCATTTCTGATTAAAATTAACGTTCACAAAAATCTTGCTGATAACAAAGTAAAATCAGAAGCCTCTGCGTGTTAGAAAGACGTTGTTCCGCCAACGGACGCTTCATTATTTCTTTGTCGACTGCTTTCATGAACTCATTGATCGCTCCGTTCGCCGTTTTGGTCGTCATCTACTTCATGTGTGTGAAACTGCTCCTTTTTTGGGGGGTGATTTGAGTTAGCGAAGTACGTTTGCTTGGTACACTATAACTTTACTAAGCAGGAGTGCAGGTGTCTCCGCTTCCTTGGAAGACCTGCAGACGTGTCTTTTCCTCTTTTAGATATCATCCCACAACTAGAAGTATCGAAGCTTTTTTTTTAATTCGCATATTTAGACTTTTTTGACTTTTAAGGTGTGAAAGAAACCAAGATTCAGACGATGAAATTTCCGGTTGATATGTTGGAACCACACTAATGCATTTAGGCATTAAAGCTATACCTTTCAGACACCCAAACTCTCATCTGGTTATCTTACTCCCAGAGCACATCCCGAACTTTCCTGGACATCAACGCCTTCCGGATGTCCGACAATAACTTAACAACAAACATCGCAATGTTCCCTTGGAATATTTTATGTGTCAGCCTTAATATATGAATGAGCATTGATAAAATATTTGGACGCGCATATTTTTATTCCACAGCTCTACAGTTTCTTTACATTGAAACTATAGGCCACATTGACAAAAATATAAATTTCTGCTTTTCTTGAGAAAAGATCAGAATGTTTCCGAGGATTGTAATTTCCTGGGCAGAGCGAGATTAAATATTTGGGTTCATTAAAAGTTAATTTGGCGACATTAAGTTTAGTTTACTATCTTAAGTTGATCAATAGGTAATTCAGTTGATATTTCCATGGAAAACAAAGCCGAGCTCCGAGGTGTTCATTTATGACGTAAGCAACACATATTGTAGCACGTACGCAAGATAAAATGAGCGATAGCTATTTTACGGCTTTTTTGTGCTTATCATAACGTATTTTTGTTTTTATATTGCAATATTAATATTTGCAACAGCATACAGAAAACGCCTCGACTCAAATTTTGAGTATATATAAGAAAAATCATCTTGCGAGGGCTGCTTTTGCAAAAGTTTCTTGAAATGCGCACCTCATGCATCTGTTCGAAAAGTAAATAAACCGAGTTCAATATATAATAATATTTATTTGGGAGCATGCCCACTTTTTATAACGAGTTCAATATCTTTACACAAACCTAAAAATAAATTTATCACTCAAAGTTATACAGCAAAAACATTCTCCGCGTACTGAAACATTCATACTTATTTTCGGGGTGGATGCAGGCGGCATGGAGGGTATTGAACCTTGAATTTCGTGCCTGTCAATAAAAAAATTAGTTGGCCGGGATGTAGCATGATTATATACAAAAAAAAAATCCAATAGGAGATTTACATTTTTTTAGTTGATGCGACTGACCCATGCTGCGATTTACTCGCGACAGAACTGACCGTTACGGGACTGACCGTTGCACGACCGTTATACCAATGGCCGTTATGCGACTGACCATGACACGACCGACAATTCAAGCAAATTTATTTTTTATGAAAAAAAAATCAGAGTTAGATGTTAATATTTTAACACCACACGAATGTTTTTCACTGCAAGTCATTTATTATCTCTGTATCATGAAAAACAGCCCTAAAAATCTGTTACACCACTCACATATAAGAAAGCTAGGCATTCATTTCTCTTTATTCATAAGCTAATAAAATATTAGGTCTTGGCCCAGGGTGAATGGATTTTCTTGTAAGACCTTCCTGAAAACATGTTAAACAGTCTGCAGACTTGAAGATCGATTATGGCTGACAGAAGCTTTCAAATAAATTTGTAGATATTTCGTTATACCACTGACATTCAGGTCGGTCACACTCGTTTCTTTTTAATATCTGTCAAAATATAAATTCTTCTTGATGAACAGTTCCGTATCTCTACACGAATTGAAAAATAAATTTATCACGTGAAAAGTCACAGTGATAGGATTTTCGGCTAAGCAAACTTATAAAGGTTTACTTCGTTAAGACAGAAGTTTACGCCTTTGAAACTTGTGCGGCAGTTAGCAGATACAAAACAAATGCTGAAACTGCACATAGGACGGAATCTGTAGTATTTTTTTTCTGAAATAGTTTTAATTCTGAGAAATTGCAAATAATTATATTTAGGGAACCCCAATGCTATGCTATACAAACTATATTTCAGGAACGATGATAGGAAGGAATTTCAAAGTTTTTTGACATTCAAAATAATGCTCAATTTTCGGGAGAATGACCCATTAGCTTAAAGGAATGCTGAACCGAAATCTGAGTTCCACGAAACACTCGGCAAAAGCGTACAAAGGGACGCTACAAACACTAAAGCATCACTCATACCGCGATATATCGAACGGATGACCGTATTTTTCAGACAAAGGAGGCGCATTTGACAGAAATGTTCGTCACGTTTATCCGAGAAGGAGAGGGAACGACCTCGCGTCTTCCCCGCCTCGCCGCCTTGAGGGAGCGAAGCGAGGAGGGGAAGAAACGAGATATCTCTACTTCACGGGCCTCGTCGGCCTGGTTCAATCTCGACCTCTTTTACCACAAATACGGCCGTCCATTAGGGATATCGCCTTGCGAGTACTGTTGTAGGGATTGTAGCGTCCCGCCTACATGTCCTGCACTGTTTTTTTGAAATCCAAATTTCGGTTCACCGTCCCTTTAAAGACTTTTTATTCCACGGAATATTCCAAACAACTGGCCAAAGATAAGATCAAAAGTTGGAAACAAAACACATTGTCGAAGATAAAACCTCACTTATTACATGGTCTGCTGTGCAGATACTTTTCGAATAAAAATATCAGATTCCTGGCAGTGCTATACCGGTTAAAACTGGTCGCATGCACTCTATTAAGCCATCCGGGGGCAGCATGTATTCACAACTGAGGAAAGAGAGCCTGAAATGCGGTGCTGTATACACGGCGTGACATTGTTAGTGCGACAACGACATCGAAGCCGCTTCCGTATTTTGATCAGGCAGTGCATACACGAGTTCCAAGATATCGCTTACATTAGTGCAGTAGCTTATAATTTTTAATTATTAACAAACACAAATAAAACCAGGAGTCGCCTGCTCGTGCTAAAGGGGTCATGAAACGATTTTCCTACTTCTTCCTCCTTAGCTTTAATCCTCAACTGATATGCGAATTGTGAAATCACGTTGTCGTGACACTCTTCGGCATCGGTGCGATGACTCCTAGCTTCCACCGTGCTTTTTGTGCACACCATAGAACTTGTCATTCGCCAGTGACGATAAGTTCCGTCAGGGTACTCCTTGGTCACGAACGCGAATCCAAATATTCGTCGACGGATTGATTGTTGACAAGCGCATACGTCCGAGTGACGCAGTTCTCGTGTCCAATGCGTGAGCTGGGCTCGGGTTACGTCAGGTTGGCACCGCTGACGCGCTTTGGGAACCGCGGATGTATCATAGTGTAAAGGCGGAGAGCTTTCGAAGGAAAGGAGATACAAAATAGTCCGCTATGTTTTCAAATGTTCGTTCCGAAAAGCTGGCTTTTGACTTTCTACCCTCTTTCGTTTGGCCAACTAAACGATATGTGATTAGTAAAGTCCCAATTTAAAATCATTTATCTCCGCTCAAAATTCGTTTCATGGCACCTTTAAGGAGGCGCTTCGTACGCTTTGTGAGTTTATGAAAGTTGAAGGACGTAAGTGGATCAAAAGGCAGATCAATGAAACTATAAAGGGGCATCGGGTGCTGCTGATTTGGTGTTCAACGAGAAGCGAACCATCATAACAAATAAAATGAACAGAGCAGAAATGGCATATCAAACAAAGAAAATATATCACATCTGAAAGTTAAGGCATAGCAAGTCGTTCTATACATAGAAATTTTTTTTAACTTTTTCACCTCAGTCTAGAGTCTAACTAAACACACACAAAAAAGTGAAGATGCATAATTTTGTGAAACTTATACCCTCCTCCCCCCCTCCCCCCCCCCCCCAAAAAAAAGAAGAAAACCCGCAAAACAACATAAAAATAACAGACGCAATTCTGTAGAAGAAAGAGTTTCCACTCAAATGATTATTTAAATTCGTTTATGCTATATAGCTATATAAAATGCACTCTTTTTGTGTTTTACGGATTTCTGTCTGCAACGACTGAGCATGCCATCTGTTTAGGTGATTAATAACTGTTTTGTAATCTGGTGCATATACCATCCGAGTGCAGCTCCGGAGTTCCCGGTTGGGCCGATAGGGGCGCCGCGTCGCTGGCTTCTCTCTTGTACGTCCATCCAAAGAGCAGATTCGTAGGTCTACCCAGCCGACTCCGACCAAACTGTTATGCTCATATTCGCCGCTATGATTTTCAGCGCAGGCGACGTGTATATGATCTTCGCTACCGAAAGCGGAGCACTCTGGGCTCTTCCGACCAATCAGTAAGACCGAAGGGAAACGACCGTTTTTGTCTTTTTTGTTTTGTTTGCGGTCGCTCGTCACTCCAAGCTTTCAAACCGCTCCGCGCGTGCTAAAATCGAAAGTGCGGATTATACGGCAGTATGCAGTACGGTGCGACGCTGCTGCGCGCTTATAATAATTAGAGATGTACGTCTCTAATTTGACAGAGATTCTGCCGAGTGTTTTGTGTGCCTCATGACGGCGTATTACGGAGTCTACAGCGCGGCGAAGTAACCTCGGAGTGCTCATTCTTCCGCTTTCCAACAGACGACAGGTGAACTTCTATATCAATTTTTTTTTGTCAGCGTTCGAAACTCGACTTTTCCATCAGAGCATCGAAATGGATTGCGTATGCAAATCGCCAGGACTTTGGAAGCCTGCCCGGGCTGCCCGGCTTGCCGACGAGCAAGCTGCGCCAGCGTCGTTTGTGCAGCGAGCACTTCGGTGGTAGCGTGTTTGCAAGTTGTGGAAAGATTCGTTTGTGGAAAAACGCGTGCCCCACCGTTCTTGTTACGAATCCGTTGCTGCAAGGACTTGCTCCTCTGGGTGAGTTGCTGTCAGAGCAATCTTCAGTTAATTTGACAGCTTCGTAGTCCGTTTATATGTTAGGATAGAGTACCGATAAAGCACCTACAGTCTGAGATGTAGACACTCCAAAACGGTAGTTTCTTTCTTTCTTAATTGCATTGCCTATTGGCGAGTTTGTTTATGGTTTATTTATCGTTTATTCTTATGCAGCTCACCTGCAAGCCTTTTCCTTTATTTCGGCGTTGATTTGTTTGTTTGGGTATTCAGAAGTTTAGTTTGTGGGAGTTGTTTATAGAGCATTTAGATAATTCGATGATAAGTGCTTTCTCTTAGTTTGTACATTAAAGTAATTAATTTCGTTTTACATGTTTGACAACTTTACTGTGTTTACTGCCTACTACAGTTCTTGGTTCCCCTTTGAGGGCGGTGGACTGCCAACGGAGTTTGTAGATGCGTGTTTGAAGTACCGCAACTCATTTGAATGGGGTTCAATAAAAAAATACATTTCAATGAACGTGCTGTTTCTGTTTGATTGCACTGGTAATATCACGTGAAGCGCAGTTGTTGTGAAGTATATCGCGCGCGGCTCGTCTGCTAGACCGGTGCCGTGCTGGCCGCTCACAGCGGCCGGCGCGGCACCAGCAAACAAACCAGAAAAAAAAAAAAAAAAAGAACCCCAGGGGGGGGGGGGGGAGGGGGAAAGGAGGAGGAGGAGGACGGAGGGCGCACGCCAACGGCAGTGGTGGCGCCATCTGCCAGCCTTTCGAGACCAATTTTAATCTCCGACCAGACGTATGTTCGCCTTTTTGCCACTAGCGCCTCGTGGCGCTAGTTTTTCCTTACCATGGTGGAGGCTACAGCTGCACTCGGCTGCATATACTATACATATATATATATTTTTTTTTTTTTTTTTTCTGCAATGCCAGTGTACGGGGCCGAGGGCTGGTCAAGCCTCCTTTAAGGCTTTTACTCTTTGCTCCACCATGCTTCATAGAAAATAAAGTATTATTATTATTATAGGTTAACTTCAACGATGGAACCCGACATTCGCAAGGCGCTTACGTCGCAGAGCCTTTGAGCGTTAGCCCTAACACGGCCACGTACCGGATCAGGTCATAAAATCAGCATCTAAAAATGGGGTTTGTTTACCAGTAGGCGATGGGAAGGATTTGTAACTGTTCGCTATTTTACCTTATGCTGCGATGGCGCATTCATTTGAGTAACGTACTGATCATACAGTAATTTGTGCAAAGCAAATGAGACGAAGCAAATTGAATGTCGTAGACGGTGGTAGCTTACTTCACAATAATAATGTTTTTATTTTGTAATTTGGACGATTAATCGCTCTAGGGGGCCGATTTAGCCAGAGCTGTACTACAGCTAACCATGTACCGCTCAACGATATCGGCATTGACGAGAGACGGAACCGAGAATCTTTGGTGACTCGTTCACTCTTAGAGAAAGTCGAGTAGCAACGGAGACATTCTAAGAAGAAAGGGTAAAAGCACAGGCGAGCTGGTGAAGAACTTCCGGTTTACGATGGACATTCTAAGACACAGATGCTTCTGGGGAGAGACTTCTCTTCTTAAAATGTGAAAAATTATACACCACCACAGTGTTTGCAAACAAGTCCGCGTTCGGCCACACCAGACGTGGGCAGTGCGCGGGTGCAGAAACCGGATTCGCGTGAGGCGGAGCATCCGCGCATGCGCAGTGTCGACAGCAGCGCCACCGCAGCGGCGTGACGTCAGAGAGTTGAGTTGGTCCGTAGAGCCACTAGATATGCTATAGGGATCAGAGTAATGCCACTTCAGCCATCTTGGAGCTCAAAGGTCGTTGTTGCGAGTTATCTAAAGTTTCATCTGAACCCCTGAGAAATGTCAAAGGAAACCTAAAAAGAGATAACACAAAAACAAGAACAAAAGCAAACAAACAGACACACACACACACACACACACACACACACAAAACGACATAGCTTGAGCCTTCTAACATCGTGTCTACAGCTCGGAAAGTTACATTTTTGGATCGTAACAATCACCAATGGCGCCCGCGTTTTTTCACTAAGAACCGAAATGGCGGCGCCGATTAGAAAATCGAAGAATCGAGGGCGGATACTCTAGGCGAGGTTCGTGCACTGCCTCTAATGTAAAATCCAAGTAGGGCGAATGTGCGCTACGAGTTTGTTTTATTTATTCGCCGCTGTACTTATCTAGAAAAAGGACTGTGAAGGCAGAATATATCGACGTTTTCGTAACTGTTTGTTTTAGCGAACTCTTTTTTTTTGGCATTTTTTCGGGTCGGTTTGTGTATAAATATCGAAAAAAATTCTATACATCCAGATATAATGTCTGCCCATCGCAATGGGTTAGAGAATTGTGAAGGGGCTAAAATAACACAAACGGTATGATAAAACGAAGCAACATAAACGCGAACAAATATCTGAAACAAATCAGTCCGAGCCTCCAGACCAGTCTTGATTATAGGGTACACAATAGACGTTATTTGATAAAACGTTTAGCGCTATGTAAGTGACGTAAGTGTTCGCACCCGTTTATTATACCCAGGAGACACACACACACAGAAGAAAAGCGCAAGGGCGCTTTTTAAACCTCTTTTGTCCATTGCAACGGTTTTGTCTTCGTCTCAAAATCTCATTGTGCCGTCTGCACCGGCTGACGGGGACAACATATAGGCGACCATTGTGTGTGGGGTCATTATCATTTGGCGCCATATCGACTCATGGAAGCAAATAGTAAGTCCAGACACGAAAGGCTCTTGCGAAATTTATATTGTTCTTGAGACAATCTCAACGGGGGCCCTCGTAGACGGCCATTAGGTGGAGGCGGTGGTTGAACCCCAGATCCTTTTTTGTTCATGCCGTGTACACTTTATTTTTGTTTAATACAACATATACAGACACAACCTGCGTGCCCTTTAATTGATGCGAATGTTATTTAATTTTGTGGAATCATGATTTACAAATTCAAATAATTTTGCTTCCACAGTCTTTTTTTTTGTGGACCTTTTAACTGATGGTTTTATACAATATACAAAGGGATGTCGCTAAATCGCTTCCACTTTTTATAACAAAAGTCGGCTCTGTCATTCTGTATCAGCCCATTAAAAAAAAAGAAAAGAAATGTGGGTAGAAAAGATTTAAATATCATTTTCGTAATTGCCACATGTCTCCGTGTCTTAAGAAATTAAGGACGATTTCTCTTTTATTAACGCCGTGCATGATTGCGTGGAACAGAAATAAACGCGCACCACGGTCGCTTTAGGGAGGTGTGCGAAAATCCAGATATGTACAATAGACCCCTCTCAAAAGTGCGTACCATCCAGTAGCCGCGGCGTCAGTTATGCGACTCCGCCAACGTTCGGGCACGTACACTGAGCTCCTATTGAACACGACAGTGACGTCAGCGATCGGTGTGAACTCGTTTCAGCTCGTATCGAGAACGAGTGCTGATCGCGCTTCGTGCTTCAGAAATAGCGAGAGCCAGTGTTGCCTAATCGGGCTTTGAAAAGGGTCTGTTTAGCAAGAACACCTTCAAAATACGGTGAAAATTCAAACGGTTAATTTTTTTTTTTTTTTTTAGAAATTTATTAGTGTTGTCTAATTTGTAGGCTCGCATTGTTGTAGTAAAGAGCACGAGTCCATGTATAAACGAATGTTATGATAATAGCGAGTTAAGACGCGCTTACTACGAAGGTCCCTCGTATAGCAAAACTAAAGTCGTGAAAACGCACTACGCGTTTGTACCTAGCAAAGGCGGAAGGAATTGAGGAAACTTCTTTCGTGGAAATAACGTAGTTCTTTTTAATACAGGAACGGTCGCTTTTTCTCACATACAAAAAAAAAAAAAAAAAAAAAAAAACATTAACAACAACAACTAAACTTTCCGTGGCGCTCAGAAAAGAAAAATGAGTGGAATTGTGTTTGGAGCCAAGTTGTCTTCCCATCGATTGCTGCGAGTCTGGCGGTGCGCCAACCCCGTCAGCTCGTCGCGTATAATCACAATATAAACGATCTCACATTAAACAAGAAAAGAAAAAACGCATATACTCTATCACAATTTTGTTTTATCAACGTATACGTGAAATTTCGACCCGCACGTTGTATAAGATATTGTTCGGCGATTTTGGTACTTGACGGTGCCTGGGGCACGTTTCGAGCGGTAGGGTTTCCCCAACGCCGATCGAACCTTCACTATAGTAGCTCCGGAACTAGGCGCTTCTCATTATTATAGATAAATGTATATACACGTATGATTCTTCTGGGGTCAATACTTTCCATGGAAGTGTATAGGACCATTTTTCTCGAGCAGGTGGCGCAATGGCGTCTGTAAGGCAGTTTCTTGGTACTCCATTTTACGAGTAACGACGACCAATACGAATGACCAACACAAGCTGTGTTCCAAATCTTACCCAAATGGATCCGAGTTACTCCGGCGGATCGTATCACGTGACAGCACAGATTGAAAAACGCTTGACGAGGGTAGGTTTCAGAACGCCAAGGGTACCAAACGTTTAGCCTAGAGTAAAATCGAGTAAATTTTGTAACACGGCCACAGTCCGCTGGAAAAAAATGACGTCATTCATCTCAGTCTTCTGCTGTTCGCAGCCATTCGCTTCCTAAAACCTGCAGAGTCACCAAATTTCGGTGCAGCATCTATCCAATGACTGCATCCCTAGTAAGTGTAGAAAGGACTTTCTATCTTTATTGCTTCGGTATAACATCTAAAGCCGGGGTCACAGTGCTCATACGTCACATCAAACGCGAGTCCCCAAATATTCGTGGTTTGAATGCCGCGTGCCAAGTTTCTCCTTTAACTCAATGTAATGCGGCGTTTGAAGCACGTATCTTGCGCTGTCTCGCATTCAAATCTGTATGCAGACTGTTTTTTGTAAGATGTAATCGCGGTGAGAAGCTCGCTAGGGATGCTTCTGCTTTCCTTACTATGAGTAGTGCACGTACTACCCACGCTGTTTGTTTCAATTTTTATAGTGTATAGAAGCTTGGTATTGCACATGCTTGCATCAGCAGAGGAAGTTGAAGCATCCTCACTCTGGGTTGTGACAAAATCCCACCAGGCGGCGACACCCAAACTTGTCGCCGCGAATAACAGTCGCTGCGACAGGGTTTTTTTGCTCGCCAAGGTTTTTAGTTGTACGTGACACATGAGAGCCCAACTCCCCAGAACAGAATTCGCAGCTCAAAATTCGGTTTCTTTCCGCCCGAAAACCGCCGGTCAAAAACTGACCGGTTTGAGTTGCGCTCACTCTCTTTCAAGTGGTCACGGGCCGTTTTCTAACGTTTAGACACGACCACCAAATTCAATCAAAGTTTTTGGTCGTTGAAGGCAGACACTCAATAATTAAAAAAAGGAAAAAAAAATGTGAAACCCATTTTTTCTGGCTTCTAAGTAACTGCAAAAAAATTGACAGAAAAAAAAAAAAACTTGCAAAGAGAATCGGAAGCATTCTGTGCGTTCACTGCGTAATCTCAACAAGGCGTCGTTTCGCGTTTCGTGGGACTCGCGGGGACGGCGATGGCAGCGGACGACGGGCGTGGAACCTCTACTTCAGAACTGTCGTTCGCGGCACCGGCGAATTCCGTCTGCCTTTGAAAGAGAAATTTGGGACCGATCGAAAGACTTGGCATTCATCCCGTACGACACGCCGGACCACCAAGCCGATTTGCACGAAGATATCGCCGAGCCGTCGTACCCTCCTTGTGGCTGAAGACATCGCTCCCGCAAACATCAGCACAAAGTGCGTACGTACTTCATGTTGAATATGCACGCGTACGATTTCTTTACGAGGTGCGAATGTGGCCATTGCGTGGTGCTGCCCAACTTCGACCCGGGGGGGGGGGGGGGGGGGGGGGGTTTGCTAGAGGAAAATCGGCAGCAAACTTGCCAACGTACAGTTGACCGGCTGCATTATTAATGAATAAAAACGTTTCCCCTGTAGCTCAGTGGGAAGATGTCCGTTTCACACGCGGCGGAACCTGGTTCGATCCCCAGTGTGGGCGTAGCGTTTTTAGAGCGCAGCTCTTAGGGGCTCGTTTCCGGCTTGAGCGGCGTTGGCGTCGCCGTCGCGGTCGGCGTCGGCGTCGCCGTCGGCGTAACCAAGGTCACCCCAAGGTCACGTGACCCCCAGGACACGTGAACCCCCAAGGTCACGTGACCCCTCTCGAGGTCACCCCAAGGTCACGTGACCCCCAGGTCACGTGACTCCCCCGGTCACGTGACCCCCATGGTCACGTGATCCTCCCAAGGTTACGTGACCCCCAAGGTCTCGTGACCCCCCGAAATCACGTGGCCCCCCAGGTCACGTGACCCCAAGGTCACGTGATCCTCCCAAGGTCACGTGACCCCCAAGGTCACGTGATCCTCCCAAAATCACGTGACCCCCAAGGTCTCGTGACCCCCGAGGTCACGTGACCCCCCGAGATGACGTGGCCCCCTCCCCGAGGTCATGTGACACCCCTCCCCACCCCCCCCCCCCCCCGAGGTCACGTGACCCCCTCCCCCCGAGGTCAGGTGACCCCCCGGAGCATATTAAAGAATGAGGGGAGGAGGAGGAGAAGGAGGAGGAGAAGGAGGAGGGGTCTACCCTCCCCTCAGTACCCTTCCCTCCTCCTCCTCAAGAGCTGCACTCCAATCCGGCGTTACAGGGAGTTGTAAACGGCTTTCACTTTTTTTTTTCTTTTTTCTCCAACGTTTTGCGATATTTACATTTCTCTTTTTAGAATTATCATTAAAAAAAATGTGGAGAAAACGCAACTGAACTAAATGGTATGGGATTTCCTTTTTGACACCTGAGAACTCAATGTAATCACTTTTCACAAAATGCAAGGAGCATAGAAATCGTGTAGCGTCTGCTTTCCGAGGTGCCCGTCAATGTTCCACAGGAATAACAGCTAACCGTTGGTCCCGATCTCGTTGACCTTTTGGAAACTTCTGCAGACTGCCGCACAATGCCACTTTTTTTCGGACGCAGGACATGTGAGCCAGCTCTTCACGCCACATCTTGGGGGTATTGGATTCGGAGCCGATCACGGAAGTTCACCACGGGCACTCACTACTCATCTCCAGCTCCTCAATGTACAAAAAAACTCATCGTGAAGTACAGAACAGCTAGCGGAACAAACATAACTGCGAGGGAATCGTACCGCAAACAGTTCCCGCCACAAATGTCGTCTGCTGCGCACCTAAATATTTCGGAGGGGAAAAAAGTAATCGCACGGTCTGGTGTAGTTACGTGACTTCCGCCACTCACTCTCTCTTCTCCACTTCCCCGACCTCCGTGCGCGGGTTTCAGTTTCGGTTTGGAGCAGTTGCATTTTTTGGCTATAATAAAGATATACGTGAATCTGTTGCAAAATATGAATTAGGTAGTTTTCTACACCATAATAAATGACCTAGCAAAAAATAAACAGTTTTTTGGGGGGGGGGGGGGGTACTCCGGCGATTTCTTTATTGTCCCCGTGTTGCTTGAAAATCTGCCAAATGCACCAATGAACATCGCTGAAATAGTATCCCAAATATTAGTTCAAAGTTATTTTTGTGCGAAGTTATTGAATTCACAATTTTGGTCCTCACCGTGTTTTTTCAAACTGAAAATCTCTACTGGCAACAACGAATAATTAACGCCAGCGGTAGGCAGGCGTTTACTCTTTGGACTGTAGAATATGTTCCCCACTGATTCCAAGCAGTTTCATGGAATCAAATGAATGCTTTGGAAGCTCGCTCCAGTAACCGCGCACTAGCACGAAACAAATGCTTGGCGTAGTTCTTTTTGAGACTGCCTGCTCGACTGCCTAGCCTGCCTTCCACTGACGTCACGGCACTGAAAAGTGCGGGTACATTTGAATGTTGGTTCTTGCCACATCTTCATTTCCTATTCCCCAAGGACTATTATGAATTTCGCTATACTAAATAGCATACCGGAAAGGGGAAGCACCTGGGATTGCGAAAGTATGGTTAGTTGCGGTAGCTCAAAATATTTTCAATTTCTATTTTAATTTTATTTCGTCAGCGGAAGAAGTACAGTCGACGGGGTTAGGAAAAAAGCCAACAATTGTTGGCTTGACGATGCCCCCCCGTTTTCTTGGCAGGGACGTGTAGACGTTGGCAAATAGACACAAGTACAATAAGAACAGTACTTGTACTCCAAGAAATATGCAAAAAATAAAAAAAAAGGAATCACTAGAGATATAAAAATACAAAGAACTCATGTTTTCACGCAATCACTGTTAGAAGAATATTTTCAGCCAAACAAACAAGCAAACAAAAAGTCACGCAACATTATAAAAAAAAACACTCATTTTTACATTAGTGAAAGATGTAATCGGATGAATGGTTTACATAAAAATATTTTGGTGGAACGTGGTGTCAATGTTTCTTAAGTATAGTTGTTTTTTTTACCAAATTATTTCACGATAGAAAATGGCGCCTTAACAATTGGGTTCCGTAATTTGTTCGAATGAATGAGACTCAAAACGGTATATTATTTTGAATTTCGTGCTCAGTCTACTATAATATTTCATTAGTGAATTATCGCTTTTACGGCTTGATGTGTATCGTAACTGTAATGTATAATCATAAATATTGGTGGCCTGAACGACATGCAGCGCATTAAAAAGGGGCTGCGTAGGGGTGTCACAAGGAACACTGGTGATACTTCTTACTGCTTTTTCTTGAAGGACATTAACCTAGAATTTGTTAGTTGCTGAAGAAGTTCCCCACTCATGATGGTAATGATTGAAATGTGAAGCAAGCAGAGAATTGTAAATGAACAGTTTAATTTTTTGTTGGCATATTAATTTGAAACTTTTTAATAAAGCCAAAAGCTCTAGAAGTGTTGGAAATTAAATTTTCAGTAGGACAATCATACGACAAAGTTTCCTGGAAAAGTTATACCGAGTGTTTTGGCATTGAAAAAAAACTCAATAATACTAGAGGGCCCAAATGTAAGGTTGTAAACAAAAACAATAGATTAATTCTTGAGTTTAAAAAAGTACGGCCTTTGTTTTAGAAGTGTAAATTGTAGGAACTTTACGTTGCTCCATTAAAAAATAATAATAAAAAAATCTCTCAAAGTGTCATGTGCACGTTGATCAAGCTTTTCTTCGTCTTCTGCGGAAAAAAAGAACAGTCTAGTGTTTTCTAGTATAGTTTAGGAGTCTAGTATTATCTTCATAAATCACATACGCCGCCAATGTGCTAATTCTTACGATGTCGTTAATATCGATATTAAAAAGCAAAGGTCCCAGTGTGCTCCCCTGAGGTACACCAGCGGTTAATGGTTGTACACTTGAGTACTGGTTAATGAGGGCAACAGAGCGTTCGCAAAATTTTAAAAGGGAAGCTATTCATTCAAAAGTTATACCACGGAAGCCAAGTTATCGAGATCTGGGACCTGGTGTTCGTAGGCTTCCCGGTCTAGGACGACCGTCGAGTTGCCCTTATCCGCTGGTAGAAGGGCGCTCTTTGGGTCATCTTTGAGCTTCCGGAGCGCTGTTGCCTCTTCTTTTGGTAGGTTGTAGTCAACTTTCCGCAGGGTAGGCGGGCCGGTCAGGATGGTGACGACCGATGGAAGTCCCCCGGGAAGTTGAATAAGAAAGAAAAAAAAAAGAACAACTAAAAGTTGTTCGATCTCGCTGGACACATTACGACGTTGGTTGGTTTACGATGGCCAGTGTGGCCACGTTTTTTCAAAACAAAACGACAACAAGTCAACAGTAATTCACATTACAAAACTCCCAAATTGAAAACCCATACTTTAGTCCCCCAGTTTTAAGAGCCGAATCTGCCTGATCTCAAAAGCCGAATCCCCGAGAATCCTCTCGGCAGCGTTTTTCTAGACTCGTAGGGGCCTCCTTTTCCTCCAGAGACGAACCAATCACTTCAAATTTGCCCATTGTCACGTGGTACACTCTTACCCAATGATCAGCGAGCTGTCAACGTGACCCCCCTCCGACACCTCAACGGTCAGACCCAAATTCTTTGTAGAGTCAATACATGCTTTCTTCGCCGTCTGGCTGGCGCCACCAAGTTAAGTTATTGCGTCGATTAAAAGCGAAGTTTCTACACTAAGTGGCGAAATTCGCCGGACACAAGCACACCCGCTTAAAAGCCATAAGTGCGGACAGAAGCCCAAGACAGGCGTGTTCCGGCTCCCCAAAGTGAAACCCAATCCGTTTGTTAACGACCGGGGTCCGACTCTTGGCTGCTCGTGGCTGCTCGAAGCCCCCCGCGCGTGGGGGCAGAAGACGCCCTAGTATGCAGACAAAAACATAGGCAGATAAAAAAACGATGCCGACGCAACTGTAGAAAGATATATACTTTTCTAAAACAAATCTTACTTATTTTTAACAAAATCCTTTGTTACGTAACAGTTATGTCGTTGACTTGATGAAAGTTTGGACAAAATGCCGATCGTCTTTTTACGAACCCGTTCCTGAGAACTTCGGTCGAGGTGCAAAATACCATATTCTATTGTCGCAACTGTTTTCGCCATAGGCGGCTTTGGTGTGGTGATAATAAAGCCATGCTCCTTTGCTAAGACAGCATTCTCGCACGGAGAGAGTTGTATATCGAATTCCGTGCTCTGAATGCACCGCCACACTCATCGGCGAGACAAAGAACCTTCATCAAAGAATTCTGCCACACACGAATGATGCACTCAAAGTTCACCGGGAGCGGTCTGCTGTTGCAGAGCGCTTTGACGACAACGACCGCCGTTGTTGAAAATCAAAAGCGCAAACACCAAAGAAAAGAAAAGGGGACAGGACAGGGCGACAGGGCGCTTGGTCCTTTCCCCTCTTCTTTTCCTTGGTGTTAGCGCTTTTGATTTTTAACACTGTATAGCCAACTAGCCCAACAGTTAATTTTGAACGACCACCGTATTGATCTTCACAACAGCAGAATAATGAACGTTGACATTAACATCCGCAAAAAACTTCTGATAGAAACCCGGCAAATAAAGACTACGCCAGGGAAAATAACCAGGACGACAGGCACTTTACCGTCGGCGTATGTTAACGTGCTGGGGCACTTGAAGAGGAAAAAATGAGTGAAGCAGCGACACCACCGTAGATGGAAAAGGAGCTGCTGCTCCCCACGTGCAAATAATCGCTCCTGATGCAAAAAAAAAAAGTCGAATCGGTTTTGAGACGTGGGGCTTCTTACTGTGTAGGTCTTGGTTGTTGGAGGTCCGTATTTCTCTAATTAAATCTTTATTGAGAACTGTACACGAAAGTAGAACTGAAGCAGCTTTTTAACCCGTAGAATTGAAGCGTGCCGGTAAGTTACAGTGATAAAAGAGACAGATTCGATGATATTTTGCCCTGTCGTCATCCGTCGCTTCCCTTTTATTCATCTGGCTTTCAACTTTATAAAATTAGAGCGAACGATCGAATAACTGGAAGCGTTTGTAGCTTAATTGAAATCGGTCACGCATTTCTAATAAGATAATTAAATCATAATCCTATTTTTATTGCAACCTTTTTATATTTCTCTTTCCCAAAGCACATCCACTGGTTCTGGTGTATGGCATTTTTTATTGGTATTATTGTGATCCCTATTACCTAGTTTAATGCCATGCAGAAACATGATTTTCGCCTGACGGGGCAAGAACTTAGGCGGGTCTGGTGCTGTTAGTTTGGTTTATGCTTTTCCGCTTATTAATAATTATGCAACGTTGCTTAGCGTCACCATTCTGAAACCGTTCACATTTCCCTCGTTGCCTAAATTATTGCAATGTTTCGTTCCCCATTTGTCATAAGGCTACATTAGTCAAGATGATTTGTTTTGCACAACCGCTAGGTTTTATATTCAAAATTAAGTATAAGCAAATAAATAAAAGTCCCTGATTGTCATTCTTTAAAGCCAACGGATATACCAGATTGAAATCGTTGAACGTTTTTTTTTTGTGTTGTCATTCTATGGAATCCTTCGTGTGTTGCAGCAGATGACTCTCTCAGTGCTATATGTGGAGGCAGGCGCCAGATGTTTTTATATTGATCGCAGCAACAATTTCAAGTCACTCTTTTTGTTACCTTGTGCTTATTACTGATCAGATAACTTTTTTTAAATATTGAAGGAAGCATAGAGATCAGTGCTGTAAGTCGTAAGTATTAGTAACATAGCCTAATAATTGTTTAAACTGTCAGTTACTAACGTTGGCTTGAAATGTATTGGATCTGAATTTGAATTTGCATGGACGGCTAAAGCTATGCTTTGTCAGCTGGAGTCAGCAGCAACGCAAAATATGAACAAGAAAGTGTGTGCACATTGTCATGCTTGACGTTTAACTTGTTTTAACTCCTAGCCTGAAAACTTACAGGGTCAGCGTGCCCGACCCATGGTGCTTGATCCCCGCAAGACCTGGCAGGCCTTTCTTCGGCATTCGGAAAGAACAGAGACGCGGAGACCCAAGAAGAAGATTAAGAGTTCTTTTCTGAGGATGGTGAGTCTGATTTAGTTATTTGAGGGTCGCTATGCTCACTGGTAAGAACAGTCACCGATTCACCCTTCAATATGTTCCGCGTGTGAATAACTTAAACGAGCAGCTATATATTTTCTATAACAAAAGTAGAAAATATCGTGCGTAATGTTGTAAAGGCAGAAAGAAGTAAGATGATTTGCGATGATGAGAAAGAGCAAGATGGGGTGACAGCTGTGTCTTGAAGGGGTACAGTATTTGCAATGGCTCCCACAGTACATTTTTATCTTGTGGGGTTACTATATGATAACGTGTACGAAGCAAGGAAACGTCGAGCTAGACAGGTAAGCATTGATGTTAGTGCGCGTACTTCCCACAAAACAAAGAGGGCACAAAATATCCTGTCGCCATATACTTGAGCGAAAAATAAGCTGTGCATGTGACGATCTCTAAGGTATCGCCGGCGAGTAAGTTTGTCAACTTTTCATCAGGTGGGCTCATTTGAAAGGTGAGAGAGTACTAGTCTTCATTTACACAGGGAAATGGGAGGCGGTTGTGCGTAGGCGAAGTTTGCCAATTCACCAGCTCATTCTCCAGAAATAAATGTCACCTGTAAAAACAGGTCCGTTGCGACTGACGTTTGAGAAGGCTTAAGGGGTGGTGTGCTTGGTTAAAACATAACCCTTTGGAGTCTCGGGGACTATGCTTATAAATATCTGGGTGGTAAGGTTTATGACTTTTTTTATGTGAGGTAGGTGCATTGCAGTACACGTTAACATGACGTGCTTCGCTGTGAGGATGATCAGCTAGATAGCTTTTTATTGTGGTTAAATAAAAGCCATTATAAAATGGAGCCTTTTTGAGATCGTTAGTGGAGTAAGCTTAACCAGTACACTATACATTTCTCCAATCTAACTCAAGTGCTCTACTAGCTGTTGGCGCTCTCCGGCCCATAAGGTCAATACAGCTGCCCATTCGATTAGAAATAAAGCCATCCTCTCGCACCCTGTCCTTCAGTTTTACTATAATTATAATAAGTTTCGAGGTAATCACATGAAAGTTTTTATGCACAAAAACCTTTAGACCCTCACAAGCGGGATTTTTATAAAGTAAAAAGTTCCCGCAGATTAAGGTGAGACGTCAAGAGGGCTAAAGAAACCAGCTATATTATTAAAATGCACAATAAATAGGAAAACGAAAGTAGAGCTGGCCTAGGATCTCGAGATCGTGCCAGCAAAATGGCTCCCTCATCGACCCGCAGCAAGGGCCCCAGGGACCTCCGGGGCCCAGAGGGGCCAGAGGACCGCCGGGAGCCAACATCACCAGGGACGAGATGTTCAGGGAGTTTAAGGGACTCCTTCGAGGTAACTCTATAGTACCTTCACTTTATTTCTCTCTCTCCTTCTTTCCCACTCTCCGTATGTGATGAACGCATCCAAGATTGCAAGGCCGTAGTGCTGAATCTTCCGCGTGACCTATAGAGGAGGACAACGCGGCGAACGACTTGGACACGATTGCTACGTCAGTGTTCGGCGGAGACTCGGGTCTAGTCAGTGAGAGCGCGAGTCCCAGCCGAATGCTGACACAGCACTCGTGCCCAATCGGCGCGTCCCACGTTGCGCTTCCGTAGGTGACGCTGAAAATTCAGCACTGTGTCCTTTTCTGCTTTAGGTGATGTCGGTGCGACGCCGAGTGACGTAACTCTAACGTTTTCTAGCGAAATGAGTGGGAACATTAAACCTCCGAATAAAATGCGGCACTGCACGTCGTAGATTGAATGAACAGCTAGAGTCGATGAATGTCATAGACACTTTAGTATGTTTTCAACTTTATGAAAGACATGAGATGCTTTGCCTCCGCATTTCGAGAGAGAGAGAGAGATAAAAAAGGAATAGCGTCAGTGTGCAATTCGTGAAGAACGAGCCATTATTATGATATCACATTAAAAAAAAAAAAAACGCTTGTAGTCTTTTTTTTTTTTTTTTAGAAAAAGTTGTATATAAAGGCGACAGTTCCACCTCATTTTCAACGTGACTTGACGCGCTGAGAGTTTAGCGAAGCGTCGTTTTTAATGGCAGAAACCCTCCTAGTATTATTGTGTTGCAACATACTTTGACATTCAGATGTAGAAGTGCTGAGACGTGGTGCCGTCTCTGAAAACTATTTCTTTTTACATTATGACATGTCGACCGATTCTACAATCAGCACCCTTTCACGTGCATTGTTGAGGCACTTTATACAATCGTAGAAATGCGAGATTCCTTATACTCGTTATTCATGCTTCCAACATATTTAAAGACGCACACGCCACAGACATGGCGCAACTAATAGCCCAAGTTTCCGATCCCAGCCCCTCAAGAACCATAAACACACGCTCAAGACGCAGTAGTTCCTCCGCAGATAACTTCGTAGAAGAAAACGACTTGGTAATCGTGTATTTGTATAAGGGTCTAAATTCAGTCGAATGAAGCGGTTTGATAATAAAGGGCTGGGTAAGACACATGCTAAGTTTAGGTTCATAACAAAAACAACAACAACAACAATGTACGATTAAAGTATGTCAGCATTCGCTCTATAACGCATATTGATGGCTGCCTGTGGCAAATGAGTGGGCGTTGACGCAGCCGCGTGCATTTCATATAATTTCAGTTGCTTAATTCACACTGGACAACTCAGCGTATACTTATCCGTACCTCGGGGAAGCCAAGTCAAAGGACCGCTTTGTGAGTGGGAACGTAGTGAATATGCGGCATACAACGTACAAGCTTTTCCCGGGGCCACTTTCATGTCGGCAATAGGAAGGTATAGCATAGGGGGCTCCAACGCTCGGGGGTTCCCAAACACCCCGTGGGGTCGAACTGGACATACGCTGGACTGCGCATGCGAAGTGCGACGCTCCAAGCTACTCGGGGCACCCAAAGCGTCAGGGCCCCCTGTTCTAAAACTCTCATATGTTTTGACACAACGAATAAGGCGAACGCCACAAGGGCGAAATTTGTCCATCTTTCGTAGCTTATTTTCTGGATGGACTCCAGCCTTTAGTTGTCTCTACGGAACGACATCTGTGGGGTAAAATTCGAGCTTCCCGCTGTTTACTGATTCATTGTGGCCGATATGGTTCTGCAATTTTCTAAATTTTTTTTTTTTTTTCAGAGGTGGCCGAGAGGAGAGTGCAACTAATGGCTGTCGAAACAGAGGTGAGCATTCCACGAATTTATGAAATTCGAGGTCCACTAGATGTCGGCAAACATTGCGATATTTAGGGGCTAATTTTCAGATCACCTAATGTTCAAGCACATATACACTCCGTGCGGGAACTATAGGGGGCGCTTTGAAGAACGCGCGCAGCGCCGCTAGCGGAGGAGCTGGCGTTCGACTGTGAGGCGCGTTCAGCAGCCTGCGGCGCCTTTTCGCATGCCAAGCTGCGGTGGCGGAAGCGCGCACGGACGAAACTTTTGCTTTTTGAGCCGATACGTTGAGGGTGACGTTGCATGAGTGCTGGGGCAGAAGGGCATTTAGCTGTTCTCCACTTATATATTGAGTTTGAGTCGTAATTAGGGGTAATTTCTCTAGATGCGGCCGAAAAAGGAGTTGGAGTAATTTTCCGAAAAACAAGACGGCCGCCACCTTAATTGCTCTGAGTGGGAAATTTATTTCGCTCGTCGCTGTAAACCTAGGACTGCTGGAACAATGATATTTGGAGGCGAGTGAGAGGTTCACTAAGTTTGTGCACGAAGAGAGCCAAGTTTCTTTAAGACAGCAGGTGTGACAGTTATGTTTCTAACGAATAAAGAAATAAAGCTGTACGGGATATCCAATATTGGACCCAAAATGTTGTGTTATAGCGGGCTGTGCAAAGTGCAGATTTGGGCGCTAATGTGCTTGGACTTGACAGTAACATGACACAGCACTTATTATACAAAAAAAAGGTGGCATAGGGAAACCAGGTGAAAATTTGGTTTGGGCGGCGTAACTCAATGGGAACCGGTTTTGATCATGAAAAGGCTGTCAAGAGAATGCCACTGGTCGGGAGAGGTGGAGACTTTAGAGGTAGGAAGGGACTAGTGGACTGTACTTCCAATTGAAACAACTTTACGAAAGGTGGTTCCAAAGCCGAGAAAACAAAGTTGTCGGCCAACACACGGTTTGGCCGCCAAGGGCTTTTGCGGTCAGCTGTTGTGTAATAACCTGTTGTGCAAGTTGCTGATTTTCGGCGCACAGGTACTTTGACATGACCGTCACTTGGCACAACACTTAATATAACAAAAAGAGTTGGCATCGCGAAACCAGGTGGAAATTTAGTTTGGGCGGCGTAACTAAATGGGAACTGGCTTTGACCGTCAAAGGCTGTCAGATAATACCACTCATCGTGGGAGGTGCGCATTTTACAGGTAGGAAGGGACCAGTGGACGGTACTTCCAGTTCGAACCACTTTGCGATAGGTGGCTCTAAAGCCGAGAAAAAAAAAATGTTGTCTACAGAACTCGGAGTGTCAGCGTTTCCACATCCAAAAGGAGGCTGGTCAAGAAAGAAAGCACACCACATAAACTTCCATACTCAGTCGATTCTCCAGTGATTCCGAGTTTCATTGTTGTTTTCTTTAGATTTATATTTGTCACTTTTTTTACCTTTCGAATCTTTCTTCATGAAGTACAGATTGCGTGCCATACTTGTCCGGAAATATCATCGACACGTACGATGGGGACGAAACTTCTTTGGAGGGCATTCCTCCAACGAAATTGGCAATGCATACCTGCGAGTGTGGGTTCGTCCTATTGGCGCTGACACATGTAGGCGTTACTGGTACGAAAACAAACGCAGAGCGCAAAGCGGCAGTGTAGAATATGTCAGCCGTGCCGACACAGTGGCAGACATGATCGGGAGACCAAATTTCTCACGTCGTACGGCACGGGTCCATCGTTGTCGCTGTCCCACAAAACATCGGCGAGGTGAAAAACTGTGAAACTTTGTCTCCACGAGATACGACGCATAACTATTGAAGCACTTAAAATGACGCAGCACAGGCAGCACTTCATGCTGTGAACCCAGCGCAACCGCAACACTCCGACTTCAATGCGTACCAACGTACGCGGCGTGGTTTCGGTTTCGTTTTCTCTGGGGTTCTCGCTGCCTACCTTCGGTACCGGCCGCGCGGCGGCGCGCCAGTCGCGTCGCACGGAGTGTATACCGCGAGAACTGAAATAAGGGTAAAGGCGCGGGCTAGCTGGTGAACGGTCATACTTATAAAACCCCGAGACAAAAGAAAAAACAACAATGAAAAAAAAAAAAAAAAGGTACAGCACGACGGCGTTTTTCAGATATTGTTATATTGTAACTTTTTCTTTATGTTTTGTTTTTGTCTCAGTGGTTTTAAAGGTATTAATATACGAATTTTTTGTGTACTTTCTTTTTTTCTGAATGAAAAGCTGATTTTCGTGTTTGGTCGCGAAAACGAATACATTTTGTAATTCCGTTTTTATACACTGGGCGTAAAGGTTTTGCTCATGAAAAAGTTTTAAAGATTTAACAGTTTCAGAGGGTTTTCATATTCTTGTAAAAAATAAAAATTGAGGTAATAAAATTGCATTTAAAACGCGCATAATGCCCATACACTTAGTACAATTTGTGACTATTCTAGTTACATAGTCTTTGTATCGATTGTGTCATTCCTGACACCCACCGGACCATTTTTTCGATAATTGTAGCCACTCCGCTCGACTTTCCCCACGCCAATTAAGCACTCGGAACTTCTGGAACAAGTATGTCCAAGGTATATTTAGGGCGTCGCGCCGGTTCGGGTTAGGCCGTCTTTGCAAAGTGTCGTTTGACCCGACGGACGTGTGGTCGTCCGGAGGATGTACAATTTAGTTTCCAATAATTATAATCTGTACGAAGTCATAAGAAAAAAAAAAAAAAGCACTGCCAGGACGCCGTCTCGCAGTCATTATAAGGTGCAAGCCAATTGCCGGGAGTGGGTGTTACTCACAACCGAAAAGTGACTCTGGCAGGGCTTGGAAAAGCTCTCACACCGTGGCGCATGTGCATTCGACTAAAGAGAAAATACCTCGAGAAAGTGGGCATGTATATAGATTAAGTGAGTGGTATCTGGAAACTCAACAAAAACGTATTAATCAATGTGGTACGGCGCTCGTAATTTGCTCATCCTAGACTACCTTGAAAATGCGTAGACAAGAGTATGAGCCCGTGCTATAAAAGACAAAGGTCAGAAAAACTGTTTTCTCGAGATGTGCGAACTTTCTACGAGTCTAACTGTCTCATCGAGAAGCAGATAATGCCTAAAAAAATTATAAATTTTGCTAAAACAAGCTGGGCGTTATGCGCGTGTGTGACTCAGTCGGCGACGACTTATTCTCAGTGCAAGAATGCCACGAACTGCTCAGCGATGGCAGTGGACGGTGTCGGCCAAGACTCGACGATGCCGTGGGTGCCTCACCTGCTGGAGATCGACAGGGCCAGCCTGCTCCCGCGCACTCAATCCTCGTTTTTCTGGGAACTGTCCCAGGACGTGCGCGCGAGGAGAGGAAAAGAACTTCGAGTACATCCGTTCCACAGGGTGCGTGAAGGTGCATCTGCCTCCGTGCTGGTGCATGGTCCCACTGATGTTCTCACTTGAAGTATCGTTCCAAAAGACCGGAATCAACAAATTCACCACTGCGCTAAACTAACACTACCCTACTAAAAATGCCATATGCCCACATTCGATATTCCATATGACCCATATCGCCTAAGGCCATACAGAAGACCCATACAAAAAAAATTTAAAAAATGCGTAAATTCGCTAGTATTATTAGCGGACTTCACAGTCTTCAGTAATTCAAGACACCTTACCTCATCTTACACCGACTTGGGAAGTAATCTGTTACTTTTTCAAGTAATTTTGTAATTGCCACATTACTTTTTTGGGAAGGAATTTTTAATGTCATTTCGTTACAAAATATTGGTAACAGATTGCTTTAATTACTCGTTACCTTTTCAAAAATATGAGCATAATACAGTGACTGGAGCAATACGAGCAGAACATTCAGCAGCATAAAGAGAGCAAGTTCAACAAAATAGGAATATCAGGAAGTAGAGAATAGATGAAAAGAAAATACGATTTTTTTTTGTATGACCGGTAACTAGAACCACTAGAAAAACGGGCAAGGCATCTACAAACATAGGAAAGACAAAGATAAAGTAAGACAACACCAAATAGACTCTCCGTCGCCATCAACCGTGTTTTTCTTCTCCCGGGCAGGAAAAATCTCTTGGTGTTTATTGATTTTTGTCTTTTACATTATTTCACCCTTTTCAACTTCTTCGACGTCTTCCGCCACCTGCCCAGACATCAAAACGCGGGTCCGTCCCTCTAGATTTGCGGGTTCACAACTCGCGTAAGAGACGATGTAGCCTCGCACGAGGGGGTCGAATTCTCTTTGTCTTTGATGTGCGCTACTTCATTCTAGCACGCTCTTGAGGCGGGGCTGATAGCGCCCTGCGCGAGGCTAAGAGCACTGTCTTCGAGGGTACGGACGATACTTCTTTTGGTTTACTTGCCTGGGCATGGTGGTCGAGTCCGCTTCTCACTTTACAGTCACCTGTCAACATAAAGGGGAAAGGGGGGGGGGGGGGGTTAGGCCATCTAAGGAGTGCTGACAGAGAGAGAGAGAGAACGCATATAAGTGGTGTGATCCTCTATTGTTTTGTGAGACCGATGGCCACCGCTTCTCTCGCTCTCTATGCCATCCCCTCCCCTGGCCTCCACGAATATTGGTATGAAAGTGAGAACCGATGAATGATCGATAACCCGTAACCGCCACTTTTCTTCTGACTGGTTAAATTTTCGGTCATAGATAGTCCGTCGTCTCCATGGCCATCTCTTAATGAGATGTCCAAAGTTCAGGGCATTAAGGAGAACGGAAACCTAGCGTTTCAGTGCATACTTTGCTTGCCAAAAAGCACACATTGTCACCAGCAAGAACAACACACTAATCTACGGAAACACATCAAGGTAAGCTGGGACACCTGCATTCTGCATTGGCTATACATTGTAACAGAAAAACCAAATCTTTTTTTTCTTTTGAATAACAGGCGAAACACCAGATTCAAAAGGAAGCTTTCGTAGATCGCTTCTTTAGCTCCGAATCTCGTAGCGGAGGTAGACGCTGCTACGGGGCACGCGCACCGGTAGCTTTGTGTGCACAATTCCAGCTATCATTTCCGGAGGCCGTAAGCTAGCGGGATGGCGGGTGTGGTTCCAGCTTTCGGTGCCTTGTTAGCTTACAGGTGAACGGAGTACACCTACACCCTTTCTCTAAACACAATATTTTATTTTTACAAGGACTACCATAATACGGGCGTATAAGAAATTAAAAGTAGTGTTGCAGAACATTTTTGAAAAATATCAAAATTGTTTCTATTGTTTTCTGAATAACTGGACGAAAAAGTAGCGTGAAAGTAATAATTTCTAAAGTATCGAGTAGAGTAATGCGTTAATTTTTAGCGCAACTAATTTGTAACGGTAATCCATTACACTTGAGGCTCGGTAATTGGTAAATGTAATCCATTACATTTTTCAAGTAACGAGCACTGGTGTGATCGTACACACGTATTACATAAAACAAGGAAAATATTGTCGGTGCTCTGATCCACATGTACCCACTTGAAATATTACTAACTAAAACATTTTTGAAGACGAAGAAAAAAAAAAAAAACCGCCATGGGGGTGTGTGCAATTTGAAAAGAAAAGTATGGTAGGCAACCATGGCCAAACATGAAATTGACCTGTGCGTTCTTGTTTGAAGAGAATGTATATAATGACCGATGCCTATATATATAGTTCTGTGGTATGGATCATATGAATGCATGTGGCTTTTTTGTCAACAAGCTAGGAACGGCACTACTTCAGCGCTGACTAGAACGTATACCTTAGCACTTCGAGGCAGTGCTGTATCAACGCTCTATTTCTAACATGTGCGAAGTCAGCGCCGCGTCAGCAAGTCTATCGCTATTTCCATCGCTGAGTAATAGCGACGAGGTAGCGCTGGTGAACAGGCTCCGAACGCCAAGGGCAGAAAATTTATGCAACATGGCGGCATTAGTAACATGTAATCTCAGTGTCGTAGAATAAAAGCGAAATGAAAGTTTTAGATTTAAAATTGCGTGAAAGTTGTGAAGTACCTGATGTGCATATTTGTTTATTGGGTAGGACATTTGATGCCACAAAACAGCTTTTTTTCAAGATATCCAGTTTTTATGAGATAGAAACAATCCAGACAAATAATAAAGAAGGATCGGTTGTCACTCTACAAGGCTGGTTGCAGATAAGATCCACCGAAGGATCGCTGGTCGGCATTTGTAATTCACTTGCTATTTTTATATTTCATTGTCGTATCAATGGAATAAACACATCTGTGATTAATTTCGTACGAAAATGCATCTCGAGGCACAACAAGTCGTAAACCATGCAGAGTGTTACTTGGATTTATGTACTCAGCCGCAGCGCTCATGTTTGGTAGCGAATAAGCTATACAATAATATGAGGACAAGTCCAACACTTTTTAGGAACATAATATGAGTGAAGTTGTTATAACTATTAAAAATGGTAAAATTTGTTATATTTATTCTTGTAAAAAATATAAAACAAAACACGTTGAACGACTATCTGCAACTTTCGAAGGGCGGTGTCTCCTAAAAAAATTTAGGTCACAAAAATATAAGTTTAATAGCGTATTGTTCTTACAGAGAGACACACAATGATGTCTAGGGTGACTGAAATTACGAGACTCGATCTAAAATATGCCGTAAACATCGGTGTCTGCATGTAGCAATCTAAACTTTTCGTCAAAGTTGTATTTCACTGGTCGGCTTTATCCTGTAGAATTACAAAGCGTAGCTCCCTTTTTGTACATAATAGGGCCAAAAATACCTGCCGGGGTCAACGGCGGAAGGCGGCGCATGTGACCGAGTTGATTGGCGGGTCGCGTTTGGCGCGCGTGTTGGTAGATGGCGCTACCTCCTTATTGAGACCAGAGCCGTGTATTGGGAGAGTTTGGCCAATAGGCGGAGCAAAGGCCGCCGCCAGCGCCGAATATTCCCCCCGCGCTTAAAGCGTAAACTAAATTTGTGACACAGCGTCGACCAATCAGGAGACCGCAACGTCACAATATTGCAAATGACATTCGAAGCGTGAAATAGAGGCGTTCAATATCGGCCTCTCTGCTCCATCTCACAAATGTCGGCAGTGAAGACAAAGGTGCAGGCGCGTGAACCTAGCTCAGCAAAACGCTTCTGTTTGTACGAGAACTCGTGCATAGGAGCCACTTTCCAAAGCCACGCGCTCGTGCCCATACCTTTCTCTGCACTGCTGGTGTTGGCTTGTTAGAACAGCGTCAACAGCGTCCTGTGACTGGCAGAAAGAAAACAGTGCAAAGGGTGGGGCGCGCGAGCGTCTGGAGACGCGGAGTCCCGCTCGGCTCGTGCGCTGGCTTTGGCAGTGTTTTTTTTCACCGTCTCAGCTGAGACGCTGTTTCTAGCAAGTTGGCCCTGGTTTGGAGCGCACGTTCGTTTATTCTACACTTGAATAGTGTCGTGACGAAAACCTCGCACGCACAAAGTTTTCAGTCACTGAGAGTTACACCTTTTAACTCTAGCGACGCTAAAACGGCTTGAATTAGTCGTGTCACAAATTTAGAGCTCACGACCACCGCTAGGGGCTGTTTCGCGGCCTGTGGTTGGCCCCGAGAAGCTCGCCTATTCAAACCAATGTATGGCCAAACTCTCTCCATAAACGGCTCTGATTGAGACTACTCGCGACGACTGTGGTCTATAAAAATGAACATAATTTTTTTTCAACATATATCTTTGGTTTAAAATCAAATACGGATGATAAAAGCAAAACTTGAGGAGAAAAAAAAAACGCGGTTGCATAATGACGGCGCTCTTGCTGCCGACGGATTTCGTTTGCGTGTTGTCTGCTTTCCTTCACTGGTCGACTACACTTACCGACGCTGCTCCCGATGCCATCTACCAATAGGGAGTTTTAGAATAACGTACGCAATTTTAGCGCACGCTAGCGCAAAATTTAGCACTTGTATTAGCGCGCGCGACGCGAAAACGTTTTAGAATATCGTTTCTCCGTCGTGACGCAAAAGCCAAAGCATCTCGCGCTTGCGACGCCACCAAGATACAGTAACAATTTTTATTTTACACACGAAATACTGTAACTTTAGAAAAAAAAAGTTTTTTGGTCCAGAGTAGCATTTTAGATTTGTTTAAACAGGAGAATGCGACGCGAGCGGTTGACCGGTCGTGTCCGCTTGCGTCGCCTCGGCAAGAGAGATCTCGTGTATACCGACCTTCGCACATCGTACCTTCGTCGAGAAATGTGCGGGCGTCGCAAGCATCAGGTTGCCGGTGATCGTTGCTAAACCGAGTACAATGTCGTCCCGTGTTGAAAATCGCAGTCGCGAGGATGCCGCCGACGTTGCACTCACGACGCCGCCAAAGCAGCCGCCATTTTTTAAAACTCTGCTCGTCTTGGCTTTATCCATCGTGTCATCACGAATCCTCCTTGGAGAAGCGCAAAGACTCTTTGCACTTCTCCAAGCTAAAACGCTAAAATTGCGTACGCAAAGCGCAAAACCTGATTTGCGTTCGGAGCATGCGCTGTGGCGACGACGCTATCCTTTGCGTTCGCAAAGGGAGTTTTAGAGAGTTTTAGAATAGCGTGCGCTATTCTAAAAGTGCACCAAACGACTCGGTCGTCTGCGCCGCCGACCGCCGTTCAGCTTGGCGAGTCTTTCGCATAATCTCGACCCTCACCAACACGCTCTGCATCCATTAATGACTCGAAATACTATGGTGCACATGGTGGTCGGTGGGTATATTCGATTTTGATATATTTTTTGTAGGCCTGAATATTAACTAGCATAAATGATTTGAGCATTACACGCAGCAGTAAATATATGAAAACACAAAAACATCGTACAGTAGGAAAGGCTCGACCTGAGCTTTTTGTGCTCACCTGGCCTATCGGCCCCCCCCCCACCTCAACTTTGATTACTATACATACTAAAAAAGTGTTCATGTGAGGACGTTTGTTTTACTACTTCTCGCTTTGCTGGGTCGGGCAACCAGAAACAAAATGTTCTGATGTGCTACAAATATAACAGCTATGAGATACTCTACGCGCACAAGGCGTTTTATCTGCACGCCTGGTGTATCAGGACTGCTCCAGAAAAACACCAACTTAAAATGTTCATGTTGTCTGTACGAATCATAAAAGAAAGACATGTCTTTTCAATTCATTTATTTTTCTTTCAGGTCCCGAAGGATTATGCAAATATTTCGCAGTACAAATATCTTTTGCGCGCGGTAGAAACTTGAACTTGGAATAGTAGGTAGAATATACGTGGAAATACGGTGCCTGAAAGTCCGCCTTCGACTGGTGTGTTTGGCGTCCCATCCCGCCCATACATCAAGAGTGGTCCCGAAGTGGCAACGAGTTACGTCGCAGCAGCAGGCCTGTCATGCTGTCGGATGTCGCGATCCTGGCAGTTGGGAGTAGAAGACCCAGCAAAAAGTACTAGCAAACGTGGACATGGAGGGCCTAGATTGTGGAGGGGACACAACTCGAACCGTGGTCAGCGTTTGCAATTTAATGGCGGACGCCTCGTGCGGAGTTTGGTTTCCAGTGCGCATGCGATGCGTTGTCGGGTGGCAAGGAAGAAAGCGGCCGGAAAGGCCAAGACGCTTGCAGACGACCAATCCGTTCGTCACCTCCTCGTGGCTCGTATATGCAAATACGGCCCATAAACCGCGTGACCCGATGGAGCAGTTGGGAACTCTCTGTAACATGACGCATGTATGACGTCATGAGGCGGAAATCGAGGGACAACTGTGTTGGACACGATAAACACACCAGTCGGAGACGCGTTCCGGGCTCCATGATAGGACTAAAACAGCGGTGAAAGACGACGGACAAGTAAGTAAAGAAAGTAGACAGACATGAGCGCCCTCTGTCCGTTCACTTCGTTTACTGACCAATCGGGGTTGTTTTTATTTCTGGGAATATTGTCGTAGAAAATGACGGTACTTGTTGCTCTTACACAGATCTGCCTTGTTTTTTTGTGGTCATTAGCCCTTTTCAGAGGGCAGCTTCGAGCGTGGACCTGGCCTGAACGCCACGCGAGGTCTCTTCAGGGCGCCCATCAGCGGCCTCTACCTGTTCTTCGGGAGGGTGTTCGTCGTCAGGTCTCTGTCTCCGAGGGACATGATGAAGCAGTTGGGCAGACGGTCGGATGACGTTGGTCTTCTTGTCTGCACCGACTCTCTCTGCCACAAGAACTTGTGAGTTTCCTTTTTTGAAGAATTACGCGGCCACATACAAATATAAAAAAACGCCATTTTTTTTTCTGCTCGTCTTCTAGAGAGCTGTGCAAGGAAGAGGGCGTGCCTAGGGAGCACGCCGAAGTAACGCCTAACTCGGACTAAGTTTGGCAATCCTAGTGGTCTAACTTGAACCTAGTACGGTTTTGCTCAAAGGCGTTACTTAGTGCCAAAGTTCTTTTATTCGACTTTTTTTATACTCTCATAACAATAAATACATATTTTCACTCATTCGCTCATTCTCTCTTGTTTGCCATATAATTGCCAAAGTGCCAGACACATGAGCCAAAGATGTCACATATCAACCGAACAACCAGCTGTGAAGCCTAATTCTGGTGCTTGTTTGGCAATTTAGGACCGACGTTTCCCGTGAAAAACCGAACAAACAGGAGTGAAGCCTAACTTTTGCACTCGTTTGGAGGTCTGGACGCAAACCTGCCAGATAACAGCGGAACTACCAGGCCATGAAGCCTAACTTTGTCAGTTTGTTGATTTAAAGGGTCAAGATACCCAGGCTTTGGCCAAAGAAGGTAAAGTTTGTATTTACCTTGGCTTAATCGGGCTTTTCAAAGGCCTAAATTTCCATACAAAAACATAAATTTTCCTAAAAAAACTATGCTACCTAGGCGGGTGCTTAGCCTCCCCGAAGAGATATGAACCATGACTTGGTTGCTCGTGCCTAAACAAATAAAACATTGTTGAGCGTTCGTCTTACACTCACAGGTCTCTCCGGACAAGCAAAGCGTTCAGTGAAGGACGGAGGAAACTGACGATGACAGTCAACGGACCTTTGATGCTGAGGGTGAGCTTCATACTAGATTGAATTCACTGCCTTGAAACACTTTTTTTCGCAATGTATACTTGAGAGCCCCGTAACATTGGGAACATATGTGTGGGAATATTCAACGACCTGCAGCTTCAGTTTTATGTCCAGAGAAACGAGCTAAAAGTTTTCATTCAAAGCTGGAAGTCCAGGTGCTCTATTTTGGTCTGAAAATGGCATCTCTTGATGTGTCATATGAGCAAGTTGGCACAGTTGTAATGATTGCACCGAAATTTTAAACGGAAACGTAAACAAATGTAGTCTCGTAATCGCCTTTTTTAACCGGGAATCTTGTTAATCGTATGTTTCTTTTGCCATCAGACCGAGGCTCCGACGTGGATGATTACCGACATTTGAGGATCCAATTTATTGCCTTTCTGTAAGAAGAGGACGGGCTCGTTTCTTTTCCTTTTGTCACTAAAAGACGGAATGCTTCGAGTATTGCACATCCCTAAGTGAGGTTGTGGGTATGTTGTAAATTACCCTAGTTGTCCCAGCTTTATCCGGTCGACTCGTCTATCCGATATCACTCTAAAGCCGAGCAAGCTTACACTATACGGATCGATAATAGCCTAAAATACATCATCATGGGGTGATTCACTTTCTTTGCTTTCTTTGTTGAGCGAGATTATAGTATACTTAGTCTTGTATTGGCCAGAGCAGTCCTAGCGAAGTGACCCATTCTGCTGCTGTGAGCTGAGGCGATGAGAAGTTTGTGATGTGTCCTTCGTTTAAGAATTATTACTCGGGAGTCAGCTCTTTGATAATGGCAGGTGCTTCAGTGCCTTCTCCTTTTCCTTATAGCACATACCGCAAACAATATCGCAGAGTCTTGCAGTCTGACATTAGACAAAAAAATTGCATCCTAAGACACCTGGCCACCTGACAAAATCGGACGCCGTTTCCTACTTAAACGGTAACTAACGACAGGCTTGCGTTCCCCATTCATTCAAACAGATGTGCGAAAACGTGGAGGATAAGAACTAGTGCCCTCCATACAGAGCAGCGAATAAATATGCGATCATATCGAAATCTTTGTATTCATCAACAGGCTGGTCATCAAGTGTCCCTTTGGCTGTGGAACAGAACACCCCAGTTGTTGACTCTCCAGCAAGGTTCCCAGTTCAGCGGATTCCTCGTCAGCCTCTGAGGTGTACCCCTTCGCCCTCAAAAAACCTCTGCCATCAGGATTCAATTGATGCTCCAGGCGGGCATGCTGAATAACTTCTGCACGAATTCTTGAATATTGAGTTTTCTCTGAGAGGATTGTGGTTGCAGGGTGCAAATACGACCCCAGTGAAATCTTTTTTTTACACTTCGGTTCATTATGATTGTTCGCCATTTAAAATCTCAGGAATAATTGTAACTTGCAAACATATTTCTAACAGTGAAAACGTAACATTTTTCTATCAAATCTTCGAAGTAATCCCTGATTAAATATATCTATCACGGTTGAATGTGTATACACCTTCCTCCCTAGATGGCTTTCTAAACGACTGTAAATTTGCGGCTGTGTGCAGAATATATCTAGAGTTGATACATTTTTCGTTATTTGGTTTTTCTCTTTGGAGTTCTCCTGCTCCTTTTTCGCGGTAATAACACATTGAATGTTTCTTTAACAAGTTGACGCCCTTGAGAAAGTGTTTGATTTTAATGTTCTTGCGTCTGTGTATTGCCTGTCATGAGCTATGCGCATCTCTAGTTCACTTGTTTATTTGTGCCATTCATTACTCAGTAATGCATATTCTAATTTATGTTTGTTATTACGCATTGTTTTGTGTTTTCAAGCACTACCTGGTGTCATTCTTTTTTGAACATTGCGAATACGATTAAGGTTAACGTCAAACCAAGTTGTGACATGCCTAAATCTAATATAACATCATCCTTACCTTTAAAGGGACCATGAAATGACCTTTTTACTTTTTCCAGATAACTTTTACATTAGACCGTCAATGTTCACTGAATGCCGAACAGGCATCCGTTTTCGTCTCGGTTTATTAACTTTTACACAAAAAATTATTGAAATATCGACTTTTTCATTCTCTCCAACTGACCGCAAAAGAAGCCGTGACGTAGACCGTTTCCGGAACCGGAAGTTCTCTCGGCAGTAGGAGAATGGGAGTGTTAGCGGCAACGAGTTGGGGTGCGCCGGTAGGTTTTACTGCGCTGATGTCACCGACGTATTTCCTGAATCGGCGCCTCTTATCGCCGCATCGCAGCTGAGCGAAATTCAATGAGATATGTTGCGCTACAGCGACAGCATGGGACTAGTCCCATACGCCGGTATGCCTGTTGGGAAGTGCAGCGAGTCTTGTCACCACCCCGTCATTGTTGGCAGAAGCGCCGGCCCGTGTCAGTCGTTTGCAAAGCGACGTAGATGGCGTTTTTCGCGGCCTCGGAGATGCAGGAGCGAGCCGACGTTAAAAAAGATACGTTTGAACTACGAGTGTCAGCAAGAGCCACGTAAATACCTGTTTACACTCGGAGCGGACGCGCGCGCTTGATGGAAGTCTTGTATTCGCGCTGTTGGTAAGCGCTTCGGGACCGTTCTTTTACGATTGCAACTCGATACTGACGCGACACTCGGCAAAGAAAGGTTGGACCGGGGTCGACAGTGACGTGCAGTCTGTCAGAATAAAAATGGCATACCAATAACAAAGTGTACATACCGTGTTACGAAGGCAATCCATACGGCGTTTATTTCAGCTATATCACACAAAACAAGAAGATAGAATCGACGAGAGTCCCTTTTCTCACGAGTGTTCGTCAACACTGCCTCGGAAAACAAGGGGAAGAGATTGACCTCCTCACCTCTTAATCTAGAATTGAGGTCAGTGATCAAACTATAATACGGGAAGGGTCCACAAGGGTCGCGCGGGCATATTCTATTTAGCACGCCAGCCGGTCGTAGGCAGACGGTCTTGCGACGAAGCAACGCAGCGCCGAGTCGGAATGCCTGCTAGGCCTATACGCTTCGTCGGAGTCGGTGAATCCAGCGTTCTTGTTCGTCGTGGTCTGTTTTCAGTACTGTTTTCTTGCTGCTTGAAGTCGGCACGCGCGGGAAGAACACGTAGAAAAATAAACGTTCAGTCAGTCAGAGTTTTGAGAGGAAGGAAAACAAAGAAAATAAATGTTCGTCGGTCGCCGTCACCCAAGTAACTGGCGGCCCTGCCCTACTGCGCACGCGCAGTAGTTGCTTCGCTTACCACACGATAGATGGCGCTTGGCTCTCAGCATTATCAAATTTGGCAATTTTCGCCACACATCTCTAATTATGCTACAAAATGTGGATCTGAATATTATTTAACAAAACTTTTAGGAAACATTCGCCGGCTATTTATTGTTTACGATCGCGGTGCTGGTGAGGTAGGCTCTTACCCAATAGGCGATGTGGATTCGGCTGACGTGCACCGATTCTGCGTATGCATCGTAGTGAACAGGCGAAGGAAGGAAGGCGCAAAAGAGTCCAGTTTTCTTTTAAAAGTTCTATAGCAAATAATTTTTTTGGGATCCCTATTTTTGTGTTTTTGTGTTTCTTTTCACACCTTTTACGACGTGCGGTGGATGAAACTCGATTTAAAATCATTTCATGGTCCCTTTAAAGCTTTGTATTATTAAGAATAAAGTTCGTATGCATGTTTTTAAGCCCGTAATAAAAGTGCTTTTTCGCCTCTACAACCCGTTAAAACATACGAAGATTCAGATTCTTATTTTTAGCACAACAGAAAAACATATCTGATCTAAATAACTGAGCAAAAAGACGCTGGGATATGGATAAAGTTTCCTCACGTGTCTTACCAACTTTATGACAAAGACAGCCCATCTAAATTGTAGTCGTTTCTTACCCGCTTTGTAAAATAATCTGATGATGTTACTACAGGAATGAGTTGAGCTAGTTGGTTATGATACATTATGGGTGGAACCAGCTGAACATTGAGGGAAGGAGACAGAGAAAAGACAACCACTCGCTGGACTACCAACTCTTTTAATAGTTGGTAGTCCAGCGAGCGGTTGTTTTCTGTGTCTCCTTCCTTAAATGTTCAGCTGGTTCCACCCATAATGATGATGTTATTTGAGCACATTGCTGTCTGCTACTGAACGTGTCTGTGGCGAATATTTGGTTCCCATTTACGCGTGCTATCAATGGATCCAGAGCCGTTTATACTGAGAGAGTTTGGCCTTCTTAAGGAGATTTTGGCAGTCTGACAACCACAGCAGCGTAGTCTGACAACCGGGGGATGACTACTTCCGTCCGCCATATTGTGGATCTGACTCATAGGAACTCTACGCGATTTCACAGGAATGAACAAGACAAAGAAGTAACGCCATATTGTGTTATCGCGAAATCCGCTGGTTCTAGCGGCCAACAAGCTCCGCCCATCGGCCAAACTCTCTCAGTATAAACGGCTCTGAATGGATCAGGTTGCTAGCGCCATCTAGTGGCGGTGCTTTAAACTGCTAGCATTTTAAACAACTTTCCTCCGGGTTCCCGCCTTTCACCTGTCGCACTTGGACGATGCCTGCGACAAGAGCAACAACGATGACGATGACGACGACGACGACGACGACGGCGACGACGACGACGACGACGACAACAACAACAACAACAACAACAACAACAACAACAACAACAACCAGAACAACAACAAGAACAACAACAACAAGAGGAAAAAAAACAACCTTAACAACAACAATAATATAATTGATAATAAAGTTATTATCATTTTAATTACAGTACAATATAAATAACGCACACTCAACGTCAACAAGGGCTTGTGCGACTGTCTCTGATAGTTGCGTAAACGTTAAAAGAAGAATACCCCCCCCCCCCCCCCAAACAAAAAAACAAAAACAAAGAAACATAGTGAGGACTTAGTGGTTTCTTTTTTTTTAAGATGCCCATCAAGCAGCATTGGCTGTCGCCCTCTGTTGGGCAGCGAGTAACTGGACCCGAGTCCTTGCCGAACGCTGACGCAATAGCACTAGTTTTCAAATCGAGCTGAGACGGGTTTACCCCGAATGATGACGTAACCTTCGTGTCCAATGAATGCTCAGAGTACCTGCCCAAACAATGGCGGACTCGGACAACAGACTTATTGCTAAATTACCCAAGCATTAAGGAGAATGCAGGGATTGGTGTTCCAAGCGCCACACGCCGATGCCTTACCCATATGAAAGATTCGCAGTTAATAACCCAAATAAAGCGTTGACGAACGCGCGTGCAAGATGCATTTTGTTTTAGGCGTTTGCTTTTGAAGCCAGCGCGTGCGGCGCGTGGAATACCAATGCCTGCATTCTCCTTGATGCTTGGGTAAGTGCAGCAGCTCCTAGATGGCGCGCACTTTTGAAAATTTTTTATTGCTTCAGGACATTTTATTTAACGCTCCACTGTCACATCGAACATATAATCTAAAAATTATATATATATATATTTTCCTGAAAATTTTGATTCTTTAATTCATTGGATTAAGTACGGTTCATTCATCTGCACATATTCGTTTATATATATATACCTGGTATTTCAGAGAACACAGGCCAAATCGCTCCTGCGAAAACTAAGCATCCCACAAAAAAAAAAAAAAAAGGTTGGTGCCGTGGTGGTGTCTGCCCAAGAGCCCCTTTAGAAAAAAAAATAATATGGTTTAGAAAAAATATTTTTTTAGTTTTTTTATAAAATAACCTTTTATTTGTTCATTTAAGGCCATAGTTTCAATGAGAAACCTATTGGGCACCATCAATAACCTCTAATCAACCTTTCTTAGACAGATATAAAGCATGCCGAGCATTTTACCATGTTTTGAAAAACCCTTCAATTCTGACGCGTGCTCTGGTTTCGGATTCTTATCCAAGCGCATCTTGGCGGCAGCTGCCCTGCCCTCCGACGGCTGACGCGCGGAACCAAAGCCAGCCCAAAAGTCAGAGCTCAATCTTGCAATGTCATGCTTTTTTGAACAGCGAGGAGTTCCTTATCACCTGGCCACGCGCGCTCGTTACACTGTGTTTTTACGAGAGAGGGAAGGGAGGCGGTCGTGCGGGCAATACTGGCGAATCGTCTGGCCTTGGTTTCGCGCTTCGGGAGTCGGAGGGCAGGACAGCTCCCGCCAAGATGCGCTTGGATAAGAATCCGAAACCAGAGTACGCGTCAGAATTGAAGGCTTTTTCAAAACATGGTAAAATGCTCGACATGCTTTATATCTGTCTAAGAAAGGTTGATTAGGGGTTATTGATGATGCCCAGCAAGTTTCTAACTGAAACTATGGATCAAAATGAAGAAATAAAAAGTTAATTTCTAAAAAACAATACACAAACTATTTTTTCCAAGCGTTAATATTGTTTCTAAATAGGCTCTTGGGCGGACACCAACAGAGAATCAACCTTTATTCTGTGCGATGCTTAGTTTCCACAGGAGCGGTCTGGCCCGCGTTCTCTTAAACACTTTGTATATAGATACCTACAATTTGGAATTTTAAACCGTGGAGAGTGGGAAAACAGAAGGATAAGACAGCATGAATTGCCAAGTTGCGACTAAGAAATATACCAGGGCAACTCGAATCTCCAAAGTTGCAAGCTAAAAAATGCATAAGTACATTTTTAAAGCTATTAGGTGAACTTTCCTCAAGGTTGTATGCCAAGCAAGAAACAATTTCGAACTACTTCGTGCAGTTGACATGTTGCGCACAAGGGCAACACCATGAAACAGATGTAAGGGCCACTAGGAAGCAGGGTTTTTAGGGGGCTACAAAAATACAAATTTTGCTTTTTTTACCTTGGTATCTGTACTATTACGAGCAGCCGGTTAATATTTTGAGTAGCGTCCGACAGCTAATTCTGCACTGTTCCTCAGTAATCCCACAGATTTCTAACTAAAACATTTGCATCGGCGTAAGTGTACCATAACATTCTGAATTGAATGTGGTGTTTAGCTTTGATTCGACCATATTCATAAAGAAAAAAAAAATATAAGGTAGACACTAATGCGGTTTGTGCAGGCGAGTTACATTGCGAGAGGGACATGATTAATGGGGCTAATTGTGGCAATAAGTCAAATATTTAACTAATTAACTTCTTAGTTGGTACATATAAATATAATATTCCAATTAAAAAATTGCTGAGCGGCATCTAAAACCACTAAATCAGTCTATTTTAAATATATTTGAAGCACCGGGAAGTACAGGGAAATTTTCCAGTCGTGCAAAAGGCGCAGCAGGGATAACGGTCCAAAAATGAGTGAAAAAAGATCATCCGCGCTTCCGGACCGAGTGAAAACTTCAGCACGCCCTCGCGTTTAGCCTAGTGCCGCCAATCGTTTTAATATGATCAGGTTTAGAGGTTTTAGATGAAACTCAGCAACCGTTAGTTAAAATCATGTTTATTTGCACTAAAATGCTAATTTACTAAATTTAGCAAATTATCTTACTTACCGTGACAATTAACCCCTAGTATTAAGTTCCGCTGGCTGTATAACACACCTGCATAATCTGGATTAGTGCTCCAATCACAGCCTTTTAAAAATAAACCTGTTCGAACTGAACTCGAATCCCCTGTATGTAAATAGCACGGAGACACAACTGAGCCTCTAATCAATCAATCAATCAATCAATCAATGTTTATTAAAGTGTCCAGGAACAACCAATCGGTCTTAGTGCTGGCACACTAAAAAAAAATGAGCAAAAACACACACATACAAACACGCATATACACGAGTGCAGAAGGAGAACGTAGTTCTCCAGTCTGAGAATAAAAATATTAACAAGTATGAAAGACACTCAGATTAACAAGGGAAATCAAAAGCACAAAACAGAGACATCACCAGGTGTGAGAGCAAAAAGCAAATACTACATCAGCGCTTCAACTGATCAGCCCTTTTCCTGCAAGAGGAAGATTTGAACAGCATTTCCGAACTTGCTCCCGCATGAGTTAAAAATATCAATTGTGTCAGAGTAGCGATTATAACACTCCGCCGATCTTTGGATCGGGTTTAAGTTGCTAAAATGTCGAGCTATATAAAAAGATGATTGGAGCCGTGTAGGCACACGTGGAACTCTGAGGCTCACTTCGGACAGAAGGCTGGGAGAGTTAATCGAGCCGTGCAGGGTCTTAAACAAAAACAACAAATCTACCTTCACCCGACGCTGTTGGAGGCTCAACAAGTTGACAAGTTGCGAGTTACACACACCGTTCAGACAAGGATCACCATTCTCAAGGTAACGATATTTAAAGATAGAAATAAATTTGTTTTGGACTCGCTCGACAGATGAACTGTTAGTTTTGGAAATGCCGTTCCAAACAACCGAGGCGTACTCTAGCTGGGATCTAACTAAGGAACAATACAGCGTAAAAAAAGTGGACGGGCTTTTGAACTCCTTCGTTATACGAGACACGGCACCTAACGTGCGCAAGGCCGATTGAACCACTTTGATGACGTGAGTGTCAAATCTCAAGGTTGAATCAAAGACAACTCCAAGGTCCCTCAGTTCACTTACACGTGACAGCAGTTCGCCATGATAACTATATGGAAAGAATATATCATGGGTCTTGCGAGAATATGTCATTATTTTTGTTTTAGAATGATTCAAACGGAGGTCATTGTCTAAACACCAACGACCGAAGGAATATGCGTCATTCTGAAGCGCGATGCAATCCTCTAAGGTCGATATTTTTTTGTCAAGTTTTATATCATCAGCGTACTGCAGAAATGAAGAATTTAATATAACTCGAGAGACATCATTTACAAAAATATTAAAAAGGAGGGGGCCCAAGACAGATCCCTGAGGCACTCCAGAGCTTGCCTTGTACAAGGACGAGGTAGTATTGTTGACGCGGACGTAGGCTTGCCTATCAGACAAATAGCTTTTTAACAAATTGTATACCGAACCACATACTCCGTACGAAGAAAGCTTGTATAAGAGGATGTTGTGGTTGACTACGTCGAATGCCTTACTCAGGTCGAAATAAAAAACGTCAAGCTGACCTCTATTACAAACTACTTCAGAGGCAGCAGACATAAAAGATACGAGATTGGTGGATGTCGATCTGCCGGACATGAAACCATGCTGATTAGGAATAACTATACTACGAAACTTGAAGGAGAGAAATTGATGGATTACCATTTCAAAGGGTTTGGAAAAAGAAGAGGGAAGAGAAATCGGTCTGTAATTAAGAACATCACCACTATAATAATAATAATAATAATAATAATTATTATTATTATTATATTATTACTACTACTACTACTACTGGTAGTCTTCATTTTGTGTCCACATACAGCGCAGGGCCTTTTGTGTTGTACAGAGCAAATGCCGACAAGATAAAAGTATAAGCACTGAAAAACCATAGCTATCCCAAAACAGCACCCACCATACCAACGTATAACACATAGCAAAATCTGACAAGCAAGGTAAGGTGAGACACCCCATATTTCAAGACTACGTGGGGTACGTTATAGCACCCCATATTTCAAGATTACGTTTAGACTGCTGATATTTGCAGTAAATCAAGCTTGTAGTGACGTAAAGAACTGTCCCCAGAAACACGAATTATTTAATATTTCGGTAGGCCTTAATGACTTTTTAAGCCTAATTTGTTAGTCTACGAAATCGGCAGTATCAAAGTGGCTGCTCCCAAACCAACATGAAGAGAATCGTAAAACGCCAGCAAGGATTGCGTTTGTGTACTAGATATGAAACCGTGTTTGTTTAGGAATGAAGTAATAAAATTATTCAACAAGCTATTGATCAGTGGCATTTTTATGCAATAGTGGTTCACCTGCATGTTGGAAATGAACGTTTGATATGTGCCTGTTGATAGTAACTTGGTTTTTAATATTTTAAATACATTGGTATAATTCATTGGAGCTGTTTTGGTAATTTGTTCTTCAAATAGGAAGATTAAATGCTGTATAAAATATTGTAGGGCTGATATAGATTTTATACCAACTAACTTGCTTCCATTTTATGACTGTTGAACATGGTGTATGCAAAAATTGGCCGATAATATCTTTGTTTCATTTTAATGAAAAAGAAATATCAGGTAGAAGCATGGAGTAAGCCATAATAAAATTCGTAGTACTTTTTGCGGGTGCAAAAACTGGACGATAATCAACAGGAATGAAACTACATTTCATGCGCTCGTTTAACGCAGCATGAAATGCTGCGTGAAAGTTAGCAGTGGCGGAACGCGATACTGATCTAATCATCCGCGTTCTGCAGCTGCTAGCTTTGCGCCTGCTTCACGAGTGGTAACTTTGGTGCATCCCTGAGTTTTCCACGAGCTCCAAGTCGTTCTAACAAGAGTTGATTTAGTGGTTTTCGATTCCGCTCAGTAAGTTTCTATTTCAAACCATTTGTCTTTTTTCACTAATTAAAAATTTAATTAATAAGTTTTAATTAGTTAGCCGACTTATCGCAAAGATTTGCCAACCACATAATATCCCCCTGACCGTATAACTCACCTGCACAAACCGCATAAGTGGAACTTTCACGGCTTTTTAAAACAAATCTGTGAAACTTTATATATATATATATATATATATATATATATATATATATATATATATATATAAATATGCCCGTTCAGACTAATACGCAACGAGTCAAGATATATGCTGTACTAAAAACACGGTGAAATAATAGCCGTTGCGATTTCGGACAACCGTGCTGGATTGAAGATATAACAAACAAACGTCACTCAATGGCCTTTCACTTCGGAAGATACAATAAAGCATAGTAGCACATGCCAGCGCCCGTGCTTACAATATTTTATTTACATAATCATATAAAGCCATTTAGGTTAACTTACCAGGCGGTCATATAGGTAAACGGTCGAAAAAAAGGAATGAAAATAGGAAAGTTGTATTCCTCTTTCATGATGGTCATAATGTCATTTGAACGAAAAGTTTCAAGCTGAAGTCTCCAGCTACCTTCTACGCAGAACAACTCTTTCACATTAACGAAAGCACATGTAAATGCAGAAGTTTGTTTATTATTTTCAATCATATCTGTCAACTTACACAAATAGGGTCAACTTGTGTGCTTGACTGTCCCGTATCCTTGATACGATCTTGACAACCTTAAGTCCCCAAACACATCTCTTTGCAAATCACTCATATTTAAAATCTGTACCTTCTTATGACATATTTGTCTTTGGTGGCCAGAGACAGGATAAATGCAAGCCTGCAGTAAAGCAAAACTCTAAACTTGGTACACTCGTAGTTTTGTGATTATAACAATATGATGACTAACCGTCTATGCTGCGTTGATTCTGAACCAAATTAAATGCATGGGCAGTTAGTGTAAATATCTTACAACGGCAACCGATAGAGCTCCATAATCTACAGATGCATGATTATATTCCCAACGACAATAGATAGACGTGTTCACATTTCAAGAAAGGAAGAGAAAAAAATAATCTTCGTCGCCGTTTCCCGGCTTATTGGATGCCGAGAAGATCCTGCAGACGTCGCGCCAGGTTGGTGAGACCGCTGACCACCAGAGGCACTGTGGCAATCAGCGAGACCCCGAGCCACATGCTCACGTGGCCGGACAGGTAGAGCAGAAAGTCTGCAAGCTGAAAGAGCGTACCTCTGGTGTGAGCAACCCCGTCGTTCATGTTCGGCATGAAATGAAGATCCACACCGCATTTCACATTGATAGCTGTTATGGGCACTTCCTCCAACTCGAAATGATATACGGCGTAAAGCGTCCGTTGTCGATATCGTCGCGTGAAGTCGTAATAGCACGTAATGTTAGACTGCCATGGTGTCACGTGATGTCACGGTATCACATGACGTAAGGGCGTCACACGACATCACGGTATTACATCGCTTTATACTAGGGAGTTTTCACAGACCGCGTTTCCCCTTCCGCTAAGCCCTCCGCAACGAAGCATCCGCTACTGCGCCTGCGCGCCGATGACCTTGACTGTAGAGATTGGGATCGTAGCGGGTTGCGGAGAGCGTTTTGGAACGGCAAAGACCATCTACGAAAACTCCCTCACGTGTTGGCGCTAGTAGTCACATGACATTAAAGAGTTTTAGTAAATTCTTTTGGCCCTCCCGTTTCGCTATACGCCAAAGCGATGACGCTACTGCGGATGCGCGCTGTTACCAAAAACATTGCGGAGCTCCGGAAGCTAGCGGAGGCACGCTATCCGACCAAAATACCGAGGAGCGTAGAGCGGCGTGCTAGCGTGGGTCTCACAAATACAAGTCTTGGCGAAATCAGGGAAGGCCAGCGAGGGACGCAATTCAAGATGACCGCTGTCAAGATGGCCGCTGGCTCATCCGTTCTCTGCCGCTCTACCTTTTCAATTTCGGCGGCCGCGTACACCAAGACTCCAGGAACCCTAGCCATAAAATGTTCAGCCTTTCCACTCACGTGAAGAAGGAAGACCAGCGGAGCTTTACTCGATACAAAGTGTGCTTCTTCTTCGTCGTCGTCTGTTTTTCGCGCTCTTTCCTACGATGAATTCCCACCAACGCGCCCAACTATCCATTCTTCTATTATAACTGGAAAGGTTGCCGCCAGCTACGAGCGACGGCGGAAACCATACTGGTTGTGTGCTTCCCGCCGTTGCTAATAGATGGCGGTAGCTGTCCAGGTAGGTTTGTGTCGACATACCGGACACGATCCTGGGGAACCGAGCCCTTAACAGCTGCGCTGTAAAAAGCTTCGCTGTAAAACAATTGCAAAGAATTGCTTTACAAATCTTTGTTTTACGCAAGCCTTAGTGTCTGAAAGAGCCGCTAGTGGCGTTGCGTTAGCTCTCGCAATGATGTAATCTGTAGCGGGTTGCGAACGTTCTACTAAAATTTGAAATGGTGGTTTCCGCTACGCTACATATAGCGGAGATCGTAAAAGATTGTGGACAGCGTAGCGGGAGTGACTGAAAGATCTACTAAAACAATGTTGAGAATAGGCTGTCTTACTAGGCTCTGCATCCAGCGCGCGCCCATTGCGTTTCAGCGTGCTCTGACCGCGCGTGCACGCTCGGGGCTTACGAGACGCTGAAGTGTTACCGAAGGTAGGAAGCTCGTGCTGGAGGCGGGATAACTGAATCCCCTCTCTGCTGCTATGATCCATTCGGTGACTACAAATAGCTTTATCGTTATAAATGAGTGTGTCACGCTTTGAGCAGACATTGGTGATGGTTACTCTACGCAAGGTGCAAGGTACATAGGGTTACATTACGGCTCGATAAAATGTCGCAGCTGTCACTGCAACTATACTGTGGAATGGAACGAGTAATATTTTTTGTTACCCTGAATTAAAAATCTCATCAGCGTTATAGTCGGTAACAGGTGTGGAGTAAAATGGAAGCTGCACCTAACTTTCCCACTTTAGCAACGCGAGCGCTGGAGAGGGGGTTGCCTCCTCTCCAACGTTTGCTCTACTAATGTAGAAAGGTGGGAGAAGCTTCCACTTTACTTCTAACCTAAATATAGACATTTCGGCGAAACTCCGCCTGGTTAAATAAGCAATATAAAAAAGGTGTACTGTATACTGTAACCAATTTCTTCATCCTGCCCGACGTCTCGAAGCACGTCTTACCCCTTGAGTTAGCCGCCTCGGTGGCTCCGAGGCGAGAGCCACCGAGCCACGAATCCCCATGTGGCGGGTTCGAATCACGACCGAGGTGCCAGCAATCTGACGGAGGCCTATTGCGGAGAAGGCGCCGTGTAACCGAGCTTTCGGTTGCATGTCAAACGATCCCTAGGTGGTCTAAATTAATCCTCAGTCCTCCGCTGGGGCGTGCCAGATGCCCGTCGTTGGTTTGGCGCGTAAAACTCCCAACTTTGACTTTGACCCCTTGAGTACGTTTTCCCTCATACTCCTTCTGTTTCTACGTTACGTGGAGGATTGCTTTTCTCTTGCTTAAGACCAGCGAAGTCGACTGCCTTCATAAACACTTCGATTCCATCGAACCACAGATTCAATTCACAGTCGAACGTGAGTATAGTGTTCTAGAGGGGGTTGTAGTGGCAAGAGCGGCGACCACTTTGTGAAGATTTTGCGCGTAGACGACACCATGGCGCTGCTGTTCTGTGCCCTAGGAGCGCGCCCCCGTCAGCCCCATCATCAGCGCTGTTCGGCGCTTACTACTGTGGTTTGACTGGAGATTTTCGCGTGCGAAACAACTGCTAATGTTGTTCTGTATACTCTGTTTCACCTTATGAAGTACCGCAGGAAATGCTACAAGTGCGAGCTCCTTGCTCTGGGGCACATCTCGGCGGCACAAGGTCTCGTGAATTAAGAGCAGCTGCCAACGCTATGAGCTCGCGCTTCTAGCCTTCGCTGCGGTAAAACATAAGGTGAAACGAAGTATAGTAAATTGTAGTTCTGCCTTTGGACTAATGCCTCTAGGGTGTGTGCTATCCTCTACTTGAAATATTCGCGTGTTTTGAGGGAGATTATTTAATTAATATCGACTCCCCCCCCCCCCAGTACTGACAGATCGTTCAGCAACGCTATCACTTGGGCTGCAGGCTCAATCTCTGCGAAAGAAGTTCTACGGTGCTACATTTTGGAGAAGCGTACCGCGTCACCTTCGTCGTCTTCGTTCATCGCACACGTGCCATTAATTCTCCTAGGGCACAGAACTCCAGCGCCACTCGCGGTATCTACGTCGACCGTCTTCACGCGCTTCATTGTAAGCGGGCGCCACTCTTGCCACTACACCCTCTAGAACACTGTAACGTGAGTCTAACGGTTGACTTCCATTTCTGGATGTGTCCGTGGAAAAACACAGGAAACAATTTAATCTTTTATGTATATAAAAAATGGTGAGCTGCAGCAGAGGCTTTATTTTCGACGTTTCGAACAGAGCCTGCTCTGCTTGAAATGTTAAAACTAAAGCCTCTGCTGCAGCTCACTGTTTTAGAGCGCAGCTCTTAGGCACCCGTTTCCGGCTTGAGCGGCGTCGCCGTCGGCGTAACCAAGGTCACTCCAAGGTCACGCGACCCCCCAAGGTCACCCCAAGGTCATGTGACCCCTCTCAAGGTCGTCCCAAGGTCACGTGACCCCTCAGGTCACGTGACCCCCAGAGATCACGTGACCCCTCCCAAGGTCACCTCAAGGTCACGTGACCCCCCAAGACCCCCTACGTTACCCCCACGTCAGGTCACGTGGCCCCCTCCTTGAGGTCACGTGACCCCCCTCTCCCCGAGGTCATGTGACCCCCTCCCCCCTGAGGTCAGGTGACCCCCCCCCCCGGAGCATATTAAAGAATGAGGGGAGGAGGAGTAGAAGGAGGAGGAGGGGTCTACCAACCCCTCAGTACCCTTCCCTCCTCCTCCTCAAGAGCTGCGCTCCAATTCGGCATTACAGAGAGTTGTAAACGGCTTTCTCTTTTTCTATGTCTGATAGTCTCTTGGTGAATGATTGCTTATTAATGTCACATTCAACTGGGCCGCACGCAGCACCGAGAAAATGCTGCCCCCAAGGCCGCGCCACCGCGCGGGTGCAGCGTATGACGCACTACCAAGTGAACACGAAACATTCCGCCGTGCAACGCGCTTGGCGCGGTCACTTCAAGGGCAAAACATAAACGGGTGGACCATTGAACAAAATCCGCCGCAAGTGGGGTGGCGGCGCGCGCCATCTAGCGAGAGTCGGGATCTCGGAGGCCATGGTTACCGAGACGAGGCAACACCGACGAGGAAGACGAAGCGAGGGAAAGGAGGGGCCGAAGGTGGCGGAGAGCGGTAGCTCAAGGCCGCACCGGCCCGCCGTGTGCGAAGCTGCACGGTCTCCTTTCGACGGTGCAACTGGTGCAGCAACGCGCCGGTGTCGTGCGCTGCACCAAGTCCCAAATGAACGTAGTGCAGCCGCACCGGCACGGCCATCTGAACGCGACGCGTCCGTCGGTGCAGTGCGGTGCGGTGTGGTGCGGCCCAATTGAATGTGACATACTATTTTGGATCTTCCAATAATACAGGAAAGCAACGAACACGCGTCACTACCTGAACTTCGCGTCACCACCCCACAACTCGCAAATCCTCGGTGGTGTCAACGCTCTTTCGACATGTCGTCACGGTCTGTTCAACAAAGGATTCACTCAGAATGAAAGTCGATCGTATAAAACAAAATCCCAGAAAAAAAAAAGCCACAAAAAACTACCCATTAAGGTTTGTTAACAAGTTATACAATAAAATACGTTACCCTCCTGCTGCCAAGGACAAAAACACCTCCAGTCAAATGTGCATTCTGCACCTCCGTGGGAAACTGAGGTCCTTGACCGCGCTCTGAAACCGTAGGGCATCGTAGATACGGATAAGCCCTCCTCAACCATAGGCCATTTTCCAAAGGATCGTCCCCCAAAAGAAAAAAAAGCTCAAGAACCAAATTCCTCGTGCTAAATGTGACGTACGCCTTGTGTATGGGGAAAACGAAAAACTTTCGCGGACGTCTGCGGAGACATAAGTATGACGTGAAGAAGAAAAACATCTAAGGCAACGCGCTGGCGAAACATGCTGTGAAGACCGGCCACGGCATCGTCTTTGACAGCAGTTCCATCCTCGACAAAGAAAGAAGCTGAAGGAGACGGCTCTCGTTATATTCTTGGCATATAGAAAATACGAAGAACCTGAACCGATCCAGCGGAACGCTGCCCGGCAGCTACAAACACAGGCCACGATGCGCCACACACGAAAACAAAAGAAGAAAACATTGTCGAGAGAAATCAGAAGGTAACGACATATTGCGACCTTTGGTCCCACATACAGTCATCCGTGAACAAGGAACTGAGCCGGCTTCGAAACGTCGGGCACGATGGAGAAATTCGTTAGTGTCTATGCGGAGGGCAAGTTCGTCTGCTTCTTGCGCAGGGGGTAGCGGTGATGTCAGAACGCCGAGCCCTGATTGGCTGATCGCGACCCCCTATCTGAGCGTCGTCTGCTCCTTTGCAACGTCGTCTGCTCGCAACGTCGTCTGCGTCTGTCTTACCTTTCCTGCGACTTTCGGAAGGGCAGAGGCTAGATTCGCGAAACGATCTTACGCCAAAAATGTGCGTAAGACAAAACTTAAGAACAAATTCGTATTCACGACACGAAATTTTCGTAAGTTTTGCGAAGGTTACGACGAAATCCTACGACAGCTCCGAAGCTGTCTTACGCACTTCTCGATCAAATCAGCATGGCCGACGGCGTCGCCGTCGCGACGTCCCACGGACGTTTATTTTTCTACGTGTGCTTCTGACGCGTCCCGACTTCAAGCAGCAAGAAAAAAGTAAAAAGTACTTGAAACAGACCACGACGAACAAAAACGCTGGATCCACAAACACCCGGGAAAAGCTCCACCGAACGCGACCAAACGAGCTGGGCAGTTAGGCCTAGCAGGCACTCCGCGACTCGGCGACCGTCTGCCCACGACCGGCTGGCGTGCTGAATGGAATATGCCCGCGCGACCCTTGTGAACCCTTCCCGTATTATACTTTGATCGCTGACCTTGAATTTTAGATTAAGAGGTCAATTTCTTCCTCTTGTTATCTCCTTGCTTCCCGAGGCAACGGTGACTCTCGCCGGTGAAAAAGCGGTGAATCTCCGACAGACGCAGGAAAGGTAAAGCAGCCATCGCTTTGACTAGCAGACGCAAAGCAGACGACGTTAACTGCGCCAACCCGCCGACGCCGTTAAAGAGTGAGGAGTCTCGCCGCACACGAATGGAGGGAAACATGCCCTTAACACGCTCACCTCTCGGTTCTAAACAAACAAACCTCGGCACCTCGGGACACCTCGCCAGTGAGTCCTTTGACTTCCCTCCTTGATGCGCGTCTGCTAGACAAAAACAACGTACCGCTCGAGTTATTTCGTCTACCCTCTCTTAAAGGCGAAGTCGAGCTCGCTCCGAAAGTCGCAGGAAAGGTAAGACAGACGCAGACGATGTTGCGAGCAGACGACGTCGCAAAGGAGCAGACGACACTGAGATAAGGGGTCGCGATCAGCCAATCAGGGCTCGGCGTTCTGACGTCACCACTACTTCCTTTCTCATGCGCAGAAGACGAAAATGAGCCCACTTGCGAGGCGTATAAAGCACCCCTTTCATATTTAAGTTAACTTGTCACCGTATACAGTGCGAACAAGACATCGGCGCTCTTATCGCATTCTGTAGAGAATATATATTGCTGGGTACCAAAAGTTAACCCTGATGTTTTTGCCCTAAATGACCACTTTCCACCACGCTTACTAGCTTCGATGACAGCCGTTACATTCTAAAACAAGATGATTTAGCAATCGCTTTTTGACGCAAACAGTGTCGAGCAATGGACAACATACACTTCAGTTTGACATAGTTAAATGTTAAGTTGACTGACGGACGTTACCGGCCTAAAGCAGTCGCGTACAAAACAAAAATGAAGGGTCATGCCGAAATCGCTGTGTGTGATTGGTTTAGCCGGTGTAATCAAACGCACAAGGACAGTGAGCACAGCGCCATGACGACGCACTTTCTGCGCTGCTTGAATGGATCTATCAGAGAGTAGCGCCAATGTAGACAGACTTAATTTGAAAAGGAGTATATACCCCTCAATACGAATTCACTTTATACTTCCGACATCACGAAAAAAAAAAAAGGAACATTTCTGAGCGCTTTTTTTTATCAAGATTGGCATCCGTGGCAACACAGCTCCGCCAACTTTCCAATGTGTCCCCACCGTGGATGTTGAGCGAAGCGTTGATTTTTTTGTGGGCGGAACCTCTCTGGCACTTTTTATGTTACAACAGGCTAATAGTGACAGGATCAAGATGCGACTCACCGTCATCCTCGGCAGGTTTCTTACAATTTTCCGTTTAGTGGAGCCAAGAACAACCGTGAGGTCGGCCTCAGTGTTTCTGGGCAGATCGAAACAATTCTTTGAATTCTACTGATACACGGCAAATAAGTACCGCGTACTGTCTCATCTCACACTGACAGTTACAACTTAAAAAAAAAAAAAAAAAAAAAAAACTATGAAGAAAAGGAGTCCGCTTGTCGTATTTCCCAAATTATTCGTCGAAGGGGGTTGAGGAAGCAATTAAATAACATGTAATCGCTACAGGCTGCGGACGTTCGACGACCATATTTTTCTTGAAATGCAGAACACAGTTTGAAGTGATATTTTCATCCTTAATGCAAAATATATACCGGGTGCTTTTTTAAGCATTACAAATTCGAAAAATATAGAAGCCGTCAAAGCCACAATAATGCATCTGTGGAAGGGAGTTATACGGACAGGTGACGTAATGTAGGGGGCATATCGTCCCCTTATGTAGTCTGCGAAAACACGATTGATAAGAATATCATTCGGCCTTCCGCACCACCAGCTTTGCACTTGTAACACGTGTGGCAACTTTAGTTCACCACTACGTTTCTTCAGCGCTTGAGATCGTTCTGAAATGTACTGACTTCGTGGTTTTAGATGACGCTCAGCAAGCTTTAATTAAAATCATGTTTATTTTTAGGGATTGAGAAAGTGATTTAACAAACTTTATTTAATTGTCCGCCTTATTGTGACGGTTGTTTGGCGTATTGTGTCCCCCGAGATGCATAAGTCACCTGCACAGACTGAAATATCAAGTTCTTTTTTTAAACAATCTGCGAAGCCTAAAAAAATACAAAAAAAGAAACTTGTATATTTCATATCTCCATTTACCTTGTAGTTCTAAGTGACATTTATTTTTATATAAAATGAGCTTTTATAAATAAAATCCTCCAAACGGAAACGTTAAATATCTACGCGATTTGCTAAAATGAAACACGGGGTCGAAAGCCAAGCGATTGACGGTAGATTTTATAGTCTATCAAGACACCACAACAGTTACGTTTAAGGAGGAGGAGAAAAAAAAACGCAAATAAAGTGTTTAAACAGACAAAAAATCTCACTCGTATCTGTAATAGTCCTTGATGTAGCCCGTCTGAAACATCAGCCCTCGGTACCGGGTGTCTCTGCAAGAAAAGTCGTGGTGAAACGTATTTCGTGTATTATACACGTTTGCGAACAGCCGCGCTTCGAGAGCTAGTCTGGCTACCGGGGATAGAAAAGGCTTTCTTTCGGTATGGTGCCTGGAACGTGTCTCCGACTGATGTGTCTAACGCGTTCAAAAATGTGGTCCCTCGATTTCCACCTGATGACGTAATAGAAGACTCATGCTGTCGCCAGTCGTTATCCTGGTGGCGTCTCAAGACCTGTAGGGCATGTGGCAGATGCCTTTTCAGCTGCAGGTCGCTCTTTAGTGTGACAGTCCAAGGAAGCTTCAGCAGCCAGAAGTTGGGACGCCGTGAGGACAGCGACACTCGCGTTCGGTCGTGCTACTCGCAGTGTATCGTCGGCATTTCTACGACCAACGGCCAGGGTCGCGACATGCAACAGCATGGCACTTCGGCTTCTGTGACGTAATTTGGTGTGACTTCGGGACCATTTTCGATATATGGGTAGCATAGTACGCTAAACACACCAGTCGAGGACGCGCTCCAGGCACCATAGGTTTAGGCGACAATCTGGAAGCCGTGTGAACGCCCCAGCAATCCTTGACTAGCAGACGGTCTATCCACTTCAGCAGCAAGATTGCGGTGCCCAGGCGCCGTGCTTGCAAACATCTATTCGCACAGACAGCTTAAGAAATACGGTCTATGAAAATCACGCTTTATCGTTTCGTGATTGGCGTTTCAGCGTTGTTATCATGCGGATGCCTCAATCGTATTGGCTGTGAAACGGTAATGAAATGCTCGGCATTAAACACCCCCCGCGCTTTTTAAAGGTGGTTACTCCGGCGTTTTCTTTATAGTCCTCGATTGGCCTGAACATTTGCTAAACACACCAACAAAGATCGCTGAAAAAATAACCCAAATATTGGGCCAAAATATTTTTTTTTTCGCGAAGTTATGCGAAGAGCAAGTCGTCTGCTTCTTGCGCTGGGGTTGCGGTGAGTTCTGATTCGCTTCAATTGAAAAGATAGTGAGTAGACCTCAGTCCTAGATGCCTTGAGGTCTACCCGCTATTTTCGTTTTTCAGCCGGCCAATAAGGGCTCGGCGTTCTGACTTCATCGCAACCCCCGTGCATGAAGCAGACGAGCTTGCACTCCACATTGTATTTACAATTTTGATTCTCACTGTGTTTTTCAAAACGAAAGTTTCTACTGGTAGCAGTGTAAAAGTGACGTCAGGGGAAGCCGAGGGTTCGGTCTTTGAACTGTAGACTTTTCTCCCAACTGATTGCAAGCAGTTTCATGGTGTTAAGGGAATGCTCATGAAGCTCGCTCCAGCACGGAAAAAGGCTTGGCACATAGTTGATTGTTAGACTGCTCGTTGCACCCGCTAACCTGCCTTCCACTGACGTCACGGCACTGAAAAGCGTGAGTATATTTGAATGTTTTGGTTTCAGCATCGTTTTCCCGTGTCAAGTTCACAATAACTATTCTGAATTTCGTGATACAAAATGATAAACCGGAAAGTGTAAAAACCGGTAATTCTAAAAAAAAAAAAAAAAAGTTAGTTCGGAGAACTAAAAAAATCGCCGGAGTACCCCATTAAAGCTCTCGTTAAATATACGAGACTCTTTTTTGAATATTGCAGAATAGAAGGTGCGTGTTTTTTGGCAGCGCTTACCTACAGCCTCTGGTACACTCGTCCTGGCACAGGTGAAACCACCGATGTTGGATCAATTCGTCGATACAGCGCACTGCAACAAACAATTCCCAGTATATATATATATATATATATATATATATATATATATATATATATATATATATATATATATATATATATATATATATATATATATATATATATATATATATATTTCAGCAAAATGTTTTAGTGTAAATTGAATCTATACTTTTCCCCCTTAACTTCGGGAACAGTCGACTCAACGAGCCCATGGGGCAATCAAATAGCGCCAAAAGTGCCACGTCATGATGTTCGTCACGTTTCTGTATGCCTTCTAAATCGCTAATCCGATCACGTACTGGAAAGGCCCAGTGACTTCGCTTTTAGTATGTGTGTTTGTCGCTATGTGTGTTTGTGCCAGCGTTGTAGGCGTTGCGAAAAAAAAGCAACGAAATACGTTACTCACTACTTGCCAAATAAAGGAACGCGTTACCGTCCTACGTTACCTCAAAATAAAAGGAATGCGTTACCGTTACCGATAAAACCTAACCCGCGTTACTCTTGCGTTACTTTTAATCATAGATTGACGGTAACAGCGTCAGCGTTTATCGACAGTGACACAATGGGCGTGGGCGTTGGGGTTTTTCTATAGTTCGCCTTTTTGCGTGGGGAAAAGACATGCAAAACCTTGAAGGTATGTGGTATTTGTGTAATAATTAATGACTCGGCCAAATGTGGGTGTTTTACGTGCCAAACCAACGACGGGCATCTGGCACGCGCCAGCGGAGGACTGAGTATTAATTTCAGCCACCTGGGGGACCTTTTGACGCGCAACCGAAAGCTCGGTTACACGGCGTCTTCTCCGCAATAAGCTTCCGTCAGATTGTGGGCATCTCGATTGGGACATAGAGAAATATAGTACTACGTAAAAAGTGGCCACTCAAGCCGTTTCGCGGCCCAGGAGTTAGGGACTCTACTGGCCGTTAGTAGGCGCAACAGTGCCACTTATTCTGAACATTTTTCGGATATATAATATTAATAAATAACTTCGTTGTAAAGAGTAAACTTTTAAAATTATTACGAACTTTGAAAACTTTCAAAAACGGCTTCAACGGCTGTGGCTATGGCTGCGGCGCGACGGTTGGCTTCGTAGTCGTGGTCGTGGACCCGACGGAGGGCGGTTACTTCGGCTGCTTGGTCTGTGTCTCTTGCCTCGTTTTGTGAGTTGAGTTGGTTCCGCAGCTTGGTTGTCTCGTGCGGGTTCCTAGTCATTCTTCCATTGCGGTCATGGTATACGGTATACGTAAGAAGTATTGTGACTGTAATTTCTTTGTTCGCGGATGTCACTGAATTTAGAAGCTGCTGGGGCAGTCATATAGGTGCAAGCGTCTTTCAGCACATGGTTATATGTGCAAGCGCCTTTCATGGAACTTGGACGGTAATTTTTTTTAAATGTCCTCCATCATATTGCATTTGTCGCTGTAAGTCTCGCTGTAATAGTACTTTTTTCCAGTGTACATCTTTCTTTTCTTCATTTTCACTTCCACCTTGTCGTTCTCTAGATGCTCTATTAAATTTGACAGATGTAAGTAAGCGCTCTGTCGTGTTTCCTCCTTCCCTTCTTAGTCCTTTGCGCTTTTTAAAACCACCGTCTAGATGTTCTACCAACTAGCCCCCCAATTAATTCTGGTACAACTGTTGACGCGTTATTAATACATTTTGCATCTGTATTCTTATTTTTGTAATGTATGAATAACATGCATCACTTCTTGTTTTCAGAGTTGATGTTTGTTTTGCTTGTCATAGTTACAAAAATAAATACTTTTGTGTGTCAAACCCTGGTGTCGTCTCATGTCGTCCCTTCAAGAGAGTTAGCACGAACGCGAAAATAACCTTTTCGGTCTGCGGTCAGTTTGAATTATTTTTAGCGCTGGATGACTTTTCTTCTCGAGTACAATTAAGGTATGCTGATAAAAAAAGTTCTGTTCTAAACAAAAACCATGCTAGTTACAATAACACTGACTCGTTAAACTAGAGGGCGCATGCTACTGCCCAATACAAAAATGCCGCCAGAACTCGCCTTGAATACAAAAATGCCGCCAGAACTCGCCTTGAATCCATTCATTCATCTGGCCAGCGGTTACTGCGTGTATCCATCCATTCGACACTCAACTAGGGACTATACTGGCCGCTGGGAGCGCTCGCTGACGCTGAATTGGACCGCTGGGGCCTATGGAAGTGTCCGCTCTTTACGTAGTACTATATTTCTCTATGATTGGGATTCGAACCCGCCACCTGGGGGCCCGTAGGCCGGTGCTTTGCCTCAGAGAATTAATGACTCGGCGCCCATTCTTCGTTGCAGCTTAAGTCCGGATGCAGCCTACGCTACGAGCTAAAGGAGCCAATAAAGCAGCGTCAAAAGCGCGAGTCACGGATCATTTGTTTTGTTTACGATTGGTTCAGTGACGATAGAACGTGTACAGAAACATGAGGTACACCATGATGGTGCCCTTTTCACGCAGGCCGATTGGTTCCATCAGCTCGTAGCCTCGGCTACGTCTGGACGTAAGGTAAAACAAAGTATAGAAGCGCGAAAACATTGAAGTGTACTTTTCTTCGGGTCTTGGGAAAAAGATGTAACGAGTATAGCGTAACTACGTTACCCGTTGATAAGAAACGTAAGTAAGTTCCCCGGTACTATTTTGGAAAAGTAACGAGTACGTTACTACGTTATCGAAAAAAGGAACGCGTTATCGGTAACGCCGTTACTAGTAACGCGTTACTGACAACACTGGTTCGTTGCTACGACTGCGCTGGAACATACGATGACATGAAGTATGACTTTCATTTCAACGCGGCACAAGATAGGTACGTATAAAGGTAACACGAAATTGTACGTAGTCCACCATGGAGCAAAATGTGAATCGTAGTACTTCCAGCGAATGAGACAAGCGCGCAAGACGCCTAGACTCAGTAGCGGGGCGTTTCGCACGTTCATTGCTCGAGTACTTATTTATATTATTAGTTAAACTATGTTTGCGCCTCGTAATTCGATTGGGTTTCGCAGATCGCTACGAATAGATTTTTGGGATCTGCGAAGAAAGTACTATATTCACCAGGCTTGGACAGAGATACCATAAAAAGCATTTGGAAATACGAATACTGGGATGGCGTGGGAAAGACGCCTAAAATAATAATACTAAAATGCATATATAAAACGGAATCGCGATACCCATCAAAAATACATTTGAAAGATATAAAGCAGGGGTGGGCAGTATTTCAAATACAAGTATTTGAAATCCGTATTGTAAATACTTTTTGCATTTGCATTTGTATTTAATTACAAATGGGGTATTGTATTTGACGTGTGTATTTAAATACTAAAACGTCGGTATTTGAAATGCAATTGTAATTAACTACAATTTTGTGGGCGAAAATACATGCTTCAAATTTATTGTCACTGTCCAGAGCAGGAAGAAAACTACGTTCTGCACCGAATGCAGTGTCTCTCAATCAGGGATGGGCAGTATTTCAAATACAAGTATTTGAAATACATATTTCAGATACTTTGTGCATTTTGCATTTGTATTTAATTACAAATTGGGTAATGTATTTGACGTGTGTATTTAAATACTAAAATGCGGGTATTTCAAATACAGTTTTAATTAAATACAATTTTGTGGGCGAAAATACATCCCTGAAATTTATTGTCACTGTCCAGAGCAGGAAGAAAACTACGTTCTGCACCGAATGCAGTGTCTCTCAATCAAGCACAAGCGTTTAGTGACTTTGTGATTACGGTGCTAGTCCAGGGCAAGAATAGTGACGAAATCGACGTTCACAGGCAGACTGGCTAAATAAGTGCCTTTGACAACTTGTGAAGCTTTTCAGCCTGATTTCCACCCACATTTTTGCCTGGAACATTCTAAATGCGCGGGTCGTCCAGATTTTTGCAACTGTTGCGAGTTGCAACAATAAAAATTCTCTAGCTAGTGCTGCGCGTCTTGGTCGTCTCGGTTCTCTGTAGGTCTCTACCAAAATCTAATCGACAAAAAAAGCTGCTTGAAGCTTTGTACTTTTTTCACCTATTACGTCCAAGCTGATTAAATTTTTTGTGATTATATTTCTATTACGTTACTAGAGCCTCGCACACTAACTCCCGAGCGTGCGATGCAAAATTAAAATAGAGATACCCAGAAACCCGTTGCAGGTGCCCTGAAGTCGCTGACGCAAATTTTGAGGAATGTATTTGGAAAAGTATTTGGAGGAGACCAAATATATTTGGTTGTATTTGTATGTTGTACTTAAATGCTTTTTTGGAAATGTAATTAGATTTGTAACTAAATACATTTTTGATGAAGTATTTTGCATTTGTATTTCGATACATGTTTGCATGTATTTTGCCCATCCCTGCTCTCAATCAAGCACAAGCGTTTAGTGACTTTGTGATTACGGTGCTAGTCCAGGGCAAGAATAGTGACGAAATCGACGTTCAGAGGCAGACTGCTTAAATAAGTGCCTGTGACAACTTGTGGTGCTTTCCAGCCTGATTTCCATCCATATTTTTGCCTGGAGCATTCTAAATGCGCGAATCGTCCAGCTTTTCGTAACTGGTGCGAGTTGCAACAATAAAACATTTTGTAGCTAGTGCTGCGCGTCTTGGTCGTCTCGGTTATTTGTTGGTCTATACCAAGATGTAATCGACAAAAAAGCTGCTGGAAGCTCTGTACGTTTTCCATTTATTACGTCCGAGCTGATTACATTATTTTGTGATTTTATTTTTATTACGTTACTAGAGCCTCGCACACTAACTCTCGAGTGTGCGATGCAAAATTCAAATGAGATACCCGGAAACCCGTTGCAGGTGCCCTGAAGTCGCTGACGCAAATTTTGAGGAACGTATTTGGAAAAGTATTTGGAGGAGACCAAATACATTTGGTTGTATTTGTATCTTGTACTTAAATGTTTTTTTTTGTTAATGTAATTAGATTTGTAATTAAATATATTTTGACGAAGTATTCTGTATTTGTATTTCGATACATATTTGCATGTATTTTGCCCATTCCTGATATAAAGTGTATTTGAAAATACAAATAGAAAATATATTTTGTTTGTAGAAATACAGGTAGTGGAATACATTTGGTCAAAAAGCAACTTTTAGATGTCTTCATAATGCGTAGGACCGGTTGTGCGCACCCACTGGTGTACAGGAAAAAATGAAACCTGATCTACATTCATTTTGTGATATTTGTTAACCCACAAACGAGTACTCAGTCTAGAATTTTAACTTTTACGTTGTTGCGCCCGAAATATATAAACGACAAATTTAAAAGCGTAACGAGGTACATCCGGCCTTGGTAGTATCGCGATACCAGGAATAGACCCCAAAATATATTTCGATACAGAAATACAAAATACAGTAGAAACATTGTATCGCGATACAAAAATATGAATGCATGATGTATTTCTATAACACTATCGCGATACATTTGTATCGATACATTTGTACGGAGATACTGCCCAACCCTGCTACTCACGCGCCTAACAATAGTACTTCAGTCTTCCAAAGAGGTGCATTTGGCGCTTTTGATAATCGATATAGATCGATAAAAAAAAACGTTTAGTCAGAAATGTGTCAATTCTTGTTTTTGTGTGCGACTGTGTCTGGGGCGGTAAGATGACAACGGGAATTCACGAAATACTCACTGTGGGGAACGTATTCGCAGACAGCTCCTTTCATTCTGTGTTTGACGGCGTACATTTTAGAGAAACAGCCGCAGGAGTCTATCCATTTTTGGGCCACGCAGTATTCGCTGCATTCCTGCAGTCACACGAAATTGTAGTAAGATAGACATTTCGGAAAAACACTTCCACGGCGCTCAAGTTGCACACTTTAAATCGACTTGAAAGAAGTGTTTGTTTCCGTCAATTATCGAATTGCAAAACCAAGCCGGCGATCTAGGCTTCTTTCGACTACAAGGCCGGAAGATCGGTAATTCGATATCGACGGGAAACTGTATCGAAGACGAGGGCGCGCGCGAAGATGGTGGCCAATTTCGTAACTACTCTGGTGAAGGAAAAATACAAAACAAAAACAAAAAAGTATGATTTTATAAAAGTGGAATAGACCTGAGGTATTTGGTTTAAATAACATTTGTTTTATTTAAATCACTAATTTGATTTAGACGGATGTATATATTCTCTTGGAAAACCTTTCTTGGCAATGCAGAACGGTACAGGTGCGCACACCATCTCCCATTTTTAACGCTGATTAAAGCTGTGCGCGCAGTCTGCTCCTTTCCTCGGATATGCCAAGAAAAGTTGCCCTCGAGTATAGCACGACGGGATTCTCTTTCACTATATCCTGATAGATTGATGGAACAGTGTTTTATTTTTGAAAACAACACAGGAGAAAGGATTATTATATATTTAAACGTTTAAATAACAACTTCTCGCAAGGAGGGAAAGAAATTTGTCCCAATTTCAGGTGTTCTTTCAGTGAACTTTCTCTTGATGTAAAGCTGCCACACTAGAAGAAACGCGGCTTATTTATTTATTTTGTGAAAAATCTTTATTTGCATTTTGTTTCGCGTTTTTTTTTTTTGCTTGCGATGGGACGTTTTTGTCTTAATTTCTTTCCTTCTTGGTTTGATTAGCTTGCAGTAGGACATTACGTAACTGACAAACGAAGTGGACCGTGTAAAAACAAAGTCCAACGCTCTAATTTTTTTACATGTGTTGCTCGTGTTCTAAAATCTTGAAATCTTTGTTACTTGAAGTTTACACGATTTAAATAAACAGCAAGTGCCCATCAAAAGCATCCAATAACAGACAAACAGTAAATAAAAAGTATTTTGACGATAACTTTTGCTAGAAAGGTTTTATTTATATAATGGTAGTAACCGGCACGATTTGAACCATGATTTAAATAATTTTGATTTTTATCCTACGCGCAGCTCTGGTGTGTTGGGTTTTTATAATTTGATTTACTATATACTAGGAGACACACTGAGAAGCGTATGCAAGTTATGCTTCCCGCACACTCTCACGTTCATTTGAACAAGCAAGAAAACTTACTATGGGATGCTCTATTATCTTGAGTAAAACAAAACAAAAAAAAAAAAAAAACAGGGGAAAAAATAACACCAGTTTCTACTACATGGGTGTTATAACAGAGTGTGCCAACTGTTAGTGGGTTGTATCGGTCAAAGCTTATAAAAATACCAGATATCTACGTACGCGTTTAAAATACGACATAATTAAGAGTTTAAGCCAGTTTAAGTGATGACATACCTTCCTGCCTTACGTACTTATTGTGGAGCACGTTCAGTTTTAATCTATTTGTATTTCGAAGGTAACGGATTTAGTCACAAACCTCTTCTTGAATTTCTTTATCGTCATATAGAGATTCGTCCGCTGTGGCAGCATAGTCAATGCACCGAGTTTCATAAGGCAGCGGCAATGAAACCAGCTCAGTCTGAAAAATAGAAACATATAAAGCAGGAAAGCAGGAACATGCACACGAAACGTAAAACTATACTGATCTCAGTCGCGAGAGAACGTCAAATGTTCAAACCAGCGCGTTGTATCCGTTAAAGTTTTTTGGCGCTTTATCATATTGTCATGTACCAGCTATCCGACTTGCGCATGCTAATGCACGTGAGATGTGTTTATGATAAGTCACTTATCGTAAGTCTAAATTAAGCACAATGCCAAGGCGCTGGAACGCTAACCTCTTGCCGATTCCTTACCAGACGGATCTGACAAAGTTGAATTTAACCTTCTCATGGTTTTTGAATAAGGAACTTAGGAATGCCCAATATTGAAAACGCATAGATCTGGACCAAAACAGTTAAGATATAATTATGACGCCCAAACCCCACACTCAGGAAATAAATAGATAAACATTTATTTCTTATACTATTCACGTTCCTCGTCAGTAAATAGTGCTTTGAATGGGCCTTCGGAAAGAAAAAAAAATAGTATAACCGCTAGTGTCAAGTCCAATTTCGAAACAGTATTTCGACCTATCCTTTAGATAATCACTTTAACACACACACACACACACAAAAAAAAAAACATCTTGTAAATACGGCTGAAAAAAGAAAACAACCTTAGCTACAGGGGCCCAACTGTACGCTTTAGCGTACTCATTGATACTTAAAATGCGCGAATCATTATGTAAGTTTTCAGCCGATATTTAGAAACATGACAATCAGCGCACCTGCCCCACCGAGATGGTGTATTTCCTGCCTGCCTGGAATCGGAACGTGTGGATGATCCCAGAAGTGTAGCTGCTGGTCGAGTGCACCAAGGCAGAGAACGCCATGTTCTCGTTCCTCCGGTCTTTCGTGTCCGCTCTCACCCGAAAATTCAGCCCTGCACGAAAATGAAATTTCCGAATAATTATTTAATAAACTAGATAATTTATTTATACATTCATTCACTCAATTGATTATTTTGTGTGCTTATGAGCAGCCGATGCCTTGGTAATGATGCACAAACAGCGAGATTAAACATTCGCCAGAAGCAATTTAAATGCTAAACAATTCGGGTTAAAAATATCAATGTCTGCTGCACCGAGGGTGTTATAAAGGTGTCGTATGCGGATCCTGGGACTAATTGATATGATTTGATTTACAAAGAAAAGAAAGGGAAGCTAAGAAAGCTTGCCTCTGAACGCGAACATACATATAGATAACGTGATGCTAAATCAACGAAAGCGGCTCGGTAGAAGTTAACGTGAAACCGACTAATATTTATGAGCTGAAGGCAAAAATAGAACAGCTCAGAAATATAATTCTCGTGTTCAAAACAAGGGTTATATTCTAAGGAGGTAAAGAAAGATGATAACAAGTAGCCATTTAAGTTAAGAAAAAGCCAAAATTCAAGATTTTAGTTATTAGATTTAAAACAAAAAAAATTAAAAAAACTTAAAATACCTGACAACGCTAATCTTTTCGAATATTTGCAACTACCCAACTTGCAAACCCTTTATGTTCATTCAGTGGTATTGCGGCACTTTTGGAATTCTGATTTCAAAATCTTAAGCCCACCCACACGTGATCTTCGACATACTCACCCTTTTCACATACCTTTTTCCCGCACTCGTTGTGGCGAAAGTACGCGTGCGTTTTATGTGCCATATATTTTTTCTCACTTACCACCTAAACTTCTAAACCAAACATCCCTGAGCAAAGTTAAAAAGATGCTTAGAGGTATTTCGTTTTAATAGCGAACTATTGGTTTCGTTTTAGTAGCGAGCTATCGCAGACTCATTTTGCTTAGTAATGTGTGCCAATTTTAAGCGCCTGCCTTTCTGGAACATTATTGAATATTCTGCTGTTTGTAGGACATTTTAACAAAAGACCTTCCGTGATTTTTTTTTTTCGCATATTTTCCAGTTTTGTGGTATTTCATTTTGCTTTGACATTGCTATTGATTTCCGTTTTAATCTGTACATAATATCTTTTCGCGTAAAATCTTCAAGTTATAACTAGAGTGACTAACTTCATGGAATTATGTTTACATTTTTTTTGTCTGTTTTATATTATTGTATTTTCAGTAACTACCCATGCTACATATCGTTTTTTTTTTTTTTTTGGAGGATGGCGTCGCACAAGCCACGTGTTGGCTTTGATGCATCCGCAATACCAAACTTTTCTATGCTGGTAGCAATAAACAAATATTATTATAAAAAATGAAAAAAATATTTTTAATTAGATTTAGTTGACTTTTTTATTTATTTATTTATTTATTTAGTATACCCTCAGGGCCAAAGGCATTAGAGAGGAGAGTGGTTACAATCAAGAAGAAATTAAACAAACAGAGTACAGCAAAAATGGTAATACAAATAAACAAAAAATGGCATATAATCATACAATGTTAGCTAATGCGTTCTTGAAGTGATGGGAGTCTTCGATAGTGGCTATTGAAGCAGGAAGGCGATTCCACTCGTCAGATGTGCGTGGCAGAAATGACTGAAAGAAAGCGTTAGTTCTGGCTGATGGAATTCCAACCTTATTAGCATTATCAAACCGAGATGAGATGTACTGAGGAGGTAAAATAAGTTCGTCGTGCAGATGTGAATGGTAAAACAATTTATGAAAGAGACTGAGACGAAAAGCTTTACGGCGAGATGCGAGAGATGGCAGGCTGAGGCTAGACTTCATTGAACTTATGCTCGCGGTTCGGTTATAGTTAGAAAGTATAAAACGAACAGAATTATTTTGGACCATTTCGAGTGAGTTTATTAGGTTTTCTTGGCTGGGATCCCAAACTGACGCGGCGTATTCCAATTTAGAGCGAATTAGTGTGGTGTAAAGCAGTAGTTTTAATGACGAAGATGCTCGGGCAAAGTTACGTCGAAGGTATCCCAACATCCGGTTAGCATTATTAATCACGTATGTGGTATGGGCGGTCCAAGTCAGATCATGTGAAATATGAATGCCAAGATACTTGTATGAGGATACAGGGTCAATGGGTATGTTATTAAGGCAGTATTTTGGCAATTGGCAAGGTTTTCTGGACACATGCATTAGTTTACACTTGTTAATATTTAATTCCATGCGCCTTTAATCACTTTGTCCCAGATAATTATTTATTTTGTCTTCAACTGTCGTTCTAGATATAAGAATAATTTTTCAATGCACTCAGGCACAGAACACGAGGTGGAAGACGTAGTTAACTCTAAATATAACTATATTAAACACAGTATAATTATACCCATAATCTTGATGTGAACCACGTCATATTTATACTTTGAACGAAGATGCGCTTCACTCAGTTTCTTTTAATGAACCATACTCGTTTACCGAATGCAAGAAGAATTAAAAACATTTGAATTTGTTAAACTAAATTACCTTGATTTCTGTTCTCCACCCCACCGCTGGTAAAAAGAAGTCCCGTAAACACGTTCCGTAAACGCTTTTTCAGGCACAGCCGGCGTTACTTTTCGTATATAATACAGTCATGTCTACGCTTTCTATACTAATAATCAGTATGTAAAAGAGCTCACTATATTTGTACTGCTGGGTACATCTGGCAAGTTCGGGAGATCTCGCCAGGTCCAGGATGAAGCAGACACCGGTCTTGACGTAGGTGTAAGTTGGAATCCAGCTGAGAACATTCAACACGTGTTAGGAGTACAGCAAAGAATACATGTTGAGGCCACTTGCGAATAACGAGAATGTTGTTTTTGCCTTACAGCTTAGTGCACACGAAATCCTCGCACAAATCTCCGAAGGATGTCATCGTGCAGTTGAAGAAAAGATCAGCCGCAGGATGAGTGAAGTTGATGACGTATTTCATGGCTACGATGTCGTTGCCGACCGTGGTGTCCTATAATAGAAGTCTGTTTGTGATCTCAATAATTTTATTATTATGAAAAAAAAAACGAAGTATTTTTGATATGTCTACAGGGTGATTCAAGGAGAGGCCAGGCTCTTTAAATCGACCGCAAAATTCGGTTTTTTAACCTATTGCGCTACGACTTCGTGCAGCGTTGCCTACAGATGGTGCATTTTTGTTTTTGTAAAATTTGCAAAGAGCGAACTTACTTGAGAAAAAAATAAAGAAAGAAAAAGGCTTAGTTCCTATGGAAACGCAGCGATGCCACCGGTCTTCAAACAACACGGCGCCGTTTCGCACGGAACACAAGAGTGGGCGCCCAAGCGGTCACGACGCCAACTGCCGCCAACAAACGAGCATACGACGCAGAGAGCCGGCGTCTTTAGCAGACAAGAAACAGCAGTTCCTTGTGGTTACCGCGCCTGTTTTTGTTTCTGTGACTGTCGCCGCCTGCGGAACGCGCGCCGCTTTTGTGTCGAAAAGATGGTCGGCTAAAGACGCCGGCTCTCGGCGCCGTATGTTCGTTCGTTGGCGGCGTTCGTTGCGCCATCTCTTGTCTCCCGTGCGAAACGGCGCCGCGTTGTTTCAAAACCGGTGGCGTCGCTGCGTTTCCATAGGAGCTAAGCCTTTTTCTTTCTTTAATTTTTCCTCAGGTGTTTCGCTCTTTGCAATTTTTACAAAAAAAAAGAAATGCACTGTCTGTGGGCAACGCTGCACAAAGTTGTAGCCCGATAGCTTAAGAAACCGAATTTTGCGGTCGATCTGAAGAGCCTGGCCTCTCCTTGAATCACCCTGTATATAGACCAACGAGCGGTTCCGATGTCACGCCGCTGTGGTGATGCTGCTGTCAGCAGCACGTTGTGCATGCGGAGCCTCTCCATCTCACCGGAATCTAGTTTCTGTGCTCGCACAGTGCGAGCTTGTTTGAAAAGGGCGTGCTGGTGTATAGCGATTGAATAACATAGTTATCATGTATTTTGACATTATTTGTTTTAATAATGAACCTGTTTAGTCCGCTACCTTCATAAAAAAATAAGGGGAAAACAAATGCAACACTTAATTAGGTTTCTGGCTTACATAAGCATCAGAAATCCGAACACTACAGAATTTAAGGAGCCTATGAATCAGTATGGTTGAATGAACGCAAGGAACACAAAGGTAGCGATTCTAGATTGGCATAATCTTCCGATCTATCGCTGCAGCGTACGAAGAGCAGACCAAAAGCGCAATCAAATCGTTCGACACTTTTTAACTATTCGTCACGCTCGGACGATGTCTAACAACTGCTTCCACAGATGTAGATCAGTTTCACCGGTTTGTACTTTACGCCGCTAATACTACGACATCGCTTTGGTGATTTCGGTAGGTCAAATGTAATCTGAACTGACGTGTAATTGATATTCACTTACGTCTTCAAAGAAAGTTAAAGAAGCTCTTAAAAAAAAATGAGGGAGAGTTGAATTCTAGACTATTTTTATCGCGTGAATTCGAATATCACGTTCGTATCGACCGGAGATGTAACTAAACGCGAGAAAACACGAAAAACCTCCGACCAGTCGTTACAACCCCGAGGGATCTTTCGTCTGCCAAGCGCGTGTAGCTCGTGTGGGCAGCGCGTGCAATTGCAAGCTTGCCGGGTATATTCCCCCGCACTGATACCAGCTGTGACGTCTCTTTTAAACCATTTTTAAAAGAGCGAGATTGGGCGCGCACAGCTTTGATAGGGGCTGAAGATGCGCAAATACAAAAATCCCAAAAACTGTTTATTTTGTTTTGTTTTTTTGTACGTGACGCTTCGGTAAAGAGGGGCTTTAGCGGTACTTTGAAAATGATTTTCTGCAGCCTCGGTGCACCAACTTGAAAAGCAATCTCAATATTCGTGATCCTAGCGGCCAAATAAAGACGGTTTAAGTGTTTTCACTGGAATACAGAACCGCTTCCGTTTCCCTGTCATAATTTGTTTGTCAGAAGTACGAAACGCAGATGTAGATAAACAAATCGTGATATAAGTAATTTGAGAGGAATACTTACAAAAGACGCAGCACTGCATTTGTTGAACTTGGCATACTCAATGCACATCTTTGTAAAGTTCACCCTGCAAAAATAAAACACAAATTTCAAGTTGTATAAAAAAATTATTAATAAAAAAAAAACAAAAAAAAAACGGAAGAGGAAAACCTTGATCTCGTGCCAACGTCTTTTTTTTTTTCTTTCTTTTCTTAGTGCACACCATGAACTTGGAAAGTAGGCTGTCGTTTCGTTCACTTTGAAACCCTTGACATGAACGGAAAGCTAAGGAATCAAATCAAGCTTAGCATTTTTCTGAGGGCTTGATCGAATATCAGCTAGAGTAAACAAAGCCACGTGACCAGCCTCCTCTTCCCCCACAGAAGGTCATGACTCTGATGGCGGCGTTAACACAGCCATAGGGCCCGAACCCGACGTCGAGCGTCCTTCGAAGCAGTCATTGAACACGAGGCCCGGCCGAACGCCAACAGAGCCAACGCCACGTAGAATATTCAAAGCCGAGGTGCACTAGAACCTCGACGTCATCACAAGGAGATCGAGCGAAGACAGCGATTGGGTGCGAGTGCCGCGTCAGTGCTCGGCTGGGCTTCGCATCCACCCAATTAGCGCGTCGAATGACTCTCGGCATCGGGCTGGGGCCAAAGTGCCGAGTTGGCGCATGCATCCGACCGCCATGACGTTCCATGGAGAAGAAAGAGTGGGGCGTTTGGGGGCCTTTATTCTAGATGGGGTTTCGACACAGCGCCGTGGCGTCTGCAGTCTGTGTCAGCGCTCGGTCTCACTGTGGTGACGTAAAAAATATAATTCTGGTGCACCGGGCTTTGATTACCTTATACTCCATTTCACTTCAAGTCCGACCGCATTCGCGACACTGCATGCTACAATTCAATAAGCCTCCTGCGTTGCCCAGGAGGTGCTGCGAAAAATGACTTGTTAGGCCTTGTTTTGGGTAGTACAAACTTGAGCGACTGAAACTGCCACACATATAGAAGCGTGCCTGCTCTGGCGCGGAAAACCATAACGAGGAAAATAGAAAAAAAAAAAAAAGAAAAACGCTAACGCCGTCGAAGCACAGGCCAAAGCTAGGACGATAAGAGCGTGAACCAAAAAACGCCCTATCACGCGTGCCAAAGAAATATAAAGGGGAAGAAAAAAACAAAAACGTCGGGACATCAGATGTCCTAACGTCACCACTGTGAGGTACGAGATGCGTACCCTAGCGGTGGTGGCATGAATCCGGAACTTTCGATTGTCTTGCGGCGTTGAATGTAGCCGATTTCGGATGTCCAAAGGTGTTTTTCTGTACTTCTGTACTACACAGAAGGAAAAAAATCACGGCGAAGGCGCCATGATAGTGGGAGTCCCAACCAGGTGAGCTTGTACTACTCACAACGAAGGCGCCACAGTTTGTTCAAAGCTTCAGCGCAGGGGGCCTATTGAGCCTACTAAGAAGCACCAAAAGGGCATCGTTCCGGAGCTCGCAATCGTTGTTCGGTTGCTCTATCACTGGCAAAATCTGTCACGCACAGTGAATTCGTCCAGATCCCGCGATTTTTTTTTCCTGCGTTATTGGGTTAGCAGGTGATAGCGAACGCACTGCACAGACTAGGAGCGCCATGACGAGGCATTTTTGGTGCCGTTTGGTTGGTTTCATCGGATCGTGGCGTGGGCTGCGGTCAGGGGCGGGTTTACGGTCAGGCCAGGGAGTGGCGGTAGGCATTCGGCTGGAGGGGGGAGTCTGCTGAGGTATGACGGTATACGGCCGAAACATTGTCCAGGGGCCCTAAACTCGTCAAACACAAAGTTGAGGCCGAAGTTGACGGAGCGCACTAATTGGCCTATCAGGACGATGACTTGGCGCTTTCTTCGTCAAAGTCCTATTGGCGCGCTCCGGAAACTATCGGCTGCAACTTTGTGTTTGACTAGTTTAGGGCACCAGGGGTCCTAAACTCGTCAACCCCAAAGTTGGGGCCGAAGTTGACGGAGCGCACTGATTGGCCTATCACGACGTTGACTTCGCGCTTTTTTCGCCGACGTCCAATCGGCGCACTCCGCGAACTTTCGGCTCCAACTTTGTGTTTGACGAGTTAGGGCCCCTGATCTATTTTGTTGACTCAATATTTGCTGCCACCTAAAACTAAACATTTGTCTAATGTATACCACTGATTTTATTTTAAAAAAAGTTGACCTTGAAAAGTTTAGAGGGGGGTGGTCGTCCCCCCCCCAAACCGGCCCCCCTTTTTTCCTAAATCCGCTCCTGACTGCGGTCAAGCTTCATGTGAAAGGGAGTATAGTGGCGTTGAATGGGCCCGATGAGCACCCAGTATAAAATAAAATGACCTGAGTAAAAAAAATAAATAAAAAGAAGCTTATATTGACTGTATGCCATTCCACTTATGTAAACCCCTCTTGGGCACTGAAGGAACAAATAAATAACCACTAGTGCACTCACGATTCGTATGAGCAGACCGTGACGGTCGGGAAACGGACGCCGCGTATGTTGTCTTGCTCGTAGGTCACGGCCGTGTAATGGTGGCTGAAGTCGTCGTAGTCCCAGTAGATGCTGAACGAACAGGCCACGAAACAACACAGAAGAAACACCAGCTTCGTCACGCGGAATAGGAACCAAACCCTGAAACGAAAAAAAAAAACACACACACACACACAGACAAAAAGTGGCTTCTATGCCGCACTGGCGTGGCAATAAGGCATTGGTAACGGATATTATGATGTGTTAGCGTGGGACTTTTTTCGAGCCTGTTGGAGCGTAAGACGCAGTTGGTAGAGCGCGCGGAAAACAAAAATTGGAACACAGCAGCGCCGAACAGAGCCTCGGCGTCGGCTCGCGGAAAAACAGAACCAAACATCCAAACTACACCTCAACCCTTTCCGGCAAAGGTGGCACGTCTAACGTAGCGCTTGCTTTTTCCTTTGCCTTTCTTTCGCTCTGTCTTGCGTTCTTCCTCTGGGGAGCCCGGGGTGCGCTCGTTTCACAGAGCAGAGCGTCGCTTCATGTCTTAACACGTGATGTTTTCGCGTCGCCATGAGCAACACGGATGCACTCGAGGAAGACGTTTGGCTGGCATTGGTGTCCAAGCAGTGAAGAGACGAGCGCTGCGTCAGCGTTCGGGACGCGCAGCGTTCGGCAGGGTTATCGACTTTCTTCCTTGTTTTGGGAACGAAATGGTTACGTGTCAGCCACACGTTCTAACACGTTCTTCGTTAAAAGATCGTAATGATAAAAGCTACATGAGATGAGCCGAACTCGCTATAGTTTCATTTCGTGCGAAGCGGGTCATGACAAAAAAAAAAAAAAAAACAAAACAAAACATATCACTCTAAAAAAGAAAAAAAAAAAAAAAAAAATCCCGTGCGTCTACTTTTTTGCACAACACCTCGGAGAGCCAATCACCGCAACTCACGGAGGCAGCTGAGCGAATAACGATGCCGAAACATGTATGTTTCGACCAAAAAACGCTGTCTGAGTTGTGACATTAAGAAATGCAAGCGTGACGTTTTGCACTGCTTAATGTCAAAACTCGGAGAGCGTTTTTTGGTCTCAACATACGTTTTGGCTTCGTTATTCGCTCAACTGCCTCCGTGAGTTGCGGTGATTGGCTCTCCGAGTATTGTGCGAGAGAGTAGACGCACGGGCGTTTTTTAGAGTGTAATGTGAAGACGATACGAAATGAGCTCTTCGGCTATAGTTCGCTAAGCACAGGGAACAACATAATGCGGGATGGACGCGGGTAGTGTTCCCGGCTACTGCTACTGTCGTCTGCTTCTACCGCAGGAAATTGTGAACTCAAGTTCCCCTACAGAGTTTTTAAATAATTTGAAGCGCTTGCAGAATTATAGTTTCTTCATTGTTACTATTGAGTGGTGCATGCCATTTGCTAGTTTAACATTGTTGTCTTTTTAATATAATTGCAAATTATACTTGTTTATGCGGTGTTTCTCGTTTTCCTGCTGATGTTTATTTCTCATCCACAGCATTTCTGGACACGGCTTCCTTGCGCCCTCTCTTGGCTATTCTCGGGAAAACGCAGTAAAATTATAATTTCAGCCAAACTACTGCAGAAATTCTTAAGTTCCGCGGAAAATCTATAGAGGGAACTAATACACTCTTATTTAATACCTACTTGAACCTCAGGGTTCTATACATTTTATTCCTGTGCCCGATATAATATTGTTGCATTGGGTCCTATGGGCCAACTTGACAAAATTTTAAATTTTTTCTCACTGGAATGAAGAAGCGTAAAGTTACCGAGGAATATAATAGCTGCCGACTCATAACATACACTGCAGTTAAAATTTTGTTATTTTAATTAATATTTTTTTTTCCTCGAGACTTTCAAATTCGGCCTGCTTTTTGCCCCTGTAAAGTTAGTACTCCGCCGTGCACCAAGAAACTTGTGGCCAAGCTACCTTTACATAGGCTCATTGAAAGAAGATACGTACGATGCGTTTGTGACAGCGTATTGACTAAGAATGTGGCGGCTAAAATATGACTATATAATAATTAGATGTTTACAATCAAAAATTGTGCCCTGGATTTCAAATACAAGCAGTTGTTATGTAGGGTCAGAAACACTTGCATTTGAAAATATTTTGCTTTGAATTTGCCTGTGTACGTAAAGTTTAAGTTCGATTACAGACACAAACTAGACAAAATTTTTTCAGGCGTATATAACTAGAAATAACTAGAACTAACTAGAAATATAACTAGAGCGGCGCGCCGCTGGCATTTCGATTGTGTGTCTTTTTACTATCTTATTTTATTTATACATATATACACGTAAAAATAAAGAACACAACGACGACGACGTTGAAAGGACGACACACAGGGCGACGGCGGTGCCTCATTCTGAGCCCTGGTTCCTCGAAAGTGGCAGCTTCTACTTTGACTGGGCTACCTCCTTGGAGCCTGATGCTTCGACCCCAGTGGACCCCAGTGAGCAACAGCGCCATCATGTTCCTGGGGCTCCTTCATGCACCGATCGAACGGCGTGCCAGATCCCCATGGCCCGCTGCTGACCGGCCCAACCCACCTCCACGAAATCTGGACTTCTGCGAATCGAACTGCCATCCTCCCCAATGCCAACAATCCATGTCGTCATCATCATGCATGTATAGGGTGGTCCAAGTCACCAGGCTATATCTAAAATGAACCGTAAGAATCGACGCCTGCACGTAGTAATCTAATGAAAAAACAGTTAGGGCGCAGGCGAGCTGGTGTAAGTTTACCCTTTTTTAGACCACCTGAGACTGGGTGGAAGAAACACGACGACGTCTTGAGACGTCGTCGTGTTTCTTCCACCCAGTCTCAGGTGGCCTAAAAAAGGGTAGCAATCTAAACTTTTCGTCAAAGGTGTATTTCACAGGTCGGTGTTTTCTTGTAAAATTACAACGCGTAGTTCTCTTTCTGTAAAATAATAAGGCCAAGAAACTTGCCAGGGTTTACGGCGGGCAGCGACGCAGACGGCAGGGGTTCAGTAGCGGGGTGTGTTTGGCGTTCGTATTGATAGATGGCGCTACCTCCTTATTGCGACGGCTCGCGACCGCCGTGGTTTATTAAAATGAACATAATCTTTTTGAAATGTACCTTCGGTTAAAAAAGCAAATACGGATAATAAAAGCAAAACGTAAAGTAAAAAAACGCGTCTGCATAACGGCGGCGCTTTTGCTGCCGACGGATTTCGTCTGCGTGTCGTCTGCGTTCTTTCGCTGATCGGCTGCACCTTCGGACGCTGCTCCCGACGCCATCTATCAGTACGAACGCCAAACACACCCCGATACTGAACCCCTGTCGTCTGCGTCGCTGCCCGCCGTAGACCCTGAAAAGTTTCTTGGCCTTGTTTTTTTACAGAAAGAGAACTACGCTTTGTTACTTTACAAGGAAAAAGTGACCTGTGATATACATCTTTGATGAAACGTTTAGATTGCTACGTGCAGGCGTCGATTTTTACGGTCCATTTTAGATCAAGCCTCGTTACTTGAACCACCCTATATATATTAATCACATTATTATGTTTACTAGACGCGGCACCGCGGGCCTATATGGTACGGGCCGCTGCCTATCCGCGGTGCAGCGGCTCTCCAGAGCCAAAAAATAATGTCTAAAAACTAAGGACTAAATACAAAATTCTTTGCTGACCAACAGCCGGTAGCGCCTTAAAAGAAAAGACAATAGTGTTTCCTCGTTTAGAGGATACAAATTCCAAAACTACACCATACTAGTGGCGCACATCACTGAAATAACATAAGCAATACAGAAAATAACAGATTGTTTCTTGAGCGCAAAACGGCAAAATACACATAATTGGGGAGATTTTTTGCTTCTAAAAGCCTAATTCAGAAACCTAAACTAAACTGATGTTTGGTGAAACTCGGGGTATATCGTGTGCATCGTTTCGAAAAAGTATCAAACGAAAACACCACGTAACACATTTGACGTTGTTTCACACCCCGAGACACTGGCTTACACTGGCGCACCGACCGCCGGCGTAGTATAGCGCATAGTCGTGAAATGTCTGCGATTGATAATGATGATAGCTCATTGGCGAATAAAAGAATACTCGGCGCGCACCTTTCCTCCGTCAGGGCTGGGTACGGCGCTGTAGGCGTTCTGTCTAATGCAAATGAGCGGAGTGGAATGTATTCCACTCGGCTCAGTCATGAAAGAACTGTGTGCGTCTGTGTTCGTCCTTCATGTGTTTTATTCTTCCTGTGTATTCCGAATGTATTCCCCCTAGTAAAGTATTTGAGCAGACGCAAAACGGTGAAAAGGGTGGAAGGCCGGAGAGATGCACAGGAGAGGAGGTTGAGATAGGCGGTCGCGCGCTTCGAATTCCCCGTTTGTCTTGCTCTGCACTCTAAAAAAAAACAACAAAAAAAAAAACGTGCGTCTACTTTCCCGCACAGCACTCCGAGAGCCAATCACCGTAATTTACGAAGCCAGATCAGCGAATGACGATGCTGAAACATATGTTTAATCCAATAAACGCCGTCTGAGTTGTGACATTATGCAATGCAAACCGTCACGCTTGCATTGCTTAATGTCACAACTCAGACTGCGTTTTTTTGGTCTAAACATATGCTTCGCCATCGGTATTCGCTGAGCTGCCTCCGTAAGTTGCGATGATTGGCTCTCCAAATGCTGTGCGAGAAAGTAGACTCACGGGCTTTTTTTTAGACGGTGCTTAAATGTCTGTCTGTCTGAGGGTTAAGATATCAAATGTTGCCTGTGCTAGCGCGTGACTTGGGCGGTAAAATGGCGTCTATGTATTAGCCAAAGCTACGCGCTCGAGCTGAGTAAGACCGTATTGCGCGCACTTCAAAATGCATAAAATAACGAATGGGCGCAAAAAAAGTGGCTGAGATGTCACCACTCAAGCAAAAGCGCGCGTGTGTAGGAAGGCACTCTATCTTGCACAGGGTTGGTAAGCCACGTGTCGTGAGAGTCGGGAACGAAAACAGCGTGTCTCAGAAAGCTGGCCGGTACATTTTTACACTCTCCTGGCGGTGTTGTCGTTTTGCTGCTGCTGTTTATTACCGTATATTTTTTACCCTCTCCTGTAATGACCCCAAGAGGGGCTAACAGTATATTGAAATAAATAAATAAATCACAAGGTCGTCCTTTTGTTTTATGTAAACACTTGCCACTATGCGAAACGCAACTTCGTCTGCTTTTTGCGTAGGGGTTGCCTTGTCCTGAGAATGCCAAGCTCTTATTGGCTCCGATTGGAAGGATAGTTAGTAGACACCAATGCTAATTGCCTAAAGGCCTACCCACTATCGTTCCAATCGGAGCCAATCAGGGCTCGGCATTCTGACGTCGTTGCCACCGCCGGTGCATGAGGCAGACGAACTTGAGCTCCGCAGTCACTGACAACATAAGAAAACGCAGGACCTGGCAAGTCCCGAGCATCTCATTATCGCTCCTCGGTAAATCAGACTGCGGCATTCTCTGATAAGAACGTCGAAGAACCAATCACGAAGCAAGGAGCGTGAACATAACAAACCACGATCTGTGTTTCTTTTAGCTACAGTGACTGTAGATCAACTGAACTCTTTGACGTCCCGCCACTGGGGTGGCACTGATGTCGGGACTGCGCATGCGCAGAAGCTTTGCCCGAGTTGATTCAGGTACTTGCGCATTGCGCAGTGGCCACACCCGGTGTGGGCAAACGCGGGCTTGTTTACAATGTTTTGGCAATGGCGGACATACCAAGGGGTAGAGTAGGCAGCTGCCTAGGGTGGCAGAAGTTTCTGGGCGGCCAATTCGTGGTCGCCCCTAAATTATTTGGGTATCTTTTTAAGGCGAAAACCTTATATGTCGCATTACGCGAAAAGGCGTGGGCGTTGTCCCCAAAAGCTGGCCATAAAAATACGTCATCAAGCACGCGCCGCTCCAGGTCAAAGCGGAAGCTCCTCAGAAGTAAAACACAAAGAAAAGCTCAGCAACGCATGTGCTTTGTTACGGAAGCCGTGAAGCCGGCGGGGGCGCCGCGCCTGCACAGTGGGGGAGCGTGATGTCACCGCCGGACTATTTTACGCTTTCGCATTCCTACACGTAAGCAGTATTAAGTGTCGACGGTGTGGCTTAAATTGAGCTCTGAATTGAGCTACTTTGGGAATTCTAGCTCCAAGTCCAGTTACTTCTCAAAATGTAAACACCAACTCCAAAATTAAGTAATTCCCCCACACCAAGTTTTCCCCCCTCTCCCGATCCCCATGGTCACTGACCATGGGGGGGGGGGGGGGGGGGGGGGGGGAACGGGGTTTGGAGGGCAGCACTGTTGAACGCTGCCTAAGGGCGGCAAAATGGAGAGTTCGCCACTGTGTGTTATTATATGAGCGATCCACTCACTCTGCTCGGCGAAACCGGGACTTGACTTTGTTGCGCCAGAAGTCGTAAAAGAGCCTCGCCAGCTCGGTCGCCCCGACGTAGATCGCCATGCCCATCCAGAAGCCTGAGTAGCCTCCCACCACACCCAGCACTTGGGTGCCCTGCAAGTCGGCGCGAGATATATACGACGTTATTTCATGTCGACTATGATATCGTCAAAATGAAAACGTGCGCAATACGCAAGATAGTTTAAAAATTTTAGCTATGCACGACGGTTCTTCGAAAGAGAAAGAAGCTCTTCGGGTTTCGGAGATGTAATTTTTTTAATGGAATTCAAGTTGTTTCACAAAGAAAGTTTTTCGGCGGTTAAACACCTCATTTCCTCTCGAAAAAATGTGCGACGTACGTAATTTGTTTTCAAATGTTTGTACCCGTTTTTATTATTCATTTAAATAACGCTAAAGAAAGGTCCATGGCTGCAATTGAGCAATACTTTAGAACAGGTTTTTAAAGGAAATCAAGCCTCTGAGGAGCTTTCAAAAAGCCGGATTTCTCAGCTGGCAAAAAAAGGTCAAGACGTAATTTTTCAGACATTTTAATTCATTTTTCTAACGCTTCTCGTCCATCAAGCAAGCGCAGCGCTTGTCTCTTCGTTTATTAGAAAGTTCATGCGAGAAATGGCCCTATATAAAAATATTTAGATTATTTTAACTGATGAGCAAAATTTGTTCATCGATTAAATCTAAGATATAATCAACTTTAATAGTTTAATTTTATAAAAAAAACTTGATGGTTTTATTATGAAAAAATAAAACAAATATTTCTCATGCGTTTTTAACTTGACAAAGCTACGCGAAATATATGACATCAGAAGAGCTTATGTAAACCCCTCGAAGTTTTTCAGTTGTAGAGGGGTGATGGATGCTGACAACCACTCTTATTAACATTTGTTTCTAGGTAGGCACTTTAAATATGAAAATAGTTTGTTTTTCGGGTAAAGTTAAAAAGTATCTGATTGTGGCTTTAAACTGCAAGTCTAGAATATACAGTGTCATCTTTTTACGGGGGTCTGCTTCCATTCAACACAACAACGTAATAAACCACCCGACTAAATCATAAACGGCGTGTTTATGCTGTCTTCGTCATTTCACTATATAAAGCCTCGGTTAAATAACTCTTCAAAACAAAACAAAAATAGTATAGATGATTGTACGAGAATAGAAACCATTTAATCATTCCTAACGGGCTTAGGTTCCACCCTTCTTCTGTCCAGACTCAATTCTTCCAGGACAACGATCCCACAAGAACGCCACAGCAATGCAGTTTGTAATTTGGGAGACATTAGAAACTTCATATAGAGTTATTTTATCGCATTTTCTTTCCAAGCATGCAGTCGTGTATTTAAATCCTACATCTAGAAGAAATCTTATACCTAAGGGCATGCCGATCATTTCCCACAATGGCCAAGGTTATACCACCATCTAAGAAATCTTAAGAGTGATTTTTCCGTAAAGCAATCCGGAGAGCCAATGAGCCAAAAAAAAAAACAAGAGGTTGTGGAGAAGACGAGAGCGTGCGAAGATGTCAGAACGCCGAGCTCTGGTTCGAACGCTTAGTGGGTAGACGCAAAGCTAGCTTCCTTCGCCTCCACTGCACTCGTCGAACGCGATAAAACGCCAGACGCAGGCGTCTGGACTTTGGCTCTCACATTCAAACGTGCTCGACGAGTGCACCGGAGACAAAGGCAGCTAGCTTTAGGTCTACCCACCATCGTTCTGAGGTCCCCGCACGCTCTCCTCTCCTCCTCTTCCTCAGTTCCTCGGCCAATTGCTGCAATCTACGAAGAGAACTACGCGAATGACGAAGTTGAAAATAGGTCTATATCTAAAAGAAGTGTTGCGCTGTGACACTCAGCATGACGTTTACAATGCTCAGTGCCACAATGCAGGCTGTTGTCTTCGGTTACAACATATTAGAAAGTTTTAGAATAGCGTAAAGACCCGTGCGTTAGCCCGGCGTACGACGCACGCAAGCTCTCAGCGGAACGCTGAAGAGCGCGTCAATCCACTACTTTTTGGTACAGCGGAATGCAAACTCACGCGCAAACACTGGCAGCGCCCTCTAGATCTGCCCGTACGAACTGCTCCAATCTTTCAAAGGCCAGTGATCGGTCAAGACTATCCAATGCCGCGAATCTCATCGCTACTCAGATGTCGTGAATATCTTTCCAACTGCCGGCTATGAGCGTGATTTATCATTATGTTTATAACTATACGACCAGTGGTTTGAGGTATGATTCACGTTTTTCAATTTGAAGAAATCTCGCGCCGGCCCGCGTGCGACGAGAGCAACGAGAAGACACGCAGAGGGCCGCTGAGCACGTACGCGAGCGTACGTACGCCAATCTCGCAGCCTTGCGTGCGTGTAACACATGCGCAGTGTGGAACACGCAATGCGAATGTAAACGCACAGCGCTTCCGTTTGCTCCTATCTGCAATACTAGTACTCTCTATTAAATGCTTATGTCCCTCCGCGGTGTTCCCGTCGTATACTGCACGATCGGCTCCCTCAAGTGCTTTGTAGGTAAGTAGACTCTCCAGGTTTTTTAAAGTCTAGAACATAATTAGGCATAAAATAAATCTGATGATGCCGGCAATCCATCAGAGTAGTAGTCAACATGATACGGAACGACGGAGGACTCCCGTTTCTTCCAAAATCCGTCTCACCGTGAGCAGTGGAATGAAATGCAGCGCGTCGACACTTCTCGATGTCATCATTGCTCTGACCTTCACGTACGTAAGGCTAAAAAAAAGAAAGAAAAAGCAAGAAACGATATAAATGAAGCTATGAGCAGCAACATCTCTGAAATCACATTACGTTCGGATTGCAGTTAGAAGAGGAGAATAGTGCGCCGCCTGTGAAGAACTACCCTAACTTAGAGAATCAAGTACTTTCATTTGGGAAGCAACAAAAAGCAAATTGGGCATGATTCAAATATATTTTTCCATTTCATGTCATCGCGAGACACTGTTAGTGCGAAACAAGCAATTCGAAACTTTCTGTTTTTCTTTTAGAACCTGAAGGTTGTCATCAAAACAACTAGCGCGCTAGAAAGTGTTCATTTGGTAAAGAAATATAGCAGGTAAAATTTGGTGGTGGGAAATTCTCCTAAAAAGTGCCGATCTCTTGTACGCGCTGAAGCGCAGTTCACACTTGCGACCGAGTAAGACCGAGAGAGACTAGACCGGTTTTTAAGCCTCTTAGGACGTCTTAGTACCAGCTCCGCAGCATCGCATCCGGTCCTAAGACGTTGGAAGACGCTTAAAAACCGGTCTTGTCTCTGAGTGTCGCGCTGTGTGCATATATAAAAGATAAGAGGAACAAAGGCATTTGCTCGAGCCAGGGGGCCACATTGGATCTCAACGTAGACAATGTTTATTTTATCCCAATCATTAAAATTATTGAGCCAACAAGGGAGCTATATATTTTTCTATGCGATAACTTAAATTATGGCACTGCGGCTCAGTATTTGGGGTGCAGAGTGTTGGAAGAAGAGTCCGGATTTGTGCATGCATATTAAAGCTAGCATTTTTAATTATTCGGGGTAAATTGATTGGTCTTTTATTTCTTGTATTGAATTATGGTTATTGATTTCTTTTTTGTTTCAACTGAAGAATTGTAAAAGAATTCTTACCCTCCAAGTGACTTGCTCGACACTTGCTTCCACGCCGACTGTGTGGCTTTGTAAATCGTCTCTCTGGTGGAAAAGGCGCTCAGATCATAGTTTATTATAGTTTTAAAGGAAACAAAAAGTAGTTGGAACACTGCAAAGCCATCGTAAAATGGCAGAGTTTTCATATGCAACAACAACAACAACAAAAGACTGAGCAAACGTCTTTTAAAATTCTCGCTTATATATTAAACATGCGCTCTATATGGTACCGCGATCTCGCAAATTTCGCAAATATCGTAAGTTTATTTTGGTGAATATTTGTCGAATGCCTCGAATTAGCGATATAGCAGGTTTTCTTTTTGACCGATGGTCATTTATTTCAAAGCGAACTATTTATAACAAGTTAAAAATGAATGTGTTGCCTTTAGGCGTGCGTGGCCACTGTATTCGTAAAAAATAGGTTTGATGGCATGCGGCAAAATGTGATTATGAGAAGGTATACATGAATAACCGTAGTACGATTTTTTTTTTGAAATGTCAGAAGCCAGCAGAGCGGCTGTTCAGCGAAGTTCGCTTACCTGCAAGCACTTTGACACCGGTCGGTGCAAATCACACTGTACATTGCTCGACCATCAGTGTGCACGCAGTTTGCTGAAAATAAAATTAACATACACTGATCTGACGCTGCTTAGTTAATTTCAATAAGTTGCTTAGTTTTCAATAGCTGGACGTGACTGCAGCATACACGACCTCTTGATGACCCAGCGAGCATTCAGGCGCCGAAACGGTAAACCCATTGGCATGCATGTGATACAGGTGACCGCTGATAAGGAATAAGCTTCATAGTTTGAAACGCAGTCTTCTGATAGCGCGTTAGTCATTACAATTGAATGTCCAATAAAAAGCCAAGGAGTAGCTTTACATAAACTGTAGTGAGTGACGGCTTGACGCAGTATGTCGGGACCACGTTATCATTACTCTACAACCAATAGGATTTTGGCGTCGCCAAATGAAAACGCCGCATAAAAAATCAGGAAACGAGAATCGTGATCATATGATATGTCACGGACTGTGTTTATTTAAGATCATATGTATAGCGACCATGAGTGTATGGATGTATAAAATGTCCGTTTATTAAATGTCGCAAAGGATGACATTCTGACGTCAAAACTGGCCATCGGTATGCTTTCAAAAAAAGAATAGGCATAACTACTGCGGAAACCGCCCAAATCGGGCAACTATACACCAGTGGAACATTTTCCAAAGCGGCACGAGTGTACCGAGACGCGACGTAGTGGATGTCACGTCAGTTAATCATCCAACAGCACAAGCACGCATCGGGAGTGTCCCAGTTGGATAAATTTAACTTGGCATAAATCATCAAAAAAGTGTTTCTGGTTGTGCTGTTATTATGTCCACAATTCTCGCATAGTGATTTGTTTTCAGGCCCTCTTGTTGGCTAGTGTCCCAACCGCATTATCTGCGGTGACTGTATAGTAATGGTAACAATAAAGCTGTCGGTGATTGTATGATAATGGACAAAACAGAGTGGTGGCTAGGGACGAATTCCATCACCTTCAATGTTTCCGGTGTTTCCTTTCTCTCTTATTGAAAATATCCTCGTCAATTAGTTACTTGAACATGGATATCTCACCAGTAACGCGGGCAGTGCAGACCGTGTCGCTGATATGGTTCCGAAATGCGTAGTCGTTGGGGACACATCCGCACACTTGGGTCGTGATGTCCTTACGGCATTCTTCGTAGCAAATCTAAGTTAAAGGTGGGTTTAAAGGTATATGTATAGGTGCTCAGAGGTCGCGTTAAATAGTAAAGTTTAAAGTAAGTGGCGATTAGCTTTGGCCCAAGTAAAATTACTTCTAGTACTACAGGGTGACCTACTTAATATTGAAGTATCGATGGGCTTTTTGTTTGTTACTTTCTCATCCGGGAAATAAATATACATATTAGCCTTACAGAGCAGTTTGAGCATGAGTTCATACAAAAATTCAAACTCACGCCTTTTGTTTTTTGGTAGACGGAAAACTAAGAGGGCCATAAACTTCTGTCATTACTTAGGGTTACTTGTTTTCAGTAAATATTGAAAAGCCCAACAATTAATCACTGAGCCGGTTTTATTAAAAATTAGGACAACTGAAAAGACCCAAATCCAAAATCCCATTGAATCAGAACCCCCCCCCCCCCCCCCCCAAAAAAAAAAAAAAACGCTTTACGGGACATAATTTCTTTGTTGAGCTTTATTTTGTGTTGGTTCAAAACACAGCCCCGAATGAACTGTCTGCGAGGCTGCATCCTTGCTTCGGAACCACATATCTTATCTCGTTTCTTCATGTCGTTACGGGGACTTTTTTTACCGAGTATTCAGGGAACGCGTTTGTTTCCTGGAGGTCGGTGACTCCCATTCCAGTGTCCTGTTTTTTTCAACTGAAGCTCCAATAACCTCGATTTTTTTTCCGCCTCTGACAAATTAATACCGAGAAACACCGAATATGTGGGAACAATTATCCCCTTACGAAAACAACAACAATGCAAATGTGAATAAAAGAAAAGTAACTGAACCCCCCGAAAACTCAAAGCCCTACTAATACCCTAGTTACATGCGCACCCATAACTTCAGTTAAATGTGATTGAGGTCAGCCTATGACCGCGGTTGAGGGTGCTCGACAGGCATCCAAAACCGCAGTCCCCAATTATGTTTGGCAGTTACTGCGAGCTCTACTCTAGAAATAAACAGGCACCCCAAGGTCGGACTTTAACGAAAGTCAAGTCCGAGCTTATGCTACACCTAACGGCTTTTAAGGGTGCCCGTGAAACTATTGTATAAGGCAGGCTATCTAGAAAAGGGTGACAATTTAAGGAAGTAGGCAGGATGAAGCTTGCCTTTCTTCGCAAATAAATCTCAGGCTACAGAAAAAATACGAAAATGCTTTTTACTATGTAGATATGTTTGTTCAGTAAAATGTACGGCACAACTCGATTTTGAGCTAGTATCTTCTAAACTTTTTATACAATAAAAATGTAAATTGAAAAAAGTGGACCACGCTTATTTACGGTTGAAGTATATGCTGGTCATGTTTGCTTTTTATGGCACTTCTAGAGAATTTATGTCCGTCGTTTTGCTTCTAAAATGAATAAGGTGAGCAATCACGAATTGGGCATTGGGGCGCGCCCACAATTTATTCGAACCCCGGAAGGGAGGTTTGTCACATTCTATTTCGGCTAACACCGGACACGCTATCGCTCCAGAAATATTTCTGACTCTCATGCATCTGTAGTATGAACGGCAGCCTTTAGTAAATCTAAAAAAAAGCAAAACGGTGATTGCACAGTTTAGCGTGCTGTGTAGTGTTCCGTACCTAATATTTGCTCGAGGGCATCAACCCCAGACAAATACAGTACATTTAGAAGTATACAAAATTTATATTCTCACTTCCTTCGAGTACTGAACTTTGTAGTTGGGTAGTTCCAGATACCGGCTGTAGTTGTCACATCTGCTGTCGTACGGTTCAGGTAGCGACACCACTGCTTCCTGAAACATCATTTATAAACCATCGACTTAGATGCACTTCATAATTAAACAAGGTCGTAAGTGACGTTTTCGAAGAAGTTTGAAATGTGAAGTAGGTTGTGCACTATATGAAGTACCTGGGAAAACTTCGTGTCATCTCTTAGCGCCGCTTCGTACTAACACAACGTATTCCGTTGACAGATTCAATAGTGTGTGGCTCAAAATTCTGAAATCATTGTGCCCTAAAATAATCAACTTTACACCCATGTATTGAAATTACACGTGTGCTAAAATAACATTCGACCAATGAGGCGCTCGGTTTATTGTCTGTTAAAAATGTACTGTTACTGTGACAAAAGGCTAGAATATTTAAATCAACACTTAGCCAAATGTTTTTACCATGAATAATGAAACACACACACACACAGAATCGCCATCTAGCGCTACTTGCACCTAATAAAACCTCCACCGTTGACAAAACAAGAAATCTAGATCTTAAAGCTGCGCCTTTTCTGCCTGGATTAAGAGAAACCTTAAAAAAAGACCCAGCCCACCGTTGTGCAGAAAGTCTATGGAACTACTATATTAGTATGCTATGTTCGAAACTCTTTAGCATGGTATAAAAAACCACACACAACGTGAACACCTCTTATAGATGTCGTTGAACACCTATTTGACAATCGTTCCGACGCGGATAGCGTTGTAGGAGCCATATGTCGAAAATTTTGATATCCAGGCAAATATAGGAATTTGGATCACCAACACAGAACAGCCATATATTCTTTCCTGAAATGACACTAAAGAACTAAACGTACAGTTCCTGTACTACTAAATCATATTGTGTCCATAGTGCTTAAGGCTACTTCACGAAAAAACGTTTTGACATTGTCCCTCTAAACAGTCCCTTTAAGCACATTGTCAGTTTTTTTTTTGCTTAATTTGCTTTGTTGCCGTTTCCTCAAAAATCCCGCGTTGTTCATAGCGAAAGGGGTACCGTGGGCTCGGCAAGCTCCTTAAAAGCGTTTTTTTCCCCTCAGGACCTCCTATCGCTGATGACTGAAATAAGAAATGCTACACTATTACAAATATAATTCTGCTATATTGCTGACGTTGTATCACATGTCTGGAGGTTACCTCAGCCACGCCAGCTGGTATTTCCCGGCTGACGTGCGGCGCACTAACTGCAAATCTCTATGCATTGTAACAAATATTACAGTTTCAACACATGGGCAGGATCGAGTAATAAGTTCAAGATTCACCCCACCAAATAAACAGACAATGAATGTCACCCTAAATTTGCGCACGCAGATTAAAAAGGGGCTGTACCTGGACAATGCCAAAGACGAAATCTCCCGAAGGCATAAAGGACATAGTGTGTTTCTTTCCTGCCGTGTTTGTGTCCACGTGGTGAAAGCCCAGGTCCATCTCAAATTCGTCGATTGGCATCACGTCCTCTTCGGGCCAAGCGAACAATACATTCATCTCTGAAAAGTAAGACCACTTCTAATGACATTCAACTTTGAAAGATTTAATCACTTTCTCACTGTGAAATTAGATTTTTTTTTGCTTCCCCCCAGTAGACTTGCGAGACGCAGATATTAATCATTTCTTAGCGCACTTAATTTATACTGATATGAATTGTTTTTGCACACTACTAGTTTAACGCTTGTGGACTCAATTAAAAGTCACTGTTTTGTTCTTTTTTGTTATATTCATTATATACACAGTTTATCATGTTTTATGCTAAACATAACATAGATTTTTCTTAAAGTTGATCGAATGAAAAACGAAATTAGTCTCTGTCGTATGGAGTAGCAATAAAAGTAAACGCCAGAAAATACATTCATTCAGATTATACAACAAAATATTTACCAAATGCCAGTACGTTTTGATGAACAGTCTTGATGTTATGGACCTGTCTCCAGTTCATTGTGTAGCACATGTGGGTAGGCAGCCTCGAATACGACACCTTGGTCACGCTGCATGTTTGAAAAACAAAATATAGCTCTAACGTTGGCGCATGCGATACACTCCGTTCAGCTATTTTTTTCTGTTGTATCAGAGCATGACTTATATTCGCGGTGTCGTACCTAGGATGGGTCTACCATCCGAAGAAAGCTGCCAGAGTACTGCCCCGACTCCGGCAACATCGATGTCTACATCGAACGCCGTTCGAGCTGTTTGTAAACGCAAATGGAATCGCCGCAAGCAAGAAGTTGCAAGTCTTCTTAACAGTCCTAGGGAAAAAGGCCTGCGTAACACTGCGTAATCTGCTACTACCGAAGACGCCAACCGAAGTCAAGTATGAAGAGGCTGTAGCGGTGCTACGACAGTATTACGCACCCAAACGTTCGATCGTCACTGAACGCTATCGCTTCTATCGTCGAAACCAAGAGTCGAACGAAAGCCTCGCACAGTTTATTGCCGAGCTAAAGAGACTCGTCATGACGTGCTCGTTAGGAAGTTTCTTGGAAGAAGCTTTCCGTGATCGACGGATTGCTGGCCTCCGGGTGGAATCGATTCGATGTCGTCTTCTTGCCCTACCTGACAACGAGGTCCCCTGGGAGCGTGTTTGGAACATAGCAACTGCCATGGAAGCAGCGCAGAACGACAAGAGAGAAATGCTACCTAACGTTGCCCCCGCAAGTGCCTAGGACGTTAACTGGCAGCGAGAAGCATCCGAGTCAGTCGAACAGCACACGACAAAGCCAAGAACCCAAGGCAGCGACCGGACAGCCTCCAAAAAAGGACAAGCAAAGGAGCGGGAAACAGAGTCTGTTCGTGCGTGTCACAGATGCGGTGGACAGCATGCACCAGTGAGTTGTTCTTTTTTGAAAAGCAGCTGTTACAATTGTTCGAAACCAGGTCATGTCACGAAAATGTGTAAGACAAAGTTCGAAAACCAGGTTCACGAAAATCTATCAGAAAAAGATTTGCTAACTATTTGTCGTACGAATAAACATATGGGTTCGCCCCCCATACTCATAAAATTAGAGGTAAACGGTAGGAAAGCCCTATGGATTTAGACAAAGGAGCGGCTGTGAGGATCATGGCAGAGAAGGACTTCGGCAAGGACTTCCCTAAATGAACGTACCGACACGACGACGTTAATGTCGGAGTGTACAATGGTACCCCTATTGGCGTAAAGGGAGTAGCTCAAGTTGAAGGTACACTACGATGACCAAATTTACCACCTGCCCCTGCTCATTGCAAAACCTGAAAAAGGAGCACGCATACCGACTCTCCTGGGTCTTGACTGACTTTCAAAAATCAAGATAAATCTGCATGACGCCGTTCAACGGTTGCAACACGAAGTTGTGTTGAACGTGCAAGAAGTCGGGCAGATTAAAACTGCGGATGCAGAAAAACGACTAAAAGAGCAGTACCGCGATGTGTTTGAGCTAGGTTACGGTGCCATCAAGGGATTCACAGGGAGCGTTAAAACGAAAGAGAATGCGAATCCAGTCTCTCGTAAGGCGCGACCCGTACCATATGCTTTGCGCGAGCAAGTGGAAAAAGAACTAACGGATTTGGAAAAGCTGGTGTCACGCAGTGGGTCAGACATAATACTAGGTCTACACCGCGAGTTATCGTGCCCAAGAAAAAAACACAGAAAAAGCTAAGAATATGTCGGGATTACAGAGATTACAGATTACTATAAATCAGGCAATTGAAGTGGACCACTATCCGCTGCCACTCCCAGAGGACATCTTCGTGTCCCTGGTTGGAGGAACCGTGTTCACCGCCTTAGACCTGTCAAAGGCCTACCTGTAGCTTGAACTGTACGAGCGGGCACAAGAGTTGCTCACGATTGATACGCACATGGGACTGCTTAGGTTCCGGCGATTACCATGTGGCATAGCAAGCGCACACGCAATGTTTCAGGCTGTAATGGACCAGGTTTCGCAAAGCATTCCTGGCACGGCTTGTAACTTAGACGACGTGCTGATCGCTGGCGAAGACTCAGCAGAGTGCTACCGCCGAACCGAACGAGTGCTTCAGACGTTGGATGAAAACGGTATTCGCATAAATGTGGCGAAATGCAAGTTGTTGCAAGAAAGAGTCCAGTACCTCGGACACGATCTAGACAGGCATGGCCTACATCCCACACCAGACAAGGTGAAGGCGATTCCAAAAGCGCCTAAACCCAACAACGTGACACAGCTAAAGGCATTTTTGGGAATGGCAAAATTTTATGCCAAATTTTCTCCTAGGCTAGCAAATGTGCTAGAACCCCTGCACCAGTTGCTGCGTACGGGCAGCATTTGGAAGTGGCCAAGTGAATGTGACGAAAGTTTTGAGCGATGTAAACAGATGCTAAGCCAAGACACGGTTTTCCAACTGTATGGCGTAACAAAGCCAATTCAGTTGACGTGTTATGCATGAGACTACGGCTTGGGTGCAGTACTGTCGCACATCGTAGACGGGGTAGAACGACCAATTTAGTTCACGTCACGGTCCTTGACTCCTGCCGAGCGTAACTATGCGCATATTGAAAAAGAAGCTCTAGCCATAGTATTTGGAATTGAGAAATTTCATATATAAGTACCTCTATGGTCGCGACTTCAACGTGATGGCAGATGGCCAGCCACTCACGGTGATCTTCGATGTCAAACATCACACAAGTGCGGTAGATGCAGCTCGAGAGCATCGCTGGGACCTGTTTCTAGCGAATTATCGGTTTCGTATTCTGTACAAAGCAGGAAAAAGATCAGCAACGCCGATGGCTTGTCGCGCCTACGACTGTCAAATACCATGGACGAAGCAGAGGAAATTTTTTACTTTTCGCCTTTCAAAGAGCTGCCGATAACTGCAAAAGACATTGATCGAGAAACAACGAAAGATCCAGTCCTGAGCGTGGTACGCTACATGACATGGCGTGGCTGACCACAGGCTGTAGACGACAAATACCAGCCTTTCTTCGTAAGGCGATTTGAACTTTCCGTGGATGACGGTTGCCTAGTTTGGACTAACCGAGTGGTGGTTCCGAAGTCTGTCGAAAGTGAAGTAGTGTCATTGTTGCATGAACTGCATATTGGCACAACCAAAATGAAGGCACTTGCAAGGTCGATGGTGTGGTGGCCTAGGATCGACAGTCGCCGTGAGGAGACTGCGAAACAGTGTGAAATTTGTCAATGCGTAAGATCCGCTGAACAGGCCACACCCTTGACACATTGGAAGTGGTGCACAAACAGTTGGGAAAGGGTGCTTCGTGTCTTCGCTGAAAAGTAAAGCAAGATGTTTCTAGTTGCTGGCGACTCGTACTCTAAATGGCTAGAGGTAATAATAATGACATTGACGACTGCAAAGAAAACTGTCGAAACAGTCCGGTCATTGTTTGCACACCATGGCATTCAAACTGAGGTTATTTCAAATAACGGACCACAGTTCCGAGCGAAAGAGTTCGAGGATTTCTTGTTGGCAAACGGAGTAAAGCATACACTGACCCCTTCGTATCATACCCAATCGAACAGTTCAGCAGAACGCGCAGTTCAAACGGTAAAGCTGTCGCTGCTGAAGCAGTTATTAGATGATGAACGAAACAAAAGCCCGAGGTCCCTTCAGCACAGGGTTGACAACTTTCTGTTCGCGTACAGAACGACGCCTCACACCTTCACGGGGAAGACTCCTGCCGAACTGTTTTTGAAACGTAAACTTCGTACAACGCTGTCTTTGATAAAGCCAAACACTGAGGCAGCAATAAAAGCAAAGTCTGAGAGGGAGGTGTGTAGCACGAACAAGCGCCGAGGCCCGGTGAGAGTATTTTCCGTATGGGATCGCGCACTCGTAAGTACGGCGCGTGGTGAACTTGCAAAATGGCTGCAAGGAAAAATCACGGAAGTGATATCGGCCATGACGTACTTAGTCTTCGTTGACAGACGAATACGGTTTTTACATGCAGATCTGCGACGTTCGTTTCTGCTGCCTGATGACTCAGCCGAAATGTCTGATTGCCAGATGGAATTGACGCATGGTAGTGACATGCCGAAAGACGAGCGTCATGTCGAACCTGACCGAACACAGTCTGCAGCCGATGTAAGTGCAGATCAAGTGTCGCCGCGTAGTACTCAAATGGCCTCATCACCAAGACCGGTTGATGCATCGTCACCTGTAGTACGTAGAGCCACTAAATGAGCGGCGCTTAGAGTACCGGCACTCCGTTCCCCGACATTGTTGTGGGCGCCGCCATTTTGGGACTCGTGCAGAGCAGACGCATCTGCCGATCGTCATGATTCAAAAGTGAGCCTTTTCCAGCATTAGATTTGGTGTTAGGAAGCTCATGTAATATTGCTTTGCTTTATCGCGAACTATTTGAACATTTATGGAGGAGAAAAAATCGTTTCCTGTGATTTCAGATAAAGCTTCAGATAACTGGCAACCTTGATTTTAAGCCACATTACGGCCAAGTGTCGTTACTCTGAAGCGTAACTTATTTAGTGGCACTAGTAGTACGTATAGATGTAGCATCCGTGCGGCGCGCAGGCTTATGTACGAAAAGTTTTAATCTTGTTTGTGGGGAAGTGTTGTATCAGAGCATGACTCATATTCCTGGTGTCGTACCGCCACGCGCTTTTGGTTTCCTGTATTGATCGCTCGTGACGTTCATCTGCTCGTAATCGGTGCTACCACTAAAAGGGCGCACCGAAGTACTGTTGTACTATTCTGTTGTTGTGCGAGCTGGGACTGATGTGAAACGACGATGACGATGTGTGTCTGACGGTTGGAACGCAGTGCTTTTTTCCTTGTATGCACAGTTTTCTAGTTGGATGTCTGAGTGAGTAATTGGTTGACTCAGACTGAGTTTCTTAATTACAATATTTTCCTTAAAATCTTTTTGGTTGACAGCTGTAATTATTTCAACCGTAAAAAGGAGAATGGTCGAAAAGCTCTTAACTAGATTCACCCAAAGCTCGCTAAACATTTCGTAGCATATCCTCCTGAAACTTACGTGAATAAGATGTTCACATAATCAGCAAAGCCAATTTTGTCTTTGATGCTTTCTTCGACAACGAAATTTGATCTGTTTATATGTGATATATTATTAGGGGCCAATTGAAAACATGTATTACTGGGCTTTCCACTACCTACATCATTCGATCCTATAAGCTTCTTCCGGTCGTCATAGTGTTCCCGCGGGAAAAAAGACATGGCAACCACATTTCACCAAAGCGTGGTGGCGAGCCACTTCTTGACGTGGTTTCGGTTTGTTTTTGGCCAAAGAATGACTCCAAATGTTCAGCGATCCATCTCGGCCGTTGAGATTAATATTGAGCAAAGAGAAAATAAATTACCGAGAGCGTGTTCAAATTGTCTTTTCAAAATTGTGCCAAATTGTTACAATATGTGTGACTAAAATTACACACAATGTAATAATTAAAGCTTAGTTGACGTTTAAGCATTTCAAATCCTTTTCCCCCGTTTACACGGGACCGGAGGCCGTAACCCTAAACTCGCGTTTCAGAAAACGTCTTGTATATTTGTTTGAAACAATCGTGTCTTTTTGTTACCAGTTTATTTATCGTTGAGCAGTTATTTTGTCAGTTAAATTTTGAGCTGAAACAATTGTACCCAAGAAAATCACGAAAAAATAAAGAATATCCGTAATTACCCTATTGAAAAAACCAGCTTAAGCTGGTCCCAGCTTCAAGCTGGGTTATTGCCCCAGCATGCCCAGCTTGGCATGCTGGTCATGCTGGTTGATCTGGTCATACTGGTCATGATGGTTGATCTGGTCCCAGCTTCAAGCTGGGTTATTGCCCCAGCATGCCCAGTTTGGCATGCTGGTCATGCTGTTAAACTGGTCATGCTGGTGAACTTCCCAACCAGTTTAACCTGTTTAAATTAATACACAGAATAAAAAAGCCAAGCTCGTCAGAAAAGCCAACTCGGCATCCAATTTATTATTTTCGTACTTGCGGCAGCCTCACATGAACTCAAATGCTACACATCCTCGGCGCTGACACTAGTACTAACCGACGCACAGATTCTCGGTGCAAATTGTCTACAATGTTAATAAAACCAGATTGCTTATCTCTCAACACGAAAAAAATACTAGACACAGGCCAAAAACAGGCAATAGCAGACGAAAATACTACACGGACGAGAGAAGCGAACCTGGGTCCCGCCAGCGATGGGGGCGAAGCGGCAACTTGCGTGGTCGGCAGAGGCGAGGAAATCCGTGTGGCTTGGATGGCATTGGCGATACTCCTCGGCACCGCCGTCATTCTTGGGCACACACACGTTCGAAGACACGAAGCGACGCCGCAGTCGGGACGTCTGACATCTTCCCGCACTGAACGGACTGCCGCTCGCTGTCTTCTCAAAACCCGCTTCGCTTGCACCGTCGTTCAACTAGTCTCCAAACAACGCGCACACAGCCGTCCCTTCGATCTGCCCTCTGCCCAAGCTATCCAAACGCGTCTTCGATTCTCCGTTTCTACCACTCTCTCTCTCTCTCTCTCTTTTCTCGCACACAAAGGTAGCTTGCAGCGCGCCTGACGCGCCCGGTGGTCTACCAAAAACGAGAGGACAAAGAACAGGACGTGGCCTCGTTCCAGCAGCCGACCTTGTCGCGCGCGCTCCCAGCAATGCCAGTTCGGCTATCTCTAGCCGACCTTGGCGTGCGCGCTCCCAGCATGACCAGCTTGACCACCACGATTATTATTTCGACCAGATTCACCAGCTTGTCTCCCAGCATGACCAGCTCGTCTCCCAGCTTGACCACATTGGCTCCATGGAAAACCAGTTTGACCAGTTAAGACCAGACTGGCTCCCAGCTACACCAGATTGAATCTAAAACCAGATTCGAGTGAGACCATGCTGGTTTTTACTTAGACCAGACTGACCAGCTTAAATTCCAGCTTGCCCAGCTTAAACCAGCTTGATTGCCAGCTAAACCAGTTTAATTACCACATTGACCAGTTTGACCACCTTGATTACCAGCTTGACCACCTTAATTACCAGCTTGACCAGTTTGATTTTCATGCTGGTTTTTCCAATAGGGTATGAATAGAAATGCATTTATCGTTGCTGACATATTAAGAACCTTCGGGCATGATGTATTATATCCACGATTCTTGCTTTGCGATTCGTTCTTCGGCGCTCTGATCGGCTAAGGCAGCAGTGTCATTGGCTCTGACGCGATGATAAACTGCTCGGGACCCACTACGCTTTGGGTTACTCTACTGCCAGCGACTATTGTTGTGTTTTTAGCGGAATACGTCCTTCAAAACCGTTCAACGGTAACAAACCACTTATTTACTGAGCGAGATATTTACATTGTACAATACAGTCAAGGGAAGCACTGATCATGCAGCTCAACAGCCGAGCTCCGTCTCGCGCCACCCACCCGTTCCTCTCGTGCCTCTGCCGATCTCGGATCTTCCTTTTTGTTCTTTCTTGCACTACCAGAGGTCTTTTGAAATCCACAACAACTATAATATAAATTAAGAATTGCGCTGGTCAAATGCTAAACTAAATTCCGCCATTTAACTAAAAAAAACACACTCGATGCTTGTTCAAATGCTTATTCCACGACTTACTTTGGGCTGAGGTAAAACTCGAAGAAATACTGGGTAGGGTTGACGAATCCAATCTGCAGCACATCTTCTGGATTGTGGGCGATTTCTCCGAGGTTTCCTCCAACCAGAAGAAGGTCCCTTAGCTCGTCAATCTGCAATGCACACGCGCTGGTTTTTATACCAAAGATCAGGAATGAATATGGCTTAATCAGTTCTTTTTAAAAAAATTATTAAAAAGAGAAGACATGACTGTATTTGAATAAAAGTAAAGACTTCAGTAGTTTAAACAAAACAATTTCCACTTCAAGCTAGGGTTTCCACTTCCACCTTAACCCTTGACAGAAGTGAGAGAGTGCAGGCGAGCTGGTTAGGAAACGACATCTCAGGGTATACAAGTATGTGGTTTAACCTTAAATTTCTTTGTATGTACGCAACATGAAATGCAAACATCAAACGGGAGAGTGTGATAGGCTATCTTATTTACAGAACAACATGATAAAGTAGAAGAAAATTACTAGAAACAGCCGCCTTTTAATGCATATTTACGTTTTACGAAGTTTTAAATTTAGTGCTAAACTAACTGATCAGATTCGTAGGCTAATAAATTTAAGCTGAGAAGTGAATTTTTCTACCTTGATTTCACAAAAAGTTCTTTAAAATCCAGAAAATTGATATAGCTATGGGGGAGTATTAGCTCCAGCTTAATATTAAAAAAAGAAGTGTACTTTCATTTATTGAGTGTTTATTTATGAAGTTAAGTCATAAAGCTCCAGTCTATTACAACCTCTCTCATCATTACTCTCCCACCACAAAATGCGTCGAGCGATAAATGGTATTACGTTAAACTCTTGTGGTTCTGGGTTCATGACACAAAATGTGCGTCACCAGACTAGCCGAAACATCCAGTTAAACCACATGTTCCTAGGCATTCATAATTAGCCCTCGAAATATTTGGTACGCTTTAAACACAACATAAAATTGGAAGTTCGTCTCCTGGTTATACCTACAGGACGTAGATCTACCCAGACCTGTGTTGCACGATACGATCAAGGAGCAATTCCTTGCTTAAAAGTATAACTCACTTACTAAATGTAGAATTTGATGTAATTGCCATTAGCAGAACTTTATTAATGATCAACTTCCACTCGGAGAAAGCATGATTCTATCTACTCCCTTTATTATTCTCAAGCAACCATTATAATTTTTGTTTTAATTTAACATAGTATGTTGAATCGCGTAGTGCGTGCCACCAACACAGACCTTTAGATATCATCCCCCCTATTCGTTATGCCGTGATTTTCATTAAGTATTATCGCTCGGTATATAAATAATTTGATCCACCCATTTTGTTTTTTTGGTGGACGTATTTTTTCTCCAGCTGTTCATCCTTATGAGGTAGCCTAGCTTTCGAAGACTCCGAGGAAGTGAATACAGCTGTATACAATGATATATCTTGAAATCTTAAAACGAGAGAACCAGGTTTTCGTTTTACGTACGTTGGTTGAATTAACGTCGCAGTAATCCGCATACAACTCACACAGCTTGGTTTTGCTGATCCTGCAAACCACGTTTCGGAGACAGTAATTATAAGACGAACATTTCATCACAAACTCAAACAAAAGAAAGTGTAAAATGAGCCTCTCACGCACGTGAGAGCTGAGTTTAAGTTTTTCGAATTAAAAACTACGGGCTTTGAGATAGCTAAATTTATCTTAGTGCTAAAGGAGGAACGTAAAACATCATGGTGTAATTTGAACTGAATTTAAAAAAAAAAAAATATTGTTTTCAGAGCTTCTCTTGAAGCGAGAATCAAACGCAATAAAACGGCAATGAAAAGTGATCGAACTTGCTTTTTTTACTATGTTTTCTAGAAGCCTAAATGATTTAACCAAAAGTTATAGCTATCGCAATCTTAGCACCCGTCGTTGTTAACGAAGTTCCTACGTAGGATTTAAGGCAAATGATTAAACGGAATATAGATTGTGTTGTACTAACGTCGGGATTACGGCCTTTGATAATAGACGCTTTGCAGCAGCTGTGCATGGACGCCGCCATAACTGACCTTCAGTTTTTGTTTCCTCTTATTTCGTTTATTTCACTTCATTACCATTACAGCTAGGCCAGGTTATTGCTATATTAGGTTCAACTGTGTCCTTTTCTAAAGCACCGGCCTTTGTAGAGGATCGTCAACTATGGTTTCAGTTGCTCGGCATCTCGGTAAAACAAGAGAAGGTCAGCAATGGCAGCTGTAATTTGGCGCGTGTGTAAAGCGTCCATATAACGCTGTGCGTCCTAACTATAATTTTGACAATATGCTTCACTTAAGACGTTATGTGCAGATTCCTTAATGAGCACGGATAAAAGCATATGACTTTGCAAAACAGCTCGTTCTCGCACTCGCAAAAAGCAAACGTTTTCGTGAACCCAACCTACGTGCTCCTGTCTTTGCTAGCGCTTCAGAGAATACTTGAGATGGAGATCAGAAAAAAAGGCAAAAAGTACCAAACTCTTCGCTGTTCTTCCACTAAGCGAAAATATGCTTAGAAGATCCGCTTTATCAAAACAAATTCCCGAATTCTTAGTTCTTGGTTCATTTAGTGTAGAATGCTGAGTGGTGAGCAAAGAGAAGACACAACGACCGACCAGTTGGTTACGCAGATGGAAAGGCCCGGAAAGAGGAGCACCTCGGTGCCCTCAATGCGGACGTCAACGGCACTCGGGTAGCTGAGGTACTGTTCCACAACCCTGGACGCCTGGTACAGGAAGCCCAGCACCATCAGCAAGAACACTCCGATGCGTAAGAACAGAACCCGACGCTGGAATCTACAAAAGGGGAGAAGGTCCTGGTGACACCTTGTAGAAGCAGTGTCATGGCTTTTCAATCATTTCAAGATTGCACGTCCATCCTTCCAATAAATAGTTGACTACTCAGTGGTATCCCATTGCGTCTTTTAATTGAGCTCTCTAGAACTGGATGCTTTGGGACCGAATCTGCTATTCTGATAAAACACAAGTCGATGAATGAGTTCTTCTCGCCCTGTACTAAAACATTTCGCACGGTTGGGTCATTACTTTAGAATCTTACGCTCTAATAGGGGTTTTGCGATTGTGTTGTGCCGTGCGACGTAGCCTTACTACGTCAATCCGGAAACACACGAAAGTTATTGTGAGACATTCCAAGAGATTTTCCCCAAGGTATACCTACTAACTCCCTTTGTTTGTAGATATAGTTATAGTTCCATAAGTTGATGCAAGAAAATCTGACACCTGGCAATTAATCGCGGAAAAAAAGAACTAGAACTTTGTTTTCCTTGCAGCCAAATGAGTTGTAACGCGGAAGCGTTTGGGATCCTTTGCCTGCTCGGCCACCGAGCTTGGCACTTTCGGTTTACCATAACGGAGCACCACACCAATTCTTCCTAGGCACCCGGATGTTTCTTCCTATTAGATATGGCGAAAACTGGGTCGCTGCACGCTGCAACTACGCGCAGGTCATATGTGCTGCCGTCACATCATACGGATTACACGAGACTTAAGACCCTTTATCATTGCGAAATGTAACATGAATTCAATTGCATCTTTTAATATCACGGATTTTATAATAATTCAGATGGCTGGAGTCTCTTCAGTTATGTCGTTTTTTTATCGTATAAAATAGAGAGTTACAAAGCCACAGATGGGGACTTACCTTTTAATATTTTTTTCTGTACGTGCGCCCCCAGCCATGCCAGTTGCCCTGAGTTAAAAAAGGGGAGATATAAATTGACTGTATCCATTGCAATAACACATTTATTGAAAACGTATGTGATAGGTTTAAACAATTAGTTTACATCTAGGTGGGTCACCATGATGATAGCTACATCGTAAGATGAGTAAACGAGGTGATTCAGGATCACACAAGAAAGAAATATAACAAAAAGTTAAATTACGAAAGTTTATATATGAAGTAGTTAGGCTAAGTACAACTCTGCTCATTTAGTGCGTCTGATCCGCGGCTTTTTAAAGAACCGAGTTTCATAAACATCATTGATCGAGCACCAATTTTTATATTTATAAAACGTTTGCAATATGTGTAGCCAAAATTGTAAGAGGCGCAAACAAAATATCTCGCGTATGTGGCACAAGCTACATACGCAAGAATGTGGCTCATTCCAGTCCTTGACTGTCCTAACAAAGAAAACGAATTCTTGCACAGATCTGTGCTTGTACTTTATTATCATATTTTATGAACATGTTTTTTTGATAAGAATTATTATTTTCGTTTAAAGGGCAACGTGGGATATTGATACTGGTAGCTTCATGGTAAATCTTATAAAAATTAAATGTGAGTTTACGCTTCCCACATTGAATGAGCGTTTCAGTGTTTATTGTTACTTATCAATGCTCATTGTTTCTTTTTTATTGTTTCATTGTTACCACCTCCAGGACAAAAATATACAGAGTAGCTAAATTTAATTCGAGCAAGTAAAAAAAAGGAATAAAAAAAAAAGGGGGGGGGGTTGGTGAAAGTTAGACAAGTGCCATCTTACCCGCTTATTTATCAGGCTCGGCGGACATTAGATGAAGTGATAATTTTCAGGGTAATTTAGCTGATTTACTAAAATATAGTAATTAACTTTGTAGATATTGGTTTTAGAAGTTAAGTTGTAATTGCAGTGTTGACGGAATTACTATTAGAAGCAGGACCAATCGAAAGAATGTAGGAATTAGTAATGACTTTTGAGATCTTCATTGACGTACTTTCGCGTTCTTCCCCCGATTTTAAAATGACGTTTCACAAGCACTGCCCACGATGGCGCTTGAAAAAGTGGCTAGTCGTTTCACTGATATCCACACTATCACGGCAGAGCGTCCTAGGTGGCGATGGCGACGACGCAAGTGACGGCGTGATTGAAACGACTACGTTAGTCCTCAAGGCATCATTATGGGCAGGGGCTGCGGCGCTTTTATCGCACGCAATACTTTTAAAATAAAAAGCAAACGCGAAAATGTTTTTGTTTTTTTCAAATAAAAAAATCATTCCCCTTTGTTAATATTAAAAAAAAAGAATCAAACTGGCGTTGTATAGTAGTTTTTTTTTTTCGATACCGCTATTGCAATATGACCCCTAAAACCAATTGTAGGAATGTAATGAACAAAGTTTATTTAGTCAACTTGCCGTGTCGATTATCTCGTCATCCAACGTATACCGAACCTGATAAATACACAACGAAGACGTTCTTACTATAGCTTTTGCCACCTTTAAAAAGAATTGAATTATATTTAGGTACCTTGTATATTAAACCAAATGTACGAACACATTACGGACCACAAAGCTTCGCCTATCAGGTACATCAATTTCGAAAAAAAAAGTATGTAGACGTTGAATAAAATATTATGAAAGCTGAATCTATTCTTTGTTCAAACACAAATAAAAAACAGTTTTTTTTTGTCGAGTTCCTGTTTAATATTTTAAACCTGTTTTTGTGTTGTGTTGAATAAATATTGTGTACAGATAAATGTTTGTAGGGTCAGTGATGCCTCCTGTATGCATTGTTGTTCTGTTTTTATAAGTATTTTCCCGTTTACATTGTATGACTTGTGTCAATATGTCCACCAATCTTTTGTGATTAGTTTTCGAAGCCTTTATGTTCATGTCACTTTTTACAGCGGAGCTGTTAAGGGATAGTTTCCCCAGGACATGTGTCCCCCGCAAAGAAATGATGACACAAAACTCTGGACAGCTACCCTTATCTGTGAGCGACGGTTGCAACCCACGTATCTGATTGCAGCCGTCGCTCATAGATGGCGGCAGCCTTTCCACTCCGACTTCCCGACTTGCGGCTGGCAATTACTTTCTATTGTACAGCTCCGCTGGTTTGCCCTCTTCACCAAGAAGAACAGGCTGAACGTTTTTGTTTTTATTTTCCTCCCCGCCCGATAAGCCCTGTGTAAGGCTGTAGAAGACTCGTGAAGCAGCTTTATAGTTCGCCTTTTGTTCCATCAACCATGACTGAAAGAAAGGTTTCTACTGACTGCCCAAACATATCAAATTTATGAAAACAAATATACGTGAGTTGATTTTAAGTTTTTTGCGATCAAAAAGCAAAGGTAGAATATTTTATTGATTTAGTTAGTTGGTTTATGGAAACAATATTTAATTTCTTTTCTTTACCATTAAAGGCCCTGGAGGGCAGTAGATAAGACGAGAGGAAAAGAGAGGGGGAGGCGAAAAAGCATGGCACTAAATCAGAACGAAGCACAGCTTACAACTATTGCAGCCTATGCGCGCAGTAGCAGAAATCCATTTGAACGCTTCCCGAACCTTCCTTTAAAAGTTTGACAAAGTTGAACTTGTCGAAGTCGAACCTCAGAACTTTCTCGACATCCCCAGTTGATGCAAGATGAAGGTTGGAATTTTCCCCGTCTTATTCAAAGATATGTAGTTGAAATCCAAGTTTTACGGCACAGGTTGGGGTCACACAGCAGATTTTATCACACGAGTCGTTTTAATAATAAACATCAGCTGCAAACAAAAGGAAACTGAGTGATCCTGTGTTGGCTTTAACCACGAGTAGTATTTAAAAATCAGTACATAAATAAAAATAGAATGGAAGGCGAATGGAATGAGAAAAGGAACAAGAAGAAGAACATACTTAAATTAAATATCGCGGAAGCAATGTGTTGATAAAGTTTAATCTGAGTTTTTTTTTGTTGTTTTTTGTATCGGCGTTTTCCCAAAAAAGAACAACAACAATTCTAATTTTTTTTTTATACCGCAAAATAAACTACGCATTGCCGAATACTCAGTCACTGCGCAAATGTAGCAATATCGGTCAAAAGCCGATGCTACATTTTTAAAACTGACCGTTACCTCATCCAGAAATTGATTTTCTTAGGCTTCCAAAGGAAAAACAGGGACCCGTTCGCGGTAGCCGGCGCTTTTGCTGACGCCATTAGCTTCAATATATTCGTGAGCTTCGTTGACAGGCATTTTCTTGTTGAGAATTTTCGAAATAACCTTTAACTTTTGAATCATTTTACAAAAAGCTGTGAAACTTTGGCTTCTGTTCTGAACTATAGTGAAGTGTTAATTTGAGCTGGTTGGTACATCACTAAGATTAAACAGTGCAAGAACCTTTCCTCTTCCTCCGACGTTTTGTGCGCTCTTTAATCTTAGTGTTACGAACGACTAGCGCTGCATTTGAACGAAGGTTAAACATTCGACGGTGCTTAGTTTGTTTTTGTGGTGAAAAGAAAGCAATCGATTGTTTTCATGGACGTGTATTCGCCTGCGACATTAAAGGGGTACTCCACCGATTTTTTGAGCTACCTCAACTATCTATATTTTCTGACTCCCCAGCCTTTACTCTCTCCGGTATGCTATTTAGAATCGCAAAATTCATAATAGGTATTGTGAAATCGGCAAACGAAAATGATGCAAAAACCAACATTCAAATATACGCGCACTTTTCAGTGCCGTGACGTCAGTGGCAGGCAGGCTTGCCAGTCGAGCAAGCAGCCAAAAAATAGAATATGCCAATCATTTGTTCCGTGCTGGAGCGCGGGTACTGCAGCGAGCTTCACAAGCATTCATTTGACACCATGAAACTGCTTCGAATCAGTTTAAAACAAAATCTACAGCCCAAAGAGTGAACCCCTGCACTTCCACTGACGTCACTTTTTCGTTGTTGCCAGTAGAGACTTCGAGCTTGAAAAACACGGTGACGGCCAAAGCTGTAAATTCAATAACTTCGCGAAAAAACAATATTTTGACCTAATATTTGGGATACTATTTTCGCGATGTTTGTTGGTTAGTTTAGAAAAATTTCAAGCAAATCGGAGACAATAAAAAACCTGTGGAGTATCCCTTTAATATTCAAATTTGTATTGTTGGCAGGGATGTCTCTATTTCGAAACGTAAAAGTGCTTCTTTGGCATTGCGTTCATTCTTAGCAGATGCTTACACAACGAACAGATGCTCCATTATTGCTGATAAAGGGAGGTTCGGTGCCCAGGTGGGCTAACGCACACCAGCTCGGAGCACGTGGAGCGAAAGCTCGCGCTGCAGAACCCATAGATCCTGGTCTCAACCCCACCCCTGCCCGTTTCGATCTGGATGAGCGTCATACCGGCGTACGGTCGTGTACCACTACTGCGTGGTACAGGTTAAAGACCTCAGGCTAGCGGTTGTACTGAACTGGCAAAATTTTTCATCTACAGTTAGTCACTCCTCGCATCTTTGAAATGGTTGACCAACTACACGCTGTCTAAATATCACCACCACAATTATTATAATGTTGCTGATACTTTAGTCAGCCCCTATGGTCAGTTGTCATCAAGGCTGCATTCGCCGCAGTTGCGTGGTACGTGTCGTGTGTCATAAAGTGTCCCACAGAATGACCATAAAATTTGTTCTTATCTTAGAAAGGTAGCTTATGGTATATGTTAGTTCGAGACTAAAACAACGCATATCGGTCTTTAAGGGGCCTTGAAACTATATTGGGTAGGAATGTTTCTCACTTTATACAAGCTCATTGGCACTAGTGTACCCAAAGTAACCTCGCACGCAACGCCTCTGGCCAAGAAGGTTTTTTGTCCCTGCGTAGTTTCAAGGATAAAAGAGGACGTTTTCTTTTAGTTTCTCTCCTTTGCAAAACTTGACGGCAAAGTTGCGGGGATCGCATTGTTGGCGTTGTCAACAATTCGATCCCCAGGATTTTGCCATCAAGTTTTGCGATCCCCGCGATGGCAATATTTAAATGCGGCTCATACACGGGACACGAGTGCAGCGTAAGCATTTGATTTGGGCTCGTGAAAATCAACGCCTCGACGCGCGTTTGGCTAGGTGCTCGTACCCAATCGCTGCGGTGACGAGAGGAACCGATTCTTAGCAATCTGTGAAAACTCGGCGCGTGTCTTGTGCTTTGCCGACCCCAGCGCGTGGCTACGATAAACATTGGCGGCATATATTCAACTCCAGTTCACGTGACGTGGCCGCTTGTTTTGACCCAGGCGTCTTTTACAAGTACCACCATGCATTGTTGTGGAAACGCGCAAGGGAATGTTGCTCGTTTTTCTCCAATTTTTTCGGAGACTGTCACGTCGTGCGGAAAACACCTAACGCCTTTCATTACTAATAATTTTAAGCTGTATTTACTAAAACTAATATGGTTCACCGGTAGACCATGTAGAGCTCAAAGTAATAGTTAATATTAATAAATGTTTACCTCTTCCCGCAGTGGGAAGGAACCCCACTCCAATGTAAAGCGGATGACACCTTATAACTACAATCAAATTTCGACACGTCCCCCAAAATCTTCTATCTAGATGGAATCCCATCAGGTTCGCTCATAATATACTCATACTGGAGGCAATAAATAACTAGAAACTATATAAAATGCCTTGCAATGCAGCAAGGCAAGGACTTGCGGGGACTAGAGCACTTACCTCGAAAGCAAACCTGAAAACGGCTCAAGAGTTGAATCGTTGGTGAGGCGTCCAGGGAGATCGACTAAGCAAGGACACTAGAGCAAACATCAGTCCACCAACTACCCGATTTTATTCTCCTCTCCCCCTTCTCCCTCTAAAAGCCCGCTTGCGTGAGTATGTGTGAGGCCACTAATGGCGATTCTCTGTCACCGAGGTTGGCAAGCGGATCAATGTTGCTGAACTGTAAGTGCTCTCCGCTTGGCGTTGGCGCTTAAAACAGGCTAGCACGAAGGAACGGCGTCAGCTATGACATTGAGGACGGCAGTCCGCTGCAACTTCGTTGAAGCCAAATTTATACAACATCTTGATGATTCATCACACGTAGCGTGTAAGCTCGGTTCTGGGAAAACTCGATTATTGAGAAATAAAAATAAGGCAAACTATTGGTAAAACGCGAAAGTTGCGGGAGTATCCTCTGCAACTTGTCAATGTTAATTCTCTTGAATGAACAATAAACTATTACTTAATTAAAAAAAGGTAATAAAAAAACGAAAATCCCGCAATCGGCAGATTTCTCAATTAACTGATATTGGCTTGGTTATCTCTAATATCTGCTGATTTTATTGAACTGGTTATATTTCTCATATGTGCGCAATGCTATTAAATACATAGACGTCGGACCGTAGCTAGCTTAGCTTTTCGCTCGTTTTCGCTTGCACGGCTTGAGACAGTTTGTACTCTTGGCCATCGCTTCTGATGGGGTTACTTGCGTTGACAGACTAAAGGCTGAACCCAAGGACCGAACTATGCGACGAATAACTGACGAACGTCGCCCGACGGCACGCTCGCTTTTCGCGTGACGTAGCAGCCACTGTGCGGACTCCACGCTCAGAGCAAAACCCGCCGGGCAAAATTCGTCGATTTTTCGCAACATATTAGTCTCATGGAGTTCAGCTTTAAGAAGCTTGTTTAGTATGTCGCGTAGAACTATTTTTTTGTGGCGAGCAGTAACTTAACCGAAATACTCAACTGTGTCTAAAACGTTATTTACACGAGAAATGAATCCACGCAGGTATGTGCGTGAGGATAGCAATAAGCGGAACTGCTTCCTGAGCTTAATCGTTCGCATGGACGACGTGGCGAAGAAGGATGTCGGCTTTAGCAGGTCAAATGTAGCGGTTTCCGCTCTTGACACTGAAGCTTCTAATAATATCGGCACATCAGATGTTTAGCCTCATGTTGCTGTAAAGAAACACAGTTGAAAATTATAAGCTAAAACATGCTTTTGTAAGGTTTGTAAAACTATTAGGCGCTGGAGAAAATCAGCCATCTCCGTTAAGTTTTTTTTTTTTACTTTCCGCCCTTTGAAAAGCATGGCCAAAGAACCTAAGCACGCACATGATCTCATCACACCACTGTATCCTCCCGCACGTCAAAAAAACTATGGGCTATGGCCACATTCGAGATCTGGAAGTGGTAACTTGACGAAACCCTGAAGGTTTCGGCAAAGCTCGCAGAAAGATCGATCCTGAGATTAGAATTCCTTTTCCCTTAGGGAAGCGGAGCAAGCGAGGTGCGTCTGCGAGTAGCGCGACCTGTCTTAATGCGAACGCATTACCTGTCCCATGGAGTGAATCCACGTCAGCATCTCTGAAGCCACGCGAAACGTTGGCCAACCAACACCTAAAATCCCCTTTTCCAAGTGAAGCCGATTTCTGATTTCAAGACGCGCGCCAGGCTCCCATTGCGTGGCGCGCGTCACCACGGATTGAGGCTCCTATTGGCTCTCGTGCGGCGTAATTAAAAAAAAAAAGCCACCAGAGAATCCCTTTCCATGCCGACGCAATGCACGCAGCAGCGCGGCCGCCGGTGGCCAGTAAAACCCGCACGGGCAAATTCCAGAGAGGCCGCATGGCTGAGCTCTGCGCGGCGCGGCCAGTTCACAAAAGTGCGCGCTCGGCCGCCCGCCGGCGAAACGTGGCCGTCCACGACTCTGCGCCGCAGACGAATTAAATGGGCACTGCGGAGCGTTCTGCGATGGTCTATTTATGGCGGTAACTCAATCTATAGGCCGTGAGGATCCTAAAGATCATAAAATTACAGTCAAGCGCGGCGGATTTCCCTATTAAAATTGCTATCAAAGTCCCCGGCACACCCCCCTTTCTGAGATGACCCCGGAAAACGGGAGGGGCATCTCTTTACGCGTCAGCCAATAGCAAGCGAAGGATTCCGGCGTCACTGCGCGTCACCAACGCGGCCGACCGCCGACCCGCGGAGGAATCTCTCCGGACTTTGTGCTCGGCATTCGTCGTTCGTCGCACCGCACGGTCGCGCTGCTACTGCAATACGCAGACGCATTCCACAGATGACAAGGAAAGGTTTGACTCGTTGACGTGAAAGGATCGCAAAGCTGGCTTCGGAGTCGGGATCCACGGGAAGAAGGAACACGTGTCCCGCAAACGCACGCCTGCAGGCGCCCCGGGAAGCAGACGAACCGACGTGTCGAGGCATCACCCCCTAACAACAAGCTCGCGGGGAGAAAACATAGTTCGCTGGTTTTGGAGCGACAATTGCGGACTATGTTTCCCGCACCACAATCAGTTTACGTTTTTCTCAAACTCTAATTTACTACAAGCTTAAAAAGTGTTGAAATAATAACGTTCGCAATCACCGCGAGATGCAGCATTTCCATTGGTCAAGTTTTAGCGATGGGCAGGGAATGGGGGATTGTCTTCCAAGAGAAAATAGTCCCGATATATTTCTTCAGCCATCTGCTTAATAAACGGTTTTGTAATCTAAAACTTTGTATACATATTAACTTGTACCTACTACGCAATATAACAACATAAACAGACGATCGCAGAAAGCTCCGGAGGGCCCCTTTAAGGGAGCGGAAAAACGACATTCACGCTTTTGCATTCACAACTCATAACTTGTTGACTTCGTCATGGTAAAGACGCTAAACACGCGTTGTTTCTCCATACTTCAGGTTAATCACCAGTACCCTGCGAATTGTTATCGTAGTGATGATTTCTGTTTGGTGCTGTCACCAAGTTCACGACACCTTGTTGGAAGAGTTGCCGCATTTTGTAAAGATTTGATTTTATCGCTTTTGCTTCTGTCGGGAGATGTAGAGCTGAACTTTGGTCCCTCTACTGAAGAAATACTTAACCAGCTTTAAGATGATCAAACGGAGCTACGAAATTACATTAAGGACATCAAGAAGAAACGAGGTAGTCTGGATTTCTTCATAAAGGACGTATTGACTAGACTGGATAGGGTTGAAATGGATGTGCTTTTGTTGCGCGGAAGAGACGCCGAAACCGCTCTCCTTCCGCCAGCAATCGGTGAACTGCAGCGCACAATCAAATTACAGGAAAATAGGTTTGTTGACTTAGAAGATCGGTCTAGAAAGAATAATCTATTCATTTTTTTATCTTCTTAATAAAACAACTGGAGAAATAGCGAAATCGCTTAAAAACCATGTCCTCACTAAAATTTTCCAGTCTAAGTTCGGAGTGACGGTTCACACTGTTGACCGGATGCATCGGATTGGTCGAAAAGAAGGATTGAAAATAAGGCCGTTAATTTTGCACTTCGGGGACTACGGAGAAACGATGACGGTGCTCAAAAATTGCAATCGCTTGAAAGGAAGCAAGATTTCTGCCCAGCAGGGCTTTTCAAAAGATACGCTCAGAACAAGGAAGTTGCTTTGGTAGAGCGCAATGCCTAACAAAAAAAATGGCGATAAGGTTTTTCTAGTACGCCACAGGCCGCATAGGAATGGGGATATTTACACTTGGGATGGTAGCACACATTCACACGTTTTACTTTCCATGACGCCAATCAAGATAATTGTTTCGCCTCGTGTCTTTTAACACGCGAAGTATTATGAATAAACTATTATACTCTGTCTCACCCTACGATGGACTAAAGGCCAAAGCCACGGGCTGCCAGGTCCAATCCCATTTTACGCTATACTATGTCACGCTTAACATTGATTAGGGGTGGACGAATAATGCTCCGAATCCAAAAGAGCCGCATCATTTCTATAGCTTCGACGCTGCAAAGAGACTAATGTAGTGGCTTTCTTTGCGACGTAAAATTGTTGAGTCACTCAGTGCTCTTGGGGGATCGGTGGCCGAGTGGGCTGAAGCGCACACCCAGCTCGCCGCGCGTGGAGCGAAAGCTCGCGCTGCAGAACCCAGGGATCCTGGGTTCGAGCCCCACCCCTGCCCGTTTCGATCTGGATGAGCATCGTACCGGCGTGCGGTCGTGTATCACTACTGCGTGTGCACGTTAAAGACCCCAGGTTAGCAGTCGTACTGCGCTGGCAAAATTGCTCATCTACAGTGTAAACCAGTGTCGCCTCATCCTGGCGGACCAACCTTACACTGTATAAACACTAAACGTCCAATTTGACTTTTTTGACTCAGTGCTCTTCGACTTGAGCCAGTGTCCACCCAACCCCTCATCAGTAATCCGAGACGCGGGATCCGATACGTGCATTGAAGCGAAATACCGCACAATTTCTAAGGGGCTCGTGATTGGATATCGCGGTAACTAACATTTGCCTTTAGTCCATCGTAAGGTGAGACGAAGTATAGAATGTGAAACCTTGCTACTTGACCTGAACCCTCACGCAACGTTGACAACTGAAACTTTGTTGCATTCAAGAATAGATGATAGTGAAATAATTCCGCCAACTCATAAAATATATCGGAACGATGGGCCATCTCAAAAGGCTCTCATCTTAAAAGCTGACATTAAGCCATTTTTGCTGCCAGGCATACCCAACCTCGAGAGTGTACGGTGTTAGACGTACTTTTATGGGAACAGTGTAGTCCTGAGTGTTTTTCATAGCCACCCTAATGCCAGTATAAATATTATAGAGGATCTCAGTGAGTACTGGCTCGTTTTCGAAATGATCGTGTGTGGCTAATTTTAGCCGGCGATTTTCACTTGCCGCACGTTGATTGGACAAACATGAGACCAACAGGTTTCCAAACTTGCGATTCGGAACTTTTACTGGATTGCGCATTTTCGTGCGATCTAAATCAAGTAGTCTCATCGCCGACCAAGATGGGCTCCACAACAAAGACCATGTCGAATTTAATTTTTGTTGGCGCCTAATATCAGATTACACTGTTAATATGCAAAACGAATTGTTTGAGCATAAGTTGCTGTATTTCACGTCAAGCTTTGTTAAAATCAGTCATAAGAATGCTACACAGAAATCTGTGGTTAAAAATTACAACGCCGCCGATGATGTATAGTATATTGGACTGTTTGGAAACTCATTTGATTATTTTAGCCAGGAAGGTGAGGGTGACACCTTGTGAACGATAGTCAAAAATATATGTAATCACTGCATGAACAGGGGAATCCCCAACCAAATAAAAAAAAATCGCAACGAAATATTTCGTGGATAACAAGGAAAAAATAGTATATGTAAAACGCAGGCTTACGCGGAAAAGACGGAACCACCCTCAGGAGCGTTCAGTTATTTCCAAAATGTAGTAAGAAGTAAAACAAAAAAAAAAAACAAAGTTAGGTTGGGGAAAGATAGATTTTTTTCAGGCACTCTCGTCAAGGCTCTTAAAGAAGCGCCCAGTAAGTTCTGGAAGTTCTTATCTGGAACAAAGAAAAAATAAGTTGAGCGTATATCTGTTGGCGGCCGCCAAGTAACTGATCCTAAAGACATTGCGGTAGTGCTTAATCAGTACTTTCAGCTTGTTTTCACCAGTCTTCCGTAGTATCGCGTTACTAGTATCGAGATACTGTATCTCGTTAATTTTTTGGTATCTTCTAACTCTAACTCGTTACGTTTTTAAAAAGGTACCTGTAACAGTAAAGTAATTACTTTTTTGTAAAAGTAGCTAAAAAGTAACAGCAAAGTTACAGTCACTTTTAGTAAAATTGGACTCTGTCTTTCTTGATGGCTACAGTGGCGTTCAGCCTGTAGATCAGAAGAGACTTAGGACTTTGACAGCAAAAGCAAAAATAAAACAAGAAATAAAGAATGTTTCGTTTGCTGGCCTAGTGGCTTTAAGTCAGACTTGTTTAAGTACGCTAGTGTAAAATCCTTGACCTTCAGACTATCAAAAATTATTTCTCACCCCTCTAAAATTGTCGGAAAGGTGTAGCTGGAGATTAGTGGGGTTCTTGGCTCGGGCTAAAATACATTAATCTCACCAGACCATATTTCCCCTGTACATTATCAGCAAAACGCGGCAGAAATATAGCGTTGGGTGTGCCCTTGATATCGTAAGCAGCGAAATCGTAGGTTGCGTCAATGACACTTCGAGTGTCCAGGTTTCTTATTAATTGACTATAATATATTTTCTATGTTGTTATTTTGAATAGTTTCATTTTTTCTAATCAATCACTTTGGAGAGATGGCACACGAGGATGCGGAAGCAGGCACCCCGCCTCCCGAAGACCTCACCGGTCCCTTGAATGTTCGCCCTCTCATGAACAACTTTTCAGGCGAAGTGCTGCACCTGCCCAAGCACGGGAGATGTGCCGCCTATACTTTGAACTTAGTGGCGACTGTGGACGTAGACAAAGGGTTGATGATAAGCACGTACCGTCAGACGGCAACGGCCGCGTTTGGAAAACAGGAACTTATTTGGAATAAGCAGGCCTAGTCCACTTGAGCGGCGGAAGTCATCAAAAAGAAACTAGGGAGATACGTCCCGGTTCCTAGCACTACTCGCTAGAATTTACCCTATGATGCAATGAAGTTTGTTGACGCTGCCACGTCTACGAAAGGACGATCGGAAGTTTATCGAGGAGTATTGCCAGGTATGTCAAAAAGCTCTTTCACGTTTTCGCTATATTTTTAATGTGTTTTTTGTATTCTTTAGACCATGAAAGGAGTTGCCAAGGCGCTCGACACCCTCCAAGGTGAACAGTAGATGTCCATGGGCGCTTTGGTGCTGACATTGGTGGCGCTCATGCGGCAGCTACATTCACTGCCTACGCTCAAGTTTTGCAGCTCGCTTGTAGACACAATGAAGAGCGCAGTGATGACGAGGTATGTTTCTAAGTCTTTGAAAAGTGTACGACCTCTTTGTTAGCGCCATTTTGTAGGAAGGTTCGTCTGCTAGGCAAGCTAATACACGATTATCAAGACAAGTATTGCACACATTTTCATTAAATTGGAAGCAAAACGGTTGAATTTATTTATTGTATATTAGACCTAAAGGCCCTTGGCCACAATATTCCTACAATATTTTTATTAAGGCACGCATCATATGGCGAATACCGTGGACGTAACAGCTAGTGCACTTGTACTGCGACCCGCACGTGAAACGTTTTGTTTCTAATTTTAATATTACATATGTGAGTAAATGTTTTTATTTCATTTGTAGATTTTATGAAGACCTAAAGTCCGACGAGTTCCTTTTGGCTACAGCGGTGCATCCAAAATTAAAGTTTTATGGATGGATGAAGCGCAGAAAACGCGTTCGCTGCTGCTTCTGAAAGAGGAACGTAGCGCACTGCGCCCTTCCGAGGAAGCTATACTTCGTCTCACCTTAGCATGGACTATTGTTAGCCGCGCGTGCCAAAAGCCCGAGCTAGTTGCTTTGGATGAAGCCTCGGCGGCTGCACGAGCGCTCGTGCAGCGAGTGCTCCAGTCAAGGCAGTCAAGGCTAGCCACTCGCGCTTGCACAGCCTTCGCAGTTAGTCCGTGCTAAGGTGAGATGAAGTATAGACGGGATCCAACATGCGATGATGACGACGACGACGACTCCTTTTTACGACTGCGTCCTATTGTTAAGTTGATCAGTGAAACACAGCGATGGAAGACTGACACCTCATCGACGGCGTTATCCAGCTTCAACGACTTTCGCAGCATCAAGAAAATGTTTTTAGGCCTCAATATCCCACTTCCTTCTAGCGCACCTGTTGAGCGTGTTTTCAGCAAGGGGCGGGTCGTTTTCAACATTAAAAGGGGAAATCTAAGCGACAAGAACTTCGAAAAGCAGTTGCTGCTTCGATACAACATGGAGTAAATAATAACATGACGTTATTAAATATATCTCGAGAAGATTAGAGTTTTCAGAAATTCCCAAATAAATGTAAATGTTGCTAATTTTGTTCTGTCATCAATATATTCATAGTTGCATACGCATATGAGTATCTTGAAACTAACTAAGTTACTTTGCCGAAGTAACTGTAACTGTAACGCGTTACTTTTATTTTTAAGTAACTGTAACTGTAACAGACGAAATGAAAGCTTTGCATGATGGTCAATTTACCTCGTTTCTTTATACTGGCTACTGAAGGTCACCAACATCAGTGGTTTTGATAAAACCGAGTTGGATGGACATCTCAGGATTCTATCTTACAAGTTAATACACTGAAGGCGACACGTACGGGATGCATGCAACGATTGTAGGACTGTGGCATATTCAGAAATATAGACTTTTTATTATAAGCTCAACCACCGATTCCAACTAAGTATACTTAATCCTAAAGTTAGATTGAACGGAAATATATTACCAGATGCAACATTCGCTGACGGTAACTCTGTCAAATGGCCACGAAATTTCAAAGTCCCTTCTCAAGGCCATTCTCGAGGAAAACTAATATCTCTATTTTTCGGTTAATATAGGTTACCGGTAAATAATATGTGGTAACGGTTACGGTTTTTATAAATTTCAAATAACGGTTTCGCTCCAGTTACGGTTACTGAAAAACATTTCATTCCTATACGGTTTTCGGTTTCGATTACGGTTACGGTCTGAGTCCCTGGTTGTGACCCCGACTAAATTAAATCCTTCGGCGTAAATATTGCTAAAGAAATGATTTTTTTCGCGGAAGATTTGTTTTGTGACATTTCATGCCAATTAGGCTGTTTAAAAAAATATCTTTTTTTTTTTTTTCGGCAGTTACCCTTCAAGCTTTGAATAGAAAACTGGGACCTGTTCGCGGTAGCCGGTGCTTTAACTGATGTTATTTGCCTCAATATATTCGCGAGCTTCGTTGACCGCTATTTTCTCATTGAGAATTTTAGAAATAACCTACAAATTTTTAATCAAGTTACCGAAAGCTGTGAAAATTTGGTATCTGGTCCGAATTACTGGCGCTTAATTTAGACGAAAACTGATCTTTCGGCGGTGGTTAGTTTTTTTTTTCTGGTGAAAAGAAAGCGCTAGATTGTTTCATGGATGAGTAGTCGCCTAAAACATTAATAATAAAATTAATATTGTTGGCAGGGACGTCTTAATTGTGAAACATACGCGGTGCTTTTTTGTCTTGCGTACACTTGTAGCAGATGCCTATACAACGAACAGTTACTTCATTATTGCTGATAATTTAGTCAAACCCTATGGTCAGTTGTCATCAAGGCTGCATTCGCCGCAGTTGTTTGGTACATGTCGGGTGTCATGAAGAGTCCCACAGAATGACCATAAAATGTGTTCTTATTTTAGAAAGGTAGCTTATGGTATATATTACGTCGAGACTAAAACAACGCATATCGGTCTTTAAGGGGCCTTGAAACTATATTGGGTAGGAATGTTCCTCACTTTACACAAGCTTATTGACACAAGTGGGGCCAAAGTATCCTCGCACGGAACGCCTCTGACCAAGAAGGTTTTTTGTCCCTGCGTAATTTCAAGGATAAAAGAGGACGTTTTCTTTTAGTTTCTCTCCTTTGCAAAACTTGACGGCAAAGTTGCGGGGATCGCATTGTTGGCGTTGTCAACAATTCGATCCCCAGGATTTTGCCATCAAGTTTTGCGATCCCCGCGATGGCAATATTTAAATGCGGCTCATACACGGGACACGAGTGCAGCGTAAGCATTTGATTTGGGCTCGTGAAAATCAACGCCTCGACGCGCGTTTGGCTAGGTGCTCGTACCCAATCGCTGCGGTGACGAGAGGAACCGATTCTTAGCAATCTGTGAAAACTCGGCGCGTGTCTTGTGCTTTGCCGACCCCAGCGCGTGGCTACGATAAACATTGGCGGCATATATTCAACTCCAGTTCACGTGACGTGGCCGCTTGTTTTGACCCAGGCGTCTTTTACAAGTACCACCATGCATTGTTGTGGAAACGCGCAAGGGAATGTTGCTCGTTTTTCTCCAATTTTTTCGGAGACTGTCACGTCGTGCGGAAAACACCTAACGCCTTTCATTACTAATAATTTTAAGCTGTATTTACTAAAACTAATATGGTTCACCGGTAGACCATGTAGAGCTCAAAGTAATAGTTAATATTAATAAATGTTTACCTCTTCCCGCAGTGGGAAGGAACCCCACTCCAATGTAAAGCGGATGACACCTTATAACTACAATCAAATTTCGACACGTCCCCCAAAATCTTCTATCTAGATGGAATCCCATCAGGTTCGCTCATAATATACTCATACTGGAGGCAATAAATAACTAGAAACTATATAAAATGCCTTGCAATGCAGCAAGGCAAGGACTTGCGGGGACTAGAGCACTTACCTCGAAAGCAAACCTGAAAACGGCTCAAGAGTTGAATCGTTGGTGAGGCGTCCAGGGAGATCGACTAAGCAAGGACACTAGAGCAAACATCAGTCCACCAACTACCCGATTTTATTCTCCTCTCCCCCTTCTCCCTCTAAAAGCCCGCTTGCGTGAGTATGTGTGAGGCCACTAATGGCGATTCTCTGTCACCGAGGTTGGCAAGCGGATCAATGTTGCTGAACTGTAAGTGCTCTCCGCTTGGCGTTGGCGCTTAAAACAGGCTAGCACGAAGGAACGGCGTCAGCTATGACATTGAGGACGGCAGTCCGCTGCAACTTCGTTGAAGCCAAATTTATACAACATCTTGATGATTCATCACACGTAGCGTGTAAGCTCGGTTCTGGGAAAACTCGATTATTGAGAAATAAAAATAAGGCAAACTATTGGTAAAACGCGAAAGTTGCGGGAGTATCCTCTGCAACTTGTCAATGTTAATTCTCTTGAATGAACAATAAACTATTACTTAATTAAAAAAAGGTAATAAAAAAACGAAAATCCCGCAATCGGCAGATTTCTCAATTAACTGATATTGGCTTGGTTATCTCTAATATCTGCTGATTTTATTGAACTGGTTATATTTCTCATATGTGCGCAATGCTATTAAATACATAGACGTCGGACCGTAGCTAGCTTAGCTTTTCGCTCGTTTTCGCTTGCACGGCTTGAGACAGTTTGTACTCTTGGCCATCGCTTCTGATGGGGTTACTTGCGTTGACAGACTAAAGGCTGAACCCAAGGACCGAACTATGCGACGAATAACTGACGAACGTCGCCCGACGGCACGCTCGCTTTTCGCGTGACGTAGCAGCCACTGTGCGGACTCCACGCTCAGAGCAAAACCCGCCGGGCAAAATTCGTCGATTTTTCGCAACATATTAGTCTCATGGAGTTCAGCTTTAAGAAGCTTGTTTAGTATGTCGCGTAGAACTATTTTTTTGTGGCGAGCAGTAACTTAACCGAAATACTCAACTGTGTCTAAAACGTTATTTACACGAGAAATGAATCCACGCAGGTATGTGCGTGAGGATAGCAATAAGCGGAACTGCTTCCTGAGCTTAATCGTTCGCATGGACGACGTGGCGAAGAAGGATGTCGGCTTTAGCAGGTCAAATGTAGCGGTTTCCGCTCTTGACACTGAAGCTTCTAATAATATCGGCACATCAGATGTTTAGCCTCATGTTGCTGTAAAGAAATACAGTTGAAAATTATAAGCTAAAACATGCTTTTGTAAGGTTTGTAAAACTATTAGGCGCTGGAGAAAATCAGCCATCTCCGTTAAGTTTTTTTTTTTTACTTTCCGCCCTTTGAAAAGCATGGCCAAAGAACCTAAGCACGCACATGATCTCATCACACCACTGTATCCTCCCGCACGTCAAAAAAACTATGGGCTATGGCCACATTCGAGATCTGGAAGTGGTAACTTGACGAAACCCTGAAGGTTTCGGCAAAGCTCGCAGAAAGATCGATCCTGAGATTAGAATTCCTTTTCCCTTAGGGAAGCGGAGCAAGCGAGGTGCGTCTGCGAGTAGCGCGACCTGTCTTAATGCGAACGCATTACCTGTCCCATGGAGTGAATCCACGTCAGCATCTCTGAAGCCACGCGAAACGTTGGCCAACCAACACCTAAAATCCCCTTTTCCAAGTGAAGCCGATTTCTGATTTCAAGACGCGCGCCAGGCTCCCATTGCGTGGCGCGCGTCACCACGGATTGAGGCTCCTATTGGCTCTCGTGCGGCGTAATTAAAAAAAAAAAGCCACCAGAGAATCCCTTTCCATGCCGACGCAATGCACGCAGCAGCGCGGCCGCCGGTGGCCAGTAAAACCCGCACGGGCAAATTCCAGAGAGGCCGCATGGCTGAGCTCTGCGCGGCGCGGCCAGTTCACAAAAGTGCGCGCTCGGCCGCCCGCCGGCGAAACGTGGCCGTCCACGACTCTGCGCCGCAGACGAATTAAATGGGCACTGCGGAGCGTTCTGCGATGGTCTATTTATGGCGGTAACTCAATCTATAGGCCGTGAGGATCCTAAAGATCATAAAATTACAGTCAAGCGCGGCGGATTTCCCTATTAAAATTGCTATCAAAGTCCCCGGCACACCCCCCTTTCTGAGATGACCCCGGAAAACGGGAGGGGCATCTCTTTACGCGTCAGCCAATAGCAAGCGAAGGATTCCGGCGTCACTGCGCGTCACCAACGCGGCCGACCGCCGACCCGCGGAGGAATCTCTCCGGACTTTGTGCTCGGCATTCGTCGTTCGTCGCACCGCACGGTCGCGCTGCTACTGCAATACGCAGACGCATTCCACAGATGACAAGGAAAGGTTTGACTCGTTGACGTGAAAGGATCGCAAAGCTGGCTTCGGAGTCGGGATCCACGGGAAGAAGGAACACGTGTCCCGCAAACGCACGCCTGCAGGCGCCCCGGGAAGCAGACGAACCGACGTGTCGAGGCATCACCCCCTAACAACAAGCTCGCGGGGAGAAAACATAGTTCGCTGGTTTTGGAGCGACAATTGCGGACTATGTTTCCCGCACCACAATCAGTTTACGTTTTTCTCAAACTCTAATTTACTACAAGCTTAAAAAGTGTTGAAATAATAACGTTCGCAATCACCGCGAGATGCAGCATTTCCATTGGTCAAGTTTTAGCGATGGGCAGGGAATGGGGGATTGTCTTCCAAGAGAAAATAGTCCCGATATATTTCTTCAGCCATCTGCTTAATAAACGGTTTTGTAATCTAAAACTTTGTATACATATTAACTTGTACCTACTACGCAATATAACAACATAAACAGACGATCGCAGAAAGCTCCGGAGGGCCCCTTTAAGGGAGCGGAAAAACGACATTCACGCTTTTGCATTCACAACTCATAACTTGTTGACTTCGTCATGGTAAAGACGCTAAACACGCGTTGTTTCTCCATACTTCAGGTTAATCACCAGTACCCTGCGAATTGTTATCGTAGTGATGATTTCTGTTTGGTGCTGTCACCAAGTTCACGACACCTTGTTGGAAGAGTTGCCGCATTTTGTAAAGATTTGATTTTATCGCTTTTGCTTCTGTCGGGAGATGTAGAGCTGAACTTTGGTCCCTCTACTGAAGAAATACTTAACCAGCTTTAAGATGATCAAACGGAGCTACGAAATTACATTAAGGACATCAAGAAGAAACGAGGTAGTCTGGATTTCTTCATAAAGGACGTATTGACTAGACTGGATAGGGTTGAAATGGATGTGCTTTTGTTGCGCGGAAGAGACGCCGAAACCGCTCTCCTTCCGCCAGCAATCGGTGAACTGCAGCGCACAATCAAATTACAGGAAAATAGGTTTGTTGACTTAGAAGATCGGTCTAGAAAGAATAATCTATTCATTTTTTTATCTTCTTAATAAAACAACTGGAGAAATAGCGAAATCGCTTAAAAACCATGTCCTCACTAAAATTTTCCAGTCTAAGTTCGGAGTGACGGTTCACACTGTTGACCGGATGCATCGGATTGGTCGAAAAGAAGGATTGAAAATAAGGCCGTTAATTTTGCACTTCGGGGACTACGGAGAAACGATGACGGTGCTCAAAAATTGCAATCGCTTGAAAGGAAGCAAGATTTCTGCCCAGCAGGGCTTTTCAAAAGATACGCTCAGAACAAGGAAGTTGCTTTGGTAGAGCGCAATGCCTAACAAAAAAAATGGCGATAAGGTTTTTCTAGTACGCCACAGGCCGCATAGGAATGGGGATATTTACACTTGGGATGGTAGCACACATTCACACGTTTTACTTTCCATGACGCCAATCAAGATAATTGTTTCGCCTCGTGTCTTTTAACACGCGAAGTATTATGAATAAACTATTATACTCTGTCTCACCCTACGATGGACTAAAGGCCAAAGCCACGGGCTGCCAGGTCCAATCCCATTTTACGCTATACTATGTCACGCTTAACATTGATTAGGGGTGGACGAATAATGCTCCGAATCCAAAAGAGCCGCATCATTTCTATAGCTTCGACGCTGCAAAGAGACTAATGTAGTGGCTTTCTTTGCGACGTAAAATTGTTGAGTCACTCAGTGCTCTTGGGGGATCGGTGGCCGAGTGGGCTGAAGCGCACACCCAGCTCGCCGCGCGTGGAGCGAAAGCTCGCGCTGCAGAACCCAGGGATCCTGGGTTCGAGCCCCACCCCTGCCCGTTTCGATCTGGATGAGCATCGTACCGGCGTGCGGTCGTGTATCACTACTGCGTGTGCACGTTAAAGACCCCAGGTTAGCAGTCGTACTGCGCTGGCAAAATTGCTCATCTACAGTGTAAACCAGTGTCGCCTCATCCTGGCGGACCAACCTTACACTGTATAAACACTAAACGTCCAATTTGACTTTTTTGACTCAGTGCTCTTCGACTTGAGCCAGTGTCCACCCAACCCCTCATCAGTAATCCGAGACGCGGGATCCGATACGTGCATTGAAGCGAAATACCGCACAATTTCTAAGGGGCTCGTGATTGGATATCGCGGTAACTAACATTTGCCTTTAGTCCATCGTAAGGTGAGACGAAGTATAGAATGTGAAACCTTGCTACTTGACCTGAACCCTCACGCAACGTTGACAACTGAAACTTTGTTGCATTCAAGAATAGATGATAGTGAAATAATTCCGCCAACTCATAAAATATATCGGAACGATGGGCCATCTCAAAAGGCTCTCATCTTAAAAGCTGACATTAAGCCATTTTTGCTGCCAGGCATACCCAACCTCGAGAGTGTACGGTGTTAGACGTACTTTTATGGGAACAGTGTAGTCCTGAGTGTTTTTCATAGCCACCCTAATGCCAGTATAAATATTATAGAGGATCTCAGTGAGTACTGGCTCGTTTTCGAAATGATCGTGTGTGGCTAATTTTAGCCGGCGATTTTCACTTGCCGCACGTTGATTGGACAAACATGAGACCAACAGGTTTCCAAACTTGCGATTCGGAACTTTTACTGGATTGCGCATTTTCGTGCGATCTAAATCAAGTAGTCTCATCGCCGACCAAGATGGGCTCCACAACAAAGACCATGTCGAATTTAATTTTTGTTGGCGCCTAATATCAGATTACACTGTTAATATGCAAAACGAATTGTTTGAGCATAAGTTGCTGTATTTCACGTCAAGCTTTGTTAAAATCAGTCATAAGAATGCTACACAGAAATCTGTGGTTAAAAATTACAACGCCGCCGATGATGTATAGTATATTGGACTGTTTGGAAACTCATTTGATTATTTTAGCCAGGAAGGTGAGGGTGACACCTTGTGAACGATAGTCAAAAATATATGTAATCACTGCATGAACAGGGGAATCCCCAACCAAATAAAAAAAAATCGCAACGAAATATTTCGTGGATAACAAGGAAAAAATAGTATATGTAAAACGCAGGCTTACGCGGAAAAGACGGAACCACCCTCAGGAGCGTTCAGTTATTTCCAAAATGTAGTAAGAAGTAAAACAAAAAAAAAAAACAAAGTTAGGTTGGGGAAAGATAGATTTTTTTCAGGCACTCTCGTCAAGGCTCTTAAAGAAGCGCCCAGTAAGTTCTGGAAGTTCTTATCTGGAACAAAGAAAAAATAAGTTGAGCGTATATCTGTTGGCGGCCGCCAAGTAACTGATCCTAAAGACATTGCGGTAGTGCTTAATCAGTACTTTCAGCTTGTTTTCACCAGTCTTCCGTAGTATCGCGTTACTAGTATCGAGATACTGTATCTCGTTAATTTTTTGGTATCTTCTAACTCTAACTCGTTACGTTTTTAAAAAGGTACCTGTAACAGTAAAGTAATTACTTTTTTGTAAAAGTAGCTAAAAAGTAACAGCAAAGTTACAGTCACTTTTAGTAAAATTGGACTCTGTCTTTCTTGATGGCTACAGTGGCGTTCAGCCTGTAGATCAGAAGAGACTTAGGACTTTGACAGCAAAAGCAAAAATAAAACAAGAAATAAAGAATGTTTCGTTTGCTGGCCTAGTGGCTTTAAGTCAGACTTGTTTAAGTACGCTAGTGTAAAATCCTTGACCTTCAGACTATCAAAAATTATTTCTCACCCCTCTAAAATTGTCGGAAAGGTGTAGCTGGAGATTAGTGGGGTTCTTGGCTCGGGCTAAAATACATTAATCTCACCAGACCATATTTCCCCTGTACATTATCAGCAAAACGCGGCAGAAATATAGCGTTGGGTGTGCCCTTGATATCGTAAGCAGCGAAATCGTAGGTTGCGTCAATGACACTTCGAGTGTCCAGGTTTCTTATTAATTGACTATAATATATTTTCTATGTTGTTATTTTGAATAGTTTCATTTTTTCTAATCAATCACTTTGGAGAGATGGCACACGAGGATGCGGAAGCAGGCACCCCGCCTCCCGAAGACCTCACCGGTCCCTTGAATGTTCGCCCTCTCATGAACAACTTTTCAGGCGAAGTGCTGCACCTGCCCAAGCACGGGAGATGTGCCGCCTATACTTTGAACTTAGTGGCGACTGTGGACGTAGACAAAGGGTTGATGATAAGCACGTACCGTCAGACGGCAACGGCCGCGTTTGGAAAACAGGAACTTATTTGGAATAAGCAGGCCTAGTCCACTTGAGCGGCGGAAGTCATCAAAAAGAAACTAGGGAGATACGTCCCGGTTCCTAGCACTACTCGCTAGAATTTACCCTATGATGCAATGAAGTTTGTTGACGCTGCCACGTCTACGAAAGGACGATCGGAAGTTTATCGAGGAGTATTGCCAGGTATGTCAAAAAGCTCTTTCACGTTTTCGCTATATTTTTAATGTGTTTTTTGTATTCTTTAGACCATGAAAGGAGTTGCCAAGGCGCTCGACACCCTCCAAGGTGAACAGTAGATGTCCATGGGCGCTTTGGTGCTGACATTGGTGGCGCTCATGCGGCAGCTACATTCACTGCCTACGCTCAAGTTTTGCAGCTCGCTTGTAGACACAATGAAGAGCGCAGTGATGACGAGGTATGTTTCTAAGTCTTTGAAAAGTGTACGACCTCTTTGTTAGCGCCATTTTGTAGGAAGGTTCGTCTGCTAGGCAAGCTAATACACGATTATCAAGACAAGTATTGCACACATTTTCATTAAATTGGAAGCAAAACGGTTGAATTTATTTATTGTATATTAGACCTAAAGGCCCTTGGCCACAATATTCCTACAATATTTTTATTAAGGCACGCATCATATGGCGAATACCGTGGACGTAACAGCTAGTGCACTTGTACTGCGACCCGCACGTGAAACGTTTTGTTTCTAATTTTAATATTACATATGTGAGTAAATGTTTTTATTTCATTTGTAGATTTTATGAAGACCTAAAGTCCGACGAGTTCCTTTTGGCTACAGCGGTGCATCCAAAATTAAAGTTTTATGGATGGATGAAGCGCAGAAAACGCGTTCGCTGCTGCTTCTGAAAGAGGAACGTAGCGCACTGCGCCCTTCCGAGGAAGCTATACTTCGTCTCACCTTAGCATGGACTATTGTTAGCCGCGCGTGCCAAAAGCCCGAGCTAGTTGCTTTGGATGAAGCCTCGGCGGCTGCACGAGCGCTCGTGCAGCGAGTGCTCCAGTCAAGGCAGTCAAGGCTAGCCACTCGCGCTTGCACAGCCTTCGCAGTTAGTCCGTGCTAAGGTGAGATGAAGTATAGACGGGATCCAACATGCGATGATGACGACGACGACGACTCCTTTTTACGACTGCGTCCTATTGTTAAGTTGATCAGTGAAACACAGCGATGGAAGACTGACACCTCATCGACGGCGTTATCCAGCTTCAACGACTTTCGCAGCATCAAGAAAATGTTTTTAGGCCTCAATATCCCACTTCCTTCTAGCGCACCTGTTGAGCGTGTTTTCAGCAAGGGGCGGGTCGTTTTCAACATTAAAAGGGGAAATCTAAGCGACAAGAACTTCGAAAAGCAGTTGCTGCTTCGATACAACATGGAGTAAATAATAACATGACGTTATTAAATATATCTCGAGAAGATTAGAGTTTTCAGAAATTCCCAAATAAATGTAAATGTTGCTAATTTTGTTCTGTCATCAATATATTCATAGTTGCATACGCATATGAGTATCTTGAAACTAACTAAGTTACTTTGCCGAAGTAACTGTAACTGTAACGCGTTACTTTTATTTTTAAGTAACTGTAACTGTAACAGACGAAATGAAAGCTTTGCATGATGGTCAATTTACCTCGTTTCTTTATACTGGCTACTGAAGGTCACCAACATCAGTGGTTTTGATAAAACCGAGTTGGATGGACATCTCAGGATTCTATCTTACAAGTTAATACACTGAAGGCGACACGTACGGGATGCATGCAACGATTGTAGGACTGTGGCATATTCAGAAATATAGACTTTTTATTATAAGCTCAACCACCGATTCCAACTAAGTATACTTAATCCTAAAGTTAGATTGAACGGAAATATATTACCAGATGCAACATTCGCTGACGGTAACTCTGTCAAATGGCCACGAAATTTCAAAGTCCCTTCTCAAGGCCATTCTCGAGGAAAACTAATATCTCTATTTTTCGGTTAATATAGGTTACCGGTAAATAATATGTGGTAACGGTTACGGTTTTTATAAATTTCAAATAACGGTTTCGCTCCAGTTACGGTTACTGAAAAACATTTCATTCCTATACGGTTTTCGGTTTCGATTACGGTTACGGTCTGAGTCCCTGGTTGTGACCCCGACTAAATTAAATCCTTCGGCGTAAATATTGCTAAAGAAATGATTTTTTTCGCGGAAGATTTGTTTTGTGACATTTCATGCCAATTAGGCTGTTTAAAAAAATATCTTTTTTTTTTTTTTCGGCAGTTACCCTTCAAGCTTTGAATAGAAAACTGGGACCTGTTCGCGGTAGCCGGTGCTTTAACTGATGTTATTTGCCTCAATATATTCGCGAGCTTCGTTGACCGCTATTTTCTCATTGAGAATTTTAGAAATAACCTACAAATTTTTAATCAAGTTACCGAAAGCTGTGAAAATTTGGTATCTGGTCCGAATTACTGGCGCTTAATTTAGACGAAAACTGATCTTTCGGCGGTGGTTAGTTTTTTTTTTCTGGTGAAAAGAAAGCGCTAGATTGTTTCATGGATGAGTAGTCGCCTAAAACATTAATAATAAAATTAATATTGTTGGCAGGGACGTCTTAATTGTGAAACATACGCGGTGCTTTTTTGTCTTGCGTACACTTGTAGCAGATGCCTATACAACGAACAGTTACTTCATTATTGCTGATAATTTAGTCAAACCCTATGGTCAGTTGTCATCAAGGCTGCATTCGCCGCAGTTGTTTGGTACATGTCGGGTGTCATGAAGAGTCCCACAGAATGACCATAAAATGTGTTCTTATTTTAGAAAGGTAGCTTATGGTATATATTACGTCGAGACTAAAACAACGCATATCGGTCTTTAAGGGGCCTTGAAACTATATTGGGTAGGAATGTTCCTCACTTTACACAAGCTTATTGACACAAGTGGGGCCAAAGTATCCTCGCACGGAACGCCTCTGACCAAGAAGGTTTTTTGTCCCTGCGTAATTTCAAGGATAAAAGAGGACGTTTTCTTTTAGTTTCTCTCCTTTGCAAAACTTGACGGCAAAGTTGCGGGGATCGCATTGTTGGCGTTGTCAACAATTCGATCCCCAGGATTTTGCCATCAAGTTTTGCGATCCCCGCGATGGCAATATTTAAATGCGGCTCATACACGGGACACGAGTGCAGCGTAAGCATTTGATTTGGGCTCGTGACAATCAATGCCTCGACGCGCATTTGGCTAGTGGCTCGTACCCGATCGCTACGATGACGGGAGGAACCGAACCTTAACAATGTGTGAAAACTCAGCGCGTCTTGAGCTTTGCCGACCCCAGCGCGTGGCTACGATGAACATTGGCGGCATATATTCAACTCCAGTTCACGTGACGTGACCGCTTGTTTTGACTGCGAGTACACGTAAAGCCCCTTGATAAAGGCGTTTTTTTTACAAGTGCCGCGAAACATTGTTGTGGAAACGCGCAAGTGAATGTTGCTCGTTTTTCTCCAATTTTTATAACAAATAACATTTCGGGGAAAAAAAAAAAAAACCGCGAGTTATTTTCAGCTGTGTTTACTAAAACGAATAAAGTCCACTGGTAGACTCTGAAGAACTCAGGATAATAGTTCATATTAGCAATTTTCAGCTTTTCCCGCATTGGGAAGGAACCCCACTCCAATCTTAAAGGGATGACTCCTTATACATATACCAATATGTTGACACGTCCCGAATCTTCTATCTGAATGGATTCGCATCAGATTCAGTGATATTATACTCATACTGGAGACAATAAACACCTAGAAACTATTTGAAATCCCTTTTAGTTAGCACGGCAAGCACTTGCGGAGGTTGGAGTACTTACCTCGGAAGCAAACAAAAAAATCGCCCAAGAGTTGAATTGTTCGCGAGGCGTTCAGGAAGAACGACTAAGCAAAAACACGAGAGCAAACATCAGTCCGCCAAGTATTCCACTCTCTTCTCCCCTCCCTTTTTTCCCTGTAAGAGCCGGCTTGCGTAAGTATGTTTGAGGCCACTAATGGCTATTCTCTGCCACCGAAGTTGGCAAGCGGATCAATGCTGAGCTCTAAGTGCTCCCCCTCCGCGTTGGCGCTTAAAACAGGCTCCAGCACGAAGGAACGGCGGCAGCGATGACATTTCGGTCGAAATTTGTTGAAGCCTAATTAATAAAACATCTTGATGATTCATCACACGCAGCGTATAAACGCTCGGGCCTGGGAAAGTTTTATGCTTATAAAGAAAAATGAAGCACGCTACTTGTAAAACGCGAAAATTTCGGGAGCTTCCTCTGCGACTTGTCAATGTTAATTTTCTTGTATGAACAATAAACCTTTTATTTAATTAAATAGGGTAATGACAGAACCGACAATCCTGCAATCATCCGCTTTCTGAATTAACGGACATCGCCTTGGTTATCGCTAATATCTGCTGTTATATTTCTCATATGTGCGCAATGATAATAAATACATGCGCGTGAGACCATAACTAGCTTAGTTTTTCGTGCGTTTCCGCTTGTTCGGCATCAGAGAGTTTCTACGCTTGGCCATCGCTTTTGATGGGGTTGCTTGCGTTGATAGACTAAGGACTGAACCCCATAGAGCGATTTATGCGACGAATAACTGACGAACGTCGCCCGACGGCACGCTCGCTTTGCGCGCGGCGTAGCCGCCACTGTGCGGACTTCACGCTCAGAGCAAAACCCGCCGGGCGAAATTCGTCGATTTTTCGCAGCATATTAGTCCCATGGAGTTCAGCCTTAAGAAGCTCGTTCAGCGTGCCACGTAGACTATTTTCGGCGAGCAATAACTTAACATTAATACTCAACTGTGTCTAAAGAATTTTCACACAAAAGATAAATCCGCATATGTATGTGCGTGAGGTTAGCAATGAACGAAACTCCTTTTTCAGCTTAATCGTTCGCACGGACAAGGTACCGATAAGAAGGATGTCGTCTTTAGCAGTCAAATGTAGCGGTTTCCGCTCTTGACACTGAAGCTTCTAATAATATTGGCACATCAGATGTTCATCGTCATGTTGCCGTAAAGGAATACAATTGAAACTTTTGAGCTAAAACATCCTTGTGTAAAGTTTGTGAAACTATTAGGCGCTGGAGAAAATCAGCCATCTACGTTTAGTCATTATTTCTAACTATTTTTTGTTTTTACGTTTTGCCCATTGAAAAGCACGACCAAGGAGCCCAAGCACGCAGGCGATCTCACCACACCGCCTGTGTCCTTCCGTACGATAAAAAAACTTTGGGCTACGGTCACAATCGAGATCCGGAAGTGGTCACTTGACGAATCCTTGAAGGTTCCGGCAAGGATCGCCGAAAGTACGTTCCTGAGGTTATAATTCATTTTCCCTGAGTGATGCGGAGCAAGCGAGGTGTGTATGCGAGTAGCCTGGCCTGTGAAACTATTAGGCGCTGGAGAAAACCAGCTTGTTATGGCTTCAGAGTCTGCATTCGCGTGTGCACCAATTTAGAAAATGTTTAATTTCTACGGTGACGTTGACTCCACGGCATTTAGTTTTGAGTGGCATTTGCTGCGAATATTTAATATGCTACCACAATCTACTTGTGAACCTGCTAGCTCAAGTGAAGAAAGGCGATATTTTACGGCTTTCGCATATGGGGGTTAAGGGGGGGGGGGATGTGTCTCCTTGCCATTGTAGCTCGATGAAGCCGCTGTCACCCTACCATTTTTACGGGGTTGGATTGCATCCTTCCGAAGAGGCTTCCCGATCCCTCTTGTTACTTTTGTTGAACTCTTCACTCTGAGTCGAGTTTGATGAGTTTTTCGGCTACTTTGGACAATCAGTCATGATGCCGCATGCCTGCAGGTACTTACACAAAACGTCTTCGTTTTGGTTTTTTTAATTAGGGACTGTAAATAAGCGTGTTTTCAAACTAGCTAAATGTTGAAATCCGTGTTTGACAGTTATTTCAGTTGAGTATTTTTGAGCACATTTGCAAACACAGTCGTCAGAACTGTCGAGCAGCTGGGCTCCGTGGCTCGGGCAGCGCTTGGAAAGACCTACTGGGTTGGGGTGTCGCGCCCTACCGCCAATAGAAGGAAATCCGTCTGATCCTTGAAGAAAGCAAAGGCCGTAATGGAAGATGCTCCCTAACCCGTACGTGACCTACCTTATGAGCTTTGTGATCTGACTATTATACTCGGGGACAACTTTTACTGGCATTTCAAAAGTAGTGAAGACAACACGAGCACAGCTGTTATCGGCACTCATTGTGCGTAAGCGCACGGATACCCAAAGCTTTGGCTTAATTGCAAAAAAAAGTTGACCCTAAAAATAGGCGTTGATATCTTGTGTAGTACGTATTGGTACTGGGCGTCATCAGCAAAAAGTTAACTTGCGAAAGGATCGCATCTTTCAATTACGAAGCGCCGCCAAAACAACCAACAAGGAGAAAAAAAAATAATAAAGCAGTAACGCGCAGGAAACGTTTCGAGATTGGAATGCTTTCCAGCATGTCGGGAGTGCATATATAACACAGATGTTCCAGTCTTAACTAAATGAGCTTGAAAGAAAACCAGCGAGCCAGTCAAGACCAGGTAAGACAGAACATTTGTTCTTACATGGTGGCATTCAGAAGCGCGATCATAAAAAAGAACATAGATACAGGACATCGCATGTGATATGGCTTCTAGTTTCTTGAAGAGCAAGTCTGGTCATTATTTTTAAAGTTGGGATTACGACTGTTTTCAGTTCAGTTAGTGTTCCTGAATTACAAGGCATACGTGTTTTCTCGATATTTTGTGTTTTTTATAAACATCACGGCTTAAAATTTGGTTTCGGGTGTCTACGGCAAAACCGAAATTATCTGAGAAAAATCTGCGAAATTATCTGATAGATAGGTGTGGAAACACTGATTATCAGCGGTATGCAACGTTAGTGGTACGGCCGCGACGCGACGTCATGGGGCTGCTGCGGTACGCGTCGCCCACTGTTGCTTGACTAAAAGCTAACCTACTTGAAACCTTCTAAGAGCAGCTTGTCGCATCTTTAAAATCAGTTTTAGTGACTTCAATTTGACGTAATATTTCGGCTGCGGTCATATTTCGTTCAACTTTTGAGGAGGAGGAGGAGGCGAGGGTCCGAAGGAGAGAGTATGACCCCTCCTCCTTTTCGTCTTCTCCAGTCCTTCTCTCCACCTCCCCTTCCATTTGGCGGAAAATTTAGCGATAATTTCCCCGCCAAATTCGGCAGATAAATTTAAGTCACGTGACCTCAGCACCAATTAAGTTTCCCCGCAAAATTTAGCGGCAAAACTGTGACGCCCCATAATGCAAGTTGCGCGGTTACGCCGACGCCAACGGCGACGGGGACGCCGACGGCAACGCCGCTCAACCAGGAAACGGGCGCCTAAGAGCTGCGCTCTAAAAAAAATAGACATCATTGACTCTATTCAGTGAATATAACTTTATCTGATATCTAATAATTTCACCAGGAAATCCTTATCCACTTTATGGACTCCCCACGGAAATTAACGAAGAAGTTGCGTCTTGAAGAAGAGGGGCAGGGAAATCCGCCGTATACCTCGTATGGCATAGGATGCATGATGACACCTTACAGCAGGAAGAACCGGCAGCAAGCAATCTTCACTGGTTTGCACCAGCCAGCTAGAGACAAAAGCATAAGGCTTGTTTATTAAATTAAATATGTTGAATTAAAACTTGTGTTTGGGCGAGTTGGTTCATACTGATTTAAAAGGTTAAAAAGCGCAACACAACAAATTTAGCGTGTCTTCATTGTCCTTGTTGTGTTGCGCTTTTTAACCTTTTAAATCAAAACCTGTTTATTAGTTTTCAGAAAATACACAATCGAATAATACTAAATAGGTCACGAGCTATTTGCTTAGCACCAGGTGCCATGACGACCTGAAACGTCATGATGGGAATTTCAAGGAATATTCAGCGTGCTCTAGATTCTTATCGTTCTTGGCCATTAAAACAGGTGTGGAGTAAGTTGTTCAGAAGCGATTTGTAGATATTGCATTTTTGTAGAAATGAAAGTACATCGATCGCTGTTTATACTAGGTAATAAATATATAGGACTTTCCAAAATCACAACGATAGGATTGAGAGTGCTACTTTACACGGACACGTTTCATTTTTATATAAGACGGTAAGACAAAAAAGGGCAATGTAAATAAATAAATTATTCCTGCAGTATAACGCTGTTGACCGCGGCGGAGGTCAGGTCACGAAAAGTTGTTAGTAATGATGTTTAAACCCGAGACTCGCAAAGAAATTTAATATAATGTAGAATGGACGCGAAAAAAATTATTGGCTTAATTAACTAATATTTTTCGAACTAATCTTTATCTACTCTAGTTAGCTGACATACTTCAATTGGAGATTTTGAGCCTGGCATCAATATAAACCAGATGAGTTTGGATTTAAAAAAAGAAAATTCAACGAGTTGTTAGTTTGCGAATTTCGTTAGCAACGGGAGAGTGTGAAAGCAAAACTCATTCCTGATTCAAACGATGGGAGTCTGGTAGCAATTTGGCATTTACGACGTGGAGCACCGGAACTTCCCCAATGGATTTTTGCCACACCAGCGTCGTCGGATGTGCAAAATTGCAAGCGAAATCACATCATGTGAGTCAGGCATAAAACGACGAGAAGCGCAAAACTCCCTTGATGCATGAGTGACATTGTCTGACGCCAAGCGCGATGTCCTTCGAGAGATTTTGCGCTCTTTGCTTTTGATTCGCATAGTAAAATTTTTGCTTGGGATTTTGCAATTGCGACATCGCTTCTGTGTCAAAAAAAAAATACAAAACAATAAATAATATGGTGCTCGACGTGTCATTGAAAAATCCCAAGTAAAATCAAACCACATGAATCAGGCATTAGTCTCGTTTTCAAACTGCCGCAGCTACTTACATTCAGTAGCTGCGGCAGAGTGAAAATGCTTTATTGCTTTAAAGCTAAACAATTGTAACGGACGCTCATCCAGACTTCATATGTCTAACCCTCTTACCGGGTACATCATCCTGCCGGCAGCTTCAGGTGGAGGGTGGGCTACGACGTAGGTGCCGTCTTTCTGGGGGAATACAGCCTGCAAGCAGACGCCCTTAACAAGGGCGCTCGCCCGAATACACTCCGGGCAAAACCTAACCTGGGAGGTTTCCTGGGATGGTTTGCTAATGACGCGGCAGGTATGCGGGATTTTGTATGCCACGTGGCCGGTTCCGTAAGGGAAAAAAAAACCTAGCGCCACCGGCAACTCTTATGCAAATGGCGCCGGCAAGGACATAGCCGCCTCTCGAAACTAGGCATAAGCTGTGACTCCCGTTTGTTCATATTTACGAACGGACGAAACTGCGTTCTTCAGGCGAATCAAACCCGCCAGCAGCTGAGCCGACTGCTCTGTTTTTTCTTTATTTCATCGTCGCGCTTTGAGATTCAATGGATAGCCGCAAAGAATCTCATGTCAACGGAGCAGACGAGGTGTTGTCAGTCAGTAGATCGTGGGTCTGTTTGTTTGTCGGTGGGTAGGTCGGGTGTGGCAATCGATTAGAAAGCAGTCAGAAGAAAGCATGTAATCACACGATAAGCAATCCAATCAAAGCACAAAAACAAAAGCAATCAATGAACAGTGTTGCTAAATGGAGCACTGAAACTCGCTGCATTTAGTTAAACAAAAATCAAGTGACAATACTTATTTATGTAATTCTTCTACATGACGAGAGAAAAAAAATGTTTTAAGCTGTAAATTTGTTTTTCTCATTATGCTTGGATAGTCCATTAAAATTTTAGGAGGTACCAATTATCCAGTCTTACCGCTCATTTACACTAGAGGCGGATCCGCGTTCGCCGAGCTGTTGCGAACGCGGTTGTAGGAAGATCCAGTACAATTGCAGGCGCACTCGATGTCATCCAGTGCGCGCGCAATCGTACTGGATTTTTATACAACCGCGTTCGCAACCGCTTTGCAAACGTGGATCCGCTTGCAGTGTGAATGAGCGTTTATACTTAGTTTCAGCTTGGGTCCAGACGCCGCCGATGCTACAAGCGCGAGCTCCGGGCTTTCAGCATCCCTGCCAAGCACGCGCGCTCGTGCAGTGCAAACGCTGTTCAGGGCCACATGCCCGCGCTTGTAGCATCGGCTGCGTCTGGACTTAAGCTGAAACAAAGTATAGTACACGGGCGTTTTGGTTGCCAGAACCATAAAAAAACCTGCGTTCTTGGCGTACTTCCCGCAAGTTCCCCATGGCAACTACATGGAGCAGTTGACAACACGAGCTGTTGCACGACCTTGCGCGCCGTTAGGTACTTTTCTATACTCTGTTTCACCTTGTGTTGTACCGCAGGAAAGGCTACAAGCGCGAGCTCCTTGCTCTATACTTCGTCTCACCTTAGCATGGACTAACCGCGAATGTTGTGATAGCGCGAGCGGCTGGCCTTGACTACCTTGACTGGAGCACTCGCTGCATGAGCGCTCGTTTTGCCGCCGAGGCTTCATTCGAAGCAACTAGCTCGCGCTTTTAGCATGCGCGACTAACAATAGCCCATACTAAGGTGAGACGAAGTATAGGACACATCTCTCCGGTACAATCTCTCGTGCACCAAGGGCAGCTGACAGCGCTATGAGCTCGCGCTTCTAGCCTTCGCTGCGGAACAACATAAGGTGAAACGGAGTATAGGAAGTATTCACTGGCGGCCATAACTGTGTGTGCGACTGCTGAGCGCGTGCTGATGGCGAGCTTCCACAGTTCTTTTGTAACGTGCATTCCACACCCTCAAGATTGCCGGTCTTAGCAGCCTATTAATGTGGGCTCGTTCTGAGCATGCGCTCTAGACAGCTTCCACAAATATGGCGCCCAGTGAATCCTCCTTATAGGGAGTATTCACTGGCGGCCATATCCGTGTGCGCTGCTGCTGAGCGCGTGCTGACGGCGAGCTTCCGCAGTCCTTTTGGAGCGTGCCTTTAGCACCATCAAGGTTGCCGTTCTTGGCAGGCTATTAATGTGAGCTCGTTCTGAGCATGCGCTCTAAACATCACCCACAAATATGGCGTCCAGTGAATACCTCCTATAGGTACCTCATCGCTTCCACGAAATCAGTCACGAGGCATAAAACTCCTACCCTCCAGGTGGAATAGCCACATCACTAGAAAACCGCCCCTGGGCCGGCTTGCTAGTGAATGTGGGTCGCGTGACCGGCTCGGAGGGGAGAAAGCGCCTAGTGTTCCAGCCTATTCCGCTCTGCAAACGTACGCCTTAAGGGCCGTTTTCTTTAGTTTTCGCTGAACACGACGATCCCCCAGAACTATCTGTATATGCCTCTCCTAAAGTACACGAATGCAATTATTTTCACTCATGTTTTGAGCCTTTTCACCATTTCTCTGTGCTCAAAGTCGGACTTGAATAATCGAAGTGAGGACGGACATACGGCAGCCGTTTGCTGGGAACGCTAGGTACACCTAGTTTCTTGTCCCCACGGAATTGATCGAGTGACCTCTAAATTACTTTAGCGGATATTTTGACCACCGGGAGACATACACGCATTTACCAGCAAACCGGCCGTGGGGGAAACTTTCCGGGTGTAAACGCTTGACATGACTGAACCTTAGCCAGGGAAAGGAAAGGAAGACACAAAGAACGAGGGACTACAAACACCATCGCGAAGACGGTGATTCTTCTCCCTCGTTTTATGTGTCTTCCTTTTTCTTCCCTGCCTTAGCTTTAGCCATGTGTATTATTCACCAGCTTGCATGCGCGCTCATTCTTCTTTCAACGTAAACATCTTTGTGCAAAACCTCACTAGAATTAACCACCATCAGGGAAACCAACCTGATATTGTCCGCCCTGGGGAACAAATAAGTAGCCTCCTTGTGGCTGTTGGTTGGCTCCAACTATTACTGCAGCATACTCGGGCAACTGTGGATTTAGGGATCCGGTCTTCCTCACAGCCGCGTAGTACTCGAAAATGTAAAAGTACACGACGCCCTGCGAGTACAAATGTCAAGAAGAGTACTTCAGCCATTATGAATGAGCTTGTATCCAACACAGCCAACGCGAGTTTGCAGTCATCGCCCTGTTATCCTATGCTCCGGAATTTTAAATTTTGTGGAAGGAAGGGACGCCCAAAAGCGTTCCAGAAGTGCATAAAATGTTTATTATAAAATAGAGGAGGTTTAGCGCGGTTTTGTTTTATTAATGCGAAAACATTAACTATCCCATGGAGCGGAGCCGGCGGCGTCTGTCACCGTAAAAAGAAAAAAAAAACGCGAACGAAACACTTATTTTCTTATTGGCTGAGCAAAACGGCTCCTAGATAGCTATTAGCGGCCGGTTCACGTGAGCACGCGCTCGGCTTCCGCTGTCGTGTCAGGCTTTCGCGGGAAGGAGGGGGGGGGGGGGGGGGGACTTTCGGCATGGATGAGAGGAGAGCCACGTGACTGGTGCCCCGCTGCGGCGAGACGGCGAAACATACTTCTCCCGAGCGAACAAGTGTGTTTCGTGTTCTCGCCGCCGCAAAAGCTGTACACTTACGTCCAGGTTCCCCCAGAGCCACATATTAGGAGAGTTTGGCCAATTGGCGGAGCAAAGGCCGCCGCAAGCGCCGAATACTCCCCCCGAGGTTAGAGCGTAAACTAAAGGTACGACATAGCGTCGACTAATCAGCAGACCGCGACGTCACAATATTGGAAACGACATTTAAAGCGTGAAATAGAAGCGTTCAATATCGGCCTCTTGGTGTCAGTTTGCTCTGGGCCGGCTTGCTAGAACAGCGTCTCAGCAGAGACTGGCTGAAATAAAACAGTGCAAAGGATATAGCGCGCGCGTTTTGAGACGCAGAGTCCCGCTCGGCTCGTGCGCTGGCTTTGACACTGCTTTCTTTCCCAGTCTCAGCTGAGACGCTGTTTCTAGCAAGTCGGCTCTGGTTTGGAGCGCACGTTCGTTTATTCTTAAAGCCCATTCATGTTTCAAAAGTAGCGAAAGGTGCGTCGATGCATGAGGCACGTGCAACGTGCAGCCATTGGGAAACTCATGGCGGCAGAACGCAGTGCTGAGCTAGATTTCAGACGTCATGTTCTTCCCAGAAGGGGCGCGCGGCAGGTGTCTCGAGCATCTCCACAACAATGAATGGCGCCACTTTTCTCAGGATAGAGGGGTTTTATTTATTCTGCCCTTGAATATGGGCGTGAAAAAAACCTCACATGCACCAAGTTTTCAGTTACCAAGATTCATGATTCATACCTTTTTACACAAGTGACGCTAAAACAAATTAAATTAGACGAGTCGCGTTTTTAGAGCTCATGATCACAGCTAAGGGCTGTTTCGCGGCCTGTGGTTGGCCCCGAGATACTCGCCTATTCAAACCTATGTACGGCCAAACTCTCCCAAAACACGGCTCTGGGTTCCCCGAGAAATGGCTCTTTGATGCTCTGTGCTACCAGATCCTCGCTCTCCAAATCTGCGACCGGGCACTCTATGGCTCCGTCGTCGAACTACCAGGCTTCGTGAGTATAGAGGAGGCTAAGCTTTTAGCCGTTTCTGGACCGACTTGCTAGAACAGCGTCTCGCCTGAGACTCGACGAAAGAAAGCACTGCAAATGCTGGGGCGCGCCAGCATGTTGAAACGCGGCTTGAGTCACTCGCAGCTCGTGTGCTGGCTTTGGCAGTGTTTTATTTCCCCCACTCTCAGTCGAGACGCTGTTTCTAGCAAGTCGGTCATGGTCCTCTCGGCACCGAGGAACATGGAGCCGTCTGAGGCACCTACATCGTCGGTGGCCGCGACCTCGGCAATAGCGAAAGATGGCCCTCCTCACCAATACGCCGCAGACCAACTAAGGGAGCGGAAGGTTCGCATTCACAACTCATAAGAAGTGCTTAGGTGTCCTCGGATTTTTGTTTTTTTTTGTGATTTAATATGTACAGAAATCAACTCACAGGTGAACGCAGCGGCAAGAAACTGCAGTTCCACCACCCGAAGGGTGGTGGAACGAGAGGTAACATTTCGTGCGTATTTTGGTAGCCATTACAATAAAGGAAACTGCCATATCGAATCGGGCTTAGCGATTCGATTACAAATATAACGTGTAATAAAACTCTCTTACTTGACCTATCGTTGAGATGCTTTGAAATAGCACCAGGAAGCTCATTGAGGCCACCTGAAACGAAGACTCTGCTGTGACGTGAGCAGAGAAACCGCGTGGGAATACACATTATTTAAAATACTGATACAAACACACAAAAAATATAAAGTAATATATAGGTGTTAAGAAAACAAACACAATACAGATGCATAATCATCTGAAAAAGCAGTAGAAACTAACACATATTGATCACAATTGTTTTTTTCTAATTGTTTCACGGATTATTTCTGTATAGAGTGGGGACACCATTTTACTCCAAATCCGTCCGCAGCGCACGCTAGGATCCGACGGAGCTAATCAAGTGGCGCCAAAGGTACACCATCATGGCGCGCGTGTCTTTTTTGCGTTTTTTGCTGTCACCGACAAAACCAATCACGCCGAGGTAAAAACTATAAAATATATTTCGACTGATTTGCGCCCTAAAGTATGAATTCGATTTCCATGTCTGCCAGATGTAATGGGCTCATTGAACTCTGCGCAAAAATTCAGAAAACAAGGGGCTTCATATTACTGTCTAAACTTTGAAACTTTTTGCTGGAAGTTGCGAACGACGCTGGACGGATCAATTACATCTATTGGAAAATAGAACCTTTTTTTGCAAAGAATGTCGACTTGGCCACTGAAACTTTGGAAACGGCCGCAAAGAAGTACGTTAAATATCGGTACGACGGAGAGGTGTACGTCGACAGGAATGTTGAAACAACACGCCCGGTAACACGTGATGACAGTAAGATCATCCGGTGAACTTCGTTCAGTGTATTAACACAACCTGAGCCAAAAAAAAAAACATAGGTCACTTTGAGGCGTTTTGTTTATTCTACTGTTCGTAGACCCGTTATATCGGTAAGTTGTGTTAAAAAGCCACTCTTTGCTTTTCACCTTAAATATATCTGTGTTCGTGGTTTAAAGAAATTTGCATTGCAGTTTTGTTAGTTTTTTCTAATTTTTGTGTTGGCAACACTTGTGTTGGCGACATTACCTAGCGCCCATATCAATCATAGCCACGCCCTGGGTATGGCACAGGCTGAGTTGAGCTAAAGTAACCGGACATTAGGCTGAGCAAGACTGAGCTCCATATATTGTTACAGTTCGGCTATTGTGATCTTTGATTGAACACGACGCATTACTTGAATTTTTGCCGAAGGTTTGGCTGTGATGAGCCCGTGTCGAGTGCTTGGGCTCATGACAATCAAGTATGTTGGTGTCCCTTGATTCAAGGTGTGAAGTAGCAGTGTCACGTGTTGTTACGGTGTCCATAACGGTATTGGAACTAGTAACGTTGGGTGTAAAGTCGTGATCTAAATTGTTGTCATGGGATCACATAAAACGACGGCTTGACGCCGTGATCTCACCTAACCAGGTGGAGTGACGTCAGGTTACGTGACGTCTTAGTGGCGTGACACTAACCCTATGCCGCGTAACGTCAAGTCACTTAATACCATGACCTGACTACGTGACGTTACATGACCACGTCGCATAATATGGCGTGAAGCGTGACGTCATATAATTTAGCAAAGAGGTAATTGAAACACGCTATAAAATCCCACCATTCCTCCATACTATGCAATTCTATATATTATGATTGGACCAATAGATTGTAACAGAACTGCAAAATTTTTTTAAAGTATTATCAGTTAGTTAGTTTCTGGTACTAACAAAAACAGTCTAATGGGCCGAACCGTTTTGAACCGGTTACCGTGCATTTTTTTCCGGTCAGTTCAGGTTTAGCTGCAAGACGCTGGTGAGAATTTCGGTTTGGTTCGGTTTAGGTTCGGCTAGAAAGAAGGGTTCAGTTCAGGTTTTTGGTTTGGTTACGCTGAAACGTAACTCATTTAGTAACTCGAATGCTATAATTCTTCAAATCTATTTTTTGTCTTTATGGTTATGATTTTATATTAGTTTAAAAGGAATTCGGAAGTGCACTACTACGGAGGTGGCAGGCTGTTTGTGGACACTTATAATAAATGAATGAATCAATGCATTTTGCTTTGTATGTACAGGGGGCTGAGATTCAGAGAGTAAAGTAATTTTTCGGTGAGTTCTTGATATAAACTTCAGGCTGTTGTATTTTGTGAATGCTACCTAAAGAAAAAAAAAATATTGATAAGTCTTGCGACGGCGGGGGCACCCACCATGACACGTTAAACGAGCCGTTAAGGCAGATTACTAAACTATTTTACTATCTACATCTCTGCCCATAATGATTGTAGGTGTTTACTTTTATAAAAAGAAGTGCAAAAGTGGCATTAAACTCTGCACAACTAAAATAAACTGAATCTTTTACACTGAATGCTGGTCGCTCTCTCATTAAAGGGGCCCTGGAATCATATTTCAGCGTCTATTTTTTTTTTTTTTTTTTGCAGTTTCACGCCTATTGGGGTTCGGGCAAGCCAGCGGGCACAGAGAGAGTAACTAAATATCAGTGCGTCATATTTAACTGGATGACGCGGAAACCTTTTCCACCTACGGGGGCGACCCGCGGTGCCAAAAGCGCGCAAAATGTGAAGTCTTTGGTCCTGGGCTTACTACTGGGTAGCTAAACACGTGGAGCAAAACATTCTTCGCTTTTTGACGTGGCGGGGGGGGGGGGGGGGGGGTGACCAAAAAGAACGCCGCAAAGTTTCCTCCTCCCTGCGCGCGCTCAACTTCGCAACTTTTGACTAAAAGTCCCTCGCGATCCCTAGGCGGTGCACGAGAGCACGAGACAGCGCGGGGAGGCTAGCGTTCACGCCGCTCGCTGTACGTTGTCTTTGAGCTCTCTAGAGCCGACAATCCCGTCATGCCTCGCCCAGGTGAGGAGCGAGAGCAGACGACGAGAGTTCGTCTGCTACGATGCGACATTCGCACAGCGGAACTGAAAGAAAAAGTTGGTTTTCTGCACGAAATCGCGTCCCGCGGGCCACAAACTCAAACGCGAGCTTGAACTGTAAGCCTCTGATATTTCACGAAGGGAAGAACTGACGGCCCGTGTTTTATTTGCAAAATTTGAGTCGTTTTGTAGCCGTACAGACGCTGAAACCTACCAGTGTGTAATGAAAGGCCCAAAACAACCACAGAGGCCGCGAGATCTAGCATCATTTGTGTATGGGTGAAAAGTGGAACATTTTCGACGAAGCTCCCACAGCAGAAACCTGTGACGCATTCACTCAGCGTCCGGGAAGGCTAAACACAGGTACGTTGCCCGAGACTCAAGCAAAGTCATATTTGAACGGCAGCGATCTTGCCCCGTCATATTTCGTTTTGAGGAAGCTCTCGTTCTCAATGCCCTCACCAGGGAAATAAAAAGTCTTACGAAACGTATTGCTAGATGTTAAAAAGAACTAGATTTAAGCCGTATTCTTTCAGTGGTTCACTCATAATACTATGCTTAAAACGAAGCAAGCTCTTGCGCGTACAGTGCCATCAATTTCCCAAGTGTATGCTGTTTTGTAGTCAGCTGGTTTCGGAACCTTACGCCGTCTGTAGATATCTCTGACAGCCGAGTTGCTTAAGTGGAAGTCATCGCAAATGTAAGTTCCACGTTGCAGCAACCAACGTTTTTATAGATAAACGATGGCAGCGACTGCACTCTCGCATTCTCACCCCTCACGTCGAACAAAAAGGCGCTAGTTTTGGTTTGAGGTCGGTACTTTTCTACAACATCTATGGCGACAGCATCAGCGATGATCATGTCGGGTTCTTGGAGATCAAATAGACATTCGTCAAGCGTTTGAACATCGATTAAAAAAAATTGACCGGAGCACGATTGACTTTACCGACGTCACTTGCTTCGGTTGCTAAATAAATGGCACGTTCAGCGACTGAACGGCACGCTCCGAGTTTCAGTTTGTCACGGAAGCCCTCACAGCAGTTCAAAGAAAAAGCTTTCGCCATGAAGCACTATGTACAAGCGGTCAAAACGATGCGAATGTCCCCAGTAAAGGCATTCTAACTTATAGTTTGCTAACCTTTGATGACTCTGGAATCACAAATGACTCCACAATAACTCTCGGTAGCCCTTGTCTCATTAAACACATCACAGTTAACGCCCAACAAAGTCGCCCTGGACCCTCAACCACACAACATATAGTTAAACAAGATTGGAATTCTAACGCGTTTAATATTCTTGCCCACAATATTAACTGTTATTTGCGGAAACACGATAGAAGTTTCATGGTAGAGAATAACCTACTAACGTAATAAAATTGAGTTTTTCCGTTTCTCCTATAGCATGCATAAGATCGAATCAAACGATGACTGCCGGTGGTGCCGCTCGACTCCAGCAATACAGGCCTTTATCCCCGATCTAGCTTCCTAAGAAATCAGTGGTGCCAGTGCTATTAGAGATAGATAGTTTATTTGCATTGGTACACCCATACCTGCCGGATGTCAGGACGAGGCGCAAAACCGTACATCCGGCCAATATTGAAGCCGGTTTTCGGCTGATATTGCCTCGACACTCACCAAGAAGCAACGTGCTGTTTCGGCGACTCGTTTGTGTAATTTATTTGTCATATTATTGGGTCCCGGGCCACTGTGTACACCCCAAAAAAGAAATGTAATGTGGTAATTACACCTTGACGAGAAGCAGGCGCGTAGCCAGAATTCTGTTTAAGGGGGGGGGGGGGGGGGGGCGGAGGGGGGGGGGGCGATGACAAAGTGCTCTATGAGGGGGAGGGAGGAGAGGAGGCCCCAGCAAAATGAAAGATTTGGGGGGGGGGGGGGGGGCCTCATGCCCCCTCCCCTCCTTGGCTACGTGCCTGACGAGAAGGGGTAATGTAGTTTTTACATCTTTATAAAAAGGTGTAGTGCATTATCACACGTTTTAAGAAACGTGTTTAAAAATCACTCATTTTTAAATGTGTGAGGTTTACATTTTTATGAGGTCTATTGCTACACTTATTAGGGTGTTAGTTATGGGACACCCCACTTAAATGTATAGCCTGACGAGAAGGGTATTGTAGTTTTACATCTTTATAAAAAGATGTAGTGCATTATTACACGTCTTAAGAAACCTGTTTAAAAAATCGCACATTTTTAAAGCTGTGAGGTTTACATTTCTTTTATAAGGTCCATCTCTACATTTATTAGGGTGTTAGTTATGGGACACCCCGCTTGCATGTATAAAGGTGTAAAAATGTTTAATGTGTATATACCTCTAACGGAAGACAATCTCTTTCATGTGATTCCATCGCGTGCCGATGAAACGATCTGTCGATGACACGTCGTTCGATGAACTGATTTGACCGCCAATGAGTGACGACTGCCAGTAGAATTTTGGGGAAATAATTCTGCTGGCTGCCGGGAGACTCGACCCTACCCAAAAATTACCCCGGTTCTTGTTTGTTTCCCAACATGCTGAATTGTATACCAGCTTATTAGTACCTCTTCGGATAATACAAAAAAAAAAAAAAAAGCGATGGCAGCCGCAGAAACTCTGACAGCCCGGCTCACAGTCATGTGGAAGACTGACAGGTGCTCGTCAGCCGCCACCATGCCTTGAAAGCTACCGGTTCGGAAGAACCGGAGTGCGCAGAGAACTTGTTGTCCCACGGTCCGAGGTGGCGAACGAAGCTCGTCACAGAGTCAACGCACAACGGCTTTCGATAGCCGGTACTGTCGCCGAAAGTCGTCGTGGGGGAGTTGAAAGGCGTCCCCGGTGGTCTCAGTAGCGACGCCGACGGTGGCGGAAGATGAGCTCGGCCGCAGCGTACGGCACCGCCATGTTGACAAAGTTTAACTTCGCCTCGATCCGAAGCGAAGATCTCGAGCTCAAACCACGCGGCTCTCGCAAAGTTCGGAAACATCACTTTGACGTCAGCGACCACTTCGACAGACGAGGTTTCTTTTTTACACAAACTTCGGAGGGATTTTGAGCGTCAGCAGGTCGCCTAGGGACAATCTACAAAGCATTAATTTTAGCTTGGCGTAGGGATGCAGAGGCGAATGGGCGCTACGTCATCGGCGAAGCCGTTCAATCAGCGGGCTCCTCGCGCCCCTCACGCGCCGCACGCGCGCCTCGATGAACTTTGCTACATTCTGCCTCTCTAAAAAAAATGAGCGTTCGAATGATTGACACCTCGCTCGGCGGGACGTCAGCGTCGCGAGAGTCCAATTAGCGCGTTCCGCAAACTTCGGGCACAAAGTTCTGCTTGACGAGTTTAGCGACGCTGGTCAGAGCCGCTAAAAGCTTCTTTTTAGTCGAAATACAAAATATAAGTGGCGCCAACCGTTAACGTTATTTATAAAATTCGTTTTCTTTTCAGTGTTTTAGATCAGAAAATATACAAATGCACTTTATAAAGTACGGAAACAAGAATTGACCCGTCGACATACCCGCCACCAAGCGGTGGAAAAGGCGACGCGCACTAGAAAGGTGTAGTCTGATCAGACGCCAACGAGCGGCGAGCGTAGAAAGGTCCCGGATGTACGAAGCGGCGCTGCGGTCGTTACGGGCTCAAGGATCCGACCGGTTCCGAGCGTTCCGAAGGCCTTCGGCGTGACGGTTTGGCTTGCGGTTCGGCCTTTTGGCGGCATGGCAGCGCGAAGTGGCTGCCGTTCTGAACTGATCTTTACCCCGTGTTTGCTGCCGTTTGTGGCCAATGAAGCGTTATACCGAATTAGAGTTTAATCACGCAGCAAATGCAACGTGAGCAGCCCTGGCTGCCCGCTTCATACAGCCTATCCAGAACATGCTGTAGTGGCGTCCTCTCGAGCCGTCGGCAAGGAGTGCGGCAGCCGTGAGCACGCGCTGAGCTCACTACCCCTCCTCTAGCTCACGGCCACTCAAGCGACCACGGACGTCATGAAGGAGGTCATTTTTTGCTTGTTTTTGTAATTTTAATTTGCCTTAAACTTTTGAAATAAAGCGAAATTCGAGAAAATAAAAGTTTTATTAAGTTACTACGTTCGGTGCAAATTAATAGCCAGTAAAGAAGTCCTTGCAGGGCCCTTTTAAGAACGATCGTTTCGCGCTTATTCGTGTCATGTGATGAAGATACTTTCAAGAAAGGTTTTTGTTAACTTTTCTAAATATGAGGTTCGTGCACAGCTCGTGAAATGAGAGGTCAAGGCCATGTCTTTTCTAAGTTGGGGTTTTCAAGAGCTTCGCTGCTTGATATTTTCCACAACGAACAGTGTCGCTCAAGCGAGGTTTCCCCCTCAATTTTCGGGAATGAAATATTATAATTTTATAGACCTGAGTTCGATTTAACCTTGCACAGTGAAGCTTGACACGGTCAAAGCTGCCTAACACCTCCGCCGATAGCTCGACTGGACAAAAAAAAAAAGAAAGATGGAGGACGCTAGGCTCCGAGACGCCTTAAGAAGACTTCGCTAGCTGAGGAAGTTTTAAAAACAACAAGCAAATAAAAAACAAAGTGTACAAAAGCAGGACGTATCTATGCTACACATTGCATCGCGTGCCTCGAAGGCTGAGACTGGAGTTAGCGTCCGCTGCGTTCGTCATAAAACCCACTTCAGCATGTAACCGTTCGGATAAAAAAATCAAAATATAACTGCAACATTTTTTTTTACCGAATGTTTTTGTTTACATTTGGTTAATTAAGTGGTGCCCCGGCACAAATAATTAAGCACTAAGCCTACAAGAGGGACGCCGTACCGGCCAATCAGGGAGCTGTTTCACGACACTGTGGACAGGTGTACGCCAACAAGTGTATACCCGTACGAAAATGTCAGATATGGCCCTGATATATTTTATACACGTTCAGATATGATAATATAAGCAGTCAAATAGGGCTGTATTTCGCCAGATATGGGAGCTAATACGGCCGTATTTCGCCATAGAGGTGGGCAAATACTGCCAGATCTGGCCGTATAAGTGCGTAAATACGTCCATATATCACCATATACGCGTGCAAAGCGCCCCTGATAATGATATATGGGCCCGTTTCAGTCGTGCAAGCAACAAGTTATATGCACTCGCTAAGACACTAATTGGTTGATCTATATTGCATGAAGGCCCGTTCACACTCTTGCGACCGAGTACGACTGAGAGAGACGAGATCTCTTACAACTTAAATGTTTCTAGAATGAGGGGACACACTGACATTGTGGCGCCATCTATGCGGTGACCCTAGAACTGCATTTCACAAAAGCGAAGGTTTTGCGGGATTTCCGAGGTCAAATATGCGTAATACCCATAGAAAGGCTCGTTTATAACATTGACAAAAGTTTTTCGAGCCAAAAAAGAAAGGATATTGCGCGAGAAATAAAAAAAAAAAATATGCCGGTCGCAAGCAGTCGCAAGAGTGTGAACGGGCCTTGAGTCTCATGTAATTGGTTAACTATTGTAAACATCCTTAAAGGAAAGTTATTCCAGGTATTTGGACCAATTAATCAATTGCGCAATTTGACGATTGAAAGACAAATGAAATTTGGTTGTATGTTTGATGTGTGACAATATGACGAAGTGCGATCGGAACGCGAGTTAATCAAATAATGGATTTTAGTCGCAGCTCTTAGGCACCCGTTTCCGAGTAAGGCGGTGTTGGCGTCGCCATCGGTGTAACCGCCCCGCTAAATTTAGCGAGAAATTGAATTGGTACGTATGTCACGTGACGTCAATTTTCCCGCGAAATCTGGCAGTGAAACTAATTTTTTTTCATGTTTCCCCGCTAAATTGAGCGGGTAAACACGAACCGTTAGCTTACTCAAGATGCAAGACGCTGCTTCGCCGTCCCTAATCCTTTTCCCTTCGAACGGAAGCCGTTGCGCCCGGAGTACAATACGCAGCTCCTTCAAAACCGTTGGCGCAGCATCGCATCCGTTCGTTTGCGAGCGACGGCGATTCATCGTGTGTCGAAAGTCGGAAGATGTGCTGTCCGTGGTGTCTTTTATGTATAACTCGTTCGTAAAAAAATTTGAAACAGTGTACACGTGATTTTAAATTTATTGGTAAAAAAATGTATATCTACATATTTATTTATCTTTATTTGTCGATATCATGCAGAAAAAAATAGCCGCGTTAATTTTTTCATTTAAAATTATATTGTGGGTTATACAGCGTAAAACATAGTATCTTGAAACTCGCATCGTTTTGAGTTCAAAAGCTAGACTTATAGAGCTGTATGTTCACTCGATATTGACAGCAAGGTAGACGCTACGCGTGTTTTAGGTCAATCGTGTCTCGGGTTAAGGTCACGTGACTACAGTCTAGAATCTGGTGACAAAGCAGGACATCGCACCTGCCTGGCGCCCAAGGCCACACATGGCATTCACAACACTGTCAACCTTCGTTACAAGTAACACATCTCCTCGTTGTGGCCCCAAAAGATAAGCCTTTTGTTCGTGAAACTCCGTTTTAGCCTCTCCTTCGATCCTTTTTTCTCTCCCTAAGCTGAAAGCGTTGTAAAAGGTGAGTGGTCACGTGGATTGACGGATGACGCATTAGCCGTTGCCGATCTCAGAGTGCGTTTAGCCGGACCTAGTTTGGCGTGTGAATTCTCCCTCTGTGGCAGATGCGTATGTCTGCTTCGGCAAGCGATTTCTTCAAAGAAGCTTAAGAATTTTTTGTGATGCGTTTAGTGTTCGGTTCTACAAACGACAGCTTGTGCTACATCGTGTTGAATCTTCACGGGCACCTTCTTGTTTCTGTGTTCGAGTGGTGGTTTTGCCGTGGCCGTGTCGACATCTCCCTCGGACAACACCTTTCAAGTCGCGTCTCGTCAGCGTAAGTGCGCTGCAACCTACTTCGTGACAATTGATCGCTTTTCCTAAATGTATTCTTCCAGATTACCTCTAGATTTAGGCCGTGTCTATCTCCTGGCAGCCTGGAGAATCACTGTGCAGAATGTTTCGGCACTGGTGCGGTTGCGCTACAAGCAGAAAGTTTCGACATGCCGCCGACAAAGTTTTCACGTGTTGTCAAAAAACAACAGCAGCACAGACTCTTAATTACGCGTTCGAAAATTTGACGAGCGGCTTTACGAGTCGCTTGTAGAAAGATTGTTAGGATTTTGCGAAATACTGGCAAACAATGCTAGGTCATCCGCGGGCGTATCCCTCTCCTCCTGCTCGTACTTTCTCTAACTTGACGGACACTCCTTCTCGCGGTTCATGCCGACGAAACGATCGTCGGGATACCGGGTAATTGCTACAGCCGAGCGCAGCACAGTTTACCATTGCTCCCGCTGTGGAGGGTTGAAGAGTCAACTACTAGCACGGTGAATAACGTTTTTTTTTTTTTTTTTTATTCCTGCAGATTTGTTTTAAAGAAGCCGTGAACGCTACACTTATCCGGTTTTTTCGAGAGTGATACGCCCAGGGGGACGTTATGTAGTTTGCTAATCTTTACGATAAGTCGGCTAATTAAATAAAATTCATTAATTAACTTTTAATTAGGGAAAATAGACATATGGTTTCAATTAAAAACTTGCTGAGCGTCGTCCAAAACCCCTAAACCAGTAATTTTTAGAAAGACTGAGCGCGTGTGAAGCGCAGTAGTGCGCTGAAGTTACCACTCGTGGACCAGGTACAAGGCTGGGGCTAGATAAGAGACAGAAAAATTGCGCGGGCGCCTTACCGAAACCGCTAGCCTTGTACCTGCTCCACGAGTGGTGGTTTTAGTGCGCTTCTCACGCGCTGAAAGACTTTCTGAAAATGACTGATTTAGGGATTTTCGACGACGCCCCGCTAGCTGTTTATTGGAACCGTATGTCTATTTTCACTAATTGAAAAGTTCCTTAGTGAATTTTATTTAATTAGCCGAGTAATCGCAAAGCTTAGCGCCCACGTAATGTCCCCCTGGGCGTATAACTCCCTCGCAGAAACCGCATAAGTGAGACGTTCTCTTTTTCACTTGTCTCTGTCCCTTCTACTTTTAAGTTTCTGTTTCTACACCAGTCTCGGGTTAAGTTCCATCATAGCTTTCATGACTTTTTATAAGAACAAATCTGCAAGAATAAAAAAAAAGCACCCCGATATGGGAGGCAGATATACCCCTATTTGGCAGACCCAGATGTGGATATATAAAAAATTGGGCAGATCTGGTTATATAAGGCTTATATAAACTGATGTGCTTGATATGGCCAGATCTGCCCAATTTTTTATATATCCATATTTTTTTTAATATATGTCCAGATCTGCCATTTTCGTAAGGGTATCCTGCCGAAGGAATCATACAGCTTCAGGTTTCGTAGATGACTCGTCAAAACGTGAGGTTCCTTTCAATGAAAAACTTACCCGCATTATTGGCTGCACAGGCTTGTCCGTCTTCGAGTAATACTGTATCGGTGAGAAATATGCAGTGTTTTGTATGAGTTGAAAAAGAAAATGCAAATCGTGGTTTATTGTCTCTTAAACTTCTTGCTTTGTGGCTTTATTTTTTTTTTTTTGCGTTCTTATTGGCAAATACTGAAATCTCACTTGCTGCGAAGCGATAATCAGACACTCGGAATTCATGATGTCTGCCTTTCTTAAAGTTTTATATTTACTGACAATTTAAGGAACGCACGACGTGGTTTAGCGTCTTCATGTTCGCTTTTGGATTCGTGCTCCGTCGTCCTCATTGGCGAATGCCACATTCTCATTACCGGCGGAGCGCAATCTGATGCTTTAATTAAATTTTAAGTATATATCATTTTAATAAGTACTCTTCAGGTAAATGCTGTGATGGAGTTTCTTTTTTTTTTTTATTTGTAACTGAAGTATTTCTGCCGGAATAAATTCTTTCCGACATGCTGGCACCATCCAAAAGTGCAGCATTCTGAACTTCAAAAACGTTTATCTCAGCTGTACTTTTTTTTGTGTGTATATGGGGGGGGAGGGGGGGGGGGCGTCAAATCTAGGCTTAGGAAAACTCTCATTTGATGGTAAATTGAGGCGTGGAGAGGTTTTTTAACGTTTCTGTGCTGACGTTTTGTAAGGAACGCGGTTGTGAGCTTGCTTTCTGCATTCGCAATGTCCTTTGGTTATAAAACGCTGCAGTATCTACAACCCAACGCACGTAAAAAGAATATATATATATATATATATATATAAAGCGATCTGTAACAATTTATATATATATATATATATATATATATATATATATATATATAAATTGTTACAGATCGCTTTTTTTTCGTCGCTGCCACTTCGTCCTTCTCCTCCCTTCGAACCACTTCTTTCTCTTCTTTTTCTCCTTTTTGTCCCGCTCGTTGCACCTCAATGTCCTACTGTCACATTTTGCCCCCTCCTGGTTGACTGTCCGTCCTCGGCAGTCTGTGTCCCATGCTGGTCTTGACTGAATGTATGTCTTGACACGTACAACTTCAGTTGACTGCGGTGAGCCGGGAAAGTCCGGGATGCTTCTCGAGGTGCATTGAGGTCTCGTAGCCGGTAGCTCACGGGTCCTGTTTGTCGAAGCACTTCACAGGGTCCTTTGTATTTCGGAAGTAGTGTGGTAGCTTTTCCTTTCCTTCTAACGGGACGGCGTACAAGAACAAGGTCGCCTTGCACGATGGGGGACATTCGGTGATCCTGTCGGTGATTGGTTGGCATCTGCTGCTGGGCTCTGGTTATTGCGACGCGAGCCCGGCGGCGAGCCTCGTTGAGTCTGTCCTCAAAATGATCGCGCATTTCTTGCCTTCTATGGTTCCACGTGGTGGACAACGTTGATTCCTGCGGCAGAACCGGAGTTCTACCGTACACCAGTTTAAAAGGGGTCGTCGTGGTACTTGCTTGTTGCGACGTGTTCAAAGCAAACGATGCGTATGGTACGTACACATCCCAATTGTCATGCGAAACATTAACATAAGCGTACAATATATCGGCGATAGTTCGATTAGCACGCTCAACGAGTCCGTTGGTTTGGGGATGGTAGGGTGCTGACTGGGCGTGGTGTATTCCATGAGTTACCATCTCGTGTTTAAAAATACGAAAGCTGAATGGAGTTCCCCGGTTAGTGAGTACGGTGCGGGGCACGCCGTGGCGAAGTACTATTTGCTCACGTAGAAACTCCAGAATGTGATTCGCTGACGTTGTAGGCACGGCACGTAACCCAATCCACTTTGTAAGGTGGTCAACAGCAACAATAATGAAACGGTTACCCTTTTGTGATTTCGGAAATGGTCCTAAATGATCAAGTCCAATAAGTTCGAAAGTAGCTTGCGGTGGTTGAGTTGGATGAATCTCGGTGAAAGGTGAAATGCTGGGCAATTTCTTCCTTTGACATGATTCACAGGAAGCGACATACCTGGAAACATCTTTCCGGAATCCGTGCCACCAACAGCGTTCGGAAAGTTTGGCCAGAGTCTTATCTCGACCGAGGTGTCCCGCTGTGGGGTCATCATGGCAGAGATTCAACATGGTAGCCCTCAGAGAAGCTGGAATCACCGGTAGCCATTGTTGTTGACCGGGATTTCTGTGACAGAGTAGGCCATTTTCCACTCGGTATGCTCGACGCAGTCGCCGTAAAATGTCTGTCGAACCGGATAATGCGAGGCGCTGTACAATATCTTGTACTTCGTTATCTTGACATTGACTGTGACGTAGGTCGAAAGTCGCACCACAAAAACAAGTGTCACACTCCGGAGCCTCAGGGATCTTGTCTAGTGGGTTGCGGGATAGAAAGTCAGCGTCCTGATGACTACGCCCGCTAAGATGTATGACTTCAAAATCATACTCTTGCAGTAGAATCGCCCAGCGCGCCAGTTTGGCCGTCAAGTCTCGTTTGCTGTGAAGACAGGTCAACGCTGAATTATCCGTCACGACAGTAAAATGGCGGCCATAAAGGTAAGGGCGAAATTTCTGCACCGACCAGAGAAGGTGTGGACATTCTAATTCAGATGAATGATTCCTCGCTTCTTGTTGTGTAAGCCTGCGACTTGCGTACGAAATTACTCTTTGAGTACCGCCTGGAAATTCTTGAAGTAGTACAGCTCCAAGTCCTTGTCCGCTAGCATCCGTGTGGAGAATGGTCTTTGACAAGAACGGGTCGAAGTGAGCAAGCACCGGGGCGTCTAGAAGGGCCATTTTTAGGTCTTGAAACGAGGACTGCTCTTCGTTGCCCCATCGCCATGGTACGTTCTTCCGGAGTAAGTAATTCAAGGGGGCAGCGCGGGTAGCAAAGTTAACAATAAAACGGCGGAAATATGACGCAAATCCCAAAAAATCTTCTGACGTCTTTGATAGTTGTTGGCGTCGGATATTCAAACAAAGCCTCAAGCTTCGAGGGATAAAGTTTAACGCCGTTTTTGTTTACCACATGTCTCAAGTATGTGATCTCTTTGAAGCCGAAAAAACACTTTTGGGGCTTCAGACGAAGGTTGGCATCACTTATGGCGTCAAGTACGAGTGAGAGTCTTCGACGATGTTCTTCAAAAGTGTTTGCGTAGATTACAACGTCGTCCAAATACATCAGCGCCATTGTCCACTTCAGATTGCCCAAAACTCGGTCCATGAGTCTTTGAAATGTCGCTGGGGCATTGCAAAGGCCAAAGGGAAGACGGTTGAATTGGTAGAGACCATCTGGTGTGATGAAGGCTGACTTTTCAGCGTCCCTTTTATCGAGTGGCACCTGCCGCTATCCCGACATCAAATCCAATGTTGTAAAGTATTCTGCTCCCTGCAGTCGGTCAAGGGTATCATCAGGACGTGGAAGAGGGTACACATCGAGCTTGGTTGTACTATTAAGCTTTCTGTAATCTACACAAAACCGCACAGTGCCATGTTTCTTTCTCACTAACACCACTGGCGATGACCATGGGCTCGTTGACGGACTCACCACACCGTGGTCGAGCATCTCATTCACTTGCTGTTTGATCGTTTCAAGCTCTGTTGGGGCTAGGCGTCGTAGTCGCTGATGTATTGGCCGGCTGTCACCGGTGTCAATGGTATGTGTTGCTTACGGTGTGCATCCAAGTTCGTCCGGACTCAGGGCGATGCAGTTTCGATGTGACAACAATACCCTCTTGATTTTCGTTTTCTGCTCGCAACACAATTCTGGTCCAAACTTAAATTGTTCCCACAGTAAAGAATTATCCTGACTGTAAAAATGGCACTCGTTATCTGACTCTAAAGAAATACTGGCAAGTATTAAGATCTTGTCCTTCGCGAACGGTTGGAGTACACCAATCTGTTTCCCTGGATTGAGAGTGATGTCGTTGGCACCTAGATTAACGACAAGAGCGACGAATTTTCTATTGGTACAAGCCACAAGTGTCCGGGCTGCAGCTAGTTCTTTCCCTGGTTTCGCACAGAGCCACGAGTCGAAAACAGCTTCACCGTAAACCTTTTTGTTGTTTACAGTCAGGCGTATCATTGAAGCAGTCTCGGCAGGTATTGTAGCAGAGTCTTTAACGCATACGTTTAATTCATCCGATAGCTGTAGTTGAGCGCATATGATGTTGGTATATTGGGAGAAAAACTTTAGAAATAGGTGCCACTTTTCAACGGCGACGAAAGAAAATGAGCGAACGAGGTACACAAGCCATACAAAAATACTTTCGCATCGTGGAATGCTGGCGTGTAATGTTTTCATGGGTGGATGCGGGGTTTTGGTGGCCTTGTTCTGTTCGGGGTTCAACTTAAAAAATCCGTTTTTCTGGCACCACTCATATCCCAGAATGATCGGAGAGACGGAATTCGACAAAATTACGAAGTCCACTAACGACGTCTCACCGAGCGCAGTGACCAGTAACTTCACTTGTCCACCGGTGTGAACTTTGACGCCGTTGGCTGTGAAAAGTTGTGGAGCAATCCGGGAGACATTGCAATCAGCCGGTACAAGCGTCGCGTCGATTATGTTAACCGCTGCTCCAGTATCGAGGAGATTTTCTTGGATTCCAATTCCTTGAATCTCCACTTTGGTAGTTGGAAGACCAGTAAAACTCCTTGAAAGAGAGACGAGGGGGACTTGGTCCTCTATACCCGATCCCGCCCCTGTGAATCGGGATATCCGTTTCCCGACGCGCTGTAACACTGCAGCCAAGTGTCCTTGTCGCCCGCATTGAAAACAGCGCCTCTTGGTGTTAACGCGTTGGTGACCTTCAGGTTGCTGGCGTGCTCCAGGCGTCTCCAGATGAGTAGTTGGCTGTAACTGTGCCGGGCAAGAAGCCTGGGCGTTTCTGTTGCCTTTTGAATGGCTGAGATCTCCAACGCCTTAGCCAAAGCCTCTCAAACTGTCTTTGGCCCTCCAAGTCGAACAAATTTTTGAACTTCAGTGTCCACAATGGCGTCGACGAAGGCAGTAGTGCTGTGAAAGTGAAAAGTGTCGGCGGAAACTCCCACAAATGATTTTCGCGCTAGGCAATCAACTTCCGTTGCCAGGACTTGGAGTGTTTCCCCCGGCTGTTGTCGACGGCAACGTAACTCGCCATAGCGGACGTGTTGTAGATGTTTGTCGCCAAAGCGGTCTTCAAGTGCCGCTACCAACGTTTGGTAGGTTAGAGCTCTTTCTTAAAGTTGGGCCAGTATCGCGCTGGCTGGTCCCTGTAGTTGTGCCGCAAGAACGTGAGTTGTTTCATCTTTGGACCATTGGTTTGCTTGAGCAACAATGTTAGCTTGCTCAAGGTAAAGGTCAAGTGGCCCGCTATCATCGAAAGGCTTCAGTTTCAAACGAAGGGAATTCGAGGTGGCCAAAAATGTGCGTACTGTTGCTGAGTCCGGTCCGATTCTGCGAGTCTCTCCTTTCCTCTAGCGCTATGATTCTTTGTCGAAAGTCTTCTTGTGCAGACGTAACGGGTTGCAGCTGCGCCTGAACCATAGCCGCCATCGTTGATTCGAAGCCCTGTCTCTGCTCCGCGAACAGATCCCTCAGTTGGGCGTAGGTAACTAGACCTTCAGTGTTGCTGGTGTCCTCGGGAGAAGGGGAAGGTTCGCCAGACTGGGCTTGTTGTCGTGTGAAAGGCATTTTCTTTTCGCAGATCCCACTTCTGACACCGAAATATTACAGATCGCTTTTTAGAGCGCAGCTCTTAGGCACCCGTTTCCGGCTTGAGGGGCGTCGCCAGCGGCGTCGCCGTCGGCGTAACCGCGCGGTGCATTCTGGGTGAATTTCCCCTCTAAATCTAGCGGAAAACTTTCCCCGCTAAATCTTGCGGAAAACTTTCCCCGCTAAATCTAGCGGGAAAATTTCCCGCTAAGTCTAGCGGAATGATTTCCCCGCTAAATCTAGCGGGAAATTTTCCCCGCTAAATCTAGCGGCAAAATTTTCCCGCTAAATCTAGCGGAATAATTTCCCCGCTAAATCTAGCGGAAATTTTCCCCCGCTAAATCTAGCGGGAAAATTTCCCCGCTAAATCTAGCGGAAACAATTTACCCGCTAAATCTAGCGGGAAAATTTCTCTGGGTGGTCACGTGACCGCTCTCGAGGCCACGTGACCCCCCACGTGGATCCCCCTACACCAAGGTCACGTGACCCCACCAAGGTCAAGCGACCTCGAGGGGTCACGTGACCCCACCCCCCCCCCGAGAACACGTGACCCTCAGTACCCTTTCCTCCTCCTCCTCCAGAGCTGCGCTCTAATTCGGTGTTACAGGAAGTTGTAAACGGCTTTCATTTTTTTTTTCGTTCCTGCCACTTCGTCCTTCTCCCCCCTACGGACCACTTCTTCCTCTTCTTTTTCTCCTTTTTGTCCCGCTCGTTGCACCTCAATGTCCTACTGCCACAATATATATATATGTATATATATATATGTATGTATATACACATATATATATATATATATATATATATATATATATATATATATATGTATATATATATATATATATATATATTGTCACGACTTTATGTGCAACACAAAAAGAGTTCGGCTTCGTGGAAAAACAAGAACTTTAACTTCTTCACTTCAGTGTCAAGTCCCAGCGGAGTAGATGAAAAGAATGTCCCAAAAAACAAAGCTCACAGTCACGCGATGGCACGAGTGCAAGACGCTCGTGCGACCGACCCGTGCGTCCGGTGTACGGCACTGCCCAATGTCACGTGCTTATCTTAATGCGATAGCCTGTGCCATCCAACGGTGTGTCTAGCGCGTGGCAGTGCCCTCCCCTTCCGATGAAGCATCGTCCCGATGCTTAAACAAAAATAAATGCAGAGTGAGAAGTGTCTATTGTCTGGCGTAGTAGGGCTTTAGCCGGACCACGTGGACGACCTCATCGCGTGCGGAGCGTCGGAAGGAAAGATGTCCACTATCCGGAATGACTTCGTATGTGCGGTCACTCAGGCGACGAAGAACCTTGTAGGGGCCGAAGTACTTTCGCAAAAGTTTTTCACTGAGTCCTCGACGCCGGATAGGTGTCCAAACCCATACTTGATCCCCCGGTCGAAATCGGACGTCCCGGCGGCGCAGGTTGTAGCGGCGGGCGTCGACGAGCTGCTGTCGGCGGATTCGTACTCTCGCCAGTTGACGAGCTTCTTCTGCACGTTGCGCGAAGATATCAGCGTCGGCATCCATCATGTCCGGGAAGTGAGGCAGCATGGCGTCCGACGTAGTAGTTGCCTCGCGTCCGTACACTAGTCGAAATGGCGTGAAATCCTTTGTTTCCTGTAGGGCCGTATTATACGCGAACGTGATGTAGGAAAGAATCTCATCCCATGTCCTGTGTTGGACGTCCACGTACATGCACAGCATATCGGCGATTGTCTTGCTGAGGCGCTCTGTGAGGCCGTTAGTTTGCGGGTGATATGCTGTAGTTTTTCTGTGAGTCGTCTGACTTAGCCTCATGACGTCTTGCGTGAGCTGAGCTGTGAATGCGGTACCACGATCTGTTATAACCACTTTTGGGGCGCCATGACGCAAGACGACGGTGTCGACGAACTTTGCCACCTCTAATGCGGTTCCTTGGGGGAGTGCGCGTGTCTCGGCGTACCGCGTCAGGTAGTCCGTCGCAACGATGATACATTTGTTACCTGAGGACGAGGTTGGGAAAGGGCCCAACAAGTCCATTCCGATTTGTTCAAATGGTGCTGACGGCGGGTCAATTGGTTGAAGAAGGCCTGCGGGTTTCACAGGCGGCGTCTTACGCCGCTGGCACTCGCGGCATGTCCTTACGTAATGGTGTACAGCAGCATACATTCGAGGCCAGTAGTACTTCTTACGGACTCTCGCGAGTGTGCGGGCAAAACCAAGGTGTCCCGACGTTGGCTCGTCGTGGCTGGCGTAAAGAATTTCGTCGCGAAGGGCGGTCGGAATGACAAGAACGTATGAAGCCGCGATTGGCTGGAAATTTTTCTTGTACAGAACACCGTCTTTTAAGCAGAAAGAACCTTGACTTCTAGAAAATGCTGTTGGTACAGGTGTATCACGGCCTTCCAGGTGCTCAATAAAAGCACGAAGCTCGGGGTCTGTTCGTTGCTGTTGGGCCATTATCGCAGTGTCAATAGCTCCGAGAAATGCGTCGTCCATTTCATCGGTTTGCGGAGCAGGGTCAACAGGAGCACGAGAGAGACAGTCCGCGTCGTTGTGTTTTCGCCCCGACTTGTGCACGGCGGTGATTTCGAATTCCTGAAGGCTCAGGCACGAGCGCGCGAGACGCCCGGAAGGGTCTTTGAGGGTGGCCAACCAGCATAGAGAATGGTGGTCGGTGACCACCTTGAAAGGCCTCCAAACGGTTACAGTTTAATTTTGGGTGGTGATTTTAATATAGATATGAGTTGTGCTACCGCTTGTCAAGTTGAGTTTTCTTCTTTGTTTCAATCTTACGGTTTTTCTAATGTGATCACGCATCCTACTCGAGTGACGTCACGCAGTGAAACGGTTCTTGACTTATTTATTACAAACATACCTCTGACCCGGATTACCGCGGATGTTGTGTGCTCTGATGTCAGTGATCATTTTCCAATTTATATCTTTTCTGATTTCGAAAACCTAGAAAAACCGTGTCATAATAGTGCATTTTTTTCTCCGGTTGTTAACGCGGAAACGCTAGATATGTTTAGACACCGTGTGGAATCTCAAAACTGGGACGGGATACTCTCAATGGATTCGGCCGATGAAGCGTATGATTGGTTTATTAATACATTTTGTCTATTATATAAAGAATGTTTTAAACTTCGAAAAATAACGCCACACAAAAAGTCTAGGAAACCGTGGATTACCAGAGATATACTAAAAATGATAACAAATAAAAACAAGCTTTATGAGCGTTTCGTGCGGACGAAAGACCTGGATGTGCTTAAAATGTTTAAAAAGTGTCGGAATGAAGTAACTAGTATGTTACATGGCCAAGAATCCGAGACATTCGGTTTAGTTCCATTCCGCGACGACATGTGGCGCCTAAGCCCCGAGCGAAATCACTTTTCCAATTTCCAATGTGCCCTCTGTTTCCGCCCGCACTGCCAATCTTATCTTCGAATCCGGAGAGGAGACATCGTAATGCAGTAAGGGCATAGCACTGATAACACGCTCAAGACAGCTCCGAACCTCGGAACCTCTCAAGGTCACAGCTGGGCGCGCCTAGCGCAGACGTGCAATGTGGAATTGCTTCTCCCGCAGTCAATGTGCATTCTAAAGTGATAAGCTAACGCTCAAGACTATTGCTCCACCGCTAAAAGCCAAATTTAAACCGAGCAAAGTTAAAGCTATACTTTGTCTCACCCTAGCATGGACTGGCCCCAAAGGCTGCTCTAGCGCGAGACGGTAGCCTTGATTGGCGTTCGCGCCACACGAGTCCTCGTGCAGCCGCCGAGGTGTCGTCGAAGCACGCCACCAACAATAGCCCATGCTAAGGTTAGACGAAGTATTGAAGCGCGAGCCGAATCCTCTGCGTTTTCCTACCTCGCACCTACAGTGTACTAGAATATTCTAGTACACTGTATCGCACCGGCGGTAGTGCATCGGACATAAGGTAAAACGATGCTAAAAGTGCTCTGTTTCAGGCTCGGCTTTCTCTTATCACTGGGGCCTGTTAGAGAGGGTCTTCTGGCTTAGGGCACCTTGGCTCAGGCTAAACTTTGTCTCACCTCAGCATGGACTATTGTTAGCCATGCATGCTAAAGGCGCGAGCCGTTTCCTTTGAATCACTCCTCGGTGGCTGCGAGAGCGCTCGGGCAGAAAATACTTCAGTCGAGTTTGTCAAGGCTAGCCGCTCGCGCTTGCACAACCTTTTCAGTAGTACTTCGCAGTCTCACGTTAACATGGACTAACCACGGAGGCTGCGCTAGCGTGAGACGGCAGCCCTGACTGCGTAGATTGGCATCCTCGCAGTACGAGTGCTCGCGCAGCTGCCGAGGCGTCATCCAAAGCAATTACCCCAGGCTTTTATTGCGCGTGGTTGCTAAAAAGACACAATTATAGCTTTGGCCGTGATACGGTGGAATATGCACGTCAGCTATTTATTTGTCTGTTTGTAAACAAGCTCACTATGGTGGGTGACAGCTCAAGAGTGCAGTGGAAGCTCCGCCTTCAGCGCGCGCTCCTTGCCTTCCGCCGCGCTTTGGCTGCGCGTGCACACTTGTGCTATCAAGGCCACAAAGCTCGTGCTGTAAGCGGAGCTTCCACTGCACTCTTGAGCTGTCACAGACTATGGAGTCCACTATTGGCGAACCCCTGCGCGCTTCCGGATTCGAACTTTTTTCCGTTTTGTTCCACGTCATTTTGCTTCCTGTACAGCTCGCAAGTACAAGGGTCGTTTGATAAGTTTGGTAAATTTATACGATGAACTATTCAATAGATGACACCATGGCTGGCAAGTGTCATTCTTCAAACTAACCCAGGCTAGCTTCCAGACGGGAGCGAAGCGCTGTTCATGTTTTACAGGCGGTTGAAGCGAACACTGTAGCGCTTGCCACAATGGAAAAAAAAAAAACAACCCTGTGCAATGATCAAGCACGTTTGTTTTAAAAATGTTAACGTCCAAGTATCAAAACCGAGTTGCATGAAGTTCATGGGGACCCTTATTCAACGTTGAAGGCTGTTTAGTTCTGGGTTCATTGGAGTAAACGTGGCAGAACGTTCCCTGAAGATGAAGCGCGCTCCGGACGCCGAGTTGAGGTCACCACGACGGATATTGTTGAATAAATTCATAATATAATAATTGGAGGACAGTCGAGTGAATGTGCACAAGACTGCTGAGACCATAGGCATCTCAAAATAACGTGTGCACAAAACCCTTTACAAAAAGCTGTGTGCGCGATGGGTACCAGCACCGCCTCCTAGATAAGAAGGCCGTAGTGCTGATAATTTTTCTCCACATAAAAAGGCCGATCGTGGGCCGTGATTGGACGCGAGGGCTGCGTCAGCGTCTCGTGTCTAATCAGAGAGACGGACGCAGCGCTCGTATCCAATCACCGCCAGCGATCGGCCTTCTTCTGTGACGAAAAATTATCAGCACTACGGCCTTGTGATCTAGGAGGTGTTGGTAACAGACCGTTCATTCACCAAGACAACGCGCTCTCCTACGAATTGACTGTGACAATGGCAAAATTGGAAGACTTGGGCTTCGAGTTGATTCTTCATCCACCCCATTCTTCTGATATGGCGTCGTGTGTTTTATTCGTGTTCCCGAACTTGAGAAATCTGACTCTGTCGAAAAAAGTTCTCCTCGAATGAGAATGTCATTACTCCCGTCAGTTCATATTTTCTAGCCTTTAAGAAAACCTCTTTTTCTGAGAGAAAGAAAATTTAGAAACTCGCTGGGTCAAGTGGATAGTCCTCAATGGGGACTATGTTGAGAAACGACATCAACCTTTTGTTCTAACAAAGCGTTTAACCAGCTTTTTTACCAAACTCATCAAACGACCCTTGCACGCACGTTCATATAAAGGTATAACTCGGAACACAAAGCACGCTTTGTATTAGAGATAGACAAATAAGCGCATTACCAGAAGTCTACTGGGGCGCGAAACACCCTGGCGCCCTTGTGATATCAACTCACGCCGAGCGCGATGAATAGCCGTCGTTAACCGCGATGAATAGCCGAAGACCAGATTGAAAACTTTATAGAAAAATAAATATAGGTAATATCAAAATGCTCTCCCGGAATATATAAGTAGGCATACAGAGGTACGTGATAGGCGAAGAATTAATCTTGTCAGACGATTTGTGTGGCTTCCTCAGTGAGGCGCAACTGCCCAAAAAACTCGGTCGAGTGCCGACATTTGTTGCGGGAGACCAGATTGAAAATTTTATAGAGAGATAAATAGAGGTAATATCAAAATGCTCTCCCGGAATATACAAATAGGCATACAGAGGTACGTGATAGGGGAAAACTTAATCTTGTCAGACGATTTGTGTGGCTTCCTGAGAGAGGCGCAACTGCCCAAAAAACTCGTTCGGACTTAGCCGCCACAGCGAACAGTGCCGACGTTTGTTGCGAGAGACCAGATTGAAAATTTTATAGAAAAATAAATATAGGTAATATCAAAATGCTCTCCCGGAATATACAAATAGGCATACAGAGGTACGTGATAGGGGAAAAATTAATCTTGTCAGACGATTTGTGTGGCTTCCTGAGAGAGGCGCAACTGCCCAAAAAACTCGTTCGGACTTAGCCGCCACAGCGAACAGTGCCGACGTTTGTTGCGAGAGACCAGATTGAAAATTTTATAGAAAAATAAATATAGGTAATATCAAAATGCTCTCCCGGAATATACAAATAGGCATACAGAGGTACGTGATAGGGGAAAAATTAATCTTGTCAGACGATTTGTGTGGCTTCCTGAGAGAGGCGCAACTGCCCAAAAAACTCGTTCGGACTTAGCCGCCACAGCGAACAGTGCCGACGTTTGTTGCGAGAGACCAGATTGAAAATTTTATAGAAAGATAAATATAGGTAATATCAAAATGCTCTCCCGGAATATATAAATAGGCATACAGAGGTACGCGATAGGCGAAGAATTAATCTTGTCAGACGATTTGTGTGGCTTCCTCAGTGAGGCGCAACTGCCCAAAAAACTCGTTCGAGTGCCGACATTTGTTGCGGGAGACCAGATTGAAAACTTTATAGAAAAATAAATATAGGTAATATCAAAATTCTCTCCCGGAATATACAAATAGGCATACAGAGGTACGTGATAGGAGAAAAATTAATCTTGTCAGACGATTTGTGTGGCTTCCTCATCGAGGCGCAACTGCCCAAAAAACTCGTTCGGACTTAGCCGCCACAGCGAACAGTGCCGACGTTTGTTGCGAGAGACCAGGTTGAAACATTTATAGAAAAATAATTATAGGTAATATCAAAAGGCTCTCCCGGAATATACAAATAGGCATACAGAGGTACGTGATAGGCGAAGAATTAATCTTGTCAGACAATTTGTGTGGCTTCCTGAGCGAGGGGTAACTACCCAAAAAAAAACTCGTTCGGACTTAGTCGCCGCAGCGAAGAGAGCCGACTTATTGTACAAGGGACGCGATTAAAAAGGTCACAGAAAAATAATTCTAATAATTATCAAAATTGTCTCCTGGAATGTGATGCTATACATACCGAGCTGTGCATGAAAATGCACAGCTCGGTATGTAAGCAATGCTTCTACACGTATTAAAGTTGAGGACGACGTATGGGACTACCTCTAAGACGACGTCGAGAGTAACATCTAGGACGACGTCTAGGACGACCTCAAGGACGTCATCTAGGAGGACGCGGAGGACGACCTTAACGACGACGTCTAGGATGATGTCGAGAACGATGCCTAGATGACGACGTCTAGGATGACGTCGAGAACGACGCCTAGATGACGACGTCTAGGATGACATCAAGAACGACGCCTAGAGGACGACGTCTAGGACGACCTCAAGGACGTCATCTAGAAGGATGCGGGGGACGACCTCAAGGACGACGTCTAGGATGACGTCGAGAACGATGCCTAGATGACGACGTCTAGGACGACGTCGAGAACGACGCCTAGAGGACGACGTCTAGGACGACCTCAAGGATGTCATCTAGGAGGACGCGGAGGACGACCTCAACGACGACGTCTAGGATGATGTCGAGAACGATGCCTAGATGACGACGTCTAGGATGACGTCGAGAACGACGCCTAGATGACGACGTCTAGGATGACATCAAGAACGACGCCTAGAGGACGACGTCTAGGACGACCTCAAGGACGTCATCTAGAAGGATGCGGGGGACGACCTCAAGGACGACGTCTAGGATGACGTCGAGAACGATGCCTAGATGACGACGTCTAGGACGACGTCGAGAACGACGCCTAGAGGACGACGTCTAGGACGACCTGAAGGACGTCATCTAGGAGGACGCGGAGGACGACCTCAACGACGACGTCTAGGATGATGTCGAGAACGATGCCTAGATGACGACGTCTAGGATGACGTCGAGAACGACGCCTAGATGACGACGTCTAGGATGACATCAAGAACGACGCCTAGAGGACGACGTCTAGGACGACCTCAAGGACGTCATCTAGAAGGATGCGGGGGACGACCTCAAGGACGACGTCTAGGATGACGTCGAGAACGATGCCTAGATGACGACGTCTAGGACGACGTCGAGAACGACGCCTAGAGGACGACGTCTAGGACGACCTGAAGGACGTCATCTAGGAGGACGCGGAGGACGACCTCAACGACGACGTCTAGGATGATGTCGAGAACGATGCCTAGATGACGACGTCTAGGATGACGTCGAGAACGACGCCTAGATGACGACGTCTAGGATGACATCAAGAACGACGCCTAGAGGACGACGTCTAGGACGACCTCAAGGACGTCATCTAGAAGGATGCGGGGGACGACCTCAACGACGACGTCTAGGATGATGTCGAGAACGATGCCTAGATGACGACGTCTAGGATGACGTCAAGAACGACGCCTAGATGACGACGTCTAGGATGGCATCAAGAACGACGCCTAGAGGACGACGTCTAGGACGACCTCAAGGACGTCATCTAGAAGAATGCGGGGGACGACCTCAAGGACGACGTCTAGGATGACGTCGAGAACGATGCCTAGATGACGACGTCTAGGACGACGTCGAGAACGACGCCTAGAGGACGACGTCTAGGACGACCTCAAGGACGTCATCTAGGAGGACGCGGAGGACGACCTCAACGATGACGTCTAGGATGATGTCGAGAACGACGCCGAGATGACGACGTCTAGGATGACATCAAGAACGACGCCTAGAGGACGACGTCTAGGACGACCTCAAGGACGTCATCTAGAAGGATGCGGGGGACGACCTCAAGGACGACGTCTAGGATGACGTCGAGAACGATGCCTAGATGACGACGTCTAGGACGACGTCGAGAACGACGCCTAGAGGACGACGTCTAGGACGACCTCAAGGACGTCATCTAGAAGGATGCGGGGGACGACTTCAACGACGACGTCTAGGATGATGTCGAGAACGATGCCTAGATGACGACGTCTAGGATGACGTCCAGAACGACGCCTAGATGACGACGTCTAGGATGGCATCAAGAACGACGCCTAGAGGACGACGTCTAGGACGACCTCAAGGACGTCATCTAGAAGGATGCGGGGGACGACCTCAAGGACGACGTCTAGGATGACGTCGAGAACGATGCCTAGATGACGACGTCTAGGACGACGTCGAGAACGACGCTTAGAGGACGACGTCTAGGACGACCTCAAGGACGTCGTCTAGGAGGACGCGGAGGACGACCTCAACGACGACGTCTAGGATGATGTCGAGAACGGCGCCTAGATGACGACGTCTAGGATGACATCAAGAACGACGCCTAGAGGACGACGTCTAGGACGACCTCAAGGACGTCATCTAGAAGGATGCGGGGGACGACCTCAAGGACGACGTCTAGGATGACGTCGAGAACGATGCCTAGATGACGACATCTAGGACGACGTCGAGAATGACGCCTAGAGGACGACGTCTAGGACGACGTCGAGAACGACGCCTAGAGGACGACGTCTAGGACGACCTCAAGGACGTCATCTAGAAGGATGCGGGGGACGACTTCAACGACGACGTCTAGGATGATGTCGAGAACGATGCCTAGATGACGACGTCTAGGATGACGTCAAGAACGACGCCTAGATGACGACGTCTAGGATGGCATCAAGAACGACGCCTAGAGGACGACGTCTAGGACGACCTCAAGGACGTCATCTAGAAGGATGCGGGGGACGACCTCAAGGACGACGTCTAGGATGACGTCGAGAACGATGCCTAGATGACGACGTCTAGGACGACGTCGAGAACGACGCTTAGAGGACGACGTCTAGGACGACCTCAAGGACGTCGTCTAGGAGGACGCGGAGGACGACCTCAACGACGACGTCTAGGATGATGTCGAGAACGGCGCCTAGATGACGACGTCTAGGATGACATCAAGAACGACGCCTAAAGGACGACGTCTAGGACGACCTCAAGGACGTCATCTAGAAGGATGCGGGGGACGACCTCAAGGACGACGTCTAGGATGACGTCGAGAACGATGCCTAGATGACGACATCTAGGACGACGTCGAGAATGACGCCTAGAGGACGACGTCTAGGACGACCTCAAGGACGTCATCTAGGAGGACGCGGAGGACGACCTCAACGACGACGTCTAGGGTGATGTCGAGAACGATGCCTAGATGACGACGTCTAGGATGACGTCGAGAACGACGCCTAGATGACGACGTCTAGGATGACATCAAGAACGACGCCTAGAGGACGACGTCTAGGACGACCTCAAGGACGTCATCTAGAAGGATGCGGGGGACGACCTCAAGGACGACGTCTAGGATGACGTCGAGAACGATGCCTAGATGACGACGTTTAGGACGACGTCGAGAACGGCGCCTAGAGGACGACGTCTAGGACGACCTCAAGGACGTCATCTAGAAGGATGCGGGGGACGACCTCAACGACGACGTCTAGGATGATGTCGAGAACGATGCCTAGATGACGACGTCTAGGATGACGTCGAGAACGACGCCTAGATGACGACGTCTAGGATGGCATCAAGAACGACGCCTAGAGGACGACGTCTAGGACGACCTCAAGGACGTCATCTAGAAGGATGCGGGGGACGACCTCAAGGACGACGTCTAGGATGACGTCGAGAACGATGCCTTGATGACGACGTCTAGGACGACGTCGAGAACGACGCCTAGAGGACGACGTCTAGGACGACCTCAAGGACGTCATCTAGGAGGACGCGGAGGACGACCTCAACGACGACGTCTAGGATGATGTCGAGAACGATGCCTAGATGACGACGTCTAGGATGACGTCGAGAACGACGCCTAGATGACGACGTCTAGGATGACATCAAGAACGACGCCTAGAGGACGACGTCTAGGACGACCTCAAGGACGTCATCTAGAAGGATGCGGGGGACGACCTCAAGGACGACGTCTAGGATGACGTCGAGAACGTTGCCTAGATGACGACGTCTAGGACGACGTCTAAAGGACGACGTCTAGGACGACCTCAAGGATGTCATCTAGGAGGACGTGGAGGACGACCTCAACGACGACGTCTAGGATGATGTCGAGAACGATGCCTAGATGACGACGTCTAGGATGACGTCGAGAACGACGCCTAGATGACGACGTCTAGGATGACATCAAGAACGACGCCTAGAGGACGACGTCTAGGACGACCTCAAGGACGTCATCTAGAAGGATGCGGGGGACGACCTCAAGGACGACGTCTAGGATGACGTCGAGAACGATGCCTAGATGACGACGTCTAGGACGACGTCGAGAACGACGCCTAGAGGACGACGTCTAGGACGACCTGAAGGACGTCATCTAGGAGGACGCGGAGGACGACCTCAACGACGACGTCTAGGATGATGTCGAGAACGATGCCTAGATGACGACGTCTAGGATGACATCGAGAACGACGCCTAGATGACGACGTCTAGGATGACATCAAGAACGACGCCTAGAGGACGACGTCTAGGACGACCTCAAGGACGTCATCTAGAAGGATGCGGGGGACGACCTCAAGGACGACGTCTAGGATGACGTCGAGAACGATGCCTAGATGACGACGTCTAGGACGACGTCGAGAACGACGCCTAGAGGACGACGTCTAGGACGACCTGAAGGACGTCATCTAGGAGGACGCGGAGGACGACCTCAACGACGACGTCTAGGATGATGTCGAGAACGATGCCTAGATGACGACGTCTAGGATGACGTCGAGAACGACGCCTAGATGACGACGTCTAGGATGACATCAAGAACGACGCCTAGAGGACGACGTCTAGGACGACCTCAAGGACGTCATCTAGAAGGATGCGGGGGACGACCTCAACGACGACGTCTAGGATGATGTCGAGAACGATGCCTAGATGACGACGTCTAGGATGACGTCAAGAACGACGCCTAGATGACGACGTCTAGGATGGCATCAAGAACGACGCCTAGAGGACGACGTCTAGGACGACCTCAAGGACGTCATCTAGAAGAATGCGGGGGACGACCTCAAGGACGACGTCTAGGATGACGTCGAGAACGATGCCTAGATGACGACGTCTAGGACGACGTCGAGAACGACGCCTAGAGGACGACGTCTAGGACGACCTCAAGGACGTCATCTAGGAGGACGCGGAGGACGACCTCAACGATGACGTCTAGGATGATGTCGAGAACGACGCCGAGATGACGACGTCTAGGATGACATCAAGAACGACGCCTAGAGGACGACGTCTAGGACGACCTCAAGGACGTCATCTAGAAGGATGCGGGGGACGACCTCAAGGACGACGTCTAGGATGACGTCGAGAACGATGCCTAGATGACGACGTCTAGGACGACGTCGAGAACGACGCCTAGAGGACGACGTCTAGGACGACCTCAAGGACGTCATCTAGAAGGATGCGGGGGACGACTTCAACGACGACGTCTAGGATGATGTCGAGAACGATGCCTAGATGACGACGTCTAGGATGACGTCAAGAACGACGCCTAGATGACGACGTCTAGGATGGCATCAAGAACGACGCCTAGAGGACGACGTCTAGGACGACCTCAAGGACGTCATCTAGAAGGATGCGGGGGACGACCTCAAGGACGACGTCTAGGATGACGTCGAGAACGATGCCTAGATGACGACGTCTAGGACGACGTCGAGAACGACGCTTAGAGGACGACGTCTAGGACGACCTCAAGGACGTCGTCTAGGAGGACGCGGAGGACGACCTCAACGACGACGTCTAGGATGATGTCGAGAACGGCGCCTAGATGACGACGTCTAGGATGACATCAAGAACGACGCCTAGAGGACGACGTCTAGGACGACCTCAAGGACGTCATCTAGAAGGATGCGGGGGACGACCTGAAGGACGACGTCTAGGATGACGTCGAGAACGATGCCTAGATGACGACATCTAGGACGACGTCGAGAATGACGCCTAGAGGACGACGTCTAGGACGACGTCGAGAACGACGCCTAGAGGACGACGTCTAGGACGACCTCAAGGACGTCATCTAGAAGGATGCGGGGGACGACTTCAACGACGACGTCTAGGATGATGTCGAGAACGATGCCTAGATGACGACGTCTAGGATGACGTCAAGAACGACGCCTAGATGACGACGTCTAGATGGCATCAAGAACGACGCCTAGAGGACGACGTCTAGGACGACCTCAAGGACGTCATCTAGAAGGATGCGGGGGACGACCTCAAGGACGACGTCTAGGATGACGTCGAGAACGATGCCTAGATGACGACGTCTAGGACGACGTCGAGAACGACGCTTAGAGGACGACGTCTAGGACGACCTCAAGGACGTCGTCTAGGAGGACGCGGAGGACGACCTCAACGACGACGTCTAGGATGATGTCGAGAACGGCGCCTAGATGACGACGTCTAGGATGACATCAAGAACGACGCCTAAAGGACGACGTCTAGGACGACCTCAAGGACGTCATCTAGAAGGATGCGGGGGACGACCTCAAGGACGACGTCTAGGATGACGTCGAGAACGATGCCTAGATGACGACATCTAGGACGACGTCGAGAATGACGCCTAGAGGACGACGTCTAGGACGACCTCAAGGACGTCATCTAGGAGGACGCGGAGGACGACCTCAACGACGACGTCTAGGGTGATGTCGAGAACGATGCCTAGATGACGACGTCTAGGATGACGTCGAGAACGACGCCTAGATGACGACGTCTAGGATGACATCAAGAACGACGCCTAGAGGTCGACGTCTAGGACGACCTCAAGGACGTCATCTAGAAGGATGCGGGGGACGACCTCAAGGACGACGTCTAGGATGACGTCGAGAACGATGCCTAGATGACGACGTTTAGGACGACGTCGAGAACGGCGCCTAGAGGACGACGTCTAGGACGACCTCAAGGACGTCATCTAGAAGGATGCGGGGGACGACCTCAACGACGACGTCTAGGATGATGTCGAGAACGATGCCTAGATGACGACGTCTAGGATGACGTCGAGAACGACGCCTAGATGACGACGTCTAGGATGGCATCAAGAACGACGCCTAGAGGACGACGTCTAGGACGACCTCAAGGACGTCATCTAGAAGGATGCGGGGGACGACCTCAAGGACGACGTCTAGGATGACGTCGAGAACGATGCCTTGATGACGACGTCTAGGACGACGTCGAGAACGACGCCTAGAGGACGACGTCTAGGACGACCTCAAGGACGTCATCTAGGAGGACGCGGAGGACGACCTCAACGACGACGTCTAGGATGATGTCGAGAACGACGCCTAGATGACGACGTCTAGGATGACGTCGAGAACGATGCCTAGATGACGACGTTTAGGACGACGTCGAGAACGACGCCTAGAGGACGACGTCTAGGACGACCTCAAGGACGTCATCTAGAAGGATGCGGGGGACGACCTCAACGACGACGTCTAGGATGATGTCGAGAACGATGCCTAGATGACGACGTCTAGGATGACGTCGAGAACGACGCCTAGATGACGACGTCTAGGATGGCATCAAGAACGACGCCTAGAGGACGACGTCTAGGACGACCTCAAGGACGTCATCTAGAAGGATGCGGGGGACGACCTCAAGGACGACGTCTAAGATGACGTCGAGAACGATGCCTAGATGACGACGTCTAGGACGACGTCGAGAACGACGCCTAGAGGACGACGTCTAGGACGACCTCAAGGACGTCATCTAGGAGGACGCGGAGGACGACCTCAACGACGACGTCTAGGATGATGTCGAGAACGGCGCCTAGATGACGACGTCTAGGATGACATCAAGAACGACGCCTAGAGGACGACGTCTAGGACGACCTCAAGGACGTCATCTAGAAGGATGCGGGGGACGACCTCAAGGACGACGTCTAGGATGACGTCGAGAACGATGCCTAGATGACGACGTCTAGGACGACGTCGAGAACGACGCCTAGAGGACGACGTCTAGGAGGACCTCAAGGACGTCATCTAGGAGGACGCGGAGGACGACCTCAACGACGACGTCTAGGATGATGTCGAGAACGATGCCTAGATGACGACGTCTAGGATGACGTCGAGAACGACGCCTAGATGACGACGTCTAGGATGGCATCAAGAACGACGCCTAGAGAACGACGTCTAGGACGACCTCAAGGACGTCATCTAGAAGGATGCGGGGGACGACCTCAAGGACGACGTCTAGGATGACGTCGAGAACGATGCCTAGATGACGACGTCTAGGACGACGTCGAGAACGACGCCTAGAGGACGACGTCTAGGACGACCTCAAGGACGACCTCAAGGGAACTTCAAGGACGATGCCTTGAGGACGACGTCCAGGACGACCTCAAAGTACCGGTAGACGACGTTAGACCTCAAAGCATAATGTTAGACCTAACGTCGTGCCGGCGCATACACGTCAAACATCTGCGTGTACCGGTTGACGACGTTAGACCTCAAAGCGTGACGTTGTACCTAACGTTAGGCCTGACGTCGGCCCAGCGCATACCCGCCCCACCCCCTCCCCCATACCACTGCGCCGCCAGCAGTTCGGCTGGCTCCTCGGCTAAGATGACCCCGTTGCTATGGAGCCACATGGCGCGTCGCACCCAATGGGAATTTAGGTGAAGTCTTTCGCCGGGTTCACTCCAAGGGAATGCCTTCGCATTAATACATATTTAATCTATTGAAATAGTAAATATTCGCGAAAAGTTTTGAACGGGAACTTCGTGCTGGCCGATCCATGTTTTCACGCTATTGCAAGCTCTCGATTATCACGGAAGTTTAGACCTCGATAACTCAAAATTGAACGTGAATTTCAAAATGCTCTCCTGGAATCGATTAAAGCTAAGATTAATAAAATAATGTTATTTCACCTCAAGTGTGTGTGGCGCTAAGATTTTCTTCCTGGGAAGTGAATGTCATGGTCTCTTTTTTAATGGGGGTCTATGGGAACCGGTTCATTGATTCAGGAAGAAAATATAATGGTCGTGTGGCATTGAATTTCTTAAAATAGGCAGGCTATTAGGTCAATATTACAATCCTCCGAGTGCAAAAAAATTGGCGGGTTCTTTACTGAGTTACAAAAATATAAATTGTTTTGCCCATTGAGTTAAGCTGGGGCGCTGATGTGACTGCCAAGAGATGGCGCAAGTTGTAAGCAGCGGCGTGTCCCGGATTCCTGGGGTTGAAGAAAAGCAAAAAGTGCATATTACTATAAAATGTTTTATAATGAAAATAGAAGTGACGTTATCTGGAAAAAAGTTAATAATATCCTAAATCGTAACGGTAAAGCAAACGCTACCAAAGAACTTGTAATAAATGGTAGAACTTTCAGTGGAGTAGAGTTAGCAAATAAATTTAATGACTATCTTGCGAATCTATTTTCCCCTGTTCAGTTACAAAGTGGTGATCTTTGTTTAACTCAACGCATAGCAGAAAACTGCTTCTTATTTCCTACTGATGAGTGTGAAGTACGTTCGGTGTTTTTAAACCTCAAAAACAGTAAATGTGTTGATTTTAATGGTATACAGTTGCAGCCGGTAAAATATGTGATTGACATCATTACGCCGTACCTCACACATATTTTTAATTTGTCGCTCTCGACTGGCGTTTTTCCAAAGGGTATGCAGATTGCGAAGGTGTCTGTTTTATATAAGTCTGGAGATAGAAATGACATGTCCAATTACAGACCAATTTCAGTCTTACCCGTTTTTTCTAAGGGCTTAGAGAAGATTATACACGCTAGACTTAACAACTTTTGTGAAAAAAATTCGATATTTACTGATTTTCAATATGGCTTTCGGAAAGGCCGCTCTACTGAACTAGCTCTTCTACAGCAAAAAGAAATTGTTCTAAATAATATAGAAAACAAACTCTTAATGTTGGGGATATTTATCGATTTTTCAAAAGCTTTCGACCGGATAAATCATAAAATTCTATTCAAAAATTAAATTTCTATGGCATTCGAGGGCATTCTCTTGTTTTAATTGAAAGTTACTTAAGCGGTCGGATGCAAACAGTTGAAATTAATGGTTTTTCTTCTATGCTGAAAGCAGTCCGAACAGGGGTACCTCAAGGTAGTGTCTTGGGGCCACTGCTTTTTAATTTATTTATAAATGATGTAGTCGCTATTGCAAGTAACGCCTCATTTGTCATGTATGCCGACGATACTAGTATTTTTTCAGGGAACAATATTGATATAATGATAGCCGATGCAAACACATGTCTGCAAAAGCTTAGTTCATGGACTGTCTCAAATTCCCTAAAAATAAATGAAACCAAAACAAAAGCCGTTATCTTTAAATCAAAGGGTAGAGTGTGCAATCCTAATGTAAAGTTAATGTTGAATTCTTCGGAAATTGAATTTGCAAGCACTGTTAAAACTTTAGGCATAAGTTTTCATGAACATATGTTATGGGACTCCAAAATCTTACACTTAAGCTTTCAAATATGGTAGGAATTCTATATAAGCATCGCCATACATTACCATCTAGTATTAAACTCTTAATTTATAATGCATTGTTCCATTCTGGTATATCCTACTGTAACCTGGTGTGGGCAACCACGACCAGTGCAAACCTTAATAAACTTTTTTTATTGCAGAAGAGAGCAATTCGAGTCGTAGCCAATGCGTCGTATTACGCACACACCGATCCACTTTTCTGTAAGCATAAAGTAATAAAAATACAAGAATATTACAAATATAAGCTTGCGACAGTATACGCGGCATCCCTTAAGTATTTTAACCACCCATTACTGCGGTTTTCTAGACTAAGTGTTAAAAATACGGTATACGGAGTACGTAGCGCCGGGTCCCTGAGAGTACCTCGTCCTAGAACAAATTATGGGCTTCAAATGTTACAGCATACATTGCCAACATTACTGAACTTTTTAAGAGACCACCATGTCTGTCTTGATGCACTAAATAAGAAAACAATACGCACAATATTCACTTCTAACTTTTAAACTTTTTTCTCCTTCATAGAACTGCCTGTTTTGTTTTTTCGCCTTTAAAATGTTTCTGTAAACGTTTCCTCTCTGCCGATCTGCCGATAGGGGGCAGGGGCTTTGTCAAGCTGCACATTTTGCAGCTTTTTTCCCTGTCTCCGTCACCCTTATGTAAAAATGGGAGTAAATAAAAAAATGAATTGAATTGAAAAAATGAATAAAGGTAGGGGCAAAACTTGATGGTGGCCCAAATGATTGCGAGACACTCTTTTTCCGTGGTCGAATAGTTAGTCTCTGCTTTGGACAGTGAGCGGCTGGCATACGCAATCACCCGTTCGACTCCATCTTGCCACTGGACTAAAACAGCTCCGAGGCCAACGTTGCTAGCATCAGTGTGGATCTCGGTCTCTGCGAGCTCGTCGAAGTGTGCGAGAACTGGTGCCGACTGCAGGCGACCTTGAAGCTCTTCAAAAGCACACTGCTGCTCTTCCGTCCACGTAAACGGGACATCGTCACGCGTGAGTCGAGTGAGCGGTTCGGCGATTTTGGAAAATTGCTCCACAAAGCGTCTATAATAGGCGCACAGTCCCAGAAACTGTCGTACGGTCTTCTTGTCGGTGGGAGCAGGGAACAATGCGACGGCAGAAGTCTTCTCAGGGTCGGGCAGAACGCCTTCTGCGCTCACGACGTGGCCTAGGAATTTGAGCTCTTTGAATGCGAAATGGCACTTTTCCGGCTTAAGTGTGAGGCCAGCGGTCCTTATGGCTTGCAGTACAGCTTCTAGTCAATTCAGGTGTTGTTCAAAGCTCGTGGAAAACACTACGGCATCGTCTAAGTACACAAGGCATGTTTGCCACTTGAGGTTGGCAAGAACACTATCCATCATCCGCTGGAATGTGGCCGGCGCCGAGCATAGTTCAAACGGAAGGACCTTAAACTCATAAAGACCATCGGGCGTAATGAAAGCGGTCTTCTCTCGGTCTCTTTCATCAACTTCGATCTGCCAATAACCTGTTTTGAGATCCATCGATGAGAAGTACTTAGCACCACGCACCCTGTCCAGAGTATCATCTATGCGGGGCAGCGGGTATACATCCTTCTTGGTGACCGTGTTTAGCTTACGGTAGTCTACGCAAAATCGTAGTGTACCATCTTTTTTTCTGACAAGCACAACAGGCGATGCCCAGGGACTTTTTGATGGCTGTATAACGTCGTCATGGAGCATTTCTTCGACCTGTTGCCGTATCGTTTCTCGTTCCTTATGCGAGACCCTGTACGGTGGCTGTCGTTTCGGCGTTGTTGCTTCATCCGTGATGATCCGATGTTTGGCGACAGTCGTCCGGCGCACCTTCGATGACGATGAAAAACAGTCATTATACCTATGTAAAAGATCCAGCAGATGTTCCTTTTCTTTTTCTGGGAGCTCACGATTAACGTCAAATGTTCTTGTGGAGGTTGTCGTTATCTTGCCTGGCAGTGAAGCTTGTAGTGAAAAGGACCCACTGACATCAGCGACGTCCTCAAGGTAGGCGATGGTAGTTTCACGGGAAATGTGCTGGTGTTCGGAGCGAAAGTTCGTAAGTAATAACTCAGTTTGTCCGTCGTGGAGATGAACGAGACCCCTGGCTATGCAGATTCCCCGTTCCAGCAGAAGAGAAGAGTTCGCCTCGGCGATTCCTGAAGAGGCAGTCTCGTCGGTTCTTACAGTCACGAGCATGCTGCTACATGGCGGGAGACAAACGTGGTCATCCGTTACTCGGAGTGGAGAACGCCGTAGTGTTGAATTCTCCTCTTCAACGCATCGTGCAGTGGAGAATGTGATCATTTGCCTACGTAGGTCTATGATTGCGCCGTTCTCTCCGAGGAAGTACATTCCGAGTATAACTTTTCTTGAACACTCCTTGAGAACGACAAAACTGGCGATGAACGTAATTCCTCGTATCTGGATTCTTGCTGTGCACCTGCCGAGCGGTGTAATTAAATGACCTCCAGCCGTGCGGATTTGTGGCCCCTCCCAGACAGTCATAACTTTCTTCAGTCGAGCGGCAAGATTCCCACTTAACACGGAATAATCGGCGCCCGTGTCGACCAGCGCAGTCACTTCGTGTCCGTCGATAACCAGGGGGAGGTCGGAGGTAGTTAGTTGATCGTCGCCCTACGGTGTCTCCATGTCGTCGTCTTGTGCGTCTCGCGTCGTTGGAGGGTCTTCTCGGATTCGGCGGCAAGCAACTTCACCTCCCGAAGTCGCCACCTTTAGTTTCCCCGGCGTGGACTTGGCGACCGTGCCCTGGGAGCGTCAGGGGAGGAGCGGCGTCCAGAATACTCGTGACGTCTCGGTGACGGAGACCTAGACTGGCGTCGATCAGCTGAAGCACCAGCCGGTCGGTTGAAGTAGTCCTCGATTTCGGGTGGTCGCTGGTCGTAGCGCGGGCGGGGAGCATCAGGTGAGAAGCCTCGAAGTCCCATTTGGCGGTATGGGCACTGTCGGTACACGAGCCCTGCTTCGCCACAGTGGTAGCAGAGCGGCCTGTGATCTGATGTGCGCCAAACCTCGGTCTTCCTTGTCGGCGGGCGCTGTTCGCTAGGGCGTCGAGTGAACTGCCGTGTTGGCCGCGGATAAGGCGGAGCTTGCCTGGAGAAGTCAATGAGTGGTGCGGAATTCCTCACGGCGGCAGCGTATGACAGAGTGCGCTGTTCCGAGGCTTCCTCCCGTACTGGTGTTATGCCAAGGGCGTTTTGAACTTCTTCCCGGATGATTGCTGACACAGGGGCGACGGTGGGTTGAAGTACCGGCGTCTGTAACTTTTGAAGTTCCTCACGGACGACACCTCGAATGAGCTCACGAAGGACGTCGCTGGTGCTACCGAAAGCCGTTACTAGATGGTCTTGCGAGGCAGTCGGCAACTGGTGTTCGTACAGCCGGGAGCGCATCTGTAGCGTTTTCTCGATTGTAGATGCCTCTGCGACAAACTCAGCCACCGTCGAAGGAGGATTCCTCACGAGGCCTCCGAAAAGGTCTTGCTTGACGCCTTTCATCAGGTGCCGCACCTTCTTTTCTTCGGTCATGATCGGGTTGGCACGACGGAAGAGGCGAATCATCTCTTCTACGTACGCGACGACGCCCTCATTGGGGTGCTGCGTTCTTGCCTGAAGCAACTGCTCAGCCCTCTCCTTGCGCTGTGCGTTGGCGAAGGTCCGCAGAAGCTGGGACTTGAATTCGTCCCATGACGTAAAGCTTGTTTCTCGGTTTTCAAACCAAACGCGGGCTGCGTCCTCAAGCGAGAAGTAAACGTTCCCTAACTTCAACGAATCGTCCCAGCCGTTTAGTATCGCTACCCGATCAAAATGCTCGACCCAGTCTTCCGCGTCTTCGTAAAGGTCCCCGTGGAAAGCCTTCGGTGTTCGTGGAACCTGGAAGACTATTTGACTCGGGGCAGCAGGGGAAGACATGATCCCGGTGCCTGAGGTCTCGGTTCTTGCTGAAGCCTTGTCCGAAAGAAGCCCGAACTCCGCTGGTAGGCCTTGCTGTCGTCGGCTTAAGCGAACGTCGGTGCTTAACGACGTGCTTCCTTCGATGTGGGCGTCCCTAGCTGGGCTGGGGTCACGGGTGTTCGAGGATGTACTAGACGCGAGCATGTGGAGGACATTACCCCGCACCTCCACCACTTCATGTCACGACATTATGTGCAACACAAAAAGAGTTCGGCTTCGTGGAAAAACAAGAACTTTAACTTCTTCACTTCAGTGTCAAGTCCCAGCGGAGTAGATGAAAAGAATGTCCCAAAAAACAAAGCTCACAGTCACGCGATGGCACGAGCGCAAGACGCTCGTGCGACCGGCCCGTGCGTCTGGTGTGCGGCACTGCCCAATGTCACGTGCTTATCTTAATGCGATAAAAAAAAAAATTGGGTTGTGTGTGTGTTTATACAGCCTAGAACTTGGTCTGCCTCACAGGGGCGACGAGTCTCCCAGCTGTAGATGAGAAATTTAGCCAGTGCGGTACAGCCGCTAGCCTGGGGTCTTTAACGTGCATCACGCAGTAGTGATACACGACCGCACGCCGGTACGATGCTCATCCAGATCGAAACGGGCAGGGGTGGGGCTCGAACCCAGGATCCCTGGGTTCTGCAGCGCGAGTTTTCGCTCCACGTGCTCCGAGCTGGTGTGCGCTAGACCACTCGGCCACCGATCCCCCCTTATTGCGATAGCCTGTGCCATCCGCCGGTGTGTCTAGCGCGTGGCAATATATATATATATATGTGCGTGTATATATATATTTTGAACTTGATATTTTACTAAATGGTACAATCTAGTGCCACTAAATAAGCTAGGCTTCAGAGTAACGACACTTGGCCATTTTGTGTCGTAAAATCATGGTTGCCAGTTATTTGAAGCTTTATCTGAAATCACAGGAAACACTTTTCCGCTCTCTACAAATGTTTCAACAGTTCGTGACAGAGCAAATCAATATTACATGAGCTTCCTAACACCGCATCTAATGCTGAGGAAGTCGCACTTTTGAATCATGACGATCGGCAGTTGCGTCTGCTCTGCATACAAGCCAAAATGGCCGCGCCCACAATAATGTCGGGGAACGGAGTGCCTATACTCTAAGCGCACTCATTCAGTGGCTCTAGCACAATCTTTGTCATTTCTTATCATGGCCGCATGACAAGGCTGTTACACACTCTTAAAAAAAGCTAGTAAAAAGCTGGTAACTACAGCAGTTACTAACTTTTTGTTACCGTTACAACCTTTTTACTAGCTATTTACTACCCCAGAGCAGGCATGTGCGTAACACGTTATTAGTAACGAGTTACTTCTTCATTGTTACTTTTTTCGGAAACGAGAAACCTTTTTTGTAACGACTTCCGTACTCAGTTACTTTGAAGTGTAAGTAACGGGTAACGGAATTTCGTTACTTTTGAGGAGTAACGTGTACAACAACGTTTAAACAACCTCGTTGTTTTTCTTACTTGAGTATGCGTCCAGTGCTTTGAAGGCTAATGGGCAGCCCGAAAAACAATTAAACAGTATAACAGTATAGCAACGTTTATCGCTTAAAAGGAAGCTGCAGCACTTCTTGAAAAGAAAACGAGATAGAGGTGAATTCTGACGTATAATTATCCCGTGAATCTGAATGTCACGTTAGTTTTTCCCGAAGATATTAGTAGCGAGGTGTTTTGGTGGCACCTTCCTATGGTCCTCTCTCATGACGTCATTACCTTGCGAACAACAAGTTCGATGGTGTTTGTAATCAGGAAGATAGAAGCTTTAAATCACTGCGCTCTGAAACCAACCCTGCCAAAACCATCAAAACTGAAGTTCTTACATTACCCTTAGTTCTGTCGCTGAGGAAGCCTTGGCTGGCGTCATAGTCAGCATTTGACCAACCGTGGAATGCCGGCCACAGCGACGGTTTCCATCGCACACGTCGCCAATAACTAAACGCGAGAAAAAACGAAAAACCTCGGACCAGTCGTGACGTCACACATCTTTGGGCTGCCAAGCGCGTGTCGCTCGTGTAGGCAGCGCGTGCAATTGCAAGCTTGCCAGGGGTGCTATGTTGCGCTTTTTGCACTCCCAGGAGACTTGGAAGAAGGAAGTGACGTCAACGACTAAAGCAAACGCAGATTGCATGTTGACAGAAGAAAACAAAACCAACATCCGATCTGCATTTGCTGCGTTGTTGCCGTCACTTCCTTCTCCCTAGTCTCCTGGGAGTTCAAAACGTGGAACATAACCCCCCAGGTATTCGCGGCGAGAAGCTCGCTAGGGGCGCTTCTGTTTTCCCCAATCTAGTGTGCCTCCATACACAGCACGGCGGAAGAAACATTTATTTGGTGACTCTCTGTTCGAAACGGTGACCACATTATGTTCGGCGCACTGAGCGCTTCACTCGCACAGGGGCAGATGGCGCCCAAGTATCGGATCCCACGGATCCCTCTAGGAAGCCTTCATACCCTTTTGCCACGTCTTTCTTAGGGTGGCGGCCTCTCGGCCATTTCTGTGCCCAGAATGCACGCGCTTCGATCTCATTCGGAGCGAGCGCTTAGCTCTGCCCGGTGCTTTGGCGCCATTTTAAGGCCCATTCGGCACGTGCAGGCAGTTTTCAATACAACAATGGGTGTCTTCACCCTGGATCCCTCCCAAACCGACCGCTCCAGTTGTTTCTCCCAGCGGTGGTCCCGCATTCCCTCGCTCATCGCTTCTTGTTGTACCCACGCTGAAGACACACATTTAGGTGATGACTCTCCGCCCGACACGGCGGCCACATTATGTTCGGCGCACCGAGCACGCTTCACACGCACGAGGATAGACGGCGCCCGAGTATGGGATCCCTCCCAAACCTACCGCTCCGGTTGTTTCTCCCAACGGTGGTCCCGCATTCCCTCGCTTACCGCTTCTTGTTGTACCTCACCGCCGCCACGCCGCCTCCAAGTCACCAGAGTCCATAAATTTGTGTTCTCTTCCTTATTCTTCTTCCTCTGGTTAAGGCTCACCTTCGTGCACGATGGTGACACCTGTGACCGACACAGCAGCAAAGCAAAACACGAGGCCACTGGTGGCACACCACCACCACACCACGAAAAAAGGCGAGCACGCTACGCCGCCGACACCGTGGGCGCCGAGGAGGAACCTCATGCCTCAGCGCCCTCCGTGGCGGCGCGGAACTAACTACTCCTGGTTTGAGGCTAGCGCCAAACACGATCTGGTCGCTCGCTCCCCGCGGGAAGAGCGGCATGAGTCATCACATAAATGTGTTTCTTCCACCGTGTACACAGGCACCCCACCTTAATCCAGAGCCGTGTATTGAAAGAGTTTGGCCATAAATTGGGGGTTTGAATAGGCGAGCATCTTACTGCCAACCACAGGCTGAAGAACAGTCCCTAGCTGTGATCATGGGCTGTAAAAATGCGATTCGACTAATTTAAGCCGTTTTAGCCTCGCTCGAGTAAGAGGCATAGTGACCTAAAAGTTTGTGGATTTGAGGCTTTTGTCACGTCCATATTCAACAGGAACAAACGAACCTGCGCTCCAAACCCGGGCCAACTTGAAAGAAACAGCTTCCCAGCTGAGACTGGGGGAAAGAAAGCACTCACAACGTAAGCGCAGCGAGACTCAAGCCGCGTTTCAAGACGCTCGCGCGCCCCACCCTTTGCACTGTTTTCCTTTCAGCTAGTATCAGCTGAGACGCTGTTCTAGGGAGCCGGCTTAGAGCAAACGGTCACCGAGACGGCGAGATTGAACGCTTCTATTTCACGCTTTAAATGACGTTCCCAATATTGTAACGTCGCGGTCTGCTGATTTGTCGACACTGTGTCGTACATTGAGTTGACGCTTTAACCGCGGTAGGAGTGTTCGGCGCTGGCGGCGGCCTTTGCTCCACCCATTGGCCATACTCTTCCAATATACGGCTCTGCCTCACTCGGGCTAGTGCACGTGCTACCCATGTGGTTATGTTTTAATTTCCATAGTGCATTGAAGCTTGGCGTTGCACGTGCTTGCACCAGCAGAGGAAGTTGAAGAGTCCTCATTCTAGGTTGTGAAAGAAATTTCACCAGGCGGTGATACCCAAACTTCTCGCCGCGAATATTCACCCGCACTGACACCTGTCGTGACGTCTCTTCCTGACCTTTCTAAAGATAGCAAGAGTGCGCGTGCATAGCTTTGACAGGCGCTGAAGATGCGCGACAGCTGAGATTGCGAAAGCTCCTAATATGACGTCACACCTCGGGGAGGAGGGGCTTCAGCGGTACGTTGATAATTTATTTCTGCAGGCTCTGTGCTCTAAATTGAAAATAATCTTAATATTTGGGATCTTGGAGGTTAAATATGGTGAGTACAATGGTGAGGTCGAGTGATTAGATTTACATCCGAACAAAAAACCAGGAAACATTCCGCAGGTTTTGCGACGGTGCGCTACCCGGACATATCCACAGCCTTTTGCAACGTCACCTTGACACCCATTCCTCCCTCCATGTTACCCTGCAATGGATCCACGGACATCAAGGCGTAGAGGAACACCAACGAGCTCATGAGCTCACCCGCTTTACTAATTTTGCGGTTCTTCCGTGCCTCTGGCCGTCCGACTATGATATCCCAGGGAACACAGAAATTTCTTAGACAAGGAGCGTACATCCCTCCAAAGGGAACCAAGCGCTAACACTGCCACAATTATTGCTCCACCCTAATCCCTCTCGCGGGAGGACAGCCGCAATTCTCCGCAGACTTCGAACCAATTCGATCGTGGCACCCCTCTTTCGCCACAATATCCAGGGCCTTCCCGGACGCCCGGAATGCTCCAACTGCGGCGAATACACCTCTCTAGAGCACTGCCTGTGGCAATGCTCTTACATTAAACCTATACTCCTATCCTCTCTTTCCTCGCTATCCCCAGTTTCCAACCTCACCCATGGACGGACTGGCTTGATCCACCAACCGATGCCCATAATCTCCTGCCGGCACCCAATCAGCACGTGAAAAACGTGTTGGGTGAGTACTCGTAGGAGGCAAAATAGAACTGAGCGCCGGAACTTGGCGTATAAATAAAGACTTTGTTTTTCTTTCTTTACTTTTGGAGGTCAAATGAAGACAGTTTAGGCGTTTTCCCTCAAATACAGAACCGCTTCAGTTTCCCTTTATCACGTCAGTCGAACTCTGCAGCTGGGAACGTCCTTCACCCAGCGAGCAATAAGGTTCTTTTATTGAGCCTTTTAGAATCGTGCACATATTGAATTTAAACTTGAAGGTTGCCAACACGGGAAGGCACAGAACCTCTTGTCGACTTCGAGCATTAGCAGCAGAAGAAACGTAAGAGGGAGGCGAATCCTAGTTTCACCAGGTCTTACTGAAGCACAACACAGCTGTTCCTTCGAGCGCGTCAGTTGAATGACTCATCAGCGTCGCCGAAGGTGCATTTGCAAGGAGACGGGGAAACATAACTGATAAAAACTTCTCGAGGCAGCTCTGCCTGAAGGGATGCTCCGGCGTTTTCTTCATAGCCCCCAACTTGCATGAAGCTTTGATACATACACTAAGAAACATCGCTGAAATAGTAACCCAAATATTGGGCTAAAATAAATATTTTTCGCGAAGTTTTTGAATTTACAATTTTCGACATCACCATGTTTTTCAAAGTGAAAGTCTCTACTGGCAACAATAAAAACAATTGCAAAACCCTTGCACTTTACGTGAACATGGAGGACCAGCAAAGCTGTTATTTGTACGACATCTAGGCCGATACCTAGAGGACGACGTCTCGCACGACCTCACGAAGGACTTCTAGAACGACCTCGATGATGACCTCAATGAGGACGCCTAGAGGACAACGTCTAGGACGACCTCGAGGACGACTTCTAGAACGACCTCAAGGACGGCGCCTAGAGGCCGACTTCTAGGACGACCTGAAGGACGACTTCTAAAACGACCTCGAGGACGACGGCTAGAGGACGACGCCTAGGACGACCTCTCGGTCGACCTCAAGGACGACTTCTAGGACGACCTTGAGGACGATGCCTATAGAGAATAACAAAAGTTCAGGACCTCACTATATAACAATGGCAAGGACGACTGACTCACGCCGGTTGCCCCCTCTTTTTATTTATTCATACTTGCCACGGAAACTCGCCAATAAGTTGACTCCTCTATTCACCAGTGTCAATAAACGTCTTTTCACTTACTCACTCACCAATCTGTCAGCATCCGCGGACGCATTTTTTTTCCAGGTCCTAGCACATAACAGCTTCACTGCGAAAAGCGACGTCATAGGAAGGCAGGGGTGCACTCTTTGGACTGTGTAGTCGAAGGCACCCTAGTGTAGTCTGTTCCTGACTGATTACAAGCTGTTGAATGGTGTGAAATGTATGCTTTGGAAGTTCGCTTCAGCACCCGCGCAGCTCCACGAAACAAATGCTCGGCATAGTCCACTTTTGGACTACCTGCTCGACCTGCAAGCCTGTCTTCTCCTGATGTCACGGTACTGAAAACCGCGGGTATATTTGAATGCTGGTTTTGTCATCGTTTTCACATGTTTCACTTTTCACACATTCTCACTAAATAGCAAACCGGAAGGGGTAAAGGCTGGTGCTTGCGAAAATATAGTCAGGGTAGCTCAAGAATTCGCCGGACTACGTCTTTAAGTGCCACGAGTACTGGAAAGGAAACAACAAGCCATGAAACAAAAGCAGTGGTGTATTTGGTCACCAAGGTAACAAAAAAAAATCACTAGTTACTTTTGAGCTAAAGTGGCACGCCCTTTTTGAGAATCGGTAACGAGTAACGCACTTAGTTACCTTTTGAACAGGTAACGATAACGGTATTTAGTTACTTTCTTGGACTAACCAGAGCATGTCTACCCCAAAGGTGCGGACAAAGATGGCGTCGTCTGCTGCATCACCGATGGCCCAGCGGTAGCGACACACTTGCTGTTTGGGAACGCTGGGGGAGGTATTCACACAGAATCGTAACTTCAAATATTGTTGGAAGAAGGGTTGGGGCTGACTTTATAACGATCGCAGCTTCTGCTCAAGCAGGTCGTGGAGGTCAGCGCTTCCGCGAGCGCAGCGATCATTGATGCAATGGCCATGCGGCTTCTGACCTTCCGTCTTGTTTGCATTCTTTTGTTAGCGTTTATATTTTCATTTTGGTTTTAATTAGGAAGAAAATAGCCACGTAGCGCATGCTATAGGTACGTTTCCAAAAACAAGAAATGTTCACTCTGTATTCTTTTTAAGGCATTCCTGCGATCTTTAAATTATGTTTATCTTTCACAAGAGACGCTTGGCGACATTGGCACGTTAGGGCCAGTCGGAGTTCGCGATACGCTAATTTCTGCCATCTCAACCTGCTGCTTTGCCGTGTGTAGTGTGATGTTCTCGTGTTCCCGCGTTGGTGCGCATAGTTTCGTGCGCTCGACTCGACGAGTGTACGCGTGGACGTGGACTGCTCTGAGGATAGGCCTAACAAGCCAGGGTCGAGCGACCGGCGACTTTCAATTATATTTTAATGTTTTTTTTTTTTTTAATTCAATTACTGGTTTAAACGAAAAAAAACGAGATTAAAAAAGCATTTTGCGACAACTTACTGCTTTCTGAAAATTGGGACACACATTTTTTTTTTAAAGACAGTAAGATAGTTTTGGAACTTGACCTTAAAAGTAGACGACAAAAGTTTCTACACTAAAATAGAAAGCGAGCAATTATATAAAAGGTAAAGAAAAAAGAAAAAAAAAACAGAATTTTAAAAGTTAGTAAGGCTGTCAAGCCTTGGGTTGAGTACGTACTGATTGTGAGCTTCCAGCCCCTTTATTTCACACCATCAAAGTTTTTTTATTTATTTGTTTACAGAAAACTATTTGCAGCGTCGAAGCATTATACCAGGTAATGCTTTGTATTAATAAAAAAAAAACTCGTTTGTGAAACACAGACAGGTCATAAATTAGTAAAAGCTGTTAAAATCACAAGATCATGTTAAAAACAAGCAAATGAAAAATCGGAATCACTTAAAGAAAAGAAAAAGAAGGGATCCCATGTTAACGCTTATAATTGCCGACTGAGGCAACGCGTTATACTCGGTGATTGTGCGAGGAAAAATTAATATTTCTTGAAGTTAATGCGGCTGAATATTTCTTGGATTTTCACTGAATGATCTACGTGACTTGATGTATTTGGTGACGCACCATAAGCTGTGTACCCACAAATTAACTTATTGACCTGCATATATTTTCCTTTAGCACACAACTTAGTGATAGCTGATGTTTCACAAAAAGACTTACTTATTTTATGCAAAAAAAAAAAAGCCAAACATTTTAGCGTAACGTTGGCGTTAACTCTAACCCTGAAAGGAAGCTCCGCGTGATAATTAAATGTTAAATCGAGACGCCGGCTCAAGCCAGCAGAATCGTCTGCCTTGTATAGTAACGAATAAAAAGTATCATAGTTTTTGTGGATACCACATTTTGAAGTTAGAGCATGACATAAGAAGTTGCCACTGAGAGGAGCTCTAGTATTTTATAACCTTTCATATTCATCCATAATTCCTCCCTTCTTATCATCAGCATTTAACGAACACATTGATGCTTTCAATTATGTCAAGGTTTGTCACTTTTCGCGACTGTGTGCTTCTTTCTTTGTCATAAGCCGTTCCAATCGCAGAAATCTCGGGGATACATGAATTGACCTTAGCGCATCGAATCGAAATGTAACTCTAATTGTGAAAAAGAAGAAACAGAGGGATATTTACTCCGTTTATAAATAAGTCCGACCGCAGTGGACGATGGAATCCAATGAAGCAAATCAAGCAGCGCCGAAAATGCCTCGTCATGGCACTCGTCGTCTCAGTGTATTTTTTTATATATATAACACGGTAAACCAATGGCGCACAGTAAATAAGTCGTACTCCGGTGGTTGGTTAGGGACGTTTGCTGCCCTCTAAGGGGTAAAAGGAGGTAAAAGGTAGCAACGGCGCGTTTTCCTCCTTCCTACTGACGTGCCCCAAAGGGGACACGAGAAGAAAGGAAAGGAACGAGGCGATTTTCTCCTACTCCAGGCAGGAGGGACGAGAGTTCCACCGACCCGCTTTCTTCTTTCGGCTTCGTTCTTAGAGCACGTCGCGCGCGTTGTTTAATAAACGTTGTTGCGTTGATTGAGCTTTACGGCAGCGAAGGCCGCTTGTAATTCCGCCTTTTAGTCCAAACATGTAGAGCATCTTGGTTGCATTGAGTCTTTTACCGCTTAGTTTGTCAAACGAACAAACGAAGCCGTCAGAGACAGCGAAGTTTCGGAGTAGTGCCAGCACGGCTACGTACAATGGGCTAAGATATATGGCCGTCTTCGGACTGCGGAACGACGTGACGACGTTGACGATGTTATGGAAACCGCGGAAACTGCGTCCAAGAAAGGCAGGTTTGGCTGCTGGGTGCCTGCCTGTCGTCCTTGCTGCGTTGGTACTGTTTACTGATGCCGAGTGTCAAGTGACAATCAACGTGGTTTTGTATTTCCGCGTGTCAGCAACATAGCAGCAATATCGCGATGGCAGTGTACGTGGTGAACGAAAACTGGAATCACTGCCGTTGTGACCTTGTGTTGGGGTATCAGTGGTGTAACAGCAAGATGAGATTGCGTAAACTCTCGTCGGTTGGCATTCTGCTTTACATTAAAGGGTTTAGACCGCTTGGGGGATTACGGGGCAATCTATAGAACTGCGGATAGTCATGTTGAAGCACTGGTTTTCGAGATCACCACGGCGTAGCTCCGTACACAGCAGCTGCTGTTAATTGCGGCTTTGACTGCATCCATATAGGTCGAAAAACGATTTCACCGCCCGTGAAGCATCGCTTCCAGTCGAGATTCATTTAAGACAACCATTGCAGCCAGCCGGGACAGCGCGAAAACAAAAACAAATACTACGATAGAAGAACTGGCGTCCTTCGCGCCATTCCACTACCGCCTTGCGGGGAAGCAAACACATAGCTTGAACCTAGAGTGGAGCGGTTTGTTTTACCGTATCTCTAAAATTATTACGGCATCATCATTTACTTTTAACTAAGAGATTCATCCCCTGAGCCGTTCAAAATACCTTTGGATGTATAACATTACTGAGAAAAAATCATTATGCTGCGTTTAGTATGATTTGCTTGGGTGCTCACCCAGAAACACCGAACCTTCAAAACGACTAGAATAAAAGGCGGACGCGTTGATGTCCACGTTGATGTTTGCACGTGCTGTGTATGCGCTCGCTGTGTGTGTTCAGCTGATACTTGTCTTCCGCGTACTACGTACATGTCTGTATGAAAGACATGATATGGTTCCCCAAGCGGAGGGGGCGTGAGGAAATGTAAATATTTCTGTGGTCCATGAAATTGGTCGGTATACCTTGGGCCACCTCACCTAGTTTCTTAGAATCACACTGCTTGACCCAGCCATCTTGTGGTGAGCAATTTAACCTTCTTTCACGCTTCGCGACATTCTCTGGTTACTGTCCGTGGCTGCTTTAAAATCGCTGTTTTGAAAGCGGCTCTTGATTTCGCGAATGGCTTACCACTCCTCCGCGACGCGCGGTGCCGACGAAGGAGTTGTGGCTCGAGGAATAGCAAGAATAAGAGTAAAACTCGCAAAGTGCCTGGGTAGCGGTTATCTCCGTTTAACATCACAGTACTGACAACGAGAAGACTGAGGGCTGCTTTTGAAACGCAAGTTTCTGTAGCTGCGCGGGAAGCTGGTTTCGGGAATAAATACAGTTCGCGGAAAGCTCATGTTATGCTTTTATTGCTGCTCCTCTCGCCTCGTGCAATATACGTAAAATACTCGTTAAGCCTTATTGAGCTCGATCCGCTTGATTCGGGGCCGCCATAATGAAATGCAGACGACGGAAGAACCTTGCTCCCCTGCTTGCAAGGACAAACGTTTCTGCCTTTCTAAAGAAACACAGGTTACAAGAGCGTTCCTCCCTTCAGGGAGGACTATATAAAGACTTTTTTTTAAGAGTGTGGCAATAGCAAACGCACAAAGATGACGAGGTTGAGGTGATAAAATTTCGAAGCTGCTTGATTGACTCCATTGGATAATATCGTTCGCTGCTGTCGGACTTAAGCAAATAAGAAACGGAATATAGTCGCTAGCGTATGCGAAGCGCAAGTTCGTCTGCTCTTTGCAAGGATTGTTGTGACGTCAGAACGCCGTGCTTTGATTGTCTCTGATTGAAGAACAGTGGGTAGACCTCAAGCCAGCTTGCTTTGAGGTCTACCCGCTATCCTTCAACCAGATCAAATCAGAGCTCGACGTTCTAAAGTCACCACGACCCCCGCAAAAGAAGCCGACGAACTTGCTCTCCGCATACCTTTTATTCACAAGTTTCCGAGTTTCCGATCCTATACCGATTTAAAAGCTGGCTGCGACGAGTGGTTTGCCTGTCGCTGCCTGCATCAGCGCTATCAAAAACGTACGTATAAGCCGTGAGAACGATTGAGAACAACATGATAGCTTTTACAGATGTATTTAGTTTTTGTAGAGCAAAAGAACAATGGTAGGTTTACCTGCCCTGTCATGTGGTAAGCAAACCAGGTGCCGACGAAGAACTCAGTAATTATTACTAAGCCGTTCCATACCATAAATATTTTCATTGTCTTGAGGTTGTACTGAAAAGGGTGGTACGTGCAAGAAAGAAATCAGAATGTTAGCGTAAGTACGCACTGCGTTTGTCAAGATAGGCAAAACTTAGGAAGTAGTGCACGCATTAAAATTGCAAGACGAAAACGTTAAAATTAAGATCGATTTGGGCATTGAACCTATACTCGCTTTGGATGCGCTCTGGACAGCATTGTCGTTGGGCATCCCGCCCTGAAACACAGACCAAAATAGATCAACGTAAGTTAAAATGTCATATAAAAAAAGTTTAATTTTTTCTACACCCTTTATCCCAGACGCTTACGTTTCACGCTGTTTGCTTCCAACCGAATGCGTGCTCACGTTAAAAGCGCTTCTCACAACAGTGTTCTGTCCCGAAGTGATACCCCATTTACACGATCACAAAGTCCCTTTAGCAAAAGCACCTTTATAGTCGGCTCCGAATTAGTTCCCCATCCTCCGCGCGTGGTGTGTGCTCAAGACCCAAAAGCGCGGGCTGATTAGGTGATTGCACAGAGACCTTTGTTAAACGTACCTTTACGCCGAGTGTGTGAATGGGTATGAGTATCCCACGTTAAGACTGACCAAACATCAGGTAAGATGTTTCACATGCGCACTCGATTTAGAATAAATACGTCTTGTAACGTCGTATTTTTATCGCACTGCAGCGAGAGTATTACCCTATCACAAAGATATTCAGCTATTGGGGTGGAGATGCAGCCGTCGTGCCCCTAGCGGATAAGTGTCGAAATAAACCGATGGGGACAAGAGCAACATAAACAATGCTTGCAATTTTGACTCAGCGCTAAGCTAACTTTGACAAACGCTGGGTAAGCTTTCGGTTAGGGTTTTGTTGATCAGTGAAGCACCGATAGACCCTTTTCAAAAGTCCGTAAAGCACCATTGATGGTCGCCATTCCTTGGGCACGAATAGCGCGTGAATGGATCCGAGTCCTCGCCGAACACGGACACAGCATTCGTTTCCAATATGAGCTGAGCCGCGTTCATTCCGAACGCTGATGCAGCTCTCGTTTCTAATACATATGATCAGAGTATACGATCAAGCAATGGCGGATAGGGACGGTGCAAACTTTCGAAAAGGGTTTATTGAACATCAGTCACAGCCGAACGCTAATGCAGCTCTCGTGTCCAATACCCATGATCAAATCATGCGATCAAGTATTGGCGGATAGGTGATGGCGCACACGTTTGCATAGGGGTCTATTTAACCTGACTACCAGCCGAACGATAATGCAGCCTTCGTGTCCAATACTCATGATCAGGGTATGCGATCAAGCAGGAAGGACAGGTGATGGCGAACACTTTTGGAAAGGGTCTTTTGAACCTGATTACAAGCCGAACGCTAATGCAGCCCTCGTGTCCAATACCCATAATCACAGTATGCGATCAAGTATTGGAGGACAGGTGATGGCGCACCCATTTAAAAGGGGTCTATTGAACCTGAGTACCAGCCTAAACGCTGACGCAGCACTTGAGTCCAATACCCATGATCAGAGTATGCGACCAAGTAATGGCGGATTGCTGATGGCGCAGCCTTTTGAAAAATGCCTTTTGGACGTGGGTACCAGCCGAACGCTGACGCAGCACTTGTGTCCAATACCCATGATCAGCGTATGCGACCAAGTAAGGGTGGACAGGTGAGGGCGCACCCTTTAGGAAAAAAGTCTATCGAACATGAGTGACAAAATGATCCCTAGAGAAGGGGAACAGGAGGGACAAAGGACAAACACAAATCTCCAAACACAGCTAGGTAACTGGTGCGCGACCAAAGAAATCCGCCTGGTCCGGGTATCGAACCCGGACCTCGCCATTACAGGTGGAGCGCTCTACCAACTGAGCTAACCAGGGGTTAGACGTGAGTAGAGCAAAGGGTTTTATCAGCTGTCACCCGTCTAACATCAACAAGGGTGAGGCTTGCAATTTAATGTCATAATTATATTGCAATTAAATGCAAAGGTGCAAGCGAGCTGGACAAGAATAACGAAAATTATCCCTGGAGAAGGGGAACAGGAGAGACAAAGGACCAACACAAATCTCCAAACACAGCTAGGCGACTGGTGCGCGACCCGTTCGCTGTACTGACGTCTAACCCCTGGTTAGCTCAGTTGGTAGAGCGCTCCACATGTAATGGAGAGGTCCCGGGTTCAATACCCGGACCAGGCGGATTTTTTCGGTCGCGCACCAGTCATCTAGCTGTGTTTGGAGATTTGTGTTTGTCCTTTGTCCCTCCTCCTCCCCTTCCACAGGGATCATTTTCGCCATTCTTCTCCAGCTCGCTTGCACCTTTGCATTTATATGCATTATAATTAGAACCTGAGTACCAGCCGAACGCTGGCGCAGCACTCGTGTCTAATACCCATGATCAGAGTATGCGATCTAGCGATGGCGGACAGGTGATTGCGCGCTCTTTTAGGAAATGTCTTTTGAGCCTTAGTACCAGGTGAACGCTGACGCAGCACTCGTGTCCAATACCCATGATCAGAGTATGCGACCAAGTAATGGCGGAAAGGTGATGGCGCACACTTTTGGAAAAAGTCTTTTGAACCTGAGTACCAGCCGAACGCTGACGCAGCACTTGTGTCCAATATCCATGATCAGAGTACGCGGCTAAGTAATGGCGGACAGGTGATGGCGCGCACTTTTGGAAAGGTTTTTTTTAACCTGAATACCAGCCGAACGCTAACGCAGCACTGGTGTCCAATGACCAGAGTATGCGGTCAACTAATGGCCAGTAGGTGATGGCTTGCACTATTGAAAATGAGATTTTGAACCTCAGTACCAGCCAAACGCTGACGCAGCACTCGCGTCCAAGACCCATGATCAGAGTATGCGATCAATTAATGGCGGACTGGTGATGGCCTGCACCTTTTGGAAAGGGTTTATTGAACTTGAGCACCAGCTGAATGTTGACGCAGCATTCGTGTCCAATACTGATGATCACAGTATCGGATCGAGTAATGGTGGACAGTTGATGGCTCGCACTTTTGGAAAGGGGATATTGAACCCGAGTACCAGGTGAACGCTGACGCAGCACTCGTTCCAATAGCCATGATCGGAATATGCGATCAAGCAATGGCGGACAGGTGATAGCGCAGTCTTTTCAAAAGCTATATTTAATATAACTCCTAGCCGAACGTTAATGCAGCTTTGGTGTCCTATGCACATGATCATAGCATGCGATAAAGTGATGGCAGACAGTTAATGGCGCGCACTTTTGGAAAGGTCTATTGAGTACCATCCGAACGCTGTTACAGCACTCGTGTTCAATCTGCCTCGTGCTCGGTCAAGAAAAAACACTTAAAAAAACCAAAAAACAACCTACTGGCCTCCCTCTATGGTCTTGTGTCCTGGCCAATAGCGGCATCTGTGGAAATATATTGATTAGGAGTCATACAACATTTTGGGAGTGCTTAATTCAGGACCGCGCGAACGGACCACCATGTCATTTCCACGTAGGATGTGGTGCCAGATAACGGTGTTCCAGAGCGCCAGCGACAGTTATGGACCGTTTCTAATGACCCCGTTAATATGGATACCCCGAAATATAAAGTCAACGTTTTCGGCGACGAACTGCGTAGGAATATGCATTTATGTCTCGTTAATATGAACAACTATTACGTACTTTTCTTTATTGAGTGAGGGGCTGGGTGGGAGGTCTATATAAAAAACATCAATGTATATAAAATACCTTGGAGGGAAATGACTTTACGCTTGTGTCGCGGAACGCAGTGCATAACTCAGCTATAGATTAGAACAAAAAAGATACCTTCGTCGAATGAAGAACTCTGACCATCGCTACGTCGGAAGCGATACAGAGAATGGCGTTGGCGACCTTGAAGGTGTCGTAGAGTATGCCCTCCACTGGGACGAGACAAAAGAGCGGAAAAACAAAATGATTGAAGACGCGTTTTTTTTTTTTTTTGCCAACAGTGCATTGTACAACGGAACTCAGCATACTTTGCGAGTTTGCTGTCGCTGAACAAACCAATGACGCACCGAGAAAATGCGCCGGGATCGTATGCGCTTTTTTGTTTTCTCTGCGCGATTGGAGTAACTGATGATGGCAAACCCGCAACGACAGCGAGCTTCATGAAGATACACTTTTGGTTCTGTCTGATTGGCGCTATCGGATCGCATTGTCGGCTGTGGTTAGACTGGTCGTAAAACAAAATGTACATACACGAGTCCCGTTACTATAGTGCTGTGTTCGAAGGTCAACCTGCTCTTTATGGCAGCGTGTACAGCGACTCTGCTCGAATAATATCGATGCGAGATCAGACGCGAGAAGAGAAAGGGGAGGAGCAGGTTGGGCCTGGCTTGTTACCTACGTATTCACGTAACGACGAATCTAAAGACCCACTCAGAGAGGCGCGTTTGCCTAAATTTTCTTAAATTACGTTATGAATCACCGTTGGACATCCGTGCTTCGCATGCCATATACTTTTCGATTTCGTTGTCACGCTTCATACCAAGCAGGGTTTTAGCGGGGACTCGAAGTCGCAACTTGACAAAAATAAAAGTGCTCTTCATAAATTTTACGCTTCGCGTTTTTACAACTAGCGGCCATCAGTGCTGTGCGAACGCGCGAGACGCGTGTCGCGAGCGGTGCTGCGCCGCCATTTGCTTCAAAGTCTGCGCGAGGTATGGAGCTCGTGCACTGGCGCATTTTACGGTACTTGCGAGATAAAACACGAACACATCAAGGGGGTTGAGACGTAAACAAACTTACGCTTCCCTGCGATAACTCAACGAACGGAAGCGGTATTTTGTGTATGGGCCTTTACTCTCAATACCGGCTCGCCAAAGTACCCGTGGATCACCAGTGAGAGGTATAGTGTAACGAGAGTGGTACCCTAAACAGTCCTGTTTATGACCAGGGGCTTCAATTATGCTTCGAAGTAACACACTGGCGGGAAGTATGCTGGAACACACTGATGTCCACGTCCTAATGAATAAAGCGACAAACAAAACATTTTTTTTTTCAAACGTGTCAAGTATGGATTCGAAACCTCGAAAACGCAAACGTTTTTGTGGGTATACCGTCCCTAAATGAAAAAAAAAGGCCGTGCGAAAGTTTTTGCTTTAGCGTGAGTAGGACGCGAAGTTCGCGTCTCTAAAGACCGCACACCCCAGCATTGGCCCGGCCTATTTTGCGTATCCTCCTTTTCTCCAAATCGTGTGCTTCTTTTATTCCATCATAGCCTCCTTTATACTCAGAAAACCTGGCATTTCGACGGCGGAGCCATAGAGTGCCCGGTCACAAAATTAGAGCGCGAGGATCTGGTAGCAGAGGGCATTTCTGTTATTGAGCGCACAGCTTTTGCAGTGGCGAAGACCCGAAACATGATTTTCAAACCCGACGAGAAAAGAAGCGGTAGCGCGAGGAATGCTAAAAGTACGAGCGGATATTCCATCGCTCGGAAGAAGAGTCTTTCGGCTTCTCGTCGCAGCGGGGCGCCCGTCACGTGGCTCACCTCTCATCCGTTGTCTGCCGCTCTACCTTTTCAATTTCGGCGGCCCCTTCTCGTGGTGATCTGACAGGCTTTGTCAGTATAGAGGAGGATATTATTCAATCTATAGTTCTGCACACTCTCTCATCATGTAGGCGAGTGCGATCGTTGTCTTGGAAAGAAATTCAAGAGTGCGCTCGTTGTCTTGTAAAGAAATTTTAAATTCGCTTCTTTTTTTCTTCAGGTGCACTGCTGGCGTGCTTTTTTTACACCAAATTCACTGACAGAATTTGAGGAACAGGGTGACTTTTTGGAGTGCGTCCTGCCTTGAGCACGCACCCGTTGCCTTCCGCCGTGCTTTGGCGGCGCGTGCACGCACGAGGTTCACAAAAAGCCGAAGTGTTTTCGAAGGCAGTAAGCTACACTGTTAGCAAGTGCCGTGTATTTGGTGAATATTTGGGGTGAAAAACACGCTATTTGCACAAATTACCATAAATTTACACGATGAGTAACGGATAATACGTTCAGATATCATGCGAGGTTGTAAAAAACGTGTTTTGGTTCGGTCATACACGCATAACCGTGTAGCCGACCTCGATAACACGCATCGCCTCCGGCGACGACCGCGGCATTGCCGGCTATCGAAGCACCGGAATGCTTGGGGACACACTTAGAAAGGACCGTCGAGACAAATGCCGCGGAAAGAAACATGTCTCGGAAACAGATATGCACCAAAAGCAATTACGCCACGTCGCGGGACGTTGGCGAAACCCGCGCTTACCGTGGCTCGCCGCCATTTTCTGGTCGATGGCAATGCGGCTTCCCTCATGTCGCCCATGTTTGCATTTAGTTTAGGGCTCTTGATAATAGTTTCTTACACACCACAAATAAAGTCATGGGTCCAATTATTCGTTCAAAACAGTTAAAATGGATATAAAAAGCGTGTCTTCGATGTGAACACGTGACATTGCAGTTGGTTTCGTTTTTGCTTCAACCTTCAACTGCTTCAACTGCAAGCGATCTGGCCGATCTGGCCATGGCGCAAGCGCAACGTCGATGTACGGTGGAAGCAAGAGCCGGTTGGCTTTCGTTCTTTTTGTTTGACCGGAGAAATTTCTGGCAGCCGCTATTGTTTGGTTTGACGGGACGCGAGAAGCTTCGCATAGAGCTTCGCAGTTTGCGAGCACATAGTGAAGACGTGACCGGAGAAGTGCCCCTGTGATGTTCCCGGAAGACGGAAAGTACCATTCCTCGTGTGTGCTTTGAAAGCGAGGGGAGTCACAGGGTCCACGAGTGCGCAACCACAAGCCAAGGTTCACGACAGCGCTGCGTTCTTCGGCGATCTCGTTCTGTTTGGGGAAACACGGCGATGCGAGAAAGGGCCGAAACGTTCGTGGTGTGTGGTGCGGTGCTTGTAGGTAGAAACCCGCACTAACGCGGAGCTCATATTGGTTGTTGTGGGGTTGCGTTTGGCGGGTTTAGCCCCGTCGTCGTCAGCTGATCCGGTCCAGCTGGTCGGGGAGGACGCAGCGAGCGTTCTTAAAAGTAAATCTTCCTTCGTTCCGTTTCAAAATGTGGAAGATTCCCGACGCATACCGTGAGTAAAATGCTGCGGACGTTTTCAACAAAATTACGTCGTTTTAATTGAACAAGGGACTTCGGATAGTTTCCCTAAATCTGCCGTTTCTATGCTTCGTGTCGTTAGACTGCATTTGCACAGCGACGTGTTCGCACAGCGACGCACACCGCTCGAGTAGATGATTCGGTCCCGCAAACGACCGGTTATACAGAATTTCAGGGAAACTTAAGTCACCACCGATGTTTTCCTGTAAATCTCGTGTGACTCGTGTGAGTTTGTTGCGCTCATCATGCGGTGTGAATAAACTAGGGCAAGATTTTCTACCTGCCCACAGATGCATGAACTGAGACCAATTTTTTACGTAGAGAACATAGTGGTTTTTCTTTACATTGGGAAGAGGCCCGAATTTGTCTCTTTTCCCTCTGGCACTGCCCCAAGTTTCAAGTTGCAGTTTCAGTAGACATACCTACTAACAGGTACAAACTGCTCTAAAGCAGGTAAAAGACTGGGAAGTCAGGACGGTGCGGACACCGTGTTTTGCGCTTCTCGCAAGGTGACTGATGCTTTTGCGAGGTATGCGGAATATGCAAACGATTTTGTTATGCCCTTCGTTTGCGTCTCCAGAAAAAAGAATAAGATTATTTACAAATTTAGGCGCAATCACAAGCCAAGATTTACGATAACAGTGCGTTCGCTTCGGTGGTCCGTGTAGTGGTATTATACGCTGCTTTCTGCAACACCGCGTCATGACGAACAGCTGGAACGGTCACGGTCTGTGCTGGGCTAGCGGTTGACAGAAACCCGCATCGCCCGCATCGGCACCGAGTGCACTTGGGCTGTTGATGCTCGAGCCTTTCATACGCGGCTTGTCGCCAGCTGATCCTGCTGCTCGACGGTGAGGAAGCGGCGAGTGTGACCTCTGAAGTAAATGTAAATCCTCGTTCATCCAGTTATCCAGTGTCAAAGTGTGGAAGATGTCCAACGTGTACTGAGGGCGGGAACTACGAGCGTTTTGCCTTGCTTTTATAACCGAAACCAGAGCAGCGAGATAATTGCCTTGCGTACTCCAAAATGACGCAAGCAATAAGTTTCAACAGGTCGATTACGTCACCGCGGATGTAGGCGAGACTGTGCACTATTCAAACGCTTGCAGTATCCACGAGTGCTACCAGAAAAACGACGTCAACAGAGAAGGAGCTCGCGATTTTAGCATAATGCAGTGCCACGGGCTCGTGAATTTTCAATGTGGCTATATAGAAATATTAAAAAAAAAAAAAAAAAAAAAAAAAAAAACGCATCAGCGCCACATTAATGATCACGAATAACACCGGTCACAAACTCCCAAGCCTCACCGCTTCGCTCGACACCAACACGACATACGACAACAATCTGCATCAAAACGCCCCAAAAGTGAAGGCGTCAGCTCCCGTACGCGTACTACAACTAGCGGAAGTGAAGTGTTGGGCGGATGTCCTTCACAATAATATATATGAAAAATGCCTTGCGCAAGTATAATTTCCATTGATTATTGAATACGTACTGATAAAATCCCAATCATTTGTTTTTCTATCTGATTCAAGCGAGTCGGACTGCTCATAACACTGGTCGAGCATGAAAATAACAAAAATTTGAACTTTTTCATTGCCGGTTTAAGATTTATTGTTAGTACATCGTTGTTTTTCGCAAAGGACTAATTTTACAGATTTTGCCTCCATACTTTTTAAATGCAAACAGTTCTTACATACGGCTGTCCATTGTGCCGTGTTTTGTGTCTTCTTCTATAAATCGGTAACGGTCAGCGACCAAAGAGCTCACCCGTACATGTCAAGCATATATACGCCGCGGGGAGAGTCCGTCGTTAGTAGGAAGTGTCGGGCGTAGTGTCGGCGTTGTGTTTGTGTATGTGTCGCTGCGTGGTGCTGTCCTACGTGGTGCTCGTGTTGTCTGTGATGTATGTAGAGTAGCAGTCTATTCGTGATAGTTCCCAGCGTATTAATCGACTCCTGCTTTTTTTTTCATTGGTTGCTAGAAATCGCACTAGGTGGCGCAAGTTACCGCCCGATTACAAGAGTTTGCTTGAGCTATTTATCGATGTAAGTTCAATATTCGTTTTTTTGTTTTTGTTTTTGTTTTTGTTTTTGTCTAGCGGTTTTGTCGTAGCTGCCGACGCCACCGACCGCCGACGATGCACGTAGGTACATTTGCACGTAGCTACGTCCGCCGCTCGGAGACTGTTTACTGTGCATAAAAGACATCGAACGAGAACGAACGCGTCCTGTATGCTTTCAGTTCGGCTGAAAGGCGCGGCTGGCTGGGCTCGTCCCTCGCCTGTTCTCGGCTGCTGGCCGCCATGTTTCATAAGGAACACGTTGAACCGTGCTTCTCGGAAGGCAAACACGGTGTAGCGTGTTAACTTTACACAGCACCTCATGTGTATACGAAAAACACAGATGGCTCCGTGTAAAACGAACACGTTTCGACGTGTCCGCTATGGGACAACGGTTTACACGTCTGGGCGTGTTATTTTTGCTAACAGTGTAGTTCTAGAGGAGGGAAAACTGAAAGACCTCCTTGACGTCATTGTGGGGACTCACGAACGTTACTTTGATGTGTTAGTGATTTTGTAAATTAGTACCAGATTTTTTTAACAATAGTTCGCAGCCGGTGCATAGCCCGCAGAAATAACTTGGGGTTAAAATTATAAGTTTTTGCTTATACACCCGGTGCACAATGAAAGCGTACCGTGCATAATCCGCACTGCGAGCCTAATCCAAACAGAAAAATTACAATACGCAGCACACCTTGACAAATGCCTGCTGTATGAGCTCACAAATAGGCTTTTATCACACATAACAAAATTGTTTACATTCTATTTAATTCACACAATCCGTCATGTCTCGTCATAATGAGCGATCTAGGGAAATCAAAGCGTTGAATAGTCCGCACCTGTAGATAGCAGGCACCGGATAAAATTTGAACTTCTAAACATGCATGACCCAGTAAATATCGCTCTACCAAAAAGCCCGTGCGTCTGCTTCCACGCAAAACACCTGGGAGCCCATCACCAAACTTACGGAGGCAGCTCAGCGAATGACGATGCATTATCATATGTGAAGACCAGAACACGCAGTCAGAGGTGTGACCTTAAACAATGCAAAACGTCACACTTGCATTGCTTAATGTCAAAACTCAGACTGCGTTTTTGGTCTAAACACGTGTTTCGGCATCGTCATTCACTGAGCTGCCTCCGTAAGTTGTGGCGATTGGCTCTCCCAGCGTTGTGCGGGAAAGGAGATATACAGGCTTTTTTAGAGTGTATGGTATATACCCAAAAATGTAGGTGAAGGCCTGAATTATATAAAACATTTTCCTATGCAGATCATCGGGAAAATATTACGGTATTCAGATGCTTACCTAAGCCAGTCTGTCCGTAACCGCTGGAGACGGAATACAGCACCCGCAATCCATTCAAGGCCTGAAACATGTATGAGGTGCTTCGCATTACAAGAGGCAGTTAAAATGTGAGAGCATATGTCCATAGACTCATAAAAGTAGAATGATCAACAGATTTATAAACTTCGAACTAATTTTAAAACCTTCCATGCCTGAGGAGTCAGACACATCTATAAAAATATTGAACGTCGTGCAAAGCATGTGAATGCTGGTAGCTCTTGCTTTGAACTGCCCCCAAATGTTGCACAAAAATTAGGAACGATGGACATGTAGGTCGGCAGGTATAGAAACACGTCTTGCAATGACAGCAAGATTATGCATTGGATATCGGTTGGTGCATAAAAGAGGTCGCACTCAGAAATAAGAGTTTGCTTCTGGCGTTTTTTTTATTTATTACACTGCTTCTAAATTGATTCGACGGAGTGCTTCAAGTAGCGGCCAGGCTCTTTAAATCGACCGCCAAAATCAGTTTCTTAACCTATAGCGCTATTAGTTTGTGCAGCGCTGCTCATAGGTGGTGCCTTTTTTCTCTAAAAATTGCAAAAAGCGAAATTAACCGAGAAAAAAAAAGAAAAAAAGAAAAGGGCTTAACTTTAAAAGAAACGCAGCAAAACCACCGGTCCAAACAATAGGACGCCCTACTGCTTGAAGACCGGTGGCTTTGCTGCATTTCCACAGGAGCTAAATCTTTTCGTTTTTAGAGCGCAGCTCTTAGGTGGCCGTTTCCGGCTTGAGCGGCGTCGCCGTCGGCGTAGCCATCGGCGTAATCGTGAGGTCACGTGACCCCAGTGACGTCACGTGACCCCAGTGACGTCACGTGACCCCAGTGACGTCACGTGACCCCCATGAGGTCACGTGACCCCCGTGAGGTCAGTAGGGTCACGTGACGTCCGAGGGTCACGTGACCTCACGGTTAAACTAGCGTCGACGCCGACGCCGACGCCGCTCGGAGGGAGGAGTATCACGCAGGATGAGGAGGTTAGGAGGAGAGAGGAGGGGTATACGCTCCCCTTAGTACCTTTCCCTGCTCCTCCTCAATGCTGCGCTCTAATTTGGTGGTACATGGAGTTGTAAGCTGCTTCTTTAAATTTTTCCTCAGGTAAGTTTGCTCTTAGCAAATTTGATAGAAAAAATGCACCAGGTGAGGACTACGGTGAACAAAATCATTTCGTGATAGGTTATGAAACCGATTTTTGCGGTCGATTTAGAGAGCCTGGCCGCTATTTGAGTCACCCTGGACTTGTAAATTGTATTAAAACGTCATCGTTGCCCTCGTCTAGACTTTAGCGGTTTTTATCAGTATTTCGGGAGTTCCAATGCTGGTTTATAGTTGTTGAGGTGGAAACACTCGTCGTATATCAATTAGGTTGTAGTGAATTTCATAAATTTACAACGGCGGGCCACACATACAGCTGCTGTTAAGAAGTCTCTAGATATTGACAATTCTCTATATATTGAAATAAGCTCTTAGTACCCGAACGGTTTTGTCACAGCGTTTCCTTTCTAATACCACTCAGTACTTTTTCTCTTCTAAGGCATCCAATTTTAACTGCCACTTTGTTTACTGCAGTGTTGTAGCTCGCATTATCGAAAGTGCGGTGAGAAATATAAGTGAGCCACAATCTATCAAGATCATGCTTTTTGCAGTTTTGTGAAGGTGCGACAAGTCTCACTTGTGGCACTTCACGAGTGGAATATGGTTTTGACTTCTTTGTGTTTATAATAGTTTAGAATCTCTTAAATCATTAGAATATTGAAATGGAGAAAATTGATATATATAGTTAGTTACCCTCCACTGTCTTATGATTTCGCAGTTTGAGCCTTCTCGCTCCCTTAGCAAAAAGAGCTTTATTTTATTTTAGTGTGTTTTGGTCAATATCTTCTTTTAAGCTGAAATTATCTTCTATAATGTAGCTGAACTTTCGGCATGTTTCCTCTTTGCGTACGAAGAAAAAGCGTACTGCTAATAACTTGGTGGATAATGATTCGTCTGATTTTCTTCATTGAAATTGTTGCTTAAAACAGATGAGTTAATTACAGTAGAGAAAGGTGGTTTCTCATTAAAGAAGTACGGAAACAAAATTCCAGCGCTCATTTTCTAGCTTAGATGTGTTGCATGTTGCACCATAACCTCAAAAACACCATTTTTTGTTGAAAGGCACAAGAAAACTTAATTTAAGGCTAATTAAACGATTTTTAAATGTTCACCTGGTGGATGCCCGTGCAGCTTAGTTGGGAGGTAATCTAGCAACGTTGGGGATCTCGCTACGTATTCATGACGTAGCAGGAACCGTACACTGTTAGCAAGTCCCGTGTATTTGGCGAATATTTGGGGTGAAAAACACGCTATTTACACAAATTACCATAAATTTACACGATGAGTAACGGATAATTCGTTCAGAAATCATGCGAGGTTGTAAAAAACGTGTTTTGGTTCGCTCATACACGCATAACCGTGTAGCCGACCTCGATAACACGCATCGCCCCCGGCGACGACCGCGGCATTGCCGGCTATCGAAGCACCGGAATGCTTGGGGACACACTTAGAAAGGACCGCCGAGACAAATGCCGCGGAAAGAAACATGTCTCGGAGACAGATATGCACCAAAAGCAATTGCGCCATGTCGCAGGACGTTGGCGAAACCCGCGCTTACCGTTTCTCGCCGCCATCTTCTGGTCGATGGCAATGCGGCTTCCCTCATGTCGCCCATGTTTGCATTTAGTTTAGGAGTCCTGATAACAGTTTCTTAGACACCACAAATAAAGTTATCGGTCTAATTATTCGTTCCAAACAGTTAAAATGGATATAAAAAGCGTGTCCTCGATGTGAACACGTGACACTGCAGTTGGTTTCGTTTTTGCTTCTACCTTCAACTGCAAGCGATCTGGCCACGGCGCAAGCGCAACGCCGATGTACGCTGGAAGCAAGCGCCGGTTGGCTTTCGTTGTTTTTGTTTGACCGGAGAAAATCTGGCAATTACGCATGGCGCCGCTACTGTTTTGGTTTGACGGGACGCGAGAAGCTTCGCATAGAGCTTCGGAGTTTGCGAGCACATAGTGAAGACGTGACCGGAGAAGTGCCCCTGTGATGTTCCTGGAAGACGGAAAGTATCATTCGTAATCGTCGTGTGGGCTTTGAAAGCGAAGGGAGTCACAGGGTCCACGAGTTCGCAACCACAAGCCAAGGTTCACGACAGCGCGGCGTTGACTTCGGCGATCTCGTTCTGTTTGGTGCAACCCGGCGATGCGAAAAAGAGCTGAAACATTCGTCGTGTGTGGCGCGGTGTTTTGTATTCCGGGTCTGTTTGAACCACGCTTTTAACACGGAGCGCAAATTGTTTGTTGCGTGGTGGAGGTTCAACGGGTACAGTCCCGTCGTCGTCAGCTGAGCCGGTCCAGCTGGTCCGGGAGGACGCAGCTAGCGTTTTTAAAAGTAAATCTTTTTTCGTTCCGTTTCAAACTGTGGAAGTATCCCGACACATACCGTGAGTAAGAAGCAGCGGGCGTTTTCAACAAAATTCCGTTGTTTTAATTGAATAATGGACTCCGGATTGTTGTCTTAAATCTGCCGTTTTTTATGCTTCGTGTTGGACTGCGTTTGCATAGCGACGCACACCGCTCGAGTAGATGATTCGGTCCTGCAACGAGTTTGTTGCGCCAATCATGCGGCGTGAATAAATTAGGGCAAGGTTTCCTGCCTGCCCACAGATGCATGTACTGAGACCATTTTTTATGTTGTGAACGTAGTGCTCTTTCTTTATTTTGGAAGACGCGTTGGTGCATTTATTATGGTACAATCACTTGAGAGTTGAGAAATTGGAGAGCGAGCAAGCTTTCTCAACTTTGTCTCTTTCTCTCTGGCACTGCCCTGTTTCAGTTTCCGTAGGCATATCTACTAGCAGGTACAAACTGCTCTAAAGCAGGTAAAAAACGGGAAGCTTAGGACGGTGCGGACTCCGTATTTCGCGCTTTTCGCAAGGTGACAGGGTAAATGCTTTTGTGAGATATGCGGAATGTGCAAGCGATTTTGTTATGCCCGTCGTTTGCGTCTCTCCAGCAAAACGAATAAGATGATCTACTACAAAGGCGCAATCACAAGCCAAGATTTAAGATAGCAGTCGTTTGCTTCGGTGATCCGTGTAGCTGTATTTTACCCTGCTCTCTGCAACACCGTGTCATGACGAAGAGCTGGAATGGTCACGGTTTGTGCTGGCCTCCCGGTTAACAGAAACCCGCGTCGCCCGCATCGGCACCGAGTGCGCTTGGGTTGTTGATGCTCAAGCCTTTCATCCGCGGCTTGTCGCCAGCTCATCCTGCTCAACGGTGAGGAAGCGGCGAAAGTAACCTCGGAAGTGAATGTAAATCCTCGTTCATTCAGTTATCCGGTGTCAAAGTGTGGAAGATGTCCAACGTGTACTGAGGGCGGGAACTACGAGCGTTTTGCCTTGCTTTTATAACCGAAACCAGACCAACGAGATAACTGCCTTGCGTACTCTAAAATGACGGAAGCAATCAGTTTCAACAGGTCGAGTACGTCACCGGGGATGTAGGCGAGATGGTGCACACTGTTTAAACGCTTGCAGTATCCACGAGTGGTACCAGGAAAGCGACGTAAACAGAGAAGGAGCTCGCGATTCAGCATAATGCACTGCTACGGGCCCGTGTATCTTCAAAGTTCGGGGTGGTGGCAGTATAAAAAAAAGACGCATCAGCGCCCCACACCAGTGTTCACGAATAACACCGGTCACAAACTTCCAAGCCCCACCGCTCTTCTCGACACCGACACGACATACGACAACAAACTGCATCAAAACGCCCCAAAAGTGAAGGCGTCTGCTCCCGTACTGCAACTGCTGCAACTAGCGGAAGTGAAGTGTTGGGCGGATGTCCGGATGTCCTTCACAAAAATATATAAAAAATGCTTTGCGCAAGGATCATTTTCATTTATTTTTGTATACGTAATGACAAAATCCCAATAATTTGTTTTCCTATCTGATTCAAGCTAGTCGGACTGCTCATAACACTAGTCAAGCAAGAAAATAACAAAAATTTGAACTTTTTCATGACCGGTTTGAGATTTATTGTTAACATATCGTTATTTATTGCAACGGACTAACATTATAGATTTTGCCTGCATACTTTTTAAATGCAAACAGTTCTAACACACGGCTGTCCATTGCGCCGTGTTTTGTGTATTCTTCTTTAAATCTGTAATGGTCAGCGACCAAAGAGCTCACCCGCACATGTCAAGCTTATATGCGCCGCGGGGAGAAATGGATATCGAGTAGGAAGTGTCGGGCGTAGTGTCAGTTGTTGTGTTTGTGTACATGTCGGTGCTGTGTAGCTGTGTGCTGTGTTGCCTGCGTTGTATGTAGGGTTGCTGTGTGGCCGTGGTCGTTCACAGTGTTAACAGACTCGTCTTTTTTTTTTTAAACAGGCTGCTAGAAATCTCGATAGGTGGCGCAAGTTACCGCCCAATTCTAAATAGTTTGCTCAAGTTATTTATCCATGTAAGTTCGGCATTCGCTTTTTTTTTTTTTTTTTTTGTCTAGCGGCTCGTTGAAGCTATTGACGCCGCCGACCGCCGACAACGCACGTACGTACCTTTGCAAGTAGCTACGTCCGCCGCTTGGAGACTTTACTGTGTATAAAAGACATCGAACGAAAACTAACGCGCCCTGTGTGCTTTCAATTCGGCTGAAGGGCGCGCGGCTCGCTGGGCTCGTCTCTCGCCTGTTCTCGGCCGCTGGCCGCCATGTTTCATAAGGAACACGCTCGAAACGGTTTTGCGGAAGGCAGACACGGTGTAGCGTGTTAAGTTTACACAGCACCTCATGTGTAGACGAAAAACACAGATGGCCTCGTGTAAAACGAACACGTTTCGACGTGTCCGCTATGGGACAACGGTTTACACGTCTGGGCGTGTTATTTTTGCTAACAGTGTAGTGTAGCCACACTAAACATCGGAGCAGCGCCGCACTTTGGAAGTACGTTCAACTGTTGTAATATCCGCGCCACACGGGCAACTCGAAGGCCATTTACAACGAATGACATTTGTGTGATCGGCGAATCAGCTTGCAATCTGTCGCACGTGGAATGCGCTACGCCCGGAGTGTCGTGCGCTGATTGGCCGTCCGCTCAAATGTCATTCGTTGTAAGTGGCATTTGAGTTGTCCGTGTGGCGTGGGTATAAGTTACCTTGGCACGAACGCGATTGCAAAGCCTTTAATCGTGCGCTTTGCTCTTTACGAAGGAAGCCAACGAGATGCCATGATTAACTTGTTGAGGAATGTTGCTGAGTTGTTCCTGTGGCTTTGCTGTGCAGTGCGAAGCCGTTCTGCGTTTTTTTAACGTCGAGATGCCGCCGCGCTTCTGTATGAATGAGAACTGTGGTAACGACTTGGTCAACAGCGGTATGCCGATCAACAAGTCTGCGAGCGAAAAGAACTTTCTGCCCTGTGGATCCCGCTCGTATGTTCGTTGTTTCCGACGTGGGTTCCAACGCCCGCTGCTCACTTTCCGAAATTAATACAGAGAGTGCGGTGTCGGTGTCCTCATCCTCACTTGTGTCGTTCAAGTTTATGTTACCAAGGAAATCGTCCTGAAGCGCCATTGGAGTGGGCCACACGAACACGACACGCACGACTGATCTCACAAGTGAAACGCTCGTCACCCCCCCACGGGTACTTCGAATGGCTCGGTCGTAACGCATTGACGCTGTTGACGCCACCACAACGCTGACAACGCCACCAACGGCAAAGCATAACCCCGCCAGCCTAGAATCACTAAATAAGCTACGCTTTCGGAGTACCGCATTCCTTTTCTTTGGCACTTTACCGGCAACGCAGTCGCTCTATTCAACATTATTCTGGTTCGCTGCAGCATCATTGGACAGCGGCAGTGACGTGAGTCACTATCATCATCATTGCGTTTTTTCAATGCCACCATTTTGGGTCCAGCGATCCGCTGCCTGCTGCTGTTTTACTGTTCACTGCGCGCGCACACTGAAGTCCGTCGCTCAGCACGCACTTTTTCCTTTTGTCGAGATACGAACAGCACGACCTTGATTCGCTGCCACAGCTGCGGCTACGGCAGCTGCGCAGGCAACGGCTACAGCTCGGCTTGGCTCAGCTACAGGCGCTCCTCCATCTGCGCGTGGACCCAAGATGGCGACGCCCGACGCGCTTCAGGCGCGTAGTTTGGGAGTTTCGGTACTCTGAGAGCGTAGCTTTATTTAGTGACTACGCCAGCCTTGCCACGTCGCCATACTTCGTTTCAGCTTTGGTCCGAGCTCGGCCGATGTTATGAGGCGAAGGGCCAATCAAGCAGTGAAAGAGGCACAACGCGTGCTCTCTGCAGTTGATAGGACCAGCCGGTATTCGCCGTCTCTCTGTGCGCGCTCCTCCGCCGGCTAGTCCTATCAAGAGCAGAGAGCACGCCATGACGCTGCGCTTTTTGCGCTCTTTGATTGGCCCTTTGGCTCACAACATCGGCCGCGCTCGGACCGAAGCTGAAACGAAGTATAATAGAAGCAATCTTCTTTTTCTTTTTTTTTTTTTTCTGCGACGGACATTTTATGACGCATTGCGTTTTCCGTTTCCTTATCATCTATACTTCGTTTCAGCTTCGGTAAGAGCGCAGCCGATGTTATGAGCCGAAAGGCCAATCAATGAGCGCAAAAACCGCAGCGTCATGGCGTGCTCTCTGTGCCTGATAGGGCTAGCTGGCGGAGGAGGACGCGCAGAGACACGGCGAATATCGGTTGGTCCTATCAACTTCAGAGAGCACGCCATGAAATTGTGCCTGTTTCCCTGTTTGATTGGACCTTCGGCTCATAACGTCGGCCGCGCTCGGACCGAAGTTGAAACGAAGTATAGAACCTGCTCGGGTGCACCGTTTGAAGCGAAAAATATAGCCAGACGTTCAAAATACAGACACGCGATTATCATTTGCGGTTGTTATCCGTCATGCTTGACATCATTTCCGAACGAAATATGTATATTTAATTTTAGTTTCCGTACCCCATGAAAGTTTATTTTCGACATTTATTTTATTGTTTTATTACGAAGGTAGTTGAAGGCAGTAATTATATCTCGATCTAAGGAGACCCGCAAAGCTATTAATTGACGACGTTACGTTTAAGCGTTTTTATACTTATTTTAATATTTAAACAAAACAAGTGGTCTGTAATATTCCGGAAGCCACGTGCGCATATGCGCAGCTTTTTAAACAACTTTTGTTTCTTCCACGTTTGCTTCAGCAAACAAACCGTTTATTTTCAGCTGCACGTGTTCCCTTGCGACTTTAGTACCCCCGTGCGCAACTCAAGTAAAGCAATTATGGCCCTTCCGGCTCCTCAGTCATCCTCACTTTCGGTCGTGCCTTCTCACAAAACCGAAGAAATATTATCCATCTCCGCAAAAATTATGCTGCAGAACTGTTCTACGTTTTCCCCCGTATAAATGACTATCCATGGATACTGTTATATAGAACGGGTTTGATGATGCGCAGTAGCTCTTCGGATCGATGTTACTTTTAGTCCAGAGCTCAACAAACCAGCATTATTGGCTTAAACGCTGCAAGGAGCACAGCCCAATTTTAAACTCTTACGCATACTTCAATAGGTTGGGGACATGCGGGAGACATTGCCGCAAAGCGGCACTGGTTCCCGCTGGGCAGTGCTGAAAAGCGCTAAATTTAGCTGGAAAATAAAAAAATTGGCATCACTTGTTTATGGCACCAGAGCTAGGCTTGGCTTGTTAGATGCCGATATTTATTTGGCAGACTTAGAAAACACATTGCATATGCTGTTAAGCACAAATCAGTTCAAAGCGTGTTGCAATATTTGCCACCGTGATCTTCCAACGTTATGGCGAGTCCTGCTCGCCCTGAAATAGTTCTGCTGAGAGTAAGCAAAGATGACGCGTTGACGAACCCATGACATCAACTTTCCAGCGAACTTAAGCTGTTTATGATGGGTAAATTGAACCTATGGAGCACTTCAGACCTTCAAAAAGTACGACAGCTTGACTTAGAATTCGCTATTAATCCTGCCACCCGCAAAACGGCAATGCCTCCCGCTAGGCAGTGGTGAAAAGCGCTAAATTTAGCTGGAAAATCAATAAATTGCCAATACTGCTTAGAAACACAGACCTATGTTCTGCTATTTTTCGCAGTACAGGCGGACACTGATATTTGAACAAACATTTTCGGCTGTCAGATGCCGACATTTATTCGGCAGCAAGCGACCGAATGATGCTTCATCAGACGGCATTTTAAGGCAGAAAATTATGTCAAGCAAAATAAACAAACAAACGTTCGGGCGTATATTTTTGCCCTAAAATCTTAGCGATGCATTTTCAGCAACTATACAAAAACTGCTTGGCCACTGCGCTTAAACGCACTCATTTATATTAAAATGATTATGATAACTTTTAAGCGATGTGGTATTTAGGCGCGATTAGAGATAAGAAAGCTTATACTTTATTTTATGTAGTCCTTCCACTCTCCAATCTGCCTCAGGCAAATACCGATGCACTTTACTTTTGTCTATCATTATTGATTCAGCGTTCTGTGCGCTCTTTCTATGGAGAGTCGAAGGCTTGAGTTGTGCATTTTACATTTTTAATGGTTGATTGCTGGTTTTTGTACGCACGTTAGAGGTAAAAATTAATAGTGGCTACTCCTGTGCTATCATGAATCCTCAGAGCGTTATGACGGAATGCGAAAAGCGGTACTTACAGAGCAAATATAGCAGAGGAATAGCACGGTTTCTCTTGAGAACATACTCAGCCTTTGGTGCCACTAAAGTAGAAGACAAAATATATTATTTTATATTATAAAAGTTAGGTCAAAATCATATAATTTCGATTGAGAACAACGTAAAATTACAATATAAGAAGCCTGAAGCGTCTATCTGTAAAGCCTAAAATAAAACACCCCGCTTATCTTTTGTTTCACTCAACGAAAGAAGTATACATTTTCAGGTATTCTGTTGATGATCATTTGCTCTTCAATAAAGCGCAGGACGGATGCACGACGAAACGGCCGAAGCGTCGGATAATCTGACCAGTGTAAGTTATGTGGGATAGCGCAGTCGAGTTTCCCAGTACGAAATTTTCGCACCGGCAATTTTGAATTTCCCAGCACATCGCACGACGTCTTGTTCTTGTTTACGTGCATGTGCCTTTTCCTCTCGGCAAACAGAGCACGAGTGCCCGAATGGTATGAAAACTAACTTTGTTTGCTCTCGAGGTCGCTAATTAATCAAACGCAGACCGATAAAAAAAATTAGGTTTTTTTTTTGCAAACATTTTGTTATGTTAGTGACACTAGCGCAAACCACTGGTTTGCGCTAGTGTCACTGAATACTGTGTCAGTGTACCAGATTGCCATGGTTTAGTGCATTGCAAACAACAGACTCACTCTAGCCGAGTATGTTTTGATTTTCTGCGGCCTCATTGAACGGCAAAAGTCACGCGATACGTGTGGGATCACCATTATCGCCATTCGTTTGAATCGCCGCTTTCAGCCATCATCTTGTTGCTAGCGCACGTTCTGCTACAACACTTCAGGTCACTTCCTCTCAGCCGCTTAGTGCCGCAACGCACGTGTTTTTTAGGGTATCGAATCTAAGCGTTGCTTATTTCGTGGCTCCTACATGCCTGCTTCCCGTGCCTTCGCGTGCAAAACCAAGTCAAAAACAAAAAGTCATCTATGCTTTCCGTCCTTCAACAACATTATTGCGAATGGGAGAAGTACTTAGCTTGCCATTATATATATAACAAGGTTATTCCAACCGCAATACATGAAGCAAGCTTTGTCAAATGAGTGCATGTCACTAGTTTTCTGCAGGTATCGCTCCTCGCCTCGCAGCCGATCAGGCTGCTTTGACTGAGCTTGGTTCGGCACGAACGATTCTTGGAGGAACGACTGCTTCTGAATAAGATTTAGATTGCTGTGCTTTCCAGTCAGATTGCTTCGCTTTGTGTGAAACGTAGGAACCAATGTAAAGAGTAGCTTTGCACGCAAAACATGCAAATAAAGATATCCGGGTGACTCATGAATAAATTTAAGCAAGCACTCATGTGTGAATGGGGCCTCAAGCGGTTATCATGCGAGTTTTTTTGTTGATTACATTGCTGTTTTTTTAGCTTTGTGGCTCAAAAAAGCGCTTAAAAAACTATTCACAGCACGGGCTTAGGAATATGTAACTTGATGTCCATAGTGAGAGAGATGCCGCTTGCTGCTCAGGTAGCATGAATGATGGTAAAAACATCTTTGTCGTTTCCAATTTAGAGTCATCGATTTCGTATCAAACGGTGTTCGTTACTCACCGTCCAGTTACATTTTTCTGCATTAATCATTTGCAGAGATCGCGTCGACTGTCAACTACCTTGCCCAGGCAGCACACCAATGTTGGTTCGACACTCGCAAAGACCGGCCTCAATATTGGAAGCGCTACCCGATCCAACGTCGGCCCAGTCATTGGTGCCAATGTTGGGCCATTGTTCAGCCATCGCTCCAGCCAATGGTGGTCCCACATTGACAAAGACCGGCGTAATATTGGACAATACTGGAAGCGCTACCCGGTCCAATGTTGGCCGTCATTGGTGCTGATGTTGAGGCATCGTTTCACTCGCCCAGCGGTTTGTAAATGCACTCGCCAAGCTGTTTTCAAAGAAGAAAGGAAAACAAACACAAGGGATTGTTTTGAAATCTAGAAGTTTATTACGCACAGACTATTCTGTAGACAAGTACAAGCTATGCAATTTGTAATATGTGAAGAGCTACTACTCAGCGGTTATACAACTGTGAAAATTGCAAATCAAACAACAATTGGGGTAATTCTTGGATTGTGTCCAGTCTCCCAGCAGCCGGCAGAATGTTTTCCCCAAAATTACACAGGCAGTCGCCCAACATTGACGGTGAAATCAGTTCATCGAAGGACGTTTCATCGACAGATCGTTTCATCAACACGCGATGTTTTATAAAAAAACTCAGAATTGCTTTTTTTTTTCTTCTTGTGTAATGAGCCGCTGCAGTCTCACAAAGAAGCGGCGTGAACGGGTGGGCTGGGTCGGTGAGCACGCGCCTCAGGAATACGCGCGCGACGATGTGCCCCTACAGCGTGCCATTCGCGTAACCTAGCGCACATGAAGGCACCCTAGCGTAACCAACGTCGCTGGAACGTTAATGTCGACGAAACGTGTATCCACGAAAAGGTGGCCACGAAATGTGTTTTCACGAAACGCAGGAAAAATAAAAAAAGTTAATATTCTACCTGCAATTGTGACATTATTTCAGACAGCTAGGGGGATCGGTGGCCGAGAGGCCTAGCGCACACCAGCTCGGAGCACGTGGAGCGAAAGCTCATTTTGCAGAACCCAGGATCCTGGGCTCAATTCCCGCCCCTGCCCGTATCGATCCGCATAAGCATCGTACCGGCGTGCGGTTGTGTATCACTACTGCGTGGTGCACGTTAAAGGCCCCAGGTTAGCGGTTGTACTACACTGGTTAAATTGCTCATCTACAGCTGAGACACCAAACGCCCACAGAGGCAGACTAACTTCCGGCTGTATAAACATACACACAACAATTTGCTTTGTCAGACAGATAATGGCAGGCGAATGTCGGTAATATTGCGGGAAAAGTACTCTCCCGGCTGCCAGGAGATAGGCACTGCTTAATTCTAGAGGTTATCTGGAAGAGTACCCGTAGAAGAACGGACAATGATCACCAAGTAGGTTGCAGCGCACTTACGTTGAATATACCGGACTTGACAGATGTAACCCGAGGTATATGTCGATACGAGCACTGCAGAACAGCCACTCAAACACAAAAACTAGAAGGAAGTGATCCGTGAAGATTCAACACGATATAGCACATGCTGCCATTCGCCGAACCAAACACTAAACGATTCACAAGAATGTTTTGGGCTTTTTTGAATAAATCGATCCGGGTAGGCCTTTTCGAACAAGATACCATTACCACAGAGGCGAAATCTATAGCAGGCCCGCAGGCTGCATCACACGCGAAACTAGGTCTGGTCTTTGCAGGCAAGTCCGGGATTGTCAACGGCTAATGCGTCATCCGTCAAACCACAAGATCACGCTTCTGCCGTTACCCGCGCACAGAGAGCGGAGTCAAGCGATAAAAAGTATAGACGCTTTACAGCAGCTGTGCATGGGCGCCGCCATAACTGACCTTCAGTTTTTGTTCCCTCTTATTCCGTTTGCTTCACTTCATCCTTACCACAGCAGGACAGGTTATTCCCATTTAAGATGCTACTGTGTTCTTGTGCCCAGCATAGGCCCTTGTGAAGACCCGTCAACGCCCGCTTCAGTGGCTTGGCACCTCGGTAAGACAAGAGAAGGGCGGCTATGGCGGCTCAATCTGGCGCGTGTGTAAAGCATCTATACGGTTCAGTGGTCCGATGAGGACGCACCGTCTACCACGCCTTCAGCTTAGGGAGAGAGAGGAAAAGAGAAAAGGAGTAGAAAGGAGCAGGCCAGAACGGGGGTGCACTTACAAAGGCTAATCATCAGGTGCATCTCAACAATAAACACAACGAGAGGATTTGTCACTTGTACCCAAGGTTGATAGTGCAGTGGATGTTATGCGTGGCCTTGAACTTAAGCAGGTTCGTGCTCTGCCTTATCACCAGCTTCGAGACTGTAGTCACGTGACCCTAGCCTGAGACCCGATTGGCCTAAAACACGTATAGCGTCTACCCTGCTGTCAATACCGATTGAACAGGACAGCTCTTTGAAGGCCAGCTTTTGAACTTCCAAAGAAGCTGTCCAGCCCAAAAGTCATTCTAAACCGGGCAAGTTTGAAGACCATGTTTTACGTCGACTAGTTTTTGCGCACGATGTCCACAAATAAATAAATAAATATCTTTAAATATATATCTACTTTGTATCAATAAATTTAGAAATATCTGTACACTGTTATGTTAACGTTTTTTAACTTCAAATTTTTTGCGAAAGAGTTACACATAAAAGACACCGTGGACGGCACATCGTCCGACTTTCAACACACAATGAATCGCCGACGCTCGCAGACAGAAGGTTGCGGTGCTGGGCGAACGGTTTTTGAAAGATCCTGCATAGGGTACGCCGTGCGCAACGGCTTCGCGACTGTTTGAAGGGCAAAGGATTCGCGACGGCCAAGTAGCGTCTTGCAACGTCAGTAAGCCAACGGGGCTTGAAAGTCCTAAAGTCACTAAATACTGGGAAAGTAACGCCAAGCTCCCCGTGTGGTCGCCATCTTGGTCCGTGAAATTAGCAATTTCTCCTTGACCCCTCCGTTCTTGGTGAGCCGATCTAGATTCGTTGGTGACGGGTAGCTTTATGGAGTGCTTTTTGTATACCGAGATTTTGCTAACCACACACCGCCGAAACAAGCGCACACCTTCGTACCATCACCAGATGCTCTGTCGGTGCTTGGAGTCGCTGAAAAATAAGTTTACTGTATAGAAGTAAGCAAGAAGAACAATATAGTTGTAAGAGATCCATGGAGATGGGCATGAATAATGAGTTGATTGCATACAGAGTGCCAAAGACTCTTATATTGGCGAAAAACGCCTCCAGTACAATGATGCTCCTTAGTAATCTTGGCGCGACTGGTTTAGAACGACCCTCTAGAAGCTTCGAAGATTTAAATGGACCAAGATGGCGATTTCCATGGCAACGTAAACAGATTAGCCAATCGCCTTGCTAGGTTTGGGTCGTCTGTATGTTAGTATCCGTTTGTGTCCGGCTAGCAGGTAGGGAAGGCAATGGCGCTACTTTCCCAGGATCCAGTGACTTTACAGAGTCCCAGGCTCACATTTCCGCAGAGCGACTGCGGCCGGCCAGATCGAGGCGCAGTATGCTCTCGCGTCGTCGTGATTGCTACGTCGTTGCTTTGCCTACACTGATGACACGTGCACTTTCAGTCGAAGCAGCCCTCTCAAGACTTCATTCGAGTCCAACAGACGACTTTATTGCGCAATAGACTCTCGTAAAACTGAGAGTAGAAGTCATTTCAGTTGCGGCGTAAGTGGCGGCTTTATATTCGTTGACACCTGCGTCAACAATGATGAAATATGCACATAAACATTAAATATGATAAATAAAGCACGCAGAAAGAAATACAAATATGGCAGGGGCACGGACAAAGTAGAAGATCTTAACGCTACGTAACGCATATACATAGAAAATACACTGGAAGAGACAAAATAATTAAATCTGAAAAACGGAATTAAGTTGTCAATGCCGAGGTAATTAGGCCAACCGAAAGGAGAGCAGTCGGCAAAAAACTGCAATAGTCCTATAGGCAGCTAAGGACGTATTTGTGATTGCGGTTATGAAGCACCGGCTATGTACGCCCCATGAAGTTGGCTAAATAAAATTCTCGCCCGAGCGACCGCATGAATGACTTTTTTTTTCACTTTCCTACCTCTGCAATGCAAAAAAGAAGGTCGCGGGTTTATAGTCTAGGCGACACAAATATTGATAAGCCATTGGCTACGGCAGTAGAATATTGACCAGCTTATACCTAGACATCACCAATATTAGGAAACTCTTGGCTTTGACAGTTTAATATTAACCAGCTTAAGCAAGCGTTTATTCAATATCGGAAAGCCATTGGCTCTTGCAGTCCAATATTATACAGGTTAAGCCGGCGTATATCCAACATTGGAAAGCTATTGGCTTTGACAGTCCAATATTAGAGAGCTTATGCCGGCTTATATTTAATATCAGAAAGCCAGGGGTCCCGACAGTTTAATATTGGACCACTTTTGCCGGCGTGTATCCAATACTGGAAAGCTGTGATATAAACCAATTATGGTATTTCTTCAAAGAAACTGTAAACGCGCGTATAGAGCGCTTTGTGCCAACCAGGAAAAAGAATACTAGACAGCGTAGTCCCTGGGTAACGAGGGAGATTCCACAAGTAAAACGCCAGGCAAAAAGACTTAACAAAACAGGCAAAGGCAACCCAAAGGTAGCTGTGCTGCGTATAAAACTTAAATCACTAATAAAAAAAAATCGAGGTATGAGTACTAGAACGTTAAAATGACCAACTTCCTGCTTAATGATCCAGTTACATTTTGGAGGCATTTACAGAGCACGAGACAGCACGTAACCAAGATTGAGGATAGTGGAAGAGAAGTTGTTGACAAATCAGCTATCGCTAATGCATTTAATAACTATTTTTCTTCGGTATTTACGATTAACGACGGCGGATCACCTGAATACAGGGAAAGTGCAATAGGAGCACCGGACGTCCAGGTGATGCAGGAAGGCATTTTCGATGCACTTCTAAATTTAAACACAAAAAAATATCAAGTGGTTCATACAATGTCCCTAACGCATTTCTGAAAAGATACGCCGAATGGTGCTTTAAGTTTCTTTTTGTTATATTCAGTAATGTGCTTGAACAGGCTATTGTACCGGATCAGTGGAAAACTGCAAAGGTAATACCAATCCATGAAGTAGTGACAGGCTTCAAGTGTGTAAATATAGACCAATTCCTTTGCTTTGTTCTTGCAGCAAGGTTCTCGAACATTTTTTATTCAAGCATCTCGAGACTCACTTTGAGGCAAATAACTTCATATCGGATAAACATCATGGTTTTAGGCGCGGCTTCTCGACGGTTACGCAGCTTCTTCATACTGTAAACGAGTTTGCAAAAGTTCTTGACAAGGGGGGCCAGGTGAATATTATTTTCTTGGATTTTGCAAAAGCCATCGATCGAGTACCACATCCGAAACTGTTGATAAAACTTAAGACTCTCCTGGGCAATGAAAGACTCGTGCGGTGGTTGGATTGATACTTAAGCAATTGTCATCAATTTGTTGAGGTCGGAGGAGTAATTTTCCCGAGTACCCCGGTTATTTCTGGTGTGCTCCAGGGGTCTGTGCTCGGGCCTTTGCTTTTTCTAGTTTACATAAATGATCTTACTGTTGATGACAGCGGATAATGTCGGTTTTATGCGGACGACTGTTATTGTTTTCAGAGGTTGCTCCGAGAAGTAATCAGGTAAAGCTTAGTAACTGTCTAAACAGTATAACGCAGGGGTGCACGACTTAGCAGATGTCACTGAACAGTTCTAAGTGTGTATACATGTGCGTCGCAGGCAAGAAAACGCCCCTTGGTTTTAGCTACACCACCAACAACCATCCCTTAGATACTGTGAATGAATACACGTATCTCGGTCTTATAATCACGTCAAAACTCAATTGGAACAGTCATATCGCATGGATTGTGCAGAAAGCGATGATGAAACTTTGGGTCTTAAAAAGAAAACTAAGACACTGTACACCAAAAACAAAACTAGCAGCGTACAGCACTACCGTACGCCCTGTTCTGAACATGCTGACGTGATATGGGATCACACTTTCAAAATCAACGGAGACCGAATTGAGGGAGTTTAGAAGAAAACACTTCGATTCGCGTACAACGAATACAAAAGAAACAGTTCAATTGCAAAATTATACAACTTATCAAAAGTGCCTCGTCTTGAAACCCGTCGCAAGATAAATCGTCTTAAGCTTCTTTATACTATCGTGCACAACTCTTCGCGCATGTCATTCGAAAAGTACATGGAGTAAAACTCAAGCAGGCACACGCGCAACAAGCACTCGAAAACTATTGTGGTCCCTTTCTGTGGAATTCAATGTCTAAAAAATAGCTATTCTACGCGAACAATCAATGACTGGAATAGTTTGCCTGAAAGTGTTACAAATCCAGCCGCAACGTCATCATTTGCAGCAATAATAGAACAACTTTTTTCGCGGCGACTGCAGAAGGTATATTAGGTTATTACTGTTGCGGGTTATTTGTTTCTCCCTTTTTTATGGCCGTTGTTGTTCTTTGTTGTCTTTTCTGTGTGTGCGCGATTGGTACTGTTTACTCGAGGGTTGATAGTGTCAAGTAAATCGATGCCACTTTTTTTTTCTACCATGATTGAACCCTTTTTCTTTTTTGATCGCCGATGATTTGTCATGTATGCTTGCTGTGTGCTAGGTTATCGTGCTTTTGTTTTGTGTGTGTCTGTCTATGCCCACCCCTGCCTTGGCTGCCAACAGGCGGCTGGCAGTATGTCCAAATAAAAATAAAAAAATAAATAAAAAAGCTATTGGCTTTGACAGTTTAATGATGACCAGCCTATGCCAACGTGTCACCAATATTGGAAAACCAATGTCTTTGATAGTCCATTATTGTCCAATGTGATTCCAATATTGGGAAACATATGGCTCAGTTGGGCCATTGTTGGGCCATTCTTTGCCACATCAAATCCAATGTTGGCCCAATACTGTGTGCTGCCTGGGTGAGCACTTTATGGGGAAATCATTGCCGGGCTTCGCTGCTATTTTAATCTTGTCAGCAAAACAATTGTCAAGCTGTCACTAAGCTTGCGACTATAGTTCATTTTATCCTGTCCATCTATTCTTGAACGTCTCGTATGCGGTAGAAAAAATATCGATTAAATGCTGTTGAGTTTATACGACGGCCTCCTGCATGCTCACAAAGAGCACACGAAATGAGAAGGCCATCGGGTCAATGTGATGACAGAAATAAGTGACTAAACTCTAAACGATAAAGTTCATTGCTGGCACAGATCACCCTCGTTGAGTAAATTATTGGTGTCTGAATATTTAGAGAAGTGGTTCTCAAATGGGGGTCCGCGAAGGCATTCTAGGGGTCCGCGAAGGCATTCTAGGGGTCCGCCTTCATCAGTCCAGCCCGGCAATAAAATTTGTTTTCCAGGTAGAGAAGAAATGTTTCAGTTTTTGGGCGCGTTTCCTCGTGTTTATGTCAATAAGAAAGGTCTACTTTACACTAGCCCTTACTGAAATCCATTCATTCAATTATTATTATATTTACCCTATAACTTCCCCCTCCCCTCACACCGAACGGCGTCCTCCATCATCTCCGCCGATCCACAGGGGCTCCGCGAAACATCGATGGTTGAGAACCACTGATTTAGAGAATGAGCTAGGTCATCTAAAAATGAGATATTTGACCAGTGGGGTATGGCTTCTATCTTGGGGTATTTAATGTCAAATACACAGTAACAAACACAAAAGTGCGGCGAGACTGCAATGTAAATAATATTACAAATTATATGATTTAAGGTGTGATATGCGCACAGTTATCATGCAGCGTGCTATGCAAGAATCTAAGACGGCGGAATCGATATGGACGAGTTTGAGAGCCACTGTGCTTTTGCAAAACGAAGCTTGGGAGCTTCGGTGCTGTGGAATCCTGTCCAGTGACTCTACTTTGCTCGTGCGTGAAGAATATACAATCTGTGTTATCTTGTTCGGCATGGAAGAAAAACAGGGAAGTGACAGCTAAGTATCCGTTCTACCCTTATAATAATAACAGCAGCCCTGGGAGATAGATAACCGCATCGTTGTAAGAACTCCTTCGGTCAGTGTATAGTAACCAAATCCTTCGATATGGCACCGGGATTATTTTAGATACGTTGGGTTTTTACATGCGCTGCCAAGCAGATCGGACAAACGTCGCTCAACAGCCATCGCGTCGCGGCCAGTATGGCGCTAGACGACCTAGGCGAACGTTGTAGTACATTCAAAGGCCATCCCGGGCACTGACTTCAATCAGACGCTTCAAACGAAAGAAAGTAGAGGATGACACTAACCTTCTTCTCTTGAGTGTTTTCGAAAATGCCGCAAAGTGCAGCAGTGCAACGGCTGAGGTAAGCGGTTGACCAAACCCGAAGTGACTCCACCCTTTTTCTTTTCTTCTACACGCGCAAGCGCTTCGCCTTTTTCTAGTCTAACTTGGCACGCGCTCGCACGGCTCTGGCATGCAGTGCGACGGAGGAAAGGGACCAGCGGCATCCGCCAGCGACTGCTCGTCACCTGTTTCAGCTTTCTGAATTACGTTTAATCTATATCTGTACGTGATCTGTAATGAGGGCTAGTGCGATGTGTACTGAGGACGGAGTATGCTGGTTTTGTTAACCGTTCCAAGTGTCCGTGACGCGTCATAATTTTATGGCGAATACCACTGATCGTTTTGAATCAGTGGTTTGCATCCGCGACGGAGCACGCGATCCGCGAGGAGTCGCTGCGCCTCCGACTCCACTAGGGTGCCTCCAACTGCCGGCCACTTCCGCTGACAGGGTGGAGACACCAATGGAGCCAATGGAGCACCACAATATGGCGCCTGAGATAAGTATTAGCTCGACATTGGGTGTGGGTCCTGTAGAGTGTGTGACGATTTCGTGATGCAAAACCCGTTGTGTTTAACGAAAGTTCTGGAAATATAGACGCAATATGACGCCGGTGAGAGCACCGCAAAGTTCGCCACAAAATGGCGGGTGTTTCCACCCTGTCAGCGGAGCGGCTGGCAAATTAAGGCACCCTAGGCTCCACCAGTGAAAGACGACCTCCCCTACGGGAGCGGCCGGCGATGACCAGGCCCCTGATGATGACAGAATGGCGAATGCATTCCAACTTGTCGCCGGACAGCCGCTTCTACGTTGCTGTCACCTATTTTTGTCCTATGTGCATGTTCTTTTTTTTTTGTGGAAAACGAACAGAATGGGAAGTTTTTCTTTTATATATAAAAATCTTATTTTCTGTCATTTTGTTTTTTTTAGATGAGCATCGAAGGGCCAAAGAAAAAAGAGTTACGCTACACGTGGCGCGCCTAGATTACCGCTTGAACGCTACACGATCGCACCACGAGTATAAATTTCGCTAGATTCTGTTAATCTTGATAATGCAACAGCACGATATGATCTCAAGAGAAGAAAGATAAAGTAAGCGATCAGGAACGCTGGGGTGCTATGTTGCGCTTTTTGCACTCCCAGGAGACTTGGAAAGGGGGATCGGTGGCCCAGTGGTCTAAAGTCGGTTGCAAGCTAAGAAAAAACCGGAAATGCTTGTTAGAGGAAAATGTAATCCTACGCCGAGAAACGCCAGCCAATCGTTTTCATGACGTCACGATTCCGTGGACCAATCGCGATCCTTTCGAAAAAAAAAGAAAAGCCCAACATGGCTGCTGGCCTTAGCAACGCGACGCTAGTTTCTCGTGACAATTATTCTGCTTTTTTGCACCGTGTTTTACGTGCCCGAGGTTACGCCACGAAATCCTAATGGTATCGGCTTGCGTTTGCAGCAGTTTTTGCGCGACGACGTGAGAATCCAGCGACGCTATCGCCAACGAAAATTTCGAAGCGGGCGCGAGGCTTAGCACTGCTGAGAGGTATGTTAGACGGTATGTTAGACAATATCTTGGACAGAAAATGAATTGGGAAGACGGTACATTGGACATGACTTTCTTTCTTTACTAAACAGCTATTTCGTTGACAAAAACGTATTCTAAATTATTTAAATGTCCTGAATGAATTAAATAAATATTGTAGTAGTTTAAGACACGTTTCCTGGAGGAAGAAAAAGCAACGTTGCTAGCGAACTACTTTCTCGACGGCGGACGCACTTCAGATGGGCGCAATGCGCTTGTGGGTGGAGCTAAAAGATTGTTCTTAGGTTGCATCCGACTATAGCGCACACCAGCTCGGAGCACGTGGAGCGAAAGCTCGCGCTGCAGAACCCAGGGATCCTGGGTTCAATCCTCGCCCCTGCCCGTTTCGATCTGGATGAGCATCGTACCGGCGTGCGGTCGTGTATCACTACTGGGTGGTGCACGTTAAGGCTGCGGTCCCACGGCAGCCATCTTGAACAAAGCGTTAGTTCAACCAATAGATGTCGACACGCACCCGTGGGGTGGCCGAAATATTGGTTCACAGTGGGATGGCTCGAGCCCCATCACGTTCCCCTCGTGTCCTTGCTCGCGCCGCTGCCAGCTGTGCTCAGCTGGCTCAAGTAGCGTGGCCTAGCAAACTCCTGTATGCGAGAATAGAGAGTTTTAGAATAGGGGGCCCCAACGCTTTGGGTAACCCAAAGCTTTGGGGTACCCAACGCAACGACACCTCACGCAGAGTGCTTATAGAATAGGGTTTGTGACAACGCAACGCGGCACGCTCGCCTTTTTCGCATGCAGCGCCATTGTGGACAACGAACGAACTTCTTAACAGTGAAAAATTATTAAAACGCAAAACATTTGCGCCTAAACGACACTTTATTGTGGCTTGCGGTTCAAATAATAGGGAGGGTAACACCGGTTGGAACGGCACAGCAAGGCCCATCTGCCGACCGTCTCTGAATCAGAAGATTTACTTCTCTGGTCACCAAGAGAGTGCACGCCCTCATATACCAGGCTATCATGTGAGCCAATGGAATTATCTGAGAACCGGACGGGCCATTCCCCGGTCACAGGCACGACGCTGGTAGGTGTAGCTTGCTGTTAGCTCATCCTGTAGCTGAAGCAGCACGACAGTTATAGAGAGTTTTATAATCGGGGGTACCAAAGCTTTGGGGCCCCAAAGAAATAGGGGCTCAGCACTGCGCATGCGTAGAACCCAAACTCCGTTTGGGCTTTTGGGTTGGCTCGCGCCCCCAACGTGAAATTCGAGAAATAACGTGGGGCCCCCAATTGCTTGGGGCCGGGTTGTATATCGGCAAACATGGCGGCGCCCTTTTCGCTCGCTTCGGTGCAAATTCGTCATGGTCGCTGCTGTATTAGCCAATTTCATTGCCAATGAATAGTGCAACCGGCTTTCGCTTTGCTTAATCTCGCTCCAGTCACAAAGAATGAGCGGTGGGCTCGCCCCATTTTAAAGATCGTACCTGATTCTGGCCGCTTCTAAGCCTAAACATACGTCGTAACTGTTGACATGGTGACGTATTGCTACTCCGCGGCTAAAGGCTCGTTCACACAGACCCGTTTCTTTCTTTTTCTTTTTTTTTACGTTAAGTTACGAAAAGTAACCGGGAAATCTGTGCTTCGTATTAAACTGTGCCGGCAGCAGGTCGACCCGGTCGCGGTTGGCCCGCGTGGGGAAATTTCTTCCGATTGCTTCGGGGACCCTTTCGGCCATTCAAGTCCACCTCCTGGAATCCTGGAATGAGTTAGTGGCATACACTTCGCGTAGCACATATATGTCATCGTCGATCAAGAAGCGAACGCGCGCGGGAGCCTTCTCTTGCTCCATTTTCTTTTGGCCTTGGATCGGCCTCGACTCGTTCGGCCATCCCATTTCCGGTGTAGCCGAAACAATCCAATCCGTAGCGCTCTAATTTGGCGCTTGTTCTCGTAGTAACATAGAGAGTTGAGCTAGCTTGTACATAGAAGACATACCTAAAACAGCGCAAAAGCACAGGAGGAAGATAACAAAACACAGGAAGGGGCGCTGACTCCCAACTTATGTATTGTGAAAGAAAGAGAAAGAGGAAGCTTCAGATATGAAGCTCCTCTTTCTCTTTCTATCTTTCTACCGCCGCTTTCAATGCACCCTCCTCAGAATTTACGGCGCTCCGTGGGGGCCGCCATGTTAAAACTTGATACCAGTGTTGCTCCATCTGTAGGTCATCTTTAAGTTAGAGCTGACGGAGAAAATCTGGCCACGGCGCAACGCCGATGTACGCTGGAAGCTAGAGCCGGTTTGCTTTCGTTGTTTTTGTTTGGTCGGAGAAAATCTAGCAACAACGCACGTTCAACATGGCGCCGTTATTGTTGCGGCAGCTTCGGTTTGACCACGTTTGACGCGGTTTTCGAGCACATGTAGCGAAGACGTGACCGGAGAAGTGCCCCTTGATGGTCCCGGAAGGCGGAAAGTATCATTCGTAATCGTCGTGTGTGCTTTGAAAGCGAAGGGAGTGACAGGGTCCACGAGTGCGCAACCACAAGCCAAGGTTCACGACAGCGCTCCGTTGACTTCGGCGATCTCGTTCTGTTTGGTGCATCGAGATAGGTTTGGTGCAACACGGCGATGCGGCAAAGAGTTGAAACGTTCGTGGTGTGTGGTGCGGTGCTTGGAGGTAGAAGCCCATACTAACACGAAGCGCAAATTGGTTATTGTGGGGTTGAAATTGAGCGGTTTCAGTCCCGTCGTCGTCAGCTGATCCGGTCCAGCTGGTCCGGGAGGACGCAGTGAGCGCTTTTAAAAGTAAATCTTCCTTCGTTCCGTTTCAAAATGTGGAAGATTCTCAACGCATACCGTGAGTAAAAAGCTGCGGGCGTTTTCAACAAAATTACGTCGTTTTAATTGAACAATGGACTCCGGATTGTTGTCCTAGACCTGCCGTTTGTATGCTTCGTGTTGTTGGCGTTTGCACAGCGACGCACACCGCCTGAGGAGATGATTCGGTCCTGCAAACGACCGGTCATACAGAATTTCAGGGAAACTTAAGTCACCACCGATATTTTCTTGTAAATCTCGTGTGAGTTTGTTGCGCTCGTCATGTGGTGTGAATAAATTAGGGCAACGTTTCCTACCTGCCTGCGGATGCATGAACTGAGACCATTTTTTACGTAGTGAACATAGCGTTTTTTCTTTATTTTGGAAAGAGGTGTTGGGGACTTTATTATGGTACAATCACTTGAGAGTTCAGAAATTGGAGAGAGCGAGCATGGTTTCCCAACTTTGTCTCTTTTCTCTCTGGCATTGCCCCTAGTTTCAAGTTGCAGTTTCAGTAGACATGCCTACTGGCAGGTACAAACTGCTCTAAAGCAGGTAAAAGACTGCTAAGTCGGGGCGGTGCGGACTCCGTGTTCCGCGCTTTTCGCAAGGTGACTGGGTAAGTGCTTTTGCGAGGTATGCGGAATACACAAACGATTTTGTTACGCCCGTCGGTTGCGTCTCTCCCGCAAAACGAATAAGATGATCTACAAAGGCGCAATCACAAGCCAATATTTACGATAACAGTGCATTTGATTCGGTGGTCCGTGTAGTTGTATTTTACCCTGCTTTCTGCAACACCGTGTCATGGCGAAGAGCTGGAACGTTCACGGATTGTGCTGTGGGCTACCGGCCGGTTGACCGAAAGGCGGATCCAAAACTCCGTTTTTTTTTGTTTTTTTGTTTTTTTTTGGGGGGGGGGGGAGGGGGGGGGAGAGAAAATCTAAAGCAAGATAGACAGGACTCGGGTTGCGCCTTTTGTTTTAACCGCCGCAGAACCACAGTGCACCGACGGCCCCTAGATGTGCGCCGCTGCGCCGACTTTTGGTTCTAAGCCGTGCTTTGAAACCGCCGCCGCGGACTTCAGTCTCGGTTGAAGCGACGGAGTGGTTCTCCAAGTTCAGAGTACAAGTGTGCCTGCTAGGATGCGACCTACCTTATTTCGAACCCTCGTCCTTGAGCACCGAGCCTCCTACCACCTGGCAGGCCGGTAGTTGGTGTTACTTCAGGGGATCCACCCGTGCCAAATCGCCCTCCGAGAAGGGGGCAGGGGGCGGGTGGGCGGCCGTCTCCGTCGTTCTCCTCTTGGGTCCGCCGCTGGGTTGACAGAAGCCCGCGTCGCCCGCATCGGCACTGAGTGCACTTGGGCTGTTGTAGCGGCTCTAGGCTGTTGATGCTCAAGCCTTTCATCCGCGGCTTGCCGCCAGCTGATCCGGCTGCTCGACGGTGAAGCCTAGTTCACATGCAGCGATTTTGGCCCTAGAGCGGCGCGATTTCTGCCGTCGCGGCGCTCGTGCCGCAGAATTGCTGGTGCTGGCCAGAGCGCCGCGACGGCAGAAATCGCGCCGCTCCAGGGCCAAAATCGCTGCATGTGAACTAGGCTTGAGGAAGGGGCGAAAGTTACCTCTGAAGTAAATGTAAATCCTTGTTCATACAGTTATCCGGTGTCAAAGTGTGGAAGGCGTCCAACGTGTATTGAGGGCGGGAACTACGAGCGTTTTGCCTTGCTTTCGTAACCGAAACCAGAACAGTGAGATAACTGCCTTGCGTACTCCAAAATGATGAAAGCAATAAGTCGTCGAAAACCCGTTTCTAGGGTTTCAAACAAAGTAAACAAGCCAAGTATAACTCAACTTCGTTGTCTGTATGCAGAAGGACTTATGTAACACAACAATACATTCTCGTTCCAAAACGAAAAAGAAAGTAAAACTCAGTCCGCCGTATATGGCAGCAACTTCTCCGCTGCAAAGCCTATGCTGGCAACGTAAGCGGTTTTAATATGGCAGCCTCCGCTTTGCGCCGCGTTCCCTTTCCCTCCTTCCCCCCCCCCCCCCCCCTGTATGAAGCCCACGTTGTTTTTTTCTTTTTCTTCTTTTTTCTCATCTTTTTTTTCTTCGTGACCTTATAATGTCAGTTTTCTTCTTTTCTACTGCAACTTAGTAATTTATATGTTTTTATTCTTTCTTCTTTATACCCTGTTTGTGCGCGTGGGCTTCATGTCTGAAGCTTCCTCTTTCTCTTTCTTTCACAATACATAAGTTGGGAGTCAGCTCTTTCCTGTGTTCTATTTTCTTCCTCCCTTGCTTGCGGGCTGTTTTAGGTATGGCTCGTTCTCGATATTTTTGGGTGTGCGCTTTGACCATATGCAGCCGAAGATTTTGGCCTTCAACTATGCCGAGACTGAGACGAATGCGAGCGCGCATACTCTGCGGGCAGTTGCACTATTTAGATCTGAGCTGGAGCGACTTTGAAGCCTTGAAATACTTGTTTTCAAGATGCAGGTGTCGTGCCACCGAGTAGCAATACATTGCCATGTCAACGGTTACCGCGTATGTTTAGGCTTAGAAACGGCCAAAATCGGGGACGATCTTTAAAATGGGGCGAGCCCACCGCTCATTCTTTGCGATTTGAGCCAGATCAAGCAAAGCGAAAGCCGGTAGCACTATTCACTGGCATTTAAATGGGCTAATACTGCAGCGACCATGACGAATTCGCTCCGAAGCGAGCAGAAAGGGCGCCGCCATGTTTGCCGACGCAACCCGAACCCAAGCGCCAACCCAAAGCCCCAAACAGATTTTGGGTTCTGCGCATGCGCAGTGGTGAGCCCCTATTTCTTGGGGGGCCCCAAGCTTTGGGGGCCCCTATTCTAAAACTCTCTAATGTCAGGCTGGGTATAAATGCGGTTCGGCGGTTGTCACGGGTTTTCGCAATAAATCTTACCAAGAACGAATCAAATGTTGATTGACGTGTCAATATTCTATCAATGAAAATTTCTTCTGCAGGAATGCACGCTCAGCAGACTCAATCTTCCAAAATACCAGTGGAAGCGGACGCCGTCAAGTAAACTCGTTCGCGATTTACGGTACTTACCTCAACATTAGGGAGTTTTAGAATAGCGCACGCTAAAGCTTTGCGTACGCAAAGAATAGCGTCGTCGCCACTGCGCATGCTCCGAACGCAAACCAGGTTTTGCGCTTTGCGTGCGCAATTTTAGCGTGCGCTATTTCTCGGAAATAGCGTGCGTACGCAAAGAGTCTTTGCGCTTCTCCTAGGAGGATTCGTGATGAGCAGTTGGCTAAATCCAAGACGAGCACAGTTAAAAAAACATGGCGGCTTCCAGGATTATGTCGGCGGCTGCTTTGGCGGCGTCGTAAGTGCGACGTCGGCGGTATCCTCGCGACTGCAATTTTCAATACGGGACGACATTGTACTCGGTTTGGCAGCGATTACCGACAACTTGATGCTTGCGACGCGCGAACATTTCACGGCGAAGGTACGATGTGCGAAGGTCAGTACACGAGACCTCTCTTGCCGAGGCGACGCAAGCGGACACGACCGCTCAAACGCTCACGTCGCGTTCTCATGTTTAAACAAATTAAAATGCTACTCTGGACCAAAAATCTCGTTTTTTTTTCTAAAGTTACAGCATTTCGTGTGTGAAATAAAAATTTTTACTGTATCTTGATGGCGTCGCAAGCGCGAGATGCTTGGGCTTTTGCGTCGCGGCGGAGAAACGCTATTCTAAAACTCTCTTGCGTCGCGTGCGCTAATACAAGCGCTAAATTTAGCGCTAGCGTGCGCTAAAATTGCGTACGTTATTCTAAAACTCCCTATTATAATGACGACTGAAAAGTGACGTCACAAAATATTGTGTTTCACGGGGTGCGGAAGATGTTGTAAAGGTTGTTACATTATAGGAGGTTCCCAGAAAAAACAAACGCCGCTCCAATATTTTCGGAAGTACCGACATACATAATGTCATAAGTACAGCTTAGGAGGAATATGATAAAAACCATCAGAATAAATAGGAAGACGTTTATTTGCAATGAAGAGGCTATGAATGAACGGCGTTCAGCGACGGCAAGTTATGAGCGTTCGGGAATTTATAAGTTAACGTGTTTGCTAACTATGGACATGCGGACAATGAAGACCTGTTTTGTCGGGATATGGAGTAGCGGTGGCGATCTGATATCGGACGACTCGTGGCAGACGAACAAGCAAGTTTCTTCTCAGCGAGTGGTAAGCGTCCAGTATCAAGCACAGCACGTGGCAACCGACGTTGTCGACTTTTCGAACACTTACCGCTTTCGACAAAAGTGCTGGCACCTGGACTAACTTTGTGGAAAGACTCAAAGTCTTCCTCGAGTCCAGCGCCATCATAAACAGTGATTGAAAACGATCCATTATTGAGTCGGTGGGTGGCGAAACGTATCCGCATCTGCGGAGTCATTGTCGATGCGTACTCTAAGTGGTTGGAAGTTTACACGATGCCTGCCACGACGTCCAAACGCGTCATTGACGTTCTATGCTCTGTTCTTCCTACATCTGCCCTACCGAAAACACTTTTCTCTGATAACGCGCCAAATCTTGCTTCAAATAAAATAAAAAAAGTAAAAAAAAAAAAGAAAACCGGCATGAGGGATCACCTTAGTGCACCATACCATCCTCCATTTAACGGGCAAGCAGAGCAGATGGTGTGCGAAACGAAGGAAGCTCTCTTAAAGCTTACGGAAGAAGCCGTTCAGTGAAGAATCGGCAGGTTCTTGTTCCAGCAACACGCGACGGTCTCATTTTACATGGTAAAAGCACCCGCCGAAGCAATGTTCGGCGGACGAAGAGCCACACCCCTCGATCTCATGATACTATGGCCTACGAACGAAGATCGAGAGATTCCCACATCGGGAGTAATGGCAGTTTATTCGGTCGGACAACTCGTCTACCTGAGGAATTTCAACGGAAGTCGGGCCTTCCATGTAAAACTTGAGTAGAAAAGGCTCTTTGTTGGTTGACCAGAAGGTGTCATCCCTCTGAATACGTTGGATATCAATGCCCTTCAGTGTAAATATAAAGAAATCACAAAACTCTTTTTGTGTATTGTGTAACTACCCTTGTATTTGGTAGTAGAAGCTATAGTGGTGATTTGGACCTTTCACACCAGGCTCAATTTTTCTTATTTTGCGCCCCATACTCCTTTGCGGTTTCAGCAGGCTTCAAGAATCTTTTGGAACGGGGACACTTTTAGTCAACGAATCCACTTGTTCCAAGCAGTCAATCAGAGAGTGCTGCTAGAAATCCGTCTCTCATATTAACGAATAAGCCGCACTTCTGCACAGTGCAGTTTTCCTGTTCCACATACAGTTGTAAAGCAGCATCGTCATTGATTCTACCATATTCTATTTGCGGGTGAAGAAAGGTCTTTGGGTACACGATACTTGAAACAAGTCTGGCAATGTACGTTGTGGTTCGACACCCACTAATGTCGTCGTCCTTGTAGAGCCTCATCATTTAATCATTACCTCGTCACCTCATATTGCTCTTCATCAACAGTAAGTACAATAGGCTACCGCTTTATTACAATCAAAGAATTAAAAATTTAGTCGTTCAGTCCTTCAACAAGTTTATTATTTATATAATGTTATTACGTTACATTACCTTGAGACGACCGAAGTCCATCGTCGATCTTCAAATACTTATACCTGTATATAAATTAGACGCTCAAAGGGGGAAGGGGATCGGTGCCCGAGTGCATGGTCTCTACTCTGTTTCGCTTTATGATGTACCGCATTAAAAGGTACAAGCGCGAGCTCCTTGCTCTACGGCACATTTCGGCGGCACAAGCTCTCGTATGTTAATGAGCTCGGGCTTCTAGCCTTCTCTGCGGTCCAACATAAGGTGAAACTAGGGTGCCTTCATGTGCGCTTTGCTTAGGGTGGAGACATCTCGCCATTTTGTTCCCCACTTTTATTTTTATTTTTTGTTAAGTAGCGCGTGAAAGGGCGTACCCCGGCACGCGTGTGTGGCGCTGACTGTGCTACGGCGACATTTTGTTTTCGTCGATTTCTTTGTATTTTCCCCGTGAGCGCGTGCTGTCGGCATAGGGTACTACAAAGGGGGGCATCACTCTAAGCAGAGGGATATTGAGGCACCCTAGGTGAAACGGAGTATAGCGCACGCCAGCTCGGAGCGCGTGGTGCGAAAGCTCGCACTACAGAACCCACCCCGCCCCTGCCCGTTTTGATCTGGAAGTGCATCGTACCGGCGTGCGGTCGTGTATCACTAGGGAGTTTTAGAATAGCGCACGCTAAAGCTTTGCGCACGCAAAGAATAGCGACGTCGCCACTGCGCATGCTCCGAACGCAAACCAGGTTTTGCGCTTTGCGTGCGCAATTTTAGCGTGCGCTATTTCTCGGAAATAGCGTGCGTACGCAAAGAGCCTTTGCGCTTCTCCAAGGAGGATTCATGATGAGAAGTTGGCTAAAGCCAAGACGAGCGGAGTTAAGCAAAAATGGCGGCTTCCAGGATTATGTCGGCGGCTGCTGAGGCAGCGTCGTGAGTGCGACGTCGGCGGCATCCTCGTGACTGCGATTTTCAATACGAGACGAAATTGTACTCGGTTTGGCAACGATCACCGGCAACTTGATGCTTGCGACGCGCGAACACATCTCGGCGAAGGTAATATGTGCGAAGGTCAGTACACGAGACCTCTCTTGCCGAGGCGACGCAAGTGGGCACGACCGGTCAACCTCTGGCGTCGCATTCTCGTGTTTAAACAAATCTAAAATCGTACTCTGGACCAAAAAACTTGTTTCTCTCTAAGGTTACAGCATTTCGTGTGCGAAATAAAAATTGTGACTGTATCTTGGTGGCGTCGCAAGTGCGAGATGCTTGGGCTTTTGCGTCGCGACGGAGAAACGCTATTCTAAAACACTCTCGCGTCGTGGGCGCTAATGCAAGCGCAAAATTTAGCGCTAGCGTGCGCTAAAATTGCGTACGTTATTCTAAAACTCCCTACTACTGCGTGGTGCACGTTAAAGACCCCAGGTTTGCGGTGGTACCGCACTGGCTAAATTGTTCATCTACAGCTGAGACACCAGACGCCCACTAAGGCAGACTAACTTCTGGCTCTATAAACATACCCACAACAATTTGCAATTAGACGCACAATCACAAAGAACACAGCATGCCGCCTCTTTTCTTTGGATCGTATTTTTGTAAACCACCGCAAGCTCGCGCGTTCTTTCTTTTGAGACGGTAAGAACGGTTGCACATAAAACCCGCGTTTTTCCTACCCGACCGCTTCCTCCTCTCATTATGTGTAGTTGGTTATAACTAAATAAGGTATAATAATAGTGTATTATTCATATTTAGTTTCAGTTTCAGTCAGGGGAAAGAAGATTTGAGGGAAGTAGAGCCAATAAATGAGCTGCGCTTAGAGAATCGGCACTCTCTTCCCCTACAGTGTTGTGAACGCTGTCATTTTCGTGCTTGGGCAGAGCAGGTGCAACTGCCGATTGTCATGATTCAAAAGTGCGACATCCTCAGCATTAGAATTGGTGTTAGGAAGCTCATGTAATGTTGCTTTGCTTTGTCGCAAACTGTTTAAAGTTGAGGATGGAAAAGCGTTTCTTGTGATTTCAGGTAAAGCTTCAAATAACTTTCAACCATGATTTAAAGCCACAATATGGCCAAATGTCGCTACTCTGATGCGTAGCTTATTTAATGACACTGTTCATGCTCTTGTTAAAGAGGCTTGTATTACCTGGAGGGGCCATGACGTAAGCCCCGTGGATTCCACAAGCCACTACCTTTTGACACCTGCCTCTTCTTCATTGTTCCCGCTTGTGCCAGTAAATTAGCTACGGTTCAGAGTAACGACACTTGGCCATATTGTGGCTTAAAATCGTGGTTGCCAGTTATCTGAAGCTTTATCTAAAATCACAGGAAACGCCTTTCCGTCCCCCAGAAATGTTTAAACAACCCGCGACAAAGCATTGCAATATTGCATCAGCTTCCTTTACTTTTGGATCATGACGATCGGCAGTTGCGTTTGCTCTGAACAAGACCTAAAATGGCGGCGCCAAAAACAATTTTGGGGAACGGAGTGCCGATACTTTAGAGCTCATTTAGTGACTCTAGGCATGAAGTGAACTCGGGTGTATTATTTTCCTCTTCGTCTTTATTGTTTATTGATTTCAATCATATCGAATAATGAACACATTATATCACGCTACGCTTATGTAATTATTTGTCTTAGATTTATTAACCTGACCCAGTACTTAAACCATTCATTTATCGATACTAAATCTTCCAATATATTTTTTAAATGTGAAGGTAAAAAGAGACGGAGATTGATGATGATACAGACGCCAACGCCGCCCTCGGAAATTTTTTGAACATTAGAAATCAGCAGTTTGTCTGTCATCCGCCAGGTAGCGCAACAGAACACCCAAACAGTTTTTAATTGTTTTTAAAATGTGTTAAGCTCTACGCCTATTAAAAAACCAAAGCAAGATCATTCTGAGAATCTAATACATCGCAATGTATATCTATACCAAACAATAAATGTTATTAGATGCCAATGAATCTGCTTGATGTCCAAAAAAGATATGCGTCAAAAACAGGTAAGTTTGAAGGGCTCCTGGAGCGTTATGACTTTGAAAATAAAAAAAAGCTATCGTCCACCTTTTGGGCAACCATTATAGCTCTATATGTGATAAAAGATTTTATCATAGTTTAATTATTTCCTCAGCGGCATTTGAAGTACCATGACTTGAAGCACAAAAAAGTGCTACGTTTGATATAAAATATCTAAACAAAAACATTTTACAAAACATCAAATTTTTGTCTGCATATTACCAATTATAAGCACTACATCTGTAGCTAATTTCATTGTCCTAGCTCTTTTCATTAAAAAAATATTTGTGCTGAAAAATGTCAATTTTAGGGCAATATTTGGAGGGATGAAAAAAGCAAAGTAGTGCAAATACCAAAAAAGTGTATCGTTACATTCTGCTCGGACATCATCTTAACAAAACTACTATATCGGAACCGCGTTATCTTTAATGGATCGTTCATAAAACATGAACTAGCGGAGCAAGTGAGGGTCCGCACCATCATATTCGCAACGCTAGAAATGCGCATGAAGAGTAAACACCAACACACACATAATATCAAATAAAAGAAGATTGCATTGCCTTTCGAATGACATCAATCCCACAAAGCAGTATTAAAAAGGAGATGAGTCATGACCTGCCAAAAAGTACCTAAACTGCCACATTCTGTGGGACCGTGGCCTTAAAGAACCCAGGTTAGCGGTTGTACCGCACTGGCTAAATTGCTCATCTACAGCTGAGACACCAGACGCCCACTGAGGCAGACTAACTTCCGGCTGTATAAACAAACACACAACAATTTGCTTGCGGGAGTTTGTTATTGGCTGAAGCTGAGCATGTTGGTTCATTGCTTGTGAATGGGGCCAGCTGAACATGGAAAACACTCAGAGAAAAAAATATAACATTCGCACCGCTGGATGTTATATTTTTCTCTATATATAACCAGCGGTGCGAATGTTATATTTTTTCTCTGTGTGTTTTCCATGTTCAGCTGGCCCCATTCACAAGCAATGCTTGTTGGAGACTTGGAAGAGGGAAGTGACGTCAACGACACAGCAAACGCAGATTGTATGTTGACAGAAGAAAACGAAATCAACACCCAATCTGTGTTTGCTGTGTCGTTGACGTCACTTCCCTCTCCCTACGAGGGGGAATTTTAGGTCATGTGACCGGCAGAGCAAGGACGGCGGGGAAACATGGCGGTGCCCCGGTGACAACGTTACTAAAACACTCAGTTGGGAAACTCGCCGTCGAAACCTGGGCCGCTGGCGTCCACCGAGACCGAGCTAAATGCGACAACAGCGCCACTCTTTTTCGTTTGTCTGTACTGTGGTCACCTTAAGCTTTTTGAAAGCCTGTTTTTGCGTAAAAACAAACGCAAAAGACTCTTTTTGTATGAAATTTATTGGAGTTTAGTACCAAACGATGGGCGCGTGATGTTTTTATCATCTTTAGTTCGCAAGGTTTTGCGGAACAATTAATATTGTTTTTATACAACCATGCCTCAGCGGGCCTTTCAGGTAGCACGTCCCGCCCTAGGTGCATTTTAGCTTCGGTAGCTCAACGCGGCGCGTCCGCCGGGAAGACGGGGGTGGCACCGCTGTAACCTCTACCGCTGTATCTGTTCTCAAAGCCAAAATAGAAGTAATGTGCAGTTCCTCGAGTGGCCGCTGCGGGAGAAATGGTGGCGTTGTGTTCGTCATTAGCTCGGTGTTCGGAGACAGATTGGGGCCACTTTTTCAAAGCTGTCTCTATGGGAGTTTCCCAACTGAGTGTCTTATACCCCCGTTACACGGCCGCACTTAACTGCAGTTACGCTAAGCCACAGTTAGCGCGCAATACTTGCGGACAACATTCTGCTGCGATGCAGTCAGAGCTATGGGCGAACGTGCGCTTGAGCATCTTGAGCACCCATTAAAGCAGTGCACGCGCTCTCTTCACTTCTTTTGAAATAGCTGTCCGAGGGTATAGTGCGGCATCTGTGCTGCCACGGGACCGCAGTTAAAGCTGAGTTAACCGCGGTTAAGTGTGCCCGTGTAATACCCCTGTTACACGGGCACACTTAACTGCAGTTACGCTAAACCACGATTAGCGCACAATACTTGCCGACAACATTCTGCGGCGTTTCAGTCAGAGCTACGGGCGAACGTGCGCTTGAGCATCTTGATCATCCATGGAAGCAGTGCACGCGCGCTTTTCACTTCTTCTGAAATGGCTGTTTGAGAGTATAGTGCGGTATCAGTGGTGCCGCGTAACAGCAGTTAAGCTGAGTTAACCGCGGTTAAGTGTGCCCGTGTAACAGGGGTATAATACCCCTGTTATACCCCTGTTACACGGGCACACTTAACCGCGGTTAACTCAGCTTAACTGCTGTTGCGCGGCACCACAGATACCACACTATACTCTCGGACAGCGATTTCAGAAGAAGTGAAGAGCGCGCGCGCACTGCTTTCATGGGTGCTCAAGATGCTCAAGCGCACGTTCGCCCATAGCTTTGACTGCATCGCCGCAGAATGTTGTCGGTAAGTATTGTGCGCTAACTGTGGTTTAGCCTAACTGCAGTTAAGTGTGCCCGTGTAACAAGGGTATAACAGGGGTATTAGTAACGTTGCCCGGTGAGTGAGCGCCTCTCGCTTTGGAACTAATACGTCGTTGTAGCTGCAATATCGGGCGCGTTTGTCAACAATGAATGGTGCAGGAGGCTTTCGATTTGCCTTACCTCACTTAAAACGCAAAGCATGAGCAATCACCTAGCCATATTTTTCAGATAGTCTTTCGATTCTGGGAATTCCTAAGCCTAAATGAACGCGGTAGTTGTCGGCATGGCAACGTCTTTGAAAAGTGGATTGCCTTGACTCAATCGGCCGGGTACTGATAGCACACAAAAGCAGACAGCGTCCGTTTGCTAAATTTCCCAAGCACCGTGGGGCATGCTACGATACTCTGTTTCACCTTATGTTGTACCGCAGAGAAGGCTAGAAGCGCGAGCTCATAGCATTAGGAGCTGCTCTCAACGCACGCGAGCTAGTGCCGCCGAGATGTGCCCCAGAGCAAGGAGTTCGCGCCTTTAGCCTTTCCTGCGGTACATCATGAGGTGAAACAGAGTAGAGTGTAGTTACACGCGCTGCGCGTGCTGGCGTCTGCAGTGGTAAATATTCTAAAGCAAAAAGCCTACAACAAATTTTGCCGTGCACGCGTGTTCGTCAAAGATTTATTATGATTATTTACTTCGAATATTCTATAAGTGGAAGGCCAGCGCGCGCGGATCGTTGAATTACACTTCCAGTGCTCTCCTCGATGTTAGGGTAATTTACTAATAGGTCAATTTTCACTGGAACCGAATTACAGGTTTTTTCAATTTATGACGGTGTTATATACAGTTCTTACATGCTGGTCAACCATACAGCCGGTGTAACGCCCGCCTTTCACTGCTCACTTCTTTCTCATCGTTTCTAGGACTCAACTTCGTCGTCCACTTTCGAACTTGGAAGGAAATTTCAACGAGGCTTGTCTTCACTTCAGACAGCCAAATATTCAGAAATTTTCGAAACAAGGGTTAATTTAGTTTTACCTTACCGATTACCTGTACCACGAGCAATAAAAATTGTTTCTTGACTTCAAATGTATGTCTCGCTGTGTCGCGAAAACACGGTAGCGCGCATTTTTGGGTCCCTCCATTTAGGGAACCTCTCCACGGAAGCCACTTATATTCGCCACGGCCATGAGGTGACACCAGCTACCACCCCAATAATAAAACACGGAGCTATCGCTTATCCAGCCCTCGTCAAACTTGGCTAGGTACCTTTATACCCTTGTTACACGGGCACACTTAACTGCGGTTACGCTAAGCCACAGTTAGCGCACAATACTTGCCGACAACATTCTGCGGCGATGCAGTCAGAGCTATGGGCGAACGTGCGCTTGCGCATCTTGAGCACCCATGAAAACACTGCACGCGCTCTCTTCACTTCTTTTGAAATAGCTGCCCGAGGGTATAGTGCGGCATCTGTGCTGCCACGTAATCGCAGTTAAAGCTGAGTTAACCGCGGTTAAGTGTGCCCGTGTAATACCCCTGTTATACCCCTGTTACACGGGCACACTTAACCGCAGTTAACTCAACTTAACTGCTGTTTCGCAGCACCACAGATACCGCACTATACTCTCTGACAGCTATATCAGAAGAAGTGAAGAGCGCGAGCGCACTGCTTCGATAGATGCTCAAGATGCTCGAGGGCACGTTCGCCCATAGCTTTGACTGCATAGCCGCAGAATGTTGTCCGCAAGTATTGTGCGCTATCTGTGGCTTAGCGTAACTGCAGTTAATTGTGCCCGTGTAACAAGGGTATTACACGGGCACACTTAACCGCGGTTAACTCAGCTTTAACTGCGATTACGTGGCAGCACAGATGCCGCACTATACCCTCGGACAGCTATTTCAAAAGAAGTGAAGAGAGCGCGTGCACTGCTTTGATGGGTGCTGAAGATGCTGAAGCGCACGTTCGCCCGTAGCTCTGACTGCATCGCCGCAGAATGTTGTCGGCAAGTATTGTGCGCTAATTGTGGTTTAGCGTAACTGCAGTTAAGTGTGCCCGTGTAACAGGGGTATAACAGCGGTATTAGGTACCTAGTAGGGAAGGGCGGTTAACTTTTAACCGCGGTTAAAGTTAACCGGCTTCGAGCAAAGCGCAACATAGCCCCCCTGTACTCCGTTTCACTTTAAGTGCGAGCGAGGCCGAAGCTACAAGCTCGAGCATGCGGCCCTGAACAGCTAGTGCTTGCATTGCACGAGCGCGCGTGCTTGCCAGGAACGTTGAAAGCTCGCAGCTCGCTCTCGTAGCCTCTGGTATGCTTACATCTGAAGTGAAACGAAGCACAGACGCTTTCAGGTAACTCTGCATGGGCGCCGGCCTAATCGACCTTCAGTTTTTGTTTCCTCTTATTCCGTTCGCTCCACTTCATCATTGGCCGTGTTCCAAAATTTACTCGGTCTTACTCCAGGGTAAGAGTTTTGTACCTTGGCGTTCGAAAACCTACCCGCGTCCAGCGTTCTTCAATCTCTGTTGTCACGTGACACGACCCGCCGGAGTAACTCGGGTTCATTTGGGTAAGATTTGGAACAGCCATGGTCACAGCGGGACAGGATATTTCCACTTTAGATGCTACTGTGTCCTTCTACTTAGCATAGGCCTTTTTGGTGGCTCGTCAACGCCCGCTTCAGTGGCTCACTGCTCAGTATCTCGGTAAGACAAGAGAAGCTCGGCAATAGCGGCTTTATCTGGCGCTTGTTTAAAGCGTCTATAGCACAAGCCAACCAACATCACTCAGATGGAAAATCTGTATTTTCCATCTGAGTGTATTGCTATAAATCTATATAACTATAAAAGCGGTACGCACCAGTAATAGCATGAGCTTGAGAAAACGAAGTTAAAAAAATAACCAACGTGCGATTGTTCTGGTCGGAAACGGTCAAAAAGTACCAGAGTCGACGAAGTAAACAAACACGAAGTCACAAGCGTTTTTGTTGCCTTAAAGCCGCGGCTGCGACGGCGGTGTGCAGCGGGATGCGTTTTCTTTTCTATGACATCCAGGTTTATCACTGCGACGTGCCACTTGAGGGAATGACGAAACCGATTTCCACTACTTTCACGGAATACGCCGACAACTGCCCCGCCGCCATATTTGTCAGCGATTCAGCGGCGGGTCGGAAAGTCGCGTTCGGCATCCACTGCGTGCCGGGAAGTCGCGTTCGGCATGCACTGCGTGCCGGGAAGTCGCATGCAACCAGAAATTGGTTTCTGGAGAAAAATCTCGGATATCGGCGGGACGATATTCGGGGATCCAGATCAAGATATGGTGTCAGCGCTGATATACAAAAAGACGGACGAAAGTAAAGTCCCTAGGCGAAATACGTCACTGTTGATCCCAAACGCCAAGCGGCGGACACGCGCTTCAAAAAAACTTAGAAAAGGTCGGGTAGTTTGATACTTTAGCCCTATGTTGCTATGTCCCAAGGAAAACAAACCAGCCGTCAGATGGCCAAAACAACCTAATTTTTTGTGTAAGGCTTGTTAAAATATTAGGCGCTAGAGAAAATGAGCCATCTACTTTGACTCCTGATTCTTACCCATTTTGTTAACGTTCCGCACATTGGAAAGCATGGCGAAAGAACCGAAGTACGCACCCGATCTCGCTACACCACCATCTCCCTCCATACATTCCACATGTTATGGTCGTTTTGGTCAGCCAAGAATGTTATAATGGGCAGGAGGTGGCGTCCGTATTTTCCATGGTCAAGTGTAACGGAAGTTGGCGTGGTCTCTCGGCTTCAGGCAATTAATGGGCGCCGCCATGTGAATATGGGGAAAACGACAGTGTTGTGATGGCATTGCTGTGTCAACGCGGTTGTTTGTCCCATATTCACATGGCGGCGTTCACTCAATCAGTGTTGAACATGTGAGATTTGGAGCCCAAAATTGCGCGGCCAGCAGGAAGTCAACGTGTGGCGAACACTCAAGACACCGCAACGGGAGCATCTTTTATAGAGCGAGTCGTCATAGAGGGGCTTCGGAATGCGAAAATATGAGTCGCTGTATGCACGAACGCTGATAATGGCACTGGGTTGAGGTTGCCGTGGAAGCTCCGTTCCGAGCACGTGTACGTTGCCTACCATCGTGCTGAGACTGCGTGTGCACATTGAAACTTCTTTGAATACGTCGATCATGTCGAAAACCAGCCGTTACAGCCGCCAGACGAAACAGACCACACGCATGGAGCAAACGTAGCCTAAGCCGAGGTAGCCGACCGAGCCGACCAAGCGGCGAGCAGACGATGACAGCAGCATAGGTGCGCAAGGCAGTCTGGGATTGAGTTATTTTTCCGCCGTCACTGAGTATGACGCCCCGCCGAGCCCTGGGCAACGTTACCTACAGGGGCCCGAATCTACACAACATGACCAAGCGGGACGGGGCAACGGAGACTGCTGCGCCAGCTCCGCATAGCTGGCCAGTCGCTGGAGGCAGCGATGTTCCGGTCCTTTGGTCTCCCATTGTAGATTTGGGCCCCGGGATGAGTCAGAGGGATCGATAGCAGTTTGAAGAGACCGCATAAATCGGGTTCTGAACGTATCCAGCTAAGATTTTGCAGAAAGGTGGCCGAAGAACGTGCATTAAGGGTATAAAGATTTAACTGAACAGGCTTACCGGAAAACGTTAGTAATTAAGAACTTGGAATTTTTACCTAGGGCGGCCGTTTGATAAATAAAGCACCTGATTGGCGCAACAGACGTCTGATGGCGGCACTAAAGATCGCAGTGGCCACGAAGGGGACCTCATAGGACCTCGGCAATAGCAGACAACGTTTCTGAGCCGGAAGCGATGCGCTCTTTTTCTGCACGAATTATTAGCGTATAATTATTTTATTCTACCAATAAAGCCCAAAAAATTACTCTGAAACAAGAACAGAGTAAATGTGTTCTAAATCTTTTTTCGATGATTATTTTCGGCTGCATGTTATTGTATGCTTTGCACTCCCTGGTTGCTACTGCGTCTCATTTCTTCTCTGCAACTTTCTCTCGTGATATTTTGGAGTGCAAGTCATCTTCATGATGCGCCTAGCTCCCAACGAGCAAGTGAAGGTTGTTCTCCGGTGCAGGGAGTGCCAGACGACGAAAGAGATCCGCCGAGGATTTCGGGCGGCGTGTCGGCGGAAACCTTCGGGCTCCCCTATATTAGACTTCCTGCTTTGTCCAGGAGGCGCTGCGAAAAAACCAACAGGCAGCGCCCCCTACGATTTGTTTATCGGTATTGGGTAGTACAAACTTGCGCATTTGAATTTGTCCCACGCGATATACGTTAGCCGGCGGTATGAATTTCCCCCTTGCGATTATTTTACGGCACAGAATCGAGGCAATTTATAACGTGGAAAGCTTCTTTTGTTCCTCAACACTTCTCCAAGGGAAGAAAGTGAGCAATGAAAGCTATGTCTTCTCCTTACACGAAGCCACAAATTTGGTCGGCGTGCTGTCTCTCGCAAAAGCAGTGAGCTTCCATTAATGTCCAATTTGAGTGAGAATTACGAGATAAGTTAACACGACTTGTAAGCGAAAACTCCAAAACTGCAGTCCCCCCATAAAGCCAACGCTGTCAGCTGATTACCAACCTCGAAAATGCGCGAAAGCAGCCGCAAGTGATCGAGGGTCGACCGGCCGTCTGTCGGCCGAGAACTTCGTTCTTACTGCACGCTTTCTCTCGAGCTCTCGTAGCTTTTCTCGCGCATCTGCGCTTTAAGTTCAGTGAACTGTACTGTAAGCTTCACGTAACATCATTGATTGATTGATTGAAACATTTATTATGTGAACCATACCGTGGCCTATTGGGCGTCATGTGGCAAGGGGGAGCATCAGACCAGCAGTAAAAGCTCCGCTTTCAGCACATGATGGTTGCTTTCTGTGGTGCGTTGGTGCGCGCGCACGCTCATCTTTTCATAGGAAAGCTCTCGCTGGGAACGTCGCCTTTACTCCTGATCTCATTAGTTAAATCTGATCGCTCCACTGGTCGGACAATATAGCGTGTTCCTGTTCGTAAAATTCGCATGACACACGTTTCGATGCATGCCACGTCCGCCTGATCGAGTGGCCGTGCATTAGCGGAACAACTTGGAGGGCAACAAAAACAAGTCTCGCTTACTCAATGCGCAGGCGGTTAGTGTCGTTCCCTCTGCCCGAGTTCGCATGGTTTCGAAAGGAATCTGTAGAAGTTTACACCGGGGTTCTTTCTGCTCTTGGCAGTTGACGACGCAAGAGTACCATCCATGGCGACGTTTAGAACCCATCGAGGCCACTTGCTCCCGGTTTCAACATGCCTGGACGAAGGAGAAATTACTAGCTTGCGGCGAGCCCGGGTCCCCGATGTAATGTTGCGCGGTGACGACTACGTGTGACGCATTTTGAGTTGTGACCACGCGAACGCACAAATTACAGCAGTGCGCAGTGGTAAACAAACGCCCGAAAAGTTTTGCTATTGTGCTGGGCCGCGGGGACTTGTATTACTCAGACACTGTATCACGCGCCACCGTAGGGCGCCACGATATGTTCAAAGCTTCAGCGCAGAAGGCCTATTCTGCGCTGGGTGATGCGCCTTAGCGAGGAGGGAAAGATCGAAAACAAGCCACCGACAAAAGTGGTGTCATCACCAAAGTTGACGCAGAAAATTAAGGTACTTGGTGCCTACTGCTTTCTCGGAAAACACTGTTGACATTTGTCGACTGTTGCGCCAGTCAGACATCTTTGGTTGGTTAGCACATGACCGCTGTAGGTAGGAATTTTAAGTATTTTATCTTTAACTTTTTACCACGGTAAGTTTGTTCTGTGAAGTTTTTATACTTTTAATGCACGTTTTTTGGCCCCCCCCCCCAGTACCAAAGTTTAGCTTTATACGTTAAGAAATCGATTTATACCGTCTGTTCAACATCGATTTCTTTGACTCACCCTCTATATGAACAGTTACAGAACTGTTGTGTTAGCATAGGGACAAGAACACAACCATTCCTTCTCGAGCCCAGACAAAGAGTGTTCTTTACTTCGTCGTCCTCTAGCAGCCCCCCCCCCCCCCCCCCCCCCCCCCCCTCCGGCACGCGATAACACGCGTAACCTAGCTTACTGAACACCTCCCCCTTTTTGTCGGTTGGTGGATAGAATCACAAGTTTAATCTATTCACCGGCATCACTGTCCGTCCACTTCTGGTAACAGCCAGACCTTGTGGGCCACTAGGAGCTGCTGGTAGCTCTGGTAGAGGCTGTACCCTGTCACTGGTAGCCGGAACCCCAGAACAGGTTGGAGTCGACGGTACCAGATGGAATCTATTGCGCCTTACAATCCCACGGTCCGTTTTCACCTGGTAGGAGCGAGGTGGACCTGCTTGAGACTGCGCCATTCCGCTTGTCCTCTGGTCAATTATCCAGACGCGTTGTCCGCTTTGCAGAGGTTTCAACGGACGTGCGGCATGTCTCGTGTCGAAGTTACGTTTCTGTTTCTCCTTGTTTCCTTCCTCCCACTTCCGTAGCTTCTGAGGGTCGGGAGTAACAGGTTTTAACAAAGAAGGAACAATTAGGACAGATGTTCGAATTCTTCGGCCCATTAGAAGTTCAGCTGGGCTTAACCCGTTTGCAAGAGGGGTAGCACGGTATGACTGTAATACACGGTACGCATCATCCGTTTTCTTCCAGCTCCTCTTGATCATCTTTACTCCGGCTTCCACAAAACCGTTGCTTTGTGGAAACATTGGGCTAGAAGGTTTGTGAACAAAACCCCATTCTTTGGAGAACATGGAGAACTCGGATCCAAGTAATCTTTGGAACTGTGGTCCGTTGTCGCTGTATACGGTTTCTGGCGTCCCATGTCTTGCGAAGATAGACTTCATGTGGCCGACGACAGAAACAGCTGACAAGCTGGCCAAGGGAGCAACTTCGGGGTATCTGGAGTAATAATTCGTCACTAGCAAGTACCACTTCTTTTTTAAGTAGAAAAGATCTACGCCTACTTGCTGCCAAGGCCGTTCAGGAAACGGAGTTGGTATCAAAGGCTCTCGGCGGTTGATTGTTTCCTGAATGCACTGTGTGCACCGTTTTACTCGTTCTTCTATCTGCTTAGACAAGCCTGGCCACCACACCGATTCACGGGCGCGTGCTCTGCATTTAACGATACCTTGGTGACCCTGGTGAGTGCTGTTCAAGACTTGATTTCTCATTGCCTCAGGAATGATTATCCTCGACCCCCTCATTAGAAGGCCGTCTTCCACTCCAATGTCACTTCTGTGCTGCCAATAGGCACTACACTCCTGGTCTAACGCTTTCTTGGCTGGCCAGCCCTCTCTACTGAAGTGCGTTAGAAATTGACATGTTGCGTCAATTTTCTGGTTAGCTTGGATTTCTTTCAACTTTTCGTCCGTTGCTGGTAGATTTGCAGTGAGACCTCGCACGTATGCTGATATCTCGTCCTCCATCTCCTTGTCCGGTGTATGTTCCAGGGGATTTCTGGAGAGGAAGGCAGCCGCCACTAGGTCTTTTCCGGGAACGTGTGTGATATCATAAGAGAACCTCATCATCCGGAGTTTCATTCGCTGTAGTCTTGGCGTGATGTCTCCCAAGCTCTTGGACGAAAATATAGGAACCAGCGGTTTATGGTCTGTCTCGATCTGGATTTTCATCCCGGTTATGAAGTCTCGAAACTTTTCGCACCCCAGACCACCGCCAGTCCTTCCTTTTCGATCTGGGCGTATCGCCTTTCTGTTTCGCTGAGTGTTCTCGACGCGTACGTCACTGGCCGGTATATCCCGTTCTCTTGCTTCTGGCGCAATACTGCGCCAATTCCAAAAAAAGAGGCATCTGTCGACAACATGGTTGATTTTCTTGGGTCAAACAGTACGAGTATCGGGTCTGATGTCAAAATCAACTTTAGCTTTTCAAAACCCCTCTGTTGTTCGTGGTTCCAGGCCCACTGGTTTTTGGAACTCAGTAACGCGACCAGCGGGTGTGACTCTTGGGCCAAACTGGGAAAAAATTTCCCAAGGTAATTAACCATTCCAAGTAAGCTCTTCAGCTCCGTGATACAAGTGGGAGATTTCATCTTCACGATCGCTTCTACCTTCTCTTGATCTGGACGAACTCCTTCTTGGTCGATGATATGCCCAAGAAACTTTACCCGAGTTTCTGTGAACCGACATTTAGTTTCGTTCAGAGTAATTCCTGCTTGCCTGAGTCGAGAGAGGACGTCTCGCAGGTTTCTGTCGTGTTCTGCTCTTGTGGATCCGTACACAAGGATGTCGTCCATGTTGCAAACTTGTCCTTTGATTCCGCTCAGAAGCTGGCTCATCTTCTTCTGGAAGAACACTGGAGCAGATCTAATACCGAACGGAAGTCGCTTAAACTTAAAGCGTCCAAATGGTGTGAAGGCGGTCAGAATCTGGGACTCTTGAGCAAGCTCAAGCTGCCAGAATCCCGAATTCGCATCAATTTTTGAGAAGAACTTCGCATTCCCAAGTTGTCCCGCAGTACGTGGTCTTTCACTGGAAGCGGATGTCTTTCTCGTTCCACATACTTGTTCAGCTCTGTGAAGTCAACGCAAATTCTGTAGCTTCCGTTCGACTTTGTCACGACTACCATTGCTGAGCACCAGTCTGTGGGCTCGTCCACACTTTCGATTACACCCAGGGTGATCATACTGTCAAGCTCTTCCTTGATCTTTTCCAATAAGAGAATTGGGATTCTTCGTGGAGTGCTCAGAGACAAAGGAACTGTATCCTTGCGTAACTTAATCTTGTAAGGCTGCTTCACGCAGCCAAGACCTTGAAAAAGTTCCGGAAACTCGCCCTTTAGATCGACTATCCCGTTTTTTGTGTCGACTACCGCACTCAGTCTCTGTACAAGTCCCAACTCCACTGAGTGGCCTCTCGACAAAAGTAATTCGTCTAGTTCTTCTAGGACATAGACATCAGCGGATAGGCGCTTTTCTCTATGGCGAATATCTGCTCTCAGTACACCCAGTACGTTCAACTTTGTTCGGCTGGGCCCCTTTACTACTCTTTTGGCCTCAGCCAGAGGCAATGCACTGAGGTACTGTCTGTAGATTCTTTCTGGAATCGCAGTGACGTCTGCCCCCGTGTCTATCTTGAAAGACACTGGAGCTGCCTGGACTGTCAGTACAATCCTCCATGCGTCTTCCTCGGCTGATTCTACGACTCCAAGAAAGGCGGGCTCTTCGGATTTGACTTCTCTGACTATCACGGAGCTTCGGCAAACTTTTGCAAAATGTCCTATTTTCTTGCACTTGTTGCAGGTTGCTTGTTTAGCGGGACATCTATTTCGTGAATGAGAACTCCGGCCACACAACGGACACGTTTCCTTTGTAGCCTCTTTGGAAGATCTTCTCGCATTCACCTAGCGCGTCGGCGGTGACGTCGCGGACACCCGATTGAGACTGTCTTCTACGTGAAGATCAGCTTGCTGCTTCTTCACAGTCTCTGACTGACGTGCCATTGTGGTTGCTTTTTCTAATGTCAGCTTCGCGTCGAGCTGCATCCGCTCGGACAACTTCCTGTCTCGGACGCCTACTACGATGCGGTCCCTGATCATTTCGTCATGTAGGTTGTCGAACCGCCAGTACTTGGCCAATTCATGAAGTGCTGTTATGAAGTCTTCTACTGACTCCGATGACTCTTGCACTCGCGAATGAAACTTGGCCCTGTCGTAAATTACGTTCCTTCGAACAATGAAATGCTCTTCGAACGCATTTCGTACTGCGTCGTACTGCTGCATTTGCGTCTCTGTCAGCTTCAGCGAGAGAAGAATATCCTCGCTCTTGTCTCCCATGCAGTAGACTAAGGCGCTGACCTGTTCGGAACCGCTTTTTGTTTGGAGTCCACTCACCACTCGAAAGCGCTCGAACCTCCGAATCCACTGGGGCCAGTCCTCTGACTTGGAAAAGTCGAACTCTTCCGGTGGATGGCAGGCGAAGAGTGGAGCCGCCATGGCGATCCGAACATCAGGTTCTTGAGAACTGCCGACTTCTGCTGCCATCAGTTCGCAGTCGTCGTCCTGGTACACTTCCTACTGAAGTCCTCTCAGGGCTAACGTCCTTAGCCAGTCGCTGCCACCATGTTGTGTTAGCATAGGGACAAGAACACAACCATTCCTTCTCGAGCCCAGACAAAGAGTGTTCTTTACTTCGTCGTCCTCTAGGAGCCCCCCCACCTCCGGCACGCGATAACACGCGTAACCTAGCTTACTGAACAAGAACTGCCCCCAAGGCGCTGCTTCGATGAGCAGTACCTAAAGCGCTGGATCGATTTTATAAAAAAAAGTACCGCCAAGCTGGTGCATGCTGGGACGCACTTGAGCCAAAAATGGCGGAGCGTCGCGCCAATCCTGTTTGTCGCAGCGGCGCGGCGCCGGCGTCTACAGTAGGATTGGGGCGTGCTCGCAGACGGCGGCGCGTCACCGGCAGCCACAGCAGACCAATAGGAGCGTGCGCATCTGAATGTGGGATGCGCCATGAGCCGCAAATGGCGACGCGTAGCCGGCATCCGATAGGAGCGCCCGCGGCACGATCAAACGATGGCGGTACTTGGATAGGTCAAGATATCCAGCGCTTAATAAAGCAATAATAATAATATTAATAATAATAATAATAATAATAATAATAATAGTATTATTAATAATAATAATAATAATAAAGCACTTATATTTCCATTCATTGATGGCGGAGACCGAGGAAAAAAATGCTACACACAGGCAGCTTGACGAGCCCTTGGCCCCTTTATAGTGGCAGCAGTGAAAATGGCACAAACATCTCAGAGAAAGTATGTTAAATATTTAAAAGATCCAGAGCTTTCTAAAAAAATACCTTAGTCCTTTTACGTGGTATACCAACAATATCGTGAACAGAACGAAAATACTCCAAAGACAGCTTTGTCAAAGAATATAAGCAGATATAAAAAGTTTCTACAAACATGTATCATAATGCCATTTCGACCGCAAACATGCCACATCAATCACCAAAAAGCAAGTAAACAAACTCCTCGTCCCCCCCCAATGGCTCCCTTCCCGTCATTCGACACGCCTGTGTTTTGAGGACGGCTGCTATAATAACTGCATTGTATTTTGATGAAATGCATGCTTTGAAGCACAGAGTCTAGATGGTGCTTCACTATACTTTGTGCTATACAGTTTTGAAACAAAATCTAGATGGCACTTCAAACGACGGGAGACAGACTGAAGGAGGTTGGGGGGGCACGCTCTGGGTTTTATAGGCCGTCGGCGACTATACGCGAACTCACTTTTGTTACGTCACGGCGTGGTGGTGGCGCGTCGGGAGCACTTCCGGTTTGGGGCCGTGGGCAGAAGTCGCCATGCCGGACTTGGATTCCTGCGTTGTTTTGGAAGAAACCAGAGAAAAATCTGTATTCTCGTCAAAACGCCGCGACTGGGGTTGTGCCAAAAGAGTCGGGAAAGGTTTGAAAGTCAGATTTCATCTGTTTCTGCCCGATCAGTTCGTCGAAGAGCGTGGATAGGGGCCTAGATAAAGGAGAACCAGATGCCGTCGGACCACAATTGCTTGTGCGGGGAGCACTTTGGGTTGAATTCATAGATACTTATGGTAGTCAGATTTATTTGTTTTGTTCCAACATGAACGCGGGAAAACCGCCAAGTTGTACGAACCACCTACGGACTACGTTCAGTCCGTCTTTAAAAACGACCGCAGGATCGTTCGAACTGGCGTCTGTTCTCTGAAACGTTTCAGTTTGTCGTGTACTCGTTCACACGACAGCGGCCCATAGACCAACTTTGGACCTGGTAATTACAATAAGAAGTAAGTGCAGGCCTCAAAAGACTTTTAGGTTTGAACTTGGTTGAGGTAAGTAGGCTCGCTGCAAACAGTAGATACAAGATGTTGATCATTGTTACCAGTGGCCATCACCGACTTGCTATGCCTAATTCACTTGGTCCTATTATGCCAGCGTTTTTCTGTATCGATGTCGACCACCTCAGCTACGGTCCATGCTTTTGTATCCCGAGCGTCGTCATGTCTGAAAATAGTGAGCAGGACCTCATCATGCGAATCAGGCTTTAGCGTTCACACCGCGGCATCCACGCGCAAAGAATCGCCACATTTCACGTTATTCACGCCAAGTTTTGCGGTGTAACGACCCTCGTTAACTTCGCTGAGTCCGCTAAAGTAGTCGGACATTGCCAGGAAGACGTAGAATAAACAATTACAGCGCTAAAAAGAGCACGGGAATTCACAGCGACGACGACAGCATCGCGTTCCAATGGTTTGTTTATAGGCGACGGCGAGCATCTCGCCCACACTCCATCACGCATGTGCGGCGCCGGTGGCGTCCGCTAGGGGCGCTCCGGTTTGTTTGTAAACTTGAGTTGGTCTATACGGGCAGAAATTGATGGACAGGAGGAGACGAGGGCGCGCGGGGACTTGAGCGCGCCGAGCCCTGGTTGGAACGGTTAGGGGTGGCCGCAAAGCTAGCTGTCACAGTCCCTGCTGCACTCGTCGAATGCGTTAGAACGCGAAACGCCGGCATCTGGCGATTGGCTTTCGCATTCAAAAGCGTTCAACGACTGCAGTGAAGACAGAGCCAGCCTTTGTATCCACTGCACTCGTCGAACGCGTGAGAACGCGGAATGCTGGCGTCCGGAGTGTGACTTTCACATTGGAGCGCATTCGACGTGTTCAGAGGAGACAAAGGAAGCTATCCTTACTTCTACCCGTAATCATTTCAACCAGAACTCGGCGTTCTGACGTCCCCGTGTGCCCTCGCCTCCTCCTCTCGCTCAGTTTCTTGGAATATACTGTGAGATCGGTCTTTTTGGGTCTCGTATACACGTTTGCAAGAAAGGCTCCTGTGCGCTGCCATTTTGAGCGATGCTGGCGCCCCGTACCGTTTCCGCCAAGCTGGGGTGCGCCAGGGGCACGTCAGTGGGGTGCGCGATGACAAGATGGTGCCGTTTGCTGCATCGCCGATGGCTAACGTTAGCGGCACACTTACTGTCTCGGAACGCAGGAGGAGGTATCCACACAGAATCGTAGCATCACATATTGTAGGGCGGGGCATTTTTAAGGGTTGGAGCTGACTCTACAAAGATCGCAGCCTCTGTTCCTGCATGTTGTGGAAGCCAGAGCTGCCGCGAGCGCAGCCATCGTTGATGCAAAGGCCATGCGACTTGTGGCGCATTCTGAAGAGCGCCTTGAGACTTTAGATATTTTTGAAATTTTTCGATTTGTTACCGGTTTAGGCATTTTATTTAATTATCTGTGCTCTTTCGCGGTCGAAGACGACACGTGTACGTTTTGTAGTTGTTTTTTTTTTTCAATTTCTTTCTGCGCTCAGTGGTGTATGCTTCGGCGAGAGACGCTCGGCAACATTGTACGACAACCAGCGAACGTCCTGGCTGGAGAGTAGGTCCGCCTCACCTTGGCGCGCGGTTCGAGGTTAAGCCGAGATCCCACTTGCAAAGGTGTATACGTAGAGCTTGCTAATGCTGCCAGAATCGTTTCTTCTGGTGATACATCGCACTCGTGACGCCAGAATTGCACCAGGCACTTCGCATTTTGACTCTAGACCGCACACTCTCTGCTGCTCAATAGGAGCGCCCGGTGGCGCTGCCTCCTATATACAGATTGCTCTCTGCTCTGTATGTTGAACTAGAGCCACTAAATAAGCTACGCTTTAAAGTAACGACCCTTGAGCCATCGTGGTGCTTAAAGTTATTGTTGCCAGTTATCTGAGCTTTATCTGAAAGCGCGGGAGACGTTTTTCCGTCCTCAAGATATGCTAGAACAGTTCGCGACAGAGCAATACGATATCACCTGAGCTTCCTACAACCGTGTCTAAAGCTGAGGGAGTCGCATTTTTGAATTGTTAGGATCGACAGTTGCGTCTGCTTTGTTCTAAGCACCAAGATGGCGGCGCGCTTTAGCAGATCGGGGAACGGAGTGCCGATACTCTAAGCCTAGCTCATCTAAGGGCTCTAGGCTGAACCAAGGAACTGCTCTCGCCAACGCGATCGCAAGACCAAGCTTTTTCTAGCCCAGCCTAGCTGTAACACGCCAAAAAACGTTCAAGATTTTTTTTTTTTTTTTTTTTGTAGTGTAGATGAGCGACTTACGCGATGCGAAATGTGGATTTCCAGGTGCGGCTAGCTGTACATACTGGAGTACGTGCTTATCGTTCCTGCAAAATAAAGGAGCGAACAATGCTGGGTCACTCGAAACTTTTTTTTTTTTTTGCGATAATTAAAATTGAAGAACATTTAAGCAAAAGTAGCTGGCGTAAAGTTAACATAGTATTTAGTTTAACCCTTTATATTTAAAGGAGTCATGAAAATATATTGGGTTGGAGTGTTCATGACATTATAAAGGCGTGCTGGTCCTTGTCTGGCCCAGTTATACTCGCACGGACCGCCAGTGATTCCGAAGCTTCTTGGTCGCGATGAAATTGCGAGGATAAAATTGGACTACTTATTTCAGACTTGCCTTCTCAAAGCTTGATGGCGTAATTGTGCGATCGAAACCGCTGAGCGCAGCTCATGGATTGAACACGAGAACTGCGTGAGCATTCGACTTCGGCTCGTTAAGGCTCTCTTATACTCCGACGTAACGCGCGCGCAAGCGAACGCTGGCCGACGTTGGCTACGTCACGTCAGTCACGCCGCGTGCGTCAGTCAGTCAGTCAGAGTCTTGGGAGAAGGAAATCAAAGGAACGCCGCGTGCGTCAAAAATTCGGCCCCATTATACTCCGTTGGTCTTGGCGGCTCCTGCTGCGCGCGTCGGTGGGCCGCCGGCGCGGCGCATGCGCATAATCTGACTACGAGGGCACGTTTCCTGCGAGAGTGCGCCACTTCCGGTTCCTTTTCGTTTCGAATAGCAGACGAATATTCTCGCGCTTCTTGAGCTCCAAGTTCGAGCGATGGCGTGGACGTACCTTGCACGACGAAAACTCGCGCTTCCACTGTTGGTGCACCACCTGCGCCGCAAGCGTAGGTGGTCAATGTACATACGGTACATCTTTGACAACCGCATGGTCTACGATACTCAAGCTTCCTCGTGTCGTAGACACACGGGTGAGGACGAATTCCCTCGACCAGCTTCTCGACGACCGAGTCCGATTCTTCAAACATGACGCCACACGGAGTGGTGCTCCTGTCGTCTGCTGTTGCTCGTATTCGGCGCGCTTCCCGCGCGAGGGCTGCCGGGAGCCAGCGCGTGATGCGTCCTGGTCCGGCGTCGCTGGCGCGGACGGCGCGGAATACGGCATGCTCCATTTTGGCGTCGACGCGGTCAGGCTGCGTCGAACGCCGCCGGTCGCGTCGGTTACTCCACGACGCCGGAGTATTAAGCCTGGTTCAGACAGTTGCGTTTGACTGCGTTTGACCGCGTTGCAGCAGCGAGAAACCAGGACATTCCTGCTGCTTATATCGCGTGCCAAGATGATTCCTTGAATTGGATTCCACGCTTCATACGAAGCACATACGTGCTGGTGACTGGCTTTCGGTTCTCGACACAACGCAGTCAAACGCACTCAAACGCAAGTGTCTGAACCGGCCTTTATAGAGCGTCGGGTTTTCGCCAACGCGACGTCGCTGTGACGCGGTCGCACGCGCGCACGCGTTACGTCGTAGTATAACAGAGCCTTTAGAATCAATGCGTCGGCGGACACTTGGGTAGTGGCTCGTGTCCAACCACCGCGGTGATAAAAATAGTAGAACACTAACAATGCCTGGAGCTGAGCACGTGTTTCCTACTCTGCCGAACACAGCGTGTACACATGATGAACTTTGGCGGCATAGGGTGGGCACCAGGCCACTTGGCGGCTTGTTCTTACTCCGAGTTGAGGGTATGAACGACGCTCATATTTCTCGAATTTATTTGCCGACTGTCAGTGTTTATAATGAAAAACTAAGGCAAGTTTATTCGGTTAATAACATTAGGGAGAGTTCCTGAGAAGTATTTAGCGAAAATAGAAAAATCGTTTCATGGCCTTTTTAATATATAAAATAATGACGAATTTGCGACTGGCAGCGCATGCGCCAGATACAAGATAAGCAACATATTTATATAAAAGTCTATGTGACAAAAGCGAATTTTGAATAACCATGTTGATTTTAGATGCACGATACTTTAATTAAGCTATTAAGCGTCTAAGCGGAACATGTTACGTAAGATATTGTTTTTGTCATACGGACGTTTTTATACAAATATGTTACTTATGTTTTATCTGACACATGCACTCCACAGTGACGCATTCGTCATTATTTTATAGACTAAATATAAATGGCTATTGTGCTGCAATGGAGGATGAATATTAAAATCTATTTACGATATATTAAATTTATTGAATATGTTGCGATGGGCATATTTTATTAATATATATACAATTCTGAAGAAAAAACACTTTTTCATAAATGGTTAGGGTCCACTGGCACATGCAATGGCAATATCGGTTTTCTGCGCGTGTTTCGTGAGTTCGTTTGGTGTTTACAGTGGAATTCACGAGAAGTGCCATATCTACAAAAAAAATTATTTGATTATATTTCAACATGTTTTAAGTGTGGCAACCTCTCCAAAACCCTAATTAATTTTTTTCTCTCTTTGTATTTTTATTTTAGTAGGTCTTTGCCTCGGCCAAGAGGTGAGAAGCAACGAAGTCTTAGAAATATTTCGGTCGGAAAAATGAAATATGTGGTGTCAATAACCAGGCGCGTTTATATCACCGACTTTGGCACAGTTAAATTTAACTTCGGGAAAGTATGGCAATATATAGCCTAACTGTAGGGTTTAGGTAGAAATATGACACTAGCCAAGTTCACACAACGGATTCGACGTAATAAAAATAAATTTAAAGTTATTTGATTTTCTAGGAATGTATAGAGCCGATGGTCTATTCACGTCAAACACTATTATAACAGTTCTGCCAAGGTCGTCAATATACTCCATGTTATCTTAGCTGCTTTCATTTTCTTTCAATAAATAAATTACTCACATATCATGTTTAGAACGTCATTTCATATGTGGCTTGCTAGTTGCAGTGAATTAACTTACATTTCCATAAAAAGTATCCACTAACGTAAGCAAACTCGTTTTTTCGTACTTAGGGGGAGGAGATCCTGCGATATTGAGGATTTCTATGACGCGAAGGGGAGGAAAATAAAAAAAAGAAGGCGCGGGGGGAGACGACGAGCCAGCGCCCGAGGCAGGCATCTCAACTGTACAGCGACCGCGACACCTTCAATATATATAGTCGATCATTTCACATTATAAGAACGCCACAAGTGGTAATTGTACGTGGTAAACTATACCCTACTCCTCCATTGCGAATATGTACACTGTATGGTTTTCAGAAGGATAAATTCCAGACTGGGAACAAATGAAAGGTGGACAACCACGCGCACCGTCTCAAAACGCTTTACATTTATATCTGGTATTTTATCTATGTTCGTATTTCTCTGTTTATTTGCCTGTAGTTTTGTTTTCTCTGTTTTATGTCTGTGTTCGTGTTTGTCTGTGTTTTGTCCATATTTTTTTTCTTTTTTTTTCGTTTCCAGTCTCATAGTTTTTTATTATGGACTTAGCTTGTCTGCGCTTTTTCCCTTTGAAGTAAATTGTAGAGTTAAATGAGCCAGTGCAAGTTATTGACGCTTTCAGGCAGCTGTGCGTCCATGGGCGCCGCTATAACTGACCTTCAGTTTTAGTTCCCTCTTATTTCGTTCGCTTCACTTCATAATTACCACAACAGGACAGGTTATTGTCACTTTAGATGCTACTGTGACCTTCTCCCCAGCATAAACCTTTGTGGAGGCTCGTCAAGGCCCGCTTCAGTGGCTTGGCATTTCGGTAGGACAAGAGAAGGTCAGCTATGTCGCGTATTCAGAGCGTCTATATAAAATGATTCAATTGCGAGAGCCTTTTCTTTTTTCTTTTCTCGAATTACGCGTAATCGCAAACCCTTCAAGTCTTGCGTGTAACACGCGATTGCTTTTTTTTTCTTCTCTATGGTTATACAATGCGTGATGCACAAACAACAGCAGTACAAGCAAGAAGGCGGAGCGAGCGTTTTTGCCCAGCTGCCTGTCTTTTTGTGGTTTTTATGCTAGTCCACGCACGTAGAAATCATGCAAGTCAGACTATTTAAGAAATATGTTGATTGCTTCTATCTGTAGTTGGGCAGGATAGATCGAAGACCATGAGGGCTACAGTCTTGATATCCGTTTGCCTCCTCGCTTATGCCGTTGCGTTTGTGCAATCCCAAGGAAGTAAGTAACCACCTCATACAGCATCTCGATGATCTAAGCATCTCTTTCATAACCTGCATCTCCTTCGTGCCCTTAAAAAAAAAAAAGACAGAAACTTTGTTTATTTTAGTTTGGTAACTTTGAAAATTTATCTCCCTAGTGACGGACAAATTCAAGGGCGTGTTAAAGTGCTTCGAAAACAAGGATATAAACGTGATGAAGAATAAAATTATTCAGGTTTGTACTGTTTTGTTGCATTATGTTGTTAATAGGTTTAACATAGAGCGTTGGAGCAAGCGTAGATTTGTTTTTTTACCTTTTAAAGGACATTTGAGGTATCACCAAAAAAAAAGATAAGTTTCTTTTGTTTATCGATATTTTTATTAATTTTATATTCTCAGCGTGGCCAGTACGACCCTTCGGGGCCGAGATTCTGCTCACTTAATAATATCGTCATCCTCAAGAAATTCTAGAATATAACGAGAAAAGCAACGTTGCGCTTCCGTAGCTACTTCAGAAAAGATAATAGAACTATACGGTTACAAGTTCGATCCGTTAGAAGTTAAAGTTAAAAGTTACCAAGAAGGTAATAAAGTTGCAGTAACACGTCACTCGTAATGTGTTTCTACTTAAGACTGCTCAAGTATATATGCACAGCTGGAGGTTCCGGCAGAACTGAGGCTTTTAGTATGGAGTTTAAAACGGCATTTTAACCGAGATCAGTATGCAAGATTTGAGGATCTTCTGCAGATAAAATCATGCGCAAATGAAACAACAGCGACTGGAGCTCTTCAGCCTCACTTGGAGTTGACGTAGTTGTCAAGGGAACCTGAATATATCTGCCATTATGCAAAGAAACTCACAGAAATATCAGTTTCTGATTTTGTGAACAGAGGAAAGGACATCACAACTTCTTCGACTAGCGTGCCATCAACGTTCGCGGTATCAAACACTACTTTTTCTTACGATGAGGTAGACAGCACGGCAAACCCTAGTTGTCGGGAGCATAGCTCAAACTTCAATTTCATAACTACTCACAAGAGCCTCGAGTTCAAGGAGGCATGAACCGCTTGTATCACTTCCTGAGAAGCGCATTCATTATGTGCAACACCACAACCTGCTCTTCGGCTCTCGTAGAAAGGCCCTTCTACTTCGCGTCGCTCATCGCACGCTCACATGGCGGCGCACTTTCCGATCGCCACATCGAACAAATGGTTTTGCTGAAGTAAACGTTCACAGAACGTGAACTGAAAATATGTCAAACACACGCACACTCACACACACGCAAACACAAACAAAAAAGACTAATGGGTTTTTAAAAATTATTTTTGCCTTTAATTTTGTTTATAGCTGATAAGCACAAGAGCTCAATTGAACGTGTGCCCACTATTCGCAACTCCAACGTCCTATAGATTGCAGGGCAGTAGTTCTAAGATTGCAGAAGAGACGGGGATAGATTCTTTAGGATCTCCCATGCACCTTGCTCGCTGACGCTATCCAGTGCGGTAAAAAAATAATATACTCGACTACAAATACGAAGCAGTCAGCGCAGCAGCATTTTATAGGTGACGGAGATGTTGATGTGCGTTAGGAAAACGAGCATGTTGATATTTAAAAGTTGCGGAAACCTCAATTTGCGAAGCTTTCTGGAGGGCGAGCGCGCTTGGGGCGCCGGCCAAGTAACTGTGGCAAAATATTCCTGAGGGTGCCCGGCTCTCTCTGAAGAGTGAGCCGGGCACGGTGGCAGTCAAGCTCCGGAAGAGCAGCGCTTACAGTATTGATGCCTTCGTGCCACACAGGCACACAACTCGCTCCTCACTGTCGCGGTTTTAGTGTATTGCAACACGTGATCCGACTGCGCTGCGGTTGTTAATAGGGCGTTTTAGGATAGCGTGACCGCCGGTTACCGTACGGTACAGCATTGCAGCCGGAATCTCGCCCTGCGACTTTGAAGCGTAATTTCTAGCGCGCGTCAGGAGCATTGCTGTGCTCACGGTAGCTCACGGTAACGCTATGCCAAAAATGCCTATTAACGTCGTCGGGCTAAAGTAGCAAACCGCCTCGCGGAGAGCGCCCGTTCTAATCTCGTCACGAACGGCTGGGTAACACAGACGCGCTTAAAAGGCTTCGAACGTCTCTTTTTTTTTGCCTTTGTAATTACCCGAAAGCGAGTACGCATATTCTGTCCTTTGAAAGTACTTGAAGCAAATGATCATGTTCCTTGTAAAAACGCGAACCCAATTCCGGTGTCTATTGCTCGACATACCGTTGCGCGACCTGTTTTTCGTAGACCACACGCTAGAGCTTTATACTAGTAGCGGGAGAGTTTGGAGTCAGGTTGAGTACAGACTGCGCAGACGACCACAAGTCCAGGAATCTGCGGCGTAGTCGATATGCGAAATCTCTCTAATGAAATTAAATATCCCGGTCCCTTCGTGCAACGCTGTTGCCAGGCGGAACACAAGAATTCCTATTTTAACGCGTTGACAGTTTTCGTTAAAACTGCTTCACTCACGATCAAGCCGATCAGAACCATACGGTAATAGCAGCCCCAAGGCACTAAGGCCGACAGTCCCTGCCACCGTCTCCACGCCGCCACTGCCCCCTCCCCCCTCCCTCCCCCCCCCCCCCCCCCCCCCTCCGCGTACTCAGACACACGTAAGACCGCTGAGATATTCACGTTTACGAAGATTCAGAATTACGAGCAGTGATTCAAGTTTACGAGAAAGTGCAAGAGCGATTCATATTTTCGTGAAGGTAGAATGTTTTGTGCGGCTATTACTGACACTTTATATTTGTTTCTACAGGGGCTTCAGAAATGCGTGGCTGACATAAAGAACATCGTGAGTGTACCAGGCCTTTTTGTAACTAATAAAACTTTCCATGAGCGAAAGTCGACAGGACATGACCAGATTTCCCCTTGACGCTACTCTCGAGTTTGTCGATGGTTTTAGTTTTCGATGACAGTTTTGTTCCTGTTGACTGGCGTCGTAAATTGTGTGGATATAAGTTGTAACGTTCATGAAATGATGGAATACTTTACGTTCTACCGTATATTTGCCCAAAGCAAGTGCTCGTTTCTTGAATTATACAGTCCTATTTGAGAAATGATGTATTGATGCTCATGCGAGGCTAAATTCAAGTAAATGCGAGATGTGGCACCAGAGTATGTAAATTAAGATAAATTCGAGATGTTACGGAACACTGTGCGCGCCACGCCACTCTTGAATTGCGCATGACAGCTATGCCAAACTATAAGCAACCCGTGAAAAATTTGTTATCTCATCCTCGATCAGTCTAAACCAACTGTATGCACTATTAAAAGTCAAACAAGAATACGACAGTGGCGTGGTCATACCTCAAAAACTCGCCACAGAAACCACAGAAATAATACGTTTTTGCGTGGTAAATCTCGGTGCAACCATTTTCGTCAATCAAGAGGAGCCAGAAATAACGCAATTGTTGGTGGCTGCAGTAGTATTTCAAATCATCCAGACACCGGCCACCTCAGTTAGTTATCCCGTTTCGTTTTTTCTTTACGCTTAGAATAATAGACGGCTCTAGCTAAAGCCCCATTTGTCGTTTCGATGGTCGTATGCGCGTTTTCGCCAGCCAATGGGTGTGAGGCACCACCCGTGGAGTAGCTCTCCTGGGGTGGTGACACGATCGTATGTTCTCTCCTGGTCGTGTAATCATCTTGTAACTCGCATTTGCGTGTTTTTTTTTGGCTTTCGTGTTTAAGTTTTTCTGCGTCTTTACTTTATGTATTACATTTTCAACAAATTACACTTACTCAAAACGCATTCTTGGTTAAAAATATGCGGACAGCACATAACTCTGTATACTGAGCTGTTGCCCCTATAGTCGATACGCTTATTGTAAGGTCGGCGCTGAGGTATAGTGAAATTGTTTCTATGCTAGCAGATTGCGATTTTCTTATCTGTTACTGCTTTGCCATAGCACATTCAATCACACTGAGAGCTATTAACAATGTGCATCACATTTAGCATGAACACGACATGTGTAGTTTTTTGCAGTTTACTAATGCTTAGGCGAATAAAAGTTTCTTGCTTAGGTTGATGCCCCAAACTGAGCGATATCCACCTCACTATTAGTATTGAAAACAATATTTAGTTAAAATATAAAACAAAATATCACGCGATTGTGTGTTTATGTTTACTGTGTCACGGAGCGTTCCTTTGCTTTTGAGATTTCTTTCTGCTATTCCGCTGCCCACTCCACATCGAGTTTCGATTTTTAAATTTTTTTTTAAATATGCTATTATTAGCTACCAAAAAAAAAAGTCCTTTGTCGTTATAATTCTTATTGAAATCAGAGGAGCCAAAATACAGAACGATTTATTAGTTATGTTGGGGCTGACAATAGGCTGGCTACTTTGTTTGTATAATAATAGGGACGAAGAGTTTTACCGAAGCCAAAAATATAAAACTTACGAGAAAAAATCTTTAAAATACATTGTTTTTACGGATACACAATAGATATGGCTTAAACAATTATGCCTGAGAAAGGAGTGGACGTTAGAAGGGTGAGCTAGTTTCCTGAATTCACAAGTAGAAATTACGTCACTTTACTTATATGTGACAAATTATTAGCCTAACTGAACTGCTTGTAAACGTCTCTTTCAGACATAAAAAAAGCAAAGCACGACTTTGAAATGACTCAGAGTTGCTAGTAGTTTGTTACGACATTAGTGAGCTGTCAAATCCCTTTCTGGGCCCCACAAAAATAAGTCAATATTTACTAAAGCAACCTTTGATCGCCTAATCTATAAAATTTATTTTCTATTAGACTTGTAAACCGGGGTTTATAATAAGTTCAAAAGAACTTAAAACTCGACTTTCCTCTTAAATAAGAATAATAATTAAAAAGGGCTTTGACTGTAAAACTTGCTTTGTCAAGTGACAAAAACAGAGAACGTAATTAAATCATGAATTAAGTTATAAAACAACCTAATTATATTTGTTGACGGTAGCAAGTGAGAGCAGAATCGTTGTCTCACAAATCTCCAAGAATCTGGAAAGACCGAGGGGTCCAGTGAAATACTTTAGAAATAACTAATTTTTCTTATACTATACGAACGACAACTAAATCCTGCACGACGGGTACGAAAGGGTTTGTCAATGAAACTTTTAGCCATGCGGTGTTTCGAATACCCAGTAAAGTGCCCTTAATGCATCTTTGTTTACTTTCTACATTCCAGCTTCCATGTATGATGTCCGAGCTCGTAAGTAATTTCTTGATCGATTGGGTGGTCATCGCTACCTATTCACTAAAAACCATCATGTGCGCGAGTAAAGAAAAAATTGAAGGTTTCACCCACCGGGATACTGCCAATCGTTTGGTGAAATAGTGTACCACGGTTTTTACCTTTTAAGACATTATGCGATTAATACAATATGCTATATTATGCGAATTCATTCTGTGTTTCAGGGCTGAGTCACCCCATTTCTGATATAGTCACCGCGACAGTTCAAGGAACGCAGAGTGTGGCCTATTATCACCACGTTCCTTGCTCAGCGATTGGCTCTTCGGCGTTCTTATCGGCCAATGCTGCAACCTCATTGGCTGCGAAGTGATAATCTGATGTTCGGAATTCACCACACACTGCGTTCCTTAGTAAGCACTCAGTTACTACAGCTGTAAAAAGCTCCACAAAGTGCAACAGTGAGTGCGGAGCTTCGGGAAGCAATAGGAATAAAATGATCATTGACCTTTCCAAGTCACTTAGATTGTCTTAGTTTTGTATTTTCTAAAATTATTTTAGAACGCCGCACATGGGGCTGAACTTTAGGTTAAAAAATCGATCGTTGAAGTGATTTATTCCAACATCAGTGTAAATTAGTGATGAGCTTAGAAGGGGAAAACCTCATCATGTACACCTTTCTTCGTGCCTCGACATTTTCCTTGGTCGTTGAATATTTTTAATTATGCGGGACTTTTGACCTCTAAATATGTTTTTAACGAAGCTCGATGATTGGCGTTGTGGGAGTGTTTATATTATTTGAGATTAATTTTTCTTTTCGACATTTCCTAGCAACTCTCCGAGAGCGAAAAGGTAAGCTTTGACTCGCTCCATCTCGCGCGACTTAAAACACGATGAAGAGCCAGTTTGCAAACAGACCCCATCCACTTCCGTTTCTAAACTAAAGACGGCGGGTTTTGCAGCATTTGCCAGATCAGATATGCGCGCTAGATTCAGGAAACTTCAGCTTACAACACCGTCAGAGGTAATTGAATCTTGGGTTAAGAGGAATGACGAGTAAAAATATTAGCCAATATGCTTGAACCGGAAGTGTTCCAAGGCCACCTTATAAGTAACCCCACTAAGTTTGTGGAGAAAAAAAAAATAAATAAAAAGGGCAAAGGAGCAATACGGTCATGCTCCGTTTAACTTTAAGTCCGACCGCGGCCGACGCTACGACAACCCGATATTCTGCGCTTTTTTTTTTTTCTGTGCGCGATTGGTTTAGTTGGTGATTACCTATCGACGTAGACAAAGAGCGCCGTGACAATACAATTTTTTGTCGCTGCTTGATTCGCTTCGTCAGAACGTAACGACGGCTACGGTCGGACTTAAAGGTAAGACGGAATGTATGTACTTTCGTTTTACCTCAAGTCCAGACGCGCGGCAGCGCTACGAGCTGACCGCATCAATCGAACAGCGTCAGAGGTGCACCGTCATGGCGTTCCTCGTGTTTCCGTGCGTATTCTACACTCTGAAAACAGCCTACGCGTCTTCTTTCCCACAAAACACTCGGAGAGCGAATCACTATAACTGACGGAGGCAGCTAAACGAAGGACGATGTTTAGACCAAAAAACGCAGCCTGAGTTACTTTAAAAAATGCCTGCATGTCTACTTACCGCCAGAACACTCGAAGAGCCAATCTCTCCGATCTGTGAAATCAGCTCAGCGAATAATGAAGCAGAACATCTGTTTAGACCTCAAAATTAAGTCTGCGCTGTGGCATTATGTAATGCAAGCATGTCGCTTTGCATTGCGTAATGCCACAGCGCAGACTTCGTTTTTAGGTCTAAAAGATGTGCCGCCCCATCATTCGCTGAGCTGATTTCATAGCCCGCAGAGATTGGCTCTTCGAGTGTTTTGCCGGCAAGTAGACGCGCAGACATTTCTTAGAGTGACGCATTGCTTAATGAAACAACTGAGACTGCATTTTTTGGTCTAAGATATGTTTCGGCATCGTCATTCGCTGAGCTGCCTCCGAAAGGTGCGGTGATTGGCTCTCCGAGTGTTGTGCGGGAAAGTAGACGCGCGGGATTTTTTTTAAAATCATCGCTGAACCAATCACAAAACAAAAAAAGGTGTAGTGACGCGATTTTGATTAGCTCGTAGAGCGCCCGCTTTACGAGCCAATAGGACCATCCTAGTATAGGTAAGTTAACCACAAATTTTTGGTTTACTTTGAATTGAACTGCGTGATAAAAAAAAGTCAGACCATATCGGAGCGTTGATAGCTTCGTCATGCGCTTCTAATGGTCCTAGTAGTCCTCTGTGCGCATCTGTTTTTCTTTTCTTTTTCTATTCATGATGTGCACAGGGGCGTATCGTGCTGGTGTCATAGTTTTATTACCGGTATGTAAAAAAAAAAAAGCATATTTCCAGTTTAGTTACTTGCTTCATTACGTGTTCGCCTTGATACAAGCAGATGAGTATTTGACTAATTTCTTCGAAAGTGGCGTTTTTTTATGCTGCTTTTTTTATGCATGTACGTCTCAATTGTCTTTATTACAAACATTTCCTCTTGCTTATACTGTCATGTCTGTTTAATATGAATATTCTTTTCCACCAAAATCATTCATGATGCAATTCGTTGGTGGGAACGAGAAAAAAAAATTCATGTATTTACCCAATTTCTTTGCGAAAAACAAAAGTGTGTGTCTGATATTCATGTTAACAGCTGGCGAGCATTAACGGGACGCCCGAGTATATTCCTATGCTCTTCTGAAACTGTACGTCGGCTAATTATGACACTTTTAGCACGTTAAAAGATATTGATTGTCCAATTGACGTAACAGTTAAACATTTTATACACCTGAGTCATCGTACTGCTTTTCAGTCCTGTTTCGGCGACGTGATAAAGAATTTGAATCTGGGCGGAATGATGGGTGGTCGCTAGAACAAGCATGGCAGAGGACATCCCTTTGTACTCTTGGACCGGCAGAAGGCATCATTCCGAAGTTCCGCTTTATTGACATTTCTCGCGCAACAGACGTTTCAATAAACGACGTTTGAAAAAAAAAAAAAAAAATAAAACTGCATGTTTTTTGCAATTACTTTTAGGCACATTCTTTATGAAATGCATAGGGACTCACATTCCCTACCTCACTAAGTACGAGTGAAGCAGAAGCTGCAAGGCCAAGAACCACGATTTCAGCTTACCCGCCAAGCACGCTGATAAGCTGGCACAGCGCACGTTACAGCCCGACTTACATTGTGCGCTTACCACCAACAGCGAAAACATCGTTCAGGGCGACATGCTCACGTCTGCAGGCTTTGATTGGCTCAAAATGTACGCTACAAGGAATTATAGGCTGTACACTCTAAAAAAGCCCTTGCGTTTACTTTCCCGCACAACATTAGGTGAGCCAATCACCACAACTTACGGAGGCAGCTCAGCGAATGACGCGGCCGAAACATACATTTAGAGCGAAAAACGCAAAACGTCAAGCCTGCATTGCTTAATGTCACAACTCAGACTTCTTTCTTTGGTCTAAAAATATGTTTCGGCATCGTCATTCACTGAGCTGCCTCCTTAAGTTGCGATGATAGGCTCTCCGATTGTTGCACGGGAACGTAGACGTACGGGCTTTTTTTAGAGTGTAGTCACGACGTAATATATGTAGAGATTCGTGCCTTCGGTAAATACCGCCACACTCTAAGAAGTGCCTGCGCATCTACTTACCCGCAAAACACCAGAAGAGGCAATCTCTGCGATCTACGAAATCAGCTCAGCGAATGATGAGGCGAAACATCCGTTTAGACTTGAAAATGAAGTCTGCGCTGTGGCATTACGCAATGCAAAGCGTCACGCTTGCATTGCGTAATGCCACGGCGCAGACATAATTTTGAGGACTAAACAGATGTTCCGCCTCATCATTCGTGAGCTGATTTCGTGGATTACAGAGATTGGCCCTCCGAGTGTTTTGCGGGTAAGTAGACTTGCAGGCATTTCTTAGAGTGTAAAGCTCAAAGATTAACCCCCGCGTTTGTTTTTATCAAAATCGAAAAAAAAAAAAAAACGAATTTGAACAGAATGAAAACAGAGAGAATAAACATAGGGACGGACAGAACAGCAGCAAGATGTGCTGTTCTGTTTGTCCCAATGTTTATTATTTCTGTTTTTATTTAACTTCACCCAACGCGCTCTCGTCGAACTAATAATTTGAACTGTTTAGAATAAGGAGAGAAAAAAAAAACACATACAATTTCAGTGAAAATAATTTTTACCTACAATTTTATTTCGTGTTCACCTAGAACACAACAACCACTAAACTATCTGCGAGAATGCTTCATTCTTAAGGAACCACGCGCACTGCCTCATTTTCTTCAGATATAGGTACCGGAACGTGTAGTGTTCGTGCAAAGAGTTTATGGTTCGTTCGGTAGTTGTTTGCTTCATTGTGAAAACTTCCGGCCATTTCGAATGAGCATCCACAACAAACAGCATGACACCTCTATACACAACGTTTTCAAATTATTCCGCTCTCGCGCATGTCCACCTGAGGTCCGGGAACCCTATGACTGCATTCTGTTTGATTTAACATAAACCCAGATAAACGCTGATTTCTCGTCTGATACCGAAAATTGACTGCGAAAAACACCGAATCTGTAAAAAGAAAATAAACCCCCCCCAAAATTATGGCCCAAATCAAAGGAAAACAAATCCTGAAAACACGGGACGCTATTCATAAGTTATTATTTACCTCGTCATGGGGGTGAGATCAGAGAATACCCTAAGGTGGCTTCAAGTCCTAGTGTGTCGCGCTTAGTTCCGTTGGATTATTTAAATTGTCGCAGAATTGTACTGCCGTAACCTTTAATCGATGCAAAGTTAAGAGATAGTTGCCAGAACTCGCTCTTGTCAATACCCTCAGCCGAAGCAAAGACAGAAATCACGGACAGATTAGGGTGAAGCAGCGACTTCTAAATGCATTACAGTGAAAAGTTCGCTCTTACATGCAATGCTCTAAGACGGAGCGTACAACAACTACCGGAGCAAACGCGCATGTCTAAAATGATTTGGAGACTTGCATAATAGCGTATGGCAGAATGACTTCAGATACGAGGAAACAAACGGCGGCCAGCAAAATAAAAAAGTCTGCTGCTTTCACACGGGACATATACGTAAGTTGTATTTACATTAATAGAAGCATCCCCTTCGAAACCATTGCTGCTGAAGCTATGTGACTGACCTCGAATAGGCTTTAAAATAAAGAGTAATATATATATATATATATATATATATATATATATTGTCAGGAAGATAGAAAAGATGCTCAACGACCGCTCTCAGTGATGACTATATTCGAACTGGCCCGCGGTGGCGAGCACGGGCCACGCGAGCCATCGGTGATGACGATGATGGGGGAAATATAATGATGCCCGATGACGACGATGAGGGTCTCCATCACATTACCCCCCTCCTCGGGGGGGGGGGGGGGATATTGCCAAGGTGGGTGGCATGGTTTCAAGCGGTTCACGTGTAGAACTTCCGAAGGTCGACGGTGGCCATCCGAGGACGAAGAAATGGGTTCGGCGAGGTACGAGGCAGGTGATGTTTTCTCAGTGATCCGATAGGGACCGATGTACTTGTGGAGGAACTTGTCCACTCGGCCAGGTTGTCGGGCTGGTGTCCAAACCCACACAAGGTCATCAGGGGAGTAACTGTTGATGCCGCGACGTGCGGAGCTGCGCGAGCTGGCGGCATTCTTCGGCGCCAAAGATGAAGTTCTCTAGAGGTCGCTAAACTCGTCAAGCACAACTTTGTGCCTGAAGTTTGCGAAACGCGCTAATTGGACTCTCGCGACGCTGACGTCGCGCCGAGCGAGGTGTCAATCATTCGAACGCTCATTTTTTTGACAGAGGCAGAATGTAGTAAAGTTCATCGAGGCGCGCGTGCGGCGGTCGAGGGTCGCGAAAGAGCCCGCTGATTGAACCGCTTCGCCGATGACGTAGCGCCCATTTGTCCCTACATCCCTACGCCAAGCTAAAATTAATGCTTTGCAGATTGTCCCTAGGCGTCCTGCTGAAGCTCAAAATCCCTCCGAAGTTTGTGTAAAAAAGAAACCTTGTTTGTCGAAGTTGTCGCTGACGTCAAAATGACGTTTCTGAACTTTGCGAGAGCCGTGGTCTGAGCTCGAGATCTTCGCTTCGAATTGAGGCGAAGTTAAACTTTGTCAACATGGCGGTGCTGTACGCTACGGCCGAGCTTATCTTCCGCTACCGCCGGCGTCGCTACTGAGACCACCGGGGACGCCTTTCAACTCCGCGACGACGACTTTCGGCGACAGCACCGGCTATCGAAAGCCGTTGTGCGTTGACTCTGCGACGAGCTTCGTTCGGCGCCCGGACTTCGAGGCGGCGGACAATCACGTCTACCATGACCGTGGAACTACAAGTTCTCTGCGCGCTCCGGTTCTTCGGAACCGGTAGCTTTCAAGGCATGGTGGCGACTGACGAGCACCTGTCGGTCTCCCACATGACTGTGAGCCGGGCTGTCAGAGTTGTTGCAGCTTCCATCGTTTTTTCTTCTTTTTTTTTCTGTAATATTCGAAGAGGTACTTATAAGCTGGTATACAATTCAGAATATTGGGAAACAAACAAGAACCGGGGTAATTCTTGAGTAGGGTTGAGTCTTTTGGCAACCGGCAGAATTATTTCCCCGAAATTCTACTGGCAGTCGTCACGCATTGGCGGTAAAATCAGTTCATCGACGTGTCATCGACAGATCGTTTCATTGGCACACGATGCAATCACACGAAAGAGATTTTCTTCCGTTAGAGGTATATACACCCATTAAACATTTTCACACCTTTATACATGTAAGTGGGGTGTCCCATAACTGACACCCTAATAAGTGTAGCAATAGACCTTATAAAAAATGTAAACCTCACACATTTAAAGATGTGTGATTTTTTAAAGAGGTTTCCTAAAACATGTGATAATGCACTGCACCTTTTTATAAAACTACAATACCCCTTCTGGTCAGACACGTAGCCAGGACAGGACTCGGCGTATATCCTGTCGTCAAGCAATGGCCGCCGGTGAGGCCAGTGACGGGCTCCCGATTCGCGATCCAGACTTGCACTGTGAGAGTTCTAATGCATTACACCCGCAGAGTGCTGCACGGAGAACAGACCCCGAACGAACTTGCCGAATGCACCGAGTGCAGACTGATGCTGTCGCCATACATGTAGAACAGTACCGACCTCAAACCGAAACTAGCACCTTTTTGTTCGACGTGATGGGTGGGAATGCGAGAGTGCCCAGTCGCTGCCATCGTTTATCTATAAACGTTGGTTGCTGCAACGTGGAACTTACAGTTGCGATGACTTCAAATTAAGCCACTCGGCTGTCAGAGATATCTACAGACGGCGTAAGTTTCCGAAACCAGCTGAACACAAAACAGCATACACTTGAGAAAATTGATGGCACTGTACGCGCAAGAGCTTGCTTCGTTTTAAGCATAGTATTATGAGTGAACCACTGAAAAGATACGGCTTAAATCCAGTTCTTCGGAACATCTAGCAATACATTTCGTAAGGCTTTTTATTTCCCTGGTGAGGGCATTGAGAACGAGAGCTTTCTCAAAACAAAATATGACGGGGCAAGATAGCTGCCGTTCAAATATGACTTGTCTTGAGTCTCGGGCAAGGTCTCCATGTTTAGCCTTCCTGGAGGCTGAGCGAATGCGTCACAGGTTTCTGCTCTGGGAGCTTTGTCGAAAAATGTTCCACTGGTCACCCATACACAAATGATGCTAGATATCGCGGCCACTGTGGTTGTCCTGGGCCTTTCATTACACACTGGTAGGTTTCAGCGTCTGTACGGCTACAAAACGACTCAAAATTTACAAATGAAACACGGGCCGTCGATTCCTCCCTTCGTGAAATATCAGGCGCTTACAATTCAAGCTCGCGTTTGAGTTTGTGGCCCGCGGGACGCGATTTCGAGCAGAAAACCAACTTTTTCTTTCAGTTCCACTGTGCGAATGCCGCATCGTAGCAGACGAACTCTCGTCGTCTGCTCTCGCTCCTTGCCTGGGCGAGGCATGACGGGATAGTCGGCACTAGGAGCTCAAAGACAACGTACGGCGAGCGGCGTGAACGCTCGCCTCCCCGCGCTGTCTCGTGCTCTCGTGCACCGCCTAGGGATCGCGGGGGATTTTTCGTCAAAAGTTGCGAAGTTGAGCGCGCGCAGGGAGGAGGAAACTTCGCGGCGCTCTTTTGGTCACTCCCCCCACTACGTCAAAAAGCGAGGAATGTTTTGCTCCACGAGTTTAGCTACCTAGGAGTTCACTTTGATTGTTGATTGAAAGAGTGATAGGAAAGATGGTGTCCATTGTGCATGATGCTTCGCGTCCGTACACTAAATGAAAAGGGGAGTAGCCCGTGGTAGACTGGAGGGGAGTATTATAGGCGAAAGTTACGAACGGGAGTACAGTGTCCCAAGTGTTCCAGTTCGTATGGTCGGGGGAAACATACATGGATATCATGTCCGGAAGGGTCTTGTGAAAACGTTAGGTTAAACCTTTTGTCTGCGGATGATATGATGATAATGTTTTATGAATTACGTTAAAGGCTTTCAGAATAGCTGTAAGTGTACTCGAAAGAAACTGCAGTCCTCGGTCGCTTAACAGGACTTGTGGCGCACCATGACGTAGAAGTATGGTGTGTGTAGAAAGAATTGAGCAAAGTCTTCAGATGTCGCAGAGGCCAGCACGGCAGTCTCGGCGTATCTAGTTAAGTGGTCAACGGCCGTGACTATCCAGCGATGACCATGAGATGAAACGGGGAACGGACCAAACAAATCGATTCCTACTCGTTCAAAAGGCGCACTGGGGCAAACTAATAGTTGCAGCAAACCAACAGGGGCAATGGTTGGACGTTTTGTACGGTGGCATTTAAAGCAGGACTGAACATATTTAAAAACAGTTGTTTAAAGCTGCGGCCAGGAGTAGCGTTGCCTAATGCGAGCGTACGTTTTGTTAAACCCCATGTATCCTGAAGCAGGGTTACCATGAAATGATCGAAGAATGGCAGTGCGCATATGGCGAGGAACTACGAGGAGCTAGCGGTTACCTGAAGGCGAAAAGTTATGCCGCTAGTGTATACCATCTTGGAGAGAGAAGTTATGTAACTCTTTTCGCAACTTTTTGTGAACGAAGTTATTCGGTTTATTAAGGTGGTCGATGGTGCCTTTGATCCATGGGTCTTTGGATTGCTAATGTGTAATAGAGTCGAAATGGAGTGCTGAGACATCAAAAACGTCATCCATGTTTTCAAGCCGTTCATCTGGTTCGTCTACTGGACATCGAGATAGGCTGTCAGCGTCTGTATGTCTGCGCCCAGATTTGTATGCTACTGTATAATTGTATTCCTGAAGCGCAAGCGTCCATCTACCAAGTCTGCCAGTGAGATCTTTCAAGGAAGAAAGCCAACATAACGCGTGGTGATCGGTCACAATAGTAAAATGTCTACCGTAAAGATATGGCCGGAATTTGTTAATGGCCCAAACGACAGCTAAGCATTCTTTCTCGGTTATAGTGTAATTCTGTTCGGCGGCGGAGAGCATTCTGCTCGCATAGGCCACAACATATTCTTTTAGTGTGTTGGGATTGCTCTGCAATAGAACCACAGCAAGGCCATATCCACTGGCGTCGGTGTGTAACTCTGTAGGGGCAGAGTCATTAAAGTGCCCCAGGATTGGATCGGACTGGAGAGTGGCTTTGAGAGAGTGAAATGAGTCTCGACATTCAGGGGACCAGATGAATGGTGTATAGGCCTGTACCAACCGTGTAATGGGGCAGTCAGTTGGGCGAAGTGGGGTACGAAACGGCGAAAATACGAGCAGAGTCCTACGAAACTACGAAGTTGTTTCGTAGGACTCTGCTTCGAAACTACGAAGCAATCTCCTGTTGGATAATGCGCCGCAACCCGCTATCGTCGCTCTCAATCGTCTGGTGGCTTGCAGCAGGTCAGAGTAAATGTGAAAGTTCATCTCGTACAATTTTCTGTATCCTTTGCTTCAGGGTAGCGGTCGATAAAGAAGGCATGGTAATTGATGAGCCGTCATGCAGTGCTCGAACTTGAAGACGGGAGTTCCGGGCCTCATCCAGCCTTTGGGAATGCGTGGTGATGTCTTTAACAGTCGTGGGATTTTGCACAAGAAGGATATTAAATTCCTCTTCAGAGATCCCTTTCATCACATGGCGGACTCGGTCGGCCTCCGACATGTCCTCGTCGTAGCGGCGGCAAAGTGCGAGGACATCCTCGATGTAGAAAGTATTCGTCTCGCCAGAAGATGTAATTCGTGCTGCCAACTTTCGTTCAGCTACAGCACCAGGTTTTGAATAGCAGCCATGTCTCAATTTCATCTTTATGGTTGGTAAACCAGATCTTGGCCACATCGGAAAGATAAAAAATAGCATTCCGCAGTTTCGCCTGGTCGTCCCACTTGTTATAAAGACTCACTCGCTCGTTAACGTCCAGCCAGTCCTCCACGTCGTCCTCTCTGAGTCCGGCAAAGGTTTTGGGATGTCGGAGCTGGCTGGGGGCAGGGCTGACTGCAGCTGCAGAGGCACCGGAGGAGGATTGGCCACTGCTGGTCATTGTCATTATTCGCCTTCTGGGACGAAGCTCCAGAGTGATGGGAACGTCGTTACCGGGATCGTGACCCCGCACCTCCACCAATAATGTCAGGAAGACAGAAGCTCAACGACCGCTCTCAGTGATGATTATATTCGAACTGGCCCGCGGTGGCGAGCACGGGCCACGCGAGCTATCGGTGATGGGGGAGATATGATGATGCCCGATGACGGCGATGAGGGTCTTCATCACAATATATATATATATATATATATATATATATATATATATATATATATATAGATATATATGTATATAAGTCAAAGATGCGTACTGTCGGAGTTACTAATTCGAAGCTTATTGCGACGTTTCGAGCGGGAACCGCTCTTCATCAGGTAACGAGTGTACAACCCGTGAATGTTTATACACCGCTAAGAAGAAATTAGAGGGCTAAAGGGCTATAGGAAATGAAAATAACGTTGTCAAATCAGATAGTCGTAAGCAGTGTTGTACACGTTCCTCAAAAAAAGGAACGAAAGCTCGTTCCTCGTTCCTTCCGATTTTTGGAACGCGTTCCCGTTACAAGTTACATCTATGAAAAAGGAACTCGTTCCCGTTACAGTTAAAAAAAATGGAACGTATTGTTATATATACGTTACATTTGTATTTTGCTAATTACTATATTTAGGTAAATCAAGCACAGTTTTTTTTTAACTATCCCATTAAGGCCGGTTCACACATGCAGCGAAGCGCTAATGTAGCGCTTGTCACGTGTTGTCTGGTACTTATGTCTGCCATGAACAACAGTATTGACGGTGCGACACAAAGCTGGTGAACGCTCCCGTCAGCACGCACTTAGCGCGAGATCAGCGCTACGCTTGTAGCGCTCCGCTACATGTGTGAAGAGGCCTTTAGTAGTCAACATACGAGTTTGTATGTCGTTATGGAAGGGCATGAGAAGAAAACAAGCGGGAGCAGGGTTTCATTTGTTGATACATTCAAGTTAAAAATATCAGCTTTTAACCATATTTATGTTTGTAGTTGATGATTCAGACGTTCTGAATGTACTTTTACCCAACATTGTACGAGCGTTTTACAACAACCTCACACGTTTCAATTGAACGAAGTCCCTTGTTCGCACTTAACAACAGTTGCTTCTCGATGTTGCTGTCCGCAAGACGAGCAAGTCGAGGAAAGGGTAGGGCTTTTGGAAGGTCAGTCTTAAAAACTACAAATACTTCTTTTAAGGTTGGCTTTGTTGTTCATTTTGAAGGTGGGGGACAAGAAAAGAAATAAAGTGTTTTTTTTGTTTTTTTTTTGTATCTTTTAAGTGACCAATGTTCAGGATACAAGGGTGCGTTCGATGTCTGGCAGAATGTGATCTTGTTGTAACTGTAGGTCTCATTATGGAAGTTCACAAGTGGCTGTAGTCGGCCTTAGATTTGTGGGTGTATGAGGATTCGTGGAACCAAAGAGAGAAAGTAGCCGAGTTTGAACCAACCCCCTTTCTTTGTCTTTTCCTACGACTAAAAGCCTTGCTTTTTGTACCGCAGTTTCGGACACTCAAAAAAGAACCAACGTCCACCATCTCTCCTGCACCCAAAACTGTTAGCAAGCGAGGACCACACAAAATAATCCATAAGATTAGTAGCCAAAAAGGTAAAGAGATCCTGCACTTCGTAAAGATACTGTGTTTGTACTTTCAAAATTTCCCTGTTCGAGACAAAATAAAAATTACTCCACTGGACGAAAAAAAGGAACGCCGTTACTCTTTCCGTTCCAGTAAAAATGTAACGCGTTCCCGTTCCAGTTCCAGTGATGCAAAATGGAACGGCGGCGTTCCTTCGTTCCTCCTAAAAGGAACGCGTTCCAGAAACGCCGTTCGTTGGAACGCCGTTCCGTACAACACTGGTCGTAAGGTGGTTCAACGGCCAAGTCAGCACTTTCAACATCGAGGCAAGCAAACTCTGCCGCCGAGCCTCGGGCAACTTCTTCATTGGCCACGCATTCTCGGGGATGCCAGCGCGGCGCGTGCTCGCAGCCGATGAACTACACCCAAGCTTCGAGGGCGTAGCCCTCCTGGCACTCCATCTCCAGAACATCATCATGCAAAACAAGGAACAAGGGCCAACCGGATGGAGCGACACCCCATGAGCCACCAGAACCCCAGAGTCAGCTGGTTCAGGAAGCTCTGATTCGCCCAAAACAGAGCGTGGTGGCACTCAGCCGACCAACACGATGTCCCAGGATTCGCAGCCGCCCACAGCAGGCTCCCGACGGAGGAGCACCCCTCCGGCGGAGGCGAGAAGCCTTCTACGGGGCACCTTTTGTACCTTTTCCGATGCTGCCCGCCGCCTTCCCACGCAGCAGATGTGACTCTACACAGAAAAAGGTACTGTGACGCCTGACCATTCTAAATCCCGAGCATTCCTTATACGTAAAGCCGTTAACAAGCGCGTCAAGCACACCATGTACGCAGAGACACTTGCTCTTTACTTCAAAAGAAAACCCTCCCAAAGGTCTCCGTCGATGCCTTAGACCATCATCAGATTCCTTTAACCACATTGAGCATAAACAGCGGAATGAAGTCGCTCTAGAAGCCTCACTAAAACTAGTCGGAATCACAGAAAAACACCACAGAAGGAAGGCGGCCGAGCTATCACATACAGAAATCAAGATCAGAAACGACGGGTCACTAAGCTGCGAGGAAAACGCCAAAATAGAGATATAAACAGAAAAGACGCAACGAGCTTTGGATAACGAAAAAGAGAAACCTCGAGTGTGAAAAACTATCTGACGCATGTCTTCAACCGACGTTCATGATGAGTACTAATTCGATGACAGCCAAAGCAAGTATCCATGCCCACACTCCACCGCCAGGGCCTACATGGGTCGCAGACGTAGAACCGCCGCTGTCTTCAAACACCTCCGCCGTTCTAGACACAATTGTCTACCGGCTGCAAGTCGCAGCGCGTTCCCGGGGACACTGCGAAAAAACAGCGGAAAAAGGTAACATAGTAAATTTATCGGACGCAGTGTTAACGCGGAAAGAAACAAACATCCTCTCTAAAGGGTTAACCTTCTGCCCCAAAACGGGCCACTACAACGAGTTTCAATTGTATCAAGATTTGGACAAGTTTGCACGAAACATGAGGCTCCACGAATACTTTCACACCGCCAACCGAATCCTAACCAGACGATTCTGACCAACCCAGAAAAGCAATGGACGCCTAATCTACGAAGAGATAAATATCTCGACATGTACATTGATATCAACGCAACGCGAAATCATTTTCGCTGTGAAGAGGCAAAAACCGACAAAATATAACCTTTCTCGGTCAGAGAATAAGTGCCTGAAAAGACTCAGTGTCATGGCAGATTTAATTATTAAACGTGCAGACAAGGACGGCTCCATAGTTGTCATGTACAGACAAGATTATCTTGATGAGAGCTTTCGGAAATTGAATGATGCATCATTTTACCACGACCAACCGACAGTCCCCACACAGTCTTGAAACGGCCATCATAAAGAAATTAGTAGATATAAAGAAAAGTGGCAAAATAACCAAGGAGGTTCTTAACGCCATAAAACTATCCCACTCCAAACCCGGTCGCATTTGTCTCCTTCCTAAAATACACAAGATTACAACCCCGGGCGACCCATAGTGTCAGGAATAGGTACAGTCACCGAACGCATCTTGACTCATGTCGATATACTGATCAAGGACATTCCTCCAACCTTCCCTAATTGCCCCACTAGGCATTCCGGATAACGCTTTTCTCGTAACCCTTGATGTGGCTTCCCTATAAACAAATATACCCCACAGAGACAGAATTGCGGCAATGATCGAAGCCTATGAAGACGCTCATCACACACTTGACATCGAGGCTAACGTCCTTTCGATTCTGATAAAACTGGTTTTGGAGAACAATCACTTTAAATTTGAGGATAGGCACTTCCTGCAGACCAACGGAACCGCTAAGGGAACTAAAATGGCGCCAAATTACGCTAACATATTTATGCCACAACTGGAAATCACCTTTCTCGCCGAACGCCCCACTCAACCGCTGTTTTACACAAGATACATCAACGACATATTCATGATCTGGGCCGGTACTGAATACGAACTCATGAAATGCATCGCCGCCTTCAATTTAGCTCACCCATCGATAAAATTTACCCACTGCGTATCACAAAATTACATAAGCTTCCTGGATGTAACTGTGGAAATAGCTAATAACAAATTAATTACGGAACTTTACAGAAAACCTACCGATAGACAACAATATCTCCATTTCAACAGCTGCCATCCCCGACACTGTAAGACTAGTCTGCCCTACTCTCAGGCACGCAGATTTAAGCTCAGGATATGCTCAGACAACAACGACTTTGAACAAAACGCTCAGGAACTGAAACGCGTACTAACCTACCCAGCAGAGGTATCCAACAAACGTAATCGTTGACGCTATATGCAAGGCAAGACACCTCAACCGCTCAGATATCATTGGCTACCAAATAGAGCGTCCTCAATAAAGCAGACAGTCTAACCTTATTTTAACGTATACAGGCAATCTTCAAAACATCTACAACATACTCAGCAAAAATTACAATCTTCTGTCACAGAGCGACCGCCTTAAAGAAATCTTACCCGCCGCTCCTCGGGTGGTCTATCGACGCAGCAGGAATCTCCGGGACGTCTTAGTAAAATCAAAAACTACCACTTCCGCAAGCCTAGGTTGCCGACCATGCCGAAAGCCTAGGTGTAAAGTATGCAAGCACATGTCGGAAACAAAGAACGCCACGAGCACAAATTCAGAATTCATGTGGAACATAAAGGGTACCTACGATTGCGGCACGTCAAACGTGATTTATCTCCTGCGCCGCAGTATCTGTAACAAACAGTACATCGGACAGACTAATATGGGTTTCAGACTACACTTTAACAACCACAAACGTCACGCACAAACACTCCCCGACCTTCCGCTCTCAAAGCACCTGTCTCTTCCTAATCACTCAATCAAGCACATTTCGGTTGTAATTTTGGAATCAGGCTTCAGCACAAAGATTGAAAGAGAGCAAAAAGAATCGTATTTTATTTAAAAGTTTAATACCTTCAGCCAGGACATTAATGAAAATCCGGGAAGGCTGTTTAGTTTGCAGCTGGCTCGTTGGAGAGCTGATCCTCTCTGTCCTTGAGCTTCTCGAGATGCACACGCTGAAGACACTAGGTGATCTTCAAATTTAAAGGGGCCCTCCGGAGCGTTCTGCGATGGTCTATTTATGGCGGTAACTCAATCTACAGGCCCTAAGGATCCTAAAAATCATAAAATTACGGTCATGCGCGGCGGATTTCCCTATTAAAATTGCTGTCAAAGTCCCCGGCACGCCCCCCTTTCTGAGATGACCCCGGAAAACGGGAGGGGCATCTCTTTACGCGTCAGCCAATAGCAAGCGAAGGGTTCCGGCGCCACTGCGCGTCACCAACGCGGCCGACCGACGACCAGCGGAGGAATCTCTCGAACACGCGCGGACCGTCGTCAAGGAGCCTGGACTTTGCGCTCGGCAGTCGTCATTCGTCGCACCGCACCGTCGCGCTGCTACTGCAATACGCAGTCGTATCCCACAGATGACAAGGCAAAGTTTGACTTGGTGACATGGAAGGATCGCAAAGCCGGCTTCGGAGTCGGGATCCACGGGAAAAAGGAACATGTGTCCCGCAAACGCACGCCTGCAGACGCCCCGGGAAGCAGACGAGCCGACGCGCCGACGCATCACCCCCTCGCAACAAGCTTGCGGGGAGAAAACATAGTTCGCTGGTTTTGGAGCGATAATTGCGGACTATGTTTCCCGCACCACAATCAGTTTACGTTTTTCTCATACTCTAATTTACAACAAGCTTAAAAAGTGTTGCAGTAATAACATTCGCATTCGCCGCGAGATGCAGCATTTCTATTGGTCAAGTTTTAGCGATAGGCAGGGAATGGGGGATCGTCTTCTAAGAGAAAAGAGTCCCGATATATTTCTTCTTCCATCTGCTTAATAAACGGTTTTGCAATCTAAAACTTTGTATACATATTAACTTGCACCTACTACGCAATATAACAACATAAACGCACGATCGCAGAAAGCTCCGGAGGGCCCCTTTAACAATCGATATTTCCTAATACGTTTAAGTAGAAAGAGAAGCTCCAAAACGGATAAATGCGGCTCAAGCGGTTAATCTCAGGCAGGCGTAGACTGTTACATCCTACTACTCCTTATTCAAGGGAAAATCCCCCAAAGTTTTAATCCACCTCAAACTTCGATCTTCTAGCACAAACGAATGTCTCGGGATTTGGGCGCGTCGGTGGTCATATATGACCCATATCTGCTTTGAAGACGAGCCACCCCTTCAACACCAGCGACTTTCGGACACACATTTTTTTTCTTTTACTTCAAAACTTCTCATATTTTTTTTTTCGCTTTTCTTGTGGCGCGGGCGTAAATAATCTCTCCGCCAACCGTTATTTCTTTAGCATTCGCAAGTTTTGTTTTCAGTTCCCCTCTGTGTAAACTACTACCTGATTTGACAACGTTATTTCCAATTGCTATTGCACTTTACCCCCTCAAATTTCTTCTTAGGGGTATATAAATGTTCCCGGGCTGTACACTCGTTACCTGATGAAGACTGGTCCCCGCTCGAAACGTCGTAATAAACTTCGAATTAGTAACTCCGACAGTACGTACCTTTGACTTATTAACTTCTCCCGGTCCATTGTATTTATATTTACCTTACTTCACACACACACACACAAACACACACACACACACACACACACACACACACACACATATAGATAGATATATATATAACACTTAATTATTCTGCCTAGTCACAGCCGAAGCCTAAGCACTGGTGCACTTTTTAGTAGTAAAACAAGAATACAAATAAATGAAAAATTAAGGAAGGCAAGAAATGCAAACAACAAAATTGAACAAAATCCACAACAGTGACTATCATCATCATCATCATCATCATTTATCATCCTTGAAGGCCCTTACGGGCATTACACAAGGGAGTGGTACATTTGTTATTATTTTCCTTAATCGAACACTTCCGCACACAATTTTAACACAATAGAAGAGGGAACTAGTCGGATAATGAAGATATGAAAGTGGTTACAGAGGCGGCAAATTTATGTGTGTCATTTATGGTAACAATGTCATTTGGTAGTATGTTCCAATCGTTTATCGCCAAAGGTAAAGTTGAATTACTGTATGAAGTAGTTGACGAAAAAATGGGCCGCAACTTGCAGGAGTGGTCAAAGCGGGGGAAAATCTGCCACGGGGGTAAAAGCAGAGATTCACGAAGAGGCATGTTAAAGTGAAAGATTCGGAGAAGGAGAGAGAGACGGGACACTCGGCGCCTCAATGAAAGCGTGTGAAGGTTAGCTGCTTCGCGCAATCCAGATATGCTCGTGAATGGTGAGTAATCAGAACAAATAAAACGAAGAGCCCTGTTTTGGATAGATTCAAGTTTGTTAGATAGGTAAGATTGCCAAGGGCACCACACAGAAGAAGCGAATTCAAGCTTAGACCGAACCAAAGTTGAGTATGCTAATTGTTTTATCTCTGGTGTTGCGGGTTTAAGGTTTCGGCGCAAAAAACCGAGGGTACGGTTTGCGCTAGCTACTATATTACTGATGTGAGACGTCCATGAAAGGTCAGATGCTAAATGAATACCGAGATATTTATATGAACTGCAAACGGTGATGGGGGACGCGTCAAAATGGTAAGAAAAAGGTTGAAGAGCACGACGAGAAAAGGAAAGGGATTTACATTTGTCGAAATTGAGAGTCATCTGCCATTTATTGCACCATTGAATGACTTGTGAAATATCTGTTTGCAAGGTATGGTGATCGTCGAGCGAGAGAATGGGCCTGTAAATTACGCAGTCGTCTGCAAATAACCGAACTGATGAGGAGATGTGTTCATGAATATCATTGATGTAGATTAAAAAGAGTAAGGGCCCGAGTACACTACCCTGAGGGACGCCTGAGGTTACCGAGCCCGAGGGGCATTTAGAGTTATTAATGGTGGTGTACTGGGTGCGGTTAGTCAAGAATTCGGATATCCAATTTACGATAGTGGGATGGATATTAAATTCGTTAAGTTTTATTTTAAGACGTTGATGAGGGACCCTATCAAACGCTTTAGAAAAGTCGATAAAAATGGCGTCAGTCTGAATGTTGGTATTAAAACCTGCGTGAATATCATGAAGAAACGCCGTTAGTTGGGTTTCGCAAGAGTACGCTTTCCGAAAACAATGTTGGTGATTAAAAAGGAGGTTGTTATCTTCTAAATAATTGATTATATTGGAGTAAAGTACGTGTTCTATGAGCTTAGATGATACGCTAGTTAGGGAGATTGGCCGATAGTTTGTAATTAGGTGGCGGTCACCAGATTTGAACACAGGGGTTACGTTTCCAGTTTTCCAATCCCTCGGAATTTCAGAAAGTTTAATTGACTGGGAAAATATGTCACAAAGAAAAGCTGCAGAAATGTATTTCGTGTTTATTAGAACCTTCGAATTTATTTGATCATCCCCTGAGCTGGAAGACAGCTTCAAGTTCTCAATTGCTTTCAGGACGCCGGCATAGTCAAAAGTGATGGGCCCCATAGGAGTGTGCAATGACTGGCGTGGGACAGGAATATTACTCAGGTTTTCTTCTGTAAAGACAGAACTAAACAATTTATTAAGTGAAAGAGCACTTTGGTGATCGGAAAGATTATGCCCGCTGTTGTCAGTGAATTGCAAGGGAGACGACGTAGAAGGAATAATAATCTTCCAAAATTTCTTTGGCTTGTTAACCAAAATGTTGGAGGTCCCGAGTATAGCATTTTGTTTTCGCTTCATTTATAGATGTTTTGTATCCCGTTGCACAATCGTGGTATTTGTTCCAGGCTTCCAGTGTGTCGGAACACTTAGCCTGTCTATAAAGCATTTTCTTTTTGTTGGAGTGCTTATGAATGGTTTTGTTATACCACGGATTGTTGTTATCAGAGATGACACGAGTGAGTGGTATGAAAGACTCAATAAGTTGAATTAGTTTATCCTTGTACAGCGTCCAGTTAGCGTTGACAGATCTTTCCTCAAAACCGTGAGAGAACGTGTCGTAGGAGTGTTCCAGTTGCGAGTTGATAAAGTTATAGTCGGCACCCGCGTAATTCCGAATAAATTTAGTATAGCGTGAATTGTGAGGAGTGGTAAGGGAGAGTGTTAATTCGATAACAAGATGGTCACTAATGCCGGGTAAGTATGTAACATTACTGATAAGGTCTGGCTCTTGCGGTCGACACAAGTCCAGCACATTGCTGCAGATTTTGGTAGTTCTGGTAGGTTGAGTGATAACGTTGGAAAAATTAAAGTCAAGGCAAAGGTCTACGAAAGCATCGGAAAAAGCACTGCTGGAGGAGAGGGCAGTCCAATCAATGTCTGGGCAATTAAAGTCTCCAAGAAGAACAAGGGTGGCACTAGGAAAAAGGGAAGTAAGCTGAAAGAGACACTTATGAAGCTCAGTAATGAAATCCCTACCACCATCTGGCGGCCTGTAACATACACCCATTATAATACTTGGCTTAGAGGTAAGGCATACCCAGACGATTTCCAGGCTTGTTTCTACCGAGATAAGCCTTGATGGGATACGCTTATTTACAGCTAAAAGAACACCACCCCCTCTCTTTCCGACGCGGTCAGTTCGGTAAACATGAAAACCAAAATGTGGAGGAAACAATTCTGCGTCAGCGATATCAGGGTTTAACCATGTTTCAGTAAGAAAAACAAAGTCCGCGTTGCATGTATCAATCAAAGAGTGCACATTTTCCCTTTTAGGTATGAAACTTCTAATGTTAGTGAACACTACAGAATGCTCGACGGGCACATCACAGTTCCGTTTGACTCTGGTCGACAGAACCCGATGGGGGCGCGGCGAGAAAGGGAAGCGGCGTAGACGCCTGTTTTTTTTCTCGAACCAAACTCTGCACCGTGTCAGATATAAAGCACTCGTCATCCATCAACAGCTTGTCGTGACGAAGTCTAAAGGGCAAACCCTTTGATCGGGCAAATCTATATATATCAATTCGGAATATACATATTAATTCGGAACAGACCTGGATTCAAAATGCCTATATCGTTTGATTCTAGATGGTTTAAATAGTTTTGAATGCGACCCGATGATGACATAAAGTTTGTGGGGCCAACGTGGAACGTGAGGTGATTTCGATCATTTATTGTTTGTATATAATAGTGCACAGAGGAGACTAATGAGCGAATGTCGAAGTTAGAGAGTATATATTTAAACAAGAATACAACGTCGTGCGAACACCGTCTCGTTGCAAGTTAAGATATCTGTGATGATTTCAGTACTTGAAGGTATACGTATAAGTCTAGTCAACATTTAAAATTATCAATCCTAGCAAACCTTTTTTTGTATACGTTCTAGATTTTTTAAAGTAGTTATGCCAAGACTGCTTCAGATGACTAAATCGCACTAAAGTACTTTTTCGAGATCCTCGTTTTATTGTCATAGCTAAATCTACGAACTCTAAGCATCATAAGAAACCCGAAATTACACTCATGCGCGGCCCGTTTGCGTATTCAAAAAAGGGAACAAAGATTACGACACTCACCATTGTCGCAGAAGGACAGATGACGCTACCGAACCTCGCTGAATATGGTCGAACGACGGACGACGCTTTTCAGTCACTCGCGAGCGATGGGTTCCGGCGTGGACGAGCGGGACTGGTCGGACACTTCTCCACACGGAAACTCATAGCTCGCGAGTGGCTGTCAAACGCCGTCCGTCATTCGACAATAGTCAGCAAGGTTCGGTAGCGCCATTTTTCATTCATCCACCATGGTAAGTGTCGCAATTTTTGTTCACTTTTTTAATATGCAAATCGGCCGCGCATGAACGTAATTTTGACTTTTTTGAGATGCTCAGTGCTCGCATAATGTGTTGTGACAATAAAACAGAAATCTCAAAAAGCACTTCAGGGCCCCTTTTACACTTCATCTAACGATGCTTCCATTTAGTCTCAAAGAGTGGTGAGGATTTGTCCAGGTACGCACAAAACAGGCGAGCGCTTTTTTTTTTAAACAATCGTCTGGCCAACACTAGCGAATTCTAACCCTTGAGCAGTTTGCTTCTTATTTGAAGCAGTTTATTCCTTATCTGGAGCAGTAAGATAAAGTGATGGCAGCACTCAAGCAAACCATACCAAAGCGCCATTATAAGAGTTGTGCACGCACGAAGGTGGGGCAAGCCATTGTACACACAGCTGTTGTCTGTTTTTCTTTTTTTTTTCTGAACGCTGAACAAAGAAGTCACGAAAGAATATAAAAGATGTGGGTGCCTGTGACTCATATACGGAGTAGCAAGGTGCACTGAGGAAGATGAAGGGCATAGTCCTGGTGACCTTCTGTTTTTTCTTTTGTGCCACAGGCTTCAACCTCCTCAACCTCAACGTGAAGCGGAGTAAGTACCCCTTTTACAGAAACAAAAGGGTGTGAATGCTTGGAAAGTTATATAAATTTGACCTGTCTTTGGAAAAATTACTTGTCGATGGCGTTTGATCCTGCAGGTCATAGCTCAAACGTAGCGATTAACATGTATGATTCAAATTGCAAGCTGCTTCGTCACTGCCTCACCCTTACAGCCTAAACAGTTCTTCATGTGATGCATGACAACGGTGTTTGAGTTGTGGTTTCTGAGTTTGTCGCATGAATCGATGCTCAGCTTACCGGTGAGAAGTCACGTGACGACAAATAGAAATGCCGCCCGTCATCGGTCACCGTCGGTGGTTTCGGCTCTCCATCGCGCTGTTGAAAGGCAGTTGCTCGAATATGTGCTGTCTGTAGTAGATACCAACATAAACGACTGCAATATCATTGTTCCATCATAAAATTAATCACATACTTGCGTTTTTTTTCCATTCACAATCGATTATACTATAGATATACGTTCCTCATTAATAATCGCTATCAAGAAGATATGCCAGATGCATTCCTTTTATAGTCTATACCCCCAGAATGCTGCTTAGTCATTTATAAGAATAACAAGACAAACAAGCACAGTGATTCACGATGCGTGCAAAAGCGGCATTTGTTTTTCTCGAGTACTGGGTAGACTTCGATTTACTATGCGTATAGTGACGTCACGCGAGCTTTGAACGTGCTATCAAGGTCAATGTCAGCTGCAGTAGTTCTTCACGCTTCTTTACCGTGCTTGCCAGTCATTGAAGAAGCTTTGGTTCAAACCATGGAGGCAGGAAGCTTTTGGAAGCAACATGCGACCACCAGAGGTGAAGCCAGAAGTGTGGAGGAACACGCCCCCAACGACGACCGAAACCAAGACACGCTCTTGGACGAAAAGATAAGCTCTCTACTTTTCGTCAAGCAACGTCTCTCGGTTTTGGTCATCAATGGGGCATGTTCCTCCAATCTTCTGGTTTCACCCCGCTTGTCATCATGTCGCCTCCGAAAGCTTCCTTTCTCCATGTTTCAAACGATATGCGGAGCGGAAGTTCGTCTGCTTCTTTTGCAGGGGTTGTGGTGACGTCAGAAAGTCGAGCTCTGATTGGCTGTGATTGAAGGACAGTGGGTAGACCTAAAAAAAAAAAGCTATTTTGAGGTCTACCATTGTCCTTGAATTAGAGCCTATCAGAGCTCGGCGTTCTAGCGTCACCACAACCCCTGCAAAATAAGCAGATGAACTTCCGCTCCGCATATAGGGTTGGAACGCAAACGTTAGGTTCTATTCCTCAAACACTTTAATAACAAAGTAATAACGCACCTTGTTGGTACCGGAAACGAAAGTAAAAGCTTGGATAGGGTGTTGCCGCTCATATTTGCAGCGACATGTACATTGGGCAATGCTCTTCCATGTGTCACTACAAACATACGTCGGCTGGTTTCGTTTTCAGAGGAGGCGATTGCCGACAGCTGCATAGGGATGTTCTATTATAACGACCTCAAACCGCAATTAAGAAATTAAAATTTTTTTTTTCGTGGTTGGTGTTTTTTGCCACTCCCAATCCTTCGCACAGATTACCGCCAAAGGTGGCAAGCGCCTCTCGTAGTCATACCATTAAAAATAGAAAACTTCCAAAAATATCTGCACGCAAAACTGTGCGCGTTGCGTTTTGGGGTCTAGGTGCACTCTAAAAAAATGAAAAAAAGGAGGAAAAAGGACCCCTTGTCCCACATAAGACACCCCAAAACTTCTGTTAGATGTACAGCGCACTGACGTCGACCGGACGGTACGAACTTTCATGAGATGCTCGATAGCTGTGTGGTACAACTTTAAATTAAATTAGTTAGTGTACCTGTTACTGGCTACAAAAAAAAAAAAAAGGTTTTCTTGACCCTCCTGCAAAACCTCAGTGTTTTCTTTCTGTGCTTTTGATACGTACTTTAGGTATTTATTAAGTTATATCGCACCGTTATCCAGTCCCCCGTAAAATTTGGGGCCGCCTGTTCGACTATAGTGCGCTGTACGTCGCACTAAAGTTTTGGGGTGCGTTATATGGGACAAGAGGGTGTAAGGTGATACCCTTTTTTTTTAGAGTGTGGCCATGGAGAGGAAAGGAATGATTTTGGTTTGGATCGCCCTGTTGACGAAGTAGTGCATCTTTGCACTCCACGAAGCTAAAGTCGGCACTCGCTTGAATTGCACCCGCTCATCTTCGTAGGAGTCCTAACTGAAACGCGGACATCCAGCGGCCGTAAGGGCCTGCCTAGGCTTAGCGAAGAGAGGGAGAACAGCCTGCCGCATTCATCACCTTTCGGGCTGCCTGGCTACCACTCTAGATTGCAGCATGGCACTCCTGGTTCACGGATAATTTAAAAAGCCTGAAACATTGAGGAGCCGATGGAACAGGATCACCGGCCAAGTATATTTCTTTCATGTGTCATTGTCACTCTGTGTTTTCTTCCGCACAAACATATACATTATAATAAAGAGCGATCAAAAAATATTTAGGACACATTAAACACTTTTTTTGGGAGGAGGGAAAATTCTGTATTTGTATACATTTTCCCTCAAGATTTTTGCAGGAAAACCGACTCGTTGCGTAGCCCACGTGAGGACAATTTCTCCGCATAATTCAAATTAATTCAATTCAGTTTCGTGGCAAATTGAGTGGAGAAACGTAATTCTATTTCAAGTAATGTGACGTCAACTTGTCAGCTATATTTATCGGGGAGATACACGGATGGACGGACGGACACATTTTTGGGAATGGGGGATTCCCTGAAGAAGAATTTTCTGCCTTAAGAAATACGTACGCTCTACCAAAGCAGGAAGTTACTCAGGCTGCAGCTGGTATAGCAACGCAGAAGTGTCCTTCAAACGGCTTGCTGATCGACCGCCTGAGCAGGCGGTCAAGCTTGTCCGCGAGCTGCACGACAACCTCTGATCGCTCACGCACGACACACCCATCGCTCCACGGTCAGCTAAACTATCCAAAAAGCGAATTTTTTTTTTTTTTTTGTAAATAAGCTTAGGGTAATTTTTACCAATTTAGCCACACTGTGTAAACAAATTTAACATACCTCTGATTTTTATATAACGCACGCGCTAATAACACATCATGTTCATACAAAAGTTTCTACAATATAAAAAAATGCTTAGAAGTGTTTACTCTAAGAAATGCTTGCGCGTCTACTTACCCGCAAAAAACTCAAAGAGCCATCCCTGCGATGTACAAAATAAGCTCAGCAAATGTTGAGGCGGAACATCCCTTTAAACTTGAAACTGAAATCCACGCTGCGGCATTACGCAGTGCAAAGCGTCATGCTTGCATTGCGTAATGCCGCAGCGCAGTCTTAAATTTGAGGTCTGAAGAGATGTTCTGCCTCATCACTCGCCGAGCTGATTTCGTCGACTGCAGAGATTGACTCTTCGAGTGTTTTGCGGGTAAGTAGAAGTGCAGGCATTTCTTAGAATGTCCTAAGTGTAAGCTACCACTGGTCCCAGTTCTTCCACCGAAGTAGTGTAGCCTTGACTAGCCGAGGGCTAGTCAAGCTGCTTGATGCAGCTTTTTTCCTCGGTCTCCATCCGTCATTGTATGTGATGGAAAATAAACAATTTATTATATTATTATATTATTATTATTAAACTCATATCGACTTCCGTGGAAACGCGGAAGCTAAACTCTTTTCGGTGTTCTCAAGTCGAAAGGCCAGGGCGTCACGCCCATGGCACATCACGCGTGCGTTCGTGGCTTGGGAAAGCAAGGAAAGCAAGGTGTTTCAGCGAAGACCCTCAAGAATTCTTACGGTGGTAGAGAAGAGAAAGCTCTTTCCGGGAAGCACCTGCCAGCCACGGGCGACGTCAGAGATTACAAGAAAACATACTAAATGGATAAATAATTATCTAAAAATTACCAACGAACTTTTTAATTAGTAAAACAAAACATATGGTTCCAAGTAAAAACTTGCTAATCGTCATCAAAACCGCCTTAACCTTTTGAGACCCGAAAAATGTTGGACAAAAGATTATCCATTCTGGGATGCAATTTCGTGTTTCTAAGGTCCGGAGAGAGAAAAAAAAAACACTTATTTGGCTCGATAAATTTATTAGATGGTTTTTATGACACGTACAGTATACGGTACATTGGGTCCGAAGAAAACGTAACTGAAGGCAGCCTTTCTGTGTTTATATATTTATTTATTTACTTACAAATATCCTCAGGGCCCCGAGGGGCATTACAGAGGGGAGTGGTAGTTAAGTGCGAGGCGAAACCTGGTGTTATCTGCAATGGTGACGATGTTATCGGGAAGGCCATTGCAGTCCACAACAGTTTCGGGTAGAAATGAATGCTGGTGGGCTGTAGATTTGGTCTTGGGTCGGGCAATCTTGCCTGTGTGGTCCAGTCTTGAAGAAACATAGTTGGGTGGGCTAAGGAGAGACTGATTTAAGGAGGGAGAGTAATACACTTTATGCAGGACGGAAAACCTGGAAATTTTGTGGCGAAGAGAAAGGTCAGGGAGGGTTAATTGAGATTTCATTTCAGTGACACTGGAAAAACGGGAGTAATCTGAAAGAATGAAACGAGCTGCGCGGTTTTGGACTGCTTCTATTGCTTTGGTGACGAATGAAAGGTGGGGATGCCAGATAGATGAGGCGTATTCTAGTTTAGGGCGTACAAGAATAATATAGAGAAGTCTTTTGAGGTTAGAAGGAGCCGTCTTGAAATTATGCCGAATATAACCAAGACAGCGATTAGCTCAGGATATTATCTTATTAACATGATTATTCCAGGATAAATTATTAGTTAAATAAACACCAAGATATTTATACTCGGTAGTGGCCTGGAGGACGGTGTCATTTAGTGTTAATGTTGTTACGTGGAGGGAGGACAAGCGCGTGAAACATACATGCATGCATTTATTAATATTTAGGGACATTTGCCAAGTACGGCACCAGTCGGCAATTTTGTTAATGTCGTTTTGGAGGAGGAGGTGGTCGTCGGGAGATTTTATTAGTCTATAGATAACGCAATCATCTGCGAAAAGGCGAATTGAAGAAAGTTGAAGCGGGAGGTCATTAATAGAGATTAGAAAGAGTAAAGGGCCAAGTACCAGAGCCTTGCGGCACGCCGGAGGAGACTGGAGCTAAGGAGGAAGGCGAGTCGTTAGCGAAAACAAATTGAGAACGGTAGCTAAGAAAAGATTGGATTCATTTTAGAACGAGAGGATCTAATTTTAAGGATGTGAGTTTGAACAGAAGGCGATTGTGAGGGACCTTGTCAACAGCCTTGGCGAAATCAAGGAAGACAGCATTAGTAGGAAAGCCGGAGTCGAGATTTTGAAAAAGGTCGTTAGTAAGAAACAGCAGCTGGGTCTCACATGAAAGTTTCTTGCGGAAGCCGTGCTGTGCGTGGGTGAAGTAATTGCAGGAATTCAGGAAACTGATAAGATGCTTGTAGGTGATGTGCTCGAGAATTTTGCAGGAAATGCAGGTAAGGGAGATTGGTCTGTAGTTGAGTGGAGACGTTTTATTCAACAGACAACAACACAACTTTATTCATCAGAAAGAAATAAAATTTCCGCACAAACCTGCAATGCTATGAAAACTACTTTTTCCGAACTACATTGGGGCCACGTTGAACTTCGGAAAGGACTTTTTACCGCTAATGAAATCTGAAATATAGAATTTTTTAGAGAAAAAACACACATACACACACACATAAATGTATGTGGCGCAGCGAATTCTGCAAATTGCATTGCAGCCGGGGTTCCCGCAACGTGGGTATACTGCTTAGGATAAACATCCGCGACTTCGGGTATATTGTCTGCATTTCTTACGTGAAGGTCGGTTCGAGAAAGTGAAAGTGCCTTTTGTTTTGTTGATACTACTGGTGACTTTTAATGAGTGCTTCACACGTTAAAATTATTTCTGGTGTTGCAAGTCCCTTCCAGCTCTCTTTTTCCAGATTTGGAGTTTGAAATCGAAAGACTGACGGATGTCTTTCTTGGGTGTCTCAGTTTGAGTACGCTCTTCACAATACTGAAACCACGTGTTTACAATTGCGAGGTCAACCAAATCAAACATGAACCTTGTGGGAGTCCCCTTGCTGCTACTCGTCTCGGGGAATGACACAGCACACCGGTTCAACAACACGTAAACATTTAATAACCGCTATCGCCTGCGCCGCGATCCCAACAGCCCCCGCGCATACGCAGCGACGGCCCTTTATAGCGGCGGAGCGCCACTCGCGTGGCCAGTTGCCCTTGGCCCCCTCGTGGTGAAGATGACCATTCATGATTGTCGGAGGGGCAACCTGGGCCAAACGCTTGGAATCCCCAGGTTGCCGACACATCTCCCCTCTTCCGAAAACAAAACGTCTTAGAAGGTTTTGGGGGGGTCTTTTGGGTCACAGGGTCTTCGCAGATGGGGGAACACGGGTCCGACGTCGGTACTTCCGGGCAGTACCGATGCGGCTCGGGGGGGGGGGGGGGGGGGGGGTGTCTGATGATAGGAGCTGCGTCGCCGTTGCCTGGCACGAGGAACTAGAAATTAAAAACAACATGAGGCTATCGTGTACCGAGTCGGGTCGAGTCAAGAGGACCAAAGACAGGAGCCGCAAGAGAACACCAGCTACGTCGGTAGCTTTTATCGAACCACCCAAAACCTCGAGCCCACACGCGCGCATCGCAGCCTTCCACGTGACTCCGTCCCGCGCTACCCGAGTCACGCTCATCTGTCAGTCAGCATAGCCAGCCAGCACTTGTGCCATATAACGCAAGATGCGTTCCCACTTTTATGACAGCTCCCCCTTTTAAGCAATAATGTCCATAACGAGTTGGAGGACGCGAAATTCGGCCACTCCGGGTTACGGTTGCTGAAAGGTCGTTGTCCTGTTGACCGGCTGCTTCCATCTCGGAGCTCGCGGTCTGAAGATGGTGCCGGGTGCGTCGTACTGTCCCTTGTCCGTTTCCACGAGGTAAGACCTAGGCTGTCCTGATTGGCCTTGTATCATTCCCTGCGAAGCCGCACCCGCGTGGATCCAGACCGCTGAGTGCGGGGGTAGCACCTGGCAGTCTCTCGTCCTATGGCGTCTGTTATAGCCAGACGCCTCTCTCGTCTTACGAAACTGGTACCGTTGTCGATACCTCTTCGAGTGGCGCCAGTGAGGTCTCAGCGTAGTTGGCGCACTCGGAAGCGTTGAACGGAGCTTCCGTCCCATCAGAAGCTCTGCAGGGGAGAAACCTTCAGGCCCTGGGGTAGTCCGGTGTGCCAGAAGAGCTTGCGCCGCATCCGATGATTTCGTCACCAGGTTCTTTGCAGTTTGTACCGCTCTTTCGGCCTCCCCGTTGCTCTGGGGGTAATATGGACTAGAAGTCACCAGTTGGGCTCCCCAATGGTTCACGAATCGCCGGAACTCGCTCGATCCAAACTGGGGACCGTTGTCTGAGCGTATAACTTCCGGACATCCATGTCTTGCGAAAACTTGACTGAAGACTTTAGTCAAGTCTTCCGTTGTCATTCGTGGAAGTTCCTCAAGCTCGAAGAACTTCGAGTAGTAGTCGACGATGACTACATACTTCTTCCCTCCCGGCTGGAAAAGGTCCGTTCCGATCTCTTGCCACGGACGATCGGGTAGTGGAGTTTGAAGTAGGTGGTCCGTACGAGCTCGTCGATATTGCTGGCATGTAGGGTAGCGACTTACGTATTCTTGTATTTTTGTGCTGACCCCGGGCCACCAGACAGAATCCCTCGCTCTTGCACGGCATCGGACGACACCTTGATGTCCACAATGTATTCTTTCTAGGTCCTCTCCTTGCAGACGGGGGGGGAATAACCAGCATGTCGTTCCGCGTGAGTAGACCTTGCACAACCGAAAGGTCTGTTGCGAGACTGGCGAACTTCTTTAGGTTTGGAGGTAGCATGTCCGTCTCGGGCCACTGTTTTTGGCAGTATTCCATAACTTTAGCTGTACTAGGGTCTCTGGACAGTTCAGTCCTCAGCCTCTCCAAAAAGGAAGAAGATGCTGGAAGAAGCTCCACTGTCAGCATCTCGTACTCTTGAACCAATGTTTCACTCTTGTCAGCATCTCTCGGTGTGACTGTAGAGTTGTCTGTCGTTGTTAGCGGCTTCCTGGACAAGACGTCCGCGGTGTACATCTTCTTGCCTGGTACGTGAGAGGTAGTGAAGTCGAACTCGAAGATGCGCATTCTTAGCCGCTGTAGCCTCGGTGTCATTTCGTCGAGACGTTTTGTCGATAACAACGGTACAAGGGGCTTATGGTCTGTCTCGACGTGAAATACTTGTCCTACCAAGTAGGTTCTAAAATGATCACACGCCCAGACGATGGCCAAAGCCTCCTTTTCGACTTGGGCGTACCTTTGTTCTGTCGGCGTCATGGCTCTCGACGCGTACGCCATGTGGCGTCTGCTGCCGTTCTCCTCCTCTTGGAGTAGGACCGCCCCCAGTCCATACGAAGAAGCGTCTGCCGATAACGTCAGGTGCGCTCCTGGTTTATAGAAGGTTAGGACAGGAACCTTGCACAGGAGATCTTTGACCTCGCAGAATGCTTTTTCTTGAGGCTCACTCCAGAGCCAGCTTGCATCCTGATGTAGTAGATCTCTAAGTGGCTTAGTCTTGTCCGCGATGTCAGGTAGAAACTTGCCGAGGTGGTTTACCATGCCTAAAAACGATCGTAGCTCTGCCATGCTTTCCGGTGCTGGCATCTTGACAATCGCTTCCGTCTTCTTAGGGTCTGCCGCGATGCCTCTGCCATCCAGGATTTGGCCCAGAAACCTGACGCGACTCTTGGCGAACTCGCACTTTGCGGAGTTCAAGGTCACTCCGGTGTCACGGAGGCGGCGGAGCACCACCTCGAGATTTCTGTCGTGCTCTGTTTTGTCGCGGCCGAAAACTAGAATGTCATCCATGTGACAAACATGCCCCGGGATTCCTCAGCATCTCCCGCTGGAAGAATTCTGGCGCCGTAGCTCCTGCCAGCCTTGCAAGGGTCTCTTCTACCGTGGGCATGATGATGCGCTCCCGCACCAGCTGCGGATTGAGCTGAGTGTAGTCCACGCAGATCCGAATAGAGTTATCTTGCTTTTTGGCAACCACCATGGGTGCGCACCAGGCTGTGGCGTGGTCGACTGGTTCGATCACGTCCATGTCTTGCATGCGTTGTAGTTCCTTTTCTACGCTGGGTACCAGCGGAAAGGGTACCCGTCTCGGGTAGGTGATGGCAAACGGCTTAGCGTCCGGGTGGAGGGTGATCTTGTACTGGACGTTCATTTCCCCCAGTCCTTGGAAAAGCGATGGGTACTTAGCGTGCAGTTGTTGATCGTACTCTATGTTGCTGTAAACGTTGACCTCCTGTAAGCTTGGCAGCACCTCAAGGGCTTGAATAGCCGCTCGTCCAAGCAGAGGGTATCTCAGCCGGTCGGTTACGTAGATCGTCTCTCTGGTTGTTCGCCCACTCCAGGTTATAGTTGCCTTGAACTTGCCGAGTGTGCTGAGTGGAGAGTGTCCGGCTCCAAAGAGATGCGTCTCTGTTGGCTCCAGCGCTGCCAAGGTTGTCGCGTCGCACGCGCAAGGAGGTACAGCCGTGACGTCCGCTCCCGTATCCTCCTTGAACGTTACTTCCCGGTCGTTCAGCTTAGCTGTGATGAACCAGGGGCTCCCGTTTCTTGACTGTACCAGCTCGCCAAGGAAGACTTCGTTTAGTCTCTGCCCATGTGCTCGTGATTTTCGATTTTCTATCGCATGCTTCGAAAAACAGACGCTTTCCAAGTGGCCTAGCTTTTTGCAGGCGTTACACTTCTTGCCTCTCGCAGCGCATTGAAGCTGGGCGTGCTTTTGCGAACTGCCACACCATCGGCATGTCCACGTTAAACTGTTAGGACGTCCTTGGTCTTGCGACGTGCTCTGACGTTTGGTATCTATGTTTACGCTTATTCCTCGCGGATGTCTTTTAAGTTCTTTGAGGACGTCGCTTCCAGTCTTTGCGCTGCGCAGCTCTGACTGTAGCCGCTTAACTGTCTCCGACGATCGTGCTGTCGTGGTCGCTTTTTCCAATGTAAGTTGAGCGTCCAGCTGGAGTTTCTCACTGAGTTTTGTGTCGAGCAGTCCTATCACGATGCGATCTCGGATGAGCTCGTCCCGCAGAGAGCCATACTCGCAAGTATTCACCAGTTTATGTAGGGCCGTGATGAAGACCTCCACTGGCTCGTCCGGTTCTTGCTTTCTCGAGTTGAATTCGGCTCGGTCGAAGATGATGTTCACCCGAGGAATGAAGTGGGTGTCGAATTTGGCCTTGACTACATCGTAGTCGATAAGCTGATCTTCGGTTAAGTTGAGCGAGCAGAGAACATCCTCTGCCTCTCTGCCCATCGCATAAAGGAAAGTGTTGACCTGAGTCGATGCGTCCCGGAGATGGAGTCCTGAGATTATGCGGTAACGTTCCCACCGGGTTATCCATCTCTTCCGCACACTTCACCAGATTCGCAATGCACCAGCTCATAAGACAGGTTGGAGAGCTTCATACTAACGCGGTAGGGGCCATCCCACCTCTTTGCTAAAGAGGCCGTGAAGCCTCTAGCAGCATCACTCAGCGAATGAGTTCGCCTCGGTACCAGATCTCCTACCTTGAACTGCAGATTTCGCCTCCCCTTGTTTTACTGGTTTGCCTACTGCAGTTTCAAGACGTAGAGGCTCTCTCGAGCTTCACGCTGGTTCTCCGTGAAACGCTTCCGGAGATCTTCTGCGAAATGCGTGGTAATGCGCTGCATGCTTGCCGGATCTGTGCAAAGAAGGCCGTTTCCCAGGGGAAACACGAGCTCTTTCCCAACGTTAAGTTGAGCCGGAGTAAAACTTGTGGATCGGCTGATTGTTGTGCGGGCAGCGAGTGCCATTTCTGCCAATTTTCCGCCCCAGTCTTTGTGTCGCTCTGTATGCGCAGCAAGCATCTGCTTCATGTTACGGTTCACTCTTTTGGTGATATTTGCCTGTGGATGGTACGGCGAAGTCCGCTTGTGCCGTATGCCTAGCGCCTTACACGCATCCACGAACACCTTGCTAACAAAATAAGAAGCGTTGCCTGTAATAAGCGTTACGGCAAAGCTAAAGCACGCGCGAACGCCTCGAGAAGACAGTCCCAGATCATCCTAGAGTCCCGTTTGCGTAAAGGAAACATTCCGACCCACTTCCTGAAATGGTCGGTCACGACTAGCAAATACTGATTGCCGCGTGGACTACGGTGACGGGGACCGACAACGTCGCAGGCAACACACTCCCAGGGTACTTGCTTTCGACCGACTGCATTAAACCTGGTGGTTGGCCACCTCGGGGTTTCGCCTTCTGACAAACCAGGCAGCTACGTGTGTACAATCGGCACGGAATGAAACCCGAACGCCGGAACGCGTGGCCATCGAGACAGGCTGCTCCACCTGGTGGGCGCCTGAGAACTAATGAAAATGCGCCCGGGGTTCGAGGGTGCGGGTCCTGCTAAAATGTGCTCGACCTTCGCGCGGCTTGTCTGGGACTTCCGCGTTTCGCCGGAGGCGCGCTGTGAGCGCCGTCACTCAGGGTGTTTTTGTGTCGCCGCACTGTCTCCCCATGTCGCCCGTTCGACACTGGGCGGCCCCTTAACCTGGCTACAGCTCTTTGCGATAGGTCCTGCCCAGACAGGGTGGTGAATTTATTCCGCTCCGGAATGGATACGCCTGGCATATCGGTGGTTACCGAATAGAGCGCAACAAGCAATTCCTCGCTTTTTAAGAATCGACTGATAACCTCGCACGAAAACATGCGCATTGCTCATAAAAACCGAGGCATCCGCGTCAGTCTGTTGTAGTATTTTTTTTTTCATAAAGAGTATGGTCATGCGAACAAACGAATTTTATTTCGCGTTTATAACGTTTCACTATTTCTCAGAAACCGCGCGTGCCACGATGTTCCGGTGACACGTCATCAAGCACTACGGGTCTTCCGTGCACGAAATGTTTCACCTTTCATTTCGCCCTTGCGATACACAAAGCGATAATGAGTGGCAGCTCTGAAGAGATATCGCTGGGAATTCAATACACAAAGCGAGTGACAGTGCCTTTTGTATCGGATGTGACGGCGCTTACAGCGCGCCACCGGCGAAACGCGGAACTCCCAGACGCGCCGCGCGAGGGTCGAGCTCAGCTTCGTAGGACCCGCACCCTCGCACCCCGGTGCATTTTTATTAGTTCTCAGGGGCCTTCTAGGTGGAGCGGCCTGTATCAACGGCCACGCGTTCCGGCGTTCGGGTTTCATTCCGTGCCGATTGTACTTCATCACATTCTGCCCCATACCTGGCCACGTTGCAATTTGGGACAACTTTTCGTAAGTTTTGCTCCCACTGCTGTGGCCTGCCAAGGCGGGATCGTGCATATATCTTATAAATGACTTACGCAGTTTACGTGGTATTACAGTCCGGAATGGCGGGCCGCTGGACCCATCGTCCACCTGGGGGAAGTATCGCAGCAGGATGCCGTCACTGTTGAGCAAGTATGAGTCCAAGTCTCTGGGACTCGTCAAACGTGAAAACAGCGCAAAAATTGAACAAAGGACAAGTGAAAGAAGTGCACGGACAAAGCGCTGACTGTCAACTAAAGTTTAATTTTCAGGCGAACCAGAAAAATAAACACAGAGCATAGAAAAGAACGAATAAAGACACAAAAAATTTACAACCCAACCGACAAGATTTCTACCACATCATCACCCTCACACATGCCTGCCCTTCTCCCTGATAAAAAGGACCCCATCATCCCCCAAGTGCACCGACGGTGCGCTCACACATTGCCCTTCCCCTTTAGATAAAATGAAAAAAAGCCTCGTCAATCTCCCTGGCGGTCTTACTTTTATTGCGCGCCAAGACCGTCAAGTCATGAAAAACAGGTACGCAGCCGCACCTACTGCAATGTACCGCTAAGTGGCCAGCGGGGGAGGAACGGAGAGAAAGGGAATGTTCCCTCGCCCTCTCGTTCACGCACCTCCCCGTTTGTCCAATGTACACCCTACCACATGTGAAGGGGATCTGATACACAACCCCCACTGCGCATGGTACAAAAGGAGTGCGGTGGTTTACATCACATTGCAAATCACTGTTCCTCCCTCGGTTGACAGCAGTGCACAGGCGTGACAGCTTCTGGGGTGCTGAAAACACCACTGGCACGTTAAACTTATGCGCCACTCGCTTGACCTGATGAGAGAGGGCGTGGAGATAAGGCACCACCACCGGTCTTGTTGTCGGTTTTTGTCTAATCTTAGGACTGGGTCGGCCCTTGAACACCTTTATGAGGGACTCTGCCACGCCCACAATCAACGTAAGAGGGTATCCCGCCGATCTAAGCCTAGATACCTGAAACAAAAGACTGTTCTCACACCTATGATGGCATGACTTCAGCAGAGAAGCCCTCATACACCCCGTAGTAACCGCCCTCTTCACAAGCTTAGAGTGCGCTGAACCGAATGGAAGAACACCCTTCTTTGAACGTGGCTCATAGGACCAACATATATGCGACGGCTGCTTAGTTAGCCTCAGGTCCAAAAACTGTAGTGCTCCTGCTGATGGTGTCTCGAACTTAAAGGATAAACCGGGGGAGCACTTCGTAAAGCAGGCCGAGAAATCCAAACACGCGCCTTGAGGGCTCAGGCTCTGGTTTCATTGTACAGCACTAGGTAGTCGTCCACATACCGAAACACTCTCAAAACCCGACACCCCAAAGACATTGCAATAGACCTGTCACACCTCGCCAGATATATATCACTGAGGACCGGTGCCAAACTCGATCCGATACAGATCCCACTCTTTTGCAAGTAAATTCCACTTTCAAATGTGACATATGTGGAGCTCAAGTAAAAACTCAATAATTCCAAAAAGGAATCCACCGCAACACCCGTCGAGTTCATGAAGGCAACCGAACCACTTGCCTCTATGCATTCTCCCACAGCTAGCATCAATTCATCATGAGGGATCGAATAAAACATGTCCTCAACATCGTAGGACACGAACTCACAGCCTTCCGGATTGTCTTTTTTCAGGAAATCCACAAGGGCATCAGAATTGCGAATGAGAAAAGGGTCGTCCAACTTAAGCAGAGACAGGTGACGCTGAAGAGACGACGATACATGGAGCTGCCAAGAATCTTTCTGGGTAACAATCGCCCTGAACGGACTGAGCTCCTTGTGGGTCTTTACTGTGAAGAAGACCTCGAGATTGGGGCCTTTAGCGCCCGACACAGACTTCTTAGAGGGACACTGACACCCCCAAAATTTTTTTTTTTTAATTTTTTGCCAGGCGCTTTATTATGGTGTCAGAGGACTACCCAATTAATATTTTGCAACAGAGTAGCGTATTTTTTTAATAAAGCCAAAAGACGCAACTGCTCGAAACCGAAACCGAAACCCGACGGAGGTCGGAGAAGTGGAGAGAAGAGAGTGTGTGGCGGAAGTCACGTGGCTGCACCCGACCGTGTGTTTTTTTTCTTTTTTCTCCTTCCCGGTAGCAGACGACATGCGGCGTATGGGAACTGCTCGCCGTGGGATTCTTTTGCAGTTATGTTTGTTCCGCTCGTTGTTCTGTACTCCAAGATGAGTTGTTTTGTACATTGAGGAGTTGGAGATGAGTAGTGAGTGCCCGTGGTGAATTTTGATCGGCTCCGAAAAGAATACACCCAAGATGTTGCGTGAAGAGCTGGCTCACATGTCCCGCATGTCCGAAACAGAAGTGGCATTGTGCGACAGAGTTTCCGAAAGATCAACGGGATCGGGACCAATGGCTGGCTGCAATTCCTGTAGACCATTTACGGGCACCTCGGAAAGCGGACGCTGATTCATATGCTCCTTGCATTTTGTGGAAAGTGATTACATTGAGTTCGCAGGTGTCAAAAAGGAAATCCCATACCATTTAATTCAGCGACGTGTCGTCCACAACATTTGTTTCTTATTTTTTTTTTGTTTCTTCAGTAATAATTGTAAAAAAAAAAAAGAAATGTAGACATCAGAAAATATTTAGAAAAAAAAAAAAAAAAAGGTTTCACGGGGGATCGAACCAGGTCCTACCGCGTGTGAAGGGAACGTCTTTCCCACTGAGCTACTGGTGCATATCGAAAATGGGGTATCTCTTTCCTTAGTAATAATTCAGCCGATAAACTGTAAGTTGGAAAGTTTGCTGCCGATTTTCCTCTAGCAAAAGCACTCCCGGGCATGGGCGTACCAACCGGGGGGGCAAGGGGGGCACTTGCCCCCCCAGTTCTCAGAGTGGGGGGGCAAGGCATGCGTTTTGCCCCCCCTGAAACGGCCGCCACTGGGCAGAGCAGACACAGGCCGGCGGCGCCCAAGGAATACCAAGGGCACTGCCCCCCGACCCGCGCGGGCATATTTTTAACGCGCAGGCGATAGAAACCCTAGCAACGGTGCTCACGCACGCCGGATTGGCTGGTTCGTAAAGCCTGCTCCACGAACAAGGCTACACGGTAACCTTACGGAATCCATCCGCGAGACATGGGCCGGACGGGCCGTCCAGACCAGGACGTAGGCCCTTACACAAAATAAAGTTTTGCTTGCTTGCTTGGAGATAGGCGCTGCCGCCGTCAACATAGGCAGCGGATGCAATGCGAGTTTCCGAAGAGGTAGCGTAACTTAGTGGTGAGATGTCTGCCTCATACGTGTCAGACCCGGGTTCTATTTATTGTGTGGGCCGGCTTACTTCTTTTTATTTTTTTTTCTCGAACATTTTATTTTGTTGAGGCATTTGGCGATATTTACATTTCTTTTTTACCATTAACACAAAAAAAAACGAATGTTGTTGACGAAACATCGCTAAACTAAATCGTATCGACTCTATTTACGGAAGTGCATGGGGGGCAGCGGGGCTTGGGTTGCCGACCGGACGCCGCAAAGCGGCGTGTACGGGGGGTGGGGGGGGGGGGGGGGCTAGGTGGGTTAATAGATTTGTAATTAGCAGCCGCACACCGTCACCGCGAAGCGGCGTGAACGCAGGCGCGGGGGTGGGTTAACGCGCTTCGAGTGATACACGAGCAGCCCATCCGGCGTGACCGTCGTTGTTAGGGGTTCTATCGCCTGCACCGTAAAAGGAGCAGTGTGTGCACCTCCTGTAGTGGGCAAGAATTCCTACATTGGAGAGAAGCGGGGACAAGCCCTTTCTTCAAATGCGTCAAGTCTCCTTGAGCTTCGGAATACAAAGAAACGCCACTATTCGGAGCTAATCCCACAGTTACTCGACCTCTCTTGCGTCGTGTCTGTTCGCTCCCCGCGCCTCGTAGCAGTGTTGTTGCAGTGGGGGGGCTCGTTAAAATTTTGGGGTTTTTTGGACTATCTAAATCACTTTCTTCCTTCCCATCCCCCCCTTTTCTACTCCGCATGCTTCCCCCTCTGCAAATATCAGCTGACCTTCCGACCTCTGTTCTCTGTTGATAGGCAAAACAACCACTAAAATTAGAAAGTAATTTGTAATTTGAGTGGAAGTCACTCGGAAAAGTAGTTAAAGTAAACCGCTGATTACTAGAATAGAAATGTAATTAAAAGTTACTAAACTACCCAGAAAAGTAGTTAAACTACAGTAACTTGAGTAAAGTAGTTGAACTACGTACAAGTCTGGCCTGGCAAGCGCTCTGCGTAAGTGTTTTCACTGATCTGCCTAGCCCCGCACACCATCACATGGGCCAAGAAAGCTGTAGTTTTACTGCAGAGGAGAAATCAGCAGGGTCCAAGATGGTGACAATGGAGGATGGGGGACTGTTCCAGTGGCTGATGGCTTGAGAAAGGAATGACCAATTGAAAGCGTTCGTAGAGCCAGAAGTGTGTTTGATGGTGCAGACGTTGTTGAGGCGAGAAGATGTTCGGTCGAGGGGTAATAACAAAGTGGTTTTGAGGTCGGGAATGTGGTAGTAGATTTTGTGAATAAGGCACAGCTGAGAGACTTTCCTGCGAAGCTGCAAAGAGGACATGGTTAGTTCAGTTTTTAGCGCCGAGACACTGAAAGAAAAGTCATAAGTGGATGAAATGAAGCGAGCAGCTCTGTTCTGAACTGCCTCTACAGCGTATTGATGAGGTACAGTCGATGGGTATTCCAGATGGTTGAAGCATATTCTATTTTTGGTCTGACGTACGTGTTAAAGGTTAGCTTAGGGACAGAGGGTGGAGCGATTTTTTAAGTTACGTCTGCTTAGTCGAAGAGTTCCAGATGAATCGGCGGTAATGACTTCAATGTGGTTATTCCAGGGAAGGTCAGATGTTAGTCTTACACCAAGGTATTTATACGCAGTAGCGGTCTCAATCAGATCGGAGTCCAAGAAGTAATTAAATGACAGAGTGTTTTTTTCTTGGTGAAGTGGATTAGTTTGCGTTTATACTTGTTTGGTGACATAATCCACTCTTTGCACCAATTGTTAATTTTATCTAGATCTTCCTGAAGCTGGTTATTATTTTGCACACAAGTTACTTTGTTATGGATGACGCAGTCGTCGGCGAAAAAGCGTTTTTTTGAAGAAATCCCAATGGGAATGTCATTAATAAATATTAAAAAGAGTAAGGGCCCAAGTACGAACCCCAGGGGAACACCAGGAGATACATTTATTAAGGAAGATTCATGATCATCATGGACGTGACCTGTACACGGGAAAAAAGAAAGTCGCGAATCCATGCAAACGGTTATTGGTCGAGGCAAAAAGATGATAGCTTAGAAAGAAGGCGTTGATGGAGGACACGGCCGAACGCTTTGGAAAAAAAAAAAAAAAAAAAAAAACTGCGTCAGTTTGGACGTGACATTCAAGGTTAGTGTGCAAGTCATGGATGAAGTCGCAGAGTTGCGTTTCGCAGGAAAGTACCTTTTGAAAACCATGCTGCTGTTTAAAGAAAAGAAATGGGATGATAGGTGCCTCATGATATTGGAGTAGAGGATATGCTCAAGTAGTTTGCAAGAAATTGAAGTCAATGAATTAGGGCGATAATTAGATGCGGAAGAGCGGCTGCCCCGTTTAAAGACTGGGAATTACCCTTCCCACCTTTTGGTCAGATGGAAGGCAGCTTTGAGATGAGGACTGAATGAAGATGAGTTTCAAATACTCACTAGAAATAACACGGGTGTTTCTTTTAAATTTTAGGGTTGATGTTATCGGTTCCAGCGGACGAAGTAAGTTTTAGTTTATCAATCAATGTTTTAATACCAACGGAGTTAACGTTAATAGGATGCATGCGCTCGTAAAGCTCTTCAGGGAGAGTGGGGACGAAGTCCAAGCACTCGTTAGTAAACACTGATGAAAAGTATTCGTTAAACACAGAACTATCATGCTCGACGTTGCACATCCGACATTCCTAACTCTCCCCATCTTCCTAAACGTCCGTGTGTGTCCTAACACCAGAAACCGGAATTTTAGAGGTTAAAAACGGCACGTTGCTAATATGGAACGCGCACTTTCATGCAAAGCTGACGTCAAGTGACTCAAATCGAAAAACATGCATATTTACAGTATTGTTATCTCTTCTGGTGAAGGCTAAACAACCCTTGCATCCGTTTTCGCGCACGAAACGGTGACTCCCAGAGAAAGTAAGAACGCAGTGATTGTCTTTATTTTAACAATGTAAACACACTTGCAGGCGTGCGCTGATGAAGCCTCAAAATCAAAACTCTAGTAGTGTGATTCGTGACTGCTCCGGCTACTACCCAACCTCGTTGTCACGCCACTTTCTGCAAGCAAACACTAAAATTGCCAGTAAACACACAAAAGCGACATCGATACAATTATCTTGTAGAATATCACCTTATTTAATCATAACTGTTTCAATAGGCACTACAAGTTGTATTTATTTTAAGAAGAAGAAGCAAAATTTTTTTCGTTAGAAAAAACAAAATATCAATGTTAAGTCTGGTAACGTTGTAATTTTACCGAATCATTGCCACATCTTTAGAAAACTTCGACAAAAGTGGCGCCGAATTTTCGATTAAGGGGGGGGGGGGGGGAAGAGGGTCGGGTTTGCCCCCCCACTCAAAAACAAGTTGGTACGCCACTGAGTAGAGGATATGCTCAAGTAGTTTGCAAGAAATTGAAGTCAATGAATTAGGGCGATAATTAGATGCGGAAGAGCGGCTGCCCCGTTTAAAGACTGGGAATTACCCTTCCCACCTTTTGGTCAGATGGAAGGCAGCTTTGAGATGAGGACTGAATGAAGATGAGTTTCAAATACTCACTAGAAATAACACGGGTGTTTCTTTTAAGTTTTAGGGTTGATGTTATCGGTTCCAGCGGACGAAGTAAGTTTTAGTTCATCAATCAATGTTTTAATACCAGCGGAGTTAACGTTAATAGGATGCATGCGCTCGTAAAGCTCTTCAGGGAGAGTGGGGACGAAGTCCAAGCACTCGTTAGTAAACACTGATGAAAAGTATTCGTTAAACACAGAACTATCATGCTCGACGTTGCACATCCGACATTCCTAACTCTCCCCATCTTCCTAAACGTCCGTGTGTGTCCTAACACCAGAAACCGGAATTTTAGAGGTTAAAAACGGCACGTTGCGAATATGGAACGCGCACTTTCATGCAAAGCTGACGTCAAGTGACTCAAATCGAAAAACATGCATATTTACAGTATTGTTATCTCTTCTGGTGAAGGCTAAACAACCGTTGCATCCGTTTTCGCGCACGAAACGGTGACTCCCAGAGAAAGTAAGAACGCAGTGATTGTCTTTATTTTAACAATGTAAACACACTTGCAGGCGTGCGCTGATGAAGCCTCAAAATCAAAACTCTAGTAGTGTGATTCGTGACTGCTCCGGCTACTACCCAACCTCGTTGTCACGCCACTTTCTGCAAGCAAACACTAAAATTGCCAGTAAACACACAAAAGCGACATCGATACAATTATCTTGTAGAATATCACCTTATTTAATCATAACTGTTTCAATAGGCACTACAAGTTGTATTTATTTTAAGAAGAAGAAGCAAAATTTTTTTCGTTAGAAAAAACAAAATATCAATGTTAAGTCTGGTAACGTTGTAATTTTAGCGAATCATTGCCACATCTTTAGAAAACTTCGACAAAAGTGGCGCCGAATTTTCGATTAAGGGGGGGGGGGGGGGAAGAGGGTCGGGTTTGCCCCCCCACTCAAAAACAAGTTGGTACGCCACTGCTCCCGGGTCGAAGTCGGGATGCACCACGCATTCGCGACATTCTCACCTAGTAAAGAAATTGTACGCGTGCATATTCCACTTCGAAGTAGACACGTCGCGCTTGACGTTTGCGCGAGCGATGTCTTCAGCCACGAGAAGGGAGCGACGGCTCGGCGACGTCTTCGTGCAAATCGGCTTGGTGGTCGGGCGTGTCGTACGGGATGAATACCAATTCTTTTGACCAGTCCCGAATTTCGCTTTTAAAGGCAGACAAAATTCGCCGGTACCGCGAACGACAGTTCTGAAATAGAGGTCCCACGCCCGTCGTCCGCTGCCATCGCCGTCCCTGAGAGTCCCACGATACGCGAAACGACGCACGCACAGAATGCTTCCGGTTGTCTGTGGAACTTTTTTTTCAATCAACGTATTTGCAGCTTTTTAGAAGCCACAAAAAATGGGTTTTATATTTTTTTCTATTTTTAATAATGAGTGTGTGTTTTCAGTGACCCACGACTTTGATTAAATTTGGTGGTCGCATCGATACCTTAGAAAACGGCCCGTGACCGCGGAAAAGAGAGTGAGCGAGACTCGAACCGGCCAGTTCTTGATCGGCGGTTTTCGGGCGGAAAGAAACCGAATTTCGAGCCGCAAATTCTGTTCTGGGTAGTTGAGCTCTCATATGTCACGTACAACTAAAAACCTCGGCGAGCATAAATACCCTGTCAGTGTCCCTTTAAGGTTGTCCAACCCAAGCTGGCCGCAAAGCCTCACGGCCCGCGCCTTAACCTTCTTCAGCTCCACCCCCGGCCCACCTCTGAAATTCTCTGGGACGCCTTCTCTGGGGCTCCCAGCGTCAGCTGAGTTTTCTTCTGTCAGCTGGTGCATAACCTTCTGACAAAGTCCATCGGACAGCTGGGCCGCTCGGAGCTCCTCTCTGCTCACCAGGGTTCCCCACCGCGACTCTGGTGTGATGGGCGCCGCATCGGCCAGTGCCACCAAGTCGGGATCCACCTGCATTTCCTGCGCGAGAAGTGGAGCACGGGACAACTCATCTGCAACGTAGTTAGCCACTCCACACTTGTACTCGATTGTGTATTTGTAGGGCTGGAGCGAAAGGGCCCAACGAGCGAGTCGTTCTTCAGGGTTTTGAAGCCCTTTGAGCCACGACAGAGCCATGTGGTCAGTTTGAATGTAAAACGAAGCGCCGTCAAGGTACATGTCAAACTTCTTAAGCGTCGAAAATAATTGCTAGACACTCTTTTTCGGTTGTTGAGTAGTTTCGCTCCTCTCCGGTTAGTGTATTACTGGGGAAAGCTACGGGACAAAGAACGCTGACATGTTCCTGCAGAAGAACTGCTCCTAGACCATAATCGCTTGCGTCGGACAATTCAAGTCGGGCAGATTTAGACACCCGTTTTCAGTCTCAGTTCTTGAAAGTCACGTAAATTCGGTTGGCTGCTGTTGCCCCCAGCACCATTTCGTTTTTTCGCGGAGCAATCGGTTCAGAGGCTCCGTTATCTCAGCGCATTGCGGAATGAAATCCCTATAAAACGCAATCATCCCAAGATATCTATGTAGGCTTTTGACGTCATGAGGGGGTGGGTACTCCGTTATTGCGCGCAGCCTATCTTCATTCGGGCGCAGCGTTTCGTTATCTACAACAAAACCGAGGAGGTTGATCAAAGGCGATGCCAACTGAACTTTATCTGGATGAATCCTGAGGCCGGTCTGACGCGTTCGTTCGAGTATGATGTGAAGCTGCACAAGATGCTCCTCGAGTGTTTGTGAAAACACCACTACGTCATTCACGTACGCCATCGCAAACTCGTACTTCGCGTCACCGAGGACACCGTCCATTAGGCGTTGAAAGCTGGCGGGATCGTTGGACAAACCAAAGGGAAGGCGAGTGAATTCGAACAATCTTCTGTGGCAAATGAATGCGCTCTTTACATCAGCCGGGTGAACTTCGATTTGAAGAAATCCGTGGCTGCATTCGAGGGTTGTGAAAACAGTTGCGTTTCCAAGGGCATGAATTACTGAGGAAGTACTGGGAAACAGGTAACTGTCTCACTCTGGCACTACATTTAGGCGCCTGTAATCAACACGAAGTCTTGCTGTGCCGTCTTTCTTTGGAGCAAGGACCACCGGGGAAGCCCATAGGCTTTTTGACTGACATACTCCGCCTGTGTCAAACATTTCTGATAGAGCCGCATCAAGAAGTTCGAGCTTGTGAGCACTTATCCGTCTCGGATTGCACTTCCGGGGAGTTGCACCCTTGGTTTCGATGCGGTGCGGTAGGAGATCGTTTTTCCAGGTCTTTCCGTGAACATCGGTGAGAAGGGTTCTAGCAGGTGCTGGAGCTGCTTCTGGTTGTCTTCACCAGAACACTTTTGCACAGCCTTGAGCATGATGTCTGGAAGTAAAGACATCTGCCCGGCAAAGGTTAAGGGGAACGCTTGGCCGGGAATACAATCCTGCCCTCTGGTAAACGGCGTTAATTTTGTTTCGCCCCCAGCCAATAACTAGCTTGGGCGAAGTCTAGTAAAACCGGCTCCGCTGCAATAAAATTTCTACCAAGGATCATGGGCACCGGCAGTTCAGGGAGGTACACGAGACCTTGTCTTCGTTTTCTGCCTTGAAAGGAAATTCGTAACCTGACTGCGGCGGCAGCAGGCAGTGCGCACTCTGATGCTACCTGCAATTTCACGTTTGCTGACCGGAGATGTATATTTTTCTTGTTACATTCCGCAAAGACAGCATCCCCAATAAGCGATATGTTTGCACCAGTATCTAAAAGAACGGCCACTGAGGTACCTAGTACATTTACAGTTATACGAGGTTCAAGAGACTTGGGTTTAGCTTCGATTCTACTCACAGCTGGGATAAACACTTCCGGTTTCTCGGTTAGAGAGGTTGTTCCTACGCCCGTTATCTGGTGCGAGTCCATTAGCGCCCGGCCATCCAGAGCGACCATCCTTGGTGTTGAGAACTTCAAAGCGGCTCTTACACTGGGGATCAGGCCGGAATCTGGCAGGCCGACGTTTGGCTGAAAGGGAATCGCATTAGGGTCCAACTCAAATGCAGTTGCTTCGGGTAGCTTACGACCGGGAACAGTGGAAGCTGTTCGCCCAGGGATCAGTGCAAAGGCAGACTTGCCGGGAGTCTCATGACCGAGAATGTCGTCAGCTGGCCGCCCGGGTGTCGATGCTTTCGCATCGACACGCCGGGAGCCTCAAGACCGCGAACGATGTGAGCTGAGCGCCCGGGTGTTCATGCAAAAACAGACACGCCGGGAGTCTCACGACCAGGGGTGGGCAAAATACATGCAGATATGTATCGAAATACAAATACAAAATACTTCGTCAAAAATGTATTTAATTACAAATCTAATTACATTTCGAAAAAAGCATTTAAGTACAAGATACCAATTCAACCAAATGTATTTGGTCTCCTCCAAATACTTTTTCCAAATACATTGCTCAAAATTTGCGTCAGCGACTTCAGGGCACCTGCAACGGGTTTCTGGGTATCTCATTTTAATTTTATATCGCACACTCGGGAGTTAGTGTGCGAGGCTCTAGTAACGTAAGAGAAATATAATCACAAAAAAATGTAATCAGCTTGGACGTAATAGGTGAAAAAAGTAGAGAGCTTCAAGCAGCTTTTTTTGTCGATTATATATTGGTATAGACCAACAAAGAACCGAGACGACCAAGACGCGCAGCACTAGCTAAAGACTTTTTTATTGTTGCAACTCGTACCAGTTACAAAAATCTGGACGACCCGCGCATTTAGAATGTTCCAGGCAAAAATATTGATGGAAATCAGGCTGGAAAGCACCACAAGTTGTTGCAGGCACTTTTTAGCCAGTCTGCCTGTGAACGTCAATTTCGTCACTATTCTTGCCCTGGACTAGCACCGTAATCACAAAGTCACTAAACGCTTGTGTTTGATTGAGAGACACTGCATTCGATGCAGAACGTAGTTTTCTTCCTGCTCTGAAGAGTGACAATAAATTTGAGGGATGCATTTTCGCCCACAAAATTGTATTTAATTACAATTATATTTGAAATACCCACGTTTTAGTATTTAAATACACACGTCAAATAGATTACCCAATTTGTAATTAAATACAAATGCAAAATACACAAAGTATCTGAAATGCGTATTTCAAATACTTGTACTTGAAATACTGCCCATCCTTGCTCACGACGAAGAGTATTAGGAACTGGCCGCCCGGGTGTCGGTGCGAACACAGACACGCCAGGGCCGGTTTTCTCGAAGCGATGGTAAACCCATTTTGGTAAACCACGGTGCCTAGGAAGGGAAAAGCACCTAGGTAGTGTAATAAACAACTGGACATAGAACAACAATAATTATTTTTGATTGGGCAATAAGATGTGCCATCTATCGGTGAAACAAGCCAGTCATTTTGTTTATCCTCTTTTTCCGCTGGTTGTCATCGATCTAGTATGGTATTTTAAGTCAAAGTATAGTAATGTTGTACTTGAAGACCAATTCATTTGCTTCCGACGGTACGAAGAAATTTTAGCTACTATGCTAGAGTTTGTCGAAGAATATTCGAAAATGTAAGAAACATTTCCTTCAATATGTTTCGCCATAAACAACGCATAACTTTCCCGTGTTTCTTCCAGTCTGGCAACGCGGGTGCTGTAGTCTCGTTTTCGTTCCTTGCGACGCACGTTTCTGCGATTCCTGCTGATCTCAACTGTTTGCCCTCTCTTCCGTTTCCCCAACCGATTCACCGGTGACGAGGAGCTAAGCTTCTCGTCACCGTTGAATTGCTGGCCACCGGCGATATGTAGAAACCTCGATGCTGTCGGCATACTGTCGGCGCATTGCGAACAAAAAAAAAATAGTACAATGTCCCAGCTGTTCACCCGGAACGAAGACTTTATTGAGGATAACCCCCTTTCTCCGCAAAGTAATCGCTGCTCACGAATTGGCGTGCATAGTGTAACAAATTAAACGTCTTAGTATAAATATGTACCAACACTCGTTCGCAAAACATTTTTTTTTACTCACCATAAAAACACTTGCAAGGCTTATGTACCGTCATATGTCTTGGATCCCGGATTGCTGAAGAGTGATGCATTCGCGGAATGCTGCCGTCGGTTAGTTTAGTAGTCCCTCTGAACTATCGCTTTGCTTGACGTGCTAATAGGTTGATGGTGAGTCATTAATATAACAGCCAGATCGAAATGAATGTTCAGCAGAACCAAGCGGAACTATTAGCCCTCGCTAAGCGACGCCGCGGCCATTTTGCTTCTAGGTACTGCTCCTCCCTCGGCGCCCCTGCTCTCCCAGTCACGTGACCTGGAATTCCCCCTTCTAGGGACGATAGTTAACTTTAAACCACGGTTCGTGTTCGAGAAAACGGGCCCAGGAGTCTCAAGACCATGAACTGTGCGAGCTGGGCACCCGGTGTCGATGCGGAGGCAGACACGCGGGAGTCTAACAACGGGGAGTGTTACGACCGAGAAATTGATGGAGGGCCACCGAGGGTCGACTGAAAAACGTCCGTCCCCGGAGCCCGTGCGAGCCTCTGGGAGGCCCGCAGGCGGCCGCGGCGGCTCAATCTTGTGGATTGTGTTTTCGGCGCGGCCGGCGGAGAGTAGAAATTTCTTACCACCGCCGGCCGTAGCTGTTTCCCTGTGCCTGAGGCGGCCGCTGCCGTTCGCTGCGGCCCCGGGGTATGTGTCCTGGCTGGCCGCATCGAAAAAATGGGGCGAGGCCTGCCCGTCTGGTTCGTGTTGTTTCCTGATCTTACTTGCCCCTCCCGAGCTCCGCGTTACCGGTTCAGAGGCCAAGAACTCATCTTTACCGATGGAGTGGTTGTAGTGTTGTGAATGTATGCCCTAATAACCGCTGCGCCTCCGTGATTCATATTCATGAGGATCTAGGTCTCGGGAGACAGACGCCTGGTTGGAATCGTCCAGTTCTTTCCCGAATCTGTGTTCACGTGCGCTTTGATCGCCTCCCGTGCCATCTCGTCTAAGTTTTTAAAGGTGCGTACCCTGAGATCGGGAAGGAAACACTGGTGGCTTTGGCAGATGGCGCGTTCTACTTTCTCCGTGTCTGGTGCCGCGGCGTCGGCGATATCGTACAGGCCCTGGAAAGCCCTTATAAACTCAATGTGTGAGTCTTCCGGGTGCTGTGCGCACGCCCCCAGCTCGTCCCTAATCCGCATGCTGTAATCCGGAGGCAGGAACTCCGCCCTAAATCGCGCCTCGAAATCTGTCGTACTTGTGAATTTAGTTTGTCTTTGCCTTTACAGTGCTGCACTGTCTGTCAGTGCAACCGGCAAAAGGCGGCTGAGGATGGATTCGTCGTTATTCCCGACGCAGCTTGGTAGTCCCGCAGTTCCGAGACGAACATCGCGACTTACTTCCTATCTGCGTACCCGTAAACAACTGGAACGCTAAGCGAGAGCGTTAGGTAATCCCTGGGGGGGTTCCAGCAGGAGCGGGGCTTGAGCGCAGCATCTGCTCTCGTTGTAACTGAAGAAGCATGGACATGGCCACTCTTTGTTCTGTTTGATCACACTCTGGTTATGCGCCTGCCGGGACTGAGACTATAGTCCGTTGCAACCTAAAAAAACGAAGGGCGAGGGTAAGACGGGCCGGGGAGGAGGAAGCAGACGGAGAGCTGGAGAGGAAAGGGGGAATCCTCCTCTCTTTAGCGTTCCGTCTGCTTCCTCCTCCTCGGCCCGTCTTACCCTCGCCCTTCGTTCTTAGGTTGCAACGGACTATAGTTTTATGTCGCTGGCGGCGTTATCCGCGAGTGCGCCGAGCGTCAAAAGGTCGTCCTCACTCACGTTTTCGTCGGCGTCCTCTGTAGACGGCATCCTGTAGTAGTGGAGGCTTCCGCAGGTCACCGAAGTTAGGCTTGCGAAAAAATGCCCCCTCAAATATAGACGACAGCACTGTTGGAATTCTTCGACTGAGAGGTTTTTTACGGAGTGAGGAAAATGCTATTTGCCTTTTTTTTCACAAAGCATAGTACAAAACGAATGAAGAGAATTGCCTGGCGTACAGCCGGCTGTACTTTTAAAGCGTCAACAAATATTGAAAGTGTTCTATCGGGTTAAAGACTTGAAAGATGTGTCCACACTGGGCTAGACATCTTACTTAACTCTGTACAACACGAATTAGAACAACAAACAAAAGTTCTGATAATATTCTTTTTTTACAGAACCTGCCTAGCGAAGCTCCCGTTGCATCGGTTTCCCGCCACTTCTCTTTTAAACAGTGGACAGCTTGCGTCATATCATGGACGAAGGGGAAAGCTCAAGTGTAAAGTTGACTGTACACGCGGTCTTAACCTTCATTTAAAAAATGCAATTAAAAAAAAAAAAACGCTGCCTGCGTACGTCGGGCTATACAAGGGGTCTAAGAAAGACTCTAAGCACGTGTGAAGCGCGGGAATATGCTAATATTACCACTCTTGCAGCAGGCACGGGACTGGCGTTGCAAAGGCGCGGATGACCCCTCCAGGCAATATGGTAATACGTAGTTCACAATGTAAACAAATTAGTACCGTATGCTATGGGCTGTAGTTCGCCCCGTTGTATATTCTGGAAAAGCAAACTTCGTTTGAAAAAAAACAAAAAAACAACAACAAAGATTTCGTTGAATAGTTCCCACCTTGATTACATAGTCTCCCCTTTCGATTCTCATACGCAGCCCATTTTGGCAAATGCTTGTTTTATTAACTAAAAAACACATATATCATACATAAATAGATCAGTATTAACATTTGCTCCAATTCACAAATCTGTCACGTCTTGTCATAATGAACAAACTAGTAAAAATAAATTCCTATGTAGTCCGCAGCAGTAGATAAACCGTAACGCGTAGAAATTATAAACAAAGTATAGTGCGCGAACTATGGCGCGGAAAATACAACACTTTTTTATATAAAATAGCAGGGAAGCGTCAAAAGTGTTCGGAAAGAACAATTGTTGGTGTTAAGCCGCAATACAGATAAAACCATATTCACGGTACGCATTTCAACCATGCACAGGGGATTACGAGCGGGTCTTCATATACCAGTACATCATCCTGTGCAATAGTAATTCCAGCTCCTACAACAATTATGTGTCCGCAACGTCAATCTGTTCTTTCCAAGGTCGACGACAGGCGCCGTATTCGCACAGTGTCCATGCCGAGAATGACGTCTTTGGAGCAGTCTTGTAGAACGACGAATTTCACAGGATACGTCTTGCCGTGAATTTCGACGCGAGCAGTGCACCTTCCGAGAGGCGTAATGAGGTGTCCCCCAGCGGTTCGTATCTGCGGCCCATCCCACGGCGTCGCCACTTTTTGAAGGCGGCCAAGAGACTCTCCCACTCAAAACTGAGTAGTCTGCTCCGGTGTCCACAAGTGCTGATACGTCGTGGCCGTCGTTATCAACGTTTAGGTCGTTGGGCACCGTTGCAGGAACGTCGTTGTGATACGTGGGGTGGGGAGAGTTAGAGCGCTCCGGCGTTCTTGGGGGCTCTTCGGTCGACTTTGGCAATGTCACTTCCAGGCGTTGCCGTAATTAGTTTTTCCGGTGACGCAGGAGAGACAGGTCCTCTCGTTGGGGTCGTGGCGCTGGAGGCGCTGAACGTCTTGGCGATTGTGAGCGGGATTCACGGCTGAGAGGCGGTGCTGAGGATGGCGAACTTCGGAGGTACTCCTCGATGTCTCGAAAGCGTTCGCCCTACCTCGGACGTTGGTCGTTTGGGTGGAACCCAAGCAGCCCAAGTCGTCGGTAGAGGCATCCACGATAGATGTGGTTGGCTTCCCCGCAGTGTTAGCAGAAGGGGCTGTGATGTATCGCGAGTAAGACCCAGCTGCAGCCGTTAGTCGCTCGACTCGTTCGTTTTTAATCATGGCTCCCGACTGACCGAGACCCGTGCTCTTTCAAACCGCGCGCTCTCAGCACGCGGGGACCGCGCGCTTCCCAACATGTCCCGCCATCTGCTATAGCATAAGCAGATACATCACATCTTCCCCTCACTTGGCTGTGATCCCGTATCTTGTGGGCGGTCTTCGCTCCCGCGTTCCTGCCCGGATGGGCATAGCCACAGGTTCGGACAGTTCGTTGCCTTCTGCACTTATCGCGTCAGCTGGTGCCTCTTCAGCCTGAACGTCCAAGCCCCAGGCTGCTGATGGTGTGTCACTCGACCGACGTGCAGCTAATAGCCTTGGTCGTATGTGATCCATGTGGCGTCGAACTAGTCCGTCTTCTGTCTGGATTATCCATGACCGCGAACCCAGGCGCTCTGTAATGACCCCCGACATCCAAGTTCGTCCACTTGGGAACTTCAGAACCCATACGGATTGTCCCACCACAAACTGGCATGGATTTTCGGTTGTCGTTTGTACCTCGTCCTTGGGTACGCGTATCAGTCTCTCAAGTGGAGATGGCAACTCTCGTCCAAACATCATCCAAGCTGGTGTCTTGCCTGTCGCCGTGTGCACTGTGGTATGTTGCTTGTAAAGGAACCGTGGTAGAAAACACTTGAATTCCTCCCTTCCTCTTTTAGCAAGTGCCTGCTTTAGCTGCTGCACCATCCGTTCCGCTTGACCGTTTGTTGAGGGGTGGTACGGCGCACTTGTGACCGGCAAAACTCCATTTAGGCGGTAAAATGTCTTTATCTCATTGGAAACAAAAGCCGATCCATTATCCGATACCACTTTTCGTGGTACACCAAACGTCGCAAAAACGTTGCGTAACTCGCAGATAACGGATGCTGAGGTCATACTCGAAATAGCACGTACTTCAAGCCACTTAGTGAACGCATCCACAATGACCAGGAACACCTTTCCGTCCACCGGTCCCGCAAGGTCTACATGAAGCGTGTCCCACGGAGTTGAAGGTCTTTCCCATGTTGGGCTGCTTCCTTTGGGTATAGCCTTCTGGTGTCGCTGACACGTGTCGCACTGGGCCACACAGGACTCAATCTCCTTGTCGATCCCCGGCCACCAGAGGTAACTTCGGGCGCACGCCTTCATGGCGACCACTCCCCTGTGTCCTGCATGTACCAAGGCTAACGCCTCTGGTCTCATAGAAGTGGGAATTACGATGCGCGATCCCCAGATTAGGCAACCTCGGTGTATCGATAGTTCCGTGGACTTCATCTTGTAGGCTGTGAAACGCTCGCCAGCTAGCTTCTTGACCTCTCCACTCTTGACTGCTTGTAGAACTTCAGAAAGTGTGGGGTCCACAGCAGTCTGGTCTGCAAGGTCTTTAGCTGTCATGGGAGGCTTAGTCAATGCTTCCAGCATAAGAACGTCCCTATTGGAAAAACGTACAAGACACAAACCTGCTGCTTGTACAGTCCTGGTATGACACCACCATAATTTATTGTTATTATACATGCAGCTAGTTTGGTTTTGCGTTCTCCATAACTGGAGATACCGGCACCGCTATGGCTCCGGGTCTGTCTATACTGGCAGCCGGTTTGCTCGCCGATATGACTCGGTATGGCTGGTATGATTTTGCGTCCGATGACGTAGGCGACCGCCATCTTTCCAACGAAACGCCTATACCACAAGACCACCGGTATAACTAAACCATACATGCAGAAAGACGACCGCCATCTTCCAACAAAAACGTCCATCGTTTACCACCGGTATCGTTACATACATCATACATGTCGAAAAATAACATCAGCCGCGTTTACATGAATGCGACTTAGTCGCATTGAATCCAGTTGCCGCATTCAATATGCGGTCATGTAAACGGCATAATGCGCAAAGCGCATCGCATTAAAGTCGCTAGACAGAGGTGGATCGAGATGGCGAGTGCGCATTCATTCAGCCCATGTAAACGAAGATCGCATCGCATTTTGGAACGGGGAGGATTATCGGAAGGCGCTCGCTGCGGGAGCGAGTGAACAGCTGAGAACATGGTGGCGGCCAACCTCGTCGGCGGCGCGGAGAGCGGTCCCGCAATTTTTTTCCCGAGAACAAACGCAAGCTTTTATTGCGATCATAAGTAAGCGGAATTTAGCGGAGCTGCTCGGTGAGGGCGGCCCCGTCCAAACCTTTGCGAAGTACGACTTGCGCGTCCGAAGGGGTCACAAAGGCTTCGGTGCAAGCACGCATGACACCGAGAGCTCCGATCACTGTAGAGCACTGCATGGTTGCGCAGAACGAGCAGCTCCTACCTCGCTGCCGTTCCTGGCTGCGCAAGAGCCTCTCGGACTCGGGGTCTGGTCGCGATCGGCGAGGTCTGGCGCGGCGAAACGTGGAGGCTTCCTCAAAGCGTGCACACACACGTCGCCTCTCGTTCAGAGTGGACCGGCGGCCCGGACTGGAGTCCTAAACGCCTTGGTTTTGATGCTTCTTCCGTCTCCCAACTTCTTCCACAGCACCGAAGACAGCGGGCGCGATCTTTACGTTCACTGAATGCGTCGAAAGGCCTCCACGTGCGATGCACCGGAAAACGTGGTGCGGCTGGTACCGGAACGGAACTGACGGAACGGCATAACTTCGAGCTTTGAGTCAACGTGCACGGCAACAAACCGATCGTGACACTAAGCCGCGGATACCGCATCGCCGGTCGACAGGGGCAAATGGCCCGTTGCTCGTATCGTGGGCCGTGACTCGTACTCGGCCAACTCGGCGTCTTTTCGTGGCCCCTCGCGTCGTCGCAACCAGCCGCAAACATACCAGCCCGCGACCGTGGCCGATGTCGGAGAAAAGCGAAACCGAAACGTAAAGCTTCCGCCCAGTGGCTTCCGCTGCCGCGCCTTTTCTAACTTCCCGGCCAGTCCCGGTTTACACGCTTCCGGTCGTCGTGGAGATGGCGACGCAGCCAGACGTAGCGGTTTGGGCGCTGGCTCCTTCTGCGTTTTACGGGACAGATGTTTTACGGTCCGTTTCTACTGCGTCTCTGGCTCTCAACTCGACGACGCCTCTCATGGTTCAACCAGGCGTGGTCAGCCGGGGTCAGCACAGCGCGGCCGGCTCAACTCGTCCGATCGCCGGACCGCAGGCGACTTCCGATTTCGGCCGTTAGGCCTAGGATCCGAAGGACTCTGTTTCCGTGAAGCGGTAAGCGAATCTCGTCCCGTTTTCGTTCTACTTTTAAATTACGTTAGGTGCGCTACAGTGTAAGCATGCGTGCCAAGTGTTCGTGACAATTTTGAACTAGAATAATTGTGCTTCATTGCGGTTTGTCATTTACGAAAAAGTAAATCGAGCAATGAACGAGGAGCCATGCTTGAAAACGATGTATGTACGATGTTAACTTCTACCTGGGCGGCTTAGAAAAAAGTCAAGACTGGTTACGGTTGGATGCGAGGCTGGTCCCAATGCAATGGTAACCACTTAGAGCACCTTTCTGAACAGCATGTAAGCAATATAGCGATCAACGAGACGAGCGACGACGAGAAGCTACGAGTGCCGGCGCCGAGCGACGAAGATTTCTCACTCTCGCTGCTTGCGCCGCTCGGTTCCTGGGCTTCTAGAAAACGTCGCTCATCACCTTGATCGCTCGCACCAATCGCTTTCATAATGTGTGTCTCGTCGCGCAGCTGACTACCGTGTTTATTCAAATATATGTCGACCTTTTTTTTTCTTTTCTTTTATTTTTTTTTTTTTTTTCGGAAATCGTGAATTTCCGAATTCGCGATTCGACCTACATTCGCGACCAAATTTTGCGACCGTACCGGAGGCATGAAGCTATCGAGTCACCGAGCCGGCGTTGCCGTAGAGCTGCGCCGCTTCTTGTTTCCAAAAGCCTTTGTTAAACAACCGAAAACAACAGCGGTGGCCGATGCCGCTATCGCGCGCACCTCTTGGGGCATTGGATTTCGCCATCGCACCTCTAGCGTTCCCCTTGCTGGGCAATGGGGAAGGAGAGGAACGCGATGCGCCATGCACTTTGTCCTCCATCCTCGCAAACGCGCACAAAAAAAGAAAAAAAAAAAAAGATGTTACTTTTGTTAGTTGCATGAGGCGGCTCGGCTCGCGTGTTGCTCATGGCGACACGGCGGCTTTGTAGTTTGTCTTTCGTCGCTTCGCACCTTCTTTCGTTTCTTGTCGTCATTTTACAACGGTGTCAGTGAAGTATTGTGGCGGATTTGCGAGCATGTCTACCAAGCTGTGAAGTGATGTAAATAAAGGTTTCTTTCGTTTGCCCAAAATTTCCCCTGTTCTTAAAAATAAAAAAAAAAGTCGACCTAACTTTGAATTTTTTTTTTTTTATCGGTGGGTCCAACAAATAGAGTTCGGCCTATTTTCGAGTAAATACGGTAACTTTAATTTTTGTTTTGGGTTACGTCGGACGTAACTCGAATGCTTGACAGTTACGTTGGGCGTAACTTTAATTTTTATTTCGGGTTCCGTCGGACGTAACGTTAGACACTGCGTTACACTTAAGAAAAATAGGGGCCGATGATTCATCATATAAACCAACCATTTGTGTTTAATTAAAGCGAATCACTGGCCTAAAAAAATACTGCTGTCCTATAGGAATGTAGCGCTTCAGATAAATTTGTAAATTTTTGCTTTTAGTCTCTGCCCCACCAGATACAACATCTGGCCTAAAGCAGTGTTCCGGATCTCCTTCCAAGACCTCAGGCGGGTCGTCATTCAATCCAGGAGGCGGTGGCGTCTCATGGGCGTGTTGCTGGTGCTTCTTACTGGATGGTGCTACCGAGGGAAACGTGGTCGTGCTTGGGAAAGGCAAGTATGGCCGCCGTAAGTATAGATATTGTTTTTACCTTTGCTCGAACCCACCTTTAAGAAATGCACAGTTCGCATGTGTGCATCTCTCAATGCTTCTACAGTCGGCTGTTAATATTTGGAGTGCTCCAACTCTGTCAGCGCTAGTTTCTCTAGATTATGCAAATGGGATGCAACACTAAACCACATATGCTCTCGCAACAAACAGTGCTCTGCTGAAGCACGCACTGTGGAATCTACTCTGGCTTTATAATACAGCACAAAATAGTTGACGCCAAGTATAGCTACTTTTGTGACTCCGTTTTACCAAAAGCTCTGCCGAAATTAACTTGCCACCTTATAGGTAGTGCAAAAGAACCTCGCGTGCCTAACCTGGAGAAGGGCATTTTTTTCATAGGTCAATTTTTTCTTAAACCAATACCTTCAGCCTCCTTGAAATGTTAACTTCATGTGACACTCAGAAGAACAGTAAACCCCTTAATGTTGGCGAACCTTTAATTTTCGCGGCCTTTAATTTTGCGGAATTCAGTGACTGCGATTATGTCCTCTGTGACCGATTCGAGAAGAAATAGGGGCCACGAAGATAAGGGGGTTTTACTGTCCATCGGAGGAGAGAGGAAGTCACCTTTGTTTGTATGCAAGAGTAAAACCAACAACAACAATCATGGTGCCGACACTTTGTGAGCCTATCTGTGTCTATTGAATGATATCAATTTTGTTTTTGTTCGTTAAAAATTGTTGCCTGTCCACTGTGGGATGTCGTCTTCAACACGAGCAGTGGTTTTCCTCTGAAGCAGGCAGCATGAACGCGTGCCGCAGCACAACATAGTTTATTTGCAGGTGGTACCGCAGTTTGAAGGATGGTTCGCACAATATGGGGGAATCGCAATTCAATGTTCTACCTCGGGCGTAGACAAGATTTGCTCATTCTAAATCATTTTGTCTACAAATCGGGAACTTGCAACGAATGTACCCGCATGGTTGGAAGAGCCAGACAAGCCTTGCGAGCGCTTCGTTTTCTAGCCTCTCAGTCCTGAACCTACTCACGCACCACATGTGTAGATGTTCCGGTACGTGGGAGCACTTATTTGGAAAATGGTGAATGGCAACTGTTGTTATCTTTAAGGTGGACTGCATATTTGCAGTACTTTTCCTCACTTAAAAATATGTCTTACTAAAAATATGTAGTATAGCCGATGACAAAAAGAGAATGGCTGGGCGTCCTCCAGCACATGCTTGTGCTTTTCACCCCGCTTTAGACAGATGTGCTCGCTCCAGGCTCATCAGGCGCTGAAACGTCATCGAAGGTAGCAGACGGGCTGGAGGTCGAACAACGGAGACTTCTCCCTGCCTTTCTGATGGTGTCAGTGAGCATGTACTTCTATACTCTAACTTAGCTTAACCTGCACAGAGCTGAGTAGAATAGGCTTGGCAAGTGCCCTTATTGCATATGCATTTGTACAGCTGAGGCACTTTCTAAATCAAGAACATTGTGTACCTTACCTTCAAAAACACATCATTTTGGGGGTGCAAAAGGAATTCTAAGGCATATTTTTGTTTGTATTGTCCTATTACGCATCGACTCCTTCAGCTTAATGCGGAGTCGACCCAGCCTCTTGAAAAATTTAATGCTTGCCAGGTAATTGTTTTGCGTTTAGTTGATATATCAGTATTCAGTTAGGTATCCCAAGTCATTAGTCGTTGAGGTGGAGTCTCTCTGTAAGTCAGTCATGTTTAACAGTCATAGAAATGCTTGTCAAATAATGGCACTGTCGAGGACATGTATTCAGCTCGAACAATCGCTGGGCACAAGCTGGTCGTGTGGTTACAGGCAGCAAACATCCCGGTTGGAACGTCCTATTTCGCAATGTAGCTGCAGACTAAATGAGGGCCCCACTCATAAACGTCTATACTTTTAGTCTCTTTAAGCTGGACCACTTTTGAAACTACAAGCCTTTGCAGCAAAAACAGCATGACGCATGATTATAAGCTCGACGTACCATGGCGTCCAACTAGAAGGTCACATGGCTTGCTTTGTACACTGAATTTGCAAGGATGGCTTGAAGCTTCTGTCGTGGTTAACTTTAAGCTGAGATAGTTTAAAATAATGCTCTCAGTTTTTAGTGTTGCCCGGCATGGTTAACAAGTTGGTGATATAGCGCTGCATTGAAAAGTCTGTGCATTCATGACTGCATCACCTTATGAATGCAAGCTACCTATTAAACTCTTCGTTTTTCAGAGAAATGAAATGCACTTTGCTTCCAATTGCACCCGCTTCTGTAACTTCATGGTATGAAGCACCTTATGGCTGCAAGCTCTGACCGATCTTGTTCTGTGGTCTGCGCAGGCCCATATGAGGGAGTCACTCCGAGAGCCTCACCAGAGTTTCCTGCCCGTGGTCGTTCTAAATGTTTTTGTTGTAGGTATGCATCCTTTCTGTCTTTCCCTTAATTGTACTCAAACGTCTTCTTTTCATTGTCGCCGATTTGCCTCAAAATTGGTTAAGCACACAAATGCACGCTGTACAACTGTATTGTACATATTTTTTCCAAGGTAACTTTTCTTTGCCAAAGTTAGATTTTTTTATGAAGGTTAGTCTTTTTTGTTTTTATTTTCAAATTTATGTGAGTTTCCATGGGCAACACTAAAACGTTATGCCAGAAGCAAGGACAAGTTCACTGCTCTAATTTGTTCTCAACTGATTGCAAGAAATTTCGTTAATGTCGTGAAACCTCCTTCCAGCGCTTGCTTTGCAGCATAAAAAAAAATTATACATAGGACATACTCTGTTTCTTAAACTGCTTGCTCATTCTGCAGGTCTGCCTGCCATAGATGTCGTGCTACTGGAGAGCAGGCGAATTCGATTGCTGGTTTTGCCATTGCTTTTTTTTTTCTTTAGACGTTGTCTTAGTAGTTCTTGTAAATTTGGAGATTTTCCTCAAAAGCAAGCCGGGAAGAATATTTAGTTTAGTTAGGAAGCTGAAAATAATGATTTAATACCCCTTTGTCACTAAAATAGATACTGTGTGCCGCTGTTAGTGTCAAGCCGAGATCCACGCTTTTTTGGCATTTTGCTCAGAGTGGTACCCATTCTTATTCGTTAGCCTCTTGGTGTGCCAACTAAACTCTTTGTATACAGACACCTGCCCTCTGCTGGTACACTCTACCCTCATGTTCAGCGAGTGTATGAACCGGAGTTGTATCCACAGTCGACACTCGCTGAGCACGAGGGTAGGAAAATCTTTCCATTGCAGCAGAGCCATATATGGGGAGAGTCTGGCAGTCTATGATTTCGCTGCCGTAACGTCTCCCTTCCGAGTGAGCTGATCAACCTGCGGCACAGAGCAAGAGGCGTGAGCGCATGCGCGTGAACTCTAGGCTGCTCCCAGCTGAGCGGGGAGGGCCGCCATTTTCATTCATTCGCCCGGCATGGGATCGATATTCAAATTTCGGTTCTTTCCTTTTATTTGGCAGGCTCTGGCAATAAAATGATATAGTGTTATTCCTCGGTGGCTTAAAAACCTAAAGAAAGAAGTTCCTCCATGTTTGAACGCACTTTTATTTAGGCAAAAAAAATAAATAAGCCCGTAGCAGACGACACGTAGCCTCAACAGTGCTCCGTGCAGACAGCTTTGCGTCAAAATGGTGGTCGTCTCCTCTTTGTTTTTCTGCTGCCTTCTCTCTCCCTCCTTCGGCGTTCTCCTCCCTTTCCTCCTCTCCGGCGCCTTCGTTGCCACACCCGCTGGCTAAACTCTCCCACTATACGGCTTTGCATTGCAGTAGTAGTTTTATTTGTAGTCTTTACAGTTGAATGTGAATATTTGACAGAAGTCTCAGGTTGGGGCGAAAGGGGGTTAAATGAATGCATTTGATCATTCACCTAAATTCGGTACCCATCATTTTAACGCCTACGTAGCTTTGTCCTGGGGGGTGACTATGACTAAAATAAGAGGATCGATGTGCTGATCACGAAAGAATATGCTAGCCATTCTAATGTAGCTCTGCCAAGTACTTGATTGTGATTTGTTTTTATTTTCAGCCACTTGGGTGACTCAAGATCTGGAGATCCTAGTGGCCACAAGCTTGGACTCAATCTTTTTCTGTGGTCTGGGCAGGACCATGGGGGAGGTAATCCCAGCAACAAGAGCATCGCAGTATCTCCCTGGCTGTGACTTTCGGTCTGCGTCACGACAGGGGAGTCCTCGTGCCACCAGGTGTTAGGTATGCCACTTGAAATAAGCATTTTTCTTACCTATTAATAGAACAGCAAAAGCACTACTAAGCCTAAAATGAAAAAAAAAACATATTCAAATCTTGGGTTGGATGAAATTCCAATTACAAAAAGGAGTCTGCAGACGTGATTAACATGTGAACTTAAAGCCCGCGGATGTAGGTTCGACGGTGTCACGGAAATAACTTCCCGCAGATCTCCTTGCTCGTGCTATACCCAAACAAATTCTTAAAATAATCATTGTGTTTCGTTGGTGTCATCAATCTTATGTCCCTACCACACTCACCAGTCGGGACATGTGAAATATAAAAAAACAGGAACTTGCACATTGTCAGCTCTGCAAAGGTTTATATAGTAAACAGAGCATAGCACGTTCAGCTTAAGAAAAAAATTCAGTGCAGGCCTATATTCATGGTTCACATATGTGTAATTGCTCTTTATAATGAAGTGAAAACGGCTTAAGTTGTGGCCCACTACAGGCTTTCTATTAGTGTTAAAAAGTGCGGTAGAAAATATGATTGCGCTTGGAAGACGGGGACATAGGAAGGACAGACACAACAGAGCGCTAACTTTCAACTGATTTAATTCAAGAGCCTCAGCGTAGAAACGGACTGTGTCACCGCACCACATCTCAACCAATCCGTGGCCCTGCCACGGACCGCAAGTACGCCAAATCCTTATCCGCCAAGTCAGTTGACGCCACACTGACACAACTTGTGCCGGAACTATTTATAGTGTCAGCCTCCATAATCTCGCTAACAGTCCTATCTTTGTGCCTCTCAAGAACAATAGACGAAACAAATAATGGTTTGCACCCGCAGTCATGACAGTGACACGACAGATCATGACTGCGAGTGCAAACCATTATTTGCTCAGTCTACTGTTCTTGCTAGGCACAAAGATATGACTGTTAGAGAGGTTATGGAGGCTGATGCTATAAATAGTTCCGGCACGTGTTGTGTCAGTGTGGCGTCAATTGACTTGGCGGATAAGGAGTTGGCGTACTTGCGGTCCGTGGCAGGGCCACGGATTGGTTGAGATGTGGTGCGGTAACGCAGTGTGTTTCTACGCCGAGGTTCTTGAATTAAATCAGTTGAAAGCTAGCACTCTGTGGTGTCTGTCCTTCCTATGTCCCCGTCTTCAAAGCACAATCACGTTTTCTAACGTACCGTACCAACTTGCCCAACAATCAGCACTTGCTAAAAAGTGCTATTGTGTTTTAAGCAGCTCGCACCAAATATTTTCTTGAAATACATAGGTTCATGGAAATTATTATGTAGATGTTGGCAGACAGTCATGGTGAGGCCAATCTTTAATGCCAATTGGTCCACTTATTCAGAGTTAATTGAGTTTGTAAATATTGTAGGTCGCAAATTAAATTTTTATGGTACGCAATGGGCACAATCATCCGTAATGACTAGCTCTACCTAGGGGAACTTCATACGTTTACTACGGCAAGATGGTTTCGAAAAACAAAGTATTTAGTTTACTCAACTCCTGCACTAACCTTGTCTTTAGAAACTTTTTATATTCTTTGCGATGCTGAGAAAAGATTCTAGAAATAGTTTTTCTAGAACTACTCTAGATATTTCCAGTTCATCATTTTTCTCGTAAAGCATTCGAGAGAGCCAAACCCTGTAATGTACGGAGGGAACTCACAGAATGATGCGACTGACAGTTTGGAACATTCGGCACTGTAACAGTAATAATGACATGTCACTTATGTAATGTTCATTATCGCAGATCAAACTGCTTTTTCCGTCTACACTCATTTTCAGTAGACTCATTCAGCGAACTCCCACCTGAGACTGCAGCGCTGGGTTCTGCAAAGTAATTTGAATGAATATAGATGCAACAGGTTTCTTTGAGCGTGCGTCTAACACATATTCTTCATATTGAATCTGCTAACTGTATTCATGTCCATGTCCATAATTCCACATTCCAGCTTATTTTTATTTTGACATTTGAGTTTTCTTCAGTACTTTTCTCAACATCTGTGCTTGCTGAGCCGTACTCAAGTCCATACATCTTGTCTTTCGCTATTACATTAATATATAAAACTGTTGATGCCGAGTGAGAATTCAAGGTACCGAATCTGTCGTGCGAGCTAAATAAGAACCAATAAAAAGCTCTACAAAGGAAATTTTGTTAAAGGATGCTGTATGGGCATTAGAATAGCACATGCCATGCTAAAAAAAAAAATACAAATTCTTGTTAGGTATGTGAGGATGACAGTGCTGTGCTATTTCTGATGTGTCACAAAAAAAAAATCAGTGCCATACAGTGTTCCTTATGGAAGTACAAACTGTTGAATTCGAAGCCCAGAAGTTTTATTCAAGAATGTTCCTCAATACAAATGTATTTAGAGATCTGAGCCACTGACTCATACATGACTATGTGGCAAACATTAATTTTCATGTGGATTATAGTTTACAAGGTCTAGTCTGCATTGATTTATTGCATTCATGCTGAAACTGGGAGGGGTTCTCTGGGTATGAATAAAGAGATAAACATTTCTTGAAATCAAAACATTTGCGAACGGACAAAAGGAAGGATCTGAGAACGGTATCTTAGATTCTCTTCTTTTTCTTACAGTATCTCTAATGTTCACTTTATTTCACCTGATGCATTTAGTTTTTAGCGCAGCTCTTAGCACCCGTTTCCGCGTTTCGCGGCGTCGCTGTCGGCGTAACCACCCAACTAAACTTGGCAGGAAATTGAATTAATGTTGTGGTCATGTGACGTTAATATTTCCGCTAAGTCTAGCTGAGAAACTGAATTTTTTTATGGCTGACGTGACACGGTCATGCGACGTCATTTTCCCTGCTACTTTTAGCGGAAAAACTGCATTTGTGTTGAGGTCATGTGACATCAATTTCTGCGCTAAATTTAGTGGGAAACTTAACCAGCTAAATTTAGTGGGGAAATTTTCCCGCTAAATTCAGGAAGTTTCCTGCTAAATGGGAGGGAGCAGAAGAGGAGGAGGGGAGGGGGAGGAGGGGCATACCTTCCCATCCTCCTCTTCAAGATCTGCGCTCTAATTTCACGTTACAGAGAATTGTAAACGTCTCATATTTCATCTCATGCTTATTCAACTTTTATATTGCAGGTGCGCTCGCAGCACAAATCTGGGTTGTGCTGATCCTCTACGCACAAGTTAGGAACTCCTGAGTGGCAAGAGTGGGAGTTTGGTCTGACAGCTCAAGGGACACCATTGTTCAGTATTGAATTTTTAATAATCTTCTTTTAAGCAAAGTTAAGCTTTGCTGCATGCAGTTCTTGTAAAAATAAATACCTGCAACCAAATTTACCAGGTCACAACATTTCGCCTCTGCTCTTAGTGGTCCTGGTGAGCCTCGGATAAGAGCTTACTGGTGTGCAAACACCATGCTTGTTTGAAACCACTCACTGATGTAGAGACTCGCTGACATCCAGCATTCCCTATTGGAAAACCCCAATATAAACAGCGTATTATGGATATTGGTAAACAATATCTTTTTATTGTATTGCAATACAATATAGACAGTGTATTGGAAAACATTACATTTATTGTATTGTATTACAATAAGGATTTGTTATGGGATTCCAATATCCATAATACGCTGAAAATATTGGAATCCAATACCGTATAAACCCTTATTGGATCCCCATGTGTCGTATGGGGATCCAATAAGGGTTTACGATTCCAATATACTCAGCGTATTATGGATATTGGAATCCAATATATTATATCGGCTACCAATAAAACTATATACGAGTTGGAATATCACGTTCAGCGCAACATTTCTCTGTAACGCAGTCTCTTCTTGTGTGTATTTCTGAGTGATAAATTAAAAAAATGTTGCTGTTGTGAAATTGAGAATAAAGAAGCAAAACACTGGACTTATCCATACCAAATATATTTAACATATTCCTGAACTGGAGGATCTGGCATTTACTGCAAAAGAAAGTTAATTGTTTAGGACTCTCATTCAAAAACTTGATGTTTGAAAACAGAATGTGAAATCCTCACCTTAATGAAAACAGCACCTGCTAGCTGTAGCCATATAGAAACTGCAAAATAAAAATTTGTGATTAGTTCGCGACAAGTAGCAATCCTTCACCAAGCGGGTAGATTCAAAATTATGTCTGCGTTTGATTGTGGAAAAATAAGCTTCAATGCCACTGCCACAGGTCATTCTGAGCTCAGTCAATTAAATATACGTATCCTCTCTTCTGGCTTCACTATTCCTGCTTCGCACCTAACTAGAGTATCTGGAATGCTCACCGTTGAGGAAAAACGAACTGGTGCTTGCTTGCTTGTAGGCCGTGGAAACTGGAAGAGAGATTTGCGGTTAGTTGCGTCCAAGTAGCAGTTACTTTGAGTAGCCACGTAAAGTACACTAAGTCTGAAAGATTCAAAATTACATGCGCGGGACATAGATATCCTCTTGCGACGTAACTGGGCACGTGTCAATGTCGCCCGCTTGTATTACAGAAACATAAGCTTCACTGCAGGAGCTCCCAGTCGTTCTGAGCTCCGTCAATTAAAAATGCTGTACCGGTCATATGGCTTCAGTATTCCTCCTTCGGGAATCTGGAATTCTCACCTTTGAAGAAAAGCTAACTGGGACCTGCTGGCTCTTAGGCTGTGGAAACTGCCAGAAAGATTTGCGATTAGCTGCGTCCAAGTATCAATTTCTTTGACCAGCCACCTACAGCACACTAAGCCCAATAAATTCAAAATTACATGTGCGTGACATAATATGCCTCTTGTGACAAAACTGGGCACACGTTTTGTCGCCTACAGCAACACTGAAGCCAGACAGACAACAGGTACGGCACCTTTAATTGACGGAGCTCAGAACGAGTAGGGACGCTTTCACTGAAGCTTGTTTTGCTGCAATACACACGTGTATTGCAGCAAAACAAGCTTCAGTGAAAGCGTCCCCAGTCGTTCTGTCAATTAAATATGCCGTACCGCTTCTCTGGCTTCAGTATTGCTGCTTCAGAGCAATCTAGAAAATCTAGAATCCTCACCTTTGAACGAGAACGAACTGGCGCCGGCTGGCTTGTGGGCCATGGAAACTGCAAGAGAGGTTTGCGATTAGTTACGTCCAAGTAACAATTTTTTTGGGTAGCCACCTACAGCACACTCAAAATTACATGCACGGGACACAGATGCCTCATGCGACGGAACTCCCTTCATCCTTGTTTTCTGTTAACTCTGCTCACCTTCACCACTCGCCTCCAATTTCTGCGCTACTTCTTTAATCTCAATTCCCTGGTTCCCAAAGGCCATGCCATGGCTTGCGCCAGTCACGGATCTGTCAGCCCTGCGACTGGCGCTATTGTGGCAAAGGCGCCACAGCACCTGACGCTTGATGTGCTCTTTCAATATTTTGAGCATGGCTCAAAACAGGTGGATGGGTGTCTGGTATGACCTTTGCTTATTTGCGGATCGTTCCGAATCAGAGGGTAGGCGCTTCTGCGACCTGGGCGCATGCTCGGTATTTTACAATAGTTGAAACCGAACTCTGCAGGAATCTTGAAACATAACAAACATAATGTGCACGCCAAAAGGCATAGCAAATGAAACACACACCATCTATCTATTTTCGTTTCTTGTCCGCAAGAAGCTGTCGTATATGTAGCCTCCCTTGCTTAAGCCGTTCCTCCCTAGTGTCCCGGTCGGGTCTCGTCCTGATGAATCGTCGGTGGAGACCTGAGGAGCGGTCAACATCAGATTAGACCTTTTTGAGACAGAACCATATACTTGCTGAGAGGAAGTGCACCCAAACGAATCTCAGGCATGTCATTTATAGTGCGTTTTAAATTGAGACGAATGATGTAAAATGAGACGTCAATACTGACGCACCCCTTTTGCGAACCCAAAATTTTGAAGGCCTTGTCCCCCTCGCTAGGGGGACAAGGCACATGAATCCCGGCATGTGGATGAAATTTTTACCTTAACATCCCGACTCAATGCCCATCTCTGAATATTCGACCACCACACTTTTAGAAAAAAAAATATTTTTTTTAGAAAACACCGAATTATCTACCACCCCTACAAACGCCTGAACCAAGCATACTCGTACCGTGGCTTGTTTGCTCAGTGCCGCCCCCGAGTTAATTCGGGCTGACAAAGTTGTTTTGTTTTTTTTTCAAATGGAACCCACATTCTTAGTTTCGGTTTTACTTGTAGAGGCAGGTGGATACTTTTGTAAAGCTTCCTCCCTATGCACTTCCGAGTCAACATTTTTGCAATGGCCAACCCCCGGGCTTTGATTTTGCGCTCCTTGATGAATGCTGAAACTCATATAGGCGGGCTATAGCTCGCCTTGAAAATACTTGCTTTTGGTGGCCGAGAACAAACTCGTGTTCCTGATTGGCAGCCACTTGCTGCCAAGAATTGCTGCACATATCCTAAAGATTAGTCTAACACAGATGCTTTGGCCGGACAGAGACACAAAAGCCTGAAACAAGGCCACTATACAGACAGGAAATAGAGTGTCTGTGAGGAATGAAACGCACAACTCAGATAGGCGTGAATCACTCACCTTGAAAACACTTGCCATGCGCGGCAAAGAGCAAACTTCTGGCCTTGATTGGCTGGTGCTTGCCACCAAGACCTGCATGTATAAGAAAGAACCTGGTCTTAGTCAAACTTGGGTGTTTTTGCAGAAGAGAGACAACAAAATACTAATGCAAGACCACTACACATAAGTTATGGCATTCAAGAGGAATGAAATACAAAACTCATAGGCGGGCAATAGCTCACCTTGAAAATACTTGCTCTCGGTGGCCGAGGACAAACTCGTGTTCCTGATTGGAAGCCATTTGCTGCGAAGAATACCTGTAGATATCCTAAAGAACCCAGTCTTAGTGTAACAGATGCTTTGGCCGGACAGAATACAAAAGTCTGATACAAACCACAAAAAGCAGGAAATAGTGTCTGCGAGAGATGAAAAAAGACCCAAGTGGAGAGGCTCGTTCTGTTTCATGTTAGTCAAATAGTGTAGCTCATTTTGCTAAAACGATGCATATTTGCTAAAAAAAAGTATCTATATTTTGCCCCATTTAGCAGAGTTTACTGCCAAGGGTACCTGCACACCAGAATAAGTCAGAATTAGTCAGTTTTTTTTTTTTTCTTCTTTTGATGAGCGACAACAGAATCCTAAACAGATGATGAAACAAAATATGAACACAGCAAGACAGGCTAGTTTGCCTTCATGCAAGCACAGTGCCTCGGCCAACCAAATGAGGTTCTATTCTTTATCACTTGTCATATTTGGTGGGAATAGTAAAGTAAATGAAAATAAGGCAATCTCTCTTGCAGCCGACAGCTGCAAACAAAATTCATATACCTCAATGAACGACCTGGAAATAAAATTGGGTGGTGGCCAAGTGGTTTAAGGTGTCGAATTTCAAACTTACAGACTGTAGTTTTGGTTTAAGTCCTCCTGGTGTATATTTTTATCCTTATAACTATATTTACATTGTTTTTTTTGTATTTTTGAGGCACAACTACTTAATTTATACGCTAATTCACCTTTAGAAGCGTTTTAATTACACTCCATGCCTTTCTAGTGCTCGTAATTGATTCTTGGTGAAAGCGGTCTTAAATTTTTCTTTTCTTGCTGTCGCTGCTGCTTGCTTTCTCACCTTTAGAATGCTGACAACTCGACACAAAAGTAATGAAAAATGTGTTTAAAATGTCATGAAGATCAGCATTTCCAAGCTGTACCCCTGCTTCATGCCCCGACCATGCCACCATACCATAGCTGAGTGCAGTGACAAATGGTCCCAGGTTTGTCACCCAACCGTTTTTTGGGCTTACGGTGTGGCGCGACTCATGAAGCACCTATGCTTCGCGATGGAGCCAGTGAGCGAGGTGTGACACACTAGAGCTGTGCAAGCCACAGCTTTACTGCCTGCAAAGCGTGGGAAGATCCCTCTCCCTTTGCAGAGCTGGCATTAGCTCACCGAGAAGCTATTGCAAGCACTAGAAAGCCACAGAGTGTGAATAAAAGCGCTTCTGAAAATGAATTAGTGTGTAAATTATGCATCTATAATGTTAAAACTTAAAAAAAGTATATATGTATATATATATATCTATTTAAATACTAAAAAAGGCAAAAAAGAAAAAAAAATGTTTCCAGGTGGGCTTGCCCCCAGAGCTCCACGGCCCTTGAATTCAGTTCCCTAAAGCCCGCTTCAGACGGAACAATTTCGCCCAGCAACTTCATGTCGCAACACCAGCAACACGGGCCGCCCGCGTTCACATGCAGCAAACGAATTGCTACGACTTGCCATCATCATCATGAAATTTTATTTTTCTTACAGTATTTAGACACACAGTTATATCCTAAAAACATGTTTTTATATCTTTAAATTTGGCTGAGAATACTTACTCGTCTTTTTGAAACAGTTTATTTTCAAAAATGATCCATTTCAAACCAGAACTAAGTCCTCAGTTCTCATCATCACGACCACAGGGGTGTCACGTGAAAATATTGCATTCCTGATTGGCTGCTGCCGCTTCAAACATCTCCGAGTAGTCAGAGTTGCTCGTCCGCTTCGAGCCGGACCCAATCTCAGCAATTCATGTCGATGTACGGAAAACTAGGGAACAACCCGCCAGCAGCCCCAAAATTGCTGGAAAGGTTGCCCCGTCTGAAGCGATCCTATACTCTGTTTCATACATAGAGTGCAACACAGTCAAAGCTAGCGCACCGGTTTGCATTGCTGACCGTGCCTACGTTCGCCCCATAAGATAGTGCGTCCCCTGCAGAAAAATTTTAAAAAGTCGGAAAATGTGAATCCTCGGGGCTAGTAACTGATATTGGCGTTATGATTTCAACGGAGCACAAATGTTTTTCAAGAAAAAGGAGAAGATAATGTAAACCACCTTAAATTGTTTTCGTGTTCATCCGTGTGGCAGCCGCTGGTTTTGAGAAGATGGCGTCTTACGCAGCAAGCTCAAGTACCTTTCCTGCTCGGATGTTTTCGAAGATTCGTTATGCGAAAATCTTGAAAGAGTGCAAGCAGATGATCGCCAATGTGTACGGGAGTGTAAGAACACATTCCCCGGAGAATTCGGTCGTGAAGTCCTGGAGACGGCCAGTAACAACACTGGAGTGTGCCCTGTACTGTCGCGAAGTGCAAGGCACAGTGCCTATCTGGCAAGGTGGCATCCCCGAAGCAAAGACCTCGCAGCAAGAAAGTTTCGAGCACGGGGACCGTCAAGCATGACGAGTTCACACAGAACGCCATTCGCCTGAAGGTGCATTGCAAGTGCTCCGAGAGGGAGATTCCTACCCTTGACAGCTATTTCAAAATAAACTGTACAGGCCACAACTATTGTCGTTAATGTTTTATTATAAATTTTGGGACAAGGCCGCTATCAGGGCGATTCCTCATTCCACGCTGCACGAAAGAAAAATATAACTCTGTGCTGGAGGCAAATAACACTTGCAAAGCGGCAGACCAGATGGTAGAAATCTGGCCTCTCGGCGACTTATAAATAAAAATCAAGAAGGAGGAACTGAAATATGCACTTCGTCAATGCGCACAATCTTGCAGAAAAAGAATGTCTAAAAAAGAAAAAAAAAAAAATCTTTGCGCGTAAAATGGGTTTGAACCACGGCCACCGAGACGTCAATATCGCCAGAGCAGCGCCTTCTACCACTCGTCCACGAAACGCGCGGAGTAACACTTTTTCTATTTTTTCATGCGCACCACTTTAGTACCTTTGACAGCGTTGCACGCTGAGTATGAAACAGAGTATAAGACACCCTATTGTCTGGTACAGAGACCATTTATGAACGCTTGGGTGTTTAAACGATGTACTACACATTTTACAAAAAGAAAAAAAAAAATTGGGTGTTTAAACGTTGTACTACCCTTTTTTCAATAGAAAAAAGCAACAATAAAAAAATAACACATTTCAGAAGAAAAAGTTAAGGAAACGGAATGTACCATTATGTTCAGTGAAGTTTGGTGACAAGACTCGGGACTCGAGCAGGAATGCAGTCATCCTTGGTGTGACCCCATGAGACGGTCTTGCTGCCTTTACTGGGGTTTATCTAACTGAGGTACCTGTACGAAAAGTAGAACACATGTGCATAACACTCATTATTCACAAGAAAATTTGTCAATGTCCAAAATGACCCATGAAGAAAATTATGCGAGGAATTTTCAGGCTGCGTTGGCCGAGTCACCTCTCGTGGCCAATGTTTCATAGCAACTTTAATTGTTGTGAACAGTTATAGCGTATATTACGAACAAAGTGCAATTTGGTTTTGTAGGAAACTATAACACACAAAACGACACTTGTATGCAGTATGTTGAGGTACCTCTAAACAAACTCCAGGGTTTCATGGCGCCTCCTTCAGATACCTGATGTTGAACATGAAATATGTGCACCAAGGAGTGAGCAAACAGCGACTTCAGATTTGTCTCTAACACCAGCGACATGTCGACAAGGAGTGCAACGTGTAGAAGGTCGTCTAGAAGTGTGCCAAGATGAAAAAGCAAGATGTAACGATATCAGAATAAGATCACACCAACGAGGCACCAGTGTGGTGAGACAATCTACGATGTAGAGACAGTAATCGGGAGTCAACCGACGTACGGCCGCGATTTACTTTGCAACGACTAAAATGAAACATGGCAAAAAAAAATTTTTGAAAATAAAAAAACGCGTTTTTGTTTTTCTTTGTTTTTTTTTACTTTATTTGTTGAGCGCAGCCGGTAGCAGAGCAGTTGGGCGGCGTCACGAAAATCTGACAGACTCGCTAGCTTTTCTCAACTTCGTACGGCGCCAGTCGGCACCACAGATGAATGGTCGGCACTCTTAGTCTACCAGGGAAGAAAAAAGTACGAGCTCAGAGCCCAGCGTCGATCGCGACTTTCGTAAAGAGAAGCTCCGGTAACACTTCGGCGACTCGTGAGCGTTAAACAACGCCTCTTCGAACGAGCCCACGAATCCAACACGTCGAACGGTTTGCGCCGGGAAGCACGCGGGGAGCCAGGGGGCTGGAGGTTGAATATCCGAAAGAGACGAGGCGCTGGTTTCTACGTCTATTTCGCACATGAGATAACAAGCCGAGTGATAGCTAGCCGAGTGTAAACACTGACTGACGTTACATCAGAGTACACGCAGTCGAAATGACGTCTGCAACAGAGCACAGCCAGACGCTTTCAGCAGGGGACGCATGCGTTCAAATAAGCTGCGATTTCAAAACACCATGTCTCCCTTCTGTCCTTCAGTGTTCACTTTGATCTGTGTATACCAAAGCACTCAATGCTGCAAGTAATAAAGTCGTCTATACGTACCTTTCGAAGCGATTGAAAGTGCGTTGGTTTCATTTGGAACCCACAAGCAAAGTGTGCGACGAACTTGACGAGCTGTTATCCGTCGGTTCCGCCGGGTTGGCGCGGTCGCGGTCGTTGCGCAATGGCGGCGCAATCTCGGCGGCTCGCTCAGCCGCTTGTCTGGCAGCGCATGCGCGCAGGCGCGCCGGCTCGCCTCCCTTCGGAGTTCGAACGTGGTTCGAACTGCCTCCGAAGCTCGAGCGCTCGAGCTTTCGCGCGCGCGGGTTGACGATGGAAACTTTTCTCGTAAAACAAGTCTGTAACGTATCGTTTGATGGCGCAAATGCACGTATTTTTCCCGTCGTTTTTTACAGTGTGTGAATCTTGCGAAACGGGCGACGAAGAGTGGTGGGTGAAATGTGCTCGCGTGTGGTTGTGGATTTTGTGTACGACGTAGGATTACCCAGAAAGGTGGGTCAATATCGATAAATGTGCGGGTAAGAAGCACGTGACCTGTCAAGCCCATTAATCCTCATTATTTTATCGTGCGAACTGACATTGTCACGTATCGCGTTCGATTTGGGTTCCAACATCGGTAACCTAACTTTTGTTGCATTAAAACTGCAATAAACATTTGTTTGAAAACGATCACTCCAACGAGCACGTCGTTATTGGGCTTTCTCATTGAAAGGTAGGTCGCGGGTGTCCCAGCTAGTTATTCTGAATGGTTTGGTGGTTGTCTAGCATTTCAAGCGCTCGAGGCTGTGTGTACTGTGTGCGTACGTACTCTTGCGCTTTCGATCAATGTGAATGTGTTTGCAACGCGGAACGTTTGTGTTCTGTGTGTATCCCCCTCCAATATCGTTCTCTCTCGTATTGCCGTATGGTAACTCCTGCTGTTCTACAATATCATTCACGCGATGTCGTATTGTGGGCGTACCGATATCCACGTGTTGCTTCACGGGCGATCAATACTGTGTTACGTATCCTCTTAGTCCGCGGTATATGCCGACGTAATTCATGTTGGTAACTTGGAATTCGTTCTGAGATTTATCCACGCGATATTGTATTCTGCTTTGGGCCCGTGATCGACGACCGATATTTATATATCGTGTGGCCGCACAGTATGTCCATGTCGGTCACCAATATGCACGCGGTGTCGTATTCTATTCCAATAACCGTAAGTTCTGTCGGGATATTGTGCTTCGATATAGTGTTGTATACCAATAACCGCAAGTTATATCGGGATATTGTGCTCCAATATCCTGTTGTATACCAATAACCGCATACAATATCGGGATATTGTGCTCCGATATGAATTCCCATCGTGCGTATTGGGTTAATCGGATAACAATAAGTTTTTATTGGTTTCCATCAACTTCATTGGAATACAATATTTCCAATAAGCCGAGTTCATATTGGCCTTTTTCAATAGGGTTCCAATGAAACGCTGGATGTCCACAAGTCTTTCTTGAACAATGCAAGCGGGGAAGGAACCATACAATCGTATCGTATTGGGGGACATTCTACAGAGTTTTTTTTCTATGTTTTACAGATTTTTTTTAAAAAAGCCGTAAAAGCTACATTTACGCGGTCTGTGCACGTGAGTTATATGGCCAGGGCGGCATAGTATAAAAGGCTAATTTGTAATGATCCGTCGGCTTATTACAGAGATGTGCCAGACTTCTTTCAGAAAACTAGATGGAGGTTCATTCTATCGTAGTTTTATCCCGCGAATCTGAATATCCCGTTCGTTTTCCTCAAAGATATATCTAAACGTGAGAAAACACAAAAAACATCCCACCAACAGTGACATCGTAAGAAGACCTTTCGGCCGCCAAGCGTGTGTCGCTTAAGGGCCGCGCGTCCAATCGCAAGTTTTCTAGGTATATTCTCCGGCACTGGCACCAGTCGTGACACATTTTTCTGCCCTTTTAAAAAATAGCATGTGCGTGCATAGCTTTGATAGGCGCTGAAGATGCGTGAACAAAGATTTTGAAAGCTGCTGTTGTGACGTCGCTCTCTAGGGAGGTGCTTTCACAGCGCTTTAAAAATGACTATGGAGCCTTGATTAATTAAATTAGCAAATAATTTCGATATTTGAGATTCTGGAGGTCGAATGAAGAAGATTTAAAAGTGTTTTGTCAAATACAAAACTGCTTCAGCCTCTCTCTAAGTATAGTATGTTCGTGAAATTTTTAATCAGTGAAAATAGACCCATGGTTCCAATTAGAAACCTGCTAAGCATCATCAAAACACACTAAATCAATTTTCTTTGTAAAGATATAAGACGAGTAGCATTTTATGGCGTTATAAAAAAATGGTCAATTTGGACGCATTTCCAGACTTCGGTTTCTTACCAGAGCGCATCTTTGCACCTGCGGTCCAGCTGCCCGGTGACCGCAGTGCGGAGCCGCCCCCTCGCCTCCCTCGGAGGATGAAGGGAAGCTAGGCGCATGTGTGTTGCGTGTCTATGCCCCTGGGGAACAGGACCGTGGGCGCAGAGATGAGCTCTGATAAGAAACTGAAACCTAGAAACTCGTCCAAATAAAGCTTTTTACAGAATGCATAAAACGCTACCCCTGAATTATATCCTTCTAAAAAAAACTTGATTTTGTGGTTTTCAATGACTCGGCAAGTTTCTAATTAAAACCATATTTTCATTTTCACTAATTAAAAAGTTGATTAACAAATTGTATTTAATTATCTGACTGATCGTTACGACTAGGTCCCTATACTACGTATGCCTGGCCGTATAACTCGCCTGCACAAACCGCATTAATATAGCTTTCACGACCTTTCTAAACATATATGTAAAGCTTAAAACTAAATCGCCCTGTGCAACAGTGAAAAGGCGAAACCAACACGCTGGAGCCATATGGCTCCACCATGCTGGTATCGCCTTTTTGCTGGTATAGGATGTCCCATATTACGTTATGCATGTATGGTTCCGTCCGCCTACATGGTTCCGCCTATATCCACTACGCTGGTATAGGATGTCCCATAATACGACACGCTTGTATGGTTCCGCCCACCTGTATCGTTCCGCATTATTCCACTATACTGGAGCCGCCTTTTTCGCTTGTATAGGATGTCCCATATTACGGTTACGCTTGTATGAGCCTTTTCCGTCATCTTTCCATCATCGAGATTTTCCAACAGGGGTCCCCTGGTGGTCGCGGTTCATCTTCACTTTCTCTCAATGGCAGTCTGCTCAACGCGTCTGCGTTTTGGTTGTGTTTTCCTGCTCTGTAGACGAGTTCGTAGTCGTATGCAGCTAATTTCACACACCATCGTGTCATGCGCGGTGACAGAACAGCTGGCACTGGAGCTTTCGGACCCATAATCCCAAGCAAAGGCTGATGGTCGGTGGTTACTGTCACGTGACGTCCGGCAAGATATCGGTGGAAACGTTGCATGGCAAACACAATCGCAAGTCCTTCTCGATACAATTGCGAATAGTTCTTTTCCGCTTCTCCCAAGGTTCTCGAGGTAAACATGATGGGAGCTTCGTTTCCGTCTTTGTCTAGCTGCGCTAAAACCGCTCCAACGCCATACGGTGACGCGTCGCATGATACCACCAAGCCTTTCTTCTCGTCATAATGTGCTAAAACCGTTTCCTGGGTAATGGCTTCTTTCAATTGTTGAAAGGCTTCCCGGTGCTTTTTGTCCCATTTCCAGGGAGCGTCTTTTTCGAGGAGAGCGTAGAGCTCCTTTGCAATGGCTGCCCGATTAGGTATAAATCGGTCATAGAATGCCAACAGGCCGAGAAATGACTGTAAAGTTGTGCGATTAGTTGGCTCAGGCATCTCCTTGATGGCTTTGAGCTTATCGTCGGTAGCATGAATGCCTGCCGCATCAATGATGTGTCCGAGGTACCGCACTCGATCAACTGCGAAACGACACTTCTCCCTTTTGAGACGAAGGCCTGCTTGGGAAAGTCGTGATAGTACCGTACTGAGCCTTTCCAGATGTTGCGATGGTGTTGATGCGCTGATAATTACGTCGTCTAAGTATATTCCGATTCCAGGAATTCCTGCTAGCACTGTCTCCATAAATCGTTGAAAAATCGCCGGAGCTGCTGAAATACCGAAAGGCATCCTCTTGACCCTAAAAAGTCCCTTTGTGGTGTTGATGGTCAACACGTTTGCAGTCTCAGCAGTCAGGCTCAGTTGTTGATAGGCCTGAGTGAGATCCAGAGTTGAAAACACTGATCCGCCCTGGAGATTCGCTAGTATCTCGGAAATCGTAGGCATTGGGTACACCGCTGTCCTTGCTTCTTTATTTACCGTGCTACGGTAATCTCTACACAACCTGATAGTGCCATCTTTCTTCCGTACGACTACGACTGGCGTGGCCCACTCCGAGTGTTGAGTTGGTTCGAGGATGCCCTGATTTTGGAGCATCTGAATTTCGGCCTCCACTGCTGTCCGCATCGCGAACGGCACCGGTCGTGCCTTGAGAAAATGTGGCTTGGCATCTTCTTTCAACTCCAGGTGCACAGGTGGGCCATTGTGTCCGGTGATCTTGCAGTCGAAAACGTTGTCGTGTGTGCTTAGAACCCTTGCAACGTTGTCGTTGGCACCCACGTTGTGTATTCCGCTCACTCGGATTCTTAGTGCGCTGAACCAGTTCCTTCCTAGCAGGTTGCATCCCCTTCCTTGCGTCACTAACAGAGGTAGTACGTAGTCCTTGGACTTGTGTCGTACCTGGACATCGGCTGTGCCGAGCACTTCCACTCCTTCGCCTGACCAGGTGTGTAGGGTCACATCTTCTTGGTCTAGCCTCGGAGGGTGTTTTGGCCACATCTGACGATATGTTTCCTCGCTGATGATGGTGCAGGCCGCTCCCGAGTCCACCTCAAAATCCATGACTCGATTTTCAATCTTGAGCTTGATCATGAACTTGGGTGATGTACTTGATGCTCGCACAGCATTAAGCTCGTATAGATCTGCCGAAGTTCCAGGGGAATCATCCTCGGTTTCAGATGCATGATCTTCTTTTTCGATGATATGTGTGGAGCGCGGGTATTTCTTGAGTCCTGTCCTCGCGAAGCAAGCCTTTTCAATGTGGCCCGTTTTGTGACAGAAGTTACATCGCGCGTTACGGAATCGGCAGGAAGCAGCTGCATGCTGTTCCTGGCACCTGTAACATCTGGTCGATTCGGATGTTCTCTTTTCCTTGATGTCTCTTTTTTAAGTGGTGTCTTCTCTTTCCGGATTTCGTGAATTTCGGACTTCTCTGCTTTCAGATCCTTTTGATGCTGTGCGGCGCTCTCTGTCCGCAGCGCCATGTCGTGCGCCTTCTGAAAAGTCAGGTTTACTTCTGCAAACAGTCGCTGTTGTAAATGTTCGTCGCGCAGGCCGCACAGAAAACGATCCCTCAACATTACCTCGAGAGGCAGCAACGTTGGGTTCAGCTGTGGCTGTCGAGCAGGAGATTGTGCTTCGCCTGCGGAACCTGCGTTGCTGGTGCTAGCTGTGACCGCCGCTGGGGTTGCCGTCAGAACTCCGAAATTGCAGTCGGCAAAAGCTTCTTTAAAGCTGCGACATAGCTCGATATCGACTCGCCCACCTGCTGGTCTCTTCGCTGAAATCTCGTCCTGCTGAAAAGCTCCGACGGCCGCGGGTCGTAGTGTTTCTTCAATGTCGCCATGAGCTCGTCGAAACTGACCTCACCAGGAGTCTTTGGTGCCACGAGCGCTTGTACCACTTCGTAGGTTTTTGCTCCGCAAAGGGTCAGCAGTAAAGCCCTCTTCTTTGTAGGCTCCAGCACTCCGTTTGCTTCGCAGTAGAATCCAAGTCGCTCTGCCCAAGACGGCCACGCTGTTCCATCAAATTCTTCCAGCTTGCCCTGGGTAGCCATCGTTCACTCGCCCTTGTGGTGTCCGTTCACCGACCTCGTCGCCAAAAGTGTGATGTATCGCGAGTAAGACCCAGCTGCAGCCGTTAGTCGCTCGACTCGTTCGTTTTTAATCATGGCTCCCGACTGACCGAGACCCGTGCTCTTTCAAACCGCGCGCTCTCAGCACGCGGGGACCGCGCGCTTCCCAACATGTCCCGCCATCTGCTATAGCATAAGCAGATACATCACAGGGGCGTCGGTCTGTCGTTTGCCATTGGTCGGTCTTTCTTGACGTAGCTTGTGCTTGGCGGACGTGCACCCGATCTTTCTGGCGTCGGGGATACTGCGGCCAGGGAGGTTCATGTCGGGGGATCGGAATGTATGGACGAGGGCTGGTGGTGTTCGTGGGACTATTGCGGCGTAACTTACAGCTGACTCCTCCGGGGCGGATACGGTAGCAGGAGCCTCAGGCTGTAAGTCTCGGTAAACTTCCTCCTGGACGACTTCGGGGAGGGGGAAAGAGGACAAGCGATCAGCAGCGGGTAGCATTTGACGATGCCCAGGACGATCTTTCGAAGGCCGTTGACACCGCCGGTGTTCAGGTCCAGCCGGGAAGAGGCGACTGTTGAAGGAGCAGGCACGCAACCGTATCGGTAGTAATGGCTTACTCGGACCGACAGTGCGCGCTCTATGTTTATGAATTTAGTCACAAAGCCGTCGACGCTTGTCTGGGGATTGCAGACGCAGTGATGTGATTGCTGCGCCAATTGCGCCAAACTGCGCCAAGAGGCAAACCCTGCTACATCATGCTACATTTTGCCAAAATATGGGTAATCTGCTCCAAGCCTGCGCCAAAAGACCGATTTTGTTTGTGTTTCAAATCGAAACTAAACTGAGTACCGTAATTGAGCATGCGTGAGCTAGGTGGCGCAAGCGGCAGCCCGACAAAAAGTACCCTGTATCAATCGTCCATCCGGTCTTGCATAGTTTTTCCCGCCGTCTCTCGTTTCACGCTCTCGTCGTGTCTCATGTGTCTCGTCTCGCGTCTTTTCAATAAAAAAGAAGGAAAAAAAATCAACGATACACGCGGGCATGTGTGGACGCTTCAGTCGTTGCACAGACTGCTCCAAGTACTTTTTGACTCTGGCTCGCGATGTCTTGAATCAATGCGCTCAGGTTCTTATTTTTCTGTGTGTTTAGCTTGTACCTCGCCTGCCGGCCTGGCAAGCACGTGCCGCTGGACTGTTTTTTGTGGTATGCTGGACAATTACACCTTTCATACAATTTTGGGAACCAGTTGGCGACGGAGCAGAGTGGCATGGTGTCTGTTTCGATCGAACAGCCATCTCCACTCCCGCGACGAAGCACGTGCAATTGCATGCCTGCCGAAGTTGCCCTCATGTGCATGCGAACATGACTAGAGTGCCTTCATACACACGCGCGCTTTTGCTTGAGTGGTGACATCTCAGCCATTTTACAGCCCTACCGTTTTTTTATGCATTTGAAGCGCGCGCAATCTGGTGTCACTTAGCTCAAGCGCGTAGCTTTGGCTAATGCATAGACGCCATTTTACTGCCCAAGTCACGCACCGAGTGCGCGAGAGCGTCACGCGCTGGCACATTCAGGGCAACAATGGATGTCTTCACCCTGAGGCAAACAGACATGTAGGCACCCTAAACATGACTGCACGACAGAGGCACCAGCCGGGAAGATTGCAACCCATTGTTTTACGTTTGCTTACTTTTGACGAAAATCTGGCACGTCGGGAACCAGTAAAACGGTGGCAAGCGGTTTTTCGGAGTTGCTCGGCAACGCCCACAGCACTGTACACTTGTGGGATGTCTCAATGTCTCTTTGGAGACATTGAAAGTGGACATTCATTACTAGCCGAAGCCAAAGCGAGGCTTGAAGCAGCCTTGCAGAAATTTTCGAAAAGCAAAAAGAAAAGCACCCGCTAGTCTGGATGCACCTTTGTCTTGTACTGCAGTATAGTTACGTGTTTCATCAGTCGGAGACTGCTTCCATTTATTATATTATATATAACTACGGTAGTCAACTTAATGCTGTGATATTTACTATATAGTAAGCTGGTTATTTTCAAATAAATTTTATTAAGTGCAGTTTGGTTCTTATTTACCTATAACGGTACATATACATGTAGAATTTAAATGAAGCATGGCAAAATGTGTTATGCCTTTGGCATTTCAGTTACATGTTGAGAGACTCCCAGGTGGTCTAACTTGACCGTAACTTGTTTATTGCGGCGACCGAAGTGCCCTTCGTTCGTCCAGCACCTAAAACGAATATGTTTATTTTCCTAAGAATATCTGCTTTAAAAGCCTCTTTTGCTGCTCCGAAGCACTGTTTTGGACGCTCCCAAAGCCACTTCTGCTGCTCCAATACACTCTTTTGCTTGCTCCAAAGGCCACTTTTCCTGCTCCAAAACACCGTTTTGGCTGCTCCAAAAGGTGCTCCAAAACGGCTTACGCCAATCACATCACTGCAGACGAGGCCTCCGAAAATTACATCCTTCACACCAAGCATGAGGGCGCAAAGTTTCTTCTCCTTGGCGCCCTCCGGATTGGATCGCACACTTAGGCGCCGGACGTCTCCAACAAAGCTGGTCACACTTTCTTTGGGACCCTGCACCCTTGTTTAGAGAACGTCCTCCGCTCGCTGTCGACCGGGGCGATTGATGAATGTCCACTTCGATTCGGTGGAGCAGGACTCTCATATATTGAAGGAGGCTTCGTGGTTTTTAAACCAGTGCCTCGGAGTGGCTTCAAGCGAGAAGTAGAGGTTGTGGAGGCACTGGTCAGTCGTCCATCCGTTGTGGCGGGCTACACGTTCATAGTATTGCAGCTAATCCTCGATGTCCTTGTTGACGTCACCGTAGAAAGGCGTCGGAGTCCGGCGTGCGACGGGCAGGCATACGACGGCGGCGGCGGCCGGAGTCTGCAACGACAGGTTGTCCACCGTCCGCCTCGTTGGCTACTTGGTCCTGGGTGACAGAATTCCGGATTCCGGGAGTAGGTTTTGGGTGCGGCGGCTTCCTCGGGTGTCTGCGGATGATCCTCTTGAGCGGGTGATCGGGCTTGCACTGCGAGACCTCGGAGGGGTACGCTTCATGAGCTGCGTTACCCCGCACCTCCACCAAAAAATGTCACGAATGAAAAATGATGAGGCGGCTGGTACACTCTAAGAAAAAGTGAGCACCCCCCCTAGTCATCATGCGTTTTGACGGCTGTAACTACCCCACAGGCTTACTTAACTACCCACTGGGCTCGAGCCATTGAGTGTTACCACCCTGTTGGCAAGTGACAAGCATGGGGTAGTCACATTTTATAAACTCTTGAATTGAACATTCAAGTGAATGCAGTCGTTCAATAGTAAAAGTCACTTCAAAAATCTCAAAAGTACTTGAAACTTGTTTTCTTTGTGCGTCGGTTACCATTTATTCAATTTTGAACCGGTCGAAACAGGCGTGTGGCTCGGTTCGCCTAAACTGGCAGAAAACAAACATGTTAAAGAGTACAGGCAACCTTGGTAGGCACCCACTAAAACCCGAGGCAAATAAAAAGTATCGCGGTTGTCCGTTTTGGTTCCGTCGCGGGTTTTACCATGTACTGCTAGTAAACAGCTGGTAGCTGGCGTCGTGCTCAAGGAATTTAACCAAATCTCTAGAAAAGCACAGTAAGCTACGCACAGGCGTGAATTGACTGGAATGTTCCCCGGATGAGATATTCTTGTCGCCTTTTATTGTGCGGTTCAGTAAAGAGCGTGCTCTCTTTAAAGGTGTGATCAGTGAGCTCTGCGTGCAGGTCAGTTACAAATGGCCTCCTCGGTTCCGCCGAACTTCCACGCCTGTCATACCCATGTTTTTTGTTTTTTTTTTGCTTTCAAGTGCAGTGAAGTATGAAGCATTGAACACCACGACTGAGGCCGGACAGGACGAACGTACACAGATATCTGGGATCATGCCCGTGTATTTCAGTATTTCTTTGTCTTGGGATATATGATTCACCTTCACTGTCTCATTTGGCACATTTCATCGAGTATACTCGATAAAAAATGCTTCAAACAAAAATGCTTCAAACAAGTGTGTGTCATCCAAGGTGGAGTACCTTGAAGGGGACTAGGATTTCAGGCCTTTCGGCACGCGTTCCTGTTGTGTATTTAATCTTTACATAATATATACATTACAGCATACAGCGGGCACAACCGACCGGGTTGGGGCCAGAGCAGTCGAACGTCTCGTGAATGTGCGCGTGCACCAGTTCACCGGTATCCCTGGATATCCTCGGTTGCCAACACACAACATCCCTCCCCCCTAGGTCACATAGTCCTTTAGGTAGTCGGGACGTCGCCGTTGTCGCTGGGGACGATTTGACTGTTCTTGCGCAGGCGCTGAAGTTGGCAACACTGTTTGGTGCCTCGGTTCATGGGGTGAAGCAGGTGAACGTTGTGGGGAAGCTGGAGGTGTTGCCACTGGGGTTGACTCCTCAGGGAAGTCCGCTTGACTCGTAGATGGTGGGCACTCTTCCACCGATTCATTCCTAAGCGATGGCTCGCTTGGTAAGGAGAGCTGCTGAGGTGACAGCTCTGTCGTAGGCTCCTCCTCGTCCAGGTATGTGCTCCACTCCTGTCTCCGGATTTGGTCCACGTGCCGCCTCCAGAAACGACCGTCGATGGTGCGAACCTTGTAAGACACCGGACCGGTGATCTCAGTGATGATACCGGGTAGCCACTTGGGGCCTGCTAAATAATTGCGGATGAAGACTGGTTCTCGCGGCTCGAATTCGCGTACACCTTGTCTTCCCCGCAGCGCTTGTTCCTCTTGCTTGTCCACCATCTCTGCTTGTAGGTCTGGGTGAAGCCGGTCCAGTGCAGTACGGAGTCTCCGACCCATCAACAATTCCGCCGGACTCTTTCCGGTCGTTGAGTGCGGGAGATTATGCTGACTCAAAAGAAATCGGGCCCACTTGGTGGCCATGTCGCCTCCTTCCATGCGCCTGAGGACTTGTTTAGTTTCTTGGACCATGCGCTCCACTTGGCCATTTGACGATGGATGATATGGCGCCACCTTAACGTGCCGGATCTGGTTTCTCTGCAAAAATTCTTCAAATTCTTGTGAGACGAACGCGGTCCCATTGTCCGAGACTATAGTGTCGGGAACACCGTGTGTTGCGAACAGCACTCGCAGCCTTTGACACACTGCTGCTGACGACATGGATGCTATCTGGATGACTTCCAGCCATTTCGAATGCGCATCCACCACCAGAAGAAAAACCTTTCCTTGGAAGGGTCCTGCAAAATCGATGTGGATTCGGGACCATGGGTTTCTGGCAAATTCCCACGGATGCAGTCTTGCACGTGCAGGTTGCGGCCTTGTCTCCTGGCAGGGCAGGCAGGTTCGGACCTTCCTTTCAATATCTTGGTCGATACCCGGCCACCAAACTGTGCTTCTGGCAAGCGCCTTCATGCGGACGATCCCGGGATGCGTGGTATGCAGCAGCTCCAAAACCTGGTCTCTCGCTTGCTCTGGAATGATGACTCTACATCCCCACAGCAGGCATCCCCGATACTCCGACAACTCGTGCTGCCGTCGAACAAATGGCTTGAACTCGTCCGGCAGCCTGCCTTGAGGCCATCCAACCCCCGTCCAATGTCGAACTCTGGACAAGGTTGGGTCGTTCCGGGTGCATCGGGCAATCTTCTGGGCATCCCACGGAATCTCCGGCGCAGTCTCCAGCATCCGGACTTCAAAAAGTTTCTCGTCAGTTGAGCTGTCTTCCACAGTTAGAGGCAGTCGACTCAGTGCATCCGCGTTCCTGAGCTGATGAGCAGGCCTGTACTCCAGCTCGTAGTCGTAAGCCGACAACATTAACGACCATCGCAACATCCTCGGCGACAGCACTTGAGGCATCGGTTTTGCGTGATGCAAGAGTCCCAGGAGAGGTTTGTGATCGGTCACGATCCGAAAATGCCGACCGTAGATGAACTTGTGGAACTTTCGTATTCCAAAACCTATCGCCAGAGCTTCCCGGTCTGTCTGTGCGTAGTTCCTTTCGGCAGCTGTCATAGTTCGAGAGCCATAGGCTACCGGTACCTCCCGGCCTTCGCTATCAACGTGGCTGAGTACCACCCCAAGTCCGTACGGAGAGGCATCACATGCCATGACTAGTGGCTGGTGGACACTGTAATGGGCAAGGACGTCCGAAGACTGCAGTAGCTGCTTGGCCCGCAGAAAAGCCTCTGCTTCCTGCGTAGTCCATCTCCACTTATGGCCGTTGTCGAGCAGCCTGTACAAGGGCTCCAAAGTGTGTGCCGCTCCCCGTAGGAACCTGTTGTAGAAGTTGAGTGCCCCTAGGAACGCTTGCAACTCCTTCTTGCATTTTGGCTCGGGTGCCCCATGGATAGCCTTGACCTTGTCGTCTGTCCGCTGTATTCCTGCCTTGCTGACCTTGTATCCTAGGAATACAACTTCATCCACTCCAAAAACGCACTTGTCCCTTTTTAGCCGGACACCGTCGTCTTGAATTCTTTGAAGCACAGCTTGCAGACGGGTGTTGTGCTCGGCTTCATCTTTACCGCCTACCAGGATGTCATCGAGAAAAACTTGCACCCCTTCCAGCCCTTGCAGCAGCTCTTCCATGTACCTCTGAAAAATAGCGACTGCAACGGCTACTCCGAACTGTAGGCGCGTGACACGGAAAAGTCCACGGTGTGTGGTGATGGTGAGAAGGTCAGCTGTCTCACTGTCAACTGTCAGCTGCAGGTACGCTTGGTCTAAATCAAGCTTGGAAAACCTTGCACAGCCTGCCAGCTTCTCGAAAAGTTCCTCAGGTGTGGGTAGGGGGTAGCTTTCCCAACGGACCACAGGGTTTACCGTACTCTTGTAGTCGCCACAGATTCGCACTGTGCCATCCTTTTTTACCACAGGTACTATTGGAGTCGCCCAACTGGAATGTCGGACCGGTTCCAAAATGCCTTGCCTGATGAGCTTGTCCAAGGCTTCATCCACTTTTGGTAGTAAGGCAAAGGGAACTGGACGCGGTTTGAAAAACTTGGGCTGGGCAGTCGGTTCCACTTCGACTCGAACTGGTGGTCCTTTGCTCTTGCCTAGACCTGGTTGGAAAACGTCGGCGTGACGACTCAGCACTACTGCGCTGGACGGGCTCTGATTGTTCGTTGCTTCTTCCAGCTGATTGACTCTCAGCTCAATCCCAAGAGCCTTGAACCAGTCTCGGCCAAGCAAGCCTACGCCTGCTCCCTTGATCACGACGAGACGCAGTCGTTTTTGACGCCCTTTATAGGTGACTTGGACCATCACGGAGCCCAGCACCTTCAATTCCTGCTGGTTGTACGTGCGAAGACGTAGTTCACACGGTCGCAGCTTGTGCTTGGACAACCGCAGCTGACGCATAGTTCTCTCGTTGATCACGGAGCACACCGCTCCTGAGTCGACTTCCATCTCGAGAGGGTTCCCGTTCACTCCTACGACCACGCGGATAGCAGGTTCCTCGGCAGTCATTTGGAAGATGCCGAAAACATCCGCTGTTTCACTGTCGCGCCGCCGGCCGTTCTGGCGGCTGCCACCTGTAGGCCTAGGCGTCGGTGAGGACTGTTTCGCTTTTCGTCGACAAACTTTCACGATATGGCCCCGCTGCTTGCAAAAGTGGCACTGTGCGTGTCGAAAACGACACTCGTCTGGTGCGTGTGACCCTCCACAGCGAAAACACTTGCCAGCGTCTTGCTGTGACTTCGACGCAGTCCTTTCTCTTGCTGCCTCGGCATTAGGCTTAGCTCTCGGAGCCATTTGCTTACCAACACGACGCACATCGCTGCTCTCTGCGGGCGCCCCCCTGATCTTTTCTGTCTGGTGGTGGGCGTACTCTGCTGCTATCGCCTTCTCTTTGGCCACCGCGAAGGTTAGTTCCGGCTCGGAGAGAAGCCGTCGCTGAAGGGACTCTTCCCGGAGGCCGCAGACTAACCTGTCTCGGAGCATGTCGTCCAACGTTGGCCCGAAAGCGCAGTGCTCCGACAGCCGACGAAGCTCGGCGATGTAGTCGGCGATACTTTCTCCTCGACGCTGGTCGCGCTTCCCGAACTGGAAACGCTGAACAATGGCGGACGGCCTCGGGTTGAAGTGGGCCGCCAGTCGCGAGACGATGTCGTCGTAGCTCGTCTCGGAAGGTAGAGCCGGTGAGCAGAGTGAACGAACGATGGCGTACGTTGCCGCCCCGCAGACCGTGCACAGGATTGCACGCTTCTTCTCGGCTGACTTGATCTCATTTGCGATAAAGTAGAACTCAAGTCTTTCGTGGTACAGTGGCCATGTTGCACCGGTGCTCGGTGCGAACTCTTCGATGCCGCCGAATGCCGGCGCCGCTGATGCCTTTGCTTCTGCCATGGCGCCGTGAACGGCGCTCTAGAAGGTCTTCCGCCGCAGGTTGACTCCACTTCGTCGCCAATGTTGTGTATTTAATCTTTACATAATATATACATTACAGCATACAGCGGGCACAACCGACCGGGTTGGGGCCAGAGCAGTCGAGCGTCTCGTGAATGTGCGCGTGCACCAGTTCACCGGCATCCCTGGATATCCTCGGTTGCCAACACACAACAGTTCCTTTTACCATTATAAAAGATTCCAAGTAAATTTCCAAAAATAAGGCGTTGGTAAACATACACGTGCTACTTTCGGTTTAGATTTAGTACTGCTGGAGACGCCAGCAGGTGCAGCGCAGAGAACTATGTTCTCGGCGTTCTTTGATGCTTGAGGCCGGTTCAGACACTTGCGTTTGAATGCGTTTGACAGCGTTACGTCGAGAACCGAAAGCGACTCACCGGCACATTTGTGCTTCGTATGAAGCGTGGAATCCAAATCAAGGAATCGTCTTGGCACGCGATATAAGCAGCAGGGATGTCCTGGTTTCTCGCTGCCGCAACGCAGTCAAACGCAACTGTCTGAACCAGGCTTCAGATCATTTAGCATACGTAGTTCGCGTTCGCTGTAGGTGAAGGCTCGGGCCCGAAAACGGCAATTCTGCATTGTCCTCTTGGCGGGAGCGCGAGCGCATAAAACGCATGTTTGAAAGACACGCGTTGAGCAGAGAGAAAAAGGAAGAAGACGTGCTTCGAATAGGTCTGCGCTCTTTTCGTCTCTCTTATTTGTGGCTATATTTTAATAGTATCAACCCTCTACACGTTTTTCTTTGAGCCTATACAAGTGCGAAGCCTGCCTCCAACTGTATGCGGGCAGGTGTGCCGGTCGGCTGGGGATTATTCCTCGGCTTTCCTGAAACGACTCCGCTATGTCCACCAGAACTCCCTCACTAACGGCAAGTCAAAGAGCTGCAACCGACCGATACAGTGTGAGTTCCTCGATATGCGGTACATCTCTCGCAAAATCGGAGTACGAAGCTTCCGCTGCTGACTTGGCAGAAGACCTCGCAGCTGGTCAACATTCAAATACCAACGTATTGAATGCCGAAGAGTCACAACTCTGTGACATGGAGCTCAACGACGACGAAGAAGGCTGGCAGACCAAAGGAGCTAAAAAACGCAAGAAGACTGACTCAAACTCAAGCAAAAGCACGGATACAGTTACCCACTCGCCGAAAGTGACAGAAGGGCTGACTGTCATCTTTGTATCAACGCTTGAAAATCAGCTCATCGCAACACTCAGCAGCCTTAAACTGTCAATTGCTTTGGAACAAATGTGCCCGGAGTGCATTCTTGAAGTCCGTCCTAACAAAAGACTCAACCTTATTGCAGTAGACACACGCAATGGCCAGACGACTCGAACGCTCCTTGCCTGCTCCGAGCTTTGCGGAATGAAGGTCAGAGCATATGAGCCAGTTCCGCGACACTACGCCGTCGGAGTGATCACAGACGTTGATCCTGCGCTTTCTGAAGTAGAGATCGAACAGAACGTGAGATCTCCGGAAGGTCGAGTGGCAAGATTGCGACGACTTGGCAAGAGCACAGCAGTGAAGCTGTCCTTCTCTACAACAACACTGCCAAGTTATGTTTACCTAGGCCATGTCCGTCACCCAGCCTCTCTATTCAAGGAACGCCCCATACAGTGCCGAAAGTGTTGCGCGTATGGACATCGAGAAGCGACTTGCAAGCGACCTTCTATTTGTAGCCGCTGCGGAGACTTACATCAGAGCAACACCGAGTGTTTGGCACAAGAAAAGTGTGTCAACTGTGGTCAACCTCACGCTGCCACTTCTTCATCCTGCCCTAAATGGAAGAAAGAAAGCGAGACTCGCAATTACGCACGTCAAAATGCCGTTGATTTTCGTGCTGCAAGGACAGCTGTCCAACAGTCTAAGACAGCCAACGCAAATCAACATGGTCAGCCCCCTCCAAGCCCACCGAAAAGAAGGAATGATCCTATGAAGGAGCCTAATGTCAGTGCTGTGGATTACGCTGCAGCACTTCAGCGAAAAGGCAAAACGACAAAGGGAGAATCTCAGTTGAACAACCACCACACCTGCACTGTGGAATCAAAAGCCGACACTGTCAGTCCAGCATTGAATGTGACGCCTGCACTGAAGCCGCAGCCTCCTCCCAGCCCGAGTGCTGAACCCACAGCTAAATCTGCTTGGGAATGCTGGATTCCACTTCTTCAGAAGGCAACCCGCATGGCTTGCGCTTTTCTATCTACTGTGGAATCGCAGTGGGCACGACTTCTCCTCTCATTCCTTAACATGATTCTTCCACTTATGGAGTCATAGTAAAGGGAGGGAAAGCCAACAGGCCGTGTCAACGAATCCGGAACCCCAAATTCCCATCAATTCTCCAATGGAACGTGAACGGCCTTCGTACACGCATTCCTGAACTTCGGCAAATTCTGCAGCAGAGAACCATAGATGTAGTTGCACTTCAAGAAACCAACATCCTGCACGGTGAGGTACGACTCTCTCCATATGTTTTCTACAATTCCACCACAATTGACTCAAAGACTAGGTCTAGAGTTTCACTTTTGGTGAGATCAAGCCTCCATCAAAGCGTCCTGGACCTTTCAGATCTCTGCTCATTAACGGCAGAGTATGCGGGAGTGACAGTAAGGCTCGGCACGCAAGACACCACAATAGTTTCCATTTACGTAGCCCCCGGGGGCACATGGGACCCTGATGTGTTGCACCAAATTCAACAGAGAGCTAAAGGTGAACTTTTATTAGCTGGAGATTTCAACGCACACAACATCAACTGGGGTGATAGCCGAACCAACAGAAGGGGAAGATGCCTGGAAGATACCATTGCGGCCCTGAACCTCACAACTCTAAACAGCGGAGCAACCACATTTATCCGTAAAGGGGTCAGAAAAAGCGTCCTTGATCTCACATTTGCATCGCCTGCGATCAAAGTGTCGTGGGCAATACAACCAGACACATGGGGTAGCGACCATGTTCCTATCGTTATAGCCTCGCCGAACGCAAGTGCAGTCGCCACCAGAACATGCAAAGTAGTCAACTGGGACCTTTACCGTGAATACATGGCAGCATCGGTAACTGCGGCTGACGCTAACGCTGCAGACCTACCTGCCATCATTGAAAACTGCATTCGACGAGCGACCCGACTGGTGAAGGTTCCCATCACGCGACCCGTCCCGGACCTAGAGTTTCTGAACCTCCGAGCGGCGCGGAGACAAGCCCAACGACGGGCTATGCACACAGATACAGAATACGACTGGGCACGTTACAAAAAAATAGATGTGGCGTTCAGGAGGCACACAAAAAAATTGCAGCGCTATCAGTGGGCTCAAAAATGTATTTCCTTCGGGAATCCGAGGGGAACCGCGCAAGCTTGGCGGTTAGTTGGCGCGTTGGCAGCTGCGAAGGTCCCTCGTCACCCAATTGCAGCACTCGCCATTAGGAACGACAAAACCATGACTGAAACGGCAGAACTGCTAGCTGATGAATTTGCGTGCCCCCTTCCTACACCAGCCGTGGTTTTACCCCAAGAGCTGATAGGCACTTCCATTTCTGAAGCATTCACAGCAGATGACGACTTCACCATCTTTGAACTGCAGTATGCGCTCCGACATTGCAAACGCCGAAGTGCACCCGGGCCAGACGGAATCACGTATCAAGCATTGAAAAACATAGACCAAGCTCATCATCCACGACTTTTAGAGACACTCAACTCAATATGGAGAACAGGCATTCTGCCTATGACCTGGCTAGAATCTATCGTAATTCCAGTTTTGAAATGCGGTAAGCCAAGCCACTCCCCCTCATTCTATAGACCTGTGTCCCTGACAAGCTGCTTGGGAAAACTACTTGAGCGCCTGGTCTTGAGACGCCTGACATGGCACCTAGAGCAATCACATGCGATGCCACACCAGCTGTCAGGATTTCGTGCCAAGAGGTGTTAAGCAGACGCAATGGGCGACTTGGCATCTGCACTCGAAGAGGCAAAAGCACACCGCAACATGCTTCACTGTGTGTTTTTAGACATAAAACGAGCATTTGATACACTTCCGCATAATGTTATCCTCCAGCGCCTCAGACAGCTCGGAGTAAAAGGGAAAATGCTCGAATATATTAAGGCATTTCTCTCTGGTAGAACGATTCGGGTCAGGGTCCCGGGAGCACTTAGCAGTCCACGTACTGTGACTCAGGGCGTTCCTCAGGGAAGTGTCCTTAGTCCTTTACTTTTCAATGTGGCCATCGCAACGCTTCCAAGCTCACTTCGCCAGCAGGGACCGTTCCATGTGCAGATATCCATCTATGCAGATGATGTGGCTCTTTGGTGCACTGGCCCAACTCGAAGGGCAAGGAAGATTCGTTGTCAACTCCAAGAGGCACTCGATACAATCTGCAATGTCATCGAAAAACTCGGACTGACACTTTCCCATGAGAAAACAGCAGCCCTGCTTTACCGTCCGAGAGGACGCCCCCCCCGAACGAGCGCTGCAACTCAAGATGGCTGGGATGTCAGTCAAGAGGGTGAGAACACACAGATATCTTGGACTGTTGTTAGATGATCGGGTAACCTGGAGACCAGAAGTCCGCAAAGTTCTCTCCAAGTGCCGCAGCCTTCTCGGAGTTCTGCGCTGCCTCCGCGGCCATACCTGGGGAACACCACAGCACGCCCTCCTTCAGTTATATAAAGGTTTAATCCTTTCCCGCCTACATTATACTCTGCCACTACTCAACATCGGACCAGCACAACAACGTGACGTTGAAACATTTCACCGTGTAGCACTAAGGATGTGCGTTGGGCTGCCGCGATACGCGGGAAACGTTGCCACACTCATTGCTGCTGAAGAATGGCCTGTTTTCCTCCAGGCTGATGAGCGCGCCTGCCGTCACCTTGCACGAATTCATGGTGTGTCCTCTGGGAGTACACTACTCTCACACGTCCTTGATCGCCCGAACTCCCGCTTTGGCTACTTGGCAAGACAGTTCGAAGATCTTATAGGACCACCCGGACATATCCCTCCACCCCCGCAGCCTCATCTAGAAGTACCACTGATGATAAGTGAAACCCTCCCTTACATGCATAGCAAGGCGAGTGTTTCTGGGACAATTTCTCGCCTTTTGACTCAGGAACTACTCTACACAGAGTATATTGAATGGCTGCATGTATACACCGACGGCTCCACTAGTCCGGCGACAGGAACTACTACGACAGCAGTCTTCATCCCAACTCACAACGTCTGCATTGCAGACAGACTGAACTTCGCCACAACATCCACTACTGCGGAGCTGGTGGCCATTTGGCGGGCTTTGGAGCTGCTAGTGCGAAGTGGAACACCAGGGAGAGCAGTCATTCTCACAGATTCGAAATCTGCTCTTCAACTTCTCCGGAACCCCGAGACTGGCACTCCATTGACTGCAACAACTGTAGCATCTGCCAGGTCAGCTGAAAGAAAGGGTTGGCAACTCGCTTTTTAGTGGTGTCCTGCACATACTGGAATTGCGGGAAATGAGAAAGCGGATGCTCTCGCTACTGAAGCCCATGGACTTGAGACCCCAACCATTTCCCTTCGCCGGTACAACGAAGCATGGCGATTTATACGAAATTTCTACCAAAAGCGCCACCCACACCGAGAGACGGCTGAAGGACGGCCCCCTCCAGCAATCCCCCGCAAGCTGTCAAGAGAACAAGCATCAATGTTACATCGGCTAAGGGCAAACTGCGCAAACACAAGATCAACTTTGCACAAACTTCAACGAGTCAATAGTCCTGATTGTCTACACTGTGGAGCCCTAGAGGACATTGAACACGTGCTACTAGTGTGCACAGAGTACGAAGAAGAGCGTAAAACCTTGTTTCAACGCTACACTTTCAATGGACTTCCTTCCTCCACCACTCGGGAACTCCTCATCCCAGAAGCCCCACGTCGGCTAGTCCAGAGGGCTTACAAAGACCTCTTGGATTTCTTGAGTGAGACTGGTTTGGCAGACCGTCTATGACCTAATACCACACACTGCAAACAGCAAGGTTGTTAAATTGAAACCCACACTTGTGCCAAAGCCCCATCACATTATTGGACTGGTTTCCAAATTTCCACACTATCTCTTTTAGCCACCTACGGCTCCTCCCCCTTCCCCAAGCCGGGTAGCGACTCGCCCCGTACAGGAGGCCAACATCTCTCCCGGCTTTCCCTTTCCTTCTCTGGACCTCACAAAAAGAAGAAGAAGAAGAAAGCGTTGAGCAGAAACAATTGTAGCGAAAAGAAGAAAACTGAAACAACGCTTCGGGGAAGACCGGCGGACGAGCTTCGCTAGAATCACCTGCGCGCCCTCAGTGTACTCAACATTTGATCAACCGCCGCTGAAGTGGCTGAAGTCATTCGGATATGTAAAAAGAAAAAATAAAATGCATCAGCGTGTCTAGAAAGTTGTGATTGCAGAAATTGGTTTCGATAATTAATGCAATTAAGTAAACAGGCTTCTGTATACTTGAAGTGTAGGCAAGCGAGAAAACGAAACTGATCAAAACGTGACGTATAGCGACAATTCAATTTGATTTGTAACCTGCAGTTCACTTTTGCAATGAATTACATTAGAGATACGAGGGCTTTCCTAAGGGCAGTAGAGGAAAATAATATATACGGATAAATCTTGCACAGTCTTTTCGTATTTATGCAAAATATGACAGTGGTCACCATCCTAATCGGTCACAGAAAATACAGCAGTATATAAGCTGGAGGTGTCGGCTAGGATCGTGTATATAGGAATGTAGAGTGTCAATATCTCATGTTGTACCTTGTGCTGTCCGTGAACGCGTTCATGTATAATATTGTATAGTGTCTGTACGTCGCGTTTGTGTGAAGTGTGGTGTGGAAAATATAGTACGTGCATGTCTGGCGAGGCGCTCAGAGCAAAGGTGGTTAGTTTACTTTTTCTTAGTTTGAGCGCTGTCCGTTAGGTAGCGCGTGTCGCCGCCCAATTCAAGGAGTCGCGCGCTTAGGTGTCTACTTATTTGAGTGAAAAACATGGAGGCGCTCCCTGTGTCCACGGAGCAGCCACAAAGGGTTCGGTTCTCGGCCTCTCGTGCTCTCGTCTCAGTGGGATCAGTCCCATGGCAAGTTGAATAGGTGTTCCGTGCGGTGAATAGTGCGTGCACAGACGCGATGGGGATTACCAGAGACTTGAAAGTGGATAACGAACGCTAACAGGTGAGCAGGAGCGTTGAACGATCGGAACCGACGCCGCCTTGAATCGGTGATGCCTCGCCTCGCCGCTGTCAACCGAAAACGCCGGATCTCCTGCGGCAAGCACAGCAAGCAGATGCTCTGTTCAATAAAGACATCATTTTATTTGTCGCTATACGATTCCTTCTTTGAATGTTTTCTGGCCGCGAAGTAAATAAAAGCAGTCACGGACAAACCCCTCGAATGCCCCCCCCCCCCCCCCCCCCCCCCTTCACATCGCCGCCCCTACTCGTAATAGGTGCGGTGCCGGTGCTTCGAGACGCGTTTTGGGGTGCTTTAGTGCGCACGGAAGACAGCGAACGGGCGTGCGCACTTGAGAATCGTATTTTAGCAAAAAGCAGTCCAGCTCGCTAGGCCTTACTCGTATTGCTCCACTGTCGCTTGCCAGCCGCCATGTTACTTTTGGGGGTGCTCACTGTGGCTACCTGTTGATTACACGCCGCGTGACTACCCATGGGGTCGTTAGTATTACTAAGGGGGGGGGGGGGGGGGGGCGGGGGGTAGCGATATCTGTGACGGCTTCTGACTACCCCAAATGTAGTACCCTGCGACTACCCTTTTGTTGAGAGTGTTCCTGGAGAAACTAAACGTTTAATGATGTGAACTATTTCCCAAAAGAAAACAGAAGAATCTTAGCGTCGCATGCCCCGATGTCAGCGGAACTGCAGGATTGAGCGGTGGGGCGAGACAGACTCTGATTCGCCGCCCGGAGTCCCTTAAGTACTCCTGTGGGCTTCTGGAACATTCGGCGTAGAACGTTCGGCGCGTAGAATATTTGTAACTCGATCAGATGGCAAGGTTCTCGAACTTACGAGAACGCTAAACTGAAAGAATGAATAAAATAAGCGTCCACTCCCAGGAACCGAATCTGTGGCATCCGCGCGAAAGCCAAGCACAGCATACCCATTCGGCGACGCACGCGCTCGCTTGGGGACGCGCGTGGCAAAATGTCGTATATTTCCTCAACCCGGGGTGCAACCTTTTCGCCTGAGCGGGATAAATTGCCGCGAAGCTTAGAGGGAGCAGGCCAGATGAAAAAAACCGGAGGGGGGGGGGGGGGGGGTCAGTTTTCGTAGATGAACGATATGACGGACAGTGAACTGCTCTCTGCTGCATGTTGTATATTACGAGGCCGTTAAGACCCAGGTTCCACCTCCATAATTTATAAGGGCACATGGTTCTTATTCCTACATCCAAAGACCAAGACAAACTATCAAAATCGTCAGTCCAATAGCTCCTTGTAATAATGGTCTGCAAGATTTATGCTAAAATTTTGACCAGTCGCTTGGCCAGAATCCTCTTAGTAACATTAGCCTCCGTGTGTGACAGAAACTGTTGAAATTGACAGGGGTCCAAAAACCGTGATTTCGAACAGCTCATGCTTGATACGATATCCTTAATTATTGCCCCTCAATGCATTAATTTGGTGCACAGCAACTGCGGATAGGTGAAACACACAATGAACGTGTATATAAAACTAACCCCTGGTGTGCCGTTTAAGAATTAATACGTCATTATACAAAAGTTTGCGACTAGCTATATTTCTAGCGCCATTAGTTCTCCAGAGTATGTTTAAGTGTGCGTGCGTGCGCGCGCGGGCGTGTGTGTGTGTGTGTGTGTGCGCGTTTGCATATCCTCTTCTATACTCACAAAGCCTGGCAGCCCGACGACGGAGCCATAGAGTGCCCGGTCGCAGATTTGAAGCGCGAAAATCTGGTAGCATAGAGCATCAAAGAGCCATTTCTTAAGGAACCTGAACGTCAGCGCACAGCTTTTGCAGCGGCAAGGACCCAAAGACACTTTCGGGTCCTCGCGTCTTACCGCAGCGTCTCCCGGCAGCGGCGAGACGGTACAGAGCGCGATACTGTTAGCGCGAACAAGCGATCGCCGTTTTTTCCAGTGTTTCTTTTTGAAACCAAGGGATGTCATCCAAGTTATTGTTACTATACGGAAAGAGCTCATTTAGTTCTATAATGTAAGCGATAAAATTTCGTGCTTGCTATTACTATTCAGAAGTAAAATGCGAAAATGTGCCGATGTGTTCGCGCTAACAGTGTCGCGATGTGTACGTTTCGGCATCTCGCCGCAGCGGGGTGCCAGTCACGTGGCTCTCCTCTCATCCGTTGTCTGCCGCTCCACTTTTGCCGTTTCGGCGGCCGCTTCTCGTGTGGATCTGCCAGGCGTTGTCAGTGTATAGGAGATATGGTGTGTGTGTGTGCGCGTGGGGAAGGGGGGAGGGGGGCTCTCGTAGCGTGCCATGGGCCGTATCATAATACCACGCACGTCCCCGAGAAAGAGCGCCCATGGCCGCATGGTTATCGTTCGTGGCTCGCACACAAAGGGCAGAGGTTCAATGCCATGGAGCCGACGTACGTTTTTGTTATTTCTGTGAATGTCGCAGTCTGGTGAATTCTAGAACGCTGTTGCTTGTTCGAGGACCGAATGTTCTACGCGCAGAAGATTCTACGCCGATTGTTCCAGAAGCACACGCGTCTGCATAGGGGCTGCGCGTGGCTAGCCGGAGGCAGCCTCGCCCAGCGCTCGATCCTGCTGTTACGACACCATGGACGCCTGCGAAGCTAGTCTTCTTTTTTCTGGTTTTGGGTACAGTTTCGCCCCATTAAACGTTTAGTTTCCTGCAGTTATTTGTCGCTCCGTCAATTGTCACTCATGACAATATAGCCTCGCAGGCCGCCAGTTCCCGGGGACTGTCCTCAACTTTACTGAGAAACCTTGATGTCCAATATCACCACATGCCGCTGAATGCCACCTATACCAAAGTAGAAAGGTATTGGTGCGACCAGATGGCGAACCCAAACAATTCCAAATACGGTGCAGCAAAATACCTCACTCAAGCCTAAAATATTTTCAGGTTGTTCTAAATTTGGTGACGAGAGATTTTTACTGCAGTCTACACCTCCAACAAACTAAAGGGGCACAAAACCACTTCCAACTATTCTCTATTTATGGTCAGAACCGTATCTATGAACTCTAAGTATACTAGGAAACCAAATATTTCATTCATACGGGGTTGCTTTTTTTAAATATTAAAGTGGGTATCAAAATGTGAATAACCTCATAACTGTCGCAGACACAAGAAGGCGCCGTCTCAGGAGGAAGGGCACCGCTCTGTCTTTCCTTGTCCAGTGCCGCCATTTGGTGTCGATATTTTTGGTACTGATATTAATAAAAAAACTCGACCACGTAAGAATGCAACCTTGTTTTTTAGAATGCTGAAGGGGTATTCACACGGGGGTAATTTTCAGGGAGTGATGTGTATAAAGGGAGGGGGGCGGAGAGGGGGATTGCTTCTCCCTCTCCCCCCACCATGTGAATAGCCATTTAGCGACAATATATTGAGTTATTACCAAAAATAACAAATCCCAGAATGTGATTTAGGGCCGGTTGCACCAACGCCGCTTATCTTAACCCAAAGCGGCACTTTCCTAAGCCGGCTTAGCGCCCTAAACCGAGCTCAGGTAAGCACGGGTTTAAATTCCGGTTGCACCAACGTTAAGCCGGCTTTACAGACGCGCCCCTAGCTAAACGCTGGATTTGCGTAGGGAATCTAGGGACAAACAGAGCGAACTAGGGAACGCTCAGAGGGACGAATACGATTGGCAAAAAAGAATCACGTGATGTAAAAAAAAAAAAAAAAAAAAATTGCCGTAGTAGTAGTCGTTGTCGTCGGCGGCGTCTGCTTTTCGCTGTATTTCTTCGGTGAGTAACAAATTAAAGGTCTCCAAATTCAATACTTTTTTCGTTTAACTTTCAATAACAGAAGTCAAAGCTTCAAATAAACACGAATGCTCTTTACATCTGTGATTGTGTGTTTAATATCGGTTGATAACAGGATATTTTGACAGTGGTAGTAGTTTTCGTGCTCACATTTTAAGGTGAAGGAGCCATAGAGGACTCTACTCGCTACATCGCTGAAGACAAAACATCATCGATATAAGTAGACAGGTAAGATGACTACTAAAATCAAGTCAAGCCTGAGACCGATGAAGTTCAAAACAGTGACGAACTCGCCACGGCAGCTGCGAAAATGCCCGGAAATCGTCGAATAGAAGTCGTCGAGAGGTCAGGTCACGAGACCTTGCATCGACGGTACTCGTTGCTATCAGCAAGGTGACAGAACTGCACTGTACCGTCGTTGAACATCCGCTGCAGCATCAAACGGACTTCAGTTTCACACCTGTCGAGTTCAGAAAAAAAAAAAAAAAAAACTCCCACTAGTACATCACATTGTGCCGATAAGAACAGTCGTCTCTTCGCATCGCCTTGCCCAGCCTGCCCCGATACAGCAATGAACGAATCTAGCATAGTAGTCGTTACGATATGTCGTCGCCACGAATGAAAGATATGAAGCAAAATATTCCCAAAAAATCGCGATCACCAAAAAAGTTACGGTTATGGAACGATACAGTTTTCTGAAGCCAAGATTCTACTCGCGAGATTAGGAAAACTCACTGAAGATTGTCTCAAAACTCAGAAAACGAAAGAAATTGAATTTTCGTTGTTTTATCACTTAAACGTGCCGCAATCTAATGCGAACGGCAGAGGTGTCGACAATCAGCTGATCGCCGAGATCATGTTCTGCCACTATTCAACGCGCTGATCGAATTGAAGGATACGCGCTGCAAGTGTAAATAAACAAGGTGGTAAATAACAATACGTTACGGTTATGCGAAAATTAGTAAATACATACGAATAAGCTCGTTGACAGAAGAACCAAGGGGAAGACAGACGTGAGCCCCACAGCTCCGTACGTATCTCGGTTAGGGCTAACACGTCCTGAGAGTGGATAGCCAACTTGAAAACAGGGGTCGATGAACACTTCACGCGACAATATTTTGCATCCTTGTCACAATCGAAGGTCATTTTGTCGAGACTTTCACGCTGATGTAGCCTAAAACACTTTGCACAACCAATTTCGCCCACCGCGTCGACCGCGACAAACCAGCCGCCATGTTTTTAATCCAGGATTAAGAAACAACCAAAAGCAAAGCGCCCAATGTTGAGTGCTTACGTTAAGCGTAGTTTAGTGCTAGGTTTAGCGATAAGCGAGTTTGGTGCAACCGAACGAAACCGAAACTAAGCTTAGGTTCCCGTCTAAGCTCCGCTTTGCGCTAAGCGGCGTTGGTGCAACCGGCCCTTAGTGTCCCTTTAATAGCGAACCCAATAGCTCTAAGATAACTCTGGGTTCACGTGGACAACGGGGAAGTTTTTTGGATGCACTCACGGCGTTTCTCGGAGGAACTAGCCCGGTTGGGCGGTTGTAGATTTACGTTGTAATATGGTGGTCGAATGAACGTAAATGTACCTACAACTGCTCTGCTTCTATACTCCGTTTCACTTTAATTCTGCCCGCCGATGACGTTACAGTTTGATGGAGCCAGTCAAGTAAGACCGAAAGTGCATGCCCACGGCCCTCGTTGTCTTTGTAGATTTACTTTAACCGGTTAAACCAATCACGTACAGAAAACACACAAAAAAGCTTAGGATGGCGGTTCAGTCATTGTGCCTTATTGGTTTAGTTGGTGGTAGCAAACGCACAAAGGCCACGAGCGCCAAGACGATGAACAAGTTCAACGTTGCTTGATTGGCTCTCTCGGGCAGTATCGTCCGTTGCGGACGGACTTGGAGGGAAACGCAGTATAGTGGACGAGTGTGCTCAATTCCGTAGCGTCGTGTGCTAAATATGTGCGGGTGTTTGTGCATCCGCCCAGCGCGTTTTCGTCTGCAACTCTGTATTACCTCTTCCGCTGAACCATTGTGCCACTTTTGCACAAGGTGCATATATGGACATGTGAGCTGTGTGCATTCTATGGCAACGTTTTTCCACTCTTCCGCCTCCCACGCAGAGTAGCCAGTTCAAATATGTTTTTGACTCAGCTCTTTTACTTCATATAATACAAGAATATATCATTATGTCGTGCATGTATTTTATCCGAAGACCTTCTAATAAATGAAGTCTTGAAGGGTCCCTTGTTGTTCAACGTTCGCCCTAGCCGCTACAAAAAAACAAAAACACAAAAGCAAACAAACAAGTGCAGACAACTCCACAAATGGTATTGGAATCAATCGCGGCAGCGGTTGCATCGTTGAAAGATGTGCTTTAGGAGATCTGCTGTTAGTAAATGTACGTTGGGACGTTTGCTATGGGCGCTTTTCTTTTAATAGAATAGTTCTAGGAGGTTTGCTTTAATGTCCCTTTCTCACTAGTACGACAAACAGAAACAACCGTCACTGACAAGCCTTGTGGACGTGCAGGACGCATGTAAAGGTATCCTTGGCAGTCTTAAATCACTCGTGTTTATTTCACGAGCACCAAAAGACTGCGAGCCTTTCAAAGGCGCGAGGGTTGCCGATGTCGGTGGTTTCAGTTCTTCGTTCTAGAGAGACGCGGGCATAAGCGGCATTCACACGAGGAGAATCACGGGCAGGGATCCTCAATGCCCGTCTGCTCCGGGTGATGTTATGGTTTTTGTATAGTACCTGATGCCGACGGAACGTGCTCGCGGTGAAAATGCAAAGAAATCTCCGAAAAGAAATTGTCCCCGTATAACCGTCAGCGCCACGGGCGCGTGCAGGGAGACGCTCTTTCACGCGCACCACAAGAAAAACGAAAAATAAGCGTTTTTAACAAAGTGGCCAGTTGTCATCACCCTAAGCAAAGCGCGCATGAAGGCACCTTAATCATGGGGACTTCTTCTCGGCGCACGCATCACGCGACAAAAAACCGCCAGGCTTTTCAGAAGTGACAGTGTGACGTCGCTTTGCGGCAGAGGGAAGGAAGGGTGCTCGTGCAGTGCAAACAATCTTGGTTTGTGAGTGGATTAGTAAGTTTGTAAGGATAACTTGCCATTAAATGATCTGGAGGCACTTACAGGGAGCATTAACTAGACGCCATACTGGTGGTTAATGTTTAGAGCGCATGCTCAGAATGAGCTCACATCAATAGGCTGCTAAGACCGGCACTCTTGATGGTGCGGAATGCACGTTGCAAAAGAACTGTAAAAGCTCGCCGTCAGCACGCGCTCAGCATTTGCGCACACAGCTATGGCCGCTGGTGAATACTCCCTATAAAAACCGCTAAATGGTCTGTGGTGGTTTAAATACTGAAAACTGCTAAAGCGGTCCTCTAGCGCTGATATCTCTTCCCCGGCACCTTGTTGGCGTGAACTACGATGGTGCCAGGGCGAGGGATGCAAAGGGTATAGGTGTGGCAATCTATTGCTTTTCCTAGCGGCGGAGAGCAGTCTCACGCTTCGTGTCTTTGTGCAACTGTCACCACAATATCATATCAAAGATGGCGGCGGTGATATCGACAGCACTCCGCCATACATCCGAGTCGTACTCTCGCTTTTGTACCCTGTCCTGTAAAGAGCACGTTCTCAGGCTCGGCGAAGGGGGCCACTGCCAATACCACCTAGAATAGAAAGCATTTTCCACTCCAGCCTTCATCACTATAGCGCATCCAAGCAGCGCCTCTTATAGCTTGCGTCAGCATCGCTGCCAGCGCTTCGAGCAGTGCATCACAACGTGCGTAACGCTCTCATGTGACGACGGAGTCAGTGACAGAATCGGCCCGGAACCAGTGGACGATTGACTCTCTTCCACTTTTCTACCTTTCCATCACTAACAACAACAACAAAAACATCAACGTGGCGAAGCCAAGAGGGACGCGTTTGCTGGTCTGTGACCCCTCTCGCCGAGCTTCAGTGTGTGTGCCGCTTGGGGCGAGTCGGGAATCCATCAATGATGACATCGTGCCCAGGGCGTTGTCTTCAAGGTGGTAGTGTGTCTGCGTTTCTGCGACACCGCTAAACTTTACATAACGGGCAACAATATTTGAAGCAAGAAGACAGCCGGAGTGGCCTATTACTCTGGAAAATAGCCTAAATAATGGACCTACAAAAAATAAAAGAAGTTAATTGCACCTCCACTTTGTGAAGAAGCTTGTATTGGGATGACTATATTGACAGCTCACGGTACTCGGGTTCCTGACAAGCGCATCGCATACGTCGGTCGTTTTCGCTCGACAACATCGATCACACGCACGCTTTACCGCCGCCGACGCTCTAGACGGGCACGCTGTTGTTCTTCGTCGATCAGAGAGCAGCTACTCGATGGTCCCCAGACTTGGGAAGTAATCCGTCACAAGTAACGGATTACTTGTAATCCCTTATTTTTCAAGAAATTTTGTAATTGCCTCGTTACTTTTTAAGAAGTTTTTGTAATGTAATTTTGATGCAAAATATTGGTAACGGATTACTTTAATTACTTGTTACTTTTTAAAAATATGAGCATAATTCAGTAACTGGAGCATTACGAGCCGAACATTCAGCAGCATAAAGAGAGCAAGTTCAACAAAATAGAAAACGTCAGGAAGGGGAGAATAGCTCAAAAGAACACACAATATTTTTTTATGACCGGTCTCTAGAACCCATACAAAACGGGCAAGGCATGTGCAAATGCATGAAAGACAAAGATCAAATAAGACAACTCCGAGTAGGCTGTCCGTCGCTTTCCATCGTGTTTTTCTTCTTCTCCCGGGTAGGTAAATGCTATTCGTATTTATTTGTTTTCGTATTTTACATAGTCTCACCCTTTCTAACTTCTTCGACATCTCCCGCCACCTGCACAGACATCAAAAGCAGGTCCGTACCCCTCGATTCGCGGGTTCACAACTCACATAACAGGCGATGTATCCTCGCGCGAGGAGGTTGCATTCTCTTTGTCTTCGATGTGCGCTACTATATTCTGGCACACTCTTGAGACACGGACGAAAAGCGTCCGGCGCAAGGCTAAGAGCATCGTCTCCGAGGTTATACGGACGATACTTGTTTTGTTTACTTGCCAGGCATGTTGGCCGAGTCCACTCCTCACTTTACAGCGTGTGTGTGCGTGTGGGGGGGGGGGAGGGCTAGGAAATCTAAGGAGTGTTGACAGAGAGAGAGAGAGATAGAGAACGCGTAAAAGTGGTGTGATCCTCTATTGTTTTGTGAGACCGATGGCCGCCACTTCTCTCGCTCTTTATGCCCTCAACTCCCGTGGCCTTCTCGAATATTGGTGGAGAAGTGAGAACCGATGAAATATAGATAACCTGAAACCGCCACTTTTTCTCTGACTGGTCAAGTTTTCGGTCATGGAGTGTCCGTCGTCTCCATGGCCATCTCTTAATAAAATGTTGAAAATTCAAAACATTGAGGAGAACGGAAACCTAGAGTTTCAGTGCATACTTTGCTTGCCAAAGAACACATATTGTCATTAGCAAGAACGACAAACTCTAATCTACGAAAACACTACAAGGTAAGCTGGGACACCTGCATTCTGTATTGGCTATATATTGTATCGTTCGAACCAAGTTTCTCTTTTCTTGTAAATAACAGGCGAAACACCAGAGTCAAAAGGAAGCTTTCGTAGATCGCTTCTTTAGTACCGAATCTCGTAGCGGAGGTAGACGCTGCTACTGAGCATGCGCATCGCTAGGTTTGTCTGCACTATCTCAGGAATCATTTCCGGAGGCCGTAAGCTAGCGAGATGGCGGGTCTGGTTGCAGCTTTCGGTGTCTTGTTAGCTTACAGGTGAACGGAGTGCACCTACAATCTTTCTCTTAAGGCGAATTCAACTGGGAGTTTTGGAGCGCGCCGGGATCAGTTGACCAGATCCGGAATGCAGCACACGATCCAAACGGGGTCGCTTCACCTACGGATTCCCAGTGGAACATGACGACTGCTCCGGGATCGGCGGACGCCTTCCCGTCATTCAACTGCCCGGGAATCCTCTTTCCGCGGCCGCCGCGGTTGTTTCGCATTTTCGCAATCGCGGCGCTAGTACGTGTTCGACGCACGAGCGGCAGGAATGGCCCAGGAGCGTCTAGCAAAGATTGCCGAAATGCCCGTAGCGTGGCCAAAACCTTCTCTTCTCCTTCCTGGAAAACGAACCGGCTGTCGAGCCAAGGGGCAAGCAAGCGGCAATTACGAATTCTTCTGAGGCGAAATGGTCGAGATCAGGCGAGATGCCGCGCGAGAAAGGAAGTCACGTGTGTGAGTGCGGAGGGCTGGCCCGGCTGGCTTCCGGTTGAATTTTCCGAAATCGTCGGAGCGACTTTTCTCGCATCCCGATCGAGATGTGGAGCGGGAGCTAACCCGAAACAACCAGTGGAACACGCCCATGTCGATCCCGATCGCCCGTGAAATAGGCTCGCTCCAGAAAAGTCGATCCCGGCGCACTCCAAAACGACCGGTGGCATTCGCCATTAAATACAATATATTACTATTAAAAGGACTACCAGACTATGGGCGTATGATAAATAAAAAGTACTGTTGCAGAAGATTTAGGAAAAATATCATAATTGTTTCTATTTTTGTCTGGAAAAGTGTACGGAAGAAGTAACGTGAAAGTAATTTGTAACGTAACGAGTAAAGTAATCCCTTACTTTTCAACGAAAGTAATTTGTAATGTTGTTCAATTACATTTGAGGCTCGGTAATTTGTAATTTGATTTCATACCATTTTTCAATTAACGAGCACGAGTCTGATAATCCCAACCCCGTCGGCCGCTGCGCGTTCGACGGCAGCGGCTTCTCCTCGCTTTCGCACCCATTCGCGCTTTTGCTCTCGTTGTCGCTCCTTGAAGCCACCTTCCACTTTCTCAGAGCGAACTACGCGCGTCCTGCCCATAGCATGACCAATGTGCTACCGCTGATAACGTCGCTAGGACGATGACGAAGTCAGAAAAAACGAGGCAGTACGACTGGTTGGTCGACTATGACGTCGCAAATTCTCAATCTACACGCTCTGTCCGCGCACGCAAAAGTTTTAAGAACCTAGCCACAGACAGCTTCGCTGTAAAAAGAAAGCTTGTTGAAATGTGGAGAGATGGCGCTCACAGCCCTATCTTAAATTAAAGCTTTTTTTTTTTTTTTCATTTCCTGCAGTGCTTCAAGAGGCCGGCAAAATGGCGAAATGCTTCCGGTTTTTGGACATGAATCTCTTTAGGGAAAGGTACATAGAGGTTAGTATATAGAGTTTATTTGTCCAATTATTCGGGGTGTTTCACAAAATGCCGCCGACATCGCACCTTCTAAAAGTAAGCATAGAACAAACAAACAAAAAAAAAAGGTTGACGCCATATGAGCTTCGGACAAATGGCCTATTTAGGAAAATTAACAACGTTCAGGATAAGTAGATTCTTTGGGGCGCTAGAGTAATTAACTGTAATTAATAATAGGTGTGATTCAATGAGAAACGTTCTGGACATGATCTAAAACCAGTAAAAAAGCTCGCTTCGCAAAAATGTAAAGGCAACGCTAAACTTTACGGCGTTCAAAAACAAACAAACAAACAAAAAGCACTTGTTTTGGACGGTGTTTCAAGATTTCAGCTTTCTATCAATACGCATTACCGCGTCAGCGCTCCTGCTACCCCGTGGCCAAAGCGCGCCACTACGGCCTCGAGTTCACGTAGGAGAGAAGAAAGTGTGAAGCGAGGCGGTGAAATGAAACCTGTGAGTTGTTGAAATGACAATACAAAAAAACGCTTTGATACTTACGTTCACTTTCGACATGCGAAAAATACGTGGTTACGCACATTGGTTGCGCGCTTTGCCCACGGGAAGCAGAACCGCTGGGGTGATGATCAGGGGCGGATCCAGAACTCTTTTTTTCTTTTTTTTCTTTTTTTTTTTATGTGTGTGTGGGGGGGGGGGGGGGGGGGGGGGAAGCGGAAAATTTGTAAGGATACTATTCTCTCTTTTTTTTTTAGGCACCCGCGGGTCTACCGATGGCAAATTGCCCTCCGAGAAGGGGGGAGGGGGCGAGTCGACTTCGTTTAGGGGGGGGGGGGGGGGGGTGGCCGCCCCCGTCGCCCCCTCCCCCCCGTTGGATCCGCCACTGGCGATGATGCAGTATATGATAATAGAACGATACCTAGAAACGCGTCCAAACTGCGTATTTGTTCGGTAAGCCAGTAAAACATTGTGCGTGCGTTATATTTTTGAAATCTGCGCTGATTTAGTGGTTGTCGAGGATGCCCAGATTGTTTCTACTTGAAAACAATATACTATAAGATTTACTAACTAAGAAGTGAATTAGTTCCTCAATAGAAATTGAGAAGTGAATTCACTTTTCCATTAAATTTCTTTTCATTAGCTTGAATTCTTTTGTCGGGGAGGTCACGCTCCACTCATGTTCTCTAATTATGTCTTGGATGTCGGGCCCTCTGACATCCTGGCGCTTTAGGCTCGTCAGATGTCTTGTTGAAGCCGAAAGTTTGAAGGGCGCGCCGATTGGACTTGGGCGAGAGAAGCGCGGCGTCATCGTCACGCGAGTATAATCGTCGCGTTCCGTAAGCTTCGGCACCAACCTTCCGTTCGACGAGTCTAGGGCCTCTGATTTCGTCACTCAATAGACCTTTTCCGCTTACTCTCGCTCCCGACCGTCAAGTAGGCATATCCGGTATGGGCGACGAAAAAATATCAAAACGTTTCAACCTGCAAATAGTAAACAAATATAGGGGAGGCAAAACGAGAATGTTTGACGGTTACGTTTATGTCCTAAATGCCTTCTATCGGCGTGGCGACGGCAAAACAATGTTTTCGCCCATACTGGAAGTGATGACAATTCAAGATGGCGGCGCCCTTGCGAAAAAGGTCTATAGAACGAAGCAAACAACTGAAAACTAACAGATGATATGACCTCATTTGACGATAGCCCACACATCTCAAGATAGAATGTGCCAGTAGTAAAACTGAAAGGGTGAAACATTCCGGAAAAGAAACAAACTGACGAGCACAAATTTTAGGGCAGCCAGTGTCTGTCTCTTGACGTTTTAATCGTTTGATTTTTTCTTTCGGTTTTACTACTACCGTGTTTAAAACGCGCGCAACTTCGTATTCCTCTATAATGTGTCGGGTATGCCAGTATCTAAAAGTAACTAGTGCATTTCAGGCAATCACTTCGCTGATTACATCATCACATAAAGCGCCGTGAGATTTATATCTTCCGGCAACTTGAATCCGAATGGCAAAATTCTTTATTTAGTGTGACCGTATAATAAATCAATTTTAGGTGATAAACACGCGGTGAATTTATAATATTTTTTTTTTAACTTACGCGTTTTTCGGTTATTCTTTTTCTCTAAAATAATTTAACAAGCTGTATATTTAAGAATAGTTCTATATGTAAAACGGTAATATTTTATATCAGCCTATTTGCTTAGCCACTTTCTCAAATAAAATAAGGCGTTAACGAATAGTGAAACTTAAAAAATAAAAAAAAAAACGAAAAACATTTTGGTCTGTTGGAACATGAGATATACAGTAAAAGCTCCTCTTCTCGCACGAGTTGTTTTGCTTTCGATTGCACTTCATGCTATCATGCCAAGTCACGCTAGAGAGCAACGAGAGCCTGCTGTATACGCAAAGATCCTCCCGCAGATCTTATATTCCAACATTCTATGCGGAGACCGAAGACGGTCTTTGAATTAGCGGCATGCCCTCTGTTTTTTTATGACACATTATCAATTATTTTGTTTTGTTCTAAAGGCCGTTGACAAGTGCATAGGGGACATGGCTTATGTCGTGAGTATCAATCCTTATTCTAATTACTCGATATATATCAAAAATTAACATAACAATATATGGGAAATTGATAAGTGTTTGTGGTGCATTTCTGAAACATCCTAGCATCACAATCGTTCAGCGATACTCGGAGTTTCCAGACACCAGAGGACTACGTTCACGGCGCTCTTCATCATATCGTTTAACGCGCGCCATCTGTACACTTGATGGTTGTTCCTAGAATGAAAGGAAACTGCCGCTAATCGGGCTCACAAACCTGGCGATATTCCCGAGTCTTCAATACCCTGGAGCTCCTTTCTCTCAGTGCGCGAATGCGGTCGAGCTCCTCCACGCCTAGATCACTACTCCTCGCCTAACCTTCTGGTCAAATGACATACCCGTTAAACAATCGGTGTCGAGCTTCGCAGTCATGCTTTCATCTGGGCTTCACAAAATTCCGAACATCTAACGAAAGAACGTTTCACGTTAATAATGAAAGGGAATACCATAAAGAAGTGTGCTATTCCCTTATGCCTATATTTACCTGAGGGTGAAACAGTGCCTTAAAAGTTTGCGTGTTTGTGTGTGTGTGTGTTTTCAGGGGAGGAGGGGCAGCACTATGAAAAATACTCCTGAGCTCGCTCTTGTAGCTTCTGCTTCGGGTGCAACACCACCGTTTATGTCGCCTTGTCTCTGATTTAGCAGTGCGTCCTGCAGAATATTGTGGGTAATGTCAAATGAAGGCAGCGTTATCTAACCCTAATTTAATGAAGTAAAATAGCCTTCACTTGTTTGTTTCTTACGTAACTTTTGACAAACCTTACTTTAAGAACTTTGCAATTTTTTTCCCAGTATATAATGGTCCAACTTCCTATTATTCTCATGTGCATGGCGTGTTGGACATAATACTAAGAGAAATTAATGAGTTTTTCATAGAATATTTCTGGTAACAGTTTGATCTGGGAAAATCTTGTCACTGGGGTATTTGCGACACTGATAATTGGCTTTTATCAGCGCTGTTTACTGTTTGCTATTCTAGCATAATCACTGTCGTACCTAATTTACTGCCGCGCACTGTTGCTATTTTCCGAGTGTGAAAAATGGTAATACCTGTGCTACAATAGTTTAAGAAGAGACGCTGTCGTAGCCATAAAAAACAGCAACAACGGAATTTTGAAGTATTTTTATTCTTTCATGCATTTTTGCGCAACGCTCTTTTAACCTTATATTCTTCTGGATCTCAAGCTTCCATGCATGGGGAGACACCTCGTAAGTTACTCATTTTTCTTGTTCTGAACTAAAATGCAACACACAATGAAATAACGTATTGTGTTAGTGTCTAATTCAATCGACTTACTCACGCACATAGATAAACGAAATAAGTGAAAGAAACGGGACTTCCAAGTCATACTGCGCGTCCCCATGTCTTTTCCACAGACTGTTTCAGTAAAGCGCTTTTGGCAGCCGCCACATTCAGGATTTGTGCGTACGGTGCGTGCTTCTTTCGGGTTTCGAAGCCACAAACACGCACGTGTTGGGCACTGGACACCGCACGTTGGGCTGTGAATTTACGCACATGGGAAAGGTGTCTAAGTTCTATACGAAACCCGAGTAAGCCTTGATAAAAAAGTTCAAATTTGACATATAAGTTGAAACATCGGAAATCCTTCTCAAAATGCAATCTATGGTAGCTTCGCCGTGGAGAGACGATTAGGTCAACGTTGTACTGTGGCTTACCTGAAGATGCATCGCGCAGTAGGGGTTAAAGGACCGCCCATCGGTACAATGCATCTCTCTATTCAAACCGGGAGGTGTCGAGATTGAGTCCAGAATTACTTTCCTTGAGTCTGGGAAAGAATCTAGAAAGAAAAATTAGATTATTTTAATAATTTTTTTAGCCTCAACTGGTCTTTTAGTCTTTTTAGGTTACCTTGACACAAAACATTCTTACAAGTATAGGATGAACGTTAAATGTATTGCCAATGCTATTCGCCGTATATGCACTGTCTAATACGACTTGTAACTGGTGTGTCCTCATTCACGGTAGCTGTATTATATTAAACTGTTACTGACGAAGGCACGAGGTTCATTACAATAAAACACAACATAAATTGAGTTATGCATAATGTAGCTTGAAAACTGCCGCTCGTCCGAATTATTGTCTAGTCGGGCCGCGAAAGTTTGGATAACAAATGTGTAGTTTTGTTATGGCACGAAAAGCACATTCTTCGTACACGGCTTCAAACCGAAACTGAGCAGACAAAGAGCGCCCGTGGCGTTGATTCCTTCATTTTGCGCTTGAGTCAAACTGCTCACGCCACTAGCAGAGCGAACACGGAGGTTGTGGAGCCGGCGCTGAGCAGAGTAATGAAACGTCACGGGTACGCTCCGCCTGCTCAGTTTCGTTTTGAAGACGAATGTCAGGATAACATTATCGCCCTGTAGAGCCCATGGCAATCTGTTCAAAAAGTTTCACGACAAAGCTAGAACGAGTTCGAAGGTCAATTCTAAAACTACATTACGCCCCCAAAAACAGAAATTAAAAAGTGATTTTTTTTTTTTAAATACTGCTATTGCAGTTATAGGGGAGTATTTCGCGATTTTCGCGCCGTCGGCAGCGCTCCATATACACACAGGCCATTTGCGTCGCTCCGCCAAAAGATTCCACATTGACGTGACGCCGATGACTTCACGCCGCGCATCAAGTCACCTGTGATCTCGCGTGAGCTGACACCACGACGTGACATTGTCATGTCAAGTCACGTTGCACAGTGACGCCACACGACTTAATGACGTTAGGTGACACCGTGAGTCAGGGTATGTCATGACTTCACGTGAAACTGTGACGTAACGTGACTCTTCGACGTCACGTGACAATACGTCGCCATGTGACACCATGACGGCCTGTAGAGACATAAGCATGAGACTGGTGATAATGGAAACAATAAAGAAACACAGTTCTTGCACTAATTATGCTAGGAAGGTTCTCGGGCGAAACAGCCGATAAAGCTATAAGTGGGTGTTAAACTGGTGAAAACACGGGCGTGAAATTAGGTGGAGCTACGCGCTTGCGACTTGAGTGCGTGAGCTCGGATATGTTCTTGAGTGACCACAAGGCGGTCTTAGTTTGTGTCCAATAACATTGCATAAGACGTTCAGGCAGTCACACCAACGACAGGGAACGGTTTATGCATTCACATGCAGGCCGGTCGTTCCCTGGATTTCAAACGTAGGCCCGCGATTTTCGAAGTGTCTTTCGATTACCTTAAGCCAGTCCTAATTTGTGTCCAATCAAATTCTTTTACAGGTTCACGAAATGCACTCTAGTTAATACACCCTCATCGGTTCCAAAACGCTATCTAATGTGTTACTCGGTTTGATACGAAACGCCCATGGGGAATCTATGGTGCGTGCTTGCACCTGTACTGTTCATTCAGTCCGAAATGACACCTTAGCGGCTCCGATGACACTCCTCAGCTGTCGCAGTGGTAAACCTTACAGGTTGCGTTAGTGCCCCGACGTTTAGTTAGCTAACTATATGAGCTAACTTCGGATCCCTTCTAGAGACGCCCTTGGCCTCAATTTTGCACCAGAAAATATGAATAACCCATGTTTGTAATCTCCTTTAAATTCAGTTCCTTCCAAAGATACCTTGTATAGTACGCAATTGTAACGTCAGTATTAAGGCCGGTTCACATATTCATCTTATCGCTCTATCAACACTGAGAATAATGCTCTGCTGACTAGAACTTAATTTATTACCGATGCAGTGCTCCGTAGACCTAAGATAACGCGTGCTGTATATCCCTAGTGCTGTATATCTCTTAGATATCTCTGATCCAGATTGTATCACTAAGATAGCGCGATTTCGTCATCGTGTATCAGCAAGGTCAGCGCTATTTCCGGAATTCACTGACAGCACTGAGGTAGAGCTGTAGTGCATGTGTTTTTAAAACCCTAGTATACCAGCATTTTTAAATCGGTTAAAATGTCTTACGATGTTACGCTAATTTTTGTTCACTGTTTTTTTAGGAATTCAGTCTAAGCGAAGAGGTGAGTTTTCACGCAACGCTGTGAAATGCAGATTTTTGATTAAAAGTACCTTAAATTGTAGAGGTAAAATAAAATATGTTAATTTTACGAACAAAGTAAAACGCACCAAAACAACATTTGCTGCAGTTTCTTTGTCGTTTATGTTTAGCAAAGCATCAGGCTCCAAACATCTAATCAAGTTTGCTGAGTTTTGTGGCACTGACGTCGAGATATAAACTGCAAAGTGTCCATTAAAAACAGGCGACGCAGCAGTTGCTAGCACAACAGTGGAGTGTCTGTAAATGCTACGTCCCCATTGAGGGACATGAGTATTCATAAACGTGATCCAAAATGAACTGCAAAAACATGAATATGAACCACCGACCGACAAGCCTAAATAGCAAGCAAACCAGTTAAAGAAAGGAACGGGGCATAACTCCGTAAAAAAGTTTAATATCCATTGACTTTCCTGAAAATTGGTTCAATATATCAATATGCACATATAACTAGTAACTCAAATTAAAAGTCTTACTAATGTTCCTCACGCGAAGGTTAGAGAGATGGGCCTAAAATTGTGTGATAAGACTAGCGTTTCCACTTTTAGGAACTGGGATAATCTTAAAAATGTTCTAATCGTTTGGGAGAAAATCCATCTGATAGTGATCTCTTAAAAACGATGCCTAGATACTTTGAACTCGATTCACTATAGCACTTTAAAAAATGATTTGAAATATCATGCGGTCCGGCGGCTTTTTTAGGCTCAATACGAAGATGCAACGAAAAAAATCCCCACTTTCGATATTCTACGTCCGAAATTGAGAAACACTTTCTACTGAAGAAAATGTTGGTAGTACGTTATTATCAGCAGAAAAAACAGACAAAGCCGTTTACAGCTCCCTGTAACGCTGAATCAGAGCGCAGCTCTTGAGGAGAAGGAGGGAAGGGTACTGAGGGGAGGGTATGCCCCTCCTCCTCATCCTTCTCCTCCTCCTCCCCTCATTCTTCAATCTTCTCCGGAGGTGGTCACCTCACCTGGGTGGGGGGGGGGGGGGGCACGTGAGCTGGATGGTCACCGGGGGAGGTCACGTCATCTTGGGGGAGGGTGGTCACGTGACCTTGGGAGGGAGGGGTCACGCGACCGTGAGGGGAGGGGTCACGGGACTTCGGGGAGTCACGTGACCAGGGGGGTCACGTGACCTCGCGGTGGCGCCGACGCCACTCAAGCCGGAAATGGGCCCCTTAGAGCTGCGCTCTAAAACAGACAAAATGTAGGTTAAAATAATTTGCAATTTTCACATTGTTTTCAATAACCCTGTCATCTACTACTACTATTGTAACACTCTCTTTCTTGGCGTTAATTGTCGCCAAAACCTTTGTGGTAAATATCTAATGAAGGTTTGCGGTTCCGCATTAAAAAAAAAAAAAAAACAACCTCAACGCTATTATTTTTCCCTTTAGTTCTTTACTCAATGCTTTTACTCTGGACCATTGACACCCATTATTTTTCTTATGAGCCTTTGCTCTACATCTGGGTAGACGTCTTTTGTGATGTATAATGTCTCTCGTGATCCACGGGCTGTTCGGATTTGATTTTTTTTCTTGTGTTGGAACAAACCTAAGAGTGCAATCGAGTACAATTTATCTAAAGTTAAGCCATAGCTCATCCACTACTACGGGAACACGTGAAGTAAGCCCTTTCCCGCAGCACGTAGTGTGTCCGGCAACGACGACCTCGTTTGTTAGACCTGTCGAATGACGAGAGACATTCATACGAGGTCTTCGTGTTAAATTTTACTCTTGGCATATTTTGCGGAGCGTGAGGATGTGATTCAAAGGTGAAAAACAACTCAGTTGCGGTTACGGTGTCCCCATGACGTAACGTCACAACAAGACGTAACTTTATAACATAATGTCAGGCAGCAACAATACGCGACACGTCACGGTATCACGCAACGTCGCAGCGCTGTGTGACGTCGCAAAGTCACGTGACATCGTATTTATGTCATGTATTCCCAGCAAAGGTCAATACACGCAGTACAGTCAATTCCTCCCAAGTTTATCGCTAGGCGTAAGACGCACTTTTTTGCATTTCGGAACGTTTTTGGTTCAAATTGTGATAATCCAAATTGCAGGATAAAAATTAAAAACAACCATATTAACTAATTTTCTACTCCGTTAGAATCTCTTCAAATAAACTATAAATATAGCGTTAATTATCGCGGTGCGAAGTTGAATAAACCTTTGGATAATCTTTAACGTATTAAGTAGTTCTGAATTCTTTCAGAACTACTTATTCGACGCGAAATATAAAAGTTAAAAGTGAAATACCTTCAGGCTGTGTCCCCTATTCAATGGTAGCTCACGTATAAATGTCAATGCTGATTATCTCTTTTTCCAGGCATGTTACTCCGACATCGTTGCTAAGGAGGGGAATGCGATACCCAGTTTTTTCGGACGCTAGGGTGGTGAATACCAAGGACATCACCCTGAACTGCAGAAGATGTTGTTAAATAATTTCAATGACCCTATTAACTAATAAAAACTATAATGGAGCATCCTCAAGCCTTTCTTCCTGGGCTGCTCTAAACAAGTAGTGACGCTTTTATCTAGTTAATTATGTGCATGCACGGAGATATCAAAGTAGTAACAAGTAGATGCTAAGAGTCGTCGGTCCGTCACTGAACCTCTTCTGTACAAAGGTGTTCACCTGTTCGATGATTGCTGAGGGCGGCAGCACATTGACCGACTCCTAAGTAATTCCAGCCCACAGGTCCTCGGTTGAGTTGGCTAATATTGCCGCGTGCGAATAGCTGAGTCAAAACCGTGTTCGACTCCCACGCCGCTGGCTGGGGTTTGATCCCCGCCAGCGCTTGACCTTTTTATCTTTCCTTTGTTTGCCCCCCCCCCCCCCCCCCCCCCCAATGACTAGAATGTTCCCCCCCCCCCCCCCCCCCCCAATGACTAGAATGTTCCAGATAACTCAAAAGTCTTGTTGTTTGTTCGAGCTCGGAAGCTTCTAGATACCGACGCGCTTACAAAAGGAGGTTCCCATGACTGCTTGACTGAGCCGTCCTTCCGTCGCCTGTCAAAGTAACTTTATGTTTCTCGGCACAAGTTCGCTGCATTAAACGTTCATTATAAGTTTTAAGGAGAAAGCCTTACATGTCTCAGCGTTCCGTAGATCTTTAAAGTCTGAGCGAAAACACGTCCGCGACACGAAAGGTACAAAAACGAAATGTACCGATGAAATGGCGCAAAAAGTGCGTCGTCAGAGAGCGCGCTGTCTTTGGCGGTTTGCTATCACGTTTACATCGGCGCTTGGGCTTTTGCCTTCTAGTCGTCTTAGGGATAACATAAGATACCCTGTGATTTTTATTAATCAAGTTTATGTTTTTATTCGTGAAATTTTGGTGGAGGTGTGCCCGGGTAACGCAATCTATGCCCATGATGTGTACCACCTGTGACCACGATAACTCCTTAGACGACAATCGTGAAAGCGACGTCCCCGAAAACATCCGAGGATGACTACAACTGTGACATCAACGCCGACCTCAACTTTGGCATCGAAGATGGCCCGGGCTATGAACTCGACAAAGCGCCTGGCTACGACCATGACGATAACTTGCTGACGACTTCGACGACGACGCGGGCGATGAAACGGACGACTCCACATACAAACCCCGGCTACAACGTCAACAACCAAACCGATAACGGCCTCGACGAAAAACGGTGTCTTCGACCTTGACGACGACACTGACGACGAGACTGACGACGAGACTGAGATCACACAGACGACGACTCGAACGACGACAGCAACAACGAACCCGACTACGACTTCGACAGCGACCCAATGAGTGCCCAGACGATGACTTCAACGACGACCCCGACTACAACCATGACGACGACTTTGATGACAGGTCCCTCAGGTAGTGAATAACCTTGAGGCCGAGGTGTGACAGAGATTGTACGGGCCATCGTCAGCAAGTTGTGCGGTTTGATTCAAAATGCGGCCAAGCTGGACGACTTCCTCCACTCGTTGAGTGACGAACCGAGGGTCGTCGTCCTGTTCGTCTTCGTGGTGCACATCACACTCGTCCTTATTGTTATTGGGTTGATGACGATACGGACGAGTGCATGGGCCTACGAACCGGGGGGGCAAGGCATGTGTTTTGCCCCCCCCCCCCCCCTGAAACAGCCGCCACTGGGCAGGGCAAATACTGTCCGTCGGCGCCCAAGAGATACCACCGGCACCACCCCCCGACCCGGGGGGGGGGGGGGGGGCGGCCTGGTTTCCCCCCCCCCTCAGAGACAAGTTGGTACACACTAAACTTTTTTACACCCCTTAGGGGTGTAAAGCACTTGTCCCAGGACGAGCACCCTTTGAGGGTGCAAACGAGCACCCCTCTGCCAAAGCACCCTATAGGGGTGTGAAGTAGTATAGGGTGCAAGGTGCAATGCACCCCAATCCAAGGGTGCTGATGCTGATTTTAATGGGTGCTCGAGGATGATTCATTCTAATCGAAATAAACTTTTGTAAAACGAAACTTTTCTCATTTACACAGATGATCTCGTTACAGATGAGCACTTAGCCAAGCCGACACTTTGTACAGGCAGGCTGGCACTAAAAGTGGACTATTATCTAAAATTAGTTGATTAACTTTTCCATTACTGGTTCGACAGCTGTTACGAAATTGAAGACAATCACTTCCTTAAATCAGTAATTTTTTTATAAATCCTGTAATGAGCACATAGACCAAAAAAGAGAAAATATAATTTCACCAACGGCAGCGGTATTGTAGCGGTCCAGAAAGTATTGTATCCCACACCCCGTTTTGTGTGCAACAATCTTTCACAATCGTTTTTTTCTGAGGTCTGTGCTCATTTCACGAAAAATAAGCTGGTCTGAGAAGGTGACTGCCCCCATTTTCACAATATGTGCTGGTGCTATCGAACCAGTAACTAAAAAGCTAATTCATGAATTTTATGCAATAAGTCCACTTTTAACTGTCATCTTGACTGTATAAAGTGTCTGCCAGGACAACTATAACTCAACTGTAAAAAGATAATTTGCATAAAACAAAAGTTTTATTTTACAAGAATCTGTTCCGATCAGAATGAATCACCCTGTACCTCAGCACCTGTCAAACAGGGTTCAGTATGCCAAGCATGGCAACCAGAAAACCACGAAGTATGCAGACCAGATAAGTGAAGAAATAAGGAGATGCAAAAGTGCAGTGCCAGCACAGGACCTTGTTACAGAAACTGGATTCCTGATTTGATCTGTGCAATGCATCGGCACATATGCTACTTGAAGCAGCCGTGCATAGATGCACTGTCCGATAATGAAGGCAAGATGTGCATGGCAGAAAAGGTAATATTTCAATGAGAAGCTTATGTGCAAACGGAAGTTACAGGAAAATCTTGAGTAATTTAAGTTTTACTTCCGACAAAATTTGGAAGGAAAATAAGAAAATATCACAGAATTTGTTCCATGCCTAAAGCTTCTGAATTTATTAATTGCTCGATGGTCTTAATACTCGTATATTAGAATAGATCAGTGGGAGACATTCTCAAACATCATTTTAAAGAAGGAGTCTGCCACCAATCTCAATGTGTCATCAAGTGTCCAATTGTCAAACTGCCAACAGTGAAGTGTGATATGCATCACATGCATAATCAGCACTTGCTCATGCAAGTTAAGCAATGTGAGAAAGTGTATGGTAAAAACATAAACAAGGAGCTTAGCTTGTTCAATTCCGATACTTGGTCCTTGCATCCTGCTCTGGCTCGTCGGTCATTTCCCTTGCATATGAGGTGGTTACGAGTTGTCATACTTGGCATGCCGTAGTACCTTTACACTTTCGCCCAAGGCATGGCGAGTGGCATCAACTGCATACAAACAGCATGTGATTGAGCTGCAAGTAAATACAATTTGTTATAAAATGAGTAAAAAAACTAAAAGAAAAACTAAATTAATAACTATTTATTGAGCTATTATGTGACCACAAAAAAATAATGAGGTATGTCCTCCACACACATATCCAAATACAATACTTGAGGCATTCTATCAAATATCACAGCATATATAGGCCTAGATGCTAGTAAAAATCGAGACAAAATTAAGGGGTTTGAGTCAATAAAAGCCAAACTAAATGAATAATCATTTATTGAACTATTATGTGAGCACAACAAAATAACCAGCTATGTCCTCCATACAAATAACCAAATATATTTTCTTTAAATATCACAGTGCAGGCCTAAGATGATAGCAAAAATAATAAAAAAAGAACAAAAATCAATACAGATTACCTCAGTACATCACAATGGTTCTTGATAAAATGACTAGAACAGAAGATCAATTTAGACACCTTCCGTTTCGAGTGTATACTTTTTGTTCCCTTGCACATGAGACTCATTTAGGACCCTAAAGTTGCATAAAAATCAAGCTACACTTTTTTTAGTTTAGGGCTTAAAACATTAAAACAAGCTACCATATTTTCCAGACTATACTTCACAATCAGCTGTATAATACGCAAGGGTAAGTTTCGGCTAAAAAGAAAAAGTATTTTCTTAGATAGTCCGCACTCGGTGTATAGTCCTCGGGGAAAACTTCAGGCTGGAGAACTCCAGAAAAGAGATATCTGTGGATGAATGTCAGGGGGCTTTGTGTAATCTGCTCGTCAGCCAATCGCAGAGTTCCTCAAGATTAAGCTTGACCTAAGTTGGTTGCTTGCGGGCTCCCAAGCAAACAACATGTCAGATGCGAGGTATCGAAAGCCTGGGAAACAGACTGACGGTAAGAGGTTGTCTTGATTACTTTATCCCAGCGTAAAATATCCAAAACACGGCAATCTGGCCTAACCAGTTTTGTAATAATGAACAATCTTGAAACAAAAATAGTAGAGTCCACACCTGTAGATAGACTGTACGGTGTAAAATATCAACTTTTAGACATGTAAAGTTTGTGCACTATAGTCTGGAAAGTATAGTACATTTATTTTAGTTTCGAGTTAGAAGGTTAAATGGGTGCTGTACTGAATTTTGACTTCACAAAACAAGGCACCAGAAGCACACAGAGAGATGCTACAGACCCCAAAACATCACTCATGCTGCAGTATCTCAACTGGATGGGCATATTTTCGAAAAAGGGAAGAAGAGAATACAAATGTCGCAAGCTTTGTTAATCATGCTCATATTTTCCAAAAAGTACTGCCATCCGTACAAGATACCGTCATATGAGTTATGTTCTAAGGTTTGCAGCATCCCACCTAGTGCTTCGCCCTGGTTTCGTGCATCCAAATCTCGGTTCAGCATCCCTTTGGTACTAGAACGGTTGTTTGTCGGCCTCATTGATTCCACGCTCTTGTGACCTTGTTCAGGAATTTCATCAGAACTGGCCTCGGAGTAGTGCTGCTGAGGCCGACAAACAACCATTCTAGTACAGCAACTGTGTTTGCTGCCTTTTTCGAGTATGTATATTAAAAAGCCAGTAAGCCACCATGATGGCAGCGATGTCGTCCTCTGCATTCTTCACGGACAAAAACCGCTGCCTATCGACAGCGAGGTACAAAAAGTCAGCCCCCTCGGCGTCATTGCCAGAGTACACGACGCACGGCATTGCCGGGATGTCTTGCTCCTGTGTTAGCAAACAAAATCAATGCAATGTAAGGCAAAAACCATGCGTGATAGTCTTCTCTAAATCATCACAGTTAGTATATCACTATCTTCCAGCGAGCTGGTCCCGTGTTATTTGCTATAGTCACTTGATCTATGTTAAATACGTAATACCCCCACCCTCTGCAGGCCTGATTACACTTGTACAGAATGCAACTTAGACAAGTGGCAGTAAATCATGCTTTCCCAGCACTGAAAAATATGCAAGATCATCAGTGTGACAGGGACACCTGGGTGATTCCACGTCAGTTCATGCAATGATGGTCCGGGTCATAATTTAGATATTTTTGTTAAAAATATATATGAAAGCCATGTTCTTGGGAGGAACATTCAGCTAGATATGAACGCGGTAACATTTTTTTCGCTGAGATATAAAATAGAGAAGCTTGAGGCGTGGAAATTGAGAAGATTTCACAATGCTACTTTGCACAGTCGTCATTTCCTTATCGAACCTTTCATGGCACCATAACTTTCTTAATAGGTTTTACAAAGGTTATACAACACATACATAAAAAATTAAAAATATCCACTTCACCTCCCATGTACATTTGGGCCAAAATATTTTGCTTTAGATGGTTAGAAATTTTGTGGAAACTGCTTTTGGCCATGATATTTCCAACCATCAGTGTGTCAGGAAAGACAGCCACTGGATCCTTTGTACCTTTCTAGAAGAGTGTGCCATGCAGTGATTAGAAAGCTTGTTTGACGAAGTTGTAGTCAAACATGTGAAGCAGTGCCATCAGCATCGTATTGGCTCCCCTGAGACCATGCGACTCCTAAACATCACCTCCAACTGCATAACTTTGCTAAACTCTGATCTAGATGAAGGCTAAACTATGTACAAGCATGGAACATGGCTCTATCTGTTGTGCAAGAAAGGTGCTAGTTTGTAATGTACCGCATGCTTGGCTGCCATTAAAAAAAAAATGGAAAACTTTAATAAGATGAATACATTCACAATTGCCCTATTGAAAATATTTCTAAAGGGCCCGTCAGCCTTGAAGGATTATGGGACCTCACAGGCCTTCAAAACCCTTCAAAAATACCCCACAGAAAAACCCTTCAAGGATACCCCATAGAAAAACCCTTTAGCCCCACAGCCCTTTAACCCGTCAGGCCCTTTAGCCCATCAACCCTTTAGACGCCCAAATGACTGTGAACCATAGACAAAAATGCAGGTCAAAACACTGAAAATTTATTGCCCACATTTAGTTTTACATGCATATTATAACTCAAAAAGCAACGCTCGTTCAAACTGGGCGCAAGGAGCTGTAGACGAAAGGATCACATCAAACAGGGACAACTGACATCCTTATCACAAAGAAAAATACCTTTCAAAGTACTCACAATGCCGCTGGGTATATTCCTGATGTACGGTAGTTCAGCTAATTAAACCGAGCAGGTGCACCTCACGGACACATACACAGTCTCAGTAAGCACGTTTAGTGAAAACCACAAACTCGTAAGCAGCACCCGCCGCCGTTGAGAAATCCCGAGCACAGTCACGGTTTCGTCCATGATGACGTCACGCCGGCGTCTTCGGCGTATTCTTTGCTCGCTGGTCTGAAGTCGGACGGACGAAGAGGCGCAAGGAACAAGTCCGGACAGCGGCCGTCATCCACCGTCTCAACACCCACAGTGCCATAATCCCGGTGCGCAGGCACAACATGCGGTGGGACGCTGACCCCGACTGCCAGGCTTTGCAGCGAGTAAGCCGACACCGGCCACCATCTCCTTGGATGCGCTGAACACAAAGGCGCTCGAGCGGTGCTGAAGACGGCCTGCGCCGAACTATGGTTCACCTGCGGTACCAAGAAAGAAACTGCACGGATCAAAACAGACCAAGGGGCGAGCCCTCAAAACCATGCATGCTCACCTTCCTGGAGGAAATTGGTCCGCTCCAAACATCCCGGCTCGTGGGATAACCGGAACCGCACACGAGCAGAGAGAAAATGGCTATGGCCTCCCCCGCTTGCACACACCACCCCCTCCCCCCGACCGCTGGCCTGGAAGCGCTGCACCCTCTCCCCATCGCCGGGCGGAGAGAGGCGATTGCTTTTTGGGGACAGTACTCCCCCGTGGGGGGACCGGTTCCCGGAACGAGTCGCTCCCGCGTGCGTCCCTGTTCCTGGAAAGCGCGCACTGCTCTCGGCTTGTTCTTTTTTTTTTTTTCTTTTTTTCTTGTTTTTTTCTTCTTTTTTTTTTTTATACATGGTTGCACGTATTTCGCCTCGAGCGGACACGATTGCGTTCGCCTCAAAACGCCGCTCGGCCAACACCACTCGGCCCGCGGCTCGTCAATTCTCCACATGGGCGGTCGCCCTCAGTAGCTCTTTCGCGACCGAACACCCGGGCAGTGACAGACGGGTCCAGGAGCCCACTCGTATTTGATAGAAGAGCAGTAATAAAAATCTGACCGTACTCACACACGATCGGCATTCTCCAAATACTTATTTTTTCCCCCGTAGCGTACAATAAGCAGCTATGTTCATTAATTCTGCGATATGTGTTTTTTCCACCTGGGCCGTTGCCCACACAGACATATCAAGAGGCCTGAAGGTTTTCCCGACCCCATTAGAAAAGTTCTTGACAGGCTTTCAGACATTTCAAGGCATCGTAAAGGGGACTTTAGACATTTCAGGAGAGCCTCTGACGGGGCCAGTGAACCCACCAGGAAATATCGGTGCCCCCGTCAAACATCTCAGAAATTCCTGAAGTCCCTTTCACACCCTTTAAAAAAATCCTGAAGTCCCATCAGAGCGATTTTCAATAGGGTGCATATGTGCCCCAATGTTGCCTAAACATTTGCTTAGAAAGATTGTGCGCAAGGGAGTTCATAAAAGCGCTAGGTTACATTTTGCAACCTATGCTAGAAAAGATAGTTGAGAGCTTACCTCCTCTCCAACAAACAGATGTGACAGTGCCATGGTTTCCTTGACATTGTAAACCACGATCATCGTAGCCGCTACTGCCAAGATGTCTGAAAAATAGTAGCACAGTTCCAGTATAAGGTTAGTAGAAATTCTTTACAGTTTTCATGCCCTTGGCGCCGTGAAGGGCTCGCCTTCCACGGCGCTTGCCTACATGATTTGCAAGGTCCATCGAAGTTGGAGCTTCGGGTACTAAAAGGAGTGTGGAGCTGGATGTAGTGTTGTACAAGCATACTTCTTGTAAGCGTCTAAAGCGCACTGGCGAAGACTCTTGGCTCCTGCCGGTATCAGGGGCAGCAGAAGACGACCAAGACCATGCTAATGTTCCGAGCATGCCTGCTTACAGCGCCCGGCGAGACGAAAGCACAAATTGGCGAGCATTTGTTGCATTAGTCCCACAACCACCTGTTGCACAAAATTAAGGAGCTTGGTTCTAAGCAAAGTTTCCTGCAATCACACAGGTGTAATTGCAGCCACTGCACAGCTGTGACAACTGCTAAGTGTGCCTTTACTGCTGAGAGCTACTGCGGTGCGCCCCCTGTTCCACCGCTTCATGGCGGGTGTGTTGATGATTTGATGTTTTCGTTGCTTAATGATTCCATACTTTATAATTATAACTTCAGATGTTCCTTGTTTATCTGCAATATTAAATAAGAAGTACCTTAATAAATAACTGGTGCAGCTCCCTGATTATAATATTCATTTTGCTTTAAAAAAGACAAAGCGGCGGGTCTGACCCATCATAGTTGCTTCATGAGGCATCGCCAATGCGTCGCAAGTCACGTGCATTCGACATTATGTGACGCCACTGCAGCACAAGCTGGTTCTGCCTTGTTCAATTAAAACATAATGTGCTAGTAACACAATTCTCTCCTTATTGCCTAGGTTGCCCAAACCACCAATACAGGGATTGTAAGGATTCCTTTTATTTGAAGAAGCTGAAATGGAAGGTCATAAAATGCAACAAAAAAAATGCTCCTTCATCGTCTTTTGCCCAGTACAAACCGACATGTCTAGCTAATTGCTTCAGGGAGCCCAACGACATTACAACGCACAAAATGAAAGCAACTGCATGGCAACTCCATCGGTAGTGGATTATTCTGTCTGTCTTGTTTTTCTGTATTATTGTTCTGTCGTGTGTGCATTCAATTTTGTTATCCTCTGCCTGCATTCCCCAGGGCAGTTTCTCAGCCGCTAATACATATTATAGCTTTTTAGATCCAATTAATTTGAAGGATATCAACCTCAGCTTTCCCAGTGCCACAGAGGCATTGCCAGCGCCTGTCCTACTTAAAAGATAACGAAAGCCCAACCCCCTCTCCGCTCCCCCCCCTCCCCAAAGTCTTCCATTTTGCTGAGGCCTCTTGTCCCCCATCCCCCTCATACAGCATTTTGTCATGGGCGCCGCGGAATCAAGATTTTGGCTACGTGCCTGGCTTGCACCCATTTTTTTGTTTGTTCATTACTGTAGGATTTAACTGTAAGCACAGTGTTGATGCAGAGTAAAAGATAGCAGCATACTCTTGTTGGCTAGTGCTGATGATTGGACCAGTTGGTAGACAATTATTAAAAATAAATTGTGAAGAATATGGGAACAGAGCATACGGACATGACACAGCACTGTGTTCATCTCCTCCTCCTTGTCTGTGCGACTCCCATTCTTTGTTTCTGATAATATTTCATTTTTAATGATTTTCTGTTTGGTGTCATCTGTATGGGGGTTCACTGTAACGACCCACCTGCCATTGCATTCACTTTGGGGGCAGCTCCCTCTTCCTTACGGTGCCATCGTAGAGGAAGTGCAGGGTGGGCGTCACTCTCACTCTTGTGGAGCAGTTCTCCAGGTTCCCATAGGTTGCAAGCTGCCAGCCAAACTGAGTCAGGCCAGCCAGCCCTGCGGGAAATGTCAATTCCACTCTTTTAGACGTAGACACCCACGTTTTGAGTATACCTGAAAAAGCTTCAACAGAGAGGAAACGCAATATTTAGCCCTTTTTCAATGCATCTTTTTCTTTTGCTGGGAACATACATAACACCACACACTAGTGTACATTCAGTGGTGTGGCTTAATTTATGATGAGCATTTTTTTTATATAACTTGAAGCATTTGGCGAAAACGTACAATATCATGGGTCGGACATAAATTGTTCCTGTGAACTATCCTACACATTTACACATTACCTGATCTCATGAAAGCAACAGAGCAGGGAAGGCTGTACTGCATGAATTACGCATGATTTATAACCAATTAAAAGTTGGTATTTTTTCATTTATTACTATTGGTTATTATTTTTTGACAGAAAGAATAACTGGGCGAGTCGGTACGTTGGTAGTCTTTCAACACCATCGAATATTCAGGATCTTTTCGCATTTTTTCATACTTTTGCTTTGTCTAGCTGCTCTGCTTTTGAAGCGGCTTTCGCTGCCCCGGAAAAACGCGACATTCAAACTCACTTTATTTACATCGCACAATCGTATACTTCAAAAGCGTGCCGCTTCGGCATACGCGAAATGACCGCGCGTTTCTGCGGCACAGGCATTATAAGCAGAAATCATGCTGCTCGCTCTTGTAACGTTTTTTCTCGCTCCCGTTTTACGAAACGAATCGGTGGCGAGCGGCTGTTGAGACCACACGGCAGAACAAGCATGACCTGTGATTGCTTGAACTGCCGTCAGACTGCACTTGAACGCTCCGCAAAATGCGTCATCGGACGAACGTCGTAGAACGGCGCCCAGAACAGCCTCTCGGCTCCGGCGCACACGAATCTTTCTCACCCTGCGGAGCAAGCCATAGGTTTTGAACAACGTACGCTCTTTTTAATTAACGAAATAACACCGGCCAGAAGCATCGTTAGAATCAAGCATAGCTTAGCAAGCACATGGTACACGACAAAGTTTCAAAACAGCGACGCAGTTCGCAAAAACAGAAGTGCTCACCGGCGTTTGCAGCAGTGTTGATGGAGTGTCCGCAACTTGCATCGGTAAGACGCAGCGTCTCCCAGCTCTCAGTCATCCCTTGCTACGCTTGAACACGTTATTCGTAAGGAAGATATCTAAAATATGGGCTAAAACGTAAAAAGGAAGCGATCCTCGAAGCCTGCCTAACTTCCAACGGCTGCCAACGGTAGCTGAGTGCAATAGCGATGGGCCTTGCGCAGTCTTCAAAAGGCTCTTCTTTTTTCTTTTTTTTTTTGAAAACGAAACTAAGCAAAAGAGTATTATATTACTATTAATAGTGTCACTATAATGTTGTAGAAAGTTAACAAAAATTTAGCCTATCTTAGGTTTTATCTAAGTTTTAGGTTTTCTTTTTAAACACGAAACCGAAACTATAGCTCAAGCACGTTTCGTTTGTCGTATTCATTTCCGTGCGTGCGTGCGTGTGTGCGTGCATGCTCCCGTGCTCGTGTGCGCGTGTGGATACGTCCGCGTGGTTGTTTGTGCGTGCGTCTGCGTGCGTTTGCGCGTGTACATGCTTGCGTACGCGCGTGCGCGCGTGTATGTGTGTGTGCGCGCGCGCAAGCATATCTGTTTATGCATTCTATTGAACTACGCTAGCAAGAAGGCCAATAGACCGATCTCACCAAGCGTTCCACGCATGCGTGACGCCGCCATAGCTGTAGTTTGTAGGAGGCAGACGCCAATTCACGAGATAGCTCATGCCGCCTCGTGCTCTGCTCGCGCAGACCTCTAGGAGGGTTGTCGCGTGTGCAGAAAGACTACAGCTCCCACGATGCATGTCGGCAGCGGTGGCGTACTCAAACTAGCTGTGGGATCGGTCTATTGAATGTCCCTGGGCACTGCAAAAAACAATAAATGATTTTATTTTTATTATTATTGAACTATGCCAGCGTGAAATCCAGTGATTCTTCCTTAACTCTGCAGTAAATACTAGTTGATTGATTGATTGATTGAGCTTTATTTTTGCTGGTCGTAAATTGAAATAGATGCCGATGGGATTTTCGGAGTATACAGATTTTGGTTGATTAGCCATAAATTTATTTATTTATTTATTTATTTATTTATTTATTTATTTACATACCTCTAAAGGCTCCAAAGGAGCATTACATAGAGGGGGGTGTCGTATAAACTTTTACATAATCATAGAACATTTCGCAAGAAAAAATAAAAAAAATATACATCGTGTCACGCTAAACAGAACCATGAAGGGAAGACACTACACAACAAAAATGCCACACACGCACTCACATCATCGGAGGCAGTCGACGTGCTAGAAAAAAAACAAAGCAATAGACTGCCAGCGAGCGAGTAACAAAACATACAGGGCAACATATGATTCATTCACCCTAAAGATTCACGCAATAACAACATAAATGTATCATGATTAGTGACCGTCGCAATTTCGCTTGCCAGCTCATTCCATTCAGTCGCCGCTTGTACGAACGGGGAATATTTGAACAGATTAGTTCTTGCAAATGGAATATGAACTTTGTAACAATGATCATGACGAGGGGAAATGCGAGCCGGTGGGAGAATGTTGTTTTGACGGAAATCTGAGGAACTATGATAGAGTTTATGAAAATGGGACAACCTTGCGAGGTATCTTCGCTGGTGGAGAGTCAATAAACCAAGTGAACTCCTAAGTTGACTGACCTATAAAAATAAAATGAATAAAAAAATATACTGTGGTTCATCAATTCATTTAATGTACGCTGAGCCTAGTTATATAAACTGAAGACGACATACAGATATCTATCGCTTCCTTTTTTTCTTCTAAATTATGCTGTTAAAAATAAAGAACACCCTTGACCCAATAACTGAGCACCGTTCCAACACCCTTCCAGGTCTCAGCACCCCTCGCAATGAATCGGAAGGGTGCTCGCGCAAAAGCACCCTCGCGCTCGTCGTGAGGGGTGCTAACCCTGCAAGAAAAAGGGTGCTAGACGGCTAAGTGAAGGGTGCAAACCCCCTGCAGCACCCCTAAAGGGTGCTGTAGCACCCTTAAAGGGTGTAAAAAAGTTAAGTGTGTACGCCCCTGGACGAGTTTGATGTGGACCACGAAGACGAACAGAACGACGACGCTCGGTTCGTCACTCAACTAGTGGAGGAAGTCGATGTCTAGTACACTCTCTGTAACACCTCGGCCTCAAGGTTATTCGCTACCGGAGGTACTGTACCTAAGCTGAAAGCCGTTGCCCGACGGAACAGGTGCATTGTCACGGCGCCCTCTGCTCCCAAAAGGTAATTCACGTCGTCCGACTTGAACTCTACGCTTGATATCATCGTGAAAATCTCTGTTTTAGGTGACTCTCTAGTTTGCTTTTTACTTCTTCTGAAATGTCAATTTAATTCTGTGTTGCATTGCGACGATGCGTTTTTTTTTTCAATAGGGAAGCAATGTCGCGTGCGAAAAGCTGAGTCAACAGCGTGTTCGACTCCCACGCCACTGGCTGGAGTTTGATCACCACCAGCGCTTGTCTTTTTTATTTTACTTTTGTATGCATCACTGGAATGTCCCAGATGACTCGAGAATCTTGTTTGTCCGAGCTCGAAAAATTCTAGATACCGACGCGCTTGCAAAAGGAGCTTCGCATGATTGCTTGGGTGAGTCGTCCTTCCGTCGCCATCAAAGTTACTTTATGTCTCTCGGTACAAGTCCGCCGCAATAAATGTTAATTGTAAATTTTATTAATCAAGTTTATGTTTTTATTCGTGACAATGTGACGCAATCGTGGGCAGTGGCCCCTATATTTCAATTGGTTGTTTACAAGTCCGGGTTTTAGTGACGCTCCAACTGGTCCCCGCTTAGAGGTTAACCGTATACAACGCCCCCCCCCCCCCCCCCCCCCCCCCCCCGCTTTTCAACTTCCCCTTAATGTTGGAACGAGAACCACCTGGTTCGAAGGTTTTGCGTTGCACGCCTGGGAGCCCTTCGCCTGAGATGCCCTCCCCAAGTAAGTCTGAAGAGACTGAAGCTTCAATGGTTTCCAGATACTCTCAGCGCCAAAGGAGACCTTTACTGCGCTATCAGGAATGCGTTGTTTAAAGGGGAATGAGTGTTCCGTAAGTAGCATTGCGTAAGTAATGACCAAGTCTGGCAACCTGGGTCGGACCTGTCCGGGCCGATCCAACCCTTATACTCTCGCGGGCGACACGAGAAGTGCACGGTACGTTCCTTCGAGTCTTCTATGGCCAACACAGAACTAATGATCGTTTTTCTAAGTCTGAAGTGCCACAAATATCAGTTCTGTTTTTCGTACGTAATGATGGTAAGGATGTAGTATATTCGAGCGGGCACCGTGATTTTAATACTTTATCAGAAGACAGCAACAGGATTATCGTCGTGCAGTTACATCTCTAAACGTTTCTTTTTGTCCGCGACGAAAACAAGGCATTGTGTACGAAGTGCGTACCTGAATAAAACCCACGATAAATTTCACCCTATGAGGGAATTCTGGGCTGAGTGTGCAAAACTAGAAATCTGGAGTGTCCTATTTGTGCAAAGCACTTGGGGGAAGTGTTGGGCGGTAACGTGTTACAAGGAACGGTGTTACCGGCAACGCGTTACTTTTTTTCGGTAACATGTAACGTACTCGATACTTTTCAAAACAGTAACGGGTAACGTACTTATGTTACTTATGTCCAGTAACTGGTAACGGAACTACGCTAATCATTACGTTTTCTTCCCAAGAGTTAAAAAAAGTTTGCACTTCAATATCTTTCGTGTTTCTAGGCGCCGAGCCATGTGAATTTTAGCACTTTTGTGTTTTTATTTGCTTTTGTTCTTGTGAGTATTCCGGTGAAACCGTAAAAAGATAAAGTAATTATGTTCAGTTTCTGCATGGACATTCTGTTTCATAAAACATGGCGCTTATGCATACCTTAACGACAAATCAGTAATACGTGTTATTTCATAATGAAAAGGCAACGCTCGCGTTACTTTTTATCGGTAATGGGTCACGGTACCGCGTCCGTTTAATATTAGATAACGTAGGACGGTAACGCGCTACTTTTATTTGCAAGTAACGAGTAACGTATTTCGTTACTTCTTTTTCCGGTAGCGCCTTCAACACTGCTTGGGGGGAGTCAAATGCTGCAGTCCATGGAAGGATATCATACAATGAAGAGACTGAGCGTGTGTTCAGACCTAAAAGAACAGTCTGCGCTGTGGCACCGGACATAATGTCTCACCATGATCGGTGTCCCAACGCAGACACTATATTTAGGTCTAAACATATTTTCAGCCATGTCCTTCGCAGAGCTTCCACTGTGAATTCAAGTGATTGGAACCTCTCGGCACTTTTTGGGGGGGAACGCAGATGTGCCAGATTTCTTGGAGTGGTACATCATATCCAACTGATCGTACGCGTGCCCGAAATAAACGCTGACGCAGCGCTTCTCTCAAATTTGAGCCCCTGGTTGTGCCAACATCTAGAATGCTCAGGCTTCGTTTTAACTGCTTTGTGCGTGTGTTGAACTTGTCGACTTCATTTATGAGCCACGAAAAGGCAGCCATTGTGATATAAGAAATGTCAGACACATGATGAGGTTACTGGTTGAGGTAGTCAAACTGGAACGGCGGCAATCTATTAAATTTGCACCGGAGTAGGAAATGTTCAGATTTTTTTAATCAAGTAAATTTGACTTGTTTGATTTAATCACACCTACATGAGTTACACTTCAGTTAAAAACATACACTTCTTATTACTAGATATGCTTTTTAATCGCTGCATGGTATAAATATGTCACATTTGATAATTATTTGATTTTAATATAAAATAAATGCCTATACGAAACGCGAAGGCTGATAGACGAAAGTTAATGAAAACAGGTATCTTTAGTATTGTCCTCGGGAGAAGTGTTTGATTCAAATCATCATATCAAAATTGGTGGTATTTAAATCACGATTGAAATCATCTTGGTTATAATTCTACACCCTGGTTTACACGCATTCGACGCACAAGCTCCTTGATGTGGTGAGAGCTATCGAGGGCTTTATTTAGATCGGAAGTTCTATTTTTTTTTTTTTCACGATTGAGACTAAAAAAAAAATCTGGAAAGAAATGTTCGGTAAACAATACGTCTTAGTTTGCCGCTGATGGACGAAATATACCTGAAAAGAATACTTAATTTTACCGCAGAGTGTGAAATGTTAAACAGATATTTGAATCACTAGGTGGCACTGAATTTCGAAGAGGTTTTGGTCGTTCAAGGTCGTAGTTACAGCACTTGTCATAGTCGCTTCGAACATTTACGCAAAAAAAGCATCATTGAAGTGTGAGCTGCATATTAGGTTTGATTGCCATTGAACCACCACTTGAATAAATTAGGGAAAAAATATTAACTGTACCATCGATATGAAGGTGTGTTGCCTTGTTGCAAGTACAATACTTTTACAGGCGAGCACGCAAGACGAATTATTACTCCACAATCTTTCTTGGGCGGATAATTAATTTGATAAAAATGAATAGTGCAGACACTTTCGTGCTAGAAAAAGTTCCGCAGTTGTCGAATTTCCAAAAAAAATAAAAAAAATAATATCTGGACTTTTTGTATGAACGACACCCGTATAGTGCAGCGACGGGCACGTCGTTTATCGCAATTTTCGCATCGGACACACTGAAGCGCGGTTTGCAAGTTGTATGAGGTAGAGCGAAATTCTAAACGTCCACAAACAGACACACATGAATGTCACTGAAGGTGACACGCGAGTGTTTAGTTTAATGTCCATAACCGTATTTTATTATTTTGAGCTTATTTAGCGACAGAGCGAAACCACTTACACAATAAAAACATGATAGCGTCCTTGAACATTTATAGTCAAGAAAAGAATAAGAACAGCAGGAAGTGTCATTCAAACGCCCTGCCTCCAGCACGTGCTCCATGCCTTCCACCGTGCTTTGGCTGCGAGCGAGCGCGCTTTTAAAGTGCACAATTAACACGCCGAAGCGTTTTCGAAGGTAGGAAGCTCATGCTGGACGCGGGACAACTGAACTGCTCTCTGCCGCTCTTACCTTGTCAGTGTCTATAATAAAAAATTGTAGAAGGGCTTCTCTTTCACAACAAGCTGAGGTGAGACGCAGACCGTCAGCAGTGCAACTTGCCAAATATTCCAGTCACGAGTACCATCCCACCATGCAATCCATCTTGTATAACTAGGCGTTGCACGACTGACGCACACACGGACCTGTCTAAGAGCATTTGCTCTTGCGTGATAGAGTGGCATAATGACTTCTGGCACGAAATAATGAAGAGCCGTCTACAAAACGTTAGAATGCGTTTTTCTTTTATTTTATTTTTAGACGTAGGCTTTATAACCTATACATATACAAAGCATCAGCCCCTAAAATATTGCTGCTCAAGTTATGTGCACATTCTACATTATCTTATCCACTCGCATTCGTTTCTTCTTTAAACGTAAATAGCGTTATTTAACTCGTATGTAACTGCACTTCCACACCTTCTTTATTTGGTAAGCTTTCCTACCGGCTTATTTAAGAAAAAAATTTAGGATCAAAATTTGCCTAAAAGACCCTTTTCGAAAGTCAGAATCACCGTATGGCAGTTCCCTAATCTTCAATATTACCGCTCTAATGGTGGTGGTAGAAGATCACGCTCGGCTAAATCGAGCGCCCTCGATCTCGTGAAATGACGATAACATATAGAGGACCGACATCGTTTCCCCTTCCTGCTCTATTCTATCGAAGACGTTTGCTTTTTCTGGTGCGGAGATGCTCTGTAGCGATACCATGACAGCCTTGGGTTTGGCCTTTGCACAGGGTGGGTAGATTGGCTTTCGGAAAGGTTCTATTAACTCACGAAAAGATGAGCATTTGTTTAAGTGCTTCTGATCGAGACTAAGAAATTCGGACCCAGAGTACACCGTTTCAGGTCTGAGGCATGCAGATGAGTTGACGGGACCGCGCGCAATCATGCCAACGCCCCGTAATAAGATGTCTGCACGCACAAAGTTGCGCGACAGCCATTGTGCGCGCAACTGTCCGCCGTTCTATACATTTTGTTAAAGGTGAAACAAACAAGTCACGAAAGCATATAAAAGACTTCTGAGACTAAGGCTCCTATTTGGATCCGAGAAGGAACATCGAGGAACATGAGGGGTGTATTCCTCGTAGTATTCTATCTGTTATACTGTGCCAGTGGGCTCGACATTTTTGCCTCGGACTTTAAATGATGTAAGTAGATTGTTTCGTACAGCCGAACGGGTGTAAATGTTTTGAAAGTGTTAATAATCTGACATATTTGCAGCCTTTATTTCTGTCGATGGTGCTTGATTCCGCAGGTCTATGCCGAGAAGTAGTCAATGACATATGGTGGTTGTTTTTCAAAACGCGGGGCCTTTCCTAAAAAAAGCACGCGTCGCACCAAAAAAAAAAAAGAAGATTAATGTCCTATTAATTCGTCCCTGCCAAAGGGACATTCGAGGTAGGAAATAACGCTCGGTATAATTAGTTTATAATTTGTTTTCAACTAATTATTTTTCAATTAGTCAATTTAACGGTGAAGCATTAATTAAACATTTTATGGTCATCTTTGAAAACTTTGTTGTCAACTCATTTTAGAATTATATAAATACGTACACCCGTTTATGGCTTTAAGGAACACACACACTAAACATAATTTAGACGCATTTCTAGGTTTCGGAATTTACCACGACAAAGACGCTTCAGCATGTGCGTACATATCTTAGCCCCTTATATGTTGCAGTACAAAATCTTCATGCTATTTGCGAGCTAAACGTTTCGTGTAAGGCTTGTCAAAATAATAGGCGCTCTGCGCTGGTAAATTAGGCCATTTTTTTTTTGTTAAGTTCTTAATTCACTCCTTTTGTTAGCTTCTCACCAATTGAAAAGCACGTCGATAGTCAAGGTACGCTCGAGTTCTTGACACCTCGCCGTCTCCTATCACTGCATACTGCGTTATTAGGTCTAAAGTGACCGCTAATGTATTTTTCATGCGAGTGTTTAGATTCCTGCTTTGGGACGTAGTCAGACCGGAGGAGGAACGGCTCAATCCACTCGCTACGTCACGTTCTGTGTGGAAGATCCAATTCTCCTCCGGCTGGGCTACGTCCGTGCAGAAATCAACTACCGGTCTTGCCTCCTATTGTTTTCTCATGTGCTTGGTGGCCATTGCTCCTTGCGCTCCTCCACTGTCCGGACTGCTGTTCCTGGCTGGTTGTACGAACTCTCGCACAGTAGCCATACTTCGTTTCATCTGTGAGCACAGGCAAAGCCACAAGCGCGAGCGGATACTCCGCAGAAATCCAAACTGCGCGAACCTGCGTGCAAGGAAAGAACGCACGGACCGGTGGGCTCGCACTTGTCCCCTTTGGTGCACGTAAGCTCACACTAAAACGCCACGAACCAAGGCAACTACACACACGACGAAGTCTCATCGCCTCGCCTCGGCAGCGACGCACACAAGGACGAAGACCCCGGTGGCGGCACCCGCACCAACCCAAAGGAGCCGGCACCACGTGGCTACACGTCAGCACACCCACACGCACGGACGGCGCGCTAGTCGCCCACACGTGTGTGTGTCTCCTGCACAACATAACTATGGGGATATCTATTGATACTAATTTTACGATGCTTGATTTTCGTTATCAGTGTTAGAAATTAGCGCAAAATTGATAAGTTGTCTAACCATTTGTAAGGTCACGTGACATATTAACTTTAAAACAACAATAAAATCTGACTTCTTAATTTTTATATCCTATATTTACCTAAAAGAGAGCATAATATGCAAAATAAAAAAAAATTATGTCCTTATAATATAAGCCACGTGACCTTTTGCTTAGATGGAGCTTTATTTCCTCCCGACTTGACTGCGCCCCCGCGCATGAATGTAGCCTCAGCCATTTTTCATATCTGATTCTTCTGGGGTCATAAAGAAATATCTATACCTTACACAAAAGGTGTAATCCTTAGAAGGTATCTAGCCTTGGCAGAAATTCCATTGGCAAAGGTAGCTTCTAAAGTAAATTCCTCGCCTGCGCTGTGATGTCAATAACGGATACGTAACGAGATTGGAGGAGTGGCGGCATCTGTAGGCAGTCCATTAATATACCAACAACCCGCTTTATAGGGGAACTCCGCTCAGTTCCTAAACTTTTAGAGGTAATGAGTTATTTCACATTATAAAGCACTAATAGAGGGCACTTCGTCATTTCATTCCCGAAAAATGAGATAAACCTTGTTAAGTCGCTTTAAACACGAGCAAAAATCGAAACCAAACCTTCAGCATCATCCAGCAAGAATGATCTTAGGCCGCCAAAAAGGCTAAAAGCATGGCTATCACGTGGTAACAGATGTCACGTAATCCTCTTCGCAACAACGGGCGGGATTGGAGATGGCCTGCGGACCACCGCTGGGGCGGGCGTGTGCCAAGCGCAAGTGTCGTCTGCACTGTTCTCTTCATGTTTTGGCGTCTACGAAATTTGACGACGTCTGCACAACTGCGGCATCTGTCTGCGCAGGTGGTGGGAACGAAAATCTGAAAAGCAAGAATAAAAATACGCGAGACGACGACGGCGGTTGTGACGTGTGAGACGGCGGTAAAGCCGGGACGGCCGGACGGCAACCCAACAGCGCGCTGCACATGCGAATCACATGGACGCCGCTGAGCGCAGAGACGAAACGTTTCGAACGTCACCCGGCACGCTTGACCGGAGAAGCAAGAACAAACAAAACGACGCAATGGTGATGACGTCGAGCTCAATGTTGGCTACGCCAACGCCGTTGCCTTGACTGCGCTGTTGGTTGCGCCTCATTTCGCCCTTCAGGGTCAGCCGATTTCGACAACTTGTTGCGTTGAAACGTTTGCCGGACTATTTAAGAAACATTCAAAAAGAACTGAGGACATGTGACGTGTGGTCTTGGGTGATACTGAAAAGGGCTGCACTTTGTTTTCGTAAACAAATACGAAGTGGAGTTGTCCTTTAATGTACTGCCACCATGTTCACGTTTCTGACAACCAAATCGGTCGCAATGCTTACAGTCTTTCTCCCGTCTAATGATTTAAGGAAAATGTTCGGATGGTCACTCGACAATTAATAATAGTGCATTTGTAGCTTTCATTTTTTGACCTTTTCTCTCGGGAATAAATCCTTGAGTTCAGCGAGCCTTTTTCTCTTCGAAGTGACTTCATTGGTTGCAAGTGAAATTGTACCCTGGTTGTCAACCAGCAAGACCAGTAGTTCTTGTGCAAACTCATCTGCACCAAGCTACTTGATAAAATGCTAAGTCAGATTACATCCTTCGCACCATTCCAGATGGCTACATATTCTACTTAAACGGTTGACGTTGCAGTGCTTTGTTGCTTCCTAGTGTTCCAGGAAATTGCAGCGCCAGCCTGCATGAACGCGTACCCATGTGAACGACTTTTTGTCACCTTGACACTGGAACCAGTCTCTGTCGCAAAATACTTGTACGCACTTCCCAGCTTTTCATTGTAAATTATCGCGTAATGCTTTGTTTTTAGAGCGCAGCTCTTAGGGGCCCGTTCCCGGCTTGAGCGGCGTCGCCGTCGCCGTCACCGTCGCCGTCGCCGTCGGCGTCGGCGTAACCAAGGTCATCCCAAGGTCACGTGGCCCCCAAGGTCACGTGACCCCCAAGGTCACGTGACACCGAAATTTACGTGACCCCCCTGAAGTCACGTGACCCCCTGAGGTCACGTGACCCCCCCCGAAGTCACGTGTCACCCCCAGGTCACGTGACCACCCCCAGGGTCGCGTGACCCCCCGCTGAGGTCACGTGACCTCCCCGATGACGTCATCAGTGACGTCACTCATGACGTCATCAGTGATGATGACGATGCGGATGCCGGTGACGTCATCAGTGATGATGACGTCATCGGTGACGATGACGTCATCGGGGAGGTCACGTGACCTCGGCGGGGGTCACGTGACCTGGGGTGTCACGTGACTTCGGGGGGGCATCCGCATCGTCATCGTCATCATCACAGATGACGTCATCAGTGACGTCACTGATGACGTCCCCGACATCCGCATCGTCATCGTCATCATCGCTGATGACGTCATCGGAGTCCGCATCGTCATCGTCACTGATGACGTCATCAGTGACGTCACTGATGACATCATCGGCATGGTCACGTGACTCCCCAAGGTCACGTGACCCCCCCAGGTCACTTCACCCCCCAGTACCCTTCCCTCCTCCTCCTCAAGAGCTGCGCTCTAATTCGGTGTTACAGGGAGTTGTAAACGGCTTTCACTTTTTTTTTACTCAGAAAAGTGTGGGCTTTACAACACTCCAGTGCTCTTTGGAGGGATGTACTTCGAATTGACTCATGTATGTAGTGGCAAAAACAAATTCTGATTTTGTGCCTTCAAGTTTTCAACAAAGTAAAGCAATGCACAAAATATTTGCCTGTCTGTACCTGCGCTAAGGACTTTCCTCACTAGGTCGTTGCTGTCTCCTGTTTGGTAGTTGTTTCCAACAACACAAGGATACGATGCCCCTTTTTGCGTGTGCCATAGTAAGCGTCTCCGAAATATCATCGGCATAAGCAGTCTGGTCAAAAGACAGCTTCCTATTCGTTTTTCTTTTCAGTCGTGTAGAAAGAGTGCGACTGGCTACCCCCAAATCCTATGCAAAACATTCGTAATTCAAGCGGGTCTTGAACTGGTATATTTCTTTCACATTTTATGCGAAGGTCAAACAAACAACATAGAATCCTACGATGAGCTTCTTTTCCTTGCTGACATACAAACAGGGGTCTTATTTTGATGTTGGCATCCATTCTGACTTCAGCAGTGTATCCAAGGTGAGATTACACTTCCTTCCAGACTGTCCTAGCCCGTACTGTCTCTTCTTAAAAAGATAGACTTGATCCATGTCACACCCACCAGAAGTTGCGGTTGTTACATGTTGACGGTCTCTTACATAATGCAATATTAGTGTGCTTCCGGGATCTGAACCTGGTGGATTTTTCAATTCAATAGAGAACAGCGTCTTGATAAACTTCAGCCTTACTACAGGAGGGAAGATCTCCTTTGAATTGGTTTCTTTCAGTTGCGAGTACCCGGATGCTACTTGCAGTGCCCTGTACCAATTGAAGTATTCGTTTTCTTCATATATCATGCGGAATACCGACGTGCGTTTCATGACTTGTCTATATTTTTGTCGTTGCACTTGCTCCCATTTTTCTGAAGTTCGAGGCTGTCCACTTCAAGCTATATAGACCCTTTTTATGGCAAACGCCACTAGGTGGTGCTCCAATCTTGGGCGTCCCAGAGAGCTCCCGGTTTATAAAAAGAATGAACAAAGGCCACTTTAGCACAGCTGCTTGATTTGTAAATGAAAAGTTTAAGCACCAACTCTCCAGGTGAACGCAAATAGAACGAAGGAGTGCGAGATCTGTTAAAATGTTTCGAGTATTTTTGTAAACCAACTTGCCTCCTTCTAGATGTAATATTGTACAGCGGAAGGCCCTCGTTAAATCTCCAACTTTTTTTTTCCGGGTAGCATTTATCCTCCCTAGCACTGCACTAAAAAAAAAGAATCCCGTGCGTCTACTTTCCCGCACAACATCGGAGAGCCAATCATCGAAACTTACGCAGACTGCTCAGCGAATGACAATGCCGAAACATGTGTTTAGAACAAAAAACGCAGTCTGAGTTATGACATTAAGCAATCAAATAGTCACACTTGCATTGCTTAATGTCCCAACTCTGTTTCGTGGTCTAAACGTAAGTTTCGGTATCGTCATTTGCTGTGCTGCCTCCGTAAGATGCGGTGATTGGCTCTTCGAGTTTTGTGCGGGAAAGTAGACGCGCGGTATTTTTTTAGACTGTAGTGGTAGCTATGTGACTATCCCAGTTCGTCACACTATTACGATATATTTTTGCTTTTGTAGAAGTTTTTAATGATTATCAACCACAGTTTCCCAAGCGAGCACAATTACCAGCGACGCCCTTCCTTGATGTAGTTATTTTTTTCTCGACGAAAGAAATCAGACTTTTACTAATTTCTGATAGACACTGACTAATTATGTCTTGTCCACCAGATTTTTGAAGCCTCTTTCAGTCGTTACTGAAAAACATGGATAGCAAATTGTTAGGCAAATGTGGGCTGTTACGTTAAACGTTTCGGTCGGGCATGCGCAGTCTGTGGCTGTGTCCCGCTTGCTGTGTCGAGCACGTGAACAAGTTAGATTATTTTCGTTTCGCGCATATGCCATCTATGCCCCGCATGCGCATTAGCTGTGTAGCGCCCCTGAAAGTTCAATATTCTATGCTTCTAAGGTGAACATAAATGTTTACCAACCTAAGAAGGAACAAAAAGGCTAAATGTTCCCAAAAGGACACTACACAGAACCCAAATAACAAAAGCGACCGAAAGCTAGAACACTCGTACGCGGGCAACAATGTCTTCAAACATTATCTAAAAAGTTTCGAAGAGTTGTCCCAGTAACGAATCGTCCTATTACGAATTGTTTTTAGACTAACAGCCTGTAACCAAGGTCACGGTTTAGGTCACAGCCGCACAATAGGCCGATAAGATATTGCTGGCGCTTTTTGGAATGAACCCAGATTACTGTCCTGTCGGGTTATTAGGAGTTGTTTTCGTATAATGCCAAGCCACCCTGCCGGCCCTTGACTGCCACAGCGTTTTTCGACTAAACAAAGGGCAAGAGCATTGGGTTTTTCTAAAGTGGAATTATTTGCGTGGGAAGCGAGAGAGAAATTTTCCAGTTATGTAAGATGAATAGAAGAATTCATATGAATTGGCGCTTAGATTTAAAAAAAATCTGAAGTGTATTTTTTAGGTCTTTGGACAGGAAATGGAACGAGTAACGCAACTACGTCACCCGTTTATCGAAAAAGTAACTTAATTACATTTTCTGTTGATCTTTGGGAAAAATATAACGTGTGCATTACTACCTTAGCAAAAAGAGAATGCGTTTTCGCCAACGTTGCGGGTAGCCAAAAGAAGCGACGAATATCTTAAGCAGCAATCTTGGTTTATTAGACGATAAAGCAAGGGGTTAAAAACAAACAAAAACCGGGGAAAACGCACCAATGAGAAAGTGGAGCCGTCTGTGGGTAGCTAATTACACCCCTAACACATCCAATGGTCTTGACATGCAGTGGAGCACAATGAAGGGCAAAATAAAAAACAGCAATAAAACGCCAAAATCTAAAAATACGCGTCACAATTTGTTTTTTCCTGCGAGTGAAGAAATTGATCGCAATTCACCACCGCTCCTTTGATTGTTCCTCGTTAGCAAGCCTGCGTTTTTTTAATGGTGAGCGCAAGTTCGTCAGATAATTGCACAGGGGGTTGCGATGATTTTAGAACGCTGAGCTGCTATTGGGTGATTGAAAAAAAAAATAGTGGGTAAACCACAAGGCATCTATCATTGAGGTCCACACACTGTCCTTTTGAACCTGAGCCAAGGATAACCCAGCGTCGTTCTGCCGTCATCACAACTCCTCTGCACGATGCAGACAGCTTGCTCTCCGCACAGAAACTCACCTGCGTCGTACTGTTTGGTCACACCCCCAGATATTTCTCTGATTGACACTTATATATTCCAGCGCTCTCACTTGAAAGCTGTGCACAAATACCATGTAAGCCAATACTTGCAACTCCCGCGGAGCGCGGGCAAGAAGTGATCGCAGCGCCCCTGGCGAGCTCGGAGTCTCCGCTAGCAGGCGAATTCCCCACAATGCATTGGTTTTGCCAATGCATTGTGGAGAATTCGTAACCAATGAAAAAAGTTGTCTCGGGTATTCGCTGCTCTGAATGTTAAAAAATAGGTGCCACTTCATGAGTGAAGGGCATTTGCTTCACGTGGGAAAGATGTTACAGCTTGCAGGGTGCAATACTAGGGCTCTCGTGAAGAGAACACTGTCGCAACTTATGTAAGCCAAGCAAAACTCGAATGTACCTTCGCGCTGTTTTTTTTTTAAAAAGGGCAATATTCAAACATTTCAGAACATCGCTGCGTTTAAACTTTACCGTTCTTATCCATCAATTCGTTTTGTTGTTGCATCCCCATTTCTTGTGAATAAATTGCTTATTACCGTTTCGTCGAATAAGCGATCTGGCTAATCCCGGTAAGATCGTCACTGGACGAAGAAGCAAAATACAATTTCGAACATCGTACGTTACTGCGATGTGAGTATGATCTGGAGGAAGTCAATGGACCTTTTCCACATACCGACGGCACCAGGCGGCGGCTGCACGAACTAAAAATCGAGGAAGTGACCTACCTGCGCTACCAATCGATAATGGGAGCTACGCTACCAGTTTCTTCGCTCTCTGCACAGCGGCGTCTGCCCAACGCGACTTGAAAGAGGGGCATCCATGGCGTCCACCCAAACGTCGTGTTTTCCTTTCCGTCGACGTTCTTTTTTTTGTAACGCAGTTATATATATGCTGCAGTTACGTGTTCTACTCGCTGATATACAGCCTCCTTCCGAATTTCCTCGATTTTTCGTTCCGACCTCTGCCGCTTGGCATCGGGCGCTCGCGCGTGCGCAGAACGCTTCTAGGAAAAGGTCCATTGTGTACCCGCAAATATGACGCTAATACTGAAATTAATAAAAGCGGAGTAACAGAAAAAGCAGACTTCACGCTCGTGCAAATAAAAAAAGAGGAGAGCGTTGTAGCGCAAATAAAGGTGATACGGTGCACAAATTCCGATTGTTAGCGCCGGGCAGTGTTGTAGGGAACGGCGTTCCTGGAACGCGTTCCATTTAGGAGGAACGAAGGAACGCCGCCGTTCCATTTTGCATCGGTGGAACTGGAATGGGAAAACGTTACATTTTCACTGGAACGGGTAAATGAACGGCGTTCCTTTTTTTCGTCCAGTGGGGTTATTTTAATTAGATTTCTAAAAATGAAATTCTAAAAGTATAAAAACAATATATTTACGAAGAGCAGGATCTCGTTAACTTTTTGGTAAGTAATCTTCGGGTTTATCTTGTTGGTTACCCGCTTGGTAACAGTCCGGTGCAGGAGAGCTGGTGGACATCGATTCTATATTCAGTACCCGCGAGACTGCGCTACAAAAATCAAAACTTATAGTCGAAGGAAAATACACAGAAAGGGGGACGTTTCAAACTCAGCTACTTTCTCTGCTTCCGCCAATCCTCACACACCCAGAAATCTAAGGCCGACTACAGCACTGTACTTCCACAAAGAGAACAACAGATACAACAAAAGTACAAGTAACCAGATATCGAACATACCCTTGTATCCCGAGCACTGGACACTTAAAAGTTACACATATATGTACCTTTATTAATTCTGTGCTTGTGCCCATCTTCAAACTGATCAACGCATCCAGCCCTCATGAAGAAGGACCTGTAGTTTTCGAGATTGACCTTCCAAAAGCCCTACCCTCTTCATCACTCGCTCGTCTTGCGGAAAACATCGAGAATCTAATGTTGTTGAGTTCGAACAAGAGACTTTGCTAGGTTGAAGTTGTTGTGAGGTTGTTGTGAAATGCCCGTGCAATGTAGGGGAACAGTACATTTGGCTCGTCTGAGTCTCCCACCACAAACATAAATATGGGTAAAAGCTCAGATTTCTAAAGGTGAATATCAACAAATCAGATCCCGCTTCCGCTTGTTTTCTTCTCTTGGTGCTCTTCCATCACGGCCTTCAAATTCTTATGTTGACGGAATAAATTAAAAAAAAAATATTTTCTCGATATAACTAAGTATGGTAATCAGCAAAATACAAACGTAACGTATATGTGACGATACGTTCCATTTTTTTAACTGTAACGGGAACGAGTTCCTTTCTCACAAATGGAACTTGTAACGGGAACGCGTTCCAAAAACAGGAGGAACGAAACACGAGCTTCCGTTCCTCTTTTTGAGGAACGTGTACAACACTGGCGCCGGAACGACTAACGTCTTCTGCGTCTTTTATGAAAGCCGGCACCCGTTGGACCGTTTCAAACTTCTTCCATTTTTTTTTTTAATTTGTTACCTGTTTTTTTTTTTTTTTTTGGGGGGGGGGGGGGACGCTACGTTCGCGCGGTCTCTCTTGCTCCTGCTTTCATGCTGTGTTTGTCTTTTGTTGCTTTTTTTCTCTTTCGTTTACTTGACGTTGGAACCATATTTTGCTTTGCCTTGTTTGGCTAGTTTTTACTATCTTGCCTTCGCTTCGGCGCTTACTACCGCCGGTTCGTCTGCTGGTCTGCTACGCTATGCTCGGACTGAGGCCGTCTGCAACTTTGTTAGTAAAACATAAAAAATAGCGCAACAGAAACAAGGACAAGAAGTAAACAGGACAGGCGCTAACTTTCAACTAGTTTTATTCTGGAAACTCGAACACATATATACACACGACAGGCAAAGCAGCACCACGTAAAAGTTGATTAATTTTTCACCCGACCATTCAAAAACTGAAATTCATTACAATGAAGAACAATAGAAGTGTCGCTGACACATGACGTCCCACTTTTTTTGATAAAGAAAACTTCCAATAGCTCTCGAGCGACCGTCTCTCGGCTTCTTCCTAGTATCCGCATCTGCTGAAGTCGCGGAACACAGCCACACGTGTTGCAATGTATAGGCAAATGCGAGCCATATTTATTTTTTACTGATAATGCGTGCTCCCGTGCTCGGTCATTGATGCACCGCCCCGTCTGGCCAATGTATACCTTTCCACAACTCAGGTGGATTTCGTAGACCACACCCACTGTGCAGTCCACGTAAGGGCCCGAAGGAAAAATCCATCAATGTAACCCTGTTTGGCAGTCAATGTTTTCTAGTGGACCGCTGACTGTCCCTGACTGTACGTCAAGCATGTCTGATTGGCCAACAAGTTACTCTGACCGACAGTCAAACTCCAGTCAGACCCCGCTTGTCGGCTTTCTGATGGTTTCCTGGTGGCAGTCGGCCGCCGCGAAATGCCATCAGGATGTCTTGGTGGCGATTCTGACTGTACATCGATTGTCTCTGACTGTACGTCAAAAAGCTTTGACGTGCAGACAGAGGTACGGTCAAAGGACGTAAAGTTCGTTCGGATACCACTATTTCGTCAAATCTATGAATACGAAAAGTAATCTGTGCACGAGAAAACGATTTCAGGACGTGAGCCCATAAAACCGCTGACGTTAGAGATATGACACGCAACCGACCGACAACCTTGATCAGAAGCCCGCCGAAGCGCCGAGCAGGCCGAACACGACACTTCGCTTCGCCTATAGAGGCTTCGCCGAGCTTTCATGAACGATCGCTCTCGACTCGTTTTGTTTGCCCACTTGCTCCAACCTGTCGATCCTGCCCGGGCTCTACAATGTCTTATGTTTTAGTCGAATTTTTACTCGACAAGACCCAGCCTGTTGTGACTTCCGACGATGTAAGGGACTTTAGCGGTGTAGTTGAAGACGACGAGGTGTACCAGGTCTACTGGGCCGGTGACGCGCGAACAAAAGGATCGTTCTACGACGCGAAAGTACTCTACATGGCAGGTGAGTAGAACTGAAGTACGGCGAGTGATGTACGAGTGCTTTGCATAACATGCTGACGGCTTAACTGCATTTGCAACCGAAGCATCTCGTATAAAACAGATGGTGAAAATCTTGTTCTCTAAGAAACGGCGTAGCATAGCAGCTACAGTGTCCGATTTGTACGCAAGTGGTCGCGGGTTCGATCCGCGGTAATCCTGCTTTTTTTTTTTTCTTTTTTTTTTCTCGAACATTTTGTTTTATCGAGGCATTTGGCGATATTTATGAGTGCGTATAGCTTTACTCTTATATAAATGCTGCCCTTGTTGATGAAATTCCCTTGGCAGTGGCAGTCAGACGTCATCTGATGGACCATCAAATGACGTCTGATGGTCCATCACGTTCCACCAAGGCTGCTGACTGGCAGTCAGTGTCCCAAATTACGTAGCTTGATGGAATTTTCAATAGGGGGGTGACGTGTTTTTTGTCACACGGTGCTTTTGCCTCCTCATCAGAGATGCGGGCGCACAACCCAGCAAACTTCTTTGGGGCAGAGAATACAACTGGAACATCGTACTTGGTTGCAACTTTCTTCAGATTGTGGGCAGCCTTGTGTATGTACGGAATGACCTCTGGTCTTTTTGTTCTCTGCCTCGTTGGGACCTTTCTTTTCAACCCCTTCATTTTTTGTAAGGCGGTCTCCGCCACAGAAACCAAGACCGAACACGGGAAGCCAGCTAATTCCAGTCTAGAAATTTGATATTTAAAACTAGCATCCGCCTGGTGGTCACAAGACTTCAGCAGTGCAGACTCCAGGCACGAAGTTGCAATAGCTCTCTTAACAGTCTTTGAATGCGCTGAATCAAACGGAAGTAACTCTTTCCGCGCGCGAGGTCGATACATCCAGCACACACGTCGTTCGTTGATGGTGATGTTAATATCTAAAAACTGCAAATGATTGTTGTCAGGAAGCTCTTGAGTAAAAAATAAACCTTTCCCATGTTGTTCAAAAGCTGACAGAATACTTTGTACTGTATCACAGTGCATCACAGGGGTGTTAGTTTTTAAAAGTACAAGAAAATCGTCCACGTATCTAAAAACCTTAAGAACATTGTCGGCGTCTAAAACAACAACTTTGTTGTTGTTTTTGTTTTTCTTTTTTGTTTTCCTAAAAACCTTAAGAACATTGTCGGCGTCAAAAACAACAACTTCGTTGTTGTTTTTGTTTTCTACCACTGTCGTCTGCGATAACCTCCTATTTCCGCCTTCGACTGAGTTTCTATCCGAAATACTCATATAGTTAGGCTATTAAATATATTAAAGTGTAAGCTCGTTATGCATTTCTATTCGGAATCGATTTGTGTACGCGTGCGTTTCTGCTATGGATCACCGTTCGTTGATCTACCGGCCGCCTTCGGGCACACACCAGCGCATACATGGAGATGGGAGGTGTGCCATGTTCTGCCTACCACCGAAAAAAACAATTTTTTGAGATTTGGTGAAAAATCCTTCTTTCATTTCGCAAAGACCGAACAAATGTGAGTAATTAAGTTACTGCAGCATTCAAATTAAACTGGAAGAGCTATCAAAGTATGGCTTCAAAATCGCCACTGACACCTCAACGGACGACTATGGCAACTCCACGAATGTCGCGGAAAACTTCACGAACAACAGACCAGATACACAACTGAACACTCAGTCCTATGTAGCCGGATAGGTAGCCAGTCAGATCTGTCATCATGCTTGCCAAGTCCAACTGCAATGAGAAACATGGAAACCTCGAAAGACATTCTATTGAAGAACAAGAACTATTCGCATGCGAAAATGACACCACCCTCCGACTCAGCTCGTTACCTAGCCGGTAACATCAACCGAGCCTTCGACACACATGTCACCGAAGTATTGCGCCAGAGGAGAGTTCAGCGCAAGGCGGACTTGAGGCCGCTGATCGACACTCGAAACAAAGGCATGGTGTGCAAAGCTTGCCTGGACAAGTACGTCAACAAGTACTTCGATATATTTTTTAACTGCCTCGTCAAGCGAGCAACTAAAAAACCTGTCAAGGTCACTGGGAAAAGAAATGCGAGAGAAAAAAAGTTCCCACACTGCTCGCAGGTACCAGATTGCAGCGAGCGACTCTTATTTACCGGGCAGTGTGAGCTGGCCTATAATATTCCTTTCCCCTGTTTTGTTTTTAGGTCCTTCCAACGCCGCGAAAGCAAATAAGCAAACGTGTAGCAAGCAGCTGAAAAAAAGTGAAGCTCTTTTCTTTTTTGATTAGTTTCGTCGTGTTGCTTCCGCTTTGTTTGTTGTGGGCTCAACACCGACGGCGAAAACCACCTGCGCTACGATCGTGGTCGTGGAAGGAGCGTCTTTGCTGGTGATTTGTATCTTTGTATCGTCTGCTAACTTCCTTGTTTTATTCGCCATTGTTTGCGACTGTTCCCTATTTTTTTATAACCGTCTGGGATGAGGTCCCCATTTTTGCTGCAAAGTTCGGAAAGTGTTTGCATGGTCATTTTTCTTGTTACATTTTGTTTGTGTTATGCTGCAGCGGCTGGTGCGCTTGCTCTGGTAATCTTAACATGTCGTTTGCGCACGTTTTAGTAATCACGTATTCAGGTAAGAAATTGTAATAACGCGGTATGTAACGGATCAACCGTAACCTCCTACGATTTAGTTCAAGCAGCTAAACGCCTTTTTCCGTTTCCCAGAGGAGATTTAAACGCGTGGGATGCCCTGAGTGGCGTTTGAGACTGCTAAATAAACTGCTCTATCTTAGTTTCTGCGCGCTTTGTTATTTGATTGTCGTTGCAGTTGCGATCAGTGGATCCCGCTTTGCAAGCGGGCTGACCATGATGAATTGTTTAAGCAGCTGAAGTGATGAAACTGCAGTGGCAAAGCTCGAGGGCGTCACGGACCCAATACTTTTCTATGGCGTCATCGGCTTCCGTAGACTCCGAGTCCGCTAGAGGTGCCACTGTCGCGTTCGCCGTCGCTCCAATGGGTTTTCGCGGGCGTTGGCGAAGCTATATCGTATTTGCTTTCCATCTGATGCCGTATGACGTGCGGGAAATGGGGAGGGTTGTTTATTGGATGACAAAAAAATGAGCACATTTACGAGTATTGGAAGGCATGTTGCAAAATACAAAAATAGTTTTTAAACGCCGACAATAAAATTTTTCTCTCTTTCCTTCTAGTTCTTGAGTTTCTCGCTGGCCTATCAAAATGCTTGCAATACATGGACATAAATCTCCTGAAAGACAGGTACCTGGAGGTTAGTATACAGAATGGTCTAAAATTACCACTTCAAACTCCCCCCACGCACCCTCCCCCCAAAAATAAAAAATAAAAAAAGAGAACAAAACTTGAAAACTGTGTATCCCAAAATACTTCGATGACCTAGTTGGCCAAACATAGTCCACAAAATTAGCGCAGACGACGAACAGAGGAAGGACTAGACAGAACAAGCGCTCTCTCGTGTCTACTCCTTCCGGTGCTCGTCCTTCGCGCTCGTTTTGTGTGCTGCGTATCGCCCTTTAGGGAGCAAGTGGCGAGTAATAACTACTCGATCTGGGAGCTAGCACTAGCAAAACAGCTTGGAAGACAAAGCCTGCTCATGACCTCACCGTTAGTGGATCACCGGCCCAAAACGGCATGCTGAAGCTCGACGAGAGTCGCCGCCAAGCGGCAAACGCGCTCACCTTGGCCACAGGTGAGGACGCTCAGCACGCACAACACTTCGATTGCTGCGACGCGATAAAACAGGTAAAGTCCTGTTGGCGCGGCAGCGAATAGCCTCAGCCGATAGTGTCTCCGCGGTCCGGGCTGCGCAACTGCGAAAAAAAAAAAAAAAAATACAGGACACAAAAGTGTCTTGCTCCCATGCCACCCGGACACGTACTCTCTTCGCTTGGAGCATCTGTTCTGACATTGACGTTGAACACCGCACCAGGGATATCTTCACTTGCATAAAACTGTGATTGTCGCCGTTGAGGAACGAAACTAGGGTCAATGACGAAGAAGAGTATAGGTCCTTGCACTGGACGTCACATCGCATACTTTTGAGCACCAAGTAAAAGGAGGAGAGGCAAGCTGCTTTTGTAATAATTTTGAGTGAGAGGTTAATCTCCTATAATCTTCTGGGAGGAGAATAGCGACGCATGCGCAAATCCGGGAGGCACAAAGGAGGATCCTGATAAGAGGGGAGCTCCTTCTTCCCCTTTTCCCTGGAGGGCATCAGAAATGATGTCATGTGCAAGCCACGTATAGGCAACGAGCTTATCACACTTGGCAAGCCCTACAGGACTTGGCCCACCCAGAAAACGACATTAAAATCAAGTAGAATGGACAATTGGCAACTGTAAGTTATAATTAAAATCAAGCCTGTCTCCCATAGAGAAACATGGGAATCCGGGCCTGCGAAAGGCTGACATTAGTTGCTTGTAGAGGAGCCATCTGCCGGCGCCCCGTGCAACCAATGGGAGGAGAAGACCATCCGTCAGCTGCGACGGGCGCGGTGTCCACACGGATATTTATATTTCGCCACGGTCAAGCCGCATCTAGAAGGCTCAAACGATTGAAAAAAATGTTAATAAATCGAAAGCCTAGAGTGCCTTCTCAAAGACAAGCAAGTATGTATTCACTTCGGAAATGAGAAAAAGTACACCGTGTGCAATTACGCGGAAAATTTAACCGGGAAGAAGCACCCTGCTTTCTGTTGCACCCGTAAAAGAGTGAGCGAGCGTGCATTATACTAGCAATTATATGCACGAGGACAGCGTTCTGCTGTTACACTTTCGAAGTGCACTTGCACTATGTTTTACGTGTGTACTACTCTGAGAAAGCTGCTGGCATGTGTGTTTTCATTTAGCGTTTATTCGGACGTGCTCGTGTCAGTAACCTTGGCAGTCTAGTGCAAGAAATGTGAAACGGAGATAAACGCGCAGGTTTCACTTCGAACACGCCGCAGACTCCATAACTCAAACTGTACACGACTCGCGATTAGCAGTCATTGGCACTCGTGCAATAAGCTCCCAGAAAAGTAAATACAATACAGGTAAAGCCAAGGACGTAAGAAACTTGGCCTACTGCTGCCCTTTAGTTTCTTGCCAATTACGTTCCCGGACCAGTGCCTAATATTTTGCCTTACGGGTGTGCAGCAGAATACGTTGGAATCAAGTCCAAGCTGTTTGCATTATCACTTTCGACCGAGATGGCCTGCGAAAACTGAAGAAACAATCTTAGGCGAAACGTTCAAACAAGAAACTCCTTCAAATGAAACTTACACCATGAATGTGAGCTTAAAACCTGGAAGACTTTTCAGTCTATTTGCAGCTCGGCCCGCTAACACCTCCGACACCAAGCCTGCGCCAACAAATAAAAAATGGCTGTATGTTTGGTTATTTTGCCAAGAGCGTTTAAATGCGGAAGCTTTATTCACTGGGTGGTGATCTTAATTCGAATAGCACTTTTGGCAACATATTGCATAATGAACCTTAATCTGGTGCCTGAGGTGTGTGGTAATCAGCTCAGTGATGCAAAGGCAGGGTTATGTATGAAAACAGATTATATCACATCATAGTCTATTTGTGACGCTGCGGGCGCTTCCCTTCAGCCGTATCCGAATAGAAAGCCTTTGCACTCACCTACCTACCTACCTACATAGCTACCCAGCTACCTACCTACCTACCTACCTACCTACCTACCTTCCCACCTAGCTACCTACATGCCTGCCTGCCTGCCTGCCTGCCTGCCTGCTCGCCTGCACGCCTGCCCGCCCGCCCGCCCGCCCGCCCGCCTGCCTGCCTGCCTGCCTGCCTGCCTGCCTGCCTGCCTGCCTGCCCACCCGCCCGCTTGCCCGCCCGTCTGCCTGCCTGCATGCCCGCCTGCCCGCCCGCCCGCCCGCCCGCCCGCCCGCCCGCCCGCCCGCTCGGCCGCCCGCTCGGCCGCTTGCCTGTCCGCCCGCCCACCTACCCGCCCACCCGCCCGCCCTTTCGCCTGCCTGCCTGCCTGCTTGCCTGCCTGCCTGCCTGCCTGCCTGTCCGCCCGCCCGCCCGCCTGCCCGCTTTTCGCCCGCCCGCCCGCCCGCCTGCCTGCCTGCCTCCTGCATGCCTGCCTGCCTGTCCGCCTGCCCGCCTGCCTAATCAATAGAGAGAAGCAGAGTCCACACAAGACAGGCTGCTGCGTACCGAGACACAAAGCGAAAAATACCAACAATAAGAACGAAATCCGGCCAGTAAAGAATAACGTTTTATATAAATAAGGCATTAAGCAAAAGACGTATTAAACTTTGCATAGCTTCAATAATGATTCAAGATTTTTATAGATCATTTCATCGTAATCTGAATACCGGAAAACTTTTATTTCCTTTTTGCTGTTGGTAAGAGACAGATATTATATATTTATATATATTTGAATTCTACAGACAGTAACACTACAGAGTGTTTTAAAATCATATGGTTAGGCGATTAAAAATTTATTACTTTATCGCGTGCCTTTACTACGGCCATTTGCTCTTGTCTCAATATTGATCGCATTTGCTTTGCTCTAGTTGTATATTAGATGTAATTCATGTTCTGCTAGCTATGTTGTAGTCTGATATATTGCGAATATTGCGGGACGCCTTCTACCCAGGGCCTAGACCCCCCTCCCCTCTCCGCCCCCTTTTACGCCCACTGCCCAACTGTGCCGATCCTCGGGCTTTTATTCAGCCTTCAGGAAGTGCCAAAAGCCTACCCAAATTTCGTTTCAAGTTAAAAAACCACCAACCTTGCCCTTCATGACCGGTCGTGTAGCAATATATATGAGGTCCAAATGACCCACATGCCTCTCTTTCTTACCCAAAGTATAAGCGAATTGTAAAATTGAAGGAATCCATGCACTTGTAGCTTGTCGCTAGAAAATATCTACATGGTGATTCAAGGAGCGGCCAGGCTCTTTAAATCGACCGCAAAATACCTATGGCGCTGCGACTTTGTGCAGCGTTGCCCACAGATGGCTTTTTTTTTGTAAAATTTGCAAAGCGCGAACTTACCTGAGGAAAAAGTAAAGAAATAAAAAGGCTTAGCTCTTATGGAACGCAGCGAAGCCACCGGTCTTCAAACAACACGGCGCCGTTTCGCACGGGAGATAACAGTTGGCGCAAGCGGTCGCGACGCCAACTGCCGCCAACGAACGAGCATACGACGCCTAGAGCCGGCGTCTATAGCAGACAAGGAAATGCAGTTCCTTGTTGTTACTGCGCCTGCTTTTGTTTCTGCGACTGTCACCGCCTGCGGAACGCGCACCGCTTTTGATTCGAAAATTTCGTCTGCTAAAGACGCCGGCTCTCGGAGCCGAATGTTCGTTCGTTGGCGGCGTTCGTTGCGCCATCTTGTGTCTCCCGTGCGAAACGGCTCCGTGTTGTTTGAAGACCGATGGCGTCGCTGTGTTACCATAGCAGCTAAAATTTTTTCTTTCTTTACGTTTTCCTCAGGTAAGTTCGCTCCTCGCAAATTTTACAAAAAAAAAAAAAATTGCACCATCTGTGGGCATACCTTGGCAAGCCTTACTCATGAGGGCCCTCACTCACCCTCACTCACCCTCATCTTCACAGATGAGGTGAGGGTGAGTGAGTTTCTGAACCAGAAAATTTCATGAGTGTGAGGGTGAGTGAGGGAGAGTGAGGTCCGTGAGGGCTGTGAGGGCGGTGAGGGCCGTGAGGGCTGTGAGGGCGGTGAGGGCCGTGAGGGCCGTGAGGGCCGTGAGGGCCGTGAGGGCCATGAGGGCCATGAGGGCCATGAGGGCGGTAAGGGGTATGAGGGCCATGAGTGCGTGAGGGGCGTGAGGGCGGTGAGTGGCGTGAGGGCCATGAGTGCGTGAGTGGTGTGAGGGCAGTGAGTGCGTGAGGGGTGTGAGGGCCGTGAGTGCGTGAGGGCAGTGACATGAGAGGCGTGAGGGCCGTGAGGGCCTTGAGGGCGGTGAGTGCATGAGGTGTGTGAGGGCCATGAGTGCGTGAGGGCGGTGAGTGCCTGAGGCGCCCTTCAGATCGAGCATCTTCCTCAGCAATTTTGGTGTTAGTGGCGGGTTGTTCTCTAGCTTTCCCTAGATCGACACGAATTGCTGAGATCGGGTCCGGCTCGAAATAAGCAAGCAACTCGGAGCAATTCGAATACGTTTGAAGCGGCTGCATGCAATCAGGGACGCAAAATTTTCACGTGATACCTCGTGGCGGTGATGATGACACCGAAAGAATTGGTTCTGGTTTGAAATCGATCTTTTTTTTGGAAATAAACTGTTTCAGAAAGGTGCATTAGTATTCTTAACGAGATTTAAATGCATAAAAACACGTTTATAACGCGTAATTTTGTCTAAATAGTGCAAGAAAAATAAAATTTTATGATGACGATGGCAAATTGCAGCAATTGGTTGCTGCGTGTGATCGCCGGCGGCCCGTGTTGCTGGTGTTGCGACGTAAAGTTTCAGGGCGAAATTGCCCCATCTGAAGCTGGCCTTGGTGGCGTGAGGGCCATGAGTGCGTGAGGGGCGTGAGGGGTGTGAGGGCCGCAAGGGTGGTGAGGGGCGTGGGGGCGGTGAGTGGCGTGAGGGCGGTGAGTGGCGTGAGGGCGGTGAGTGGCGTGAGGGCCGTGAGGGCGGTGAGGGCCGTGAGGGCGGTGAGGGCAGTGAGTGGCGTGAGGGCTATGCGTGAGGGCCGTGAGGGCGGTGAGTGGCGTGAGGGCGGTGAGTGGCGTGAGGGGCATGGGTGCGTGAGGGCCGTGAGGGCGGTGAGGGCCGTGAGGGCGGTGAGTGGCGTGAGGGCGGTGAGTGGCGTGAGGGCCATGAGTGAGTGAGGGGCGTGAGGGCCGTGAGGGCGGTGAGTGCGTGAGGGCCGTGAGGTTCAGTGAGGGTGAGTGAAGGGCTGAAAGTGAGTGTGACTGTGAGGGTGAGGGTGAGTGAGGGGCTGAAGGTGAGTGTAGCTGTGAGGGTGAGGGTGAGTGAGGGGCTTAGGTGAGTGTGGCTGTGAGGGTGAGGGTGAGTGAGGGCGGCCTAAAATTCCGACCTCTGTCTGTGGGCAACGCTGCACAAAGACGTAGCGCGATAGGTTAAGAAACCGAATTTCTCGATCGATTTGAAGAGGCTGGCTTCTCCTTGATTCACCCTGTACAGTAGAGGTTCGACTCAAGCAGAACTGGCGAGCATTCCACCTTCGATAGAACTTAGGCCCTAATGCAGCCAATGTCTGACAAAAGGCAGCGAGCGCGTGCTGTGAACTGAGACTCTCCCCCAGATCTTACGTTGCAACATTCTATACCGGGCCGAAGCCGCTCTGTAGGATATTAGCACACTCCCAGCTACCGATATTGAATGACCGATTATTTGCTTTTTTCTTCAAGGCCGTTGATATCTGCAAAGCAATCCTAGGCCACCGGGTGGGTAATTTTCCTAATTTTAACACCTAGATCTTGCTTCATAACTAAATTTATTTATACGTGATACCATAGCCCGTTTTGCTTTAACACCTATAGGCGTGTATGTGTGTGAAGTTTAACGAATGACGGGAAACGAGAGGGGGGAGGGTGCGCAAAAGTGGGGAATATTTTCCCACTTTTGGAGAAAAGAGAGGGGGCGGATATTTATGGTGTTTTTACATAATGTACTTCCAGCTGAAAATCTCGCCGCACACCACGTTGATGAAATTTCACTGTATGCACCAACTCATGTTTACAAGCAAATCGGAGTGCCCCTAGCAGCGCACCACCCGCGGCGCTCAATCGCGATGTTGTTTGGGCTAAAAGCGCGCCATCGCCCATGAACGAATCATTGAAATGCGATGTTGTCGAGTTTTGGTGTCAACCCTATGCTCCTTTTCGTGTTGGACTGGTTCATTCTAGGTCTTCCTAGCAATATCTTCCTACTTTAGTGGCGTCGTCGAAATTAACGAGGCTCGTCACACACAAAACCTTGGTGGGAATAAGGTGACATGATGTGATTCATTCCCCGTGGGCGTCGCAAAAACGACGCTGAACCCTGACGCACGTGGTAAGGCTCTGGTCACTATTTTCAGTCGCGACGTCGCTAGGGCTACACAGGAAGCGTGGACGGTAGCTGCGATGCTCGACATCGATACAGAAAATTGGAAGCCTAATCGGACCATGCGATCAGGAATAATAGCTCAGTGATGGCCACAGGTAACAATGACGAATATATCCTTTTATCCCCGGTTTATATCGAGCCTACTTACCCCAAATGTTCTGAAAACTTAAAAGTATCTAGAGGCCTGAACTTCTTATCGCAATTATCGCGTCAACGACTGGTCTACAGGTTGCTGTCGTTTGGACGTGCAGAAGACAGTTAAAAAATAGACTGAATAACTAAACAGAGATTGACATAAGACTCTTGTCGGTATACAAAGAAGAAGGAGATCAAAGGGCAGGGGCTCGCGCGAGGGGAGCCATTGAGTCAGTAAAAAAAAGAACGTTGTCAACCAAGTCGGTTGTCCTGTCTTTCACAAATCGACCTCACAAGGTCATCGGCAAAGTCATCAGTCGACGAACAGAGCGCTTCAATGTGCAACAAGTAATGGTGCAAGAAATTTGGGACCTTTGGACGTGAGGAATCAACATCAGGATGGATCGGCTGAAGACGTAGCGGAGGGTTCGACGGAGCCAGAACACGAAGATAATTACCGATATCACGAATGCGCTCCTGTCAGCAACCCTTGACATCAACTCCCTCAAGAACCTACGAGACAGGCTGATCGCCAGCAACGAGGAGCTTTGCAAGGTCAACGAAGAAATTTAGCTGCTGATCACCGATGCCGACCCCGAAACGGACTTGGTTGCTGGGGCACACTAGGAAGATCAAGTAGCAGCCCTCAGTGAGGTACTATCGCGGACAATATGAGCTGAAACAGCGCTCCGGCCTGTGCACGGTACTACCTGCGCCACCTGTCGCATCGCTCCGCAAACACGGCGCACCCTGAGGCCGAGATAAATTCTCACTTGCGCTCACTGCGCAGCTGCGCTCTTCCGGCCTTCTGTTAGCGAAATTTTTGGCCGACGAAACCACCATTATGATGCCTGTGCCGTGCAGCCCAATGTTCACGTTTTCACCTAACATGCATTTGAGTGCATTTCAAGAAAGCGCCGAAGTAGGAAATGCGCTGTCACGCTCGTACCTCCTCGAGGAGCGCTGCCTGATTGAGCTGCCTTGGTTCCCAAAAGGAGCCGATCTGAATATCACCGAACACGTTTGGAGGCGCATCAAGGTAGCCATCTCACTCCGTCCCGTCTACCACGATACTACCGGTTAATTGTAGGAAGCGGTGAGACGTGAATGGGGGGAGAGGCTAAGGGCCGAGCCAGACTTCGTGGCCGCGCTCTGGTTTCTTATTAGACAGGGTGAGAGCCGTGGTCGCGGGTCAGGGAAAAATGACGCGGTATTAACTTATTTTGTAGGTTTACTTCGCCTCGGGTGCCCTGAATCGGACTTCTGCCGATTGGAACAAAGCTTGCTGCTACGGTTGTGACTCACTGTTCAACGCGGTTAACCGACGCATACACTCTAAAAATGGTCACGCAGAGCAAGCGTGACGCAAAGCGATTTTTTGCACGCTTGCTCTAAGCGTGGTGCTTTTACACGCTTAGAATTCACGCTCCCTAAGCGTGGACTGCGCATAGGTTTAACGCTTGCAGGCGTGACGCAAAGCGATTTTTTGCAGGCTTGTTCTAAGCGTGGTGTTTTTCAACGCTTAGAATTCACGCTCCTTAAGCGTGAACTGCGCATAGGTTTAACGCTTGCAGGAGTGACGCAAAGCGATTTTTTGCACGCTTGTTCTAAGCGTGGTGTTTTTCAACGCTTAGAATTCACGCTCCCTAAGCGTGAACTGCGGATAGGTTTAGCGCTTGCAGGCGTGGCGCAAAGCGATTTTTTATACGCTGGTTCTAAGCGTGCTGTTTTTAACGCTTAGAGTTCACGCTCCCTAAGCGTGAACTGCGCATAGGCTTAGCGCTTGCAAGCGTGACGCAAAGCGATTTTTTACACACTTATTCTAAGCGTGCTGTTTTTCAACGCTTAGGATTCACGCTCCCTAAGCGTGAACTGTGCTATGATTCCACGCTTGGCAGGCCGGAGGGGGCCCTTGTGTTTACACGCTTATTACGGCGTGCGTTTTCTCCACGCTTAGATAATGGCGCCTCCTAGGCGTGTGTGAAATGCGCGTCGCGGTGGAGACCTCTGGCCCTGGGCATTGGGCCTTCCCACATTTAGTATGTCGTCCCAATAACTAAGATTATTGGGACGATATACTAAATGCAAGAAAGCCCAATGTCCACGGCCAGAGGTTTCAACCACCACGCGCCTGGAAGGCGTCATTATTTAAGAGTGGAGAAAATGCACGCCGTAACAAGCGTATGAACACACGGGCCCCCATGCATACTGTTATCGGATATCGTTATATGAGCTCCAAAACGATTTACTAAATCTTTCAAGTTATTCCTCAATGCGAACTAAATAGTGCAAGGAAGATCAACGTGCTGCTTCACGCATAATTACATACATATACGAATGGCAGTTGTAAATCAAAGGAAATTGTTCTGATGCGTCGCGTAGAAAATGCACGTTACGCCTGGTACATTGTGCTAATTAGCTGCAAGCTGTTCACAACCGTGCAACTTGCACAAAGATTTTAGGAATTCATCTTTGGCATCTAAAAACACAAAGCGAGAGAGAGAGAGAGAAAGAGAGAGAGAGAGATCTCGTTAGGCTCCAATTACAAGAAGGAATAGTCCAAAAGGAACTAAATAGAAAAAGGCAAACAGATTTCAGCTTCGGGGCTAAACTCTTTATTAAAAATCAATTTTTGTTTTTACAAATAAGACGTTAAAAAGTACAAATCCCACTAACTGCTAAGAACTGCAACAACTATGAGGATCATGAAACAACTATGAACGAATGCCAATGGTTTAAATTTTTAGCGGGTTTGAATCAAGATGTTTTTTCAGTAAATGTTAGAAACAATATCAATATATAATTCGCTACCATATGTTTTTCAGATACGCAGTGATACTTCTGTTGTGTCATACTTTTTTGCGGTTCAATTTCTATAACAATTGGTGTATTAGAAAATCGTGCTTGGTGGCAAGTCTGCGAGTTTGTAAAATAAATTAACCACAGAATAAGAAGAAGGTCTTTCCTTCTAGATTGGTTCGGTACAAAACACAACCAGTTTAAACAACGTCAACACTTCGCCAACAAAATTGAAACTGGCATAAAAATTAAATGAGTTCAATTGAGCAAAGTGTTGGCATCGTTAGGAACGTAAACATTTGCTAACAAAAATTAAATTGACGTAATGACTAGATTTAGTTTGTGCGCATTCAACCACGTGGCACTTGCCATTTTTTTTCTACATATCTTAGATTTTTCATTTTAAAGGGCACCTTCGTTCACTTGACTAGAGCTATTAATATTTTGATGTACATAACTCCCCTCCAACCATTCCACCAAGAAGAGTATGAAAAAAAAAAAACATTCCGCGAGAGAATTTTATTTTTTGCTTTCGGATAATGTGCAACTTTGAGGGAAGATCACGCAAACTTTTCTGGGCCCACGTTGCCTCAGACCTGTTTGCTGGTTTCACTATTGTCTGTACAAAACAAAGCAGCTTTCCAATGCTGCTGGGTACGTTACGTTCTTTAGGTAGTAAGCACAGAGGCATAGCAGCAGCGCTTTCTCGAGAGACCTGTCTGGTTGCAGGTCGATTTGGTTTCGTGGTTCGTTGCCGCAGATTAGCCGTCTCGTTTCGCCCCACATAATGCAGGGTCCACGAATATCCGTCGGTGCAACCTGTCGACAATAAGATTAAGATATTATGACCTAAATAAAACTTAGTATTACAAAAATGAGAATAAACACTTGAATGTTAACATTGTCCACGTTGCACTAACTGAGGCTCTCATAACAGGCTGTTGTTAGTTTGTAAAGCTGTGTAACATTAGGTGCTCTTTGAGCGTGCTTGAAGTATTTTCTTTATTGCGAAAGTGCTCTTCTCACCGCTAAAATCAGTGCGCTTTTGGGGAGCCCCGGCCGCAGGTATATGTCAAGGCCAACGAACGATGGTTGCTCCAAGGTTGCCAACTTTGCTGCCGCTGGGATCGAGAACCTTCCTGAGGCGTCTTTCGTTTTCTTCAATGTCGGTTTCAAAGCTTAGTTCACTCTCGAAATCAAGCTGAAAGATGATACGTTTTTTAGCTTCCCAGGCCCATACTGGAGTGTGCACATACCAATATACTTGCATTAAGTTTTTTTTTTCTTTTTGCATAAGGTCAGGTAAGCGCAAGCGAAATCGGCTGTCAGCATTAGTGTTCTTGTTAGAGTCTGGCCTTGAAACTGAACGCTATATCTTCAAGTTATCAAAAAACATTTTGGAGGCTCTTTATTTCTTTGTCAGCTACTGGGTGCTTTTGGTTCGGCACCATATATGCAAGCTCCTTTATCATGCCACCATTAAGCACCGTTTTTATAAAATTTTCTGTTAATTACAGCAATGAGCAAAAATGAAAGCCATTTTTGCGCACATAAAACAAAATGCTCATTTCAGAATGCAAATAAGAACCCTGATAACTTGTTCCCTTCAGTGGGAACGATAGCAGAGTAATAATTCCAGCTTTCACTTAACTTATTTATGCATTTTCTAGTTTATATGCTCACATAAATCGTGGCGTTATGTTTATAGATGTTCATTATGGGAGCTCAGCAGACTTGATTCCTGAGACTTGCACTTTCTGCGCATATCAGGGTAAGTTTAAAAACAGCTAGGGTGGCCACAAGCTGGTGGTTTCAGCTGCATGGGTGGGTGAATTAGGGTCAACTTGTAAAAAAACAACACAATTATTGCAGAAACATACTCATACATCAAGTAGTAATTAAGTCACAAATATTCAGCGCATGCTGCGTGCGTAAGCAACTAGACATGTCACATAAACTTCCTTTCCGTGTTTAGCAGTCCACTATTTTGTTACCTGAATTATTTCTAATTATATAACTGTGCAACATGTCGACAGTAACTAACGCAACAAAAATAATCTGCATGATCGTAAATCATTTTTTTTCGTTGCGTCATTAATAGTCACATTTTAAAGTACCAGACACATACTCTTTAATTTATTTTTACAGACAGCACTGGCCTCAGATAAGAGAATAGCTGCGTGCTAAATTTGTCAACATCGTGGATTTTCCCGGGACTGGGTTTTACTGAAGAAAGACACAAAGCTTTAACTTCGCAATCTATGGTGGCTGGGACATCGCAATGCATTGCCGTATGGACTTTCAGTTCTCCGCCGCAAGATTGTGGTCCTGTCCCAGTCTGCTGACCAGGCATCGAAGGATCTTGAACTACGAAGAGGGGGCCACTTCAACACATCTGCTTTTTGCGAATTTATATTACTCAAAAGCAAACACGATCACATCTTTATTTTCTGTCACTTCACAAACTGTGCACTGAAGTTATGGCCCGTTTCTCGACTAACGCCAAATGCAGTGTCATCACTGCCTCGTGTTTTCAGAGTAAATGTAAATCGCACACCAATTGCAATAACAATTCCTATCACATCAATCCTTGCTCCAATATGGAGCGAGCTGTCAATGCTGTGGTCATTTATTGCGAACGAGGCATGCAAGAACTGCCGACAAAATAGGTGTTATAAAACTCGGACTAAATAAAAAAAGAAAGACGTTTACAACTCCCTGTAATGCCGAATTAAAGCGCAGCTCTTGAGGACGACGAGGGAAGGGTAGGGGAGGGTATGCCCCTCTTCCCCTCCCCTCTTCCTCCATCCCCTCCCTCCTCCTCCTCCTGCCTCCCGCGCGGCGCATTATGGGAAACGTCCCATAATGCAACGCGCACGTCACCGCGGAGCATTATGTGACGTTTCCCATAATGCGACGCTGTGTTATGCCCACTGCGACGCGTCATGCCGACGCTTTACGCTGACGCGTTGTGGCAACGCTGATGGGGACGGCGTCAGCGACGCGTCACGAAAAAGCGTTACGCCGACGCGTTACGGTTACGGTTACGCCGACGGCGACGGCGACGCCGCTCAAGCCAGAAACGGGTGCCTGAGAGCTGCGCTCTAAAACTCAATATTTCTGCAAACTTTTATCTCAAAGAAACGATTGGGTTGAGGCCGATCAAAACCAAAAGGAGTCATGCCTGCAAGCACCGGAACATGCAAAGATTCACGCGGCTGCTTGTGATGTTACCGTGATTCTTTGCGCCTCCTTCACCGCTGCGACCCTTTTCCTCCTACAATGCAAGCGTTGTGTACCCTTTCCCTTCTTTCTTGCTGCCACCCTTTTTCCCCTGCCACATTGCCACGTACCCATTCCCTCCTTCAAGCATATTCTGGGTGTTCGTCGATTCCGAACCGCAAACTTTCAACACGGGAGACCGACGCAGAGGCGCGACTTCAGGAAACATATGCTTTTGAAGCTTTTGCTACAGCAATGCAACACTTTGAATAACAAGCTCACCTATGTACTGCAGTGTCTACAGCCAAGAACAAACTCGCCCGACTACCTCAACTACTCCCCGACGTACACGGTTCACCCCTTCACCTTCCCGAATTAACAACATTTGTCTCAATGCCGCGCTGAATCACAAGCAGCAAAAACTATTTCCTAGATGTAGCAGTTATGCTGAAGAGCACATCGCTTCGACAAAAGCAATACGGTGGAGATTGTGCTACTTGATACTTGCGCTTTCACAAAAAAAAAAAAAAAAAAAAAACAACAACAGCGGATTAAGACAGTAATGGGGGACAAACAAAAGAGGGTTCTTACCCAAACTTCAGAAATTCCTTGACCACAGAGAAGATAACGTCTATCATTCATCTGAGAATAAGCCAATTAATTCCCCCGAGATCTCCAAGATATTGGGATTGGTGTGGGATAAAAACGCGGATGCCTTCAAGTTCTCTGCTGATCATCTCTTGGAGATACTTTCTGGAAGTTTGAACGCAAACCGCTCCCTACTCAAGGCTTCGGCTAGGACCTTCGATCCCCGCGGTTTCCTCTCGCCGTATGTCGTAAGAGTAAAATCTTTATTCCAACGTATATAGCAATGCGGACTTGGATGGGATGAGGTTCTGAGAGAGGCTCTAGTGCAAGAGTGGAAATACTGGTGCTCCGATTTAACGAAATTGCCACCAATCACGACGCCAAGATATCAGCTGGACGTAGAATGTGAAAGCGAGCTGGAGATTCACATCTTCGCCGACGTTAGCCCTCTGGCGTATGGTACCTGCGCATATTTTCGTGCAGTGAACAGGAAAGGAGAAGTCAGCGTGAATAGAATAATTGCCAAGGCTAGAGTTGCTCGACTGAAGACGCTAACCCTTCCACGACTAGAACTGATGGGAGCGCTATTGGGACCACGCATTGCTACATATCTTCGTAGCTCATTGTTAGGTCACACCGTGGCAATGTGGTACTGGACAGATTCTACGATAACTCTAGACTGGATTAAGGGATCTGAAACCGAGTGGCAACCCTCTGTGTGCAACAGTGACAAAATACAAGCACTCAGTGATCCGTCCAGTGGACACCACTGCCCAAGTTACTAGAACCCAGCCGACGCTCTCACTAGAGGGAAGACTGTAGTGCAGCTAGGCACCCAAAAGGTATGGTGGTAAGGGCCGGAATGGGCTTGCCCTCTAACAGCGAAACTGGCCAGTTAGTACACCCTTAAAGAGCCTTGACGACATCGATAAGGATAGACGACAGCGAACCGAAACGCTGCTGACTGTTGTACGTGCACAAACTGCGTTTTTGACGTTTGAAAATTTCAGCAGCTATACCAAGATGTTGCGGATAACTGCTTGGGTTAAACGATTTGTGCACAATTGCCGCCAGAAAAATGAGTCAGCTGAATTACCAGTGACTACACAAGAGATTACGGATGCGGAACTTTTCTGGATTAAACACGCTCATTTTTGCGGCAGCGGCAGAACCCAGCGAACATCGCTAACCACGTACTGCGCCTATTACAGTTGCTGCCCTGGGATCGTGCCGTGTCCGACAGTAATCTGCAGTTCAGTGCTGCGGCCTGCACCGTGCAAGCTGCGATCGTCAGCATACGTGTGTCATCGCATCTGTGGAATCACCTCTGGCCTTCTACCCTACATTGGAACCTCGGGGACTCTCCCAGCACAAGCGCCGTTCGTGCACGCTAAGCCAAGATAAGCGGCGGGTTTCCAAGCGGCGATCATTTTGCGGCAGCGGCAGTACCCAGCGAACATCGCTAACGGCGTACTACGCCTATTACAAATCGGTAACAACTATATTTTATTACATTGGCCTAACTTGTGCTGCTGCTGCCGCTGCTGCCACTATTACTGTGTTAGTGTCTGAAGTTGTGTTTCTGTAAACTATCAGAAATGGCTGAAACATGTTCCTCATGTCAGTTGCCAGTCAGCGATACAGAGACGTTCGTAGAATGCTCCGAGTGTGAGTCCAAGCACCATTTCGGTAAATGTGCCGGAGTAAACAAGAAATCTTTCGCTGGGAAAACCGACGCCGCTAAAAAGGGCTGGCGGTGCCCGGCCTGCAGGAGTGGTGGATTGCAGGCTGGTGGTGGTGAGGAACATCAGCCTGAACTCGACATGAGAAATCTTCTCGTATCTATCAACCAGAAGTTGGAAAGCCTCCCCCTCCTAAAAGAGACGATAGACAGTATGGAGCTCTCCATCCAGTTCATGTTTAAAAGCTTCGAGGAAATCAAACAGAACATCAATACTCAAAAGACCGAAATCAAAGAACTTAGAAAGAGAGTAACAGAACTGGAAGAAAAGGATGATTCAAATAAACACGTACAGGATCAGCTCCTGCAGGAGGTTAATGAACTCGAATTTTGGAGCAGGCGTCTCAATCTAGAGGTTCATGGGATCCCTGCGGCGCAGGACGAGAATCTGATTACTTCGTTGAATGAGGTTGCTAACAAACTAGAGGTTCCTCACCTCACCGAGTTCGATATTGTATCGGTTCATAGGCTACCCGCTAGACAAGGAAATGTGCCCGGAGTGATTATTCATTTCGCAAGGCAACAAACTAGAGATGCATGGCTTAAGAAAAAAAAAAAAAAAGCTAAAGAACAGTTCCCCGCGAATGTTCATTCAAGAGAACCTGACTCGGCGTAATCGGGAGCTTCTTCGGGCAGCTAAAGAACGCGCCAATGCGAAGAACTACGCTTACGTATGGCATACAAACGGAAAGATTCTTGTCCGAAAAACTGAAGGAGCACGCGCTGTTCACATCAAGTGCAACAATGACCTTGACAATTTGTAGACAACTCGGAGGCCAACTAAGTTATGACAAAAATTACTGTGTCACCCCCAGTAGATTGCAGATACTACGACGATTCATTTTTCAATCAAACATATCAAAGTTATAATTCAAATTTTTCCTTGGTACATTTTAATAACAGGATCATAAACAATAAACAAGACAATCTAAATTTGTTTTTTTGAACCATTATGTATAAATTTTGATGATTTGCTTTGTACGGAAACGTGGATCCCTGAAAAATCTGAGCCCCCTCATTTCAGTGCCTATAAATGCACCAGCCTGGGCAGAAAAAATAAAAGGGGAGGCGGGGTTGCGATTTATTTAAGAGAAGACATTTTTTGCCATGTGTTAGACGAGTTTTCCGCTATCTCGAAAGACGTCGAGTCTCTTGTTGTGGACGCCGGAAGCGTTATTGTTTGTGTTGTTTATAGACCGCCGACTGGAGACAAATCTGTGTTTAGATCTTACTGTGAGGACTTGCTTGGGTTTCTTACGTTGGCTCAACAGCTTAGCCATTTTTTTATAATGGGTGATATAAATATCGATTTACATAAAGAAATTTCTTGCCATTACGTGGCAATAAATCAGCACTTATCTTCCTTTTATCAAACATACGCCGAAAACTTTTTTTCAAGGTCGGTTGAAGAAAAACTGGTTACTTTTTAAAAATAAAATAAACAGTCTCACTGAGCAGTTCGTTCCCACTGTCACTGTGTGGAGCGACAGGAATAACCCCTGGTATAACAAAACACTGCGTTCATTGAACAATAAAAAGAAACGTTTGTTTAAAAGAGCGAAACGGCTGAACGTTAACTCTCTTTGGAATGAATACTTTGCGTGCCTCAAAACTTATACAAAAAGTATTAGATCGTCAAAACAAAAATTCTTCTCTTTAGATTTACCAAGAATTTTGCGCTCTAATCCCCAGAAGTTTTGGAAAATACTTTCGCCTAGAGGCACTCATTCGATTCATCTTCAGGACGAAAATGAAGTCGCTTTATCTGAGCTTCATTGCGCTACTGTATTAAATAATTATTTCTCCTCTGTGTTCACCTGTGAAAATACCACTGATATTCCATGTTTACCCTTGTCCGACTTTGTACCTATGGCTTCCATTGACATTTCAGCCGATGGAATACTTCACCACATAGAAAGATTAAAACTAGCGTCATCTTGTGGTCCCGATAATATACACCCGAAAATTCTGAGCAATACCAAAGTTACATCTAGTGAGTGTCTTAAATTGATCTTTTCTCAGTCACTGGAGCAAGGTTGCTTACCCTTGGACTGAAAGCTGGGCAAAGTCGTTCCAGTCTTTAAAAGCGGCGATCGTAAGCTGCCCTCGAACTACCGTCCCATTTCATTAACCTGCATTGCGTCCAAACTTCTTGAGCATGTAATATTTTCTCACGTTATTTCCCACCCAGAAGAAAATAACTTTTTTTATAATCGCCAGCATGGTTTTCGGAGGGGCTTCTCGTGCGAAACGCAACTTGTAGAGTTCACTCATGAACTTTTCACTAATACTGATTCACTAAGCCAAACAGATTCCTTGTTCTTGATTTCTCGAAGGCATTTGATAGAGTTCCTCATCATCGCCTAATCGATAAACTTTCTTGTCTTGGCATTGACCCTCTTGTTGTCTCCTGGATACGTGACTTTCTTTTTTCTCGTACCCAGTTCACTGTTGCTAACGACCATCAATCAAACTGCAGTCGCATCACTTCTGGGGTTCCTCAGGGATCCGTGCTTGGACCTTTACTGTTTCTAATATTTATTAACGATTTACCTAACTCAATCACGTCTAGCATCCGTCTCTTCGCGGATGAGTGTGTTGTGTATCGCAAAATTAATTCTCAAAATAACCATCTTCCTACAAAGTGATTTAAGCTTAATTTATGCTTGGTGCTCCAAATGGCTTATGTCATTGAATATGTCAAAATGCAAGCTGGTTCGCTTTACTCGGAAAAAAACAACAAGCAACTTTTTATATTTTATTGGCTCCGACCTAGTTGACTCTACATCTTATTATAAATACCTCGGTGTAACGCTGACAAGTCATCTAATCTGGAATAACCACATCGAAACTATTGTGGCAGAAGCTTCCCGGACTCTGGGGTACATCAAACGAAATTTGAAAGAAGCGCCCTCTCACTTACGAAAATTGGCCTACGGAACATATGTGCGACCGAAATGGGAATACGCATCAGCCATTTGGAGCCCACACCAAGCCTATCTCATCAGCCATCTTGAGTCCATCCAAAATCGTGCTGTTAGATTTATCCTAAACGACTATTTCCCTACGACTAGTGTTTCATCTCTCAAACGTCAGCTCGATATCCAAACTCTCAACGTACGACGTAAAATAACACGTTTAAGTTTCTTTCATAAGGTTTACCATTTTCACCCAATACTACGTTCCTCACTGCTTCTTCCTCCTAGCAGATCATCATCACGGCTAAACCACTCACGCCATGTGTCGCGGATCACTGGTCGCACTAATTATTTTAACCATTCTTTCTTCCCACAGACCATCACAGACTGGAACGACCTGCCACCTGATATAGTGGCCATTGATGACCCCACCTTGTTTCGTGATGCTATAATTTCACGTTTTTAGTAAGATTCAATCATTGTATTTTTTTTTCACATCTTATGTAAGTGCAGCATTGTTAGCTGCAACACCTGGTGCTTTGCTTTTGTATTTTTTCATGTATGACCCCCCCCCCCCCCCCCTTATGTAATGCCCTTGAAGAAGGGCCCTTAAAGGGGCCCTCCGGAGCTTTCTGCGATCGTCTGTTTGTGTTGTTATATTTCGTAGTAGGTGCAAGTTAATATGTATACAAAGTTTTAGATTACAAAACCGTTTATTAAGCAGATGGCAGAAGAAATATATCGGGACTATTTTCTCTTGGAAGACAATCCCCGATTCCCTGCCCATCGCTAAAACTTGACCAATGGAAATGCTGAATCTCGCGGTGATTGCGAACGTTATTATTGCAACACTTTTTAAGCTTGTTCTAAATTAGAGTTTGAGAAAAACGTAAACTGAATGTGGTGCGGGAAACATAGCCCGCAATTATCGCTGCAAAACCAGCGAACTATGTTTTCTCCCCGCAAGCTTGTTGCTGGGGGGTGATGCGTCGGCGCGTCTGCTCGTCTGCTTCCCGGGGCGTCTGCAGGCGTGCGTTTGCGGGACACACGTTCCTTCTTCCCGTGGATCCCGACTCCGAAGCCAGCTTTGCGATCCTTCCACGTCAACGAGTCAAACTTTTCCTTGTCATCTGTGGGGTGCGACTGCGTATTGCAGTAGCAGCGCGACGGTGCGGTGTGACGAACGACGACTGCCGAGCACAAAGTCCGAGTTCCTTGACGACGGTCCGCGCGTGTTCGAGAGATTCCTCCGCGGGTCGGCGGTCGGCCGCGTTGGTGACCCGCAGTGACGGCGGAATCCTTCGCTTGCTATTGGCTGACGCGTAAAGAGATGCCCCCTCCCTTTTTCCGGGGTCATCTCAGAAAGGGGGGCGTGCCGGGGACTTTGATAGCAATTTTAGTAGGGAAATCCGCCGCGCATGACCGTAATTTTATGATTTCTAGGATCCTTAGGGCCTGTAGATTGAGTTACCGCCATAAATAGACCATCGCAGAACGCTCCGGAGGGCCCCTTTATGGGTAGAATAAATGAATGAATGAATGAATGAAAGAAGAAAAACATGCGTTAGAATTACAAATTGTCTTGTGCACCTTCAGATGTATTAATACGGTAACACTGCCCACCAGGGCGACCTCAGATACCGCTACTTGTCTCGACGTATGTATAACTAATTTCAACACTCATGAGGTATCTTCTGGCATTTTTACACACGACTTAAGTGACCATTTACCTATTTTCTGTTTTGCACCATTCCTTAAAAAAAAGCCAACTCAACGTAGCGGATACAGTTACAGGAAAATAGACGAAGATTCCGTGATAAAGTTTCGTGATCTAATCACTGCCATCGATTGGAACAGTGAGTATGTTGAACACGACCCAAATATCGCGTACGCCAGCTTTTCTAAAAAAACTTAAAATATGTTATGACACTGCCTTCCCGCTTAAACTGGTGAACAAAAGAAAAGGTAGATTGCGCAAACCTTGGATGACCAATGAGTTATACGGTCGGATTAAAGAAAAAAATAAAAAAAAAAATACCATGATTTTCTTAAAAGCAGAGATCAACATCTTTTAGCAGCCTACAAAAAGTACAGAAATAAGCTAACAACTGATTTGAAAAATACAAAACAAGATTATTATCAACGCCTATTTTTTCGCGCCCAGAATGAGCCAAGAAAAGTATGGGAAGCGGTAAATACCCTCACAAACAGTAGCAATCGCGCCACAGAAATACAATCTGTGATTCTCGATGGCAAGCGTGTGAGCGGTTTGGACTTATCTAACGCAATGAGCGAGCATTTTGTAAAAGTTGGCGAGTGTACTGCAGGTACGCAAGCATATTACGACACACCTAGCACGACGTCCTTAACAAACTCGATAATGTTATCACCAGTCACCCCACAGGAAATAGAACTAATAATAATAAAAAGAAAAAGATAATGTAGCTGCTGGCATAGACGACATTAAACCAGTTCCTATTAAACAGGTTTCCCAAGATATTAGCAACGTCTTATCGCACATCATAAATTGCATGTTAGAAACCGGTATATTTCCTGAGCAACTTAAGATGGCTAAAGTTACACCTGTCTACAAAGGGGGCGGAGAATACTTACAAAATTTTCGACCAATTTCGGTCTTGCCTATATCCTCTAAATTATTTGAGGGCGTTATACAAAGCAGAATAGACCAATTTCTATCTAAGTATCATGTGAGTAACAAATCACAATATGAATTTCAGAAAGGTAAATCCACGGAGCAAGCACTTGTAGAGGCAAAGGACAAAATAATATACAATATTGAGAATAAACTATATACGCTGGGAATTGTTTTAGACCTTAGTAAAGCGTTTGACACTATACAACGCGACATACTGTTCAGAAAACTACATACATATGGAATACGTGGAATAGCTTCGGGTCTCATAAAAAATTATTCTGAAAATCGATTTCAATTTGTTAAAATTAATAACATTGTCTCAAGTACAATGGAAATCAAATGCGGAGTCCCACAAGGTTCGATCTTAGGTCCCCCTTTTTTTCTTCTATATATAAACGATATTACAGCGATCACGGGATCTCATGAGCTTATTATGTATGCGGATGACACCAGCGTATTTTTTGCAGACTCATCCAAAGCCCAGTTAGAATTATTGACAAATAGCTATCTTGCCGACCTAGCTACTTGGCTTCAAGCAAACAAGCTAAATTTAAATGCGAAAAAAACAAAGTATATACTATTTGCACCTAAAAACAAACGCGACAGTATCAACTTAGTTATACATTTTAAAGATGAAATTATAGAACAAGTCCGCGAACAAAAATTTTTGGGAGTTTGGTTTAATCAAGAGCTAAATTGAAACACAAACGTGAATAAATTAAGTTCCGAGCTTTCACGGTCGGTTGGGTGTCTATATAAAATAAGGAACCTTATACCAACATGGCTAAAGGAAAACTTATATTATTCGCTTTTTTAATCTAGGCTCTATTATTGTCTTCTAATGTGGGGCACGTCATCGAACACAAACTATAACTCGTTGCTCACACTGCAGAAAAAAATGTTGCGCTTACTTGAAAATTATAAGGGTAAAATACAAGACCTGCACACTGCACCACTTTTTAAAAAATATGGCATTCTTAAGGACAATCAGATATATTATTTTAAATTATTACAACCGATTCACAGACAAAAACTATATGTTACGCATTTAAGTGACGCAACGCATGCATACCCTCTTCGACACACATATAGGCGGCCCCCTCAGACCCGTACAAATTATAAAACACAAACAATAGAATATCAAGTCAGTAAAGCTCTGAATGACATTAAAGACCACATAGATTTTAATAACAATTTTAGTAAATTTAAAAGGGATCTCAGGACACTCTTGGTGGGCAGTGATAACCCCTTATTATTTGAATTTGTATGTAATAACTAGTTGTTTTTCTGGTATATTAAAAAAATGAATATAATGTTTAATACTAAGCGTTAACTTTGCAAACTGTGTGCTGCTGGAAAGCGCTGCTTTGGGGACAGAGACCTTTGTGAGGCTTTGAGCCTTTAGTCCCTGTCTCCATTTCGGTTGATTCCGGAAAAATAAACATTCATTCATTCATTCATTCAAAAAGGAATGCTTCGAGAAGGAGATACAAGAGATAATACAAAGTGGGAGAATTGCTACAATATCTAAAATAAGTGATCTACAGCCTTTTCTTGATGAAGCCAGGATCATGCGCATACAAGGCAGACTTCATTAAGCTACCTTGACAAAAGACGTAAGACACCCTATCCTTTTATCGGGAGACCACCCGTACACTAAGCTGTTGGTCACCGCAACAGACCTAAGAACAGTACACGGAGGCCTGCAGTCTACATTGACAGAACTACGTGAAAAAGTTTGGCTGCCAGGAGCAAAAATAATCGTGAAGAAGATCCTCGCTCAATGCCGGACCTGTTAACGGTTCAGCGCAAAGCCAGCCACGGCTCCAGTAGCTCCACTACCACGGGACAGGGTGGAAGGGGGACACCCATTTCAGGTTGTATGAGTCGACCTCGCGGCGCCGTTATTCGCCAGCTCAAAGGGACAATGTGCTAAAACGTACATTGCTCTCTTGACTTGTGCGACTACCCGTGGAATACACCTCGAGCTAGTATCCTCAACGACCACTGCATCTTTTCTCTTGGCTTTGAGGAGAGTCGTTGCTAGAAGAGGCATTCCGACCACAATTTATAGCGACAACGCATTAACATTTAGAAAACACAGCGAAAGATCTGAAAGCCCTACGGAGGCTATTTGCAGTACCGGATCCCAAGAAGTCTGCAGTACCCACCGAATAACCTGAAAGTTCATTGTAGAGCGGGCCGCCTGGTGCGATCGGTGAAAGCGTGCATGAGGAAAGTTCTTGGACGACAACGTCTGTCTTTTGAAGAGCTAACTACCGTACTGGCAGACATCGAAGCAGCGATCAACTCTAGACCCTTGACCTACTTGCACGCAGATAACAGCGGACCAACAGCCTTAACTCCGGCTCACTTACTCATCGGATGACGATAGACAACCCTGCCAGAGACGGAGCCGCCACACCCAGTTGCGTCATGGAGAGAAGCGCTTTCGCGACGGTGGCAATATCGACAGAAGCTCATGAACAGTTTTTGAGTACGCTGGATGAAAGAATACCTCCTAGAGCTTCGATCAGCACACCTAGCAACGCCTCTTAGCAGCCGACCACCGAAAATCGAAGACGTGGCACACCTGCACAACGACATTGCCCCGAGACATCTGTGGACCTTGGTTCGTGTCATTGATGTATTACCTTGAAGAGATGGATATGTGAGGGCATGTATCATAAAGCTGCTATCTTGTTTAGTTACACGAAGACCAGTACAACTGCTGTACCCATTGGAAGTCACTTGATCTTCAATGTATTTTCCTCGCGCTGTGGGGGCGGGGAGAGTATATGTAAAATAGTTCTAACTAAACAGAGAGTGACATATGACTCTTGTCGGTATGCAAAGAAGAAGATCAAAGGGCAGGGAGTCGCGCGAGGGGAACCTTTGAGTCAGCAAAAAAAAAAAAAAGAAGGTTCCCAACGAAGTCGGTCGTCCTGTCGTTCACAAATTGAACTCACAAGGTCACGGCAAAGTCATCAGTCGACGAATAGAGTGCTTCAATCTGCAACAGGTGGTACGGAGAGGGTGACGAATTTTCCCGTGCTCATGTTGGAAAAAAGGAAATAAATGTGACGTCCACAAGTCTCCCTTTTTTCAAACCGATGTGCTTTTTGAACATTTGAACAGACAATCCTGGTCCGATGGTGTCTGTTTTTTGTTTTTTTTTTCACGGCACCTATCCTCGTGCTCGAACGAGCTGAGCAGGCAGCAAACACATAAAAACTTATCTTAAAGGCCGACTACCAGACTCGAGATTCTGCAAGGCAGAAGGTCCCCCTCACCATAAGGGTGGAGGAAACAGGCAACGGTGGACAGGGTAGAAAGAGGGAGAGGTGGAAGCGGGGGAAAAGTAGAGAGCGCGAACTGGTGGTCGGTCTTTAAACTCTTTCCCGGCTCTTTTGGTACAGCCCCAGTCGCGGCGTATTGAGTAGAATGCAGGTTACTGCTGGTTTCTTCCAAAAAAACACAGGAATGCACGTCCCCCATGGTGACTTCCGCACACAGCCCCAGACCGGAAGAGCGCCAAACGCGACACCGCCGTGGTGTGACGTAGCAGAGTTGAATTGATGCATGTATTTCTTTTCTTTTTTTTTATGGATGAAGGCAGCGTTTTCCAGCTTGGTCGAGCTAACTTGTGACATGATCGACTTCGTCTGCCAGAGCAGACGGTGAACGAATTGTCTAGGTTTTTGTACGTACCGATCTTTTTTCGGCATTAACACGAGCTGTTGATGGAAAATTCAGCCTTGTCGGCCGCCATAAAGGCCCCAAGAGGTGCGGCCGCGGTGGCTCCTCGAGGAAGCAGATCGGAGTATGCTTGAATTTATCTGGCCCAAATCCGAACCCAGTCGTACTTGCGTAGTTCTCACGTTGACGGAGCCAGTCGGAATGCCCATCAACAAAAAAAAAAAAAACAAAAAAAAAAACTACTGCAATAACCATTAGTGTCAGCGCGTAAACAAAAATGGCCGGTGTGGCAGACATTCCGCTCTACGGAATGCCAATTTATCAGAGAGCCGTTGGGGCATAGAGGTTACTTGTATTAAACGGTAGAACAATTAAACGATGTGTTCGGGTGGTACACGCTCAAAGGAGTATCTTGAAATACAACCTGCTGGAGACTATTACAATACCATCTACCATATTTTTGCAGCAATAGCTCTTTGGGCTTTTTCTATCATTCGCAATGGCGTCCGTTGTTTATGTTGTAGTTGGCGTAGTAGGGCGCAGTCTGTCCGTCATCGATGTTGCCAAGTCCTTGAAAGATCGCCATAGGATCCTGTGCTCATCCAGATTGTAGAAACTCCTTTTGGCTTAATGCCCTCTGAAATGACACTACGGAAAAGCTAGAAAACAAGACTATAAAAATTAAAGAAAAGAAAAATTGAAACTTTAGTTTACCGCAATTGTCCATAAACTTGCATTTTACCAACAATATATAGGGTTTTCTTTCGAGAGCGGGGTGGATTCGATTGACGGTAAAACCTGATATAGCGCGATTTTGATGCGTATTATTTGTGTTCACGAGTTAGTGAGGAGTGTTCACTGTACTAACATAACCAATGTAACGCTTAATTGAGAACGTTGCACTGTAGCCATTTCTCCGTGTGCGCGAAAGTTTGAGAGCTGTACCGCTTTAAATTATAATTAGTTATATAAAAAAACATCTCTTTTAAGGCAAAGAAAGGTATTACACAGTCGACGTTGTTAACGATACACATGATTATAAACCAGAGACGAACGGACGACAAAGGAACAAACCCGTGTGTGTGTGTTCCCATATCGCCCTTTCGTCTCCGGTTTAGAATCATCTGTCCGTCAAAGCTTTGTTTTTTCTGTATTGCATTAATGAAAAGACTTGTTAATGAACCTTATATTTTTCTGTATTTCAAGGCCATGTGCATTCTGAGACATCTGGTAAGTTCCTGAATCTTTTTCTGCTGAACTGGCGTTCAACGTACGCAATGCCAGAATGTATTTCCTTAATATTTACATCAATCTTTATATTCACGTACATGGAAACAGAAATTATACAAAATAAAACATTTGAAAGGGTGCCGATAAGAACCTCAGTTAAAATGAAAAACCGGATAAGAGCATATAATTTAGACCAAACCGGAGAACAGGCCGGCAGAAAAACTGTACGAAGCAGCACGCATCAGCCAGAATGGCGATTCGGAATGAATGCTTTTTATTCCCTCGTGCCCCGTCTCCGTCGTATCTTTCTCTTCTTCCAGTGGTGCCATCGTTGGCTAGCTGCTACATCTCCTTTCTCAGAAAAAAAAACGAGTTTAGAGATCTGTGTAAATCTAAATATCGTGGTCATGTCCATATCGTTGTGGTGGCCTTCTATCTCTTGTTCCTCTTCGAATCAGAGGGCGCGGCTCAGGCTCAACTTGGCCCTCGTTTACTGGCTCTGTAGCCTCGGAGGTCGTTTTTTGGGGGGATTGTGCCACTGGTCTTAAGTGTTCGCGTGTCCTCCGAAGCACTTGGCCTTCCGGGGTCTGAATGTTGTAGGATCTTGATGTAGAATGGCCCACTACTATTGCAGGTGACCACGTATGATTGAGGCTGTTGTAGACGGTAGTTTGAGAACCTGTTTCAATATCTGCTAGTGCTCGAGAGGACTTGTCATAGCTAGCCTTCTGTTGTTGCCATATTTTTGTGAGGCGTTTTGTGACGGCTTTGGGCGGTACGATAACAGGTAGGTAATGTTCAAGCCTGGCGGGCAACAGCGTTCTTGTATGCCGGCTCGTCAATCTTTGTACTGGTGATTGGAGGACTTCGTCTTGTGGAGTGTTGCGCCATTCAAGAAGTGCATAGTAAAACTCTTCCGCGTTTGCACTTTTTCTCAGCAATTGTTTCGCCTGCCTCACGGCTCGTTCGGCCATGCCATTTGATCGGGCATGGTAAGGCTTGAAGTTACTTGCTCGATCTTCAAGTTTTTCAGGAACTGTTTGAAGTCGTGGATCCCAAACGGCGGGCCATTATCACTTAAAAGTTTTGAGTGGAGTCCGTGTGTTGCGAAGGCCTTCAAGCAAAACTCTTTAACTTTGGGTACTGTGGTGGTTTTCATTTCTTCGACCGCGAAGTAAAATGAGTAGAAGTCCACCATGATTATGAAATCCCGTCCTTGATGAGTAAAGAAATCCACACTGACATACTGCCAAGGCAGTGCTGGCACCGCATGACTCAAGAGTGGCATCTTGACATTTCTTGGCTTGTACTTTTGACATATGCTGCAGTTGTCGTACTTGCCCTCGATGTCAGTGTTGATTCCTGGTCAAAACAGGATATCTCGAGCTCTTCTTTTCATCTTCTCCTTGCCTGCGTGTGCTGCGTGCAGCAGGTTGATGATCTTTTGCCTAATAGCTGTAGGTATGACTAGCTTGTTGGATCGGAGTACAAGTCCATCTTCTTCATGGATATCCTCCCGGTATGACCAAAAAGGCCTTCCAAGTTGCGGCACTTGGTCTTTCTCTTCCGGTCATGCAGCCCGCGCATACTGCCGCAGCAGTTGCAGTTGTGCGTCACTTGCGGTTCCCTCTCGGATTTCTTGAAGGCGGTCTTGAGTAACTGATATGTGCTCTAGCGCGTTTACTTGGAACTTTTCCTCTTCTTCCAGTGTTTCCTTAGCGGGAAAACGTTGAAGTGCGTCTGCTAGCAGCAGTTCTTTCCCAGGTATATGTTCCACTTGCAACGAGTATTTCTGGAGAGCCATCTTCATTCGTTGTAGTGTCATCGGACACTGATGCAGTGGTTTGGTGAAAATAGCTTGCAACGGCTTGTGATCCGATTCTACTGTTACACACGGCTGTCCGAATATGTAATGGTGAAACTTGGTACATCCGTGAACAATAGCAAGCAACTCCTTCTCGATCTACGCATACTTTGTCTGTGCTGCTGTCAGGGATCTCGACGAATATGCTAGTGGCTTTCCTTCCTGGGTGATAACGGCTCCCACGCCGTATTGACTTGCGTCGACTGAGAGCGTTATGGGCTTTCCTGGTGTGTAGTATGCCAACACTGGTGCTTTTGTCATGGCATCCCGCAGGTCTTCAAAGCTTCTTTGCTGATGTTCTGTCCATACCCACGCGCTCCCCTTTTTTAGCAGTTCCCGCAGCGGTGCTGCTCGCTCCGAAAGTCGTGGTAAGAAGTTAGAGAGGTATGGAATCATTCCAAGGAATGTTCGAAGTTCCTTGGGATCTCTAGGTTCTTTCACTTCCAGGATGTCTTGGATCCTGTCTGGATCCACGGTGAGGCCGTCTCCGGTTAGTACTTGCCCGAGATAACGAACTTCTGTCTTGCCAAATTGACACCTTTTCGGGCTGAGTCGTAGGTTCACATTTCGACAGCGTTGGAGCGGGCGCCTAATGTTTTCATCGTGTTCTTGCTGGGTTTTACCCCAGACTAGTATATCGTCCATCACAACTGCTGTTCCGGGGAGGTCTTCCAAGGGCGGGCGGGCGGGCGGGCGTCCGTCCGTCCGTCCGTCCGTCCGTCCGTGCCTACCAACAGCCAAGTGGCCTAGGCTGCACCGCACTGTCCAATGAGTGAATACATGAATGTTTTTCAAGTAAATAAATTAAAAAAAATATCATCGTCTAAAAACAAGGCATTATAGGTTTGCTGCAATCGTGTAATCGGACAGATTGATCATACCTTAGCGTCCGCAGTCTGGAAAAACTGAAAGCTATGGTAGTTATGTTTATGGATGTATGAAGGAACATTTTATAGCTATGTGCTCATGTAAACTAGACTTCTGTCATTGACGTATAAGAAAAAAACTACCAAAAGGAGGGGGTACCTGCTCCCTATATGAAAACACAATACAATGTTGCCTCTCTTGTCTGTTTGACTTTAATGTTCATTTTCTTTATTGTAAATTATCGCCATATTCGCCAAGTGATGAGCAAGGCTTCCTGGATCCTAGAAATACCTTTGCAGTGGCTGCGACCTCCCATTTGGGAACCACTAACCTAGGCAGTCCTTATAGCTTTGTGGGCTTCTTGTAGAACCTACAGTCTAAAAGAAAGCCCGTTCGTCCACTTTCCCGCACCACATTCGGAGAGCCAATCACCGCAATTTACGGAGGCAGCTTAGCGAAGGACGATGCCGAAGCATAGATTTGAATCAATAAAACGCAGTATGAGTTCTGACATTAAGTAATGCAAGCGTGACGTTTTGCATTGTTTAATGTCACGACTCAGACTACGTTATTCGGTCTAAACGTACATTTCGCTACCGTCATTCGCTGAGTTGCCTCCGTAAGTTGCGGTGATTGGTTCTCCGAGGTGATGCGCGGGAAAGTAAACGCACAGGCTTTTTTTTGTGTAATGACGAGCGCAACAATATAAAGATAAGCGGTTTTTGTCTTATAACACTCTTCCCGCTACTTTTTCTCTTTTTTTTTCAATATAAAATAACTTTTTACCCAAATTCCAAATTATAGCGCAAGATTAAGCCGTCGGGTCCCGATGCCTCCAACCCGTGCACGACGCAGTTAGGGCTCGGGCTTTCGGGCTAGCTCGACCCCTCGCAGAACTCTAGCTCGGACCTAGGCGCTGCTTGATTCAGATTTTTTGTTCGTCTGCCTTTTCCAGACGCAGCCTGAAGCCTTGTTCTTTGTTTCTCTCGGTCGTTGGAATCTTATTTCGACTGCGCTTCACCTTCTTTCATGTATTACTTGAGTGCGAAGAAAAATACAACTGTCTCGGAGTTCATTCTTCATCTAATAGAAAATGGGACAATAAATGTGGATAATGACGCAACCAAAGCGACTAAAGTGTTTTACTTTATACGAAGGAATTTCAAAATCACATCCAGCAGCGAGGAGCAAACATGGCTTTTCTTTGTTTTATTAAACTCATTTTAGAGTATTCTTGAGTTATTTGGGATCCCCTTTAAAGTTACCTTGTTGATAATCTAGAGGGAATTGAAAATCAAGCGCTAAGTTTTTTGCGAAGCAATTACAGCGCCTATACAAGTTTTACAGGGGGTTTAAACGTTTATAAAAAAAAAGAAGAAAGTTCTTACAGTTGAAATATTGCTTACAGTTTATATCATGGGTATAAAGGTATCTAAAGAGGTTTCTACATCATTCAACCAATTGACGATCATTTTACTGAAGTAAAAGAACATCATTATCATGTAGACTTTTCTCTTTGCTTTTTGTTCCATCTATTCCATATCGAAAAGTATTGCAGGAAGAGCTTGTTTAGGTTGCCGATTATTGTCGGTTTTACGATATATTACAGCAGCCGCTTATATAGTGAACCATGCATTTTCGCTTGTTTATGTGTGTGAGTTTTAATGTTTTCACTCATGTAAATCCTACATAATGCTAAACGGCGCGGCATGTATATGTTTTAATAAATAAATAAGTAAATAAATAAGTCTAACTGCAAGTAATTTCCGAGAACGATACTTCCTGTCTGATTAATCTAACATTTTTCGGACTAAAGAACGTTTTCTACAACTTGAGTACACATAAAAAGCCTTAAAATACCTTCCTACTAAAGACGTCCTGTACTTACCATAGCTTTTGCGTGTGTGCCTCATTTTATGCAACATTTATTTCCCTTTCCGAGCACTCTAGTCAGTTAGGTTTATTGTCATTATCGCGGGTTAAAGGCAATCATCGAGTATAACTTCCTCTGAATAAACTGGCGTCTAGGCCATTTTGATTTAACGGTGCTCTATAGTATGATAGAAAATTGTGTCGCGAGTATGATAGCGTCAAAAAGGCCAGTTACTTCTATTTTTCTATAAAATGTGAAACAAGTGCCATGTTAACTTTTGTTTTTCACTTTCTATTCCAGGAATTTAGCGAAAGCGAAGTATAAAGTGGCTCACGTAATGCAGCAAAATGAAAATGTTTGGCCACGAGACTGTAGAGGCAAAACATCAATATGTTTAATTTAAAAAGGCTAAAACGCAAGAAGGTAATTTAATTGTGTTTTTAATTTTATCAGTCTTCTATTTTTTTTCTATATTTTTAGGCTTATTTATTTATTTATCTATTTATTTAAGAATACCAGGTGGCCCCATCAGGGCTTTGGTAGGAGATTCACAACATGAGATCAATAAAATATTGAAAAAAGGGAATGGCATTACGATT